>NC_142204.1:6783691-8079308 GCF_049639895.1 Pseudopodoces humilis | reverse complement strand
CTGAAGTAGATCAAAGACTGAAAAGTGGTAAGTTTGGGCTTTTGTATCCCAGTCTGAGACAGTTTAATAGGTAGATCTGTGTCATCATTGCAGCTAGCTTATATCTGCCAAATAAATTTGGCCATATCAGACCCCCAAACTCAATCAGCCCAGAACTCAAACAAGTCCCTGGATAAGTTACAGGGGACCTTCAGCTGTCCCTCTTCAAGCTCAGATGCAAGCACACCACTGGTCAAGGAGCTGGGCAGTGCTAAAGCCTTGACCAATAAATTGTCTAGACCTGGGAGTTTTGAACCGACTACACAAGTAAGTTCCAAACAATAAAACGAGCTGTTTGTCTGATGATGAACAGCGGAACAGCGGACTCGAGTTGGGATTTCTGTTTCCCAACCCACGACCCGCACATAACACGTGGTGACCCCGTGTGTGGACATCATGATCCCCATGAACAGAGCAAAGGGGAGACAGCCCGGCTAAAACAGCGAAAAACTGGAAAAAACAGGTGAGAAGAACCTGACCTACAGGGAAAAGCTGGAAATAATCAAGAGGTGTGTGGAAACAGCCATCTAAAATTTACAAGGAGAACTGCAGTGAAAAACCGCTCAAATCTGGAATTCTTTTGGATTTACTCTTAACAATAGAAGAAAACAACTGCAGGAGCCATGGGTGGATGGATCTCTGTACAGGATTATCCATTTTTGAAGGTATGGTCACTTCTTTTACAAGAACCGGAGGTAGAATATGATGAAGAGGCTTTGTTAGCTTTAATAACATGGACTAAGAACCATGGATTGGACACAACCAAAGAGGCTGCCCTTGATATAAAAACATGGGAATGAACTGGCCCAGAGGTGGTGAAAGCATGATAAAAGTTATAAAGCCCTGAAAACTTATTTTGGACTTAATGAGACTGTTAATTACTGGCCTAAAAGGCAAGTACTGGGCACTGGATTAGATAGAGGGAGAACTGGGCACTTTTCCAAGCCCACTGAAGGCAGCAGGATGAGATGGCTGTGGCTCATGGCTGCATCGCCCTGAACGTGACCCTCGCCCCGGGACTGCCTTTTAGCGAGCAGTTTCCCACAACCCTGCCATGCTGCAGTGCACAGGCGCCTCGTGGTGCCTCGCTGGGTGGACAAACGGTGGCATGCGGTAACGAGCCAAATCACGCGATCCTGTCATGTGGCTGGATCCTGCCAAGTGGCGGAGCAGGTAGGGAGTGGCAGAGCCCCGAGATGCGCTGACACCACCGCAGACGGGGGAACTGCAACAAGTGGCAAAGGTGCGGCTGCACCAAGGAGCTGTGGTGCGGTGCCAGAACACCCAGCAGCTGCCCCAACCTCTTGTGCAGCGCCAGCTGCACGGAGCTGCCACCACAGGTCGGAGAACGCCGCCATTTTGGCAGGACAGCCCATGACAATGATACAGATCCATGGGGTTGCTGCTCCTGCCACCAGGGCCGCCCCTGCCCAGAGCTGATTGGCTCAGCCCAGAAGCCACGCCCACAGCCCCACCTCCACAGGCCATGCCTGCCTTCCGCGGCTGCTGAGGGCCCAAGGTGACATCACTACAAGTACCTGGATTTTCTCTCTACATCATACTGGAAGCAAGAACATCCTGGCAGCAGATCCTCTTCCTGGCCCCACATCCACCACTGCCACAGCCTCAACACATCAGCAGCCAAGGCTCCGACAGCCCCAAGGAACCAAATCGCTGATGGAAACACAAGATCCCCATTGGAGGGAACCAAAGTCTTCACTGTACCACCAGCCCCGGAGAACAAGGCCCTGCAACCCTGCCCACCTCATCGATGTTCACAGCAGAAACCATCCCCACTGGAGACCTGGTAATCTTTTGGATGGATGTAAAACAAAAGGCGACTGAAGGCAGAGATACAGAGGGGGATGAGCTGATTTCTGCACCCATGTCTTCACAAGACGGCTGGCAGCAGGGAGGGGGAACAATTGGAGCATTCCCAGTTTTGCAAGGTAATGGCACAACACCTGACAAGTACATACCCTTCAACTGGCAAATCCTTTCAGAGCTGCGCCAGCTGGCTGCTAAACACAGGCTAGGTGTTGCCTGCTGTTGCAAATATGCTTCGATTTATGACTGCTAGTGAATTAACTCCCTATGATATGAAGAATATTGCAAAATTACTCTGTACTCCAGTGCAGTAGATGATGTTTGTATCTGCCTGGAGATCCTATGCAAAGGACCAGGGGCTGAAAAATTCAAGAGCTTCACAGCAGGACCCATATAGTGGGGCAGGGATCCCTCAACTAATGGGATTACACCCCATGGAAGATCCACAAACCCAGGCTCGTTTGAACTCCTCAATCCTAGACCAAGTAAAGGACTCAGCAATGTGGGCTCTAACAAAAATCGCGAACTTGTCTGTGCCAACCCAAAGCTATTGAAGCATAAGACAAAACCCCGATGAGCAATATATGCAAGTCAGAGAACATTTGCAGGATGCTATGGAAAAGCAGATCACAGTGAAGCAAGGAGTCAATTAATGGTACAATTGGCATGAGATAATGCAAACCAAGTCTGTAGAAAGATTATAGATGCATTACCTAAAGAGAATCCACCTCTAGAGGAAATGATTACAGCACGTGCTAGGTTGGGACTGGATCTCACAACATGGATATGTTAGCTAATGCTATTACAGCTGCTGTTAAACTGACACCCCATTACTACAAGTGTGGACAACAAGGCCACGTGAAAGTGAACTGCCCTCACAAGTCCATTCCACAGGGGACATCTCAGGGACAAAGAAGTGGTAACGCAAGCTGCAACTGATGTGGGAGAGTCGGACATACAGCCAAGGTATGCTGGTCCAAATCTCTGTTAATGGGCAATCTCTCAAAGACCAGGAAAACGAGATGCCCAACGCAAAGGGGAAACGTGTGATGACACAAGTATTTTCTGACCCTCTGGCACAAGCCTGTGTGACCAGCTCACAGCAAGGACAAGAGGATCAGCTGGTATGGATGTTTCTACCTCAATCCCAATAACCATAAACTCAGTACAGTCCCTCTTGAGGCCCAGGGGCCAATAGGGAAAGGACGGAGTGCACAGCTAATAGGAAGATCCAGTGCCACACTCCAAGGTATCTTTGTGCACCCCGGTGTCATGGATGCCAATTTTACAGGACAAATAAAAGCCGTGGTGTCAACCCCTACGCCCCCTGTGACTATCCCTGCTAACACACAAATTACACAACTTCGTCCTTTTAACTCTTCTGTCCCCAAAGCAGACTCTATGGAGCGAGGAGGCCAAGGCTTTGGATCAACAGGAGAGCCCCAGGTGTACTGGACTCAGGTCGTGTGTGATCAAAGACCTGATATGGTTTGTACTGTTACAGTGCCTCAGGCCAGGCCCTCACAGATAAGGGTCAGTGGCATGATGGACACAGGGGAAGATGTCACCATCATCTCATCAACACATGGCCTTCATCCTGGCCTACCACACCTGCAGGATCTGCCAGTGCTGGCCTCGGAGGGACCACACAGAGCTGCTTGAGTAGCCACCCTGTGTTGGTCAAAAAATCAGAAGGCCAAACAGCTACAATTCGACCTTACATCACCACAGCATCACTGAACCTGTGGGGATGTTCTGTCTGCATGGGAGTACATGTAGGAATGGATTTTTGACTTACTAACTCAAAGATGTGTCATTTTTAATTATATATCAAGATGTAACCTGTAAAACCTAACAGAAACAAATGTTTCCTTCAGTAGTTTTGAACTGCTTTGTTTATAACAAAAGGGTAAATAGTAATTTCAAAGGAGTTGCATATATATGTGCATAAAGTTATAGCTATTTACAAATTATTTATATATAAATAGTTATTTAGCGAAGGATAGATAACAAAGCCAGTGGTTTTATGAGTTATTACTGAAAGAGTTCCTTTAAAGATATGATAGGGAAGTCTTTCCAGTCTAGGTCTTAGTTCTGGCCAAACCGTGACCTTAACTGGGAAGTGAAAATATACTATCAAACCCAGGTATTTCTGTGCTAAAGATTAAAGTCAGTCACTTTGACTAGCTCATTTGGCTTTGCAAAAGCTGAACCCCTTTCCTTTGAGATAAACATGGAGGCTTCATCCAGAAGAAGCCTTTGAAGTCCTCATTGCAAAAAGGACGCTCCTCAGCAATGGCAGACACTGTAAAAGTGTCTATAGTAAAGCATATAGACGGTTGAAAGTTTCACCTTGTTAATTTTGTTCAAAGGTCCATGTTTTGTTCCTGTTGTAGTTGTTGAAACAAGGAAGGGAGAGGAGGTATGGGGTGGATGTACACCCCCCTCCCCCAAGTCTTGGGTGCTCTTATGTTCTCATGTTTTTCTCATGTTTTTCAATAAATTCACAACATAACCTAGCAAGCTGACTGCTTGTTGGAAACAGAAGATTGGCAATGGTGGGACAGTCTGCCCATCACCCTACTCGAACTCCAAAACTCAAATATCTGAAAGACATCAGTGGTAGAAATATGTGAATTTTTAAGTGAAATGGTTTTGAGTTGAATTGTTTATTGTTTATAGTGTCAAGTTGTAACACTGCAACTTCCAAGCAGTTAACCTGTGACATGCTAGCCTGAAAGACTGTGATATTTGTGGTTTCGCCTGACAGTTCCTAGACCTGAATGCTGCAGCTCCAGCAATACATGGAGCATACCCCTGGCTGAAGGAGCTAGGCTTGTCAAATTGAGTAGAAAAGAAAGTAAAAAATTCAAATTAGACTCATGCTATCTTTGTCTTCTTGTCTGCAAGGTGCCTGCAGGAAAGATAACAAAGAACATTTTTACATTTTTTAATACAACCAAAAGGATGATTTGTCACTATGGCAGCTAGCTCATAGCTGCCAAATAAACTTGGCCATATCAGACCCCCAAATTAAACCAGCCCAGAAGTAGAACTGGTCCCCGGTTAAGTTACAGGGGACCCTCAGCCATCCCTGTTCAAGCTCAGATGCAAGCACACCACTGGTCAAGGAGCTGGGCAGTGCTAAAGCCTTGACCAATAAATTGTCTAGACCTGGGAGTTTTGAACCGACTACACAAGTAAGTTCCAAACAATAAAATGAGCTGTTTGTCTGATGATCAAGAAAGGACTCGAGTTGGGATTTCTGTTTCCCAACCCATGACCCACATGTAACACTCCTACACAAAGCTGAATGCTTCAAAACCTTTGAAAGAGCTATCAGCAAGTTTTCTAGATTAGCTCTTCAACACTGCCATTTCCAGAATGACCAGTGATTTTTAAACCCTAGCTGACAATCTCTGAAAAAAATAAAAATAAAAAAAATGTAATATCCATACAAGCCACAATAGAACCTGGTAATTCTGAAGGGAAAAAAAAAAAAGAAAACTGTACAAGTGTATTAAATGTAAAATTCTTCCCTATTGTGAAACTGGCTTCTGATCAGTAAAAGCCTTAAGTGGACTCTCAGAGTGGACTCTCAGCCTTAGCTTACCATTCTTCTTAATCAGAAGGAGACAGAGAAACCCCTCAAGAGGTTTAGTTCAGGCTTAGGAAACAATTCATTTCAACACTGCAGAGAACCAAAGCTCTGGAATGTGCAATTCTGAAAGTTTGAGAACATTTTTTTTTGAAGAAGCACCAGACACAACCATGACTTGGAAATACAAACTGTACCCAACTGGAAAAGGTCTTTTGCATTATTAAATAACCTAGAAAAATGCTAATGCTGTATTTCATTTTTGAAAATTGCAAACACTCTCTAGTGGAAAGCAAGTATACTACTTCTGGTGAGACAGATATGCTGTGCTTTGTGAGGTTCTAGCATTTTCAGATAGGCCACCCACACAAATGAGATTTTTACTAGAAACTTTTTTTCCATTCTGGAATACTTTTATTGCTATTGGGTTTTCCTCAATAATAACATGTGCAAAACAAATATTTGCTGTGACTCTAGGAACTGCTTCAGACACTGAGACTGGGACTTCAATCCATATCCTTAACACATTTCACTGTTATCTTGGATCCAAAAGCATAGATGAACCTGAACTTCAAAACGAATCCTACTCTCTCAGCAGATCAAAAGCAAATAATTAGGATCGTGTTTTAGAGCACCTGACTGGAACCTCATTGAAAAATGGGGTACAGATTTTTAACTTCAAACAAAACTCAGTTTTGAACAATTCTAAGCAGGCAAAGGAATTACCTGGGAGCTTCTTCTGATTTTCAGTTGACTTCCAACTGAGAACAAACAAGAAGTGAAATGACCAGGCCTGCCATGTCCTACGCATGAACTGTTGAAGAGAGCATATTTTTATATACAGTTCTAGTAAGGAAAAAACGAAAGACGAAAATCCAAATGTAAAGCAATACTCAGCTACTGGGAACCTATTTGTAAGCATTATGTCAGAAATTATATCAGCATTAACTTACGATTAAAAATTCAGGAAAAAGTAAGATGAAAAGAAGGAAAGACTTGGGGAAACATATAAAACTCACAAAGTTTTCCTTACTTAATTAAAGAATGGTGCTGGCTGACATTGCCAAGCTCTGCAGCAGCTATGGCATGTCTGATTTTGCTGTAAAGTTCTGATTTCAGTTTTCTGTCTGAAATTTACTGTTCCTTTTTAAAGGGGTTTTCTTCCTAAGAGATTAGTGTTCTGTTTATATACAGATGAAAATGATTAACTTGAGATGGTTGGTATAATGAAGAGCCCAGATACAGTTAAAAAGTGGGTGTTTCTTTAGTGCAGAAAACTATTGTAGTCCATCTACAGTTTAACAAATCAGTAGGATCTTAGTGCAAGGTGTATAAAGCTGGATGTTCTTTAAATTCGAGGCTGTCTTTCAGATTACAAACATTACAAACTCATTTTTTCTGAGAATTAATTGCCATAGATCTAGGCCAGTCTGGTCAGGTGAAAAGCAGCACTCAGAAATGAGAATTTCAGTTAAGATTCAAAATACATGAATAGAGGTATGACCTTTATAAAAAAAAAAATGTTCATACCTACATAATATATACGTGTATGTTTTAGATTGTCCTGTATTTCTGTTAATAACTGTGGTTATTGCACAGAAAAAAATAATTTGTCCAAACCAAACCATAAATAATTAAGGCCAGGATTTTGACATCAGATCTATGTGGGTGGATTTTTGCACCCCCACGGATTCAATGGCAGGATCAAAGACTGGGAAAGCCAGAAATACACTCAGAATGTGAATATTGTTCAAGTCCATCACCTGGCATTTCCAGTGCAGGGAAGGGTCTGCTTTCACTGCCACCCTCTCATCTAAGGGCCTGGGACAGACATTTTCAGAGTAGCAGACGATAGCATTCTTGTCTCACCCTGCCCCTAGCAGCTAATTCCTACCCCAGCCACCTCTTCCAGTTATGAGTTAGAGCTACAAAAACACAGAATTGGCACTTGGAGTTTCACTCCTCCTGACTATTCTAAAAAAATAAGTTTAGCCTAAACCCCTCTTCTCAAGCTATGTAGTCTAGAATTTTTTTTTTTTTTTTTTTTTTTTTACTTCCTAAAAAATAGTGTTCATTTTTATTTCAGCTGCTCTGAAAGCAATCAGAGAAAAAGTACACTGACTGCTGGTGTTCAGGGTGTGGGGCAGGGGCAGATCTGAAGCTCCTGCTGAGGAAGTTTTGGATGGCTGTCACACAAAAAGTAACTTGATACTATCAAATACCCTTGTTTCCCTTGATAAAAGGGAAATAAATGTTGATAAATGTTGCAGTAACATTTGGGAATCTTGATTTAACTCATCATCAAAATACAGTTCCCATTCATATGGAATAAAAGGGAAAATACTATGGCTGACACTAAGGGCAGAATCAGCCCAGATAATGTTCCCCAGTTGCCTTAATTTCAAATTAAAGAAATAATTGAAGAAATTCAAAACTTATCAAAAATTCAGCCGATTTCCATGGAAACGGGATTTTAACTTGTGAATCAAAACTGCATGAGGGCCAAAATGCTAAGCACAAATTAAAAAAATATTTTTTCACATTGGGATTCTCAAAACAAGAGGCAAATAGTTAAACAGAATAGAAATAATGAATTCACAAGGAACTAATTTTTCATCATCCACACTATCTTTTTTTGTACAGTGCATATCTACTTATACATGCCTATGTTTTGAATATTTCATTAAATGGCCTAATATTAAAATATTAACGTATTTTTTATGATTTTAATATCTCTTATAAAAGCAGAATCTTATCTCTTAAAAGCAGAAAGTATGTAGAGAAAACACATCAGCATTTAGTTCAGCATCTCACCCATGGGCCAGTCACGATCTGGATTTAAACTTTGCTTAAACTGTCTATGGAAACAACTAAATAGATTTTTACTGAGTATCCCAGTGGCAACATTATCAGTAGCATTCTCTGCTTCAGAATTATCACTTCACCTGAACACCCACAAAAAATGGACAATTATTCCCCTGGAACACATTGGGTGTATATGATTTCTCTAAGCAAACAAGGCTCACTGTTGTACTTTCGTCTTTGCAGTAACTCAGGCTCTTGCAATAAATACTTGCTGTAACATTTAACATTGGCAGTGACAAAACTATGTAAGAACTAGATTATTTTGTATTTTTCAGTATTGCAGTGTAGGAGGTTTTAGAGTCCTCTTTCAGTTTACAAAATTTTTCATAATCTACAAAACAATCTACAAACAAACACAAAAAGCACACAAAGTGCAAATATCCAGTTCAGCCCAAGGATACAGAGCAGCATGTGGTGTTCTGCATTATACCAAAACTGCTGAATTTTTTAACATCTGACTGTCTAGGAAAAGCTATTTCAGATCACATAACTTGGAGAAATTTTAAGTTCTCTATAAAGATTGTGCAGTGTAAAGGCTCTGACACAGCTTAGATTTTAAATTTATGAAAATAAGAGAAAAAGTTTAGCAACATTGTTTTTCAGCTCTTAAAAGTGTCAAAAAAATTTAATTTAATTTAAATTAAATTACTAGGAGTCCTTCCATTCCATCCTGTGACAATCTTATCTGGCACATAGGTAGTGGTTTGTTAATTTGATTTTTCCTTCCAAATATCTTTACTATTTGATCAGATCTTTAAGATGGTTGAATATTTGTCCACTAGTTTTTCAGTTTTATGCTCAATTTTCTTTTTTAATAAACAGCATATGCACTGCAGATATATATTGAAATATAGAAGAATGCTTCAGAATTGTGTATTTGTTCTGCGGTTTATTTATTCTTTCTACATAGCCCTGTGTCTAAGAAACCTTCAAAGCACTCCCAAAATAAAACAGCCACGTTACACATAACTTTTTAAGTCAAGGAATCATGGTTTCCTAAAGATAGCTTCTAATGAAAGCCAAGGGTTTTTTTACACCACCTTTACTGATGCAATTATATTTAATCACTGTTAAGAATCAAGATTTTTAGCACCCAGATGAAGTATACTGGATTAGCTTAATAGCCATATCTTTCTCAGACTTTTTAAAACCTGTTTTTCTTTCCACTGAAGCAGAGAGCGAGGGGATTGGAAACTTCCAGTGATTCTTTTGTAGACTAAAGTGGTTTAACTCTGCTCGTATAAGAAGACAACTCTAATTCTCACGGGTCAAGAAAGAGAACAAACAAAAACTACACTCCCTCTCTACATTAGTCAGAAGCACATATTGTCAGAAAGGAAACAGGACAGAAAACGTTAACTGCTGTACCAAAATATACAGGCATAAAATAAAATCCTTCGGGAAATTTTGAGACCCAAATCTCTTCAAAGTTTTTTGAAAAAGAGAGCCCATGCATTTAGAACTAAACTGGATGAATCCATCACTTGACTCAATACCCCAAGGAAAATGTGGCACATAGCATATTAAGTTAATAAAAAACAAACAAATGTACAGCTAATAAGTCTGAAAATTCAAACCTTAAGTTCCTCATTATAAAAGCCACAAGTGACTTTCTAAGCAGGACTACCCAAACCACTATGCTGCGTCCCTAGGGACAATCGGTTTTCCTTCTCATCTTCTTTGCTGCTTTTGTACTGATGTATAAAAGTTTAGTTGTCTGGGGCTCAACCACTTTCAGGCAGCTTTGAGCAGTCACCAGCCTAGTGATGAGATGACCATACGTGATGAAAGGACAAGGTTAACTCACAGTTTCAGAGTTAGTATTGGTGTTTCATGTGCCACATGATGAATAACAACATGAGAGGCCCCTATTCTTCTGAAATATAATTGGCTTTTCTTTAGAGAACAGCATAGAGAAACACAAAAAAATGGGGTAACATTCAGGTCACACTCAGACAGATTGACTTCCTGGTGCCTCTTTCAAACCTCACCTTCCTCCTCCTCTCTCAGAAATGCAAATAGATCACCTCAACTTTCCTTTTTGACACTCATGCTTTCCTTGCAAACATATGGTGACTATCTAGAGATTGCTAACCCAGAGCCCCCTAAAGGCTGGCTCTTTGATTCCATTTTCCTTCAGACATGCAGAGCTCCAGAGCGTCTTGTTGCTTTGTCCACCCTGCCAATGCCCTGTCACTGCCCCATGGTTTCCTTCTGCCTCTTGTATCGGGAAAGCCTGCTCAGCCAGGCACAGCACCACTGCCCACTGCTCAACTAAACCCTTGTGGCTCCCTTCCCACCAGCCCCAAATCTTCACTTTTGTGCACTGCTCGCAGGTTCATCCCTCTCTTTCCTCTCTCCTGGACTCTGCTGTGTCCTGCAAAAGTGGCTGTTGTTTTGCTCCTTTTCCTGGACAGTTCAGCTGCTCTTGTTCTTTGATTTATTCCTTTAGGGTTAGATGTTTTGTTTCTTTCTCAGCAATTCCTCCTGTAAACTGGAATCACATGTCCTACAAATAATCCTGTCTCTAATTAGGAGATCTTTTATGTCTCTAATGTACATGTGCATGCCAGAATTTTCCACCACACAATGCAAGCATCTATCCTCCTCTCTGCTTCTTGCTTTTGGGATTGAGAGAAAACTATCCCTCTACTACCTTCTGTACATTTTCCTCAAATATTTTTTACCAGCTGTTTCAGGGTTTGTGTATTCATTCCTGGAAATTTTATTTCACTCTTTCATTTTGTCTGGTGAAAGCGTAAGAAAGCTCTACCTTCATCTTGTCATTTTTATCCCCTTTGTCAGGCTCATGCACAGACACAGCTCTTCCACATGGGCCTGAAATCTTGGTCTGGCAGTTTTGCATTCTGAGGTGTCTGGTTCCTTGCAAGGGGTTACTCTGCCCTCTTCTAGGTGCCGTTAATCAGATTTTTTTCTCTCTGTGCTCTCTCAGCCTGCCTGATGCTAACCACGCTTCCACGCATACCATGCTAGGTAAATAACATGAGGACTCCATATTTTTGCAGCAAACTTTAATATGGGTATGCAGAGAGCTTTACTACCCATAACATGTAAATATCCAGTGTTTCAAACTATGCTCCTCTAAGTTCCAGCTGGGCTCCCACAGTCATTGTGACAAGAGTTTGCTTTCACACATTTTGCAGACACTTCCAAATCTCCTCACTTCCATCCTGCCTAAGTAGTGAATTTCTTTTCCTACACTTCTAACAGCCATGTTTAGGAAAATTAGAACATTCTCTAATGACAAGTGTCTTATGAAGAAGTGATGGTATCAGCCAGTCCCAACTGCAGATAAACATTCTTGCATGAAAAATTCTGGAGGCAATGCTTGACCCTAGCAAATCACCTGGCAGAACAACTCTCTTCTGTAGCACAGCTCCATGACTGTGCAGCAGACACAACCTGTCTCTCCATTAATTCATGCCTCTAAGAGTTTCTAAGCTCCATAAGCTGAAGGGAAGTTGTTTTAATCACGTACATAAGCTCTGATTGTCAGAAGCTGTGCTCTGAGAAGACACTCAACCCCACAGGAGCAGAGCACCCCATGTCCTTGATGCTGGAAGGGGGCTTGGAAGGTGAGAGCTCCTCACTGTCCCAGGCTGAGAAGCTCCACTGAGCCTCCAGCAGAGATGCACCTGTCTGAGGCATCCTGGTACTCTCTGACCCTGCACCCTCAACTTGGGGCTGGAGGAGGCCAGAAAGGATCCCCAGGAGAGGTGGCGCATCTAGGTGGGTCCAAGGGGTTACCACAGGTCACGGACACGAGCACAACAGGGCTACAGTTCAAAGGAGTAAAAACTCACTTAAAGTACTTTATCAGAGCAAGTGGAAATTCTGCAAATTAGGATGGCAGAATTTAAATTGTTCTGCAGGTCACTGTACACTTCATTTGGCCACAAATACCACCAAGCCACACCACCAAATGACACAGCAAAGTGCTGGGATTCAATCTCCTGCTGCCCCTCTTGGAAACCTCCATGAGAGCAAATTTTACGAGCTGAGTTCTAAGATTTGGGACTGGTGCAGGCCTTTCTATTTGCAAATGCAATTTTAAGGCTCTATTTTATTGTTGCTAAAAATAAGGTAATAGAAGGGTTCTGGTCTTCCACTATAATGAACTGCTGGCTCAATTGTTTGAAGAAGGAAAATTGCATTGATGAGACTGGATCAAAGACAAAGAAAAAAATCAGTTATTTCCTCTTGAGGATAAAAAATTTGGGAGGCTCACGCTTTTTCAAGCCGCCCTTACTGTGGTTTAGAGGCAGAGAGATCTTGTAGTCAGATTTGATTTATTAACAAAAAAACAAGAAAAAAAAAAGAGAAGTGGGCACATGAAGACTCTAGTGTCAGAGAAGACTCAAAGAAAACCAAATGTAACTGTTCCTATTACAAAGTGGAACATGTGCCCAAGCTTGCTTTGTTTCAGAAATGAGCTGCAATGCAGACAAGGGAATGGCACTTTTAACAGCTACAACTGTCTGCCATCCCCAGGCAGGAAACCTCCTCCTAAACTTCAGAGGCACCACCATTTTTAATTCCTTGCCAACATATACATTTGTCACAATTGTTGGGATGCCAGCTATTTCATGACAGAATCCAAACAGCAAGAATTTTTAATCCAGGGAATACTCAGAGCAAGTTATGTCAGTCCCTGTGCCTCATTACAGAGTCTGAGAATAATACATGTCATAGCCATTACAATTAAATCTACATACATTTAAAATTACTTAGTCTTTCATGACATCTTTTGATAGTTGTCTATTGTAGCTAGTCTACTAAATCTAAATTTTGTGGACACACTATTTCCTTGTCCAATAATACTGAAATTAAAAAAAAAAAAAAAAAAGAAGGAAAAAAAAAGAAGAAAAAAGAAAAAAAGAAAAGAGCAAAGAGGAGGCCAGGTAATTGCTTGAATCCAGGTTGTACAAAACCAGTTTTATAGATGGATGTCCTGATTACATCAGCCAGCTCAGGAGCCCTAAACTTGCCTGTGATCTGTGAGGCTCTTCCAAAGACAGCTGAGTGGTTACATGGTATTGACTGATCATGTCAGGCTGCTAAATCGTATCTAGAAATGGAAGAAAGATACACTGCACTTTTCTTTAAACTACTATCCTATAAGTAGTATTTGTAGTAGTGTTGCGTGAACTTAAGAGTTTAGGGCAGTCTGTGTGCCTGTGACCAGCAGCTTCACATTTACACTGAAAACATGTCCTTAAAACTCACTTTTCAACAACACTGTGCACTCTGGAGTTTTCACAGACCAGAAACAGTTCCCTCCATAAAAAAACAAACAAAAATCTAAAAACTTTCAACAAAATATAAGAATCATATCCCGAGTATTGTATCCCTAGGTTTAATCAAAGAATATCAGATATACCTGAAAAAGGGCTCCACTATCTTCCTTGAGCATTCCACCTTTTCCTATTCTGCTGCCCATCTCAATAATTGCTACAATCCCCTGACAGACACATTGGGCTGGAAGTTCCTGAAGTCTTTGAAAATGTGAGACAAGGGAGACAATGACCTCAGAACTGGTGGGGTTTTACTAAGCATCTGAACTGGGTTTCTTAAAAGCCAATATCCCCCATCTCAGGTCACCTGAAGTCAGAGAAGTGACAGGAAAAAGGGGAATGGCTTCACACTGACAGAGGGCAGGGTTAGATGGGGTATTGGGAAGAAATTTCCTGTGAGGGTGGGCAGGCCCTGGCACAGGTTGTCCAGAAAAACTGTGGCTATCCCATCCCTGGAAGTGTCCAAGGCCAGGCTGGATGGGGCTTGGAGCAACCTGGGATAGTGGAAGGTGTCCCTGCCCATGGCAGGGAGTGGAACTCTTTAAGGTCCTTTCCATTACAATCCATTCCATAGTTCTGTGATCCTGTGGTTCAGTGTAAAGGAAATATTAAAGACTGACCAGAAGCGTCCTGAAATTCTCCTGTTGAAAGCAATACACCTTTTCCCAGCCAGTTTAACAGGCACCGGTTCTAGTTCCAAGTAATGTGGGTGTGTGGGTTATCCCCTGGGACTTCAACCTGCTGGCCATGGGATGCCCAGGACTGGGCACTCACCATACCTGATGAGGACACAGGCATTTCCAGAAATCCCCCCTCCATCCAGAGCAGGTTTGTAAAGTAGGTGGGGAAACTGACCCATCTAATTTCATCAGCCACAGAGAAATGATGCTTCTGGGTACTTTAAATACAGGTATATCAATTTCTTTGAATACTATCTATCTCATATTTTTCTTTAGTTGGATATGGAGCTTCCAGGGATAAGAATTCACATATGCTAATCATTGTTTGTTTAAAAATTTGGTTTAACTGATTACTAATATAAGCAAGTTATTGGAAATAGCAAAATAATATTATGAGACTACGAAAGTACTTGGTAACCTGTGTGGTAATTTTAAAAAATACCATATTTAAGAAAAATTAAAAACATGACTTATACCAAAATCTTCAAGAAAGATCATGACTTGCCCAAAATACTCCAAATTATCATTTCTCCTGTTCTACCTTTCTCCTGGTTACCCAGTGAGTATAAGTATCCTCTTATGCTATTTCTTGCAAGATCTTTTTTCTCCTTAAAATCTTAAAATAAAATTTCTTTTCTTTCCAATGTTTGATAGAGCTTTTTCTCATAGGACCTCCTGCACAGGAATCCTGTACAGAGACAAAGAGCCACACACTGAAAACCACTGCTGTGTTTAACTAAAGCTGTCGGTGCTTTTTAAAACCCATCAGAAATAGGACTGAATTCTAAGGAACCTACACTCATCTTGTGATCATTTTTCAGTTGGAGATTGAACCAGCCAGCTGGCTGCACAAATGAAGATTTTCTTTAGAGAAGAAAAAGGTTATAGTTAAAGCACAAAGTTCTCAGAATTCAAAAGATGCCAAAGGAAAGGCTACCCTCTGCTCAGGAAAAGCGAACTGTTATGACTGAACTTGCCTATGGCAGCAAATCTGAATAATACACTCAGCACTGAAAGTTCACCCCAAATATTTTAAGTTTAGCAATATTTTAAGTTTGGCAATAAAGAACAGATAACAATGACACTAAGAGGCAACCAGGCTCTCCCACAATTAACTTCCCTTGTTTTAGTACTCTCAGTTTGAGAAAGTCAATACCTTTATAATTATCTAACTTTAGGATATGTATTAATCTTTATGTTACATACTGTATTTCTACCCCAGCACATTCTTTCTCTGGGAAAAAAAAAGAAAAAGAAAAAAGGATTATCAGTCATTTCCTGTGGGCTGGAAAGAAATCCAGCTTGAAAGGCTCACAAGAGCAATTTAATATTGGAACAACTGCACTGTCCATTCTCTGTATTCATTGCTCACCAGCTGAGTGAAGATCGCTTGGTTACAAGGGCATCTGCTTTTCACAGGTGGGTCTGACAAGCCAAATTTATTCATTTCTTGTGGAATTACAAAGAAAACTGCAGCTGAGAGAAAAAATATCCCACACAACCAAACCTCTTTCTTCACCTGAACACATCCAAATTAACTTACAAGTAATTTAACAAGCATGGTGTCAGCCTTTCCTCTCAGCTATTATTTACTGTACACACTGACGATGTTCTGACTACAAAGTTATTTTAATTATTTGTGACAATATCATTGGGCATTATCTGATTTTATTGTTAACTGTTTCTTCCTCAAAAAATGAACTTCAGTCTCCAGAGACTTTAATCTTAACAAGATTTCATACATTAGAGTTCTTGGAATAGACCACTTCCTTAAAAATACATGAGAATCAAGTTTTAGAAGATTTTAATTTAGTTTCTGATCTTGCAAATTTATTCTGAGGTCTAGCCCTAAAGAGATACATGTATGAGTAGACTTAGACACATCAGAGGTAACAGTAATAACTCACTGTTTTCTTAATAAGAACAGCCACCTCTTAACCAGACTGATCTTTTTTTCTTTCTCTCCAGTTTTAAAAAGAAGATTCTTATGATAAGATATTTGTGTTTTAAATTCAGTGAAAAATATATGGACACACAAATATCAGATTTTTAACACTGCTGGCATTAAATAAAGACATAAACCAAGACAAAAATCATCAAACTGGTAATATTTCCTCAATAGAAGTCATCCCTCTAGATAATTATTAAAGACCTCAAAACTCCTGACCCCCAAGTACCTTTTCATCAGATACACAGCCCCAAACCGGTGTCCCCAGGTGTTGCAAAGATAAATGGGCTTCACAGCCAATAAATACAAGCTGGTTTGGACCAAGCTGTGAGAGGAATCAAGTAATAGATTCTCTAAGGGCCCTTACAGAAACTGTGCTATGGCAACTCTTACACACCAGTGACCCCCCAGGACTGATATTTCAGTTCATCTCAAGTGCCTCAGAGCTGACATAAAAGATGTGCAACCCCTGAAGTTAAAAGGTCTGCCACAAACAGGACTCTGCCCTCCAGACACAGGCAATCCAAACCACTTTACATATTTATACACATGTATGCATGAACACACACGCTTCCTATGCAAAACAAAATAATATCATTCTGTGCCAAGATTCCTGGGCATCTTTTTCATGTGCTTGATGTAATCCACAGTTGGGCCATGCAGGCTCCAGATCAGCACGATGGATTCCTCAGCCAAATGGTAATTTACAGTAGTCGTTTCCAGAAATAGGACACTGATGTAATGGTTACACAAGTCTTTGGCTGTGTTTATTAATACCTCTGGTGTTCTGGGGTGCACAGTGTGGTACTTGTGTCCAGCTATCGTTCTTATCTACAACATTTGGAATGATAGCAAAGAGTGGAAATAGGCATGCCTTTATTGCGGAGGCACAGATGCTGGGAGGATAGGGGATAACCAGATTCAACAAATAAACAAACAAATGAATCTGTATGCTGTTGATTCCCCCACACTTATTACTGTGCACTCCACCACAAATATTCTCTTTGATGCTTACAAGAAAGATGAGCTACAAAGGCTGCAAGAATGCTTATGCCCATTACTGTCTTAATTATAAACTTGTCTGTCTATAAACAAATGAAAAATAATGTCTGTTTGTAGGCCCAGGCTAAACTCCTAAGGCTATAAAGTGAGCATTCCATTATTTGTCATTTATTATAAGCAGCATCTTATATTACCCTGAATGTGAAAACCTGCAACATTAACAACCGTGCCCAACACGCATTTAGAAAACAAGATTTCTGGAATGTGTTTTAGTTATATATACCTAACCTAAAACAAGCCAGAGAAAAAAGTAATGTATAAGAGAACATACTGATAGCCTCTGGAAAATGCTCTTTATATAAAATCTTATGACTACAGTGATGGAGAAGGGATCCTGATGACACCCCAGCTGCCTGTACTACATTGACAGAGAAATAAGGAAATACACCGGAGGAGTTTAATTCACCGAATGTAAGATAACGGACACCACTACAAAACACAAAACAAAATCACGAAGGGCACGCAATGGCATGAACTGTACACAGTGCAAATACTGCAGCTATTTCTCAGGAACAAGCAAGACAAAATACTATGTCCTACTCAGTGGTTTACTCTAACACTTATTTTTCATTGTTAAACACTTTGACACATATTTTCAAAAGAATAAAGAAAACGTAATACATCCTCTCATTTTTTAATACTAAGCAATTTCTTTATATATACATTTATATCTATTTAATTCTGGTAGTAAAGTTTGGCTTATTGTTCTTTCTGCTTGATTATTTAAACAAATATTGCATTGAAATTTTCTCAATGCCATTGCTCCTGTAGACAGGAGTCAATGCACAAACAGAATCCTCTCTGCCCTAGAATTATACCTTCACACTTTTCACCAGCTTCTACTTTGCAACTAAGTTGTTTGTTCTTTATTTTTAATTTTACCTTAAGCTTCAGAAGACCTGCAGGAGTCCTGCAGACAGTGAGATGGAAAACTTCTCCTTGGTGACTTTCATAATGCATTTTGAATGATGGTTCAGTTAAGTAAGAGCTTTTCCAGTCTTAAAGTAATTTCTGCTGTAAATTTTACACTCCTGTCAAGGTGAGTACATCCGGGCTGATACGCTGCAAAGATAATAAAGATAACAACTTTCACAACCCAGAAACAGGCAACTATGTATCAACTGAAGCAGCAAATATATGTAAGGGTTTTCTTTTCTCTGCTTTTGTAACTCTGGGGCAGGATATCATTATTAGTTGTAAGAGAAAGGCTGCCTGCACACTACATTTAGATCTTGAACACACACAGACCAGTGAGAGTATAGAAGTCACAGTTTTGCAAAAACAACCAGTGTTTTTAACTGGGTCCTACGTCAGAGTTGTTAGCAGGGAAGAACAGGACATTTTTTGTGCACACATTTTAAGTTTGCAAGGGCAGTGATTCTCAAACAATCCCCCTGACAATGATTTTGTTCTTTTTGTGTCCTCAACCCACTGCTCCTCTCTCTCAATGAATGAGCCTCACGATGGCACTGCACAGAGCACTGCTCTTTGTCAGAACACTGCACTGTGCCACCAGGAAAAGCAGCACCTCTCCAGCTGCTGCCTACAGACGCTGGGGAAGCAGAGCAGTTCTCTGCACTGGGAAACGGGACAGAAGCAGTGCTTTGAGCTGCACACCATGTGCATTTCAGCGCTGTGGGGAGGACCCACACCTGCTCTCTGACTTACACGTCATGTAGCCCGTAAAATAACACAACAAACTTGACCTGGTGAATTGGCCGGTGTAGGGGTGACATCACCATCCCCCAAGCATCTTGTGGCATATTTATCACTAAGTTTTTCTGGCAGGCAGAGTAACCATGGTACAGGCTGAGGTGGCACCTCACTTGGTAACTCACACTGGAGACTTCCTCAGGACAACTGAGTCCTATGTCCAGGGAGCTGAAGATGGAGTCAACACTGCAAGCTTAAATCTAAGATAAACTCATCAATGGCTGCAGAATTATCTCTCAGCAGCCACAGGCCTCCTCCACACAGCTCAGCTGGACACAAACCCATCCTGCACCTGGTGCTCCATGAGGGACCTGTTGTGGATGTGCCAGCCTGGCCCTGGGTGAGCCACACCTCACAGAGGTAGGAATTCCTCTTGACCTGCTCACACAATGCTTGCAGACACCTCAAAGACTCCTTGAGCAGTATTTGAGCAGCTTGACAATTCCACCTTTAGTGGTTATTACAGTGCAAGTTTTACCTGTAAAAATGCTTGTCCCACACTGGATAAATATGTAAATAACCCCGCTCCGTATCTTTAACAAAACATTTATTTTTGTATTTAGATTTAATAAAACATATAAAACACCAAATGTAACTGTATTCACATACGATATACAAACTCACAGCTTTCTATAGCAACACATATGCTGTTGGACTCAGCAAGCAAATTCTGTAGGGGCAGAGTGATTATTTCAATCCATACTTCTGAACACATGTCTCAGAGCATTAAAGTATACTTTAATTACTGTGCCAAGCAGATGAGCACATAATAGCAGCTATCATTTCAGAACTTTACAGATGTGGTTCACTATTTGAAAAAAACCCTCTTAGATGAACATTTGCTTTACAAAAGCAGCAGACTCTTGATCTTATTGATGTTGCTTTATTTTAAATCAAATCAGAATCTGATGATACTGAGTATTGTTCTTAAAGCTTTGGGTTCTGCAGTTATGCAATTACATGACACGTAACAATTTTTAAGACTAAGTATATCTCTAGCTGTTGTGTTTTATGCTTAAAACCTGTATCCCAGCAGCTCAAAAACCACGCTGCAAAAAAATTCTACAGTGCTTTAACATCTTCTAGCATTTAAACTATGATTTTTGAATCCAAGCTAATATTTTTATATATTAATACCTGAAATTAGTAACGCCACACTATTAACCCAGGAATCAGCTGCGAAGGCCGAGGCCAGCCAACAGCATCAGCTCCTGGCACTGCTTCCAGCTGATGGTCAGCAAAAATACCCACACCCCTTAAGGGGGCTGGACAAGAGTGATGCAGTTCACAGGGAGCCACCCCACCTGTCCTGGCGCCAGCATCCCATGGGACAGCATGAGTCAGCCCCAGCACTGTCCTGAGAAGCTCCTGTGACACTCCTCAGCCTGCTGAACGATACTACAGTGTAGGCAGAATGAGAAGGACCCCCATGACGACCATCAGACCTGTGAGAAGGGGCTAAGGGACCTGTAGGCTTTGGTGACAGCCTCTCCACACCCAACAGGAGGCTAGGAGAAGCCAGCGCCAAGCTACTCACACAGCGGGGTGCGGTGTGAGAACAAGGGACAACTGACAGAATTTGAAATACGAAAGGTTCAGGTTAGAAACAATGAAAAACCCTTCTGCCATGAAGTCAGTCAAGCAGTGGAAGGGGCTGCGCAGAGGCTGTGCAGTTTCCATGCCTGGAGGCTTTCATGACCTAACTAAACTAAACTTTGAGCCACCGGGTCTCAGCTGGCCAAGCTTTGAGAAGGATGCTGGACTAGATGTCTCCCAAGATGCCTCTAGTCTAGTGACTAGATCCACTCTGAAGGATGAACCTATGACTGCCCTGTGCTGCTTACCATTGCTGCCTAACTGGAATGTTCTCTGGAGCTCATCTCTTCTCAAAAGACTTTATTTGCTCTGTTCACAGCTCAGAGACCCTTACTCTTGACACCCTTCAGATCCTGAAAAAGTGTCTTATTTGACATCCATGGGACTTTTTTCCTTCTGAGAGCAAAGAGCTTCAGGCAACTGAACCTCAAAGTATTTTAGCAAATATTTTACAGTTCAGGGTCTCAGGGTCGGTTTTGGACTTAAACACACACACACACACACACACACACACACACACACACAAAAGTCATTTAACATGCACAACAGAAGAGTGAAACACCTGTTAAAATTTTTTCCTCAGCATGAACATAACCCAATTTAGTTTAAGACATTTTCCCCTTAACTTTTAAAAAATACAATTCCATGCCTCACCTTGATATATCTTTTCTCACTGAGGTCAAAACCACTGCTGAAACTGTTGGTATAAACATATTTCCATTACTTTCCTCCCGCATAGGTTCTACATTTTCAGCTCCCAAAGCATAGTGCAGAGATCAGGAAGAGCCCTATGACAGCTTCCATGCAGAACAGAAGCCCAGAGCCAGCCTGGCCCATGAAGCAGATTTCCACACATGGACCTGTTTTTGTGGTTACTGGAATGCTGAGCATAACACCACCAGTAAACCATACACAAGGGAACTAAGAAGCAGCACTGTTGAGCTACCTAGAACCCAAACTATCTGACATTTGAAAATGCTCCTTAGGCTCTTACACGAGGTCCTGGGTACATTTTGGTACACAGATTTTACTGCTCAAGTCTGAAAATAGGACAGAGGGAACTCACTGAAACAAGTCTTACAAATAGCTTGAAATACACAGCTATAACAGGTGACCCCAAAGCAATACACACAAGTTAGCACAAACCTACCATACTCTTATAAGAAGACCACCTTCTTAAAGCAACTGCTTTAGTTCCTGGAATACTTCTGTTTAATTTCATTGCCTTGTCCAGCTGGGCCCTAACTCCATTTTGCCAGCGTGTATAATTTCCCCTTAGAAAATATCAAATGGACAAATCAGGTTCCAGCCTCTGGAACCAAGATATTACTGAGCTCCATAAGCTATTAAGGGGTTTCAAATTATGGTAAACAAATCCCTTAAGGCTCACTTAGAAAAAAATATAAAAACACAGGTCTAAGCTTGCCAGACTGTCTGCCTCTCACATTCACAGAAACCCGCCTCAGAAGAAAAAAAAAATTAAAAAAAAAAAAAATCTTTATTATGTATGAGGTACAGACCATCTGTGATGGGCTTTGAGAGCCAACTTAAAAGTGGGGGGGAGGAGAGTGTTCCCAACTGCATTCACAGTCAGTGAAGAGCTTGAGACTCAGCATCTGTCTGTGAGCAGGGAAGAGGTGGTGGGTCAGGATAAATGAGGCTGCACAAGACCTGCCAGGGTCAAGGATGGAAAGGCACATTGTTACACACAAACTGTGTAGAGGCATATGGAGAACAGCAGCAAGAACCAAGAAAACCTTGTGGAGATAGTAAGATATCCCAAAAACAAGGCATTCTAGGAGTGCTGTTTCCCTGTCACTGTGGAAAAGTAAGGGTTGATAATATTATTCTTTTGGTTCTAATACAGACCACTGAATGCCTCATGCCATGGGAAGTAAGAATGGCAACAGTAGTAAACTGGTAGCAGCAAAGAATATGGGAAGGGTTTCTTTTTTACCCTTTTTTTAAGAGAATTATACATGTCTTTCTATATCAGTCTTCTAAGTTTTCATAATCCTTTTGACACCTCTTTTCACTACTCTACTACACATATCTGTATTAGCCATTTATTGTTTTGCATATAATGCAGCTCAATAATATTTCATTTCTGAAAAGGAAAATAATTACTTTTTAAAAAAATTTCAACCACTGAAACGAGAGTTAGATTTAACCCTCCCCACCCAAAAACCACCAAATCCCATGAAACCATTTTCTAACAACTAGCAGATTGCTACACCTTTTTGCATTTGCAGCTCAACAAATAGGATAGTTCCTTTGGCTGCAAATGAACTGTGACCAGGTAAATATGAGTAAGCCCTTACAAGTGACTCTTGCTGCTTCTGTCAGGAAGCAAATCTATTTATATCTCTACTCAAGACAAAAACCATCAGAAGTATTCATCCTGTTTCATAAAATTTTGCTGGTTTTTAAAACACAACAAATTAAACCCTGCATCCACTGATATCCCTGACTAAAACTCATTCATGCCTGTGTGGCCAGCATGTCACCTGGACCATGAGTGTGTGTATGGGCTGATCCTGTAACACTTACCAATGGTGGAAGGGGCACTGGTGAATCTTGCCATCACACACCAAAGTCCCTTTTCCCAGCGGTCCGTTCCACCTGGCTGCTGGAGATGAGGGCTCTGCATGCTGAATCCACGGGCTGAGAACTCGGGTGTGCTGCAGCAGCTCTGCCGTGAGCGATGCTCATCCAAGGGCCAGAGCTAGACCTGTGGGTTTGCAATGAGGCAGCTCAGGTGTGGGTTTTGCTGAGGAAGCACTAATCCCCAGGGAAAGGGTGGGGTGGGGAGTTTGGGGCAGTAGCAACTCAAAGCAGCTCCAGGAGGCTTGCCAGAGGCTGTCTGTCAGCGCCCCAGCTTTGCTCCCACACAGAGCCCACACACGCCAGGGCCTTCAGCAACATTTGTGCCTGCACAGGAGGCTGAGGCCTGGTGAAAACACCTTCCAAACGGGCACAAGGACATCACCTTCACTTTGCTCAAGCACAGCAAAGACTGGGAGAAACAGTGCAGGAGTGCTGTGCTTAAATTTGCTCATTTATTTAAAATAAGGTCGATTTTGCACACCTGCGCCAATATCTGTATAAAATTTACTGGCTGTGCCCCTGCAACTCCACACTGGTCTGCATACACTAAGCATCAATTCAGATAAACCCCTGCTATGAGAATGCCTTTTTACCCACATATCTAGGAATATGGTTATGCCTAAGCAGGGAATTTTAAGTTGTTTCCCAGACTGTTCCTGAATCCAACTGCAACCTGTTTATTTTGACCTCAGTTCTTAGAAACTGTTGATGCCACGGTAGAAATATGCTGTGTGTTCCAACAGGCAACAAACAGTCCTAATGAGAGCACACTCCATCTGTGCTGCCAGCGCACACAGCCTCAGCCTATAGCTCGGATACGCTGGAGCTGAGCATGCAGGGACGAGCTCATGCTGCAAGGGACATCCTGGCACGGCAGAGCTCCCCAAAACAGGCCTCTGGGAAGTCCCGAGGCAGCCAGGGTAGGCACCAGCAGCACTTGAGTTCTCCCCTCCCTGTTCTG
Organism: Pseudopodoces humilis; assembly: GCF_049639895.1. Lineage (NCBI taxonomy): Eukaryota > Metazoa > Chordata > Aves > Passeriformes > Paridae > Pseudopodoces > Pseudopodoces humilis. The sequence goes on along the minus strand of NC_142204.1, from coordinate 8,055,097 downwards.
AGTTTGTAGACTACAAGTCTTGATGTTTTTTAAACGTTTCAAAACTACAAAGTAAAGAAAGCTGACTTAAAAACTGCCCAGTGCTCTCCAAAGGTAGGAGTTAAAACGTGCAGAACATATGGCACTATTTACAGCCAGCTCGCACACTGAATTCAAGGGAATTTTCCATAAACCTTGTACTCTGCAAAAGGTACGTTACAGAAAAATGCATGTGGGGATCCTTTAATTTCTCTTGCATCTTCTCTTATAAGATGCAGCTGGGGAGCAACACCCACTGGTACTGGTAGCATGAAACGGCAATCCTTTCCTGTTACCGAGGTCTGGTACAAATTACCATGGATTTGGAGGCACTATATAAAAGACAGCGCTGATTTGTTTCTAAATTTGTATCTTGATTAAACTGTCAGGCTATAGCACAAATGCAGAGCTCACCTGACTTTCCGATCCTACAACAATAAATTATCCAAGAAGTGCAGTACAATTTGAAAATGCTTATAAATGGATCAATACTATGCTTTATGTTTAGATTTTACATCTCAGTCATGCCAAATCAAATGGAATAGAAGCAGCACTTTATATTCAAACTGTAAATATTCTGTATATTCTGTAAATAAACTGTATATTCACACTGTGTTCCAAATAAAACTACATGCGAGGTGAGACTGGGAAGCAGGATTTTAAAAACCATCAAGCTAGCCAACAGAATAACAACTGCATTATTATTTTCAGAATTATTTTTAACTGTGTTGTGGTAGACAAAAAAACAAATATAAAGGACAAAAACTCCTATTCTCAGGAACTTGCATGCAAACTTGCATAGGTTAGATCAGTGTTTTTCAGCATTTATCCCTGTAAACAGAGCAGAATTTGGTCTCATCCGTTAAAGCGAAGTAATTCACTCCGGAGTAACTTCCTTGATACTGAATATATTTTAACTATCCAGAATTTCAACATCTAGGATTAGTGCTGTAAACACACATAGGCATTGCAGTCTAACAAAAGAAAAGTCAACACAAACATGGTGCAGCAAAAGTGAGATCAGCCATGCAGAACTTCCAAAAAGCAGCTTAGGAATTAAACTACTATTATTAAAGCTACTGTTATTGAACTACAGCTGTTAGAACTTCCACAGTTTATTGAACCATTCTGCATAAAGCAAATATTATAAAACAGAATAGATGCGTTTTCCATCATGATTACAAGCCACTGCTGTTCCTAAAGCTTTTGTTTTTTAACCAATATTGTTGTATGTTTGAACACAATTTTTCTACTTGCTTTTATATGGCATCCATGTAAGAAAAGAGCTATTCTAAATTAATTAATCAACACACACCCTTCCAGAGAGGGAATATATGATAAAAGTATTACATAGTGTAGTTCAGGCATATTTTTATACTCTCAAAAGAGGTAATTGATCCTCCCCTCTCCCCAGTTTCAAATATGGAACTTGGCTGCTATGGGTTCTTTCCCACACAAATCAAGCCCTAGCTCTTTTGAATTGAAACAATATGGAATGATTATTGTGGGAAATTTTTTTACTGTTACTGTAATTTAAAACTTTCTGTACCCAATTTTGCATTTTCTATAAATCAAAAACCCATTTCACTTAGGGCTACAATTAAACAGGAAATCAAAGACTAACTTCTAAGCAAGTCTTGCTATTAATCATAAGACAAACTAGTAGTACAACCACTTTTACTGCAGTTCCTTTCTGCTTGAGAACGACATCTTCATCTGAAGCTCGAGCTCTTTAGAGGAAACCGTGCTGCAGATGGGACAGATTCAACAGAGGTACAGCAAATGGGAGAGCACCATGTGCTGCTGAAAATGAGCCTGCCAGCAGTCCAGCACCAGCACAGGGCTACTGCAGAGACAGCTACTTGGGGTCTGATGCTGCCATTCCAGAAGCTACTGTGCTTCTTCCTTCACCAGGAGCAGCCATGGAGTCATGTCTGTTGCTTTACATATCTGAACTAAAATCAGCATCTTTTTCCTTTCACAAGAAAAAATTACAAAAGCAGTGGATTTCAACACTGAAGTTCATATTGAAAACAGGACACACAAACACCAAATTAAAATCAAAGTGCAAAATGAAACCATGTGGAATATGGAATATGGAAACATAGGTCTTCTGTTTTTTCAAACTGGAAACCAAATTATGTATTTTTATTTTCTAAAAAGAAAAAAATGCATATTGATCGCTAGACAAAATAAAACATGAATTCTCAAATCAACAGAAACATGTTTCACCCAGCTGTCTTTATTTTTTTCCTCTGTCTCTGTTTCTCAAAGAAAATTTTTTATGTCATTTCTTCTTTTCATATATTTTAGGGAGAGGTTTAATGTCTCATGGTGTTAGTCTTTGCAAAACTCCTACAAGTCATACAAGTAATCACATTATTTGCAGCAGTACATCTACAATAAGAATAAGTGATACTAGTAACTTATTCATAAAATATATGCTCAGAACAAAAACTGGCTTCCAGTTAAATACTCCACAATGTGTATTTCCATGTTAAAGAGGAGCCTTTTACCTACTCCAAAGTAAAATTCAAATGTAAATTTGGAATTGTAAAAAATTTGGAACTGTTAAAAATTCCACTCATTAAAATCAGACACAAAGAAAAGAGCTATGAGGGGTTTGAGGAGGTATTGGAAGGGCTTCTTACACAAATAAAACCAAACCTTCCCAACATTGATGTACTACTATAATAACATGATTCAAAAAAACATGAATGGAAACAGTTTCACCTCTGAGCAGAACTAGATTTCAAAAGTAAATGACTTTCTGAGGCTATAGATTGAAATATTGTTTTACCATTTATTTTCTTCCTAATATCTCTCACGCACTTGCAAGTCTCATGAACTTATGAACTCAAGACTTATGAACTCCTGCAGCAATTGACACATCTGTTTCTCAAAAAGTGCACTGAAACCATGTCAGTCTGGCTGTGGCACAAGGAGCTCCCAGGCCTTTTCTTCAGGCTGCTGAAACCTGCTCTTCCCTTTGAGCACACCCTTCGCCGAGGACAAGAGGGAGCTTCTTTTGCCTTCCTCCAATCTATGTATCAGTCAAAGGCAGGCACCAGCCACGCAGGAGGTGCACGAGCAAAACGATGCCTGCAAACACAGCTTTGCCTACCAGGAATATTGGAAAGACTGGATGTCAATTGACCTAAGGGGTAAAGAAAAAAAGAGTGGGGAAAACCCAAAAAATCAAACACAGAAGTTTGGAAGTCTCATGCAAAGAGCATGAGAAAACATCCAGAGCACTCCACACAGATGGCTACAAACCCTGCCTATCTGCACAGCCCAGACTGGAACATCTACACCTTCTCTTTTTCTGTTCAGGTTTATCAGATTAATTTCTCCCATTTGATCTCAACTGATACTGCATAAAAAGGGAGGGGAGCTGCCTGCCCTGGCCAGCCTTCACTCCCCTGGTGCTCAGGACATCCATATGTAGTTACCAAAAGCACTCCTGAGCCAGCTGGAGACACCAAAATAAACCCCAGCACCACAACTCAGGGGCCCAACAGCACTCACCCAAAGATTTTTTCAGAGCCATTAATAATCAGACTATAAAGCTGCCAAACTGGGCAGAGGACTAGGAAACATTTCAGAGAAGTCTGGCTGCAGGACTTCTGTATTCCAGCCTTTGGTTCAAAGCACTGGTTTGCCTGTCAGCACCCAGCAGCTGCAGATGAGGGCAGAGGGGATGTGGTAGAGAGGAGGAGAGGACATGAAGAGAGGACACAGAGTCCCAGCTGGGGACTTCATGTGGGTGCACAGGTCAGTCCTATGCATAAGCACCTGCAGGATTTGGTTTTCACAGGCACAGACATTAAAAATGCAGGGAAAAACTAAACCAAAACTGCTTTTCCAGTGTTTCTGAAATACCCTGGCCTGCTGGAGCCGTCCGCACAGTGGAACCAGCGTGGCTCTGTGCACCCAGTTGCTCCTCGCTGAGCAGCCCATGTGCGTCTGGGCCACTCCAGGGTGGCCATGCTCATGGGACATGGACACTGGACACAGAGTGACCTGGACATTTGGTGCCCCAGCCACTGCAGTGCCAGTGTGGACAAACCTGCCTCCTGGCTCCCTGAAATCAAGCTGCTAGTGCTAACAGAGGAGAGGCTGCTACAAAAAGAAAGAAATCCTAAACTCAATTACATTTAGGCAAGCAGTAGGATAAAAAGAATAGAATTGTCATGAAGAAAAAAAAAAAAAAAAAGACCTAGCAAACAAAACATGTAAAATATGCTTGTCTCTTTATTTTTAAAAGTTGCCTCCCAGCTTTCTGTCCAGCAGGGAGCACATAAAATGTCCCCATATAATCTTAAAATGCTATCAACATATCAGATTTTAATTACTTGCACAGCGGAATCCTAAACTGGAAGGATAAGAGACCAGGCAATTGCACAGCATCTTTCTCCCAGGCTGCTCTGCTCTGACCTGGACTTTGACTTTGGCTATATTGATGTAGATGCTGAGTGGGTTAGTCTCTCCTATTATTTATCAATGCATAAAACAGAGTGATTAATTTATAAGATAGTGGTGATGAAAAATACCCTCATGACAAGAAATACATAATCTTTCCACTTTGGTAAGGGATACTAGTGAATTTTGGGAGGCAAGGCCTTCCACAGCTATGAGAAAAAGCCTCCATTCAAAGGCAGTCAAGGCCTAGAGCAGCAGCGACACCCCAGATCTAGACTATGAGATGCCCCTTGTGCAAAGGATGTGCTGGACCCCTCAAATTCTGCAGGCTCTGCAATTCTGAGCAACTCTCCCTTCCCAGATCAGTGTTATGTGCATTTGCTGTATGTGGTTTATTCAGCTGTTTCTCACAGCAGAAATCTGGGCAACACCAGATTTATCTCCGACTTACAAGGGGAGGTGCTGAGGCATGGAAAGAGGAAGAAATTTGAAGAGACTCTTATACCCAAGGCTGAGTGAAAAAGAATCTCCCAACTTCTCTCTCACTTTTCCAGACAAGGGCACCACAATTCCCATTTCATCATGGCCTAATTTCTGGACAATAATATGTCTAGATGCATATTTTACAAATTAAAGGATATTATAAGAAAAGATAGAAGAATGACAAAATAAACTCTGTGATCAAAATAATCTGTAGTCCCAGAAGTGTTAACTCCAGTGATCTTGATGGCAAAATACAAATTATTCTTTGTAGCCATTGTTTTTTCCAGTGGCTTCTATAGTAGTAGCTCATGGTACACGACAGACAGAAAAAAGCTGGGGGCTATCTGAAGTGATTTGAGTGGGGCTTAAACTTTATGTAGGCCTTGAAGTAGCCATCAGCACAAAGGTGAAATTCACTCTGTGAAGAGTGGCTTTATTTTTTTTAATTGCCATCAGAAGCAATAACCACCTGACAGCCACTGTGGAAACTTTTTTGTCCTGAGTGCTCTACAGAAATGGTCATACAGAGCTGGAACAAAGGCTGAAAGTGCACTGGCAAAGTGGTTTTCCAGCTTTATCTCTTGTTGTTAATTGAATTGTAAGAATTTTCTATCTGTTCTTCCACTACTTGCAACCTTAAGACTAATATACACTAATATACACAGTTAAGGCGTAGGCCTAGTTCTTCACAGATAGACGTTCAGGAGAGCTTGTTAGCACTTCCTCCTGAACTTTCAATTGCTCTTCCATTTAATGTTTCAGGTTAGATTGTATCTCAGGAGGAACATACTGATGACAAGAAAGGTTATAAAATTCAGGAGCTGGATACAGGTGCACTCATCCTCCTTTTCCAGGTGAAATCCCACCCACCACCAGACCTGTGTGGACTCTGGTGTATTCAGCTCAGCAGGCATCAAAAGCTAAAAAGCTTGCACCAATTATTTCAACTATGATGCAATTTTAGTGCTTCTGTGTCCAGCCCAGAACCTTATATGGGTGCAAACCAGCCATATCCAACTGCCACTGTAAAGAAATCTATTTTGGGAAGAGAATTATGCTCATACTTTAAGTTCCTTCCAACTTGATAATATTGATTGCAAGACACGGCCTGCAGTGTGATGGAACAAAGGGACCTGCACCAGCAAGGGCACACCAACAAGGTACCTCCTATGCACATGAAGGTCTCCTTAGAAAATTACACTTCTACGTTCAGTCCTGACTTCTACTCTGGTCTGCTCCTTACAACAGGTACAACCACCTTCCAGTTGACTTTCCTATCCCAAATCAGCCCTCTCCTTGAGACTCCAGGCCACCTTGTTCCCAGCTGGTTGCACCTGCAGCCATGTGCTATTCCTTAATATATTTTAATTAATTAATTAAATAGAAATACTTAATCTTCTCTTCAGCAACACTGCTGAGTTTTGATTCCCGAAAGCATTTTGGGGAAAACAAAATGCAAGCACTAGACAGATATCATTTTTATGCTGTTAAATACCACCCCCAAAAACATTTTGTGTTATAGAGAAGTAATCACTACTCTAAGTGCTAAATATCATCTTAAATGTATACATTTGAATATTATACATGCAACTTCACTTTTATTTACACCAAATAGGTACACACACATACAAAAAATACTCAGATCTCATACATGAGACATACACATAGTAGAGTTGGTTATACTTTAAATGAAATAATTTTATAGAGGCATTCAAAGGTACCAATAAGACAGTAGAAATAATTGTTTTAGTACAATTTAAAATGTAAATGTCATGTAATATGTAATTTAAATGTAAATCTGCCCCTTAAACCTTCAATCCATCAATGTAAATCTCCATTTAAGAAACAAAATTTCTATGTGATCACGTTAATTCCTCCTTCTATAATAATTATAGAATGAGAAACATATAACCTTCAATTAAAAACTAGCAACTAGCTATCTTCAAAACAGATCACGTTGAAAAACTGTTTTTATTAAATGGTTACTAATAAAAATAAATTTTAAAATGTTAATTATTTATTCATATAATAACTAAGCAATCAAAAAACCCTATATGTCACACTGCATTAAAACCAAAACTAAACCTCATGATGAACCCCTGCAGCAAAATTATATATGTCCTTTGGCCCTGTAACAGTTTCCATCCATTTTGGGATGTAATCAATTTCTTCCATGCACCCTGCAATTCATAAATGTGTGCTGGAATGGGAAGAATACTGATGCCGTACCCCTTAAAACCAGAAAGCAAGACTTTGACACTCCTTGGGTTAAACTGGATAAAGCAAAAAGGTACAAAGAGCTCACTGCCCAAGGAAGGTTGTGCAGAATGTAGCATTCTTTAAATGCACTTTAAGAGTCATTTGAGTTCAGGCTTCCTGCATCAGGTTTTTAAATTACTGTTAGTTGGGTTTGAGAGTACAATCCTAAACCCTCTGATATCTGTGGGAGACCTTCCACTGACTCAGGACTGGATATACTATTTTGTTTCCTATAGACAAATTAGACAATACATCTTATCTGCCAAAGGTAACAAAACTATAATGAGAACTCTCCTTTCTTTAAGAAAAACAAAACACCCTCCCCGCCCCCAAAAATAACCTGCAACCAGAGACAAAAATAAATACATACATACAAAAAAGAAGAAAATAAAGAATGATTTATCAAAGAGGAAAATCTTTTGAAAATTATACTTGCTGTATATACAAATGTAGAAGTAAATATACCAGACCTCTTTGTGTTTGGGTAGCAAAACAAATACAGCGATCAAAATCTCTTGGATGCAACAAAACAGCCTTCCTAGCCATTTGCAGACTGCATTTCAATAAAAAGCAAGAGCAGCTCTAAAAAGATTGCCAATGCATTTAGAAGTCCATGGCAAAGCTTTGTGTTCACCAACACAGAACTGCCTGAACTGAAACAACTGTCCATCTGAGACACTGTCAATATTTGTAGCTGCTTTATGGTTATTACATCCTGCAGATGAAAATGCAAATGAACTCTCCCACAGAAGAACCCCTCCTCGATCACCCTATGCTATTGCAATTCCATGAGACCAGTTACTGTGAGCAATGCTTTAGAAAAAAAATTTTTTGCATCAAAAAACCAGTATTTGGTGATCACTTTAACAGGCCCCTCAAACTGACTCCTCTCTCTGAAGAATTAACTCCACTGTAAAACACCTTGGCCTAGAAGGGCTGTGAGAAACAAAAGCACTCAACTCTCACATATTTCTCTAAGCTACTCAGTTCATCAGCCTGCCCCCCCAGCATTAAAATAAATAGACTTGATGGTGCTGCTCCTTGTTTTCTAGCTCCTGAGATCAACTGTTCGCAGGCTACTTTCCTACTTTTGAAACTACATAAAACATGAAAAAAAAAAAATCACAGAAAAATAAAAAAAACAAGACCAGTCTAAATAGTACTATTTTTTCTAATTTGGCACTCCAAAAATATTTGCTTCTGTAGTTACAAAACCATGTGAACTGCTTTATTATTGAAATTGTAGCTGCCCTCTTCTCTGGAAATGCCTGCTTACACTGACAAAAGAACTTCAGGAGCTGAATGAATGCCACAGCAAACATATCTGTGTGAAGGTAACTGAATAAATGGGCAACATGCTAAGTGTCCCTCAGATTTAAAGTGTGGCAAAATATCAGTCAGCAATTCAAATGCAATCAATCAAGGGCTGTAGAAAATGATGACTTAATTAATATTTGATAAAGGTATACTGGTTATTATAATCATAAATTCATTTTTCCTTAGATCCTCTTCCTTCCCCTTTGCAAAATGTTCGATTGGTATGCAAAGCAATTTACTTTTCTATTTGTGCTTTAACAAGTTTGAAAAGAGCAAATCACTTTGAAACTCCACACAGATTGGACAGGAGCTAAATGTTTTCTTTGGCAGATAACAGGATACGATGGTTGAGGTTAATTTAAATTTACGTGTATAAAAATAAATAGGCAGTACATTGCCATCTCAAATGTATAGACTCCTTCCAAAAAGGCTGCCCTAATTTATATAAAGAATGTATAAGGTAATGCATCAGCTATATACCAAATATTGACCCAACATTCCCTCTTTTTTATTCATAGAACACTCTTATGGAGCACCAGTGAGATAAAGCCCTTTGGAGCGCCACCCTGCCCCCTCCCCTTTTTTTTTTTAAAGCAAAACAACAAAACATGATTCATGCTTAGATGTGTATTTTAGAGGATCATTCCTAGACAATTTTTATGAGAGTTTTCAAAAGTTTTGTGGAAGACCCTGAAAACCACTGTAGCAGTCAGATCTTTATTTGAAACTATAATGTATATAGTCATAATCCAAATCCCATTTGAAGTCAGTGGAAAAACCCCTGTCACCTTCAGAGGCCTTTGGATCAGATCCTTTGTTTCCAGAGGTACAGAACAGCAAATTTCAGATGTATGCAAGAATGAGGAGTATACAACTACTAAATAAATGGTAACACTAATCTGTGAAAAAAGACAGATTTTATAAAGGGCAACTCAAAATGATGAGATCTCATATTTGATGGTATATTTTTTTAAAAAAAGACAGGCTGCAAAGGGCCCGGGAATTTTATTCCTACATATACCTGTATAAATGAAGGCACCTTGAACAGAATTACATTCTACTTTGGAAATCGTAAGTCAAATACCTTCTACAACTGGAGATTTAAAATATCCTCTGTGGGTGCAAAGGAATACCTGTCGACAGTTTTCTGCACCATTCCTGAGAGAATCACAGGCTGGTTTTCTCTCTAGTGAGAAGTTACAGGCCAGAATTATTAGTGATTCCACAAATGTGCACACAGACTATGTTAGTGAATATCTGGTGGAGGGGGATTGCTCCCAAGCCCATCAAACTCAGCTCAATAGAATTCAATGTATTGTGGCTCAGGTATGGAGTCAGATGCATAAACAAGTACAGATCTGCACAGCCCAGTACAGTTTACAGCAGATAAACTCAGGACTTGCAGAAGTGCATGTGCACTTCCAAACATCTACCCATCCATTTTCTGTCTACTGGGATCACTGCTGGGGAATGTCTATTTTGCTGGCTACAGGGATTCCAACTTTTTCTCTTCTGGCTGCAAACATGAGTCTAGCTAGCTGCACGCATACTGAATAAATGAACACTTATCTCTGCGACAATCAAACGCGCTAGGCGAGCACACACTGCACGAACACGCATGCGGCTGTGAAGGAACATGCTCCACAGTGTGTCTTATTTGAGAAACAAAAGACATACAATCATATTTTTAAATTATTTTTCTCCCCTTCTCAGACAGGTTTAGGCACCATAAATCAGCATTAGAACTGTGGCAGCGTGGCTTTGTTGTGCATCTCAGACCTGCACAAGCACCACCACTGCGGGGGGAGGAGGGAGGGCTGATTACCGGCACCTGCTTCAAGCTGCGAGGGACTGATGCAGTTAGCACGAAAAATGCCTAATTAGAGCGCATTTCCATTTTCCTGAGGGAAGGTGTCACGATCACTGAGCACCCATGTGCATGGCAGACTCTGAGCACCAAGGCCCTGCCAAGGTTTATGGAACATGTGGCACATGGACAGAGGCTGAGTGCAGCACAGAACCCATTCTGCTTGCAGAAGAGCTGATGAAGTGCTGAGTGGATGTGAATTACACCCCACCACCCCGGCCCCCCCCCCAAAAAAAATAGAATTCTGTTTTTTTCCCCAAGAAAACTGGATGAAACAAGGCATTCCTTCCACTCCTTTTATTTCTCCTTAGCTGTTACAAAAGGTTTATGAATACTTGGCATGTACTACAAGAAGATAGTGCTGTGCCCATAAAGCCACACAAAATACAATCCAGCCTCACAGTCCTACTCATCTTACATATCCAACAAAGACGAGAACACCGGACTGCACCCACATCTCAAAGAACTAACTCCCGCTCCATTCCCTTTCCCTTTCCCCTCTCCTCCTCCCTTTTCCCACAATAAAATCTCTCTCTGACCCAAACCTGACAACGTTCATCTGAACTAAATTACAATTAATTTAAAAAAGTTTAGCCAGACAGCCCACTTGCTATCTCTGGCAGTAAGGATGCCATGGTAGCCTGCTTGCCTACGGATCCTGTTCCTGTGGGATCACCGCTGTGCATGGAGCATGGCTCTGCCCAGCACTCTACAGCACTCCCAGGCCTAGAACACATGGACCTTGCCCTTGTGTTCCCCTCCTTCTCCACACTAGGAGGTAAAAGCAAGATTTTCAGCCAAGATAGGTGGGAAGTTAAGAAGAGACAGTTCATTTATCAGCAACTCCTTAAATTTCCTTTTGGAGGATAAAATTGCATTTTGAGGATTGAGATAAGGCAGAAACACTCCTTTTACCCTCAACTCACTCTAACTTAGATTATTTTCACTGTGTTTCACTCAATTATTACCTGAAAATATGCAAAACTTCATCCTAGCCAGTTATAAAAAAAAATCTTTTAATTAAGCTAAGTATTGTCTGTGCTTTTCATTTTTCATTCCATGCACCAAACATTTTGTACGAGAATTTTGGCACTCCAACACAAAACACTTTCAAAATGTAAATGGTCCAGCTCACATGCATAATTTCTGAAGACATTCATCTGAGGGGCTGAATAGTTCTATCAGCAATTATATTTCAAGTTACATACTAAAAATAATTTTAAATTTAAACTCTGGAAATTGCCAATCTAATGAAGAGATTTTAATCCCTCTTCATTTAACATGTACAAGGTCTTTATACACTATGTTAATTTTCAGTATACTTACAGAAACCCTCACTGTGAAATAAACCAGTCAATTCTGCTTCTTTTACTTTCAGAGGAAATTTCTTGCAAGCCTCCACAAAATAATGAACTAATATGGGAGAAACAATTTTACATTCCTTTAAGCTAGTCCTCATCAACAAAACAGCCCACAAGTATTACAACCTAAGGATAAAAAAAAAAAAATCTTTAGACAAAAAGCATCATTAGGAGCAATATCGCCAAGTACTCTGAAATTTCTCAGTGAGGAGTGTTCAGCGGTTTGTGAATCCTCAACTAATATTTTATTTGCATTGTACCGTGTAGCTGCTACAGGCCTCTAAAAACTACTTTGAAGAAATTAATTTTAGCTATCACCAAGCCATATGCTCCTAAATTCCTTTCTTAAACTACACAGTTCACTAAAACATTCTCTAGTTACTGTGAGCATGATCAGCCAATAAATACTGCTTTACTACTTACAGTTATGAGTTGTATTTCAGTTTATGTTGCCATAAAACACTTCTAATGCAATGCCAATACGGTGATGGTTTTGATACAATGCTGTCAACGGCCTGAATTTAAAACTATTTTTGTATAAGTCACTAGGGATTTTCAAATTATTTGTTTGGGTTTCTTTTTTTTTGGGGGGGGGGAGGTTTATTTGTTTAGGGTTTTTTAATTTATTTTTTTTTGCAGAGAAAACCAACAAACTTATTCGCGCTTGGCCTGTTATTTACTTTAAATCTTAGACATAAATAAAATTACAAGGAAAAGATTAAAAGATTTTACACAAGCCTCCCATTTTTTCCAGTGTGCAGAAAAAGCATTTTGATTTAGAAATATATATGAAAGGACTACTTTCCTCATGAAGTGTCTTAAAATATATTTATTTTCATATACTTCAATTTCCACATAGACTAGTTTATATAAAGAATTGAAAAATACCTATTATTATAAGTCTGGAAATTTCACAGTAGTAATAAATCTTAAGTGTTTAACTGTCTGTCAAATTACGCCTAATTCAGTACATCTCTATCCACATGCTACTTTGGTCTATAAATGGCATTACTCTAATATTTAAGTATTCTACTTAAAATAAATTCCTTCATTAACACCCAAAGAGAGAGTGGGAGTGTGCTTGAGCATGTGCCAGAGTGCACACATAAAACATAAAAAGAAAATACACTTTTGGCACTTATGTACCTTTAAAGGCCTTGAAAAATAGTATTTTAAAAATATATTATAAAAATTATAATTAAAAACTAATCCTGAACAATTCCAGGTATTAAAAAAATTTAAACATGAATGCTGAAAATATTTAGGTTCAAATTCACGTTGCTAAGAAAATCAGGAAACGCAATTGCAATGAGATACAATGACTAAAGAGCATCAGATAGTTACCTGCAAAGCCAGGAGCTGAGCAATGCCACCAGGTCCCTTCTCTCGTATGTGTCCCTACAATTAAACACCATGCACTGGCTGGTGGCTACGTTACAGCTGCTCTACACAGGGATGCTTAGTAATGCTTCACATAGAGTAAAAAATTAAATAAATGTAAAAAACTTGCACCGCCCAACTTTGTTTCTTCTCTTAAGCTCCCTTCTATTTTTATTTTTTAGAAAGGAAGGGGGAAGCGCCATTCAGGAAAGCAGCTATATTGTGCTCAATGAAGGCAGGACTGGCACAAGTCCTAGAACATTTGCATTCAGAAATAAAAGCTGTGATCGACCTTTGTCTGCTAAGAAAATGAAGCTTGCTGGTTTTAAACAGGCTAGCGAAGGGAGGGGCAGACTTGATAGAGAGGGAGAAGAGAACCTAAAAAACAGCAACAATAGCAAATATTAGTCTATCACATCCTTAATAGGCAGCAAAGCGATCCTCCCGAATGAGCCTGGACCTCGCCGGGCTGATAACGCACTCCTGGTTAATCATAAATTATCAGGCAGACGCGAGCCAATGTGCCGATCCCCACGTAGTTCCCGAAACTTGATTTTCCCACTTGGCATCCCCTGCGCTCCGGCGGGAGCAGCTTACCCTGGCAGGGCGGGACGGCGGCCGGGGAGCCGCCGATGGATGCGGCGCTGGGTGTTCCCCTCGCAGCTCCGCAGTCCCCGGGAAGGCGGGCGGGCGGCTCCGGGCGAGGCGGCGCATCTGCGCGGCCGGGCAGGCCCCGGAGCGGCCTCGCCCCGCGCCCCGCACCGGCCCCGCCGGCAACAATGGGCGGCTGCGAGGGGTGGCAGGGACGGCGGCGAAGGAAAGGGAGCAGAGCAGGCAGAAGGAAAGGGAGAAGAGAGGGGAGGGAGCGAGGGAGGGAGCGAGGGGGGAGAGACGGAGGGAAAGAGGAGGGGAGGGGAAAAAAGAGAAGCATGTTAAGCTTGTCTGGTAGTTAACAAGTCTTGAATGAAGAATGTTAGCAAACAGACAAACAGCATGTCTGATGCATGCTAATAGTCCTGGCTTCACCACTGACAATATGAATAATTCAGTAGAAAGGAGGGAAAAGAAGAAGAGGGGGGGGGAGCGGGGGGGGGGGGGGAAGGGTTAAAAAAAAAAAAGGTATCCTCCTTTCACGCTCCCAAACGTCTGCAGAGGAGACGGGAATAAAAAGTGTGCCGCAACTTTCTCCTTCCCACCCATCGCATATAAAATATTCGGCAAAGAGGCAGGTCGGGCACCAGCCCTTTCGCCAGCCCTGCCTCTCGGAGATTGTCGATTCCTATTTTTGTTGCCTATTAATTTCCTCCCCCCCCCCCCCCCTCGCCCCCCCCCCCCCCCCGCTTTACCGCCTATTTTACTTCTTTTGTCTGGGAGCTGGCACCTGTCCCAGAGACGGCATTTTACTGCACATCCCCTTTTCCCTCTTCAGCAGAGGAAAGGGGGGCGGGAGATCTGCAATAACGAAACAGCATGTGTACCCCCTGCCCCCTCCAGACATCCCCCCCATATTTCCTTTTCAGCCATGGTCCGATTACAAGGGGTTTGGAGGGATATCACACGCCCTGTTTCACATGGCGCAGATACCTACAGCCATTAAAAATATATTTCTATGAAAGAGAAAGGCAGAGAAAGCAAGAGGCTCGTTCCCTGAGCCGCACTGTGCACTGGGGTTCCGGGGAGGAAAATCACCAGCAAAAATCACCCAGAACATCATCTCAGAACACACAAACCTGCAAAGCCCGAGTCATTGCTCAGGCAAAGGAATCCATTTCCTTAACGGAGGGAAAAGGGAGTGAGAGAAAGGGATGAGCGGAGGGGCCGAGCCCTCGGCGCTTTGCCCTCTGCACTGGGATGTACAGCGCAAGAGAAGCGAGAACCAGCCCCGCTCGGGAACGCTGGGAGAGGAGAGGAGGGCTCAGGCAAGCAGAAGAAAAAGAAGATCCTATTTGCGGCATTTTTAAAAGTTCTGTTCTGGCAAAGGCCGTCTGAAGGGGAGGCCCTTGCAGCAGGAATGCGAGCAGCAGCCGCCTTTTCAGAGTCCAGCCTCCTTCTTGTGAGCGACTGGAGCAGTCTGGCGGAGGAGGAGGAGAAGGAGGAGGAGGAGAAGGACGTGAGCCAGCGAAACGCAGCGGGCTGGAGCTGATGATGAAAGCGGCACGGCCCTGCGCGGACAGGCTTCTTTCCATCCCCCGCAGCCACAGGCACACGGACACGCACCGAGCCCGGCCCCGCTGCGACCCCCGCCGGGTTCCCCCACGGGCTGCGATGGGGACGGCGCGGCCGGGAGGGGACCCGGCGGAGAGGCAGCGATGGGAGGAAAGGCGCTGCGCTGGAATGTAAATGCACCCACGCTATGGCAATATGCTTGACAGGGCAGTACGGCTAATGAAGCTTTTAATTGAGGGAGGTGGGGGTGTGTGGGGGGGTGGTTTCTACGGAAATATCTCCCGGGATTAAACGAAGAGAAGAGGCTTCTCTCTGCATTCACACACCTACACCGCTCTGCATAATACAGCAGTCCGCAAGGACCACGAACTACAGCGCGCACACACGCACATACACACACACACACACACACACACACACACACACACACACACACAAAACCAATCCCAACCTACCGAGGTGAAAATGGCTATTTGAAAAAGTAAATACTGTATGTGACAGAAAAACTTTGTGATTTTGTTTTCTCATGCCCTCACTTCCAAACCAGCTGCACAGCCAAGCTCAGGCTGCTTGGCCCTTATAACTCTCTTGGCACCGAGTCAAAAGCTGATAAGCATTTGGGCGAGACAGCTCAACTGCTGTGCTGGAAGAAAAACAGCTGCCATGATTGCTGTTTGATTGAGAGCACTCGCACACACTCACAAAAAACATACCAGGCTGCAACGACTGGCCGCAAATGCCTGAGGATTCAGCTTCAGAAGATCAACATACATTTCCTTAAAAAAAAAAAAGAAAAAAAGAAAAAAATTATAGTTTTGCCTCCATACACCCTCCCCGTCTTTAAAAAAAATGTGCTGCGTCGACTTGCTTTTCTTCTTCCCATCCCCCCTCCATAACCTCAAGCAAACTCAAGGAATTGTGCCAAAAGTCCCGTTGCTAGTTACCAAGTGCATTTTTTTAAACGTCCCTTTGATACTTCTTTCCCTCCTGCTTGCCATGGAATATGCAAGTAAGATAATATTTCCATTACTTTCAAGAAATAATTAAAAAAGAACTTCTAGCTCAGCGTTCCTTCCCCTCCTTCTCTCTTAAGGGGCAAGAGGAGGGAAGCAAGGGGGAGAAGGACTTTTTTTTCTCTTTGCCGAGTCCAACATTTGGCTTTTTCCATTTGTGGCAGATCACTGTAACGCTATTGTAAAACAACTTCCTGCCCCTTTTGGCTCACGTTCCAGAAGCTGCTAGGCTAAGTTCATAGCACAGACTTTTTTCCCCCTTGCCGAAGAAGAGAGACAAAAAAAAAATTCCTGCAAATTATTTTCCCCCTTTTCTGGCTAATGGACTCACAAGGTGAATTTATTGCAGCTCTTTAAGAATGTTACACAAGAGACGTCGGTATCCCAGCTGGATAATTCGTAAGATGAAAAGGTGGGGTCATTATAAATATATGTCTATGCGTGTCTGTCTGTGCCTGCATTTTAATTCTGTCATTTTGAACTGTAAGTCTCAGTACCATCAGGTGGATAATGAGCTAAGCTGCTTCATCTGCCGTACTAATTTGTATATCTATCATAGCACAGATCATTGGCTCAGTACATACAGCCTCCTACTTTCCAATTGCTTTTGTGCTCTAAGGTGACCTGCATCTCTGTCATCTCCCTCCTCTCCTCTAAAAGCTCAGCCTTATGAAAATACCCACTGGAAACTCCTAAACCGTCCCTGCTAGAAATGGGAGACATTGCTGTCTCTCTGCTATAAGCCAAAAAGGAAAACTAAGGCCTCCACAAGTTGCTCTCTCACGGTTTCTCCCTCCCTCCCTCCCTCTCCCTCTGTTTCTCTCATAGCAACAGCATTTCTTGGTGCGCCTGCTTTGGCATACATCAGCATTTCCACCGTCCAAGTGTCCTTTTGCGTCACATCTCGCCATTTCATTCAGCCAATGAAATTTCCTTCTTGCAATAAAAATATATAGACTTTTTCTGTTATTGGTATATTCAAATTTTTTTTTTCATGTGCCTTCCTAACAAAAAACGTTGTCAAGCATTTGATTTGCCCTGCACTGGGAGGGGGGGAGGGTGGAGAAGGGGAGGAGACTGTACAAGATTCAACCTTGAAGAGTCTTCTTTGTGGAAAATATGTTACCGTAAGAAAAAAGGGATTACATAGTTACTTCAAGAAAGTCATAGTTGTCCCTCTCACTTACTATTGATTTTGCTTATGCTATCACTGCTTTCCTGATGTACTTTTCTAGCAGCTAGGCAGCTTCAACTGATTAGAAAAGTCAATACCATGTGTGTCTAATTTGTAAAATATTCTTCAGGAAAAAGAATATATTAATTTATGTTTTATTACACTTAATATTGATCATGAGATGATAGAAAAAAACTGCAATGTAAAAAGAAAAACCATCTATCCCATCCAAAGCGGCTGCTTTCCAATGCACTATCCTGCAAAATGGAGCAGAGGATTTCCGAGTCAGAGGTTCCTTCCAAGGTGCATTTTCCTCTTCCATAATCTCACAAGTGCAGCAGCATTTCAGTGTCCAGCTGTGGTAAAGATGGTGACAAAGGCTCTGTCCTAGGCCCCAGGTATCCTGGCTCGTGAGGCACCGTGGAGCCACACGCCCCGTGCCTGGCACGGCCAGCCCTGCCCGGGCTGGAGCAGCAGCAGCCCGGCCATGGAGCTCAACTCCAGCCTCAGGCTGAACACCGAGCGAGTCCTGCTCTCAAAATGCAGTCTCAGCCAAGTGCACAAGGCACGGGGTGGCACATGTGGGTTCCTTGGAGCTGCCCGGCCGTGCTGCAGTTCCAGTAACTCCTGCTGTGGCAAATTTGGGGAACCTCTGTTACCCATTTTGACCCAGCCTCAGATCTCCAGAAAATGCTCAACCACCAGCATTCTGAGGAGAATACACATTTCTTCTGTAAGCAAAATATATGTTTCATGGTTTTCCCTTTCCAAACTTTTTTTTTTTTTTTAAAATGGTGTGAAACCACAAAATGTTTCCAATATTTATTTTTAAGGAATTATAGTAAAAGCATACTAGAGATTATCAGGACACAGCTGACAAGATATTTAAACAGTAACTTTCCCACAAATATTTATTTCAGTAAAATGACACCTAGTAATTCTGACCTCTTCTAATAACTGGTCTCTATTGCATGTAGACTGTGGATGCAGAGGATGTGCATAAATTCTGGGTAGTTCAAAAGTAAAAGCAAGCAAAATTTCTGGGTAACAGCCTCAGCAGCAGACAACCATCATATCCAGTTAAAACTCTTATCATTTTTGTTTTAAAATAATGGCATGACATTCCTGATAGCATTTATTTTAACAGAACATGCACAGATGAGAAAAATCCTGCACAGAGAAAAAGAGATTACACACGATAGTGCAGTCAACAACTTTTAATGCCAGTGAAATATAAAAGACATCTATTCTTTAGGGAAGGCTAGGACTTATGTAGACAAATTCCTTAATTTAGAGTGTTTTATTTGTATTTAATCAGCTTTCTAAATTACTTTCCCCCTTTTTCTCAGACATGATTTTCAGCTCCCTATTTATTTTTATACTTTCTATATAAAATATAGGTCTTCTTGTTCTTTACCCTCCATACCTGCCCCTTCCTTTCTCATTTTTTGTTAATATGAGAACAGCTGAGATTCATCCCTTTTAATGAGAATAATTCAGGTGCATTTGGAGGGTTAAAAGTGCCTCGCCTTTACACAATTATGGCTCATATTCATCCACCCAAAGCTACCCTTCCTCAAGGAGACACATAAACGCATTCTGCCTGTCACCAGATTTGTGAAATAAGATTGAAAGCTGTCTAACTTTAAGTTACTGCAGTACTAAAAAATTAGGGATTCAGGGACAGGAAAACAATTACCTCAAGTCCAACTTGTAAGCTTCACTTAACAGAAATGGAATTCCAAAAAGTGAAGTGGAAGAATTACTTTAAGATTCATATGCTTGAATAAATTCAAATTATGCAAATAGTAGTAAGCCAGTATTTTCATACCACAGTTTATACTATTACAGAATTTTATATCTCTTTTCTTTTCCTTTATCACAAGTTCTGTCTAGTGGAAACTCATTATAAATACTCCTTCTGAACACTGATTAATTTGCTCGTATTTTAACTCAGAGTGGCATTTCTTTTTCTTTCCTCTCAGTTTGGTATGATAAAGACATCCACACTGAGGTCACCTCTAAATAGATGACTATTTTTGCTCTCCAGATAATACACCTCATTTGCAATATGGGGTGGTTTGTAATCTAACAGCCTTCAGAAATATTTATAAAATATGATCAGATATATGTTTAGGTTTTGGGGTTTTTTAAAATAATCCAATTAAACTTTTTTTTTTTTTTAATTTTAAGATTAAGTTATCCAGAGAAGTAAAAGTGAAATTCCCTCCTTTTTTTTTTATTTCATAGTATCATTAAAATTATTCCAGTGCAGATTATTAAAAAAAGAAATCACCAAGAATAATTTTACTTAACATTTAGACAGCTTTTGTTTTTAAAGGCATTCTCTAGAAATTAAAAATAATAATAATTAAAATCTATCTAGAAAAGAAAGCAGTCTTGTGCACCATCCCCTGAAAGGACCAGTCTGGGGATTACAGAGGTGCACACTTCAGAGAAAGGACAGCAGTAACACATAGTGCCATTGTGCAGGTCACTTAGGAAAGTTCATTTATTGCTGGATAACTTGCATTAATTCCAGTGGATCAGTGGCCTATTAAATGATGGGAGAAAACCATTGAAATACCAAATAGACAATTCTGAAATGATCTAAACTGTAAAAGCAAGCTGAGTGAGGGTGTATTTCTACCCCCTTCCCTTCAAAACATAATGAAGCATTTTGCAAAAACACTTCCTCCAGTACACTGTACTTTAACAATAGTGTTGTACAGAAAACTTGGCATTAAACTGGTATCAACATAAGTGAAATTCTGGCACTAGGACAAGTGGTTTATTTTTTAATTTAATTTTTTTTTTCTTCAAGACAGGAGATATTAAAGGGGGTGCTCGCAGCAGCAGCTTTTTAAGGGTGCTACCGACACAATTTTGTTTATCTTGCAACTTTTTCCCCCCGTTTTTTTACCGTACTCTTGCCTCGGGACCGCTCGTTCCTTGCCGCTCCCCGGCTCAGGTGAGCGGCAGCCCCTTGGCAGCCCTGCACGGAGGGAGAGCCCGCTCCCATCCCGGGCGGCATTCCCGACAGCCCGGCTGGCCCGCCCGGAATGCCGCGGCCGGCCACTCCTGCCCTGCCCGGGAGCACCGCGCTCAAACACGCGGAGGGGCTTCAAAGCCAGCCCTCCCTCGATCTAATGCGCAACTCTGTTTACAACCGGGTGACTCGCAGAAAGAGCTGATGGAGATTAAAAAAAAAAATTAGTAAAAAAAATTAAATATATATATATCTAGGAAAAAAATGAGGGGAGAAAAAGAAAGAAAAAATAACACATTGGGAAAAAAAGGAAGATGTTTGGTTTTAGAGAATGATAAGCTGGAAAAAGAAAGCAAATATACATGATGAAATCTTCACTGAAAACTTACAATCTCTCAGGTCTAAAAAGGGCTTAAAATCCCTTTATATCATAAATTACTTAAGGGTTTTTAAACTACTAAAGAGCTATCCAGTGACCGAGTTCTCTTGTATTAAGCATCTTTGTTTTAATTACACCAGAGTGCAACAATCCTGAACAAAGCAAATTCCAATGCACACAAAATTTACATACAGCACAAATTCCTTTGTGGTTTATTTTGGTAGTGAAATGTTAGCAAAGGTGAAAAATTTGCATAAACTGTAAGAAAATAAAAAGGGACATCCATTACAGTATCACTTTCATAGCATAGCTGCAATTACTGCACACAGAGAAAATCCAAAATGGTCGTAGATACAGAATTCTGTTTGTGAGCTGAGTGTTAGTATCAGATGTATTTATGTGGCCAACTTCAGCTTTACAGTTCAAGTTACCATTTCTTTTGAGCCCATTAAAGGTAAATATATGGTACATAAGGTGCATCTAAGATTGGCTATCTAAAGGATAACTGGAACCTCACACAATAACAGTACATTGGTAGAGGTAAATTTAAATCCCCCTCCTTGAAAAGAAGCCCCTCCTAACATGAATGATATTGTCACACTAGTGTTATAATCAAATATAACATCAAGAGAATAATGAACCTACTGGAAGTATTAATGTATTTATCTGGACAGATAAATAGAGGCTTCCACACTCCTGGTATCACCTGCAGGTATAACATATAGTTGCAAAAAAAGGACAGTACTTTATAGAATTTGTGTTCCATGAATGGTGTCATTTGAGTCTTTTGTCTTTCTGTCTGTCATGTCACACTTACTGGAGTTGTCACACATGCATTATTAAGTTTCATGAATTTTGAAGGGATGCCTGAAGTTACAAACTCGTCTTTAACACAATTCTGCTACGTTTCAGTTTTAGTGAACAAATATCCTGCACAGATGCAAAGGTGATATAACTAAAGGTTTCTTCTCTCCCTGCAGACAGAAAGGGCCCATTCCCAGGCTTGGGATGAAGCCATGCTCCTCCTGGGCTGTCACTACACACTGGTATGGAAACTGGTGTGGAAAATGGGTTTTAGAAAGGAGGGTCATTTTGGTGTTGCCAACAAACCAGAAATTCAGTGCAAAAAATATCTATATCTTTTTTATTCCCCTAATTTCCTGCTTTGCTGTTTTAAAGATGAATCAGCATCCACACAATTAAATGTGTGCCATAATTTAATAAAGATGATTTTACTAAAGTTTATTAACAACACAAAAGCCCTTATAAGGAAAAAAACAAATTAAGTTTTTGGTATGTTGTTTGCACTAATAAAGTGCAGCATGAATACTAAAACTGGCCTTGCAAAAAAAAAAAAAAAAAAAAAAAAAGTAGGGGGAAAATTGTGAAAACCTGCTTCCAGACTTCTTCAGCGAACTGTTTTTCAGTTAATCCCAGGGGTTATCTGTGACTAATCCATGGAAATTTCAACTTTCAAATTTAGCAAATTTTTCTTAGGGCCTAAAAGCAATTTACTGAATATTTTGATTGGCTCATCAAAGCACTGAAATATTAAAAGGTCAACTCTTAAATGCATATTCCCAGAAAAAGTTACCAACAGAAATACAGTGCAATGAATTTTTTTGATCCACCAAAAATTTCAAGAAAAATGTACAGTTTTTTTCCTAAAGCAAACACGTAACTTAGTAAGAAAACTGTACAGGGAGAAAAACCTGGACCTTTTGTCTCTTGGCAGCAGGAGAATGTGACTTGGTTTGACGCTGAGAAGTCTCCCTGACTCAATTGCAAATACAGCCACTTTTCAAAAAATTTTGAAGCCAAATACCAAAATTAAAGTTGATGTCTGAAGCTCACATTTCTGTCATTTTTCTGTAATAAAATTAAGCAACTCTGCCTTTCCCCCACAATCATTTCAACAAAATCACATACTCTGCCCCTTCTGTACATGGGTGCAGTATGGGACACCTGGAAACAGGTATGTATGTGTTTGTATGCAGTTATACTCTCATGCTTCCACAGTCCAGTAAGTGTGAATACTACTAGAATAAGACTCTAAATTAATACTATTTATGTAATTCTGCACAATAGAAATTATGGTATTTTTATAATGCAGCCTTAAGATTACTAATGAAAGGCTGCATTTGAATTACAACAGGAAAATCAACGGAAGGCACAGCTCACGCCCTTTGTTTTTCTAGTTATATAAATAAATGGAACATTTTAAAAACCTTAATACAACTTAAATACAGAGTAAGAACTACATGAAAGAAGTTCATCGTAACAGCATGACACCAGCAGGAATTTTATCCCTCCCTGTTACCATAACAACTCATCCCTGCATTCAGAGAACACGGCTCTCTGCTCTGGGACTGCCTGGATGCAGGACCTTGCTCCCACACCTGGAAGCAGGAGGGAGGCTGACATAATCATCAGGGATTTCACTGAATAAAGCACTGCATGCATAGACCAAAATGTTCCAGCCTTCAGCTGGCAGTGCTCTGAGTGTTCAGCTCAGAGGGGAAAGCAAAACAGGTACTTCAGACTCATTGTGAAAAAACAGTTTTGCTTTAAAACTGCACTTACACAATTGTTTGTGTAGCAAATGGGGTTCCCATGCTCACAGGGAAACATTGCTATAGGAGCATCACATTTACTGTATCACTGTTCAGGTTTTACTGGCCAAAACACTAAGTAGTCTAAGAAAATTACTGGAAATCTATTAGAAAAGG
This sequence comes from Pseudopodoces humilis, assembly GCF_049639895.1. Lineage (NCBI taxonomy): Eukaryota > Metazoa > Chordata > Aves > Passeriformes > Paridae > Pseudopodoces > Pseudopodoces humilis. The sequence goes on along the minus strand of NC_142204.1, from coordinate 8,031,540 downwards.
CCCTTTTGTGACTGAAATGCTGCACAATTTCAGCTCATCTTCGCCTTTCCCCAACAGAGAACACCATTTTGAGGCTGTCATGCATTTTTCCTTCCAAAGGGGTTAACGCCAGTGGAAAATGCAAGGATCCTCTTACCACAGAAAAACTGAGCAATGCACTTTCCCAGAGAAGCTGCCTTTTTATTTTTACAGGTGCAACTGACGTCTGTCTTGTATTTTCTGCTCACCCAAGTATTAATTTAAAAAACACACACACACACACGAATGTATGATATGCAGCTATCTGCACCCAGGTAGCTTTTTTACACTTTCACACAGCTCAAGTATTTAATGGAAACAGGCAGAAGAACAGATTTTACCATAAGACAAATAAGAAAAATAAACATTCACTTCAAATGAATTTTGCTGAATTACACTAGGCCTGAATATATATCCTAGTGTTTAGAAAAATGTTTATCTTCAAAATGTAAAAAACAGGCTTTGTAATTTCCATAGCATAGCTAAAGCCTGAACAAACACCAAGTTCTACAGGACTATTTTTAAAAAAAATTCATGTTTTCCCTCCTTAAACTGATACATTTCAATGGTCCAGAGAATCAAGGAAATCAACAGGCGAACAGAAATGGTTTCATATTAAAAGCAGTACAGACAAGTGTACACCAGTTGCTAAAGAGAGAAAGGCTATTAAATATGAACGGTTCCTATTTGGTTTTCACTGCAGGGGTCACATTTGGAAACAATTTTGATACCAAAATTAGAAGCTCATGTTTTAATTTTAGCAACGTCTTTGTCTAGGAAATGAGAAAAATCTTACCCACCATTAAGCTTTACCAGGTACACTAGCGGGAAAAATCAGTGCCAGAAATAGTAATGCTGAGGAATCAAGTTCACACAGTAAAATAGACTATTCTCTGCTCATTCTATTAATCTAAACCTTACCACAGATAAAGCTCTTTTTTAAACAGTAAAACAAAACTAAAAAAAAAAAAAATCCTGAGAGGTTTGAGTCAGGAACGTTCAAAGCAAAAGCATTCCGAAAGATTCCCTTCACTAAGGATCTTTCAGAAGAGGCACTTCTACAATGGCATCCGAAATTATATTGCATGCTGAAATGTTTCACATACTCTGAAAAAAATTAGCTTTCCCTTTCATCAGGCACTTCCTATAGTTATTGTAAGGTTCCAGTATCTTTTTAAAGAAAAAGATGTATTTTAAAATTTGAATATTAGCTGAATATTTTCTTAATTTTTTTCTTTTAAACTCCAAGATGCTATCCCCATTTTAAAATTCTCCTACAGCTCATTAACTCCAAAGAAAGAACAACCATATCAATGCTTTAAGGCAAGATAAAAATTAAATAGCATTGCCTTGAGATTCTTTTTAGTCCTTAAAATCCTGCAGATAACAGAAATGCAATATTAGTTCTAAAAAAAAAATTATGAAAGGGGATGCACTTTGTATTTTTGTTAGTAAACACATTAATTATAACTAAGTAACACGAGATAATAATGTCAACCTGACAGTATTATTTTTAGTGTAAAACAGTTTCCACTCTTTCTTCCAATAAAAAAAAATCTAAAGGTAGTGGACTTTGGGAATTTCCAGCAACAAATAAGGGACACAGAAGGGCTGGTTTCAGTATTGCTGCAGTCAGCATCACTTGCTGTTCACATTTGGTTCAGCTCTGAAAGCAAGTTTTCACTCAAAGGGTGTGATGGCTCAGCTGCTCGGCCACTTCTTTTGTTAAAAGAACTCATTCTGCTGTATTACAGAATGTACTTTTAAGTCTAAGAGTAGATTATTAGAAGTGTTTATTTAAATAATTCAACTGCAAGAAAACTTAAAGAGGGACGAAACATTTTACTTGAAATGACTGGAATGCACAGACACATTCTTACCTTAATCCTATTCATGTTGACAGCCACAGAAGTCTCAAAGTTTACTATTGTAGTGTCATTTATTTTTGTGATGGCAACATTATAAGCTCCCCCCAATACGCTCAGATCCCTTGTGCTCAGTTCTAACCCTGCTGCGTTTTACACAACTTGGCTGTCATCAGCAATCAGGGTTGTTTTGGTTTGTGTTTTTTTTTTTTTTGATAGAAGGAAGAAATGTGGAAAAGCCGTATGCTGGCTGAAGTTATGTGTTTAGAGCTTAATTATTTTATGATCAAAAATTGTGTTTCACAGATTTTACTGCTGAACAAAAAGAGCATTGAAATGAAAAATAACCAACTTTCAGTAAAAGGTGGTTGTTTTCTGTATGCAAGTCTTCCAGATAATTTAGCTCAGCTCCCATGTTTATATACACTCCCTAGTCACAGCAACTAAAAATGAGATGTGTTACATTCTGCCACCAGTTACTTTCGAAGCCAAGGAAAAAAAAAACAAATTTCTCAGCCCTTTTGCATAAAATCAGTGATAAAGACAAGGAAGTTCTAGTTCTCTCTGGCTCAGTACCCCTGCTTGCCACGCTTGGCCTCACAGGGCCCTGTGTGTGTGTGCACTGCTGCAACACACAGAAGTAGTCATGGAAAAGGTGCTGAATACAATCTTCTGGGACACAGCACCATGATTCCTTATGAGCTGAGAAACAAGGCTCATTCTGAGACTTCAGAGGCCTAACTTTGATGCTGCAATTGCCATGTGCTTTCTCGCTTTCTTTTAAGGGAAGAAATCATGATTTTTCACTAGTCTGTGTTTCTTCCTTTGGAAGAATCTCGTGAGGAGTAAAAAAAGAAAATAAAGGCTGAAAAGTGAGCAAATGAATTACAGGGGAAAGACCCAAGCAATATATTTAGTTCAACGAGGGATTAAGTGCCACGGCCACTAGTAATTAAAGAGCTAATACATCCTCTTTGAAATAGTTTGACTTTTCCTCTGGCTGCGAGTGTGGCGCCCTTGGAGGTTCGGTTGAGGCAAACCTGATACTCTGCCATTCTCCGCCAGCACGTGCCGAAATTAGTTCTCCATTTTGTGGTGGCCCTTGGAGAGCAATTCCCATTGAGAAGTGAACAAAGGCCGTGACCCTGGGGTCAGAGTGTAATGCAGGAAGCATGACCTCCCCTTTGTTCAGAACAGCACTGTTTACTCTGCCTAAGTAAAGATCACCAATACATTAACTAAAGAGGATTAAAAAGGTCATATCCCCAGGGATGGAGCTCACGCAAGTTGCAACTCTCTTCAGTCACTAAATCACTGGACTTCCCTACCCTACTCCCCCTTTCAAAAAAGGGATACCTTAAGCTGTCATGGCTCAGAGCACATTATTTTCAGAGCAAAAGTCTGTACAAATTCATGTTACAGAACCAGGTTAATTTCTGTAGAGCTAGCCAGTTGCTTGAAAGTTATTTTTAAAGTTATCAAAATATTCTAAGTGAAAACTTACCATCTCATTATTTTTTTTTTAATCTCCTTTTGAAAAATTCTGAGTTGATTTATAAAATTGATTGGGTCTTAAAGTGGTTATTAAAAAGTAATTATTGTAAATGAAATTCTTAAAAGATCCTGTAGTCTGTGGATAGGCAGAGAAGTTGCCTGTTGCTGTAGACACTTTCTAGCTCCATGATGGATCACTTGCAAAGAGGAGAACAAGGAAAATAAATTGAAAATATGCTGCCCACAAAATTTCACATATGCTGATTGCTAAACTTTATCAGGCTAAATAAGCACTTATTTTGGCTGTAAGGATTTCTCTTACCAACTTCTCGTAATATCTTAGAACATCATTATTAATATGGATATTAAGAGAAGCAGCTCTTGAAACAGCTAAATTAATGCTGCATTGGTAACACACAGCTTGACAGTATGTTGGAATGTCTCCTTTCCATTCTCTCTAATGCACTGGCCTGCTGAATGATCCCAAATTTGGTATGTACCTTGGTTTCCACATCTGTGATATGGCTCACTGGGATACACTGACCATGATAGGAGGAAAAGAGCACATAGAAGGGAGTTGTCCAGACTAAGATATTTTCCCTTCTTTATCTTCAGGCAGAGGCACCTCTGATTAAGCTGAACATTACATTAGAGCTTCCAAAACAAAATAAAAGGAATCAGGCCAGGCAAGGGGACAAGCTTTTGGTCAAAGTCTTTGGTGCAGGGAGCTCAGCACCAAAAACAAACCCCACATAGGGTAAATGAGTTGGAATCAACATGAGATCACCCATCACCAGCTACTTTCAGAAGAGGATCAAGAGTGGCCAAAACTCCAAAAGCTGAGGTCCTAGAGTCCCACAAAACAGCATGAGAGGAGGGTTGAAAGAGTGTCCTTTCATTCTCATTCTCCATAACGATATGTTCACCTTTTTAGTTTCTAGCAGCATGAATTAATGCAAGAGGTATGGCAAGGTGGGTTCTCACTACACCCAGCCTGCACTGGCCCTTCTTCACCCACCACTTCAGTTCCTGCTCCAGTGGTTTCTGATCTTTTCTCTGCCCAGCAGTAGGAGTCAGAAACTTACTGAAGATTCCAACACTGCCAAGAGCAAAGAAGAAACTTCCAAATCATGTGTCTGCACCATGATGGGTGGCATTCCCACTGCAGGTTGGTGAATGTCTGGCACTCAGGGTAACTCACCTGTCCAGTTCTGTGCCTGAAACAACCAAGCCAAGTAACACGCTTTCCTGTGACTGCTCTTCCCTGAAAACTGATATGATAGCACTGGGCTTTTTGTTACACACCAAAATTCAAGGAGAGAAAGTGGAGTTAGAAAGCCTTGACAACAGGTTTAGAAAAGGCTGTATCCAAGACAAAGCAAAAATGTACGGCAGGTATTTAAAATGATATATGTTCATCAGATCTTTGCATCAATTTCAAGGGAAACACTTTGCTTTTTGGCACAAAAGATGCAGGCATAGTGTATCTGTCAGGAAAAAAGGGTAACAAAATCTCTAGACACAGAAAGAGCAGGTGGGCAAGAGCAATGTGAGTACTGAGCAAAGCTTTTTATCAGGCTGAGGCAAAGGGCTTTCCAAAAAGCACTGGACTGAAAAAAACAGAACAAAGAATATACTTAGACATTTAGATTTAAAAATGGAGATTGGGAGCATAAGGACTAAACCAGTGGCATAAGGACAATTTATTGACATACATTAGAAGCAGGAAGACTGCACAACAATTGTCTGGCAAGTCTGAAATAGTACTGGGAAACAAAGAGACTGAAGAAAGAGGATGAAAAATGCCACAGGAAAAATAATGGCTGATTAGGACCTTGAGCTATTTAATTATGCAAAAGAGGAACCTTGCCTTTTCTCACCCATATGACCATACAAACATTTCTTGTTATCTGGGTTTCTAATCTGGGGTATTAATAAAAAATAAAAAGTACACATTATTCCTTCCGGTGGAAATTTTTAGTCTTTTCTTTTTCAGTTCTCTTTCACTTTCACACCAGCCAACAGCACTCTCCCTCCAAGACGGGAAGCAAAAGCAACACTTAGAAAAGTGAGTGAATGAGACGTCCCTTCTCTTGAACAGCAAAACAGAGGAGACATGATTCTGTGATACAAAATCCTTGCATTAGCCATTTTTTGGGGGGATGAAGCAATCTTGACCCTACCTCATATTCTTAACATATGCCTCTCTATCTCCTGATGCCCAGAAATCCAGACAGACCAAAAGGTACCTTTTAGGCAAAAAAGAAGTTTTAGGCTTAATACAGATGAGAAAATCTGTGATATTCAAGTCACAAAATTGTCCCCTCTGATCCTTTCAAATAACAAATCACATGAATCAATTCTTTTGCAAGTAAAGGGTGAACAAACAGCAGATAGCAAAACAGAAAGTGTTGAAATAAAGGGATAAATTAAAGGCAAGCCATTCTGAGGACACACACAGCCTTTCAGAAGCAGCCCAAGGTTGGAGGCAGGGCTTCCAACAAAAATCTGTACTCTTTTTTCAGGAATGAAAGGATAGCAGTCCTCAAAAATAGCCACAAATGATGATCCAGATTACATGCCAATGAATTCTGTGATTTAGTAAACCGTCTGGAAGGCTACTTTAAAAGATTATAACTTTAATGCCTGAGCAGGGATTACATAATGGGGAGAAAAACAACATTGATAACATAACAAAAAATATGTCTTTTTAAACTTTGAGTGCATCCACAGAATTCATTATTATTTATTTGGCCTTTCAAAAAGGCTTTGACAATGTGACTCATGAAGACCATAAAGGAAACAAAATAGTCACGACTGGAAGTTGGAGTCATGATTAAAAACAAGCTAAGGAGCCAAAAGTGAGATGGACAAATGAAAAGACACTTTGACAAGAGAAATATTAAGAGCTGTTGAATGCAGAGGCCATGCTGGTATCAGTTTTTAACTTTAGTTCGTATCTAGAAAGATCAGCTGTAAAATAAAGAGCAGCAGAAATGACAAGCAAGAGGAGAGTATTTGGGTTACTGAAGGGTTTAATCAAGCTGAGTGAATGTGAAAATAAATATTTTTTTCTATAATTGCTAAGGAGATCATATTGCAACATTCTCCAAGGGGAGGACCTGGGTGCCAGCATAACAAATCAACGGAAACTTTCAGGGATATGCAGTAATGTCAGGTAAGTCAAGCAGGAAAACAGAGTTCTATATTGAAAACATTATCCTTCTAATATCCGCCTGCCAGGGAAACAGCTTCTGGGAGAATGCTAATGAGCCTTTCCTCATTAAAGCTACAGAAGTAACAAGAGTGCAAGGGCAGGTGTCTACAACAATGTCACTTTTAAGAGACTGCCATATATGAAAACAAAGTAAGTGATCAAACTATTTATGTTAGTGAGCACATGAGCAACATGGAACATAACAGAGATACACAGCCTGAAAGTCTGGATCTGTAGTCCAACTTTCTCACCTGCTTCCAGTCTTGAAGGGGAAATGATTCAGCTAAATTAAACAAGAAGTAAATTCAAACTATAGGAATATGTTACTTTTCAATATGCAGCCTGAGCATGTGAAAATGAATGCCTTGCTAAGGGACATCAGTAGGAATCGGAAAGAATTATTCTATCCAAAGCCTACAAAAACAGAGTGTTGGATGGGCTTGTTTGCTGGAAAGACTACATGGACCTCTGTGCAAAGCCAAAGGACCCGTCTGCCCCACTTTCTGACAAGAACAGAGTATTACAAAAGCATCTGATGATGGTCAACTTCATTCTCTTACCAATCAATCCCCTGTAAAAAATGTCAGGGTAGAGTTGGCATTAATTACACTGTGGTGTGGCCTGTTTCAGAGCAGCAATTTCTACTTTTGTTTTCTATGGCCAAAAGAAATAGCAAAAATACAGACGAGTGCACTTTATCTAATGCAAAATGCCTCATCCTCTAAGCTAGCTATGGTGCCTGACACAACGCTGTCAACGCATCATTCAAACGTCAAAAAAACATGTAAAAACATGCGTGTTTACTTTGCCACCTGCTCTCCCCTCTGCCACCACAAATAATTAGCAAGAACCTAAATTTTAAAACTTTATTTTTACTATATAAATGTTGCATATAGTGCTCTGCTTCGTAACATATAAATACATTTCCTTTTTTAAATCTTACTATTTTTTTCCCTTCCACACATCATTATTTGCAAAATCCACTTAATAATTGTATGAGAGTCCAAGTTGTATGTCAGATGCTGGGATATTGCCACTCATATGGTGGTGGTTTGCTACACTCAGCCTTTGGTCTTGTGGCTAACAATTCACCCAAGCTGTGAGAATACCTCACCACAACCCACACACTGCTGCTTTTCAAAGGAAGACAAGGATACATAATTAAGAGATGATGAGCTCAAATATAAGACATGAGATGTGGGAGCAGATTCTGTAACCACACCAGTGAGTGGTTTTACTACTGAAGTTTCATCAGCTCTGTCTTCACTTATGGTATCAGTAGAACTCACACATTTTCAAACGATATTTGCAGCAGCAAAGGGAATAAAAGGAATGCTAAAACAGTACCACTGCATAAAAATAGTTTTAACATCAACTGGTCAGAACTGAAATCATAAATCAGCATTATTAACAAATTGCCCTTGTAACAAGTGGGGCCTATGTCTCAAAAAAAACCAACAAACCAGCACCCAGTTTTGCTAAAAATACTGTCAAAATTTCATCCCACGAGAATTGTAACCTGAAAATATTCTCAGTCTCATTTCAAGACTTTATGATGCTGTGGCCATAATAAAAAGAACCATAGACAGTGGCCATAACAATAAAGAACTGTAGACAAAAGTATCTGTGTGTATATGTGCCAGCTTAAGGATTAAAGGTACAATGCAGAGTGGAAATGAAAATTCAGATGCAAGTACAGATCCACTCCAGCACGTACAGGATCAAACCCTCACCAGCTATTCAGAATAAACAAAACCTCAAACCACTTTTCCTATTATTCTGCAGAGCTGAAACTAGTTTTTGTTGATCTTATAATGATTGATTAGGGAAAGAGTTGAAAAGCCTGGAGCAAAACAAGATATGAATAAAGTTACCAAACTCAAGAGAGGACCACTGACCAGCCTTCAGAAATAGGCACAGAAAGGAAGACAGAAATAGAAGGATTACATGCTTGCTTGTTTTCTGATTAACAACAAAAAAGAATAATTCACTTTTACCTAAAAGAAGTCTTCATTTTGTGCCGATTTGGGACCACATCCCTACAAGCCAGGGACCCTTTGCCGGGCCAGAGCCTTCCAGCAGCAGCCACACCCTCCTCTTCCTCATTTTTTTCCACTGACCATTAAATACTTTCCAAGTCAGGCACTGAAAAAAAATAACCTAAAACAAAACAGAATTTTTACTGGACATCAGATACCATATTTCTGATTTACTTAGGCATATTAGAAATAAATACATTTGCACACATACACATATTTGTATTTTCTGTTTCATTTCAAACAAATTTGGTAGGCCTGATTTGAATCTCTATTCAAACCACAGGAAAAGAATAAAGAAAACGTGTTCTATGCTGACAGCAGAACTAAGCCCTCTGGCTATTTCTTTTTAGAGTTTTATATGACATATTGTCCATTGGTACTGAAAAAATTCGCAGAACAAGAGCTTTTCAGAGAATGTTCAGATGAACCTAAATGTTCTGTAGCACTAATATATGCCAGCACAAGACAAGCTGAGAGACATCCCAGAACTTGTCTCTTCTATGAAATTCTATGGATTTGATACTCAGGCAGATCTATGACTTTATTTTAAAAAAAAAAAAAAAAAAACAACAAGGGAAAAAAAGGTAAGACTTTCCTGGCTAATGTATCACTCAAACTCTTCCAGGTAATAGTGATGCTGCATAGCAAGTATCAGACAACATGTCCTTACTCATTATATTTCATCCAATTTACAATGCCAATTTTATTCGGCAGTACACAGAACTATCTGGAAATTGATTGTTGCTATAAACTGTTTTGCATATTGTGTCATCTGCTGCCTTTAATTCATTATTTAAACAACACTGTGATTATACTACATTTCATATTCTATTTAACCAGAAAATAGTCAATACGAATTCAAAGTGAGAAAGCAAATTTCCTGCACATCTCAAAAAAACCCCACTCTTTTCAAATAACCAGCTCCAGCATTCAACAACAAAGCAGAAATACAATATTTAGGGTTCAGCAACTTAAGCTAATTTTTTTTTTTGCAAATAACTGCACAAAGACACTTTTGTTTAACTATGATAAGGACTGTCAAATAAGTATTAAAATAAGATGCTTGTTTATTTAAATTTAGAACAAAATTTATAACCTGAATCCAGAGATATGTGCTATTATGCTTGCTGAAAGAACAAATCAGTATTAAAAGAAGAACAGAGGTCATGTTGAGATGTGTGTTAGGGGATGACAACATACCTTACAGGTAGTATATTAAATAGTGCCAAATCCAAAATGATTTTGTAAGACCAGCATCTTCTACATATTTATTCCTGTACAATTGTACACCCACAAAAAAAAAACCTGCTGTAAGAAGTGATACACTTCACTACAAGTCGAGGTGTTTGCACTTCTATACAGTCCTACATCCTAACAGGTTTCCAATATACAATTCTGAATTCTCAAAGCCTGCATAATGCTGTATTTGCACTTACAGTAAAATACGTATAATTGACTTGCAGAGTGCATCAATACTGAAGCTTTCCAGACATGGTTATTCCCAAAGAAATCTAAACTGCAGAAAATTAGGTAAGACTGCCATTTATACCGGAGTGCTCTACTACACCACTGACTTTTAACACATCCAAACACACAATAAGGGAAAATGCTAGCACATTAGCATTTTACTGGCCCACAAAACAAAGATTCACCCTTCCAAGCCCTCCCATCCATGTATTCCATATCAGAAAAGCACACTTACTCCAGACTGTCTGCATTCCTATTTAACAGAGAAGCTCTGCAATAAAGGGAGTGAACAGAAATCCAAGGGTTAACAGAAGAAACAAAACAAAACAAAACCCTAAACCAAACCAACAAACCCCACCACCAAAAGGCCCAGCCATGCTGCAGTCCTTGCAAGAAAAGAAAAATGTTCAGCAGACAAGAGCCTTTTTTTGTTAAAAGCAAACAGAGAATTTAGTGCCGCTATTGCCTGGATACCAGTTTGGGATTCAGGCAGCCTTGGATTACAAGGACTATTCCCTTGAAAATCCAGCCCACAGTTCCTGCACTGTTTTCTACAAATCCACATCCAAACTGTGACTAAACACCTCATTATGCTTCTCTGCACACATATTGTACAATTTTCTGAGGCACCTAAAAGCAGAGGGAAAAAAGTCGCTGGATTTCACCAATCAGTAATGAAATGATGAACAAGTTCCCTGCAAAAGCTTGCATGAACAGTAAATCTTCTTTCCTCCCCATCCCTTTTGTCCTGTGTAGGCAACAGGTGACAAAATACAGCCCCAATCTTCAGCTTTACAAATAAGAAAATGTATGTAGACTATGAGACATCTTCAGTGTAATATAGCCTTCAAAAATAAATTTAAATTGAATGAAAAGATTTAGCTGGGCCTCTACATTGGCTTCAGAAAGTAAATGCTTTTCTTAATATTTATTTGTAGAGGTTTCATTTAAAGAAAATACAATCCTCACAGTTACAAACAATAACTAGTGACTTGAGGTAACTATCTGGTATTGACAAATCTTAAAAGAGAAAATCCAAACTGCATTTTCAAAGGAACTGCATGCCTCAAATATTTCACTCTTTTTCCTATAATTTGCTAATTGATCTTAAATATGTAGATGAATTATGACCCAATAACTCCCAATTTTCTGAGCTCTTACTCCAAACAAATACTAAATTCTGGTTTATGAACATCTGAAATATTTAATTCGCTGTTAATGGCATTCAAACAGTTAATATAATCTATGAGAAGTAAGGATTCCACATTAAAGACTCCTTCTACTTTCTCCTTTAAGCTTCACCACTTCAAAAGCCTTTTCCTCATCCCTTATTATTTAGGAATAGTCTCCCTTTGTGCACTGGACATACTGTGGTAGTTCAGGAGGCCGTGGTAGTTACATGGTTCCTCTGCCAGTCCCCATATTGCTCATTAAATAATTTTACTCCCATATAAACACACGCAGCTGGCAAAGGGAAACCTTTGCTGCATTCAGCTACATCTACACTTCGAGAGCGAGCTTCGACATAAAAAAACCACAGCATTACAAAAATGATCAGCTCCCATAACTGTACACTTCCCGAGTCTCCGACAGCTCACGCTACATTTGCAAAGCTGTGATGGAGCAGTACACCTGTGTCTCTTCTAGCAAAAAAATCCACAATAGGCTAAAAACATTTCAGTTCTGTTAATATCCCCTCTCAATCGGCAATTAAATAGAATCTTTCTTCAAAGAAAGGATTCCCTAAAATATTTTGCAAGCTTACAAACAGTTTTGTTTTGGAAAGCTTTGCTATTTCTTCCTTTTGCAAAATTTCAGCTGTGCAGCACCAGCGAAGAGCTCCGGGTACAGCAGATGGTTAAAATTCTGAATAATTTTTAAGAGCCTAAGAGAAAGCACTGCCTTTTTTCGGGGGAGGCGGGGGTGGAGGAGAGAAAAAAGCTGAGAACAGCAATTTGCAGTCCCTTTTTTTTTTTTTTTTTTTTTTCTTTTTCCCTTGACAGCAGCAAGCCCCGCCTCAGTCTGGCCCTTCCTCCAACCTCTGCTAACCTAAAAACCAGCGCCAGCCTGGCAGCGGGCCAGGGATTCAAAAGTAAACATTATCCTCCTGCCATTTTTCAGTGCTGTTTATCATATCCTGATCCCCCCTTTTTTTTTACCCCCCTCCTCCCGCCGCCTCCCCTTCGCCATTGCTGAAATCCCGGTCTCTGCTCCAGGTTTGTTTCGCTCCGCGGCGACATGCAGCCCGGGCAGTCCCGCTCCGATGCGCCGCAGCCAAGCCGCAGGACGCGGGCCGAGCGCGGGACGCGGCCGTGCCCGGGGCGGTCCCGCGGCGCAGGCCGCGCCAGGCGCCTCTTTCCGCGCCGCTGTCCCGTGGGATGGGGTGGGACGGCCGCCCATCACCCGCTCCCCGCACAATGCACTCGCCTCTCCCAGCGCTGCAGCTGCCGGCGCAAACGCGGCTTTTGCCTCCGCGGCTTTCCCGTTTTCTTATTTAATTGTGAGGGGAGTGCTTAAAAAACCAGAGCCGTCCACGAGCGGTCGTGAGGACGCCGCACGGCGCTGCACCTGACTCTTTGTTATCCCTCACCGCTCATCCCCGGTCCCTTCCGCTCCGCGCTTCCTCCTCCCACCTTGGGCTGCTCCTTGTTTATCAAGGCTCTGCAAAAAAACCCAACCCGACTAATTGAAGTAGTTGCGCGTTAGGGGTTTTTACCTAGTCGTACACTGCATGGTGTGGTAGCGGGCATACCGACAGGAGGAGGAAAGGAGAATTTTTAAAAAAATAAAAAATAAAGGGGTGTGGGGGGTGGGTGGAGTAAAAATAAATCAAAAATAAATACATAAGGAGAGCGGGATGGTGCCGCTGGAGCCCCCGAGCCGCCCCTCTGGCTGGGGAGGAGCGGGAGCGGGGCCGGGCGAACACGGCCATGTTGTGCGCGGGGTCAGCGCGGGGCACTGCGCTGTGCGGCGGAGCGCTGCAATCTGCGGGCGACTTGGCTTATTTCCCTGTTAAATCCTCCACCCCCACCCCCCTGCACGTTCCTGCCCGGCAGAGCTGGATCTGGGGGTTATTTGTATTACTTCCCGTTAAATCCACCTCCCCCCTCCTGCCGGAGAACGCCGGTTCGGGGGTTTCGCCTGCACCCCCTGCCTTCCCCTCTCCGGGCACAGCGCAGGGACAGAGCGCGGCGCGACTCAGCCACAAGGTCATGTGCCACGGGCCCGACGAACAAAAGCCCTTCCCTCGTTATTTATTTATGGCTTTGGGGCGTGTTCCCAGTGAGGAGGAGCCTTTGTGCGCGCAGGTTTCACCCCCACCGGGGCGCAGCGGCCGCGGCTCGTCCAGAGGCGCCGCGGGACAGCCCGCGGGCTTATTAATAATTGCTCGCCATCTCCATATTGAAATTACGGAGCAGTGCATGATTAATTAAGGAGGGAAAAAAGAAAGGGGCGAGTGAGGGAGGCCCGCGCGGGCCCGGACGCGTTAACCCTTTCGCGGCCGCCGGCCGGGCACTCGCCGGGAATATTAATTAATTCTGCTCTTCGCGTGTCGTTAGGCGACCACGTGAGGCCTCTGGCACCGGCTCTCCAGAGCCACCGACTAATGAACAGAATTTCCTGCAATCCGCTCATCAGCAGCTTTTAATTTGGGAAAGAACCCTACCAAAAAAATATTTGTAAATCTTACGGTGATTGTAAATTAAAGTATTCTCATGCAGCGAGGTTAAAAGAGTATTTACAAGGTTATTTACATAAAGAGATATTACAATTACAATCCTACGAAATGTGTAATTTAAACTCATCCGAATGCTCCGAATCACGAAAATATTTCCCATTTCAATGCAGCGACTAACTCGCACGGGGAATCGCAGATCCTCAGACAGAAATGGGAGCAATAAATACGCTCTATACAGTAATCAAAATATTTAACAACCATTTTTCACAGCGCTCCGACTTCAGACGCTTGTCTCTCCCCCGAGGACTCGGTCACTCGGCTTCCCCTGTCACAGGGCCGGGGTTTGTCTCGGCCACAGTCGGTCTGCCTGAGCGCTCCCGGGGGCGCCCGCCGGGAAGTGAAGCTGCGAAGCGCCCGCTCGCCCCCCGCAGCTCGGCGGGGCCGCGCCCGGGGCCGAGAGGGCCCTGGCTCGGGGCACCCGCGCGGCGGGGCCGAGCGGAGCGCGAGCGCGCTAAGGCACGCACGCGGGGCCCGGGGGCGCGCACAAAACCACGCACACGCGAGGGTAGGGGCACGCGCACAGACACGCACGCGCGCGGCGGGCACGCGCAGTCCGGACCCACGCTCCCGCGGCGCTGCCCCCGTAACCCCGCAACTTTTCCTTTTCCTTTTCCTCTTCCTTTTCCTATCCACCCTTTGTTTTAAATCCAGCTGCTCCAGAATGTCACCTGTGACTGTTTGGCCATTTATTCCCATTTAATCTTTAATTCCCTTAGTTATTGCTTAGCATCCCTTACAGTATTTTCTGCAGATGGGCCCTTTATTTGGCTGGGGTGTGTGTGGAATAGATGGACTGTGCACTAAACTAAAGCACCTCCTTTTGGGAAGCCAAGCACATATTCATTTAACTTATTAACCCTCCTATTTTGCAGAGTATGAATTCTGGCTGTCACCTGCTGGGTGACTCCAGCAAGCAGAATTTATCCAGACGTGAATCAGGCCAGGTATGTTCCATTTCCTCAGCATGCTCACTCTGCAGCATGGTACCAAATTCATTCTGAGCAGCTGTAATCCCACTGGCACTGTTCAGCACATCCATCGACATTCTGCCCAACGACAGAACAGACTGCAAACTGATACAAATTCCTTTATAGAGACCCACTTTTAAGACCTGCTAGATAATAATAACTCATATTAACAATTTTCCCCATCTGCATATTAACAAGTGTGTGTTTGTCGGAGTCCTCCTGTTTCCTCTAAAATATTTGGTGACTTGGAGAGAGCTGAAACACCAGTGTGCTGATCAGGGACAAAGTTTTGTGTTTTTCTTCCTACTGCTGACATTCTGCAAAAGTTTTTACTGGCTGTAATCTGTTTATCCTTGTAATAGGTGAAGTCACACTAGGCAACTCAATGAAGTCATACTGTGGCTACCACTGTCAGGAACATTTTCATCCCTTCACAAATCAGAATAAAGCATACTCTGCATTGCAATATGAAAAGCAACTTCTTACACATGAAGGTTTTGCATTTGAGTTGGCATCCAACAAAGAAGCAAAGTGCAGACCGAGGAAACCACAGCCCATAAAGACTTAGAAAAGCAGGCCCCAGTTCTTTAGATACATGTTTGGCTTTAGAAGCTAGAAAATTCTTGGGAGGATATAATCCTTTAGCTACAAAAATACTAATAAATACTCAAGTCAAAGTGAGTAAAAGCCTTCTTCTTTCTTACAAAGTTATTTCAGTATTGTCACAAGAGCAAATACCAAATAATTTGTACAAGCGAAAGTTGCATATACTAAAATGTTCTTCATTTTCAGTGTCCTTTACTGCTTTTCTCTGGTTTAAAGCAGCAAGGCAGTGTCAGAGCTAATACAATAAACAGTCAAACTCAAGAATGGTACATAGCAGGAAGACTTTAATTTCTCATTTATAAAATAATTTTAAGAACATGTAAAGACATGCTTTTAAAATAATTAAAGGTATACTGAGGGTATTCAAGATGTAAAAGTAACTAAGAATTTTAGTATATTTTTTTTCATTTTTTATCTACATGTTCAATTAAAAACTTCCTAGTATTATGAAGCTTATGGGAATTGGCTAATTATTCCAAACTCCACATGCTAGTTTGAAATTCTCTCTCTACGGTTTGTAGCTCAAAGGGGTATAAGGAAGCAGCATGGTTGTATATTATTAAATTCAAATAAAAATACTCCCTTAAAATTCTTCACTGCTTTATTAAATGATCCAAAAAGTGAGAGGTGGGGCTGGCATAACTGCCAGGTGGAATGATTGCCAGATACCTCCTATTAGAAGACTGCTTTTTCAGTTGGTTAAAGTGTTTGCCAAACTTCAACTGTTTGGCTGAAAACAGCCCTCACCAGGTGTGTGCCTCGGGGATGACTTGTTCGAAAATCTTCTGCCAAACATCTTAGGCCTCACTGAGAAGGAGCCTATTGAAGACTGGTCATGCTGCCAAATTATGGAAACTGCTTCTTTGAGAAGCTCCTGCTCGTCCATGTTTGGAACAGGAGTTCGGATGGGAGTGGCCTGGTAAGGAGGTGGAGTTTGCTGCTTCACTCTGGCCAGGCTCCAAAGGTGAGAAAGCCTCAGTTTATGAACCCTGGCCAGTGGCTTCCTGAGGTTTGGCAGAGAAAATCCCAAAGCCCTCACTTTCACAAACCATGCTGCTGGTGAGATGGCGACAAGCCTTCTGCCTGACACCACAGCTCTGTCATTCCACCTGGGATGGTGGAACTCTCCACCTGGGCGCCACAAAACCACCGTCCTCTGCTCTTAGTATCTCTCCTTTGGCATCCAGACAGCCTAGTGCAAGTTGCTTGATTTCAGTATGGAAGAACTAACACTATTAATCCAGAATACAAGGAAAAGAAGGGAGAAGGGCATCAGTAAAGTGACGGAGACTGGCGGAGCAAGGGAGGCAGGCTGGGTGCAGAAGGTGGGAATAGATCCTGTCTGAACAGGAAGCTAAAACTGTTTGCAAAAAGAAACTGGGCATCTTGGCTGAGGGAGCAAATGGGAGCAGGTGAAGAATAGACAGTGCTGACAAGGCACTTTGTCAAGGGAAAAGGGAATCACCAACAACTGTGTTGTTCATGGAGATGCTTGAAATAGAGAATTACCTTCTCATTGCCATCAGATGGCTCAAGTAGCACTGTGGGATGGTTCAGAATATTCCACTCCTCCTGATGACTCATTTGGATCTTAGTAGACTACTACAGGATAAAATCTCTGTTCATGCCATTTGCTATTAACCCCCTCACCTAACTTGCAAAAAACAACTTGCTCAAGCATGTGCACTGACACCGAGACACATGCATACACATGTCAAAACTATATTGAAACAAGGGTTAATCTTGTCAAAAAGGATTAAAGTATATAGAATCAAGTAGAGGAAAACAGGAATGAAATCTGCTGTGCAGCAAGCAGCACTTTTTTGTATGCAGCCCTTGTTTGTATGGTACAATCCTCACTTGTGGGCCTTCCATCTTTTCTGCTGGGGCCCAGCTTCAGGAACTAGTTGAAACAAAACAATGCCAATATTGGCAGCTCCCCTATTTTGTATTCTCCTCACTAACAAGGTGCAGTTCCGTGTCTTATTTACTGGATGCTTCTCAAACTGCCCATCGGAGCCTGAATTACAAGGTTTTGCTGTGGCACTATTTACCACTGGGGTCCTTGGACAGTTCTCAGAGATCCTCTAATTCATATTTACAGAAATCCCATGAGATACTACCCACATTTTAAAGGTGAGATTTTGGCACAAGCATCCCCTCATGGTGGGGGGAGTCCAGGCTCATGGTAAAGCACCACAGATACTGGCACTGTGTGCTGGAAGCACCTTCCCCCTGGATCCCCCACTGGCAGGGGCAAACTCTTGCCAGAGTTCACAACCAAGGAGCACATGAGGAACCAACATTAACTGACTTATAATTTGAATGAGTTAAAAACAAAAAGTAAATTACCTGCCCCCATGGATTTCTGCCAAGTACATACCCTTTGTTGTATACAAATCACAGCTCTAAAGCAAGCACTACCAGGCACTAGGAGGTTAGGGAGCATTTTCCCATTATCCTAGATTAACAAAACTGGTTTTCTCAGTGTTATAGTGCTGGAACACTATATAAAATATAGTGTTTTTACAAAATCAAATCAGTTTTAAAAACTGCTTTCTATCCTTTTACTTTTTATCCTATAAAAGAAAAAGTATCTTCTTTTTAGTATTAAGATTGGGGAGGGTTTGACTCATAAACTTTGTACAGCTGGCAATTTCAGTAATGCTTTGGAGGGTATAAAGGGCTGCTGAGCATTGCTGGTTTGTGTCCAAGCAGACACAGCAGGTGCTAGCCGAGATCCACAGCTCCTGTTGCTGCTGACAGCTCAGGGTACACATGGGCTCACCTGCATGTGCTGAACTGCGGGCAAGGACTACCAAGTGACCATTGAAACCACCTGCCAGGCCAAAGTCAGGTTTCCTCTTCCTTTGGCACAAAAGGAAGACTGGGAGGCTGTAGGGAATGCACATTCCTTTCACACTGCCCAAGGCAGGAAGATCCAGGGCAGGGCGGCACAGAAGGTCACAGTGCACTTACTGGCTGTCTAAATTTGTGGTTATTTTGGATTATTGTTTCAATAACACATTTTTTCAGCTCCTTATGAATTTTCATCCTTCTTGAGTATTTTCATTATTTTGAATGTGCCTAGAGCTGAAAGTTGTAACTCAAAGAAATCTCTAATAACTCGAAAGCTTATGCTAACTTTTACAGGAACCGTAAGACACCTCTGGAAGCAAATCTCTGAATAGGATAAATCCAGAAATCACAGGCAAGATTCCTTGAGCAGTTAAATGGAGAGTATTTAGAATGAAAATTGTTTTTCAAGGTGAATGACTTTGGCAAGAACTCACTGCAAAGAGATTGAACCATAAATTCCTTTTTGCACAGCACAGGAGACCTTGAGCCCCAAAGGGCAGCTGAGTCTTTTGGCAGAATAAGTTTCTACATTGCAGCATAATGATGCCAAGAGCGATGACCTTTCACTAAGTGTGGTCAGATGGCACCTTCCAGGAGGACACATGGTATGTTTTAGTGAAGAGCAAACAGTTGCCTGTATATATGCTAGACACAAATTACTGGAACCCTGATGATATGAGAAAAATGTTGCTATTTCAAACACAAAGACCAGCATCTTCGCAATGGAATCATGATGGCCTTTTGGGGTGAAATGTTCTTGGCACACTGTTATACCCTGAAATCAGCCTTGCTCAGGGCAAGCTTGACCAAGGCTGAAGAAATGATTCGGGGAGAAAAACAGTTAAAATAGTCCAAACAAAACCTGTAAAGGACTTGAGTATTAGTTTAAAGGCATTCTTTTCATCTGGAGAAAGGAAAATTCAAGTTCTTCCCTATAAAGTATTTTTTTCATTCTTGCCTCAGCCCAGAGCTTGTATTTCACCAGAAATATACTTATAAAAAACTGCTAAAAATCACATTCTGGAATCCTAAATGACCTATGTGGAAGAAGTGTCCTAAATCATCTGGAACTGTTGGGTAATGTGTGAGCATTTTCAATGAAAAAAATACCAACAAAAACAAACAGAAAGCAGCTCTTTCATTTTCCTACAGAAAGCTGGATTACTTATGATAGAATTTATAATTTATAAAAATCTGTTTCTTTGGAGAAGGTACAACTCACCCCCCTGTACTCTCATAATTAAGAGAAAAATGAACCTGGTAAGTGATTTATTGATGAAAAAGTAGGGAAACTTTTTATGTTCACAATGAACACTGTTAATTTTGAAAGGTGAAAAGACAAGTGATAAAAAACAGAGTTTAGGAGATGAGAAGTCCTTCTTAATGTCGTTTGCAACACTCAGCTGCAGGTAATCCTCTCTATAAAAGTCATATTCTTCTTATCTAAACCTTGTAACAGCAGTATTCACATCTTCCAGGACAAGACATACACTCTTAGAAATTAAGGCTGATACCCAAGTAGAAAAATAATGGAAGAAGTGGGATAAACCCCCAGACATTCAGTGGATTAAAAAAGTCAAAATCAACCACCCCCAGATTTAAACCAACCTCGCCAAATGTTATTTCCGAACTTTGGTTTCTTTTTGTCACAACATTGTTACTGAAACCTGGATTTTGGTTGATGAATTTGTAGCACAGGACTGTATGACAAGCAATGTTTCTGCATTTTGTCATATGTCATTAGTTTCCTCCCCATAAACCATGCAGGCTGTCACTCAAAGATACCTTCCATGGATTTTTTTAGTCTCAATAGATTAAATTTTGAATTATTTTAAAACATAGAGTGAAAAATGAGCTAGAATAGTGAAATGAGGGTTAATTCAATCACACTTTTAAGGGTATCCTGACATTTGAAAAACTGGCCAAGCACATTCTGCCTGCTTGTTTTGATACAGATACATCTGTCAGGAATTCGTGCACAAGCTTGTATGGGACTCCCAGGATTGTTTGTGTTGTAAAATAAATCTGTATTGGTCTGCTCCCAATCTAAATACACTTGTGACTAAAGCTCTCACATGAAGATAGAGATCTAGCAAATCAAAGTATGTTGCCAGGAGCTGTAACTTATTGAATTTACATACAAAATCTATCAGGTGATGGAAAAAAAATACATCAAAGATTACTTGAACTCTGCCATAATACACTCCTACCATTAGATCTTATTTTATTGAATGATTCATACCTTATTGGCTTTTCTAGATTTGCTTTTATATTTCTCCGTCACTATTTTAAGATGCATTATCTTTAATCCAAAAAGTGCCATCCTACCTAAACCTATTTAGAATTCTCTATGATTAAATCTCATTGAATGAAGATTAGTGAGAATTATGGCTCTTTCACAGCACAGTCTGAGGGAACACACCAACCACAGTATGGCATAACCCAAAAATGCCTTGCTCACCTTTACATTTTATAGCACCAAGATGTGAAGCTATAAAATGGGAGGGATTTTTTTCTTAACTGAGAAAAACCAACGGGAGACACACTGATTTGTGTTCAGCTTGTTCCTCACAGCAGAAAGCCTCACAGTTTTCGTACATTCGTGCGTTATTTGTACCACGTGCAGAACGCAGGATGTGTCACTTCTGTAGAGATGCTGACAGGGACCCAGATCTCAGGGTGGGAGAGAACTCAAACCAGGACATGCTTGAACCAGAGACCAGTTCCTCTGGAATGTGACTGCTTTGTAGGAAATTCTCTGATTTGGAGACACCACAGATGGCTCAAAATCTGTCTGCACTTGGAAACAGCAGAAAATGAACAGAAAATTGCCATTATTTGGGAAAGACCAGGGCAACAACTGAAAAAAGTCCATTGAAGCTTTTATATCACATACTTTCTGTTCACTTCAGATAAAATCCCACTCATTTAAAAACTAGAAATTATTTCCTTGGTCATTTAAGCAACCTGGAGCATACTGTGTAGTTTGAAGTTATCCGAATTCCTGGATTTTGAGGTGGCAGCAGTAGACAGGTACTCTGACTTTGGGCCTGACCCTGTTGAGTGCTTAGCAAAAATAAGGATTTTGATTCTAATGCCTTTTGAGCAACAGCCCTTTATACAAAAGAAGTAAAGAACTTACATATTTGTAATATACAATCTCAAATTTTAGTTGAAGAAATAGCATTTAAAAGTTATTCCTCTGCAGAGTAGTTAACAACTAATTGATTAAAATTAATTAAAAAAACACACTAACTTCATCACCTTATTGACTAAATGAAACATTTTCCTTTAAAAAAATACATATAATAATTTAATCTGAATTTTTCCTTGAAGTTCTGATTTAGTGCAAGATTATTTCTAATGGAAAATCTCAGAATGCCTTTTCTGCAATGAAAATGCTTAAAAGAGAAAATAATTTTAAAATATATTTTCTTATATTGCTAATTCCCAATAATTTAAAAAAATCATGTTCTTATGCTCACCATATTGAGCTCAGCATTTTGTAAATAGAAAAGTTTAAGATTAAAAAATCCATGTGTGTGAGGTTTGTTTAATAGAAGTACTCCAGTTATTGGGCAGTTATTCAATTACATCAGAGTACATGGTAGGCAAGTCCACATTACTTTGAAACAACAGCTTCTGTTTTTGAGGGGTATTTTAGGAAAAAGAGTATTAGTTGCACTGTGAGTTGTTGACTTATTGGCCTGTAGAGGAGACAGCCTCAGACACTACCTGAACTGCTTCCCGCCTGAACTGTGCAGGCTGCTGCTTTGCCAGTATTTCAAAGTAGGTTTAGCTGAGTAAGTGTATTTTCAACATTACATGGGGGTGGAGTCATCTCTTCCCTTGAATAGCACTTCATGGGAGTTTTTGTACAAAAATGCCCAAAGTTATACATGGGGGACAACAGGCATAAATAAATGTAAAATTAAAAAGTCTCCAAAACATTTTCTACCCTCCAGCACCCTCCTTAAAAAAGGGCATGAGAGAACCATGATGTCATGAGGAGTGTGGGAGTCCCTTGGGAGTTTCAGGCCACTTCCCCTTACTCTTCTCTTTCCCCTTCCCTTTCCCCTTTCCCTTCCCCTCACTGAGCTCTCACAACTCCATAGGCTGTGTGCCGTTCAGGATGTTTTCTTTCATCTGAAGTGACCTTAGTGGCTCAAGCAGCACCTGAGGAACGGCTCCATCCCCTCTGACAACCACTCCAGTGCCAGGAGCAGGAGGTGAGGGAAGGGCTGGCCCCAGCTCTGCCCAGAAGCCCCCTGCCAGAGCAGCACACACACTCAGAGGACACTGCACCAACCACCTGAGGCTCAGCAGGATACCCAGGGCTACCAAGAGGATACAGGGAAAACATAAATCAGTATGTGAATGTCACAGGGCCACAGGTCTGATCTTTTCCCCAGACACAGACCTTACTCCTCAGGACTTGAAAGGACTCAGGATTTGTGCTGGTTTTGGTTGGGGTAGAGTTAAATTCCTTCCCAGTAGCTGGTAGTGGCTGTGTTTTGGATTTGTGCTGGAATAGTGCTGATAACACAGGGATATTTTAATTACTGTTGAGCAAGGCATGCACAGAGCCAAGGATTCTGCTCCTCTCCCACCCCACCAGTGAGGGCCTGGGGGGCACAAGGTGCTGGGAGGATACACATGCAGAACAGCTGATCCCAACTGGCCACAGGGACAGTATAGCAGATATATCAGACCATAGCATCATTCCAGCACACAAAGCTGGGGGGATGAGGAGGAGAAAGAAGGGGATATTTGGAGTGATGTGGTTTATCTTCCCAAATCACTGTGACCCATGATGGAGCCCAGCTTTCCTGTGATGGTTGAGCATCTGCCTGTCCATAGGAAGTGGGGAATGAATCCCTGGTTTTACTTTGCTTGTGCACACATTTCTGCTTTTCCTATTAAATTGTGTTCATCTCTTCCCATGAGTTTTCTCACTTTTTTTGCCTGATTCTCTCCTGTGTCTCAGGGGCATGAGGGAATGAGTGGCTGTGTGGGGCTGAGTTTCCTTCTGGGGACATGACAGAGTTTCTCGCACAATGAAACCCTTGTTCAACTGCAGAGGGAAAGGCTACTAAAATGACAAAGCAGAATCCTTAAGAAGCAAACTACAGAAGAAGCTTCCCCACCCTTCTCTTTCCAGGTTTCTTTTGCTGGGCTGGTCTAAACAATGGTAACTCAATGAGGATGAGGCTGTTTCACATCACCCTGGGATTAGGCCATGCAGGGACAAGGTTGGAGGCAAATACCCCTCTGAAGGAAGGTCTAATACAGTCTGGTTATCTTGCTGGAGGGAAGACAGTCTGGGCTTGAGCTGTCATTCAGTTTAACCATCTGGTATGGAAAAGCAAAGCATGTGGTTCAGGGCTGCAAGCTCATACTTGTTTCTAAGTCATCATAGGCCAATACCTAGTTCCAAGCTCTGTGGTGAATATTGGAGCACTTACACAGACATTGTGCAAAAGAAAGTAACTTTCTTAATGGAAAAATGGCTGTGGCGTAAACATCTTCTGCTTCAACAAAAACCTGGCCAAGGCAGTGGTCAAGATATGAAAGACTGCAAAGTCCAGTGCATTGTTTTCAACTTCTAACCACTTTTTTTTAAAATGGGTTTAGTTGTCATTAGTTGTCTGTTACCTGCTCTCCAGAATTTACTATTGATATTCATTAGCGTTAGGGGAGTGCTCAGGATCTCTTCTGAATTTTATAGCACTTTGGAAAATTTACATGGTTAATATAGATATTAATGAGGAGAAATAATAAAGGGCAAGGCTGGGAGCAAGAGCAGTTTTTTGTGGGATGTGTTGCATCTTTGGGGAAGAACAAGAGGCTAAGAAATAAATTAAAATGCTACCTTTAAAACAAGCTAAGTAACTCAATGTGGAACTAAAGTAGTATCTGACTTCAGAGGTTTAATTCAAGAGGTGTGTGATTTAGTGTTACCTGTTCTTATTTCAACCTTAAGGTATCCACATATTAGCAAATATAAATAAAAATGGGGGAGAAAGGCGAACAGAGCTATAACAACCATGTAGCTAATCAGAGTGCTCCCTGAAAATATTATTTTCTTTTTAAAATATAAGTCAAAACTAATTGTAAGACCATGATGTGTGGTACTTTCAGCACAGCTGGGCAAATAATGCCCTTTTATGTTGATTGTGTGAGGCTGATATTTGGAGCCATCACTGTAACAGTTGCATTTGCTTGGGATAATCAGGAACAATTAAAATGTTTCATTTAAAAGAAAACTCGTGCAACTCTTTATTATTTAACTAATGGGAGGGGCTTTCATCTATAAATGTTCATCTATTATTCAAAAAGGAAAATGCAGTACCGTGTTCTTTTCATATCTCAGATGATTTTCTTTTCTGCAAAGGCTGAATGTAACAGTTTATAAATGGACAAAAATAGCTTCTGAAAGGTACTGCAGTATTTTCCAAGTGACAGAATGTCTCTGAAAAAAACACATTATGCCTCAAACATCCCCCCCAAAAATACAAGATTGTAAATAAATAGCATTATTTGACACAAGGAAGTTATGATGTTGAACCTGCAAAGATCTCTGTTTTCTTCCTATAAACATGCTATGTAGAAAGACCTGTCCTGGAGCTTTCCCCACCTGCTCAGGCCCGTGAAAGCCCTTGAGGCCTTGGCCAGAGTATCCTCATCCAGAAGGATTAGACTGTCAGTGTAGAATGGCCTATACTGATTATAATGTGATACAATGCTCTGGAAAGGTCTGGTTTTCCCCTAAACAACCTGGCTACTAACAAAGCTTTCCCCCACCTCACTTTTTGGTCAACTTAGGCTCACTCTCCTTGCTTTCTGATGAACTCAAAACTATGGAACTAAAGTCAATTTTATGCAGGTCATTCTGTATATCTCTTGCCACCCATTACTCTTATCATGTGTTATATCTTTCTGAGGTTGCAACTTACTTACAGTGATTATTTCCACAATTTTACATCAGAAGAGCTGTTCCTGAGATGCCCTAAACTCCACAGAACAGAGTTCCCCAAGCATCTGGTTTCTTTACCTTCTTTGGAGTCTGAACCAGGGGTGGTGACTCCATAGCCAAGCCATTTCAAACTCCTTTTCCACTTGCCCTCTCCTAAGCAGAATTCAGATATACTCAAGGGTGGTGGCATGCATGCCTAATTCACACGGAATTTTTGCAGAGCAGCCTGTTAGTAACAGATTCATTAAGCAAAGCATTGCTTCTGAAGAGCAGCTCCCAGTCTTCCCTGCCAGCTACTTGTTGGAAGGCAGAAACTAGCCACGATATAGAAGTTTTAAGGCATATCAGGAGGCTAAAAGCACAGTGCATATTTGTAATTTTTCATTATTATATATATATTATATATATTTATTATACATCAGGGTGTCGATTTACCAACTTTGAAGTACCAGAGGATGTTTATTGTGTGTATTGTCTATAAAATTACATTACTAAAGCATCTTCTGCCTTCAGAAGGCTGCAAAGGCCAGTACATACCATCAGCAGAGGACAGCACATGTTCTTTACACGTCCATAAAGTTTTCCAATACACCTGTTGGTGAACTTGCCTGAACTCCATTATTATATCCAAAGACAGTAGCCATCAGCTATTCAGAAGTGGTCAGAAAATGTGTTAGCAGTTACCAAGTGAATTAATTTTTCTGTTTTAAAATTCTTTAAAGAACTTATCAACTACAATAAAAATAGAACCTTTGACACTCTTACTCAGACCAATGTTTGGACACCTGACATGCTCCAGTGAATTGTGACAGTATCTCTCACCTGCCCATGTCACACAGATACACAGCATCTACCTGCAGCTGGGAACTACTTGGATGGCCATGCTGTCTGTAGAGGCAGGTGAAGAAGTTCCCTCCAGGAATGGGACCTCCACAGCTTTCCCCTGCCAATACCAGAACTCCAGGAGTGCAGCTAGCCCTCACTCACTGTCAGTGGGAATTATACTTGTGAAATGATCTTCCAGATACCTAAACACACAGTACATTTAACTACAAGACACTGGTGGCATAACCAGATTTATGAGTCCCCTCGAGTTATGCAGTGCTGACAGAAATGCTGATACAACCTACTTTAGTCTCAACATTTTAACACCAGTTACTTTGGTTACCAAAGGTTTTGCTGTGTAAAGATAAGAGTGCTAATAAGTGTTAAACTCCCTAAAAATATTTCACATGTTTCTTATGCAATGGAATGCTACAATTTTCCAAAGTCTGGTATCTCAACACTTTATATAGACTTGAAGCTGTAACCTGCTCTCGAGTGAGTGCCACCTGAGGAATAAAACTCTGTTGCTATTCTGCTAAATTACCTGATCCTCAAACTGTGCCACTGATTCTGGACTGAATACTGAAACTACTATAATTCTTTATTTAGGAAAAAAAAAGTATTTGTGATAGATAATTACTTTTCTGTTAGACTCCTGCCCTTCTAAGGAAACAGAAAATTTGGCAAGTTAGAGAAAGTCATTGAAGAGATAGATTAATGCAAAAAATGCAAGAAAAGCAGTTTCTCTAGCCAATATCACCATATTGCTAAACAGGATAGCAACAATAAATCCACAGCATGTACACAGCACTAGTATGTACGCCTGGAAGCTTATATAAAGCATGTTCATCAGAAAAAAGCCAACTACATTTTTTTTCTTGGTTTTGGTTCATTTTTGCATTGTTTAGAAGTACCTATTTTTAGGTGAAGCATTGTAAAATGCATTTGAGAGCAAATTATTCACCTGTATTTCTTGCGCAACTTAAAATTTTCTAGCACCAGATGCACACAGAGAAAGAAACAGTGGCTGCAGAACAGGAGTCACCACCATTCAAAGTAATTAAAATTCAGTATTAATCTTTCATGGCAATTATTCTTTGAGTGACCCCTCCACACTATAAGAAGTGCCTAACTAGAGCTTTCCCTTCAGCAGTAGCACTCTGACCTCACCAAGGGAAGAGAACACTCCCCACGAGACATGGCAGAAGGAGCCCAAATCAAGCATGGCATCTCCCCTTCAGACACCTACAATTTACAGAGAATGGTCAGACCTGGCCACATTCCAGGCTAACATTCTCTGCAAAGTAAAAATCCTTTGGTTATGTGAAAAAAATCCCTGAGGGGCTATATACAACACCTAACTCAGTTGCATGTTGGGCAAATACAAGTCCATAAAACACAAGTGTAAATTTCCCTTCTAAGGAAAAACAATTTATATTAAATTTATATTAAATTTATATGGCTGGCAATCCCCTCACTGTCTTTCCCACATAGTTCTGTGCCACACTTTTATTCACTCATTCTCAGTCTATGGCTGCACTGTCTCACAGGTCAGCTCTAAGTGTCAAAGCTGGTGCTAATGTGGTGACAGCAGGGAGGGAATGGAGGGGTCAGGCTGATCTAGACCTTGATACAAGACAAGAAACAATTTTTCCCCTGTGCCTCAACAGTTTCCTACCCTGAGTTCATCTCCAGGCCCCCATACACCATCGCACCTCTCCAGCTTCCACTCCAGTGGCTTCAGCTCCTGCACACAATTCAGCTCTGAGTGCCATAAAACAGTGCACTGGGACAGGAAAATTATGGTCACAATTAAACCCACTTCTGTTTCAGTTCGGTATTGTTAAGTGTACAAAACATCCCCTTCTTAGGGGGGAAACTGATGTGAAATACAGCACAATAACAATATTGGCAAGGGAGATATTTCTTATATGTGACAGGCCTGGGGCTCCTGTGCTCCTTTCCATTATCTCTGGCAGGGTCAAGGAATTCAAAATGTCCTTTGTCAGGTGCAGTTGTGTGTGTGCCTTTGACTTGAACTTCAGTGAAGGGACAAACAAATAGAGCAATCAAAAGGAGACTGTCCTCTACCCCAATTCCTCAAAGAACCCTTGCTCAAGGACATACTTGTGTTCACACTAGAAATATCCTTAAACTCCTGTATGTAGCAGAAATGAAAAAGGATTATCAAGCAGTGCCATGATTTCTGCATTAATACAATTAAATTAATTTCAAGTAAGGTTGTGTAAAGTAACCCATTGCTTAGAGGCCACATTTCATTGTGCAATTAGTCCACATGGATGTGCACCAAGCAGTGAAGTACTATGCAAAATTCTACAGAAGTTTAGCTTTTAGGGTGCCAAATGCTTTCTAAAGAGTAACTATTTTTAACTTAGTTGGTTATGTTCTTAAACATTTTAATTGCAAAAACTAAAATCATCTACTTTTCTGAGAATTTGAATTCAATGAGAGCAACTGTTTAGAAGTATTTCCTATTTTAATGGATCAGTGAAAAAATACTGAGATAAAATAACAGCATGGGGTACAATGAGGAGTAAAGTTATGCTTAGTGGTACAGTACTTCTTTGTGCTGAGGCCCATGGGACAGAAAGCATAACCAGAACTTTTCATAATGAAAAATGGTCACCATCATAAGGAGATTCTTCCTTACATCAGGCAGGCTCTTGGCTTTTCCAACCATTTTCTCAGTATGAGTGAAGAAGATAACATATATGTGTCCTGAAGTAGGGGATGGAAGGTGGTGCATTAAAGGTAGTAAGAGCAAAACTTTTTTTCTGATTTTTCAAAGATTGGACAGGAGAAAAACATGAGTCCTTTGCAGGGATCCAAGTTCTGTCTGTCAACTGAATCGGTCTTTTCAGTTTCCCACTATGCCTTAGTCAGATCAAGAGGTGAATGGAAATGAGGCTTCCCGACAATTCTTCTGTCTGAGAACTGGCACTGATAGTCTCTCATTCCCTCTTCTACCCTCCGTCACAGAACACTCCTGACAGTGACCAGCCTTTGCAAACTCTAGTTCCTGGTCACACTTTGATCTTGGACCTCAGTTGGGGAGGAGGGGCAAAAACACAGGTGATCAAAAAAAGAACAAATCAGGCGATCAAAAAGAACAAAGGCGATCCTGGGATCAGCCAACACGCATGTCAGTGAGCTGCCCACTGCCACATCCCAAGGGGCGACAGTGACAGGCTGTCACAGCTCCTGGGACATGGATGAGGAGGGAGGACAAGTGCCTTGGGATAAGGGCCACTCCTGGCACAGGGATAACCTCCCTGGCAAGGTGAAGCTCAGTGGGCTGTTGGCAGTATCAGGGCATGTAAATACTTGTCAAGTTCCCTGGCTTTTCTGGATGTTTACAAATTGCATAATGACACAATGAGGAAAAGGGCCATTTATTCTAATAGTGAAATATACCATGTGTCCTACCTCTTCAGGGTTTATTGCTGGGGTCTGAACACAGCCATCAACCCTGAGGCAGAGCAGTGTGCTGAAAAACACAGGGGGAGAGATTCACAAGGATAAGATCAGTGTTGGGGAAAAAAAAATATAAAAAAAAAATGAGAACAAGTAAAGGAAAACTAAAGCACCAGGTAAGAAAATCCCATGTCCTTTTCCCACCTTAAAATAAAGGAATTCTCAAGGCTGATTTATTATTTCTTCTTTCTAGAAAACTGAAAACTCTAAACAACCTTATCCATGGGGTCTCTCACACTGCACACACCTAATTAAAGGATTTGTCATCATCCAAAATTATTGCGATATGCCAGTGGTGTACTTGCTCTTTTTCTGTGGCACTGAAATCTCAATATGCAATTTTCCCTCCACTATTCAAAACTAATTCCACAAAACCAAACCAAACCCAAAAATCCACCTATCAATCATGGCTGCAACAGCCAAAAAATCCAATGCGGTCCAGAACACCCAAGGGCATTCAAGTTGTGGCTCCAACTTTGGCTTTCACTTAGGAGTGATCCAAGGGGTTTAGGAGCTGGTGGAAACCACACCAATAAAAGCACAAAGTAACGTAACAGCTGTGTTTCCGACATTAGCGTTTGTATAAATACAGCATCTTTCACACTAGGTCAGAAAACAGTGTGTATTTTTGTAAAAATAAATCTGTTTTCTACAGCAAGCAAACCATTAGAGACTCTTCAGTTTGTGTGCTTCTCACCTCCTTAAAATTCCAGAAACAACGGAAGAGCACATGCGGATGTATACACACACACACACACAGACACACATGAGTCAATTAGAAGAAAAATGCCAAGAAATTATTAATGTGGTGTATCTGATACACTACATGAAAGAATTATTCACTTTAAAGAATATATAATTGACAAAAAGAAAGCTATTTTGAGTGTATCCTGTATGAAACACACTACAGTGTTTGAGAGAAAAAGAGGAATTTTTATTATTTTAAAATAATAAATTATTTTAAAATAAGAATATGTGTTTACAAGGTAACTGAGATACTTTGTTGCTCTTCATCTGTTTTCAGAGCTAGCTACAAAGAAGCTTCCTATAGGCTACATCACATCCATGATTATGAAGATACTTGAAATCCCAGAAAGGGACTTATCAAGTTACCCTTTGATTGTAAAGAATGCTTTACAGACAGATCACTACTCACCTGCATTCAGAACTTAATGCTAAAGAAAATAATTCTTTAACGAAAGAGCTATTTTGTCACATGCAAAGTGCTTTATGCCCTGCAAATTGTGGGGAAAAAATAGGTAAACCCTCTGCCTTCCAGCCCGGTTGTAACTCCAATATGATTAAATATGGGTGCTAAAGTCATACAATTTTTGTATCCAAGAGTCATAACTGAGATGCTTGTAAGTATGAAGCACGCAAAAAAGTTAGGAAAAATATTTGATTCACATAAAAGGCTGCAGCTAAAGATTTGGAAATTGCATTTCCTTGCATATTTGTCCATACCCAAGCCTTAGCAGTTCCTGGAGCTGGTGGGATTCAGCCTATGACTTCACTGGGGGGATGGTCCTCACCCAATCACTGTATTAAATATTTATTTGTCCATTTTGAAGCCAACATTCACATTAGATTTCAGAGCATGCCCACATTTGCAGTCAGGTTAGCATTGTTCCTTTACTAAATACTAAAGCCATGGAGCAGTATGTCTCTAATTGTGGAAAACATTCTTTATAAATCAATCGTGGTTGCACTTTAAAAATTATTTTATGAGTGGTAAAATATTTTGCTTAAAAAAATAGTCAAAACTGACTGAAATATTTATTTAAATATATTAAACACACCAAACTGTTTTTTTAAGTAAAAAACCCCTCCAACCAAATTATCACATCTTCTTCTCAGACTAATTTCCAGCAACTGACAATCTTACGCTGTTTGCACCACATTAGTAGTTGTGTAGGCTGAAAAAGGAGGTTCAAAAACAACTATTTTTTTTGGTGCTTACTAGTATTCTAACTGTGAAGTCTTTTTCAATTATTCCAGACTATCTTCCCTTCAATACTTTATGTGATTTTTTAAAATGTTTATTTTAGGAGCTGCTTTTTCCCCGAAAGGTTTAATATTTTGTAAACATTCCCACATAAAACATGCTTTTTCTCTCTGCATGTGTCTTACCCAGGATGGCATTTAAAATAACATTCCCAACTGGATTTCCAAGGGTCAGATGCAACTTGGCAAGGCGGAGACAATGAACTGATTATACCTTTGAGTTTGGTTTGGGGCGATTGTTTGCAGCCAGTGCAGCTGAAGAGTTAAAGCCATGTGCTGAATTTAAATCTATAAACATGAACGATGGTGCCAACTTGGCAGTGAATCCTGCATTCAAAAGGAACGGGGCTCCCTGGCTGCCCCAACAGAGGCAGCAGGAGGAGTGGGAGCTGCTGCCTCCCCAGGCTGCACATGCGACGCCCCCAAACTGCCCCTACTTTGCAGAAAGAGTCTTTACAACAGAACAAGAAAGGTCACAGTTTGCATTTCAATGAGCATATTAAAAGGAGATCTGGCATTATTTTATTCCTTCAGAAGAAAATTCCCAGATCTCTAGCTACAGCTATAAAGATAAGTGGTTTTTGTAACTGAGTTAAAATCAGTCCAACTCAAGCGGGGCTTATGGGTTTCAGGGTAATGGGCTACAGTGAGCCAACCTGGGAATGAGATGTCAGCTCCTAGCAAAACTGCAACAGTACCCTGCACAATACAATGTGCACACCATTTAAAATTCAAAATGCAGCTTGGAAGGAATCGAATTAGACTGGATAAATCTATATTTCATTTTAAGAACTGCAAAAGGCCATACCTTCTCTAAAACTAAAGGATGAAAAACAAAGCTAAGGAAATGCTTTCTTTGGGAAAGACAGTATTTTTAGTATATATTTTAAGCTTTGATTGCAAGCTTTCACAAGATTGGGCTGTTGGTGATATAGCAAAGTTTTCAGGAGATATCTTTATGAGTGTATGTTAAAGCTATATAAATGGCGTCCAGCTTTCTGAATCCTGAAAGATGCCAACTCTTTGTCAGTCTGTACACAAATGAAAGTCTCCACACCATCGCAGCATCTAACTAAGCAGGAAACATTTCAGGATATAACCTAAATAGAAACAGAAAGAAAAAAGAGCACCCAAACCCAAACCAGAAGGGAGATTAAGCTAATGCAATGTTTTCTGTTAAAGGACAAATGTCATCTTTTATTCAGCTGGAGTCTTTCTCACAGAAGAGAAAAACCCAGCAGCACTCCAGTGCAGTGGTGAGCAGTGCCCTCTCACTGCCTCCAGACGCATGGACATTTGATTTGCTGCTGATTAGTGTGGGCAAAAGAGGGGGGGAAAGCTGGCATCAAGTCACATCCTCCATCTTAGCCCCAGCTGGTACCAAGCTCCGAAGAAACAAAGCAACTTCAGACTGTGCGATCATATATTCATGACCAAGAAGAAATATAAAAACCAGCACGTTTGAATTCCTGACAACCATAGAAGAATAGTGCATTGGCATGTTGAATTTTTCCAGCCAGCCTTTGCTGACCTATAAACCTTTGTGACTGGAACAAATGCAAATAGAGCTGACTTGCCTCCCAAACTACTGAAGGGTATTCAAGCCGAGTTGTGTCTAACAGGCTAACAATAACCCACTGTCCCACCCATGCAAAACACACAGTCTGGGAAAAACAGCTTTAGAAAAGCACTTGACGGAGACATAAAGTGCAGCCTATGCCAGAAAAAAAACCACCATCTTTCTTTTTTTATACTTCACCTAAAATACCACAATATAAAATAATATGGAGTAAAATTATTTATTAGAAGAAGAGCACACAGTTTTAAAGACAGGCTGGAAAGTGGCAGCTGAAAAAATCAGGGACTGCACTGTCTGAAGTCCCATCAGCTTCAGCCACCAAATTTCATGCCCTAAAAGCAAATTTACAGTAAATTACAAACCTGAAAAATGGTTGTATGCTAACCAATTGCTTTCTAGCACTGAACTACACTACACTTCAGGAAAAGTGTATTCAGAGTAAAAGGTCTGCTTGACTACAAAAATTCCTGGATATTTCTCTTTAAGTGATCACTGTTCCTGTGTTTTTACTCAGTGGAGGGAGATAACTGATGGTATTGACTACTCCAACTTCCATACAGGCCTAAAAAAAGCTTCAGTCAAGGAAGATCCAACTCATACAGTAACTCAACAAAATAATTTCCAATCAGAGAAAGGAAACAAGGCACCACTGCAGGGCATTCACTCAATGAAATAAATCATTTCTCTTTATGAGGGAGCTAAAACAGGGAAGTGGACAGCTCTTTTCCCAAGTATTTGCATGCCCTCGCTATCTTCGTATGTAACTGAGAACAGGTCTGTGACTGAATGGGACCAAGCAACCTTCCCTTGGTCCACCTTCACCAGAGGCCAGTTAGAGCAGCCCAAGTCCATGTGAAGATGGAAAGGGCTGAACAAGACCACAGGAATGCACAGGGAACATGGTGCTAGTGCTCCTGCTGTGTGAAGCAGAGCCACTAGGGATGGAGTCTGGCCCTAGACTTCAGCCTGAGCACTTCCACCTTATCAGATAAATTTTTGTGTCTAATTTATCCTCCCTTAATACCTGAATTAATTAATTAAATCCATCTAATTCCCTGAAGCTGTGGATGTAAGCAGTGAAGAGAAAGGGGCATCTCATGATGACCACTCAGATCACCAGCTGACTGTACAGGAAGGCTGGGGCTGAGCAAACTCCTGATCTGGAACTGAGATTTAGTCCCCAGATCTCACCTTCCTAATGCAGAAAGTATCCAGGTCAGAGCATCATTCCTACAAGCAGCTGCCATTAGTCTTCTTGCATTCAGCAAACTACTTGCGTGTATAAAATTGATTGTGTGCAAATGCTTGGATTCTGAGCATGACAGATACATTCTTGAAACTTTTTCAACATCTGGCTTTTAAGAACAGAGTGTTAAGGAAAGCTGAGAAGATTTGTCTCAAGTTTCCATTAAAGCGCATATGACATACAACCATTTCATAAACATTCCCCCATTCCCTCATAAAAAAAAACCAATCCAGAGGCAACTGGCAGCCAGAATAGCTTAAAAGGTACCACAAAAAGAGAAGCTCACATTTCCATCACCTGGGAAAAAAAGGTAAGGCAGAATCCTTGTAAGAGGCTATTGAATTTGCACAGGAAGAGGGAAGTCTCTTCTGGACCAAACATCAATGTATGTGCACAAACCGGGAGGTTTAAAACAGAGCCTGGCTGCATGTGGAATCACTTCAGAATCAGTGACTTACATGCAGTGACAGATGCAAAAGATGTTCAAAAAAAGTAGCATATCTGTGGGGAATTCCCAGCAACGAACTTAAAAACCTGCCATTTTGGCATGTTCCTTATGACAGGAGATCCATATCCCCAACTCTCTTGGACATCCAGGAGATTTGGGCTTGCAGCAGCCCACAGGGTGTTTAGGCTGGAATTCACCCCATGAGTAGCATCTGCCTCTGTTAGGCACCAAGTGTGACTTGTCTTTTGAGCTGCTTGTGCAGCCAGAAGAACAAGAAACAATGATAGGAATTGTTTTCTGAGGTGACAGAAGATATTCTCCACCTCTAGAGCCATTACAAGAAGATCCTTTATGTCCTTGATGACTTCAAAAGACAAGAGTAACATGCAGAGGGTGAATTTTTCAATCCATATTGTTTTATTATAAAGCAAAAACACATCCCAAAATAAATTAAATTCCACTACATTGAAATTGAAAATGGTGAATCAAAAGCAGGTATTTCACTGAAACTCACTGTCGGTTGTCTCTTCCTTGCACTTCTGCATAAATTTTGTATCCTCTAATTGTATTTTCTTCTTAAATACTTTTTTTCAGTGGCATTGATATTGATCCTAATTTGTCTGGATTTGTGGCATTTACAGATATTGTGGGGCTAAAGCCTGGAGAAAGACAAATATGAGAACTTGAAAGGCATGCTCTTTGTTTTTTCTCAATCCATGTTTGCTAAAGGTGTTAGTGCTGCAGAGTGTCAGCAATATGCTTCCATGTGATGAAAACAAGGATGAAGAATGAAGCCAAATTACCATTATTCTAGCTTAGAAACAACTAACAGTTTTGCAAAAACATAAAGATGTGTAAAAAGTCTCTTTTACATTTTATGTAATGCAGCAAATTTTTCTGTGGATTAAAAGGACTTTACCTCTGAAGCATACATTAAAATGCACTGATTTTATAGGCTTTCTTCAATATGAAAAACAACTACTCTTTTTCTTTTTAAAAAAATCTTTTCCTGCTACAGTTCCAAGAATTTTAAGGGTCACATGCGTTTCAAAAGCATTAACTTATCTAAAACTTTCATCTTATCCTTGCTAAGTTTTGAAATATGGAAGCAGGCAAAGCGCAGCTGAAAGGTGAGCTCCCAGCTGTGGCACTGCTCTGGTACAGGGCTGTAGGATGTCTCACACATTTGTTAGAGGCCTTTCAGAAATGCACAGGCTCCGTTTACTTAAACCAATCAAATCTGACACAGAAAAGCCTGCTTCAGTCTCTCTTGGGTCAGGGCACTTCTCCATGCACCTCCTGGCTCTCAGTTCACCACCTCCATCTAGTCATTCATAGGACTGTTTGCTGTGGGGTAGAACACATTTTCCCAAAGGTCTGCTCCACTGGACAGCTCCATGACTGATTACAAGTAAAGCTAATAAAGTAGAGGTAGACACCACAGTTCCCTTCATTCTATTTTTCGTGTCCATTCAAGGCCAAAGTTTACTTGGGCTAATAAAACAAACGATTATCAGAGGAACAAATCAAAACCACATACCTTTGGACACCTCTTTTACTAATTCCCAGCTACAAATCTACCACCATGTCTTGGTTATACACAATAGAACAGCCCTAGAACCTTAATTCATAAATGCCTTTACTCAAATCAAGAACACAAGAGAACTGTCCCAAAGACCCAGACTAGGGATGCTCTGTTCCCATTTTCCTGCTGACATTGACTCCAGAATGGAATGGACTCCCAGTCCATTGAGAGCTACCAACCCACAAAGTGCCTGCCAAGTGGGAGAGCTTCTCCAGCTTTGCTGACACATGAGGAGTACATGTGCAGCTGTGAGAAGCAATGTTCACTTTTAAAATTTTAAAGATTTATTAAACTTTAACAAAATACAACAAAAGACTGAGTAAAGAGAAAGAGGATTACTGAGAGAGTCCATGACTGACAGCCATGTGCTCATCTACCAAATGGATGCTCTGCCTTTTATAACCCTAGCACTGCCCAAAATCTTGTCACTCAACTCCTTCTTTGCCATCTATTGGTGGAGATCACTTTCTTACATCATGATTGGAGATCAGGTTCTGCAATAGGAACAAACCTGAGCTCTCCCAAATTCCCCGGCTATCAAGGCTGTCCAGTGACAACAGTAGGAAGGGGAGGGGAAAGAGCACTATGGGGAGAACATATCACAATAATGGAACTATATATATATCAATAAAACTTCTCTTAACATAACACATAATATTCATCCCTTAATTGTGAGAACTAACTATTGCATTGTACATCTATAGCACTGCCCTAACACGGGCTTCCAGACCATACATCTTTATGTTCCTTTTAGATTTTCCTGTGCTGTGGATTTGGAAGTCTCCTTTCTTTACAAAGAAAATTATCACTGATAGACAGTTTAAGCATGTCTGATTAATATATGTGAGAAATCATCCTGTCCATCCTGTCAGCTGGACAGGAACACAATTTGATTTGAAAAATCAAATTTTCTCATTCACTCACTGTCCAGCTTTAGTTTAACTCATCCCTATTTGAACAGAAGAGCCTTATCCCACTGTTGGGGGTTAAGATTTTTCCTTTTGTTTCTTTCTCTCATGGAATTTTGTCCCATCTGTTGCTTAGAAACAATAACGACCAGTACCTAAGACAAAAAAAATGGCCAAAGTGGGGGAAGCATGCAGATGTCTTCTCTCTTACCTGAGGGCTTTTCTCTTGGGAAGGGCAGAGTAACTGAAATTTTGGCTGGGGCTGAGGGGCTGGGCTGGGCTGGGCTCCTCTCACTCTCTTGCTGTTGGAGGAGAAAGGTTGAGCTGTTGCTTCCTGCGGGGAGAATTCACTGCCACTGCCAGAGCCCAGCCCTGTACGGCTTCTTCCTTCATGGGTGAGCCTTTGCTTGTAGGAGCAGCCACTGGACTGGGACCTTATTAACACCTGACCTCAGTACATGGATCCTCACCATTCTTAAAAAGGACTTCAATATGATTTTGGCTTTTGCATTTATATATTAGTTTTTGCATTGATCATAAGTATTTAGATATAGTATCATATATACCTTTAGCTGTTTGTTAGTATAAC
This sequence comes from Pseudopodoces humilis, assembly GCF_049639895.1. Taxonomy (NCBI): domain Eukaryota; kingdom Metazoa; phylum Chordata; class Aves; order Passeriformes; family Paridae; genus Pseudopodoces; species Pseudopodoces humilis. The sequence continues at coordinate 7,993,613 of NC_142204.1, read as the reverse complement.
GTAATCTACCAGTTTAAGTATGTACTGCATAGCTTAAAGAAATGGTAGTGTGGTGAATATGCGGTATTATAGGCCTTAACTAAACACTGGGTGTTGAAATACCTCTATGTAACCAAAACAAATGGTGTAAAACAATCATATTACCCCCCTTCTCCACTGACTGAATTCTCCAAGTGATAACTGTGACACAAATCAGAGCACCAGAGGACAATTAGAAAATATGATGTTAAGTTTAAAGAGGACATACTAAATCCTTATCAGAGGATGTAAAACAACAGGATGGAGACACAAGAAGGAATAATATATATTAACTTGACACACAGGATGTCATGCAGATAAACCAGAGTATGAAGACACCAAACCAGAAGAATTCCCATAACATCAAACAGTTCACAAGAATGTGTGAATAATGTATGGACTTTATGAATATGCATGTACCTCAGTAATGTAACAGTATAAAGATAACACTATTGGGACTACTGCCTTATTCTTTGGCTGTTTGCCAGGAGCACCCCAGCACTGGACTTTTGTCTCTTATTTTGTTCTCTATTAAACTTTTTAAAAATTCTGAAGCATTATTCTGTTTTTCACACCATCACATTCCCTCACACCACACCATTCCCCTCAGGGGAAAACCCAGGACCCCGAGCCTCAGAGCCCCTTCAAGGGAGCCTCTCCCGGCCGTGTTCGAGAGCCTGGCTGCCGCTGCCCAGCCCCACCGCTTCTCTGCCACTGCTCCGGGTTTTCACTGCGCCGTAACCCCACATCCCCTGCCTGCCGGGACACCCGCGGCTCCTGCTACAGCTGCGGAGTTTCTGATACATTTCGTTTGCTGCTTCGGGGTCTGCTCGTCGCTGCCGTTCCAGCTGTGGCTCCGAGGTTCCTGCTACAGCCCATCTCGCCATGCAGAGGGGCACCGGGACCGGCTGCCCCCGTGGGTTTGCAAAGGCAGCGCCTTTTCCATCCCGCCCGCCATTACCGCGTGCAGAAAGGTGGCTGAGCTCGCGCCACAGCGCCCCCTGCAGCCGCGGGGGAATCATCGCACCCGCCCTGCCCGGCCGGGAGCCACTGGCGCCCCTGCCGGCCGTGCCCGGAACTGCACCCAAGGGGAAAGTGCCTGCGGCCGAGAGAGGGCTGGCACTGGGTTTGTGTTCTGTTTGTTCACCTCCTTATACATATACGTACTAGCAAAGAACTGCTACTCCTTTTCACATGTCTTTGCCTAGAACATCCTTAATTTCAAAGTCATAATAATTTGGAAGGAAGGGAGAAATATTTTACCATTCTAAGAGAGGTTCCTGCCTTCCTTGGCAGACACCTGTTTTTGAAACCAAGACACCCACATTGGGACACAAAAGAGTACATCTTGTCTTCAACAAAGTATTTTGTTCTGGAATAAAAAATTCAAATGATAAATAGCTCATGATTTGAATTCTGCATCTAATTTTATGCAGACAGGCTTGTTTATATGAGGTGTAAAGAGCAAATAAAATAGATAAATAAGGACTGTAGATATGATTTTGTCCAAACTCAGCCTCAGAAATTGGAGAGTGCTTTAGGTTGAGCAGTTACCACTAAGGTGGTTGGGTTTCATTCCCCAGTCTAAAACCTGAAGGTTATTTGTACCAGTCCATTCTGGACAGTGGCCAGCTGTCATATAAACCTGTGCACACTTGGCAAATCTCTTGTACAAAAGGGACATATTGACACTGCATTTCTCAGAATATCATAAGCAAAAACCTGACAGAAGTGTAAGTGACTAGTAAATTTTAAACGGGACAATGAGAAAAAGTATTCTTCCAGGAGGAGTGTCGTGGAAGAGTTTTGCTACAGGATTTTGGGTGTGAAGGCATTTTGGTGTTGATAAAGTTCTGACCGATCAAACCAGACAAGTTTAAAGATATAAAAGCATGGATCTCTATATAAAAAGTAGATGTTTATCAGGTGCAGCCAACTTAAAGCAGTAATTTCCCATTATTTTTAACAGCAAAACTTAGGGGGGGAAAATTAAACTTTTACACTTCAGATCATCAAAATGTATACCTTTGATAGTATATATTACATATATAAAAATCTTGGGTTTGACTTCTTTTTGTTTTGCATTTGATGCAACCTCGGTGGCTTCTGCTGTGTCACAGACAGTGTTTTCTTTGAAGAAAAGCTAAATTGGTTAATTTTTTAGTTTAGTTTAGTGCACTAATTGCCAGGAAAGTATTTTCTCAGTTAAATTTGCTAATATTTTTCTAAGAACATATTTTTTCTTTATAGTATTATACACAGCTTTTCCCTTGGGCTGTTTGTCCTTATTTTGTAAGGCAAAAGGGACAATATAATTCTTTAGAAAAATTAATTACTGCATCTCCTCAGGACAACAGTACAGCTCATTCTTATCTCCAACCCAACAGCAAGGACAACAGCACAGAAATCCTGTACTGTTTCCATCAGATCATAGGTGATCTAAAGCATCTTCCTCCAGACTGCACTTTCTTCTGTGCCAAATACAACATAAGCACCCTTCATTAGTCAGCCCAAAGGTCAATTTTGGGAAAGGTGCTGCCATGCAGGCTTGTGAGTGCTGAAGACAGGATTCTCACAAGCCCCAGACCCATTACAGTAAGATACCAAACTGTGTTTACTTATTCATACTACACTGGTGCCACCAGTTCCTACTTGAATCACATGACAGTGGGCAAGCAGATACTAAAATGGTTTATACTGAGAAAGCTAATGGATCTTGAGGAATAGTGTGTTGTCCTGTTACAGGGGCACTGATTCAAGTTTTGCTGTTGACTTCAATGCAAGTAGGATCCAGCCTCTTAATTTCTGGTCTCTGCTGTAAATCATGAATTATATATCAGAGCTTTAGGAACTAGGAGTAAATGTTAAGAGATTTGCACAATTAGCATGAGGCTCACTCGTGTGTGACTAGGGAGACAAGTATTTTTGATTATTCATTCAATTAATTAAAGGTATTTCTTGTGTTCTGATGCTTTCTCCAATATTCGTGTTAGTTCATGACTGAGGTAAAAGACTCTTATTTTTAGAAACATGGTCAAACCCCACATAAGCAGCAGCACTGTCTGTCACAGCACAAAGTGAGAAGCATAGGTTATATGCCGAGTTGTACAAAAGGGTTGCCTGGCCAAACCATTTGGAATGGATCATTAGGAAGTCTCCAAATGCTGCACTGAACAGCCAAGCAACACAATCCCGCTGATTGTTCTGCACAGGGCAGTGTGAGCCTGCCTGTGAGGTGGGGGCAGTTCCCACGCCTGCCCTGGGCCGTGCTAAATCACCTCTGTCGTTCCATGTCCCTGAGCTCGGGCTCTGTCACCGTGTGCTAAGGACACCCTGATAATGGGATGGGGCATACATTTCATATGCCTCATCTGCCCTGGCAGAGGTGGCTATTAATAAAATTCTGTAAATCAGACTCACTTTTAAGAGAAGCATTTTCACTTCCAGGCTGTTCACTCACAGATGACAATATAGAATAAATTAAAATTACTTTTTCTGAGATTGTGGCAGATCACACTAGAAACAACTGATACCAGGAGAAAAGTAAAAGAATTCACATACTGACCCAAATTAAATCCCCAGATAAACACATGGAGTTATATCCTTACTTATTCCAAGAAATTTATTTAGTTACTGCCAACACTGAGAAAAGCATAAAAAAATACACACATACTCCACACAACGTTCTTGATTGTTTTATATTCAGACTTCCAGACATTCATACTTTTATTTAGTCCCAAAAACATAGCTTTTTTTTTGAGGAAACTAAAATATTGATATGCCCTTGTTGTAGACAGTCTTCTGGATGGTTTCAACTGCTGACTTATTCTATGTGCCTTTTAACTTAACATTTCTACACGCTTCACTAAGACTATTTACAAAAAAACATTAGCTAAACTGAGAACTACAGGGATGGACAGAGTGCTTCTACATTAAATACTCCAGTACCCTCAAAAACTACAGGAGTCTCAAAAACCATTCTGTGTGGATGTTAATACATTTTCTTCAACAACCTTCTGTTGCAGAAAGTTTATTCATCCTTTCCTTGCTTATTTTTTGTGTAACACAATAGCAACAGACCCTTGCCTTCTATCTGCAGCCTGATTATCTTAGTTCACTTCTCCATTCTGCTTTTTACAGGGTACATGCTACTAAATTAATGTTTTCTTGTGTTTTCATTTCTAGCACAAATATATAAAACACATGGATATATGAAGCAATTCATAGTCGTGCCTTAGGAGCATCGTAACAGGCTTTGGAGGAGACTTTGAGTTTCTGTATCTGAACTGATTGCATCTGGATATTGGGTCCATGTGTGCTGGAAAGAGGTTTCTAGATGTAATCCTTCTCACTTATCCAGACCATGTACCAGGCACTCAATTAGCAACAGCTTAATAGTGAAAGAACACAGAAAAAAAATCCTGTTAATTCTGAAGGACTGTTTAGAATAAACCACCACAATACTCTACCCTTCCTTCATTCATAGAAGATCCTTGTGCTAGAATGCTCAGGGTATTGATCTGAGGGAAAGAAAGATGGGTAACTTTACCTCATGAGAAAATGACAATATGTTTGTCACAGGGCAAATACAATTTCATAGTATTCTATTCACAAATTAGGTTCAATCAGAAGGTATTGTGATAGCGCTATATTATACACACACACACACACACACACACACACACACACACACAAACACACACTCACTCGCACACAAATAAATAAAATATACTACTTGTGAGCTTCACTTTTTGGTCCAAATATCAAGATGAAAATAAACAACACAAACAAGGTGAGTGCCTAACATCCTTCTACAGTGTAATTTCTTCTACAGTGTAATTTTTTGTAAATTACAGCAAAACCCAGCATTAATTTATGCTATGAATATCTCTATCTGCCCTTTTTTTGAAACATGGAATGCACTTTATTATCTCAATGGTCTTTTTGTCAGGCCATACTGCCTTGGGTAGGAGGGGTTGTTTCCCAACACAAGAACAGACAACTCAAGAATTTGGAGCGCTACACTCTTAAGTGGAATTGACATTGCCCTTTAGGGTCACATTTTTTGAAGGAGATCATCTTTCTTAGTCAGGGCCTGATTTGCAAAGCACCCAGCTCTCACAGACACAGAGTGGCCAAAGTCCTAAAACACTGAGCTTCTGGGTGTTGATATGTTTTGCAACTCTCACTCCAGCTTCAGTTTTGAATACTATAGATACTGAGCTCTTGGTTTTTGGCCTTAGCATACAAACAACTATCAAATTTCAGAAAGCTGTAATTGTGGGTGAAGGCAAATTATGTGGGACTAAACATTCTGGTGGAAAAATAGTGCGGAAGTGAGCCCTTGTCTAGCTGGAGAGTCAAGAGCCCAGCTGTTACCGTTAGATGAGCAGGCATCCTGATTTATTTACAGAACATGATACATCACAATGAAAGACACAGACCAATGTGCTACACCAACTGTGTTTGTAGTGGCTAAAAATATTTACCAGTTTTGTGAAATCCTCCAAGGGCAACTTCTGCCCTGCCTGATGCAGAGGGGAATACAGAGTTAACTATAACAGCAGCTGCCTTAGCCATGTATTTCTCTGCATTTATTACTCTCATACTATGGAATTGCAGTACTTTTTTAGTAAGTCAAAAAGCAGATTTAAAAGATCTGTATTAATTAGTGGCTTCTGTTACACTTTTTATAAGCGGCCACAACAAACACCGTCACTATACTTCAGTAATGTGCACTAAGGGATTTACCAGACTGTCCTTGGAACTTAATGAAATTTGGTTTGACTTGGAGAAGAAATCTCACAACTCCAACACTTGTAACATTTAAAATGCTTTGTAAAAGATACCATCAAATGCCAGAAATATTTGATGCATGGTGAGTTATTCAGTACTTAAATGGAATTTCTGTTCAGGTCAATAAGAAAGCATAAATAAGAAAATATAGATAGTACAAGTACTCATGGGGTCTTGGGAAAACAAATATGTAGTCTTATGAGAAAAGATAAGTTTTTAATATTTATTCCTCTGAAACTGCCTCTTGGGAAATAATTCAGATACAAACCAAAAGGTATCAAAATTCATTTAGCTCAGTATATGTAGACTAGTGTTTATATCCCAGTATTTGTATTCTGATACTAGAGTTGAGCAGTCACTTCTTAAATATCTTTACCTGAGTGTCCCTTTGCCTCACTTACACTATCTGGGTTTTCCCCCCCAACTTTAAAATACAGACATCTGAGTAAGGGGGAAAACATTGTTTCACATTATCATTAATGAAATGTTAGTTTGATGAAAGTTTGCTAGATAAAATGACAAGATTGTTACTTCTCCAGGGACAGTTTCCTTCCTACAGATCATCTTCCTACCGTCCTTGTGCCATATAACTGGAATTTCAAGGATGAGAGACTTCAGATTCTTTTATTGTCTGAACTTTGGGATAGCTTCCTGTGCATTTCAAAAGAGTTCCATAGGCCAAAATCCTCTGCTTTACAGCACAAGAAAAGCTGGTACAAGACAGACACAAGAGAAGACTTCTCATTCCTGCTGCCTTACTATAAAACTCCACATACAACTGACTTCTTAGGTAAGGCATTTAGGAAAACAATCACCTTCTGCACTGCATTGTCATCCATATATCAGCTATTCATTTTTATTCCTTTACTTTCAATTAAGTGGGTATAAAAACTACCTTCATCAAAAATGTTATGCATATTTATAATCCCATGTATTTATAAATTTTTTTTGTCACTCTTTGTGCTTAAGAATGGAAAATATATAATTTGTACACCAAGTTCTATCTGCACACTAAATATCTTGCAGAAGTCACACAGAACAGAATGAAGATCCTGTGGTAGAACAGCTTTATGTCTATCCTGCTAACCATGAGACCTTGAAACTGTGAAGCAACATAGCAACATAGATCATCAGAATGGAATGCCAGTAAAATAGCAACCACACCTGATGTCATTGTATCTTCTGCATATACTCTGAAAATACTGTGAGCTTTGATATTTTTCCTCTCTTACACTGTGTTAAGTCCTTCTCTAAAATTTCAGAAGTGAAAGGGAAATAGAAACAATATATTAAACAATTGCTAACTATAACCCAGTATAGCTTTTTTTAATGTACACAACTCATGATTTGAATACCATTCTCTGAACTGTAACTGGTAACAAGTGCCATGTGCCCCAAAAAATGGTACTTTCTCCTCTCCAGCAGGAGAGCTGCTTCATGCAGAGCTTACAACATGCCACTGCACCACTGACTGTTGTGGACTCCTGGGCATTGGGCCAAAATAGTTTGGGGGAGAAATTCCACATATGCAAAAGGGGAAAATAATTAAATAGGTCCCTGGCAGAGACATAGATATGTGTGTGTTTTGTTAAGAGTAACTTTAAACTACAAGAAGAGATTATGAGGGTTCTTTCAGAGATTTATGTATCGATGAACTAGCTACACAGTCCATGCCAGTTATGGTTTATTTATGGATACTGGTGTGCACACATATACATGAGGACACTACATGCCCACACATCAGAATGAACTGGCATTGAAGAACTACTGAAAAAATGGGATGATCCTGTTACTACGGCTCAAGAAATACATGTTTCCTTCTGCCAGTGAAACCTTGCCTTGGAGACAAAGCCTGATAATATTCAGTGAGTGTTATTCTCCAAGGGCCTTAGCCAGACATCAATCAATTATATTTCTTAATTAACTCCTATATTTCTTAACCATCTCCTTGGCCACACCATCTACTTCCACATAGGTCTGAGCGAGCTGGTCAGCCAAACTTGATGTGTTTCTTCTCCTGTACACATAAGAGGAAGATTCAGGAAAAATCATGACCATTAGGGAATACCATGGGAATTTTCTATACGCACCTCTATCAATCACAAAACTCAGACAAGTACTGAAGGGGAAAAGAAGATGGAAAAGTTCTAAAGCTGTGGTCATCCTTTTTTCTGTTTATGCAGTACCTAGCAAAATAAAACAATGCCTCCTTATCAGTATGACAAATACAGAAATAGCTCTAAAATCCCTTCTGGATTAAGATGGAAAGTCCTGCTTCTGCACATTAGGCTGTACTATTGTGGGAATAGCAAAACCAGAATACATGGAACAAGAAGAATGGTTTTGTTTCTGATTTATATTTAGAAATTCTTACATTCAAAATACATAAGGGAAATTGAAGGGATAGTTTTAAGAATAATTTTTAATTATAATATTGTAAATGTCCATGAAGTACTCTTATTCTGACAACTTGTTTTCAAAGGCAATCTAACAAGTGGTGCCACAGGTGATAGAATTAAATTAATTATCAGTACCATCAGGTATGGTAGCTTTCTGTTAGATGGGCAGATCTCATCATGCCAATACTCACTTGCAAGTGGGTCTCTGAAAACACATCTCTGGCTTCCAACACTCTGTGAGGCTGATCAAAATCTTGTATTATTTTGATTTTCCTTTGATTCCACTGTGAGATTGGAAATGTTGACATACTAAAACAGAGAGTAAGAAAAAGCTGTTCTAATGTACTGATTCCTGTCCATGGAGCAGTGTGGCTTTCACAACTGCCTGTCTCTAGCACTTAGGCTCTCGGAACAGTGGGAAACAGCCTTAAGAGGGCCCTAAAAGGTCTGAACACACATCTGGGATATTGTCCCAATCAGAAAATGCAGTCCTTTAACAGTGAAATGCAAGGAAACAGCTATGTTCTACTCAAGATAGTGGGTGAGAGAAAATATTGACAAAATACTCAAACTGAGTAAAATGACAAACATATTTGCTGTGTTCTCTCTGTTCCACATACCCTTAGAACCACGTACTGAAACAGAATAGACTTCTCTGTCATGGAAGGAAAGAAAGAGCCAGAAAGGATCAATGAAATCAATTACAAAAAGAATCACAAAAATTTCAGGTGAAATCAAATGTTAAAATATAAGAACTATAGAGTTACCTAATTCAAATCTACCTCCTCATAAACTTTCTTACTTCCATTGAGGAAGAAGAACAATCCCATCTGTGCCTTCCTGTCTCATGTATGTAACATGCTTCCACTCAGCTTGCTTTACTTATGGGAAATATCAGACCACATGAAAAGCGAGTGCTGGGATTTCCTGACTTGCCTGACACTGTGGTAAATTGTTCTCCAGTCCTAACCAAATTTAAAAATATTTCCTAATACTGAAAAATATGTTGAGTCTTCTAAATTATCATCACAACAAAAGTCACGTTCTGGAAAAGGTATGTGCCAAAGACAAAACATGTACACTAGCTATATACAAAGTTGGAAAAAATGGACCTCATCTAATTTATTCTTTAGTTTGAAGAGATTACTAAAACATATTTTGTCAAAGTACTATAGAATATACTTTAAAAATGGCAATATAAAATAATTTACCTTAGTTGAAAGCTCTTACATGGTTACTGTTCATTAACTTCAGTTTAGAAAGGGCTGGATCCACCCAAGTTTGGCAGAGAATATTGTACTAAAGAGTTTAAAGATGGCATGTGTAGAAGTACCAAATAGAAAGTTTGTATTTGGGACTCTGGCTGAATAATAAATAATAAAATAATAATAAATACAGCTTCTGTGAGTCAGGAGCACCCTTTGAGAGCATAATTTTGTCCAACATCTTTTGATAATATGCTGTGGGTGGAGCTAAGAAAAAGGAAGATAATGATTAGACTGGGAGGTGAGGGAACAGGAGGAAGGAAATGTTTAAGCCTGTCTCTTCTGGCAGCTATTACATAAGGGCAGCAAGCAGGTAGGTATGTCTGGAGAGCTCAATGTTTCAGTGCACAAAGAACAGTTTGTCACTTTTGACTTGGTGGTCTAATACCTGACACATGTTTCAAAAGCAGTTGAATCTCCTACAGAGTATATAAAGACTTTTTTTCAAATGTATGCTAAAGCTGATTGTCATGTCTCAATCTTTTGCTCAGAAAGATGTATTTTGTCAAGCGAGCCAGAAAAGTTTATTTATAGTGTTTATTTCACAACCCTAATGTTAAATAGAAGGAGTTCTGTTTGTGCAGTACTCCAAACATGCCATATTGCAAATACAGGCACACATCACTTGGGAGCCTCAGTCATTCAGGCCAGATAGGTGCAGGTGCAGACACTGAAGGTGAGAGCTACTTCTTTGCTTTGCTCCAAGGTGGGAGCAGCACCTCTGCTCCTCAGCAAGCATGCTCCTTATTGCCATTGTGTTGCCTGTTGTCAGACTCCAGAGGGAACAGGTCTCTCTGGAAAACTTTGTAAAGTGCTGCCTCACAGCTGGCCTGTCAAAGATGAATCCTCTTCAACAGTACTCCATTTGCATGGAATGCAAGTAGGTTCAAATAGTTATTATTAAAAAACAAAAAAAATCCAGTGTATCTACAAATTTGATTTCCCTCTTAGCTGAAACATAAGACATTCAAATTAAAATGAGCTCCTCTTCATATCGGTTTTCCAGAACAGAAGAGAAATGAAATGGCCTCAGGCTTTGGCCAGAAGGGAGCAACAGAAGGGGGAAAGAAATTTAGTTGTTCAAATACACCATTTATCATGCTTTAATTAAATACAGCTCAGGAATTTCCCCAGAGTTGTACAGAGAGGACCAGAGGGCTTGTGATGGACATTTAGGATTCCCAGCCACAGTGCTCTATCTTTTTATCAGCACAGTGTTCCCTAAACATGCCACTAAATTAACCCCCAGGTGCTGACAATGACTTGTTGCTTCACCCCAGTTTGCACCAACTTGCTCTGTCCCATATAATGGTCTTAGCCTATATTATCTGTGCTCTGGCCTGGACTTCTCAGTCATTTAAGTTGTCCTCAAGTTGCTTATTGTCTAAATTTTCATCTTTATGAAACACAGATAAAATATTCTCAGTCACAAATATGTGTGAATGCACTAAATGACCAGCCTGTAACCCCTTCATGCTCAGGTCACATCCAATTGCAAAGACCTGTGTTGGATTGAACACAGCAGCTCAACAGCTCTGCTCACAGGAAAAAAGGAAGGCAGCAGCAACTGGCAAGATCAAAGCCTCTGAAACTATTCCCACCTTTCCAGTTTGTAGGAAAAGCAGAGAGGCACTGGCTTCTAACAGTCATGGAGACTTTTTCATACAGAGACAGATCAATCATATTCTCTCCAGTAAATGACACCAGGGAAGTTGGGAGCTGGGGCTGCTGCAAACTCCATGTATTTTCTCAGACTCTTCTCAAGCTGTCCATGCTTAATTCCATTTGCTTACGTGTACCTGGACCTTTTTCATGTGCCAGCTGGTATTTACCACCTGTGTGACACACTGTAGATAAACTGACACAGACTATGCCCTCTCACCACTTCCACACAGATTACAGACACTTATTGCAAATAAACGAACAAAACCATGCTATGCAACTGATGCTCCTCTTCTTTAAGCACTGCATTTCTGTAGAAGAGAACTGTAATAAAAATTATAAATAAATAAATAAATAAAACCACAGAGGGGATTAAAAAAAAATATTTCTCTCAATAGTTGCTCTATTTATTCAGTACTCTATTTCTAATAAGCTTTTTTACATACTGAACTGTGATGTCATTTCAGTTTCTGTCTCCATAATATTGTGTTTCCATAGTTCAGGCCAAATTTCTTTTGAGCTTAATTGGAGTCTTTGCTTAGCAAGAAAGTGGGGATTGGCCAAAGTCCTGAGTGATAGGAACTGCAGTATGCAGTGACCTCCAGTTCTGCTGCAGTACCTCATTCTTACTGCCCTGTGCAATCTTCTCCTCCCTTTAGCAGGAATGTTTTTAAACTTGAGCTCTTCATTTCCAGTTCCACTGTTGAGGGACTAAATTTGAAAGAGCTTTGGCCTTCATTAGCAAATCATCAGTACTAACAAAACCACAAGCAACAAAAAAAGCACATCAGCATGCTTTTCAGCATGGCACTGGTTGATGTCTCCTCCTTCCCTGAGCTTTTTGTGTTTTGGGGGATTTTTTGTTGTTGGTTCTTTAATCAGTGAAACTAGACTATTGAGCTTTGAGAAGGAAAAGAGCCAGTCCTTTCATTTTATAATTAGTGGAAATTCAGTAGGAGCATTAACAGCTGTCTCTTTCAAAGACACGCTCAGCATCATCTATGCACAAGTTAGAGCACAGACTGGGGAGAAATAGTAGCAGCAACATGTCTCACATCCACACTGGTGACACACTGGCCATCGGTTCTAACTAAGGGACAGCCCCAGCTTGTCGTTTGGACAGGTTAATGGCTTTGTTTGGCTCTTTGCGAGAACATAACTTTTCATTTTTTTACTTTCTGATTAACAATGTGAAGGAGAGAATGCACGAGAGAAGCAGACAGAAAGACAGACAGAGTGTCCCACATGATGAGATCAATTAGGCAATCATTTTGGACATGTTCAGACAAAGAAGGTGGTCTCCTTGGAAACTGCAATCACATGCACACACACTCAGAATAACTTCTCCCACATTCTATTCTGTGCTCAGTACAACAAACTTGGATGTAAGCTCTGAGGAACAATCGCACATCCAGTGTTGACAGACTTGTCAGCATTTCCAATGCCACAGAACAGGCCCCCTGCCCTCCTTACCAACAAATTTATCGAAGACTGAAGTATTGAAAAGTGTATCAGAAAGATGACAAGGAGGGGCTAGACAGAGCTACAAATGTTTAAAGACAAAAATTACAACATTTTGGAAAGCAAAATGGTATAAAAATACCTCTTAAAATCTTGAAAGGCTTCAGAAAATTCTTAAACATAAAATCAAACAGTTGGAAAAAGTTACATGCCCAAAATGAAATAGTAAGCTTATGACTGGGTCAAAGAAAAATACTTAGCAATTTTTTTTTTCCAACTTGAAAAATAAAGGAAAAAAATTATATCCACATTTGCAAAAAAAATTTCTTCAGACCCTGCTGTTCTTATTTATCAAAGTATTTTACTACTGAGACAAAGAAAATTCCACCCCCTTCTGCAAGACTGAGATATGATCTTTAATGTTTTGAGTAATAAAGTCAGACATTACAAAAACAGACCTTAGCTGTGTTAATTTTTGTACTGACAAAAGATGGCCATTTGAAACAGAGTAGAGAAAGTACAATTATATAAGGTTAGACTCCTCCCAAACACAACATCTCTGAGTCTTCTGTAATATCAGAAGACATCCTGGAGTTTTTACCGTATTGTACAACCTTCATTGTACTCATTTCTATGTAAAACTCTCTCTCACTAGAGTGTAATACAGCTCAATTATTATGAGAGGGATATGGTACAGGGTACTGAGACAAAACACAAGCTGGAACACAGTTTAATGTAACAATAGGTGAAATATCTGCCATTGTAATACAGCTTCGATTAACCTCAAAATGAACTTCACTTTTTCAGGCAAAAAGACAAAATTTTGTAATTGGAAGCTTTGAAATCAAGCAGTGCCAACATAAACAGTGAGGGAGCCAACTAACCCTGGAAGAGAAAAGATCAGTTACCAGAGCTCCCATTTCACCCTGTACAAAAGTTCCATATTAGAACTCCCTGGAACTCCTATGAGAAAAACTTGGGAATTAATGCAAAATAAGATGGTCTGACACCCATATAGGACTGCAACTACCAGCAGAGCCCAAACCTGCTTGAGTAGCTCTGAACTCATCAGCTCATTGTTAACACTGTGACTAACAATGAAGGAAGATGAATTAGTCCCATACTCTGCACCAGTAATTACCCTGGCAAGGACATTTCTTTTTCAAATGGACCTCCAGATGCCATACTAAGTTTTTCCTTTGCTATCTGAAAGCAGATGCAAATTGCAGCCGAATAAATTACCACAAATGTTAAAAAAACTACAAAATATAGAGAAAACTGATCCGAATTGAAATTTTGAGCTAAAGCTATGCTTTACAATCAGTATGTCTAATGGAAAGGTTTATATAGGATTCTCTCCCCATTTTGCTTCCCAAGGGAAGCATTAAAAAGAAGGGAGCACACTTATCCTCTCCTTCTGCAGAACAGATTTTTGCAAAAGGCATGTGTTGCAATTTCTTTCTGAACCTTAGCCCACGACTCCTTGTGAGCACATTTTTCTTGCAATAAACTAAATCAAACTGCTCTACTTCTCTAGAAATTCAGCTTCATGACTTCACCTGCTGAGTTTTGCAACTACAACACATCCTGCCTCAAAACTGCAAGGGAACAGGATTAAGAGCATCAATTCCTAAGTTCATAAAACTACAAAGAAAGCATTTTCATCCAGGAAAAAAAGGCCAAAGGTCCAGGTTTCCTACTGACTTCAGCAGGAGCCTTTTGGGATTTCTGAGATACCCTAACCCCTGAGCCAGCCTTTGCCTATGACATCACAGTGCATATTATTTGTAATCTTGGAATTAGTACATGGCATTGCTGTGTAAGAATACACTGAAAGGGATTCTTGGATTGGTTTTACATAGCCAGCTCTGCCAGCAGAAGATAAAATTGCTTGGTGGATTTTGCAAATTAGAGCTCTGTGTGCTTTTAATAATGAAAAACTCAGAAGGTGAACTACTAAATTATTATTTTCAAAACTCATAATTGTAGGCATTTTATTCGTTTGCCCTGATTTCATGGAAACATTTTTCATATAGAATGGTGGAAATAAAATCTAGAAATTCTAGCACTCCTTTAAATCTCTCCAGTGCAGTTGGTCGTGTGAAGGATTTGAGTTTTGCACAAGGGTGACCCACCCATTTCAGAGATGCGGTGATTCAATCTGCTACTCAGATCAGAAGTGCTTACAGATGAATCACCTGGGCAGCCAGATGTACTGAGGGCATTTTCAGCACTCTGCTGCCTTACATGAATACAGAAGGGGAACATTTTGTGTCCCAATCTTTGTGCAGGGATGAAGCCACAGTTAAAGCAAGTGCCTCCATCTCAGGGGCTGATGCAGCCCTATGGAAGCTCTCTCTTCCATCACCTCTTAGATGGAAATCTGGGCTGCCAGGCTTCTTTACCCTTCCCATTCTCCTCTAAATGGCTGATTCACAGAGATGGAAACATGACATGGACACTGTGGTGGGATCACTGCTTTTTCTTAATCACAGACACATGGAGAAATGTGAAATGGGCTTAGCAGCCTGTTGGTGTTGCCAAAGAGTCAATCAGATGCTTTCTTGGACAACCCTCCTAGAGTTTATAATGAGTCACCTGGACATGGTTCACTGCTATCCTCTAGTACAAGCCTGCTAAGAACTTAGCAGCACTGGTCGAGGTAACCTGATCAGGTTGCTTTCTGCTGCTTTCATTTTCTTGGACAGAAAAAAAAAAATCAAGGATATCCTGATTTATGTCCAAAAAGTATTTTGTGTTGCTTCCCAGATAAGGAAAATTGAAGGTGCCTAATTCCGAATTGCTGAGATCATGTTCACTGAAGGCAATGGGAAAAAACCCCAAATTCCATGTTTCAGTGAGCACTGGATCAGGCAAAGAGACCTTCTAAAGTGGCATATCAAACCGGAAATATATGAGGGGCAATTTTTATTGTAAAAAGATAAGCTGCAAGTTAAATAACACACTGTCAGCTTTTAGTTACAGAAAGCCACTTAACAATGCACTTGAACAGATAAAGAGATGGGAGCTGAATTCCAGAAGAGGTGTTCTCCTTTCCTTTTAAAGATCTCTTGGTTTGAAAAGACAGATGTCTGCTAAGGAAGGCAGAAACCTCCCTTGAAATGGAAAAATTTAACCTCCCCACCCCCAAATTATTACAGTCTTGACATCAAGGGGCTCTCAGGCAAAGATATGGGAATAGGAATAACAGTTCTTTACTAGGAAAATTAAAATAA
Organism: Pseudopodoces humilis; assembly: GCF_049639895.1. Lineage (NCBI taxonomy): Eukaryota > Metazoa > Chordata > Aves > Passeriformes > Paridae > Pseudopodoces > Pseudopodoces humilis. The sequence goes on along the minus strand of NC_142204.1, from coordinate 7,977,776 downwards.
AAATGCAGTAGTACAGAAAAAAACAAAACAAAACACTGACAGAGTCAGAATACAGCCTGACACCCTGTCAGGTCAGGGTGTTGCTAGCAGTCTGATTAAATGGTGGCTGCAGTCATCCTGGAGTGACAGATGTGGTTCTGTTGAAGCAATGATCCCATAGAAGGGTGTCGGTTTCTTCTGAAGGTCCGATGGTGTAGATGGGTCTGATCTTTCCTCTGGGAATCCAATGAAGAAAGGCTGCCTGTGGTGTTCTGATTCTCTGATTATATCCAGGTAGGAATGCCAGGCTTCTTCCCCCAGGTGGAGCATCTCCCAGTGGGATGATGTAATTTTATCAGTCATGCAGTGAGACTCAATGGCCCATTAACAGAAGATATCCCCCAGTTATGAGGGATGGGTCATGGAAGAGATAAAGAACACTGCCCCACCTTGTCTCAACAGATGGTAATAGAATACATACTTTTAGTTACGTCTTGCATTGCAATCCAAGACAAAAGATAGAGCAGAAAATACCCCTAAAATTAAGGAAAGCACATCTGAACTAAACAAAATTCTATACACATTACAAAATTTTAGAATCATCACAGCAATCTCACATGCAAAACATGCTGGTATTTTCCATTCTGCATTGGCAAAAGGGCAATTTTTGCCACATTTTTCCATTAAAAAATTAATATATATATATATTAATTTTTAAATTTAGAAATACTTAAAATTACTAAAATATGCAGATTTTGAAATAGAAGCACAAGTTAAAATACACAAATCAGGAGAGCAATTCAGGGAGGGAGGAAGAGAGGAAGGGAGGGATGCTCTTTGTCCTCACTGTAAGATGGGATCCATTTTTCTCCCCTGTGAGAAAGCTGCTGAAGCTTTCAAGGCATGGATTTGTGTTGAACATGCCCTGTGGTGTAGAAACAGGGTCCAGATTTAAGCCCTCTGCCATATGAATCTCTTTGTTACAGCATTCTTGGTAAGCTTATGTATTTACACAACAGCTCAGGAGGTTTCAGGCAACATCTCCCCAGCACAGAGAAAGAATGATAGAGTTCCTTTCCAGCTGTGTACAGCTGTGCACATTTCAACCAGCTATTACAGAATCAAAGTATAACTGAGTTTGGACGGAATCTCAGGAGGTCTCAGCTCCCATCTCTTGCAGGGAGATGCAGGGACAGCTATTAGTTTAGATGAGGTTGCCCACAGCTTCATCCAGGTGGGTCTTGAAATCCTTCAAATGTGGGGATTCCACAGCCACTCTGAGCAATCTATTCCATTGCTTGCTTGACTGAACTCATGAAAGATTTCCTCCTTACATCCAGTCTGAACCTCTTGTTTCAATTTATGTTCATTGTCTCTATCCTCTCATTTTTCACTGCTGGGACTCTATCATCTCAATAACCTCCTTTGGAAACTGGCAGGCCGTTATTAAATCCCCCTTTCTTCCAAAGCTTTCTCTTGTCTGAGGTTAACAGAACCAGCTCTCTCAGCCTATCCTCCTAAAAAAGCTGTATCCCCCTGACCATTGTGGTGGCCCTCTGCTGAAAGCTCTGCAGTTTATCAATGCCTTTCTCATACTGAAAGGCCCTAAACTGCCTAGAGCTTTCTAGATGAGGTTTGAAGAACTGTATGTAAGAGGAATAATCTCTGGCCTCAGCCTCCTAACTGTGCTCCTGTCAGTGCAGCCTATGGCATAGCAGCCCAGGATGCTGCTGGCCATCACCAGTGCCATGGCACTGGGCTGGCTCCTGCTCAGCTCTCTGCCAACATCCCAGGGCTGTCCCTGCACAGCTGCTCCCCAGCCTTCACCACTGTTAGGAGGATTCTTCCCTCCCAAGCACGTGACATTGTATTTATTCCTGCAGAATTTTGTAGGGCTCCTGCTGGGCCATCCCTCCATCCTATCTAGGTCCTTCTGAACAGCAGCCCTGTCCTCAGGACTATCAGTTGATCTCTCCAATCTCTACAAACTTAATGAGCATGCCTCTAGTCACCTCCTCCAGGGCACTGCTGAAAGTGTCCCACAGGACAAAAAAAAATCCTTTGGTATTCCTGCCGTCATGGACCTCAGTTAGAGTAGAGCCATTAATCACTATCCTCTAAGTCAGACCAGCTAACCACTAATTATGCATTTATTTGCCCACCCATACAAATTCTAAATTGGACACAAGAATATTCGTAGACCTTGTCCAAAAAGTCTTGCTGAAATTAAGATAAATGACATCTACTCTCCCTCATCCACAGCCTCATCCAGCTGTTTTATCCTAGAAGGCAAAGAGTATAACCTTGCTAAATCTGTACTGATTGTTTCCAGCCATCATTTCCTCCCTCCAAACAGTGTCTTTATGTTTATTATTTACTCAGTGGCCCATATCCACAAGTATGCAGTATCAGCCCAGGCTTTGTCACTGAACCAGCATAGAGGCTGCCATCAAAAAAATACTCTCAGCTCTCAAGCAGAGCCTGCTCACCTACACTGTGCAAAGCTCTGCTGCTCTGCATTTGCCATGACATTCAGCCCCAGCCACAAAGGAGAGTGTGTGCATGTATTGACAGATGTGTATGTAAAGATAAACTAGCCAGTTGCTTTTCACTTTCACTTCTCAAAATTCAGTATTCACTCATGAGCCTTTCAGACTGCAGTCAGTTCTGCTTAGGTGAGGTATTTTAAAGATAGCACTGCACTATGAATCTAAGTGGAAAAAAAAATAAAGGCAAATAAACCATTTCCTATTGCTTTCAAAACACTAAATATTAACTGACTCTAACATGTATATACTGAGGACTACAATACACTGCAACTCTGAGGAAAATATTCCATTACATATGATGTTAACTACCAATGTGAATGTATGTGGTAGTCCTGCTACAGAATTACAGATGAATAATGAAATCTCTCAAAACAAAAACTCATGGCAACAAAATGTACATGCTTTTAGAATTATTTCTATATAAAATCATGCATTTATTTAATCCAAATTAATTTCTACAGCCTTTTTCCACAGAGGCATATTTCCTGGCATGAAAAGTAACACACTCAACCTTCTTTTAGCAAGGCTAATACCTGTGTGCTCTTGAGACTACATTCGTATTTCTGCTGGTAGGTGCTGTATACATTTGTAATAGAGGCCATCTGATAAGTGTTTTCCAAGACTGCTTCTTCCACATGAACAGAAATAAATTCTCCGCATCTGGATGTCATGGCATGAAGATGGTAATTGAAACTCTTGCTCAGTACAGTGAACTATCTAGAGGCAGCACAACATAATGGACATTTTCAGCAGAAGCATGAAATTCCACAGGCTCCTGCAGCACATCTGACCAGGATAAGAGCTGCTGCCAGAAAGGACAAACTGACCATACAATGGGCAACACAGTATAAAGCCAGGGAAAGCTGACCTTACTAAACACACAAAGCTTTTCCAAATGTCTGACACTATCAGTATGCTCTGAGTTGCCTTTTTTCCAGTTTAAATTTATAAAATCACTGTTGCATTGATAAACAAGTAAAATAATTCATTCTCCTACCTGTACCACCCTTAATTACTGGGGAAATTAGGACTACTTTTTGGGACATTCACTGTGGTATCTGCTCTCCTGACTTGAAGGAAACAATATCTGAGAGAGAATTGTCTTGAAGTCCCATTTTAAATCACAGTCAAAGTAATGCAATTATTTATAATCAGGTAAAGGTTAATTAATTTTGATGCTGCAAACCTACCAAAAACTGACGTGAACCTAATTTTAGCTTTCTACCTTATCTTCCTTTTCTCCTATGCATAACCCTATTTTAAAATACACTGGGGACACTAGCTGCATCGTGATTAATAGCTGTGGTTTAATATTTTGGATTGCCTTTTCACTTGAATGAAAAAAATAGTGCATGGTTGATACATAACATAAAGGAGTTTTATGACATGACTGAAAGAGTTACTACAGAATCTAAATGAGATATAGCAGTATATGTTGCTGTATATACCCTGTTTTTCCAAAAGCTTTTTTTTAAACAAAAGTTTTATTAAATTCCACTTACATCAGTGAGAAGTCAACTTCAGACAAAGTTATACTTAGAAAAATGCGTACTATTTAAACATATTGTTTTATCAGAAATCCTCCTCTGTGGTACTCTAGGTGTGTTTACATTCCAGTCATAAAAAATTTGCCACAGGAAGATCTGGAAACAAACTACATAAGACAGTATTCTCTGACTATCAATTTAAGCAAAATTTTAAACTGCTATTTGACAAGAATGCCTTTCTAAAGCTTGATTGTCAACGGATTCCAGGAAAAAAATTATTTCATAAATAACATCAAACATTTCAATTTGTAAGAGCTGAAAGCGTGTTTACTGTCTGAGAAACTTTCAAATGGGAAAGGAAAAGAGGAAATAAAAACATCTGATTGATAAAGAATGGTGGGCTTTAGGTTGCTTTTTAAAGAATATTTCAAACAAACCAAGAACAAGCCAAATTTAATAGAAGCCCTTCTATTTTCCTAAAATCAGAGAATTTCAAACACCAAGATTTTTCCTATATACAAATGCGCACATACGTGTGGCATTCCAATGTGGAGAAAGTTTCTGACATCCTAAATTGCTCAAGTCTCTCCATGGAGAGCCCCTCTGATCAAAATTTCAAAGAAAACTGCAGTAACATCTTCCCAGCTCTGCTGAGAATAAGTGAGACAATTTAAACCAGAGTGCAAGAGACCAGCTTACAAAGAACCTATTCTACTAAAGTTTGCTGCACATCACACAGCACTCTCCATGTCCAAAGTTTAACGTGACAGCCAGGGGCTTATTGCAGACAACAGTTCTGAAGTCAAACAGCGCTTAAACTCCTCTAATTGTAGGCACACTTCCTATTTGTAGAACTGGTCATGAGTAACTGGCATTTTTACTCCTTTCTAAAGCCAAAAGTAATCTGGTCAGAAGATGGTCATGGGCAAAACAGGCAAGTGAAAGGCACAGTGGGAACTTCCCTCCAGCAGCACTAGAAGAGCAGCCAGGCAGCAGAGCAGTGTGCAGGAGAAAAAGCAGCAAGGCTGGAAGCAATGCTACAGGTGGCATCAAACCCATACCCACTTAGTAACTACAGTTACACAGTGCAAGGTTAAGAAATATTTTGTCCCTCTCTCAGGACCACAGTTTCTCCTGCTGGTGCAGATCTTTGTTCTGACCTACTGGCACACAGCAGAATTCTTCACCAAAACAGAGCTCTACTGAAAACTGATGTGATGCCCCATCACTGTGAGATGCATCAGCTCCATCTCAGGGACTGTAAATGCTTCTGACCACACTCACAGCAGGGCCACTGAGTGGGAAACACACTGAAATGAGTTTTCAGCTTTCACCCATTGCTACACGGAATCTCTTTCACACACAGGAAAATGCAAGATATTGTTTTACTCCTAGGACATTGCAGCACTCCTTGCTTGTCCTGACAAGGCCACATCTTTCCAGAAAACTGTATGACACAACTGAAAGGATTATGGTTTCAGCTTTGCAGTGATTTTGTATTGAGATACGGCTTCAGCCTCACAGAGGAGGTTAATGAGGTGGACAAATCATAACCTCTATACAGCCCTAAGGCACCACTTTTAACCATAAGATGCTTGGCATTTAAGTAAACTTCCCAGTGATTCAGTTAAAAGGTTTGTCCTCCCAAGTCATCCACACTAAAAAGAGAACCATCCAGGCCATCTTCACTTCAACTGAGCATTGGCACTGTTCTCACAATCACAGATGTGGACCACAAGCAGCAATTTGCTTTGTGTCTTTATTTATTACCAGTGCTGCTTAAAAATCCAACGCTTAGCCTGTGTCCAACTATAACTGCTGAAGTTAACTCACATGGTTAATTTCTAACATAACAATGACTGTTATACTTCCCCCTCAAGTGCTAATAGAGGCTTTAGTACAAAAGATACGGACAGATTAAAATGACACACAGAATTAAACAGTTTACAAACACAAGGTAAATTGATTTGGAAATCCTTGTAACTGCTGGTGTATACTTAGAAACACTGGTAAGAGCAAATGTTGAATGCAGGTCTAGTGACAGTCATTTTTGCTCATGTGGAGCCATCATGTAATGCTGTAATTTCATCCTAAACTGCCTGAGAATTTCTAGCCATGAGGTTCCAATGAGTATAAACTAGTTATTAAAGTTATTAAAAAACCCTCTCCCCTTTTGAGACAGCTCAAATACTGGCTTCACTTAGTGCCTCACACCTGGCAATGGCTACCACAAAGAACTGACTGGATATTTCTGAAAACTGGAACTGTAAAATTTTCAGTTTGGGAGAAAAAGTGTGTAAGTATAAGAGGTCAGCTGGTTTCTCACTGATCTGAATTTAAGCCTCCTCTTACTGCGAACATATATCAGGTAGTGACATACATCATCAGCCTGAATCAAAATGAAGAATTCTCTAATATACACATTTACAATCACAACCTTTGAAAGCACAGGAAAATTTAAAATCCCATAGCTCTCAGTTTAACTTAAAATTTCCTTGCTGGTTTCCTACACCCTGTATATGCTGCACAAAAAGGTACCTAAACATGTGTTTGCTTGCCAGCTGTTCTGTATTCAAACCTTGTAAGGCACAATACAATACAAGGAACCCCACCAATATGTATTTTGAATGCCATTCCACACTGGAAACAATTTTCTGTCTCAGAAATGCATTCTAATTTCCTCTTAGTATCACAGAATCATACATACCTACACAAATGTCAGTGAAGAACTGAACAATTTTTTCTTTCACCCTTTATTATCATACCTTTAGTATAATGCTTCCCTCACATCTCTGTGAATAACGTAAATCAATTCCACAAAGAATATTCACTCAAAGACTTATTGGAGAAAGGAAATAGGAAACAATTTGGGGATTGCAGAATGCACAGGATGACACCTAGAACTCTCTGACAAACATGAACCTTAAGATTACCGTTTCATTTCCTGCACTGAACAGAGTAAAATAACCATGGAATAAATGAAAGTAATTTTGTTTTTAAAAACACAGCCCACTTGATGAGGTATTGCAAAATCACAACTCATTTTTCTCTTATCTTTAAATATGGTATTTAACTGAGTAATTATTTGAGTCACGTAGGCCACATGTGGATGTGGAGCTGAATTGACTTTTGTGTTGGTTAAATTACAAATAGCCCCACACAAACACTGCTTTACTAGAGCAACAGAAGTACAGACTCCACTTCTGAGGGGAGAAAAAAAAGAAAAAATGGAAAACCCTTGCTTCCTGTTATGTTTCATATTATCTTTCAAAAGTTCAGCAGCAAAGAGCTACCATGAAACAAGCAAGAGTATTTAATGAGATAGCAACTGGCAAATAACACATTTCATGGGACAAGTTGCACTTTTTCTCCAAGCTAGTCAATAAATTATATTTAATGCATGAAAAGTACCACCTACAGCTCTTTAAATAAATATTAAATGACAGGTAAAAAGAAGGAATGTATTAATTTGGAGAAAACCTCACTGCTTATGCCTCAGAAATTACTTTAAAAACTAAACTAATTGGAGTCAAAGAGGCAAAGAGAGTCTCTTCACCTCAAAGGTGAGGGAAATTTGATGAACTAGTATTTGTATGAAAACTATCTTACACTGGTTTCTCTAACTGCAATTGCAGGCTGGTTTCAAATAGACTAAAACCAATAAAAAAAACCTGTTCCTAAAATTAAAAAAATTCTAATTTAGTATCTGTGAGACTTTTTATTTAAATGTCCAACAAGATTGTTCTGCCTGTATTTCGGCATCAAAATCTCTTCCGGTAACAGTGTCATTGAACAACATCCTTAGCTGCATTCTTCCTCCTTTACACCCAAGCACCCACATCTACTGCCCTGGTTTCTGTTAATCTACATATAAATGGTTCACAGCTGTAGCTTTGCATGCTTTCCCTGCAGTCTTCCTTCAGTTCCATATTATAGATATAGCACATCACTTAATGCCTGTCCTGTGTATCACCTCATGTCACTCTCCATGGCAAAGAACAACTCTGTTCCGAGCTCACTAGCATCAACATTCCTCTCTTCCAGTGATGCCACCAAACTACCATTTCAATCCCACATTTGATACCTTCTCCCTGCATATAATGCATCTCAGTAATCTGGTTTCTTTTCTAGGCTTCTCCATGCATTTCCAGGTTTAAATTTATGCTTTACCAGCTAAAATACAGGCCTGCATTTTGTCAAGGAGCTCTTTAGGAAATCATGGCACTGTGTCTCAGCTCCTGTACCACAATCCCTTTGCACATGGCAGCAAAAGGGTTTCTTTCCTTCCCCTTCCACAAGCCAGATTTCAATCCTTCCTGTCCCATCTTCTGGCCCAAAGTACATTTAGTGTTGGCTTCAAGCTACTGAATAAATTCACCATAAGGTAAAGACCATCTTTAATCAAAATCTTTATTCTTAAAACTACTACCTTGAATTTTCTGCTTGTCTTTTATTATTATTATATCCATGTAAAATAGAAAACAAAACTATGCCTGTTTTTTTTCCCTAGCAATGTTCCTGTTCCTATATTCATTTGTAAGGTATCTTTATTGGCATTCCTACTTGCAGCTCTAACAAATCCATTGCTATTTGCATCTCTACAAGATAATTTTTATGTACTTTTATTTTTTGTTTTTCTAAATGCTGATTCTCTTAGGTTCTCTTGCTCTTCAAGCTGAGCACTGAAAAAATCTGCCAAACAAGAATGAACCTATCCCTGGATAAATTATTCTTGCAGCTTTAGAGGCTGTATTCAGAAACTTTTCCTTTTAGCTGAGCAAATGATTCTGCCCCTGGGAAGGTGTGGTCATCAGCATTCACATAATATTAGCATTCAACACATCCCTAAGTGATCTCATCTTTCTACAACCCCAGGGTATCACTGTTTCTCCACTTTTGCAGTACTCTCTCTCTCTGAATTGGCACTGCAGGCATTACTGTGTTAGCCAGGAGTTTAAACCTTTACAAATCTTGTACCTATGTACAGAAAAAATGGTCCATACATATGGTCATACTCTGTGTGAAAGCAGTCACAGAGGTGTTCAGCTTCTATACATTCTCATGGATATAAAGCAGAGCTCAAGCAAAAGATTTGATGGACTCTGTGCCTGGCTTGATTGGTTTGGAAAATAAGAACAGGCAGTTTTACTTTATCTGAAGAAGTGTTTACCATGGACTCCCTTGTTACAGATTTCTTTCACCCAAACATCTGTACTGACTATTGAAAACCATCAACAAATGTCCAGCTAAGATCAAAAGAAATCTATTAGATGGGGTCCAAAGTAACAAATGCTCATCTTCAGAAGTCAGTGCACGTGAGACACACTCACACAGCCATGCCAGCTACATGAAGATCTATGCACTTTCTTAGCACTACTTGTGTTGTACAAATTTGCATGGGATCTCCAGACACAGTTCATGCTGCTCACTTCCAAAGTCAAATGTAACACTTGATTTGACATTAGATAGTTCATGTCACAGAAATCATTCATGCCAGGAAGAGCAGAAGCCAGAATATGAGATTCCTATCACTGCAGTAGCAGCAGCCTTGCTTTGTGAGGTTTATCCACATGGTTTTGAACTACAGAAATATCAAGGAGTTCCATGCACAAGGTGCCCCATCACTGTGCCCATGTAATACAGCACCACTGATACGGTTAAAGATACGGGAAAATGCCCATCAACACCCTGAAAACCACACTGAGAGATGCTGATGTAGAACTCCTCTACTCATCAGCTCAATCACAATATGCCTATCCTGTGCTGTCTATGCAAATACTAAACAATGAATGCCTTTGCTTTCAAAATATGAGTGGGTTTGTTTCTTAAATTACCTAATTAATAGCAAGTGGTCAATAAGTTCTGTCATTTTTCTCAACAAAAAATCTGGGCCATGATCACCTGAATTTTAAGTTCACTCATGATTCTAGAGAGCTTTAACAACACTGGCTGGGATTCTGTTTTGGTTCATTGTATGGTAAATATTACATATTTGGTTCAAGTTATGGTTTATTCAACATATATCCTATTTGTAGTTAGGAATTTGAAACAAGTTCCCAAAGCACTGTAGGCAGCATTTCACACATCTGTCTGGGGGATGTGTGCCTTTGTAAGAGATTTGTCTGATTTGCACTTACACTGTGGAACTTATTGAACCTTTGATGTCCTTCATCAGATTTAACCCAATTTCAACATGTTTAACATTGAGGGGATTCCCTGAATCCAATCTGCAGGTAACTCTTTCCAGGACTATTTTATTATTTCCAGGGTAGCATATAAGAAAGAGGAAAGGGATGATAAAGACAAAGACATCTGTAAAGCACCTGTTAATGTTACGCTGCTATTTGCATTACCTTTTAAGTCCAGTTGTAGCCCCGGAAAACAGACTGAAGCTTTACTGCTGCAAAGCTGTGAAGGCAGTGGTACAGAAACTATACTGCCTTGTCAAAACCACCCGTTTCTTCCAAGGTTTCAGCAAATACAGAATAGGATTTACTGTCATAAGGTGACCTAGACGAAATACAAACTAAAGGAAAACATACAGGAAAACTTACAAGCCTCCTACAAAGAGCAAATTTCTAAACTTTAAGAGAGACAAACATCACCAACACATAGGTGGCCTGGAAGTACAGATTTAATTAACATTCCTGCAAACTTCTTTTCCCCAAAGGCCCAAGATGAAAAGCATGCCTACAGAGTCAGCTTGACCCTAAAGAAGCCTGTATGAATGTAGTACAAAAGCAAAGTTAGGTTCAGTGCCTAATCCTGGTCCTTTGCCAGACAATTAAAGAGACAACAAAAAACCCCACCACATTTAGTAAAGCAACAGTCTTGCAGGATGAAAATGAGCAACACTCGTTTCCTCTGCTATACATTTCATAATACTTTATAAGTGTCAGGGAACAGCCAGGTCCCATGGTTTTGTCAGGTAACACATCTGCTGTGAAGTCCTCATTAGGGAGGGGTGGTACTGCTGCTTGCTGATGGGACTATCCCTATCAGGACATCTGCCAGGCATGTATGAAAGATGCAGCATTTTCTAAACTTCTAAACCCTTTATTTTGTTACTCAAAAGGTAAGTAGGAATAAATCCAGGTATTGAAACAGTATTGATTTTTTTTTCTGAAATGTGAGTTTTGCAATTAGCAGCTAGACAGCACTTAGACTGGCATGAGTTACCAGTAGCGTAAGGAACAGCCCCTTCCTGACGCCACCTTGCACTGGCTTTAGAATTCACTAAAAACTAGGCTCAGGTCTGTGCCAACAGGGGCAGCTGGGTGAGGAAAACAAAGGTGCCCTTCAGATCTGAACTTGGCAAAACAGTGAGCAGAAGAGCTCCAGTAAGTTCCTACAAAAAGGACAGATGGTCTTAAAGCCCACAAGCTTTAACTTTGGCAGGATAAATATTCTCAAGCATGGTTTAGGAGAGAGATTGCATGGATTTAAATTGAGCTAGAGTGCACACTTACAATTTAAAGACATGGGATGGAGATCTAGTGTCTGAGTCACCCACATCACAGCCCCACTTTGTTTACTAGGATAAATAAAGCATTTTTTTCCAGATGCATTTGGATGTTGGTGCCTGACTCTTCAGCAGAAGAGAGGAGGTTGATGTTGGAGAACCAGCAGTGAGAGTTTCAGACACACAGCAGAATGCAAAAAGACCTCAGAAAATCATACACAGTCTTCTCTGTCAAAGCCTGATGGAGGTTACAGGCTCTGTGAAGTCTCAGAGAAGAAGTGGAAAGAGAAAAGTATTCTTCTAGGGAATCTCAAAGCAATTCAGGGGACAGTATGTGCATGTACACCCAATTTCAAGAGAAAATTACTTCTTGGCCATGGCTGCTACTCTGTTCTTTCTTGCCTGAGGTAAATGTTCTGAGATGTGCAAAACACCCCATGAGTTTTCTCAGGTGAAACCAGAGCTTTTTTTCCCTTGTTCAGAAGGTGAAGTGCTTACAGGGGATGTACAAGTGCCTGTCACAGGGCAAATACCATCTCTTAATTTCAGAAAAGCCTAATGGATACTCCCAGTCAGTGGAGCAGGAAAGAAGAGCCTCCTACCCATCTCCCTGTAAAGTATCTACCTGTGTCTGTTCAGATGTGATGCCTGAGTACCAAAGAACAGGTGAGTATATAAAAATAAGTATCTTTGTATTCAGCACTTTGGATACTAAAGCATTGCCGAGTCACACCTGCTTGTTCTAAAACAATAAAATAAACTCCCAAAGTTTAATGACTTACCAGAATTTCAACAGTAAGGCTGTGAAAGCACTTGAACCGTGTCCTTCTGGGCACATCAGCCACAAACAGAAAACTGAATTCCTACTGGGAATTCTTATGGCGAGTGCAGTGGTGAAAGTGCATGCAGTGGTTTTCACACTGAACCCTTCTCTGACCTGTAAGGAAGGCAATCTGTAAGTCTTTCAGAGAAGGAAAAGTGGATAGACACAGGAAAAGGAACAAATTAAACACACAGTTCCCAGGATGCTCTGTTTAGCCATTATTTACACTACTAAAACACCTTGGAAAGAATTGGTACTCTCCTGCATGGTAGAGAAACCGCCTTGTAGATACTGCCTTTCTTCAGAACAGCAGCTGGAGTCTCAGAAAAAGGAATAGCCTCAGCTCTTAAGCTGATATTTTACTGAAAGGAAAACAGTCACGTAGTGAAGTCGTACAGGGACTGCACTGAATAACCAGACTTCTGACTCCGATTGCAGATTTCTAAGGCTACCAAGAGGTACAAAACTTGCCTTATGACCTTGATTGGAGCAAAATGCTACATACCCATACTGATTCTAGAATGAGAAATTCTAAAGCAAATGAATAATCTGCCCAGAAATTTTAGCCAGGAAAGAAAATAATCAATGACAGACTGTGGCAGAAGATTGTGGGTTACAATTTAAGTGGCAGTAGTACTGCCACAACCAATAATCAGAGCCACGCAACCCTGGATGAAACAGAGAGCTCTTGGAATCACAGGTTACTTCTGCTTTCAGCAACTACAGAGTCATGAGACTCCATAATCCAGTAGAGAGAAAGAGAGGGAAAGAGAGGGTTTGCCATGGTTCTTACTGTTTTCTTTGGAATACAGTGAAATTTTGCCTTTGTAAAGTAAAACATCCATACTAGTTGAGAGGATTTTTTTTCTTTTTGGCCCTTTCAAAGGGATATAAATGGTGGAGCTTTCTCATTTCTTTCAAAAAGAAAAAGACAAAACCAATACCAAAAAAACCCCAAACAAAAAACCCCACAAACAAGCAAATACATACAAAACCAAACCAAACCAACAAACAACCCAACAAAAACAAACAAAACCCCCACCTTCCCACAAAATAATTTAGTACTGAATTTAATGAGCAGAACTGCAATCTCAGTTCTACTCTTAAACAATTTAAAATGTGAGTAATACTAGATCTGTCTTAATGTATTTTGCTTTACACCTACTAAACCTTACCCATGGGAAGCATCTCTCAACCCACCTGGAAGTATGGAATTTATTGCTCAGTACCCTGGAGTCACTTATATGGATTTACATAATCTTCATATCTGCTCAGCTGCTTTGACACCACCAATGAATGGACTGAGTCAGATTGATTTTTGTAAGGATTTTTGTAATCCCGATGTTTTTTTTGCTGAAGAAACAGGATATATGCAATCCATCCGCTAAAACTCTTAAATAAAAAGTTATTTTGACTCTTCCCATAATGTTAAAAAGGTGACAGAAAAAATAATGACTTCTAGAAGGAAACCTTGCATGCACCTTACTTGTTCCCAGCCTTACCTTTTCTCCCAACAGACATGTCTCACACCTTTTCCCCTTTATTCAAACAACTAATTCCTTTGGTTTACTGGTACTGAATTACAAAAGTGCCATTGCATGAGATGCAAAGAGAAGCATAAACCAAATGAATATACATACACATTACATTCAGGCTGATGTAATAAAAAAATAGACATTCTCTTTTCCAGTTTGCCTGTTCACTTTGGTGGCATACAAAAAGCCAAATGATCAAATGTGGTAAATAATGATGGTAAAAAATGATTGTAAATAATGGTAAAAAAATCGATGGGTTGCCATTAAATTATTCAATTATATTACATGATATAAGCACTTCAATTTTCATGGTCTCTGTCTAATTCCAACAGGTTCCTGCTACTGAAAGGGACAGAAAGTGCAAGTGGTTCACCTAAGAATGGTGTCATTTCTTCAGTAAGAAATTTCATGGATGTTCAAGGCTGTAAATATAGCAGATATTTACAGGAAGCATAGGAAAACAGACAAGGTAACAGGGACATCAGATCTAACTCTTAGATGTTGGAAACAGTGCGTCCCCGCATCTTTACTTCTTTGTCAGTGTACATTTTTCACTGCAACATTACAATCCAAATAATATTTCAGAGAAAATAAGTATTATCATATGGAAAAATCAGCAAGCTTTAAAGAATTAGTTATGGGTTTTTTTTCAATCCATGTACTTCAATATTAGATTTAAGCGACAGAAGCATAATGAAAATGAGATGCCCATGTATTTGCAGTAAATAACCATGTAAAACCTATCCAACTCCTGTTGATGTCAGTGAATAATTTTCTTTTCTGTTCCTTGGGACTAGTATGAAAACAGGCTTGTGTATGCTCCCAGTTCTACCAATCACTTAAGGTGTCCTTGGAACAATATTAGCAAAATTTCTAAAAATGTCTACTGAAATGGTTTTGCTGAGGTTAAAATTATCTATTATGTGTTTAGCTTATATCAAGTAAATGAACTAAGCTAATATTGAAAAAAATAAAAAACCATTAACGTAAGACCAAACACACAGAGTATTAACCTATTTGTTTTGTTTTGTCATGTAATTACACTGGAATAGCAATTTTGATAAACATTCTTTTGTGGACAAGGTCTTTGAAACCTTTTTAGACCAAAGCAAAAGTGGTCTGTTGGAAACTGAGAGACCAGTGTTTCACAACACCACATGATGTGACCAGACCATTTTGATGTCAGTGCAACAGTTACTGCAAAAATTTGAAGCTAGAATGATTCAACAAATTAAAAGTTGTTTGGAAGTGAAGACTACAACAATTATCAGCTAACAGCAATGCAACACTTTCTTATTCCAAATACAAAGAATTTGATTCTCACACAAGTTCCCACTGAAGAATAAGAATGGAAATGAAAGAAAGAACTTTGAAACCTTTAGCAGTTTCTGGGAAGGAAAAATCCTTCTCATGGAACAGAGTACAGGACAACAGAGCAATTACATTTTAACAGAAATGCCACTACTCTGGAAGCAAATTTCCAACTGTGACTATCAGCCCATATCTTTGAGCATCTAGATCACTGTACTAGTGCCTCTAGAAGAAAAGCCAAGGTGTGAAAAGAGCAGAAGTCAATAATATAGTTACAAAGCTAATCTGACTTACCAAGTTTAATATTCAAAAAGAGGGAAAAATTAAATCTTTGCTCAGAAAAGCTTTATTGTTCTGTGGCTTTTACTATTCTGGTACATACAAATACATATTTAATCAAGGCACAAGACTTCACTGCACTCTCGAAAACCAGGATGGATACCCTGACAAGTTGTCACATAGAGTAAGCTAAAATCCAGATTTAAAAGCCTAAATTATTTGAATTTTTTTTTTCAGACTGTATCTGTTCAAATCTTATTCAGCTTCTTGCTATCCCTTGCTCCTTGTCTAATGGTACAAGGGGCAAGCCCACTGAAATGAAATTTTACACCCAAATAAAAACCCTGACATAATAGGCACACGTTTTTTATTTCTCCTCTAATGCTGGTACACTTTTTATTCTCAGATTTGTAAGCAGATCAGTTTGATATCAGTCATCAGTGAAGAAACCCCCCAAGCTATTTTCAGGAATATAGACAAAAACTTCTTGCTTAATTTCTTCCTCTTGAGTCAAGTCTGTTGGTCCTCTACTGACTTCTGCTTCCTACAAAGCAAAACCAAAAGCTCCCAAGTATACTGAATCACTGTAATTGTTCAGGAGTTAGACAGTTTAGCTATTTAGTGGTCTGGTGATCTATTTTGCCATTGGAATCCCTGAATGCCTTTGTTTTTTCTCCTTCTCTGCTTGCCATATAAATAGGCCTTCTGTCTACCCAGCAGCCACCATGTAATGCAGATATCTTGTTTACTGCAGTCATAACCCCTGTTTCACAGTGACCTTGCAGTAATAACAGCTTTTGTTTTCACGTGAGATTAGCTGACATAAAATGACTCTAGCAAAGTATTTCTTTGTTGCATTTTTTGATGAAAAAAACTACATGTGGAATGTTTTTAAGGACTTCAGTTACAGAAGGCTTTGAATTGGCTGTTTGGCTTCATTGTTTTAATTTGGGGGGTAGACAGACATGAGTAAATTATTTCTGACAAAACCTTTGATGAATGTTTAATTAGATAATACACATTCAATCTTATAATGAAAAGTGTACCAGGATTCTCCAGATGTGATGGCCATTTTCCATACTATTATAATGTTCTTCTCTAGTCTTAAATCCCCCTAATTCTCTGTCCTCATTCTCCTTGACCATTCCCAATGTCAAAGTCTGTATCAGTTAAAAGAGAACAGCTTCTGCTCTTCACCCAAAATCAGTTCTAAGTGTAAAAAAAGTCCTTATGAGCTACTGAAGGCTACTGCCAATCTTCTATCTGCCAATCTTCTATTGCTCATTTCCACTCTCTTTTTCCTCTTGTCTTCTGGGCAGTACAAAGGAGGAGAAGCATTTCAGTTGACTGGCTCTTTTGGCAGGTATTTCAGCTTTGGCTGAGTAAGTACTATCTCTTTGCCTGGCAGAAAGCAGGGTTGAAGGATACTAGCATGATATCAAGGCAAATGCATGATTGTTCCATAAAGAAAGTGCTCTGGCCCCTGGCACAACACACAAGACAAGAGGAGAAGGGAATATGCACCTAGTAAGATTACAGTTACTGAAAAAAGAGCTACTTGGAAACCCAGAAATATCACCTATTAAAAGCAAAAGTTTGCCTTAAAAAGCAAACCACTTCCAGCAAGTGAATCCATGACCACAGGTTTCTGTTTATGCTATAGTTTGCATATTTTATCACTCATTGGTCATTTGCATCCTCATTTGTCACAATATTGTCACAGTATAGCTGGTCTGAACTGGACAAGGTAAATCTTGCCATAACACAAATGCAATTTGGCTGGCCTAGTTCATTCCAAAACAAGTTCCCAGGTAAGTTACAGAGGACCCTCAGCCAACCCCATTCGAGCTTAGATGCAAGCACACCACTGGCCAGAGAGAGAGAGATCCCAACTAATCAGCCATCTGAGCTCGGGAGATTCAAACCCCCTATAAAAAAGGGCGACCATGTTAAACTCCTTCCTTGAGTTGCACGGATCTCTGAGAGTGTCATTTCTGTCTCCAACCAACGACCCCATGTAACACTCATTGGTCTGCATTTCCGCAGGGGGATGATTTGGACACTTCCCTAGGAAGCAGGAGACACAGGTAAAAGTCTCCATTCAGTCCAGTTCTCCAGAAAGACTTTCAGCTGCCTGAATATCTGACCAACAAGCTCTTTATGGATAGATCCTACTTCCTTTTCTAGTCCTACTGAAAATTTTCAGAAGCTCCTTTTTACACACTGATATTCAGACAATTCAAGAGCCAAAACTTGAGCTTATTTTGAACATAAACACAGACTAGTGCCATATGAAAACCAGCACAGCACCACTGCCTTGGAACAGTAATGCTACACACAATCTCACTTTCAAGGACCTAGTTCAAGACAGGACACAAACTATTAAGAAGTCTCAAATTTTCAGTACATCATACATTTTTTTTTTTTCCAACAAATTTTCACAGGTCTTTAAACCCACTTAGAACAACAGTGACATGCTTTTCTTTCTCCTTTCACCTGCGAGATACAATGTCCTCTTGCACCTCTTCAGGGTTGAGGCCTGAAAATCCTCACTTACCTTGCTTTCTCCCCATACTTGAAAAGAAAATGTGAGAGGGATCTTCAGGTTTCTTTGTCCATCAGAGCATGCCTAGATGGGCAAAATCACTTAACTTTTATTATATGGCCCATGGTTTCAAACCAATTAATCTCTGAGTTCATGACTCTCAGAATTTCTACACTTCTAAAAGTTATTTTTTTATGTTTATGTTTTCAGGCTCATCTTTTACAGAGAGAATAGCAAGCACTATATACAGGTATTTCTAGTGAAAATGGAGAACTATACATCCACAAGAATGTAGACACTGGCTAAGTAAGTATACACCAGTATTATCAGTATTTCCTAGAATCACAGAATACTTTAGGTTGGAAGGGACTTTAAAGCTCATCTCATTCCACCAACATTGTTGCCATGGCCAAAAACACCTTCCTCTAGACCAGGCTGCTCCAAGCCCCATCCAATATTTAATTTGGCCTTTGTCATACAGTACAGAGTTAATGTAAAATAGATTGAAATTTTGCCAGGGAAATAAATTGAAAACTTGGGTATCTAAGGGTCTTTGCAATCTGGAGATCAAATATACAGTTGTAAATACTAACTTTTTTACTGACAGCTTGTGGGGTTTTTTTCTACTTCTGCAAAACTGTGAACATCCAAAGCCATTTGACAAAATTTATCAATTATTATCACACAGCTAATACATCTATATACAGTTGCAACTTTATTTTGTACTTTTATATATCTTGATTTTTATATATATCATTTATTATTATTTTATATTATTTATCATTATTATTTATTAACATTATGTATATACATATAATATTTATATATATTTTATAAACATTTCCCACATTTTCAGAACCTTTAGTAAGCTGTGGTGGATTTTCCCCATATATATTTTTATTTCTTTCCATACTACTGTATCAGAACAAATTATTTTACTGTATTGTAATAAAAATATCTATTATATACATTCCATGAATGAAGTAGAAATGAAAAAAACCAAAACCAAAACTCCCACATATTGCATATTTAGATCTCCTATGCTAAACAGAGGGGAGAAATGTAAAGTCAGTTTTCATTAACTCCTTTGAAATAAGAGGGGATGTCTCAAAGACTGATAGATCAGTATCAGTTTTCACATTTCTCATCATACTTGTCAGTCATTTTTGTCCCAATGAAAGAGCAGCTTCAGGAACTCCAGTTTTAGCATTTACAAGTGCACTGCATTCACAAAGAGTTCACTTTATAGAGCCACCGTGGACACTAAAAAACTGTAACTTAGAGGAAGAAAACTCAAGATTAAGACTTGCAATTGGATGAGATTCTTCTAGAAAAGGCAGCTAATATAAAGTGCCAAGGTTTCAGATGATTTAAACACAATTCTAGTAGAAGTCTTAAATATTTAGACAGTCACAAATCTGTGTTTTGAAGGAATTGCACTGAAAGCAAGACCCAAATGGCATAGAAGAGATTGATATTTAAACCTGCCACCTCAAAGAACAACCAACCAAATTATTTTCCATTCAGTCAGGGAAGTTTAGCAAGTAACAATTGAACTTAAATCAGATCCTTCTGTCTAAGACATTGTTGGCATATGTGGTTTTAAGAACACAAATGGCAGCACGTTAACCTTAATTATTCCTTGTTTAGCTTGCAGCATTTAAATAACACATCTGTTTTCATAGATACAACATCTTCATACATCCTCCCCTGCCCCCAGCTTGAGAGGAAGAAGGGCATTTGTCTACTAATTTTGCTCTGTAAGTGGGAAATGTTATTCATCACATAGAACATGGATGCAATTAAGTAACCACACTGAGAGCTGCTGTTCTGTTTCTTAAAGCACCAAGTTAACTTGAGCTGACTTTGTCCTCACCAAAGCAGGATGGTTCCTTTGTCCAGGCTAGAGAAGTTCAGCCGGAATGTGAAGCCTGGTCACGCTCAAAGGACAGATGGATTTGAGCAGAGAATCCAGGAGGAGAAAGGAATGATGAGGTCCTGACAAAACATGGCTGAGGAAGAGAAGGTCAGGGACTTGGGCATCTTCATCCTACAGAGAGAAGACTGAGGAGGCATTCTTACAACTGCATATCAATTTGAAGATGGGTGCTAATGGGGTGTCACTCACAGTTTTGCCATGTCACACACCAGGGCATGGTGGGGCTCTCCCCATGGGGTTAGTGGGATTAATTTACGTGAAGGGAATGTTTGGCTTGGCCTTGCAGAAATTTGCTAAGCACAGAGGAGGATATGCAGGTTACCTAATTAGCCTGTGAATTCACATTATGGGGATCTTTGATAAACAGGGTAAGAAGCATCTCTCAGGAATAACGTATGTATTGGGCACTCATGTCCAGTCAGAGCAGGAAGAGTCAAGATTATAAGGTATGGCTGTTATTATTTCTACATGCTTTATTTCCTTTTAAAGTTTTTTTTTTTTTTTCTTCCTTCTTCTTCTAAAGGGTTTTTTTACGGTTCAGGAATTTAAATATACTGACTGTGGCCAAAAGAAAATTCCCTCTTAGAACAGGAAGGTCATATGCATATCCCCAAGCCAGTAATTTTTTCCCTCAGACATAAATTAATCTGGCTACAAACCAAACTGAAGAACTCTAACACTTTTATTCCTAAGACCCCCATGTGAACAAAACAGGCTCATTAGACTTACCACAGCGTTAAAACTCATTGAAATATTATATACCAGCTTTACTCAAATTGCTTACGCTGAATGGACTTCCAGGATATCAAGACATTACCTTTAATTAAATTATTGTTCTAAAAACCAAAGTTCCCTAGTCACAACAGAAATGGGATGCAGACTGATCATCAACAAACACAATCACTTGTCATTCTCTGTGTCACCTCAATCCACACAGACAATGTTTTAGAGTCAGTGTTAATACATAAAGTTTCAGGAATTTATCGCTTCATGGATTTCACTGTGAGCAAAGGCAAACTGCAGTACTGTTTCCAGTGGACAAGAGAAAACCTCCTGAAAAAGGCACTTCATGTGAAGAAAATGTGAAGAAGCTTCTTGAAAAAAAAATCCAGTTGAGAGAAAAAAATATAGTCAAAAAGACAAAACAACCTTGAGTTCTTTAATGAGGAAATCAATTCCTTAAACATATGATCACCTAGAACTAGGAAGAATAAAAGAGAAGAGGGTATGGCCAACAAATGGAACAATAATTCATGCTATAGAGAAAGAACACTGATAGGTATGACAAGAAAAGTAGGAAGATAAAGTTCGAGTATGTACCCTTGTGAAACTTGTGTGCAGTGTTCAGAGGAACACATGAAGAACAATATGAGACAGAACCTTTAGACTTAGTGACCTTTATCTATCTTCTATTTTGTTCAGATTTCTGATGAGTTTCACTGCAATTCTGAAATCCTTCAGATTTGCAAATCCTGTTCACTGGGGTACTTAAAATAGCTCTGTAATGTTTTGTGGCCTGGAGTCACTGATAGTTCACCTCGATTTTAATTCTCTTTAAATGTGTATTTTGCCAAGAATGTTCACCAGCACAATGGAAAACTATTAAACAAATCACTTCAGGGGAAGTTACTACTTAAAATGCTGTGCTTGGCCTTAGGTAACTGCAAGGTCCTCCATGATCATGGCTACAGACTATTACATAACACTGGACTGTTTTCCTACTCAGAGTGGTCCCAAGGAGTGATAGTAGGCCACAGCTTTCTACCTAGAAACCTCATATGCTGAATAATGTGAAGCACTCTGATCCTTTTATATCCATTGTGTGTCATGCAGTATAAAATCCTCCCTGGAATTTCAGCTGGATGCTGCACTCATTGGGGTTTATCCCAGCTCCTGCAGGCTGAAGGACATTTCCAACAGCTGCTGCACATTCCTGCAGTCATGGTGCTGCAGGGGCAGGGCAAAGGCACGGTGCACCTCAGACTCAGGGTACCTGCAAGTGATAATTATATACTATTACATTTACATGTGATATAAAAATGCTTATATTTATATGATACAGATATGTTACTACTATACTACTCCACTCTAACTTTCTCAAAACAATGATGAGGGCTTTGCAAATACTTGAAGTACCTTCTGCTCAAAGATAAAAAAGTAGCGTGTATTAATATTGCATATCCTATATCTTTATAATATCCTTGCCATGAGTTTGAGATAAGCACAGGAATCCTGTGCAGTCACTGGAAAATCTTTGACAAGACATCCTCTAGGTCCTACACTGTGCTCCTGGAATCCTGGTGTCACCAGCTTGTAGCCAATGCACAATTCAAAGAACAAAATCAAGCAATACCCTTTCTGTTCAAGGAGTTGTAAAAGCCTGCCAGGAAAGCCTGGTTTGCCTTCTGGATCACAACTTTGCACAAGGAAGCAGTGTAACACAGACATACTGCAAACCTGCCAGATATTATAAAAAGTCACCAAACCTGAAACTGCTTCACCCATTTTCAAATTCACAGCTGCTGAGCTATGTCCCATTAGTATTTTGTGGTACAGACAATTACAAATGTACATGTACAGAAGACAGTAAAACTTACGCAAGTCAGGAAGACTGAGAAAACCCCCTAAAAATTACAGTTAATTTTTCTCCTCTGCTCCACTCTGATATATTTAACAGCTTTAGTTTGTACTTAATCCATACTATAGAGCAGAAAGCAGTTTACTGTCTGAGACAGACATGGATTGGATTAACTCATTTTACTTAGAAGCAAAATTAAAAATTAAAAAAAGAAGTTAAATTAAAATTGGTATAAAATTCTGACTTCTAGTTTATGTGCCTCAGGCCTGGTAAGATATACACTAAATTCTACCTAATCTAACTCAATTCCACTCCACCCCCTATGCATATTTAAATGAAAACATGCCTCATCCTCACTAGAATTTGAAAGCTTGCTGACATATGCATGAGGACATATCCTCCACACAGTTCCTTCCCTTCCCCAACTACACATCTCACGTGCTCTTGTGCCCTTACACACAGAAGGTGAGGATGGGAGCGGGAGGGCATACCTCTAACAAATATATTTTGTTTTTGAAAGAAGAGGCTGTTTTCCTGTGAATGTGAGGAGCTTTTGGCTTGATCAGATTTTCACAGATTGCTGTATTTGGAGGAAAACCAACCATTCTCATCAGAGATTCACCATCTCAGGTTATCCAGCTGAGTTTCAGTATAGCATTAAATACTACTTTTCTGGAAATGAGGCATAGGGAAGAAAAGACAGTGTGGTGCCATGCAAGTTTTCCTGGCAGGAGAACAGGCTTTCCACATTACCCACAAGTGATAAAAGATAGGCAGTCACACAGGTTATTTCAAACCACTGTTGATAAAATCTTTACATCTCTTTACATCTTTCTGCACCAGGGCTATGCCATAAAGCAGAAGGTATGTTCTGTCATGGGAAAGTCCCTAGAGTCCCCATCCCAAAATGACTATTCCTGCCCTTGACAGACTTTTCACTCAGTGTCAGATACAACTATAATTTCTATTCTTCTTCTATAAAGAGAAGGCACTAGTAATCTTTGCAAAGGCTAACTTTAACCAACTTCCCTCCACAAACAACCCACAACAGCCCTCCAACACAAAAACCCTAACAGTTTAATATTTTTAGAGGCACTTTTAAAATAATTAACTACTGTAGATGTTAAAAAAAAAGTTTTTCTCTAAGGGAGGAGTGGGAGCTATCAATATCAGCATCTTGTTCTCAATACTTTTGTCAAGTGGGTAATTTAGTGCAATATTTGAATGGAAATTTTCTCTGTGCTGTTTCTTCTGACCAGAGAAGTCGGTGTGCCAGTTTTGTAGTTTCTTTTTCATTAGAACATTATGAATCTTCCATGCCAACATGAATCAGTCAAGTCAAATGAACTGGGAGTTATCTCCCCATATAAGACTGTAACAAGATATTAAGACAGAGGGTATAACTGCTTCTACTTTGGAAAAATTAATCCAGCCCAGAGTTTTATTGAGTCTGCCTTATGGATGTAGGGAATGCAGCACAGCTTCAAAGTGTTCCACACATGGCTGGTCTTTGCAATCTGCATGAATCCATGAGAAAGTAAAGTATATTTTGCAATGCTACTATTAAAAGTATTTTATGGTACAATGTATCAGGTATTATTCTATAATATATTGCATTCAGTATATATATTTCTGTCAGCCCACAGCCCACGGCCATCTCTCTGAGATCTACCAAGATCTAGAGATACAGAATGCTGATCCTCCCCAGAATGTTCCTTCCAGTGTCCTTTTACACTGACATTGCTCTGAAACAAAGACTCAACAGACTGTCTCTCTAACAGTCTATCACTGTACTTTCCGATACACTCAGACTGTTCCAGCCTTCGCCATTGCAGCCTGAAATGACCATTTCAGGGGGTGAGCAAAGAAGGCCAAGACCACAGGGACATTTCCCCGTGCTTATCCCATGCCTGCTTTCTCGGCCATGCTGTCTGCAGTAACTGTCAAGCGTCTGCTCCCAAGCTGGAGAGTGTTTCTAGAACGGTAAGTCTCCATCATAAATCCTTATCAGAAAAGGGCAGGACAGGGAATGGTGCAATGAGGGACCACCTCTTGTTCTTAATATCTATTAGCTGTCTCACAACACCATCAGATACTTTACCCTGAAATATCTGATCGTAATGTAAATCCTGAACAGGGCAAACAGGGCTCAGGTGCCTTTTGAGTGGTGCTATGTTTGAATGATCTCCCACTCCTTAACTCATAAAAGCATTACTGTGTTGCACTGTTATGGATCTACTATAGCATTTCATTCTCCCACTTGCTACAAGGGAATGGCTATGAAACACCACCTTCATAGGACTGGACTATTAAGCAGCAGGTGTACTGTTTGTAATACAGAATTCTGTCTCAAAAATCCATCAGGCTGATATCAATACTAACTATTCAGGCACTGAAAAGATCTTCCAGGGAAACAGATTTGCCTTTCAGGAACTTTGCATTTCCTAGTTGACCAAGTCACTAATTATGGAAGTTACCAGATACTAAAGACTCCAACCACCAAAAGCCACACTGTGGCATGTCAAAACCCAACTGCCAGTAATGTTCAGAGAGATCAGATGGCTCAGGAAACAGAACCACGATGTTACAGGAACTTAAACTGAAGGAAAACACATCAGTTAGGTCTGTAAGTGTGACACAGCTGACCTACGTGCAATCCACAGGGCTTTTAACAAAATGCAGAACACATTGTATAACATTTCCATTGGGGTATGCCAGCATGGCAGTGACAATGAAGTGTACTCAGCACTGACACTGAAGCCATGCAAGTCAACCAGTGGGACTGAACTGTGCTGAACCAATAATTTGATTACATCATTGAGGACACAGATGGATAAGGACGCAATGTACAGTTTATCTCTTCTCTAGAGACTTCAAGTGCAAATGAGATCACTGATTACATCCAGACTGGAGACACTGAGGCAGAACTGCAGTGCAAACATCTGTAGACTGAAGAGCTCCAGGCAACAAAATTTCTGTGTCGCATGCTGGGGTTCATCACCCAAAATCACATTTGGTAGGCAAATGACGCAGGCTGCCAGATGACCAGATGCACGTGCTTAAAACAAGGTTTTACAGAGTTGCTTTTCTGTGTTTTGAAATATTTTGTTTTCAAGGGTAGAAATTCTTTAATGAAGAAACATTTACCTACAGATATTTCATTTACAGACAGTAGAAGAAGTCATTGTCATTATGCCCTTTATAAGGAAGGTGAAAAGGAATAAGAGAGAAGTGACTTGATATTTCCCCAACCAGGTAGCAACAATGCCAGGATTTGAACCTGGTCATTTGCTTTGCTGACCAGGCCTCAGGGCCTGCCTGGTGTGGAACTGCAAAGGACCAGAAATAGAGACACTACAGCTACACATAACATGTGACTGGAGGTTTAGTAAGAGCACAAACCTGCCAGAGCCACATACTATTTTTTTAAGCCTAAATTTATTTCTGTGCAAGGATATATAACCAAACAACCACCTACAGATCAAATAAGCTTGATTTCACCACGTTGTGACTACATCACTGCTTTATATGACAAACTAATGTGACACATTACAGCAGTTCCACACAGGTAAGGGCTTCTCAGTTGTATCCAAGTTCCAATTGTCTTTGTGTGCATCTATTATTTAGCAATAAGGCATCTTTCTGCAGCACCTCTTAGGAGACTGATGGGGAGGAGAAGAATCCTAGCTAAAAATTAGGTAACACTGCATTCCAAATACCGTGTTACAATAAAGCTTCATGCACATGGTAACTGGCTACTGGCTTTGGGGAAGTATATGAGTCACTCTGAAACAGCAGAAGAGACAGGTAGGAGATCCTCTTCTTGTGAGGAAGAAGAGAACTGAGGAAGTAATAAGGAAAATTAATACCTTGAAAAATTTTAAATTTTTCTTCTTAAGCTGGTCATTTGCTCCAAAACACAAAGCTCAGAAGTGCAACATGAACTAAGTTTAATTCAAGGATGCTTTGTTTTCTGCAAAATTGTCTTGCCCATATAATTTTAAAAGCCTTTTTTAAAAAAGAGCCAACATCAATTACCAATTGCCTAAGTCACAGAGATTTAAGCAGCAAGAAGATACGAACTACAGCCAAATTCCTCCATGTACTGCTTCCTCTACAATTCCTGGAAAGCAGAAAGTCCAAGTACAGCAGGAGTGGTACAAAAAACCGTAACAATGGAACCAATCCCTCCTCACAGAGTATTTAAGAGAGCCATGTGCAGCTCAGAGGAGAGCATGGTATTCCAATAACCAGCCCAGAGGCTGTTACTGACACACCTCCTGTCCATCCCCACATAGCTGAGGGCTGGGTCACAGACCAAGTGCCACACAAGCACTTAAAGGGCATAATTCCTGTTTTAGGAGTGCCCATTCTTAGAGAGTTTAGAAGTACAAGCTCCAAGGTCACATGAGTTCACCATTTGGGCCACGAAGCCTCAGCAATTACCTCCCACATCAGCGGTTCTGCTGACACCAGTAAAGCCATTTGCACAACTGATTTAATCCAACACAGATCAAAAGGAAAGAAACATTCCGATTAAGAACATGTAAAACAAGTTATGAAGAGACACCCAATGTAAAGCTTTATGCTGAAAAACTCATCATTTAAAAACATAATATAGTGGGATTTGCAACCAAAGGGAACTGAGCAATGCTTTCACTCTGATACAAAGCTCCTGGTTGTTTCTGAAATGGGAGGGAGGGGAGGGGAAGGGGGAAAGAGAGGTTTTAAAAATCTGTCACAAATATTTATGCAAAATGTGTTAGTGAACTACACAGGACTTTTGCCTATCCCAGATATGCAGAGAACAATGCAGGAAATTCCATATTCCACTGAGAGAGGATAAAACATTTCAGTAATTTCTTTTCCCCTTCTTCCCTTTCTGCTGTAGGGGTGGCTGTGTGAAACTTCTAGTTGTAATATTAGAGGAAATGTCAAGAAGAAATGCCAGTTGAGAGGGAAAGAGATGGTGAACTCTTCTTATATCAAGCTAATGTTACATACATGTATAGGTAAAAAAACCAAAACTTAAAATCATAAAAAAAATGCATATATCCACCAAGCTCTGTCCTTTCCAACACAACAGGCAGCACGTTCCCAGTGCCCACCCTCTTCGGGACACTGACAGCTGGAGTGAGTGCCACCACTGCACTGAGACACCAGGGTCCTGCAAAAGGAACTGCTCAGGGAAAAAAGGATTAAGGGATTCAGCTCCATGATTTTTCCCCTGGACTGATTTTCAAAGATAATGCTCTGCTTTTTATTCTTTAGAGTATAAGAGGAGGCTCTTTTTTCTTGTAAGAACATAATAGTTTTCCTATATTTTGCCTTATAGGAAATAATTTTATCTCTTGTACAACAGAATGCATTGTATTGGAAATATAAATTGCATCATATAATGTGTCTAATCAATCAGTCCTTTTTCCGTAAGTCAACTTGTCTAAATATCTAAAAGTTGAGCACTGGAAGGCTTTTCTATACTCTGCAAACAAAAAGGTTTGAGATATATTTCTTCTTAAGCTACACCAAAAGAAAGTATTCTCAAAATCAGTATCTACTGGACTAATTTCAGAAATACACTTCATAACACCTGCAGAATTATAAGCATTTTTTATATTATTACTTACAGATTTTTACCACTGATTGCCTTCAAGATAAACACAAAGAAATAAACAACTTTATTTCTTCATTTTGTTTTGATAAAAATAATGAAAATGTAACTTAAACACACTTAAGGAACAATGAAACCATTGAGAATGTTCAGTAGATGTGTATGTGACATAGGAAGTGTAGTTAAAACTTTTCACAATGTTTTTGTATTTCAACAAGCAGTTACACTTGTAAAAATAACAGCAAATTTTGGAAAAAGCTACCAGAGATTATTACATATAAAAAATAAACCCATGATAAAACAGTAGACTGAGCCCTTAAGAATGACACAGTTCAATTTGACGAAAAAAAACACCCAACCCTATTAATTTAGATTAAATAACAGAAGACTTGTGATGGCTTCTGCTTTTAAACTCCAAAAAATACACACCCTCTCTGAAGCAGTAAACACTTTCCCAGCTGTATCCTGCTGTCTTCACTCATATGTAATCACATATCATCTTCACAGAATATTCTAGTGCAGTCAATGGCATTCTGAGGGGTCACAGCACTCAGGATGGGCAAATGTAAATTACCATTTACACCATTACAGGAGCACCATTTGCTCCTCTGGAGGTGGAAGAAAGGCCCTTGGAGTGTTAGCTGCAGTCTTTATAGGAAATTTTATTGTTAATTTCAATAAGTTATACTTCTCCATTGTTTGTATCAAGAAATTACAAATGTTAATCAACACAGACATTCAAAGACCTTGCTGGACAGATTAATTTCAAAAGACATGGTCCTTGTGCCAGAGACTGGGAGAAATATATTAAATAAACAACAGAATGTAACATAATTTTCAGAAAAGTCTTAAATGAAACAAAGATCCTTCCAAATTCTGATCTCACAACTGTAACATTTCCTTAAAGGCAATGAGAATTATTTCAAGATCTTAAAAATATCCAAGAAAATCAAGCTAGTGCTTTAGCAAGCACTTAAAAATTCCCTGTTTTCTATTTCTAATCACATGGTCACCTGTTACATATACAAAAAAGAAATCTGTATTTGTATATTCATGTCTATTTTACTCAATACATTATTTCACTGCCTCATTTCATTGCACTGATGATTATGTCTACGTATACAAAAACATATATGGATTAAAAAAACCCCAAAACCCACAGCTTAGGTTTTTCAACTGTATAACTTAGCCTATTATCACTGTCACTATTTACAGCATAATAAAAACATGCCCATTTAAAAAAGAACATTGCTGCAGCTAACTCAGCAATGTTATAAAAAAATCCAAACCTTCAGATACTTTTGATATACTAATACTGCCATTTAGGGCTTTTTTCCACCTGCCTTTTCTATCACGAAATTTTCAAAATGAAGGAATAAACATGGATCGAGCCTGCTGCTTGCAATATAAAAGCTGATTACTGGGCAGAACTCAAGAGAAAAGTACTTTATTCGGGTTGGAAGCATTAAAAGCAATTCAGACTTTCTGGATTACATCACTGGAAGCAGTATGTCATTTGTTCCAATTGATGCCATTTGCTCATAGAAAGCCAGTATTTTACAAAGCACCTTAGAATATTTATGCTTTCTTTCTTCCTGACGCTGTGATCATACACTTCCAGCTGACACATGGAACACGTGGGAAAGGCAAAGCAGAAGAACTGTCTGACAAATACATTTTACCCCAACCAAATGAATTATAACAGATGCAATGCTGCATCAAACAGTTTTAAGCATCCCCTTGTAACTAAAAATGTCAAAAGAATTTCCCTATTCTGGTCATACAATGACCTTGGATAACTTAGAGCTGTTCTTGTGGAATTTGGAACTCTTTTCCCAAATGGATGCGAGATGAGGTAATGCCATTCAACTGGGGTTGTGCACTGAAATGTTACATGCAGAACTCAAACTTCTTGGCCCCAGTTCTAACCCTGCAATTACAGTTAACTGGGTCAATGGAATTTCTCAACTTCCACTTCTGGTTTCTTCACTTCTAGATTTCAAGAGTGCCAGTTCCATATGGATAATAAACTAATGGATGGTATTTTAATTATGGTATTTAAATTAACACCACAAAAGCACTGGCCTGCAAGGAGTACAGATTTGTGCTGTTCACCCACACCATGCACTGCAGGATGAGACTGTGCTATATCTGCTGTGTGAGGGCAAGGCCAAGCCCTGCCTGTGTCACCACAGCAAGAACACGGCCACCCAGCTGCAGGGGAGGGTTTAAATTACCAAGGGATACTCCTTTTTAAAAGTGTTTTAACTATAGGCTCTGTCTGAAGCACAGGATAATCACATTTTTAAATTGACTCAACAAACACATTTTTAAATTGATGTCAATTTAAATCAAGCAACTTCATTCCATGTCCTTAGAACTGAATAAAGTTGTGAAAAAATATGTTCTATATGATTTGACCTGTGAAAAAGAATACCATGCATATTAAAAGCTCTGGATTAACAGTGGCACAATCAATGCAAGTGTTAATTAATACATGCAGAAGCTGAGTGTGTGTTAAGTGAAACAGAGGGGGTTTGGTACCTGTCTCAATCTATTTACCTCACAAATACATCATGCAAGGCTTTTAAAATCTGCTAACACTGAACTCTCAGTAAGCAAGAATTCACCAGGGCATAAACTAGTGCCACACCAATCAAACATCAATAAACTACTCAAAGAGCTCTACAGATAACCATAGCTATATAGATACAATGAGGTAAGTTTCCTACTGGTTTTTTTCGTTTGTTTGTTTTTTGGTTTTTTTTTTAGAAAGCCATACAGAAAAATCACCAGCCAACTAGTAGAAGGCTAGACATGCAGACTGAGGTTTAATCAAATTTCTAAGTCTTTGGTTCACTTCTGGCAGAGTTATTTTAATTTTAAATGCATACCAATTGGTTTTAAAATATCCATGTCAAAATAAAATAAAAGAAAAATTCAAAGAGAAAACGGAATCATAAAAGCAATGATGTTCCCCCTTAACTTCTTCATCTTGATGGGTCACTGGTAATTCTTTTCTCTATGTCTCAAATCCTGTTCACAATTCTTAAATGGAACTGTGAAATGGCATGTCTGGCAACAGCATAAACCACCAGTGCAGTATAAATAACTGCATAAGCACACCCCATGAAAAGGCACACATTCATGGTTTCAATTTTGTGTCTTCTTTAGTAAGAACAAAAGTTCCAGGCAGAGAACACCCTAAAGTAGGCAGAGCAACACAATAAAATATGCGGGACTAGGACAGTGCTGCAGATGCTCCCTAAACTGCAGATGGTACTAAAGCAGATTTTAGGATAAAGATGAAAATTAAACCTCCTAAATTTACTGCTCCTTGTTCCTCTTCTGGGAACACATGCACCCATGGCACAAGTCACCAAAGAAAAAGCAATACCAAATACGTTCCCAGCATGTAAGTTATTTGCAATTTATCATTCTGGGTGATCAACTGTTAACAAAGATCTGTGCAGGGAGAACCAGCCCCAACGTTTTACTTCTTTTCTGAACTGGACGTAAGCTGACAGCCCCAATTACAATTAATACTTTTCCACTTTGTTTCGTGATTTTTTTCAGCAGGACATCAGAATTCATAATTCTTCATACCATACAACTACCAGAACATCGGATGTTTTGCAGACAAACACTAGTGCAAATGCACTCAGCTATAAGCTTTCTGTAGAGCTTCCACAGAACGCGGTGTTTGCAGCAGTACAGTGTTTCGGAGCCCGAGGCTGTGTCTAGCAGGCAGACCGGCAGGGCAGGCAGGCTCTGGGCCATCCCTCAGCTCACCCCTGTGTCACCCCCGGCTCACAACCTGGATCACTCCCTGCATCACAGCCGTCCTACCGCTGTCTCAGCTCTGGATCACCGCTAGATCAGCCCCTGGATCCCCCCTCTCACACCTGTCTCACACTTGTCTCGCCCTTGGATCCCCTCGGATCCCCGGCGCGGTCCAGCCCTGCCCGCGGGCCTTGTTTTCCCTGTGCCGCCACCTGCCGGCCGCGCCTGGCCCTGCAGCGCCCGCTCCCGCAGGAACCCCGGCTCGGGCAGGAACCCCGGCTCGGGCAGGAACCCCGGCTCGGGCAGGAACCCCGGCTCGGGCAGGAACCCCGGCTTCGGCAGGAACCCCGGCTTCGGCAGGAACACCGGCTCCCGCAGGAACCCCGGCTCCCGCGTCCTGCCCAAGCCATCGGAGACGGCCTGCACTTAGAGATCGACATGACTTTTCTTGGCCTGGAAAAACTGTGCCTCAAAATGCTGTCCATGGCCATATGGCATTTCATAGTTGTATCTTTTTTTTTTACATTACAATTTTTTTCCAGATCCTTGAGACTGAAAAAACGTTTTCCAGCACCAGTAAAACTTTCTGAATCTCTTATTCATTCTTGTCAAAGAACACCGTGTCTTGAAGTTTATATGCAACCACTTCCGCATGAAGTTTTTCTGCATTTCCTGATAAAACTCAGAAGGGCAGTAGAATGTTCTCCCATGACCTAAGAGCATAATAAATAAAATGCAACACAACTTAGTTCAAAGCAAGCTTAGTATGCAATATTTTTTTGCAAACTAGTTTTTAATTAACGTTTTACTTTAATGCTACTTTCTACTTCGAGGGCTTCTCCACCCCAAAAACCTGGTGGGATGGACAGCCTGCCCGGAGTGCATTTACACCAACACACAGCTTGAGCAACATCCAGGAGGAGCTGAAAGTATCTGTGCAGCAGGAAAACGCTGTCAGAGCTACCCTCACGGAGACATGGTGGGATGACTGGCACATCCGGAGGGCTGCAATGTGTGGCTACACACTCTTCAGGAGGTTCAGGCAAGGAAGGGGAGCTGGTGGGGTAGCCCTGTCTGATTGGGAGTTTGGATTGTCCGAATCTTATTGATGGCGATGACAGAGGTGGGTGTTTATGATTTTATCAGCAAATGCCAACAAGGCAGGTATCCTGGTGGGAGTCAGCTACAGACCACCCAACCAGGACAAAGAGCTGGATATAACATTCTATTACAATATTAGAATTAGAACATTCTCTGGGAGAAGTCTCATGATTGCTGCCATTGTTCTCGTGGAGACCTTCAACTTACCAGATGCTAGAAATTTAACACAGAGGGAAACAGTCCTGAAGGTTCCTGGAGTTTTCAATTCTCAGAAAAGGAAGGAAAGAGATTAGCAGAACTGCCACCCTGGACTGCTGGAGGGCAGATTTTAGCCAGCTTAGGAGTTGGGCCAACAGACTCCCTGGGCAGGCAGTTCTGAAGGACAAAGGAGTCCAGGAAGGCTGGACATGAAAGAAATCCTAAAGCAGGCTGTGTGCTCAAGGACAAGCCAGCAGTGAAGACCTGCCTGGCTAAGAGGGAACTTTGTCTGGAACTCAGGTTGCAAGAAGAAAATTTATGGCCTTTGGAAGGGACAGGCAAGCTCAGGAGAACTGAAAAGATGTCGTGAGGTCATGCAGGAAGAATGGGCCAAAGTCCAGCTAGAACTTACTGTCTTATTTCCACTGACAACAAAAAACAATTTCTATTAATGCATTAGCAAAAAAAGAGAATCTTCATCCTTTACTGTCCTATAGTGACAAAGAATGAGGAAAATGCCTTTTCTGCCTCAGAATGGTAAGACCAGTTGTTGTATGGGCACCCAGCCACCTGAACTGGAAGACAGGGACAGGGAGCAGAATGAAGCCCAAATAATTCAGAGGGAAATATTTGGTCATATTTTGTCAAATATTTGGAAATATTTGGACTTGCTGCACAAGTCCACAGTGCCAGATGGGATCCACCCAAGGGTACTGAGATGGTGACAATGCTCATGGAGCCACTTTCCATCATTTCCCAGCTGAGCTGGCTCACCAGGGAGGTCCCAGGTGAAGGGGAGCTGGCCAGAGTGACACTCCTGTAAGAAGGGCTGGAAGGAGGATGCAGGGAACTACCGGCCTGTCAGCCTCACCTCAGTGCTGGGAAAGGTCATGGAGCAGATCCTCTTGAGCGTCATCATGCAACACGTGCAGGACAACCAGGGCATCAGCCAGCCAGGGTTTATGGGTCCTGTTTGACCCACCTGATCTCCTAGGACAGAGTGACCCCTTCAGTGGATGTGTCTGCCTGGACTTTAGGAAAGCCTTTGACACTGTTTCCCACAGCATTTTCCTCATGGCTTGGGCAGGGACACACACTGTTCACTGGGTAGGAGAACTGGCTGGACGTTGGGGCCCAGAGAGTGGTGGGGAATGGAGCTACATCCAGCTGGGGCTGGATTACACTGACTGAGCTCTTCAAGGAGCATATATTTATTTAGCTTTCATTTTACTTTTTCATTGGCAGGGCTATTCTGTAGCAGTAAGACTGAAACTTTGCAGACATTAATTTACTTTTTTCAAGTTCCAGGTGCACATAAATGAACTGTCAAGCCTTGTGCTGCAAAAATACTCCTGCAGTGTTAGTAACTAAGGGGTTAAACTAGTCCCCTCTAGTCCCCCCTCTCACTGCTCTGGCCAAGCACATGAGAAACTGAGTTCTCTAATACTCCACAGACCACAGACAGACACCAGGGAATTAATCTGCAATGTCTTTTTTTGAGTTGTGAGGCTGATAGAGATTTTGCTGACAGACCATCTTCAAGTCACTGACTGCTGTGAAGAAACAAATAAAGTGGAAATTAAAACCCACCAGAGAGCCCTATTAGTCTAATTTGTTTAT
Source organism: Pseudopodoces humilis (assembly GCF_049639895.1). Taxonomy (NCBI): domain Eukaryota; kingdom Metazoa; phylum Chordata; class Aves; order Passeriformes; family Paridae; genus Pseudopodoces; species Pseudopodoces humilis. Next base: position 7,942,976 of record NC_142204.1, on the reverse strand, counting down.
CAGCACCAATGAATATGTTTTACTCCCATCTTACAGTATGTGAAAACTTTTTATGCACAAAATACATATGTTTGTGTATCTGTTCATATACCTCTGGCATACTGGAACACTCTCAAGTCATTAAAATTTGTCTTGTAGGAGAAAGTGAATAGGACTAATGGTACAGACAGGCAGTCAATGCTGGAGGAGCAGAAGGAAAAAAAACCCTAAAATAAAAACCTCAGAATTGCAGTGGAGTTGTGAGGTACACTAAGAGTAAGACATAATTTTCAAGAGCACTTTAGCAGGAACAAATTTGAACAATATCCTCTTTGAAACACCGGAGCAGAACAGCTGGTTTTGATGCACAGGAGCCAGGACAGAGCCAAGCAAAGGATGCAAAGTTCAGACACAGGAGTTCATGCGGAGTCTACATCCCAATTCACAGCAGAATCATGACTGCATCCTCAGGTATGTAATCAGATTTTAGGGAAAATAATTGAAAGAGGGATTGCAAAATGTTTTGTTGTGTTCAATGACTGTGTGCTCTTGCAAACTCATCCTACTACATTAGTATTTCACTCCTTCAGCAAATGCTTTACAGAGCAGATTCCTCTAAAGAAAGTCAGATAAGGATGCCATCAAATTCTCAGGGATCCAGAATAAACACTTTAAAAGGGGTATGATGATAAAATCAAGAAGGACTTGGGAAACATCCTTTTCAGTACAATTACAGTCTCAGAAACTAGTTATTTAATACAGTAAATTTGATGTTTTCCTATTTTACTTTTCAGAAATGCAATAATCTATGGGACTAAAACAAGAAAGCATTCTTTTTTTTTATTTTTTAAACATAAACAATAGATGCAGGCGAAGCTTACACAACATGCAGCCAGCTGAACACCAAAGCAACTCAGTAACTTGTATGATTATAAAGAGAACAACATTATACTGACTTCATGGGTAATTAAGCTCAAGAGTCCTTGACTCTAACATAGGATTTTTTCTTAAAGACTTAATAAAATACACAGTAGTCCAATAGTGTATTTGGATCATGTAACTTACCCTGACAGCATTCTGAACCACCTTTCAAGAGAAACTACTCTTGTTTTGAAGGCAAACATGGCAAAATACTGAAGGTGTGGCCATATGAAACATACACAAGCAAGCATTAACAAACACAAAGGAATGAACAGGGACACATAGACTTTTCCAAACTTCAGACAGTAAGATTATAGTGAGGTACTCCAGAAGCAAGAGTTCTGTAGGTGCCAACATGTGATTAGCACGCACGCATCCCACTGCAAAATTCCCCATGCCCAGTACTGAGACAAGCAGCTTTGTAAACTGGAGCAGAGTTTATGCAGACCAGATGCAACCATAAAAATACAAACCACTTGAACCTTAATAAAATACACAGTAATGGAAATGTTGTAAAACAGATACTAAACCCATAAAATATTAACAAGCTTAATCAAAACAGACCAGGGTCAAAACCACTAAGTCCAGCCATCATTTACAGAAAGACAACAAACACCAGATGTATTCTGATTTGGGGCAAGAGGAGAAGAAAAAACATCCAAACCTATTTTCAGCATTGTAGCAATCTACAAGACATAATACACAGAGTATTTAATATTTTACTGACTTGGAAAGTTACAGGTATGTTACAAAAACTCACTCGGTCACAACTCATAATCTATTCTGTAAAAGAGACATCTGGTATGTGTTAATAATATACAGAATGAGGGCAGTTAGCATTTCTCTCCCCTCAATCCCTTCTTTAATGCTATTTTCTGAAGAAATTTGCAAAACTCTTCAGAACAAATAACTCCAGTTTAATGCAAATCTATAAAATCCTAAATAGTTTTTTAAAGACATAGGTCCTTATAACTTAGTATTTCTTACATGTATATAAGGTCATGTTTTGGTCATAAAAAGTAACATCTATGTGAAAAAGTCTGAAAATGAAGTAACATCTATTTTTGTGTATCTATATATATCTATCTCATATATAACTATGCTAATGTGACAAACCAAGAAAATGCCTCCTATATTCCTCCTGAAAATGATCTGCCACTCTAAACATTTTACCTCAGTATCTTCCTTTTTGTGGGAATGCAGTTCCCTGCTTACCAAACTTTCTGAACCACTTCAGTTCCTTCAAGACAAACACTACATTCCTTACTACGGTTTGATATTGACACGATGTTGTGATTGCAAATACCATGGTTTTATAAAATACAGTTTATTAACCATTATTCTACAGGGAAATTGTAATAACCAACTCTGTACTGATTTTGAAAGCAGCAGAAAGATATTTTTGCAGTTATAGATTATCAAGTTTAGATTCACTTCTCTGAGGTGCGCTTGCACAGATCCAGGCAAGTTAGCAGACCTTCATGCATGTGTGAATCAAAACCTCTTAATTCTTTGCAGTCCAAGCATTTAAAAAGCCTAAAAATTTATAAAGCAAACTTGAAAACATTGGTTGCCAGTTCCTTTGTTTCTGTTTGTTTGTTTTTTTTTTTTAATAAGTCTTTCAAGCATTTTCCTGGGTGGGGAACACTCGGGGTGTTTTTTTGGTTTTTTGGGTTTGTTTGTTTGTTTGTTTGTTTTGGTTTTTATTTGTTTGTTTGTTGTTTTTTTCTCTCTCTTCTGCAATAAAAGTGAAGATCTGTGGCTCAGTAACTGCAGCTTCAGGAAAAACACCAAGTATCATGAGACAGACATGAAAATCACAAAGAACTGGCAAGAATTTCCTAGTGCAGGATTGCAGTGTGAGACTGCCAAAGGAACTGAATTACCTAGCAGCCAAGTGGCTCATGCAGTTTTCTAAAAGCAAATAGAATTGCATTCCAGATCATCACATAAAATGAATGATATGGGGAGGTTTTGGCTACTCGGGCAGCGGGGAGAAAAAATTAAGGATTAATAGTGTGAAGCATTGCCATAGATTTTCCCAGGAGACTGTGGGATCTCACTCATTAGAAGTTTTTATTAATAGGTTAGACAGGCATCTGTTGGGAATGAAGTAAGTACAGTTTATCCACTCTCCAGGCAAAGAAGTGGCCAACAAAACATCTGGGGGACTCTTTGAATCCTACTTTCTGTGATGCTATACTCTGCAAATGGAGAGTGGAAAAACACTTCCCAAACAGTATTCAAATCTTGCTGCAGTGCTTTGAAAAGGAGAGCACGGCACTGAAAGCTTGGAAGGTTCAAGCTGGATGTTCTTTACCCAATACTGCTATTCTCTAACTCAGTGAACATTATTTCATGCATTGCTTGAGAAATCTCCAAATATGGCCACTGCTGACAGATTTAAAATTTTCCTACTCTGAATCTTCTGGTAGCCACAGTTTTTCTTTTTTTTCTTTTATTTTTCTTTTTCCTTTTCCTTGGAAAGGAAATTCCTTTATTCTCTTTAAGGATACACAGAGGCAAGCACATATTTCAAAATTGTGTATCAACCCTGCCCTGTTCTGTCCCCCACCAGATATCACCCTGTAAATCTCCCCAAACAAATTTGTTACAGACAGGTAATCACTGATCTTTAATGACTGCTCTAAGTAGTTACATCTTGAACTGAGTGGATATACACTGTCACTTGATATTTAAGGTATCAATCCTAATTTTATTTATGTGAACACACATGTGTATGTATGGGAAAATCCTCTCTGGGGAGAATGAGAGATTATAGCAAATGTGCCAAACATCATAGCAAAGTGAAGGGATCCACTCACAAGAGGCACTTCCTCGCTGGAATTGATGGAACCGTAGTCATTTAAATGAGGGCTGACCCTGACCTTGATTCTGACCTATCTTTCTGGAAAATGTTACTTTAAGCCTAGTTACCCTCTGTTTAGCGAGAGCAAAACTCAAGCTCATGTGCAGACTCAGAGGTGGGGTGGAACTGGTCAGGCTCATGCAGCACAGAGCAGAGTAGAGAGCTGGCTGCCAGGGGTTTCTTCAGGGCCATTGCCAAACTCCAGCGATATTTTAGAGGCCTTGAAGTAGCCAAAGCTGAACTCACTGTGAAACACTGAATGTGAAAACAGAAGGGCAAACTTCTCCCAGAATCCAGTCCTGGGAAACAGCTCAGAGCCTGAATGAATCTTTGCATTGCTATGCAACGCATCCAAAGGCTCCCATCTAGCCAGGTGCAGCTGCATGGGGAACAGGGGCGTGAGCTCTGCTCTCCCTTCTCCCATGGGCACAGCAGGCTGGTCCAAAGCCACATCATCCCTTGGACTGGCCACAGGCTGGTCTCACAGCCCGGTCAGAGATAGCCAGCGCCTTTGCCACCATGGCACCCAGGGGCAGCTCCACTGGAGTCACCTCCAGACTGGACACACAGCATTCTGGAGCAAAAGCAATATCCAAACAAGTTACAGTCTATTGCCAAGAGATTTATTCACTGAGATTTTAAATCTGGTTTAAACTTGCGGTAGAGACTGTTTGTACTACATGTGCCTCATATGGTTTCCTTTGTTTCCTTAAGTAACTACATAGTCAAGCATGAGGAGACATATCCTGAGCTGCAGGAAACTGAGGAATGGCATCACACACCAGTGAACCACCAGCCACTGACATTTTTCTATACTTCATTCTGTGTTTCAACAATATTCTCTGCACACCTGAATTCAAGAACATCTTCAGGTAATCTGCAGACATTGTTTGAAAGGGAAATTTTTTTTTCTTTGTAACATTTCACTGCATTGTGAATGTTACTAAATTCTTACAGTGAAGAAAGGGAAAAAACCCTCCCAGTTCACTTTCTGTATACCACTAATAATTTACATATTTTTTATTATGTCTGTTTTTTTATGTCCCACCTCATATACTCTTTCACTCCTATATGTCTTCATTTAGGAGCTTCTCTACACTTTCAATTAATTATTATGTTTAAAATGAGAGTGTTCTTCTTCAAGGTAACTTTTCTGATAAAATATCTACTATGACACAGTATATCACATATTATATAACTCAAATTAATGACAAAAGAACATTAGAGCATTTCTTAAATCCTTACGGAAAAAAAGAGGCTCCTCACTTTATTTCTGCCTCTGCCCCAGCTGTCTATTGCTGTCTTCTGTTTCAGTGTTTGGGAATAATATTATCATCATCGTTTCTCAAGTCCTATTGCACCTGCCTCCCCGCTCTCTCAAAGCTCTCCAGTTAGGAACCTACTTCTAGATTGTACTTCTTTACATGCACTTTTAAACGTATATGTTTAAAAGTTTAAATGTATAAGCTTTGCCAACTTATCAGTTTAGTAAAATGATTTGTCATCTCATATTTCAAAGGTAAAGCCTGTCATGCAGTAACCCATACTACTTTTCATGTTCATCATCTGCACTAAATACTTTTCAAATCTGCAAATCTTTGGGAAATAGTTTTCTACCTGGATGTATTAGAAGGCAATAGGCATCTTGGTCATCTTTTCACATAGTACTCTTTTTTTTATTAAGAATTTCATTTGGACTTTGCAATCTAAAAATCTTTGTATTTCTTTCAACTATAGAGCTGCTGCTGGAAAACTTTGAAAAAATCACTCTTACTTTGAAGTTTAAAATCAGCTTTTAAAAATCTTGAATATGATTTTTTATTAATGGTAATGACTAAACTACTTATGTGCAGAAATATGTTCTAAAATTCATATGTGGGCATCTAAATCTGTCAGGGAATGTACACCACCCCTATATTGCAACACAGCTGCTGTAATTAAAATAATTACTAATTCTTCCATAAAGTTATCTTAACCTGTACTGGTTCCTTCCATATATAAAAGAAGGCCAGTGACCTAACAACAACCTTAAAGTGGTTTGATTAAATGTAGAAAACTTATATATAGCATCATCAAAATAACTTTTTTATTTAAAAAAAAAAAAAGGCAGACCCCATGACTAGGGAAGAAAAAGAATTTATTTCCCATAGTTAAAACACAACTGTTTTTCAGCTGGGCTATTAAAAATATTCTCTTTCCAGACACATATTATATTAGAATTAATCTGAGGCAAATAAAATCTTCAAAACAGTACCTCTAGATCAACAACAGAAGAAAATTCTTCTCCTAACAAGAAGAATTTAGCTTCATTTCTCCTTAAAATAACCCATTAATTTCATACAGTCAGCATAAAAATCTGCAGTCTAAATGTATTTCCTTTATAAAGTCAATGCTCCCATATGAGCCATAGACAGGGACACATTTATAAATCCTTCAGGACCTCCTTTTACAACACTATTGCTTTTTGTTCATGTAGGTGACATTACCCATTTAGCTTCATTTTAAGCACTTTTCCTTTGATATAGGGTTGTGAGTTCCTAGGCAAAACCAGGAACCTTCTGGTTCTGAAGGAGAGTCAACTGAAAAGCAGATATTCCTCACAGCTTCCTCCCTGCCAAGAGTCATTAAACACACAGAACCTGTGTCTCTGGGCAGCAAAACAGGAATGGGACAGAAAACACACTACTAGCCATAATCAGTGTCATGGAATCAGTAAGAGCACGAGGAAATCCCAATGACCATCCATACAACCAGTATAGTACAAACCCACTTCTATCTACAGCTGGCTTAAGAGCAATAGTTAGATTTGCAATTTTTCTACCTTAACTCATGTAAAAATGGTGGCTTATTAGAGAGTAAGAAATACTGACCATTTAAAACATGCAATGCAAAATACAGCATGCTCCTTCCGTAAGCTTCCCTGAATCTTGATGCCACCACTTGCTCTATGGATTATGTTTTGAAAAAACTGAAGGGGTGCTTTGCCAGAAGCCAAGCTGTTAGTGCAGACACCAGAAAGTCAGCACAACAGGCTGTCTTAACCAGGAGCAAAACAGATTGAGACAGGAAGGATCCTCTCATTTCTGGCCCCTTTTATAGTGGTGTTGAGACACTTCATGGTCTTGTCTTCCTGGGATAATTGCCAAGTAAGGAATGATTATCACTGCTGCTCTACAAATAAAAGAGTGGCTATGGGGCCGTATTTTAAAGGTACTTAGGTGCCTAAGGATGCAGATAGGTACCTACTGGTATTTTAGCTCTTAACCTAATTAGCAGATTTAGTTGCAAATTCTTGCCTTGGGCATCAGTGTTTGAAAGCTGTGCTATCTATTGAATCACCAGGAATATCATTACAGCTGTCCTGAGTTTAGTGTTTACATTTAACTTTAGTTAAATGGGAGAAAAGGAAAATATTCCAAAACTGAGAGGAATAGACTTAAAGTAAACAGGTATGAACAATTTGCACCAAAACACGACAGGCATTGGAGTTATGCCAAGACAGGATATTAAATACTGTAATTCAGATAGTTTAATTCCCTGGCCTTATGTCTCTTAACCACATGCTACTTCTGTTACATTATAGTTTCTCACTCTCATTCTCTATTACACTATTACACTATATTATACATATATATATAGTCTATATATACAATATATTCTCTATTAAACTATTACACTATAGTTTCTTATTCTGAACTTCTAGTTCATAATGCTCCAGCCTAGGACAAGCAAATAGCTACATTCATTTCACTCTCAGTTAAGTATTTTTATATTGTGTCTTTATGTGAAGTTAAAAATAAATGGCTAATTGCATTAGGATGCACACCACAAACAGTATGTTTATATAGCTACAAAATTCTCTGTTAACAAATTGGGTGCTATGTAGAATTAAATGGGTTAGAAACTTTTGCAAAACAGCTCCCAGTGCCAGTATTGCATAGAGAGTATCTGCATGTTATTGGAAACATCAGAGCAAAACAATGCATGTAGGGAGCAAGAAACTTATGGCAGTTAATATTAAGTCAGATAATACACACAGTTAACAACACACGTGCAACCAGATAACTATCAAGAACTAAAACACTGTACCATCATCCCAGAGTCTATAACAGCTGATAAACCTCAAATCAGTGATGAACTGGATAATCATTTCCAATCTCACTTTAAAACTATCTTCACCTGTCATATTGATAGGGTCAAACTGCCAAGTCAAAGCGACTTGAGTATTGTTTTGATGCAGAAACATCTGGGTCTGTTGGCAAATTTCCCATCCAAGTAGAGCCAGGGCATGGCCAGAGCTCAGGCTCTAAATGGGGAGGTGTCCCTTAACACATTTGCAGCTAAACAAAAAAGAAGGAATCCTGAAAATGACACGTGTCTTGTAGGTAATTACACCAAGAAATGGTAAAGCATATGAAAATTCTATAAATACAGTAATAGTAACTTATGGATAATGTTTATTATAAAATCAATAAATTCACACTATACAATGAATATATCAGCAGTAAGTGTCTGCGGAAATTAAGATAATGTTTTCAAAACATTCATGTCTCAATGGCAAGAAGTGAAACAAGGTAAAAACTTTTAAACTTCTTAGTATTAATAAGTCACTATTCTTCCTTGTTACCTATAGAAAACAAAACCAGTAGAGATTATAACAAATAACAGAACCTTCAATGAAATCAAGGGTGCAACAAACTGCATCTTCATCCATCCACAAACAGGTGTTTAGCAGTCTTTTATCACAGCTGTTTCAGTCATAGTCATCGTCATTTCTCTAGGAAAATAACTATACTTTGAAGTCTAGAAAAGTGTCTTCAACAAAACATGAGACAATTTAAACAATATTCAAACCTGGTGAAAATTAATTTTGACAGAAGGAAATAGCAAAGCTTAACCTCAAAAGAATACACAAGTGATAAAACCTAACTTAAGAATACTCAGACTTAAACATAGTGAAACTTAACTTTGCTTAATTCTATCAACACTTAATTTGTATCAAATGAAAACATAACTCATTCTGACTCTGTTATTACAAAAAAGGCAACTGAAAGTTTGGTATATAACTTTTGAACATAATATAGCAGCAACATGGATTTATTATAGAGATTATAAAGATGTGTCAAATACATTATGATTTTATGTAATTTGGCCTTGAGAATAACTCATAATATCTGCAGATATTATTGAAAATACTCTGAAAATACTCATTCATAGTAGGAATTTTCCTGGTATGAGCTTATGTTTATTAGGACTTTTAACATGCAGGTTTACTAGAGAAAAACCACAACAATGCAGGGTTTGGCAAATTGCCATTCAGCTTTTGCAGCATTTTGCAGAAACATCAAGTCCAATTTTTAATTAAAATCTGAAGTCCAAATAGGTATATATGTTGTCACATGTGTTTTTATAGCAAAAAAAATCACAATGAAATTACCTTATTAAAATTGTGGAAAAAACAAGCAAACTGGTAATATACAGTTAATTTAACTTTGTCTTCTTGTACAGTGAAGATTCCCTAGGTAATTATTTTTTAAAACATTAATATCTTCTGTAGATAACATTAATGAAAAGGTCATTTTATCAGTAGCTGTAAATCACTCAGTATTTTGACATTAGGTTTTAAAACTAATTATTGCAAGGTAGCTTCAATTCTGTTAGTATTTACTCTAAACTTTTCTAAAGAGCAGCATTTTGATGTTTCTATGGGGTCACAGTAATTTCTCCAGTAAAACTGTAAAACCACAAGAACTCATAATTACTTAATTACAAAATTAACTCTAAAAAGGTATATAAAGACATTCTAACTTTATCAATTTTTATAAGTTTTATCAGCAATTCTGTTAAAGAAGGTGGATCTTGCCATGTTATATTCACATAGACAACTTTAAATCTTTCCAGTAACTCCTGTTAAAAATCACAGTTGATTAAAATCACAAGGTTAACTTTAACAAACATGTTTCAATGTGTCTTTTAGACATTCTGATAATGGATGAAGCTGGTCAGCTGCTCTCTGGCATGTTCTGGGGGTCTGAGCTGCGCAGGGGGAGCTGAGACTTGCAGGGCTTGGGAGGAGGCAAGAGAGCTCTGATGAGCCAGGGGGGCCTCCCAGCCTGGGGGACCAATACAATTCTGTGGCTTTTTCATCCAGCAAACACCGACAACCTTACATTTTTAGCTGTGTCAGCATTTTGCCTTTGTCGGATTGCGGGCAGTCCTTCTCCTCATTATAATCTCTTGTTTGCAGACTAAAGCAATCTCCAGGTAGCAGCCAAATCTGCAGCCATTCCGTCCCCTTTTGATACCACATCCCACAGTCTTTCCCCAACCTCTTTCCATGCTCTAATGCTAAAAGCAGTATTTGCATCAAAATCTCATGATTTTGCCCACAATAACATTCTACGAAGGGCATAGTCTGGAGTCTTAACACCTTTTCTTTTCAACAGAACTTTCCATGTACATAGAATGTCTGTTCTTTGCTTGATAAGTTAGTTCCCATTATGTCCCCGGTGGCTCACCTGGATCACCGTCCCTCCAGGTGTCAAAATCAGGTCCCGGCCAGCAGCTTCCCCTGCTGGTTTTAAGCTTCACCAGGCTCCGTCTCGACTGCACCTTGTCTTGCAGCCCATCAATATCACATTGGAGTTCACCAGATGTTGTAGTAGAGATGGACAATGACACCTGTTTCTTCTTCCAGCATACCTCCATCTTTATTGCACACAGCTTATATTTATATGGTTATCAGAAGGGACCGTGTTTAACCCCTGTTGGTTAGGAACTCCGTTCACTGGGTGGTAATGGTGAGTGTACATGTCAATCAAAATTTTTCTCTATAACAATGTTTACATACTTTTCCCACTGATTCTCATGGAACAGATCCCTTGTTACTACAGGTTCACTTGTCTTTTTCCCCAAGAATAGTTTGTTATGTTAATGAACTTCTCATTCTCAAGATGCTTTTGCATGGGAACATATCGGGCTAGTTGCTAGCTATACTTAGCCAAAGTAACAAGGCCTGAATCATGATTTTACAAGGCCTTTCTTTTGTAAGGTTTAATATGTGACATATTATAAGGCTAACACATTCTTCTATTTTTACAGGACAGTGCACATTCACAAATCGTATCAGATCTGTACTTGTGTCACTTCAAAAATAAAATAAAAATAAATAGCAAGTGTTTCCCACTTGGGTTTCCTTCACAGCTTCTATAGAATGTTCAGTGCAATCAAACAAGGATCACTTGGACTAAATGATAGTTGAGATTTCTCTGTAACAGAAGTATGAACTAACTCTTACTCTGCTGCACTGGGTGCCATGACATGAAATCCACTGGTCTCAGTACACAGTTCTCCTTGGTCCCACATGCTTGCTAGAGTTGGCAGTACTTTTCCCTTCTGCTGGGAAAGCTAAGAGCACAGGACTGCACTTCAAACTCTGATCCCTGTGGAGGTAAGGAGGCACCATGCTGGATTTCATTCATCAGAGACCAGCCACTGAAATGCATAAGAAAATGCAATGCTGCCTTTTATTATTGAATAAAAGCTAACACTGACTTTAATACTGAATGTAAGGATTTAACAGTACTTATTACTAATGAGTAAGGATTTTTCAGTTAAGTTTAAATTTAGATTAACCAGTTGCTGGTCAATCAATTTCAGCAGCCATTTAAAATAGGCAGGAGTCTGTCTTCTTTCTAACTTCACAATCACAATCTAATCAATTAAAATAATGCTGGTAAGAAAGAAAACCAATGCTCTCACAGAAGACAGCCATTGCAAGTTTCTGTTGTCAGATTATAATACTTGGACTTTATTTGGTGTGCATATTTGGATAAGCAAACATCAGAGAGAGATACTAAGACTTAGTTTTTTCTTTCTGTGCCTTTTAAGTCTTATGGATACTTAGCTTTTCAAAACAGTTCTGTTATCCAAAAGTTAAGTTCCATGGTTATTCCACCTAAGCCCTAGTAAAAGGGATTGCCCTCTAAGACATAAAGCTACTGTTACCCTGGGGAACTGTCTTCTCATGACAAGATCCCTTTTCTCCAGAACTTTGCAGCCTGGTAACACTGAAACAAAGCCTCTGATTTATCCAGCTCTTCTCTCTGCAGCTTACTACTTGTTCAGCCTTACAAACAGATATTGCTACCCCCTGCAGGGCCATCCGGGCCAATTCTTGGACTGGCCCTTAGGGCACGTTAAAGGATTAGCCTAATTCTCAAAACCTTTCAGGTGACCTCAGAGCCTGACACTTTTACCTGGCGTTACCTACGTCCATTCTTAGAGCTCTCATCAGACACAAGTCCTATCATCATCTCCTTCAAGCCACATCTCAGCAACCCAGCACCTCTCTCTTCAAGAACATCACAGTACAGGCAAGACATCCAGTCCTCTTATTTACTGGGCCACTCATGCTACCAGAGGAAAATAGCAAGTGTAAGAGAAATCTCTTAAGGTACTAGAGAAAATACCAAGGCAAATGCTCCCCAGTGACACTGGGGCAGGCCTCCCTCTTGCTTTGAGATGAGGGCTTATTGAAGCATGTAGTCACTGCACAGGCACTCTCTCTGCTGTTTACATGTACACATACACACATGATCTCCTTTTCCTTAGGGAAACAAGTACTGGACCTTCTTGCCTCAAAACTCCTGCCTGCATCCAGCACTGCTATGTAACACAAATCTGCTTGCAAACCACCTATGTATCTGAGCTCAGAACAACACAAAAAGCAGCTCCTTGTGTTGTATGAGCCACCTTTACATGCATTTACCTGATGATATTTTGTTTCTAGCAGGTATAAAACCCAGCCATGCTTGTTACCTGCTTGGTACGTCTCTTCCCGTCATCTGCAAATCAGCAGGGTTCAGTTGAGTTGGCACCTCTATTTTTGAACAGACAACAAACAGTCCTGACCAAAGTCAGTCTGTACAAAGATAGTGCTCCTCTCTTTGACTGGAATCACTCCAGAAGGAGCAGGATATTCTTTTTAAGATAAGTGAAGTGACAGAAATCATCCTGGCTCTAAGACAGCAGAACACTCAAATACAGAGTATCTTGAGTTACTGCTATATTGGTTTTTTAACTGGACAGTGCTGACACAGCAAAAATATTTTTAAAATTCTCTTGAACAGGAGCAACCAGAATGTGGCAGAGAATTGTGTATAAAGAATAAAACATAGGTCAGACTAAGTCTGTGCAATCTCTCATACAGCTGATTTTTTCTTTCAGCTTCATGATTTACAACATCATGAACTGTTAAGCAGACATCACAACAAAAAAGTTTGACATTAAATGACTTTTCCAGCTCCCCTTATCTCCCCTTGTACTGAAAAGGCAATGCCTGTCTGTCACACAGCACTTTTCCCTCCCCTAGGATTTCCAGAAACCAGCTTGAACATAAGCTTTAAAGCCGGAGAGCAGTGGCCAGGCAGCGGGTGCCCAGATGCGCTCACAACACTGGTGAAACAGTTCTGCTACAGCTTCCACTGAGCAGAGGGAGGAAGGACTTTCATGAATTGCTGGATTTGAAGAACTTATTCCTGTATTTTCTTTTTGTCATTAAGTTTCTGTGTACAACCACCTAAAGTTATTTCATTATTAGCCAAGGCAGAGACTTCACAGAGAGTCTCAGGAAGGTGTTGAATGGCCACAGAGACCTTGGAATACAGCCTATTAGGAGCAGGGCACGGAGGAAAATATTTTTGCCTATGGAGTTTTTGAGTATAGCAAAGATGTCTTACACTCAGTAAGCTTTTAATTTCTGATAGGAGTTAAAATGCACTGCATTTGTTGACAGGAGTTACCAACTATGAACTATAGAAACCACTTTTGCTCCTAAAATCAGCTGATGATGATAGAAGTATCTGCTTCATTTGTTCACAATACACTGTTCACTGATGAATATTACATTTTTCTGGGGACTGCAGCTGGCAGTGATAAAAATGCCTCTTTGCTTTGCACCCAAGTACTGCAGTTTGGGTCAGACATATACTCTGGGGAAAGGCACAAGGTACAGGAATCTTTCCTTTTTTGAATTGCACAGACTGTTCAATGTATGAAAGGCTGTAGAGTGCAGGTGAAACAGGAGGGAGAATGACAAACACAGCATGCAGACAGACTACAGAATAAAAATAAACAGGAATAGGCCCCAGGTGTGAGGGAAAGTCTGACTTTTCTCTGAGGATCCTACATGGTTATGTTAAAATCATAACAACCCAGGAAGCCATTGGAAGTTGCTGAATGGAGAACAATCTGAGGCAGGAGACTTGTCTTTCACTGACACTCTAAATTAAGTGGAGATGTGTTTCCAAACCATTTCTTTTTATGCAGTCTTAACCAGGAGACCTCAGCAGTTTCACAGCTTTGTATGAAAACAACTTACAGTTTTAGGTTGTCTCCAAATGATACTGAATTTTGGATACAGTTTGCATCACTGTGAGCACATTTTAAAAGAAAGATGCAGGAAGATACACTTTGCGGCTCTGGCTGGCACATGTTTTCCTTGACAACTCCTTACAGAAAAATGACAGCCAGTGTTGGGTCACACTGTCAGACACATTTCTGAGATAGCAATTGATTTTTCTTGGTCTTAGACTATGCAAAATGTTAATTTAAGATAATTACAGCTAAACATGAAAACAAGTGTAATTCTGCCAGCCTTGGTCCCAACACAGAGGGCAGCAGGGTGGGATGGGAAAAAATATTTAGTTATAGCATTGTGATTGGAGTATTGACAGCAAAGATCAGAAATGAAACACCAAAATGGAGATCTGGCATCCCAATGCCACTATTCCAGAGATAGATAGGAAGCTTCAAGGTTGTGAACAGGCTCCATGTTCTCATTTCCCATTCTGCCTCTTCAGTGGCTGAACTGAGCATTAAACCAAACAAACAACCCTGTGAGACTGACCCTCAGATATGGCAGCTGGTGACAGCACTGGGGGAGTACAGACAGGATATTGCTACCAGAGGCAGACAGGATGGCAGGCACTACAGGCATCACCCTGAACTTCTTTTTCTTTGGGGTGTGTGGAAAATATGGAGCTGCTCAGTAGTTACTTAAGAATACCATGCACTGATTTAGTCATCAGAATGTTCTTTTTTCAGCTGTGGTGGTTTCATTCAGTCCCAGTTTGTCTGGTAAGGTAGGCAGGAAGGAAAAGCTTGGCAAAATAAGTGATAATTCTTCAGGAGTTAAAAGTCAGTGCCAAAAAGAGGTAGCAGTTCTTGTAGTTTCTTTCCAGCAACCTATAAAACCAGCTCTGACCTGGACAGACAAAGCACACAAATACTGCAGGATGTTAAGAATGAAGATAAGCCCTAGCAAAAAGAGCCTCATGCTCTTAAAAGTGTGCTTTATTTACTAATAGGAGAAAGTCATTATTAAGTAACATTATTTATGCAAATTCTATATTATGTAATTCCTTCCTTCCCCTGCTGCTGTACAAGATACTTTATGCCAAACATGCCTTCTTCAAACACAGTACATCATAAAGTGCAGATTCCCCAAAAGAAGAACTGTGAGTAAGTAATAGCAGCCAGAAAGATGAGATAGCAGATCTGATGAAGGGAACTGAAATTCTGCTTTGCGGTACAAAACAGTCACACCTTCTCCACTGAGACAGACTCATGCAATTGACTTTCAGCCAGCAATTCTCTGCAATTAAATGTAGATAGCATGGGACTGCAATATCATGCACCCTTTAGCATTCCCTAAAACCATGAGTGAAACACAGATGGTTAGGAATAGCAGAGAGCCTGCAGCTTCTATTGTGGTAGCATCAACTTGGGCCCAGCAGTCAGAGGAATCCTACCGAAAAAAACCCAGATCTTTGGTGCAGATTAGCACTGTGGTCCCTTCCCATCACTTTACCAGAATTCACCTTTCTCTCAGTTGGTGGGAGTGTTAATGTAAGATAAAACCTCATCTATCAGAGCATGAAATAGCAGAGTTATGAAGGCTAATGCATGCAATGCATTCTCTTCATTGAAAAGAGCACTGTTACAGGTTTTCACTCTGATGTACCAGTAACATAATTTTGGCTTTTGAAAACTCCCTCTGTATTTCATTTCTTTGTTCACCATGAAATTTAACCTAACAGACTCACAAGATTCACACAATCCACAAGATCTAGGTGCAATTTCTTCTTTTAGAGAGATTATGACAAAAATGGAAGCAATCAGTCCTCTTCCTGTGATAAGCACTCTTTGACAAGGACCAGTCTCCTCAGATCTCATGAACCTGTAATGCTGTATGAAGCCCTACCAAACTTCTTCTTACTGTCCTAGGCTGATCAAAACACAGCTCTTGGAAGCTTCTTTCTAAAGCCCCAGATACGAAACTTAATTTAACCAAACTCTCAAAAATGATAATGCAAGTCATTCAGTTAGTGAAGAACAAAGTTAAAAAGCAGGCAAAAATGGAAATAAACTATCATTACCTGGCTACAATTAGATATTTCCTCTGCAGTGAGGCACTGCTATGAAGGTGCACCATGTCTGGAGGAAAATCACACACAGGGGTATATCAAAGGTTACAGCCAAATAAAGGTGGCAAAAAATGCAATTAGCTGGAACTCCCTAGCAACAGGGACAATATTTTCAGAATAGCAAAAATTAAGTGACCTAAAAATAAGAACTCTTGGCTAAAAAATGTGGTCATTCAAAAAACTACACTGAAGGGTAAAGGAACCAATGCTGGTGTCACTTATCTCCTTTATGCTTAGGTTGAGGCAGGCCCTTCAGGAAATTTTGACTTTATAAGGCAAGATAGGAGTAATAAACATACCCTTTGTTTTTGCCATCTACTATTTTAATGCAGGTATAATCTTAATGAAAAGAATATGCATCCTACTATATGTGACTTGACTTGAGTCTGCCATTTCATTCACATTAAGTTTGAAAATGTATGCTACAGAAGATTCTAATGGATCTTCTGCCATTGCACACAGTCCCTTAGATTTTTACTTTAAATCAGCTCCTGCTTTTTCAGGAGTTAGTCTGGTATAAGGCTTACTTTCTGATATGCTTTGCAGGACAACAGCTGGGAAGATGATATCACACGTTGCCCTTTTTAACTGGTTAAGTATCACAGGAGTTTATGCAATACATGTTCTGAAAGAGAACTCACAGATCTCTATCATTTAACTAGGAAAATTATTTTTCTTGTATTCACTCAGGTCTCTATCAGGATACAGTAGTTTGGTAATTGCTAAATTCTTCTCCATGTGTTTACCTAACTTGTCAACGTAATAGTCCATGGTAACTTTTTCACACATGAGATAATAAAATCTAAGTCTGCAGCACCCCAGTGAACAAAGAACATAAAGGAGGCCTTTCTCACATTCCTTCTCCTCCAACAAAGAAGCTGCAGCTTTTGCTTTTTTGCTAACCCCCTCCACTAGCCCAAGACTTGCTGCCAATGGCCGTGGGTGAGCACACAGCTTTGGTTTTCAGCTGATGGACACAATGAATGCCTTGGAGTTCATTTTAAGTGGAAAAAAAAATTTAGGGAGCTAATTTTGATAAGAGAATGAGTTTAAAGGTCTCAGGAGCAGGAAAAGAATGTAAGCAGAGGGACAGGAATGAGACACGAAAATGATTATGAATGTTCTGAAAAAGAAAATACAAGGCACCTCAGGAAGAGGAATGTTATGTGAGAGTGAGGACAGGGGAGGAAGCAAGGTAATGCACTGGCGAAAAACACTGGAAAACACTTCTGAGAAAGCACAGCAAAGGAAAAATGGTGTAAGTTTACAGCTCTTCTTCTTAGATGAACATTCTATTCCCTCTACTATTAACATTTTAGTATTTTATCACTGGCTGCAAAAGAATTCTTGAAGGTCTTTGAGCCTGCCACTACAACATAGAATAGATAGGAGAGAGAATCTCTCAACAGGTGACAGGATCAACATCACAGCTTATGATCATATTCTATCAACAGCTTGAAAAAGCCTTTACTATGTCTTTCTATTGACTTTCTGAAAACCAAACAAATGAAAACCAGCACCTGTCCTAGAAATGCAGACTCTACAAACAGCAGCAGCCCATTAAATTGTATGTGGGTGACAAAATGACCAGAGATTAGGAAAAATCAGGTCATCTTCAATTTATCAGTTCACTGGTCTCTAGGTGTCAACACTCCTGATAGGTTTATTAAGCCAACAACCAGTCTTGCAATCCACTAGTTACATCTCTTCAAATTTCTTGTGCTGAAATGTGTAATTAATAGTGTCTGGTTGTTACATTATTTGTTCTGCAGTCATGAGAGCTAATTCATTTCCATGTTCTAGTTAGCTAGCCTGGGAATGTCTGTATATGTTGATCATCTAATGTTAAGCAACTGAGTTAGTGCCATTTAGAGGCACACAAAAGACTTTAACCCAAAGACTGTAAGACTGTAACCCAAAAAATCTGTTCCTGTAAGTACTTTAAAACAGCTGACCTCAATGCAAGCAATTGCACGAGTCCAAAAGAAAACAAAGAGAACATGGCTGGAAATTCTAACAATCTTGTCATCTTCTCACAATTCTTGATGTTACTGTAACCCTTCCAGAAATACACCATGAAAATCAGGCAAGTGTGAACAGGTGTGTGGTGTATTCTAAACCATTGTCAATATCCTGGTTACTGAGCTGGAATCCCAAACAGCCCTGAACCCTGTGACCTCAGTGCTCACAGTGCTCCCTGAGTCAACTCCATAGGAACCATTATTGCCAACTTCATTATCCATGGGGTCACTTATGCATCAAGACAACATTCACCCTGCTTTTGGAAATGGCTTTGGTCTTCTAGTTGGGTAAGAACAGCACGGTATCCTTGACAATGGAGTCAGTCTATGACCACCTGACCACTTCCAGAAACCCTTCCTGCCAGCCAGTGACTGCCAGAGCAAAATGCCACTTCACCCCATGGATGTAACTCCAAAATCAGACATGGATGGCAGTACAGTTTGGAATACAAAAGGAATATCTACACTTCAAGACTGAATACATGTCACTGAGCTGGATATACAACCAATACGAATTCCATCACCATGGAAACCACTCTTGAAGTGTGAAACATGTCCAAACATTTACTTGATCTTACAGGCATACATATGTAGATTTCAAGTACAAGCAAAATCTGCATTTTGCATTGCTTCTATTCTTTCAGCTGGGGAAAACAACTAAGGATAAGCCAGGAAAAATATGAGAATACAGAGGAAAAAAATAGGAGAGAATATTGTTTTGGATTATATGATGTAAGTACAAGCCATTTTACTGAGATTTACATCTTATTAAAACAACCAAGTGGAAGCATAACAGAAAGCCTGAACCTAAAAATTATCAAAGTAGGATTCATTTGTGAATGTTCAGTGTGGATCATTGATCAACTGAGTTGTGAATTCAATGTGAATCAGCTGGGCACATAAATTTTCCTTTATACTTAGGCACCTATTCCAACCCTGTCATTCCACTTCTTTCTGTAGCCAGCCATTCCAAAGGCAACTATGGAATCATTATGCCTATGGAGAGCAAATCCTTTAGGACGGCCCAGGGAGGCACCAAACTCTCAGAGGGCTAAAACCATGCAACAGGAATCTGAGGGCTGCTATTGCTATGGCTCCCCTGATTTCCCACATGACTGCAAGGACACAGCACAAGCCTACAGACGGTCCGAGGCACCTGGGGTAGACAGATTCCAAAATCTGACTTGCTGATCACCAGATCCAGCCTTTCTCAGAAATCTTATATTAAAAAATACAGACAAGATATTTTTATTAATATTGCTCTTTACGGAGCTCTAGGAATATGAAGCACTGATCATTTTTTTAACAAAATGCATGTGAAGTTTAATTAATTTATGTATGCTTTATTCTTGTTTAACATTAAAAATATTTTATCTTCATCTGGATTAAAAATGAAGAACAAAAAGGTGTATGAGAGTCTGAAAAACAACCTCTGCACATATTCCAGGATAATAATAAAATTTTTGGTTTATTGTTCAGGCACATAATTTTAGGAAGGGATATTCATGGAAAAAAATCAGCTGGTTGATGAACATGACTATAAAAGTTCTGAGAAAAATGTAGTTTGTGAAAAAGATGTTTTATGTCTTCTTTATAAGGGAAATGAATCACAAGAAAGATATAGATTTTATATTATATTAAATTTTTTAATATATTGCATGTGAAATAGTTCTGTTAAATGAGGCATTAAAAAAAAAAAAAAGGAAAAAGAGATAATACTTCACTGCCACTCCATCAAAAGCTGATCCATAATTCTCATAATTAGAGAAAAGGCATAAGACATGAATTTCATGGCAAAAGAAGAAAATAATGCAATGAAAAAGTCTGTAGGCATGTGTGTAAATGTTAGCCAATTCCTCCAGCTAGCTCAAATTTGTATCTGCTTGAATTTGCAGAGCCTTTTTTCTCTACAAATAAAACAATTGTTTGAGGCACCTTTCTCCTTATTTCCTGTATCCGTTGAATTATATTGTAACAGATTACTTTTAAAAAAATTAGATTTTCATCTACTTTTCTAAGTAATTAACTCTTTTCAAAGCCTAATTATAACTTTATAGCAAGAATATTTTCCATATAAGCAGGTCTACACATCAGCTCTTGGAAAGGCCATTTAGTCCCAGGTTAGGGACAAGCTCTGGGTGACACTGCTCCAGGACTGCCACATCCAGCAAGGGCTGGAACACCTTTCTGGCAGAAATGGTGGTGTCACACTGCCCCTGCTCTTAGGAGACAAGAGGCTCTAAGACAGTGTGTGGGATATGGAACATACCTGCCATCACAGTGAAATCCAGGCACAGCTTCCTGGTGTTCGCATGGTGCTGGCCAGTCCTAATTCAGGGCCTAAGAAACATAAGCAAACAGCAGAAACTGCCATCAGCATCCACATTTGCAAAGTTTGAACACAAAGAGGCCTTTCCTCCTCACCCTCACCATACAGTTAACTGCCACTAAGGGCTCTTTGTCACAGGCTGTTCCACGGCAGGAAAGGCAAGAGCATGCAGATCTCCCCTAGGCTTGTCCAGTGCAGGAATGAGATCTGGTAACAGGAATGAAGCCTCTGTGTGACTGAAGCATCCTGCCAAACACCATCTATCACCCTGGCACTGTATGTTGCCATGTATTTTTGTATAATACTCAATAAAGAATTTCTAGCCAATATACCCATCTGTCATGGAAGGGAAAATAATCCCATACAAATAAGACAAGCAAAATATGCTTGTAAAGCAAAAATAAATTTGGGGTTTTGTAACTGACATTTAAAGTTCTATGAATATTTAAACTAAAAATAACTTCTAGTTATGCATTATCAAGTGAGATTAAATATTAATGAGCAGTTGTTGCATAAAATCATAAGTCTCTCTAAAGATTAGAGCAAATTATACAAAGTTTAAAGTATTTTAAAATGAAGATATGTTGAAAGTAGTTATTTAAAAAGGAAAGCGGTCCTAAATATAAAAACTCAGAACTTGAAACAGCCTGGTATGTATTATAATATGCATTATAATTTGATCCTGCCTTAGGAAAGGAAAAGCTATTGCCACAAAATTTATCTATGGTGACAAACCTTCAGATTCAAAGTCAGAGTTGTTCTCAGATAATGGAGTGGAACAAAAGGCAATGTCTGGGGCCTGGACAATCTGCTCATGACAGCCACAGAACCAATTTGCTGTAGACGCCTTCCTTCCTCTGCTGCTGAGCATACTGGTCACTGTTTAACTTGGGCCTCAAACTCCTGGAGATTTAAACAATATGCAACCAATATTCAAATAATTTTAAATAAAAATAATGGAAGACTACTCAAATTGAATTTACGGGGTGAACACTTAAGATTTCTGTATTTGCTCAAAGTTTTTTTATTTTACTAAATTCAAGCTCTAAACCAAAATGTTTTGATTACAGAAGATACACTTGAATTGGCTAAAAGCATTTAGATCTCACCTGTGAAAAGTACTGTGAGCCCAAATAAAGATGATGCTTTATCTTCCAAGGGACAATGAACTTGTAGTCAATTTAGAGGTGAAAAATATATACTGAAGGAATATTTTTATATTTGGTAAAGCTATGTGTCTTGTAAAATTAAATATCTAAATCCAATTCTTAAATATTGATCTTATATAAGAACTTAACAGTTAATACTGAAATGATACTACATCTGAACGAAACCCTCTGTAAATATTTGTACTATTAGAAGTCATAAAAAATACATGCCCTGTATTAACTTTGTACAAACTAGTGAGATATTTGCAGGATAATGAGTTTCAGTGTTAACCACTAAAATGCAGCAGACTAATGCCTCTCTTTTGGATGCTATACCATACAGAACAGGAGCTGTAGAGTACATTTTTACCCTCCAGAAAGTCTCTAAGAATCTCTCATTGTCACTTGCAGTCATTCTCCAGCACAAAGTTAATTAGAAAGTGCTAGCCTATTCTTAGACAGGCCAACACAAAAGAAAATCCTCAAGTTAATAGCTATTATAGTTTAACCTGTCAAGCAAAAACACTTTTGTAATGGCAAACACCCCATTCTGATATCCACAAACAAAAACATCTATGTGTCAGGAATAAACCATGAGAATACTGATGGAACTAGAATGGCTCCAGGGTATCACCAGAAATCCATTCTAGGTTGCTCGTGCTACACAAGCTACATAAATCTGGATGAAAAACCTTGAGTGAATTGACAGCTCATATTCAGGTGCAACATCTCATGTTGCAGTTTATGTGCCCACTGCCCCTTGTGCTGTCTGGGCACCACTGAAGAAGATCTGGTCCCATCTTCTTGACATCCACTTTCAGTTACTTTTATGCATTTATAAGATCCCATCCCATTTGTCTCTTTTCCAGGATAAAAAAGCCCAGCTCATTTCTCTTATTTGCAGTTTTATTAAAAAATAAAGTGTAAAGGAATTGTTGAAACTAATTATTGGAAAAATCCTGACCTATGCAAAGGGCTGGTGAAAGATATTCAGTACTACCTTGTTGTAGTATGTTTATTCAGTTCTGTTAAAATTGTTAGTGTTTTGTCTGTTTGGTATGTTCCTGATTCTCCCCCATTTACTGCTTTGGTTGGTTCCATCTGTCTATTATGTAAACCCCTCCCAGTTTTCCTGAATGTTCCCTGTCAATCACCTTTACCCTGCCCCATCTCCCCATCCATCATCATAAACCCCACCTCTTCTTCCAGCTCCTTCCATGTATATAATCCCTTCCTTGACACGTTATTGGTTGCTATGTTATGTTCCCGCCTTCTTTGTATCCCCATTGGTCCCTGACATTGTAACCTCCTCCCCTTACCCCTCCCTCCGTGAGCTCCCATTGGACCCTGGACTGTGCCCGCCCCTGAGATAAAAGCCAGTGCACAGAGGTGCTCTGGGCTCTCTTCGGTCCTGTTTTCTCCCAGCCTAGACCCTTGTGTTCATCCCCTCTCCTGAATAAACCTGTTCCTGGGAAGTACAGCCGAGTGAGTCTCCTTCCTTCCTTTTGCCATCACCCACGACGCCTGATTTGGCAGAGCCCGGCAGGATTCGGTGCTCTGAAGGTTCTGCAGTGGGATCGCCTTTCCCCTGCAGATCCCCACTCCTGGCGACTGCCCATGCCGGAGTGGCATCGTAGAGCTAGCCCGGAGCACCGGTGCGGCCAAAGAGCAGCATCACTACCTAAAACCCTTTTGCTAGAATACTCAGTCTGTTGAGGGTCTGTGAGAGAAGTGCCTACAGACTGAAAACCATTTGGGAAAAAAAGCCTGGACATTTGTCAAGAATAAATTGCACAAAGGCCCCTAAATAAAGGGAAGGAAGTCCTCTTCAGCCATTTTGAGTTTCCACTTCTTCAATGAAGACACACTACACAATTTAAAAACACTACTGGTTCACCTTGCTATCATGAAAACTACACTGGGTAGCTCTGATTATAACAGATAAAGTAAAAGTTAAATTCTGCTTGTTTCCACCTAATCTAAAGAGAAGTCTTGCTCTGGCACTCGAAACAATCCATCACTATACTTCCACAAAAGTGAGCTTCAAGAGTCCTCTGTAAAACTTGTCACCATTTCCTCACATTATATTTTCAGTGTGAAAAACACAAAATAAAGGAAGTTAATTCAAACATGATACAGGGAAAAGTGAAAGGATAACAGAAAAGGAGAGAATCAGTATTATCAAAAACATAGTACAGCAAGGTAGTGTCTAACTTAATAAAAAGCAATTTATGTGGCCAGTTTAATTACTGAGTTTGGCACTGGTATCAGCTTATTACACAGTTAAATCAGTTAATCAGTTTATTAACAGTTAAAGCCATCTGTATATAAAAAAGCATGTTCAGCAACACAAATGGATGCATAGTTAAAACATAGAAACCTGGTTGGTCCTGCCTTTGCTTTACAGTATCTAACCATGAATGACCCCACATGAAGGAAACATTTCCCAAGCATTTCCATACTTGGCCAAAAGCAGCCATCAAACACCCAGGGTGGCTGGATATTCATTCCCTCTTGTAGGAATACTCTGCCCAGATCCCAATCAGACTATGACCTGTGTACCTATTTCACCCTTTTCATGTGACACACAACAGAATACAGCTATTCCTATATGCTAACTTAAAAAAAACCCAAAAAACACAAAAAAACCCCAACCCCAAGTGTCTTTAATCTCTACAAAGTAAAACTGTGAGCCTTCAACAGGATTCACATTTGTGGTGTTAAAAGACAAAACAGAAAAGTACAGACTCAGCTTTAGCATTTTTTTTCATGAGGCTTGGAAGAGGTCAATATAAATGAAAACTGGTTTTATTTCCAATGGTCACAGAAAAGCTCTAAAAACTTGCAGTTATGTGCATGTAGGAGTCTTGCCTCTTTGCCTCTCATACAGTGCATAAATTGCTCAGAATTCAGATGCTATAAAGATATATGGCCTCTGTAATTGTTATCAAGGTCAACGAGAAAAGGGTAAGTGCTTAAGTGATGGATATACAATTTACATCACCCTGGAGCAATGTTAACATGAATTTTAATGTTTAATGTGTATTCAAATGCTGCAATTGTGAAAAAAAGTTACCATCTGAGTCTTTTTGACAAAAATTTCTGTCTCCAAATACATATACATACAACTGCATCATGATTAGATGATACTAACCATCTACAACAAGATTTAGAAGAACTGAATTTCAAAAAATCAAAATTAAAGTCAAATGGCATCACCTTCCCTTTCAAAATATGAACAATGCCAAGATGCTCCAGATCAGAAACAACAAAAGTGCAGAACCATATATATAACTTTATATATATTTGACTTTATTTTCTAACAACTTGGGGGTATGTTTTTTGTGCAATTAGTTAACTTTTGTTAACATTTAGTGAATTAAGCTGAAACATCTAAATTCCAATACACAATCTGCAAGGTTCAGTCTCTGGACTACATCTTTTACCAAAATGCCACTAAGAGAAAGCAGATTTGTTTAGGTTACCCAGGAATGTGTTCCCAGTGGATTTCAGTTACAAGGATGCATAGGTAGTGAAATAATACATATCTGTGATGAGGAAGTTTGACCCAAATGTACTTTATGTACTTTAAATTGCTGTATTTATCATTCCTATTTAACACCTCCTTAAAGCTACTTGGCACAGTTCTGAGATCAAAGTGACCTTTTGCTAAAGAGCAAAATGGATGCATAATTCATTAACTAAACCAGAAAACACTACTCTTGATGATAGGAGAAATGCAAAAATACCAAATTCACCTTCTTTCTTTGTTTTCCTTCACACCTCTAACAAGAAAGCACACAGCAGTGAGACTATGCTAAGCTTATCATAAGTGCAGGAAAAGAAGAGGAAGTTACTGAATGTGCCCTTTTACAGCTCACAGCTTTGACCTTAGAAAACAAATCAACCTGTTATTCTGAAGGTATTTATTTTACCCTAAGAAATACAACATACTCTCCACACACCAAAGATGATATCAACTTTCGTAGAAAACGATGTCTTGTCAAACTTGCCAAGAAATCTATTTCAACTCATGTACCTGTTAGGAACAAGACTAACTCCTCCTAAATCACTGAAATACCACAGAATTATTTATTTGGTAAGACCACATTTTATGCAGCTTCTCTGCAATTCCTGAAACCAAAATTTGGACTCAGTAAATGCCTTGGTTAAAAATACTTGGAAAAAGAGTGCAAGCAGCAAGGGTCATTAGAAGGTGACATAAAAATTCTGACTAAGAGTGCTGCAATGCCAGGAGATGTGGTAGAGGAAGGCAATCTAAATTGCAGAACAATGCTATCAAGCAGATGTCATGTCACACTCTATCTGTGTGTACTGTAAGAGAAGTGCAAAGCTACACCAATTCAGGAGTGACTGTTTTCTTTTTCTTTTTAAGAGCACATCACAGAATCTCTGAGTTGGAAGGGACCTTTTGAGATCCCCTGCTTAAGCAGGGTCATCTAAACCAGGCTACCCACAGCCATGTCAAGTCTTGTCTTGACTCTCTCCACAACCTCTCTGGGCAGCTTGCTTTGGTTTCTGACTACCCTTGCAAGAACAAACTTCTTTTCATGTGTTTAGATAGAATGTCATGTTGCATTTTTTATTTTTTTTTTTTGTACGTCTTGCCTTTCATTGGCCACTACCCAGAAGAAGTACACTACAAAGAAGAGCTCAGCTTCCTCATCTTCATCTCCTCAATAAATATCTTCGGTATTTATACACACTGGTAAGACAGAACCCCCTGAATTCCAAATGTTCCCCAGGCTGAAGAGTCCCAACAATCACTCTCTCCCCAGAGGAAAGATACTCCAGTGCCTTAGTCATTTTCATGGATCCTCACTGGATTCATTCCACTATGTCCAAGTTTCTCTCGTACTTGAAACCCCAGAACAGGACTCAGGACCCCAGATGTTGTCTCACCAAGGCTCAACCTACTGTCAAGGTTCTTCCTAACGTAGACCAAGTTGCTTTGACCTTCCTTCTGCAACTCTGCCTTCTTAACTCACGATCAGCTTGGGGACCATCAGGAACCAAGCAGATTAAGCTGCTTTCAAGCATATGCTGGTGCATGGGATTGCTCCTCGGCAGGTACAGGATTTTTGATTTCCCTTCACAGAGAGTCTAGAGGTTCTTCTTTGCCATTTCCCCAGCATATTCAGGTCCCTCTGGGTGGTGGCACAAGCACCTGGCACATCAGCCATTCCTCGCAGCTTTGTATCATTTACAAATTTGGTGAGTTTTTAAATGCACTATCCCACCATCCAAGTAATTAATGAAGATGTTAACTGGTGCTGGCCACAGTACAGATCCCTAAGGTGCTGCACTAGCGACTTGTCTCCATCTGGGCTTCTGCCACTCATCACAACTACCTGGACCCAGCCATTCTTAATCCCCATCAATATCCATTTATCCAAACCTTACCTCCTTGGCTGGTTTATTACAGGTAGCATTGAAAGCCTTACTAAAGCCAAACTTAGCAGAACACACTGCTCTCATCCAACAAACTAGCTACCTCATTATAGAAAGTCATTAGACTTCTTAAGCATGATTTCTTCTTCATAAAACCAGGATGAAAACTTCTAATAATCTTCCTGTCCGTTACACTTCTGGAAATCGTTTCTAGGATTAGTTGTTCCAGTAACTCACCTCCTGAGGTGGGGCTGACTAGCACACAGTTCCCCTTCCTGAACACATCTGCTTTATTACAGTCTTCAGAAACCTATCCTGAATATGGAAACCTTTCAGAGATAATTGAGATAAGCCTTGCAATGACACCAGCCAGCTCCCACAGAACTCATGGATACAATCCCTTGGGCACCATGGACTTACAGATGTCCAGTTTGTTCAAGTGTTCCCTAATGTGATCCTCCTCCACCAAAGAGTGACTCTGTTGCTTCATACTTCTCTTTGCATCTCAGGGACCTGGGTTTTCTGACAACCTGTCTTTTTATTAGAGGATCTTAACATATTGACCAAATTCAAAGCACTTCCACATCAAATCCTATTCCCAGCTCCTCCCCACAGAAGACTGCATGTGAACAGCAGTATTTTCTCCTGGTACTTTTCTACATGTACTTATTTTATATTAGGAATTCTATTGCAGTTCATGACAGTAAGATGATGCATAGTACAAGAAAAACCAATGGAAAATTTACAGAAGAGCAATTCCATTGACTGAACTATTGAAAAATAAAACCAAAAAACTAATTCCAGCTTAAAACTCAAGGCAAAGAAACATGATGTTTCTCTTGAAAACTTACCTTGACTTTAGATAAACCTTAAAGTTGCCAACTGTAATAATTACTTCTAACAGTGATGAAAATAAATACTACACTTTCACATGAGAGGCTTTTGACTATTCTGTAGGATTCTTCCTTAATGTGGAATGAAGACACAAACAGACACAGAGTAATTTAAAGACTAAAAATTAAAACATATAAAAAATACCATTGTGGTGAGTCTCATGTGAAGTCCACCAGAGAAAGCACTCTGCTGAGCTGGCACAATAAAATCTGTGCCCTTGAGATCAATCCAGTTCAATCAAGTTCATTAACATAAACATAATAGTAAGTCAAACCTGCACATAGGTTTACTTCGATGCTGCACATCTCCCTTCCAAATATGCTGAACTTGCACTACATTTCATTGGTAGAGTTGCAGTGAAAGGGGTTCTGAAATGGAACTGCATTTCTCAAAAATGTGATTGCAAACCTGTGTGAGAGATGACTAGGTTTGAGATTTTATGTGGCATCTTTGGCAACTCACACCCAGGACAAAAAGGAGAAAATTACTACATTAGTAGAGACATGGACAATACACAGGAACAGAGTGAAAGGCTGAGACGCTATTGATATTGCAAATGAGCAGTTTTCCTGAGGCCAGCTGGCAAACATTGTTTCATGTACCACTGATGGGAAGCACAAATGCTCTACAGACCTCCACACCCCCATTCTGTGGTTACTAATACCATTCCTAATGAAGGCTTGGAAAATACCTTCAGGGAAACTGCCAGGTAAGATTCTGACAGTGTCCCCGCATGATCATGACAACATGCCTAATAACCTTTGAGAAACCAGAAATGCTGCCATGCCAGACTTTGATTAAGGACAAACTTTGAAATCAGGAATCTTTGTTGTATGTGCAAGAAGGCTGCACCAAATTATATACATGCATCTGAAGTACCAGAAGTGTTCTTTCACACATGGGAAAATATTGTCTGTCGAGGACAAAAGAAAGTACGGATTCAAAATCTGTGTGCCAGACATGCTGGAAAACAGCATAAATATATGGAGAGAGGATGGGGGGGAAAAAAAAAAAAATCAAGCTCAACCCAAAACAAAAAACCCAAACCCACACAGTGACCAGCTGCAACAAGCCAACAAATACCTCAATGAGAAGTAACAGCTGGAAATAGTCCATTCCAGGACCCACTGCAGACAGAAGCAGAGGTCCCAAAAATATAACAGGCCTAGATGTAAGTGACAAGAAAATATGTTCTACAAAAAATCAGCATATGGAATATGACTGTTTTTCAGTGTCCAAAGAACAAAACTACTAAATTATTTTCATTTTTCTTTTTCCATAAGTCTTAAAGCTGTTCTAACTATCTCTTCCCCTTACTTCCACAGAATCCAACATTGTGATGCTGCAGTTAAGGAAATTAAAGTTTCTTCCATGTTCTTTGCTACAAGTCTCTGTACTCAAATTTTGTGACAAGTGTTTGCAACTTATCTAAAAAGTTCAGAATTGTGTCATTAGCTAACATAATACCTACAGAAAAAAAATACTTTTTCCATCATAAAATAACTTATCTCACACATTTGCTTTAATTTCACATTTACTACCAGGACAAAGAATCAGGTATCAGTTTTTGCTTGTTGTCCTTACTTTTCATCTCATGTTTTTGTAAGTGTTAAAGACTGCTGAGAAATTCCCACCCAAATATTTCCACGAGGTAATGGGATGCTCTAAACAAACCCAAATTACAAACCTAGTTACACCAGCAATTCCTCATGACAATTTGCATAGATTCCCACTATTACTCTGGATTTCTCTTGTATCAAAACCCACTTGCAACATATGCACATCTGTTTTTTGCACATACCTCTTTGGGGAGGGAGAGGAACTCAAAGTTTAGTGACATAATAGAAAGATGGTATTGAAAGAAGCCAGAGAGATGTGGGCAGAACAGAATCCCCAAGCAGAGGGCAGTAACGTTGGAGAAAAAACACAGGGAATGGCAGATCTTGCCGGTGGCATTAAGCAGTAGAGCCCAAAGTAGAGAAGAGCTCAGCTAACCTGCAGTCAGCTGTAAAGATGCACTTTTGCTCTGCTTGGTCTATGTGTGCCTAGGAAGACTTGTTAACTCTCTGCAGCATGTTTGGACATGTTAATCACTTTGGGATCAAATTAATAATCCTGGCTTTCCTCTGCAGTGGTAAAATACAGCATCAATACGCTTTTCAACTACTATTTACATGGTATGACTCATTAAGTGCTGTTTCAGTGCCATTCTTCCATACAGATAAAGAGGGAATAGTGACTTCAATTCCAAATTGAAAGAGTGACAGCCATTTAAAGGGGGGAGGTCACATACAGACAGCAATTTAGTGGTGCTGAACCTGCCTACTCTAGACCTGAATCTGACCCAGAAAAGCAAACTGGAAGAGAACAAATATGCTCTTTGCAAATATCTCTACTAAAAACAGTGAATGTATTAAAGTTGAAATAAGAATCACTAGTTCTGATGATGACATTAAGTTCGCTTCATACTTATAATGTTTTTTTTTAATTGAGGCTTAGAAATAATCACAAAATAAATACACCATACATTTTCTTCCTCTATGTACATAAACTTCAATATCCAGTACATCTTTGATTTCATCTTTAGCCATAGACAATGGAAAGGTTCAACAAAGTAAAGTGACTTGATTGTAGTTTAACCACAAATCTCTGGCAAAACCTGGACTGCTGAACTCCCCATTATGTACCTTCCCCAAAATCTCAGTCATGTCTCCTTCAAGTCTTGCTCAGACACTGAGTTACCAGAAGACTCTTAAACTCATGCCAGCTAACCAAAGGAAGTGCAGCACTGTTCTATTTCCTAGGTGTACCAGTGCAGCTCCAAGAGGAAGAATTCAGTGCTATCACTCAACTTGTGTTCAACGTGACTGGAAGCTCCCGCTCCCCAGACCTCCGGCAGTCACCCCATCCAGGGCAAACAGGGGACTCTCTGTGGCTCCTACAGCCCCAATGACTGGGGTGAACAACTTAAAAGTCCACCTGCAGGCTATACAGAAAGCTCCCGTCATAGACAGCCCTGAGCTGGGATGACATTGACCACAAACATGAAACCTTCTCTCTGCAGTATGAAAACAGACGTACTAGTTATCAAGAGGGGAGAAACCTGCACAGTCTGAAGAAAATTTCACATAATTTAATAACATAATTGAGAATCTTAATTTTCAGATACATTTAAGGTAGAGAAAATAATCACTGTTATACATGTAGTTTGATGGCAATTAGCTCAAACACACTTAAAAAACCACATGGTTGTCCAGTTAAAAATTACCACGGCCAATGAAATGTACAGAGTGTACGTACAAACATATAGAGAGCTCTGCTTGGAGTCTCCATGTATCCATTGTGGGCACTGACACCTGTCAGTGTAATCTAACATCAGATTAGACAAAGATTTTAATTTATCTTAATAAGAATTCCTTCCACCCTAGAAGGTGAACTTGTGTTTAGTGATACTGCTCTAACTCAAAAGAGAATAGTGGGATATTATACTGTCTGAAGAGAGACAGCCATTCTGACACCCTCTCCTCTCCAGGAGGTTTTCACAGAGAACATGAGTCTCCCATTTCCTACCCATCTACCTCCATTAACTCCCTTTATTGCTTCAATCATTGTTCAAGTCAGAGGCACAGTGTGCCCTTATCTCTGATACCTGGCTCTGACGTCCAAGAAAGTACTGAATTTCATATAACACCATGAAAACAACTGTTAAATAGAAAAACTAGGAGTGCAAGTGTGTAAATTAGAGAGCTTTCTTAAGTCACTGGGTGAAAAAGTTAAAGTTTAGAGCTTAAACTAGTTTAGAAAACAAAAGACAAGATGGAGATTTAGGGTGTTGTCTCTTTTCCTTCTTTCTTCTTCACCTTCTTCTTCTAGAGGTTTTTGGGTAGTAATAAGTGATTGGGTAGAGAATGCTGCAGTGCAGCACACAGGTGTTGGGTCATTAAGAAAAATAATTTACTTGGCATTTGTGTTAATTGGTTAAATAGACATATAAAAAACCTTGAAAATCTCTGTTAGCCATTTTGCACCTTTCTATCTTAGTGCACATAGCTCCTTGTACCTTGTATACATGTAATGCAGATAAGAGAAGAATAAATAATCAAATCCAAACAAGAGAAAACTGCCTCTCTCTCATCAGTCTCAGTCCAAGGGGGAAAAAGAACACAACCACAGGTGTCCCATCAGAACAAATCATGGTAAATTCAGGATGTGATAAAAAAATTACCAACTACTTCAGTGAGTCTTAGCAAGTTCAATTCTTAAAAAAAAAAAAAAAAGGCGGGGGGACAGAAGAGCAAATTGTGCTTCTTTAAATAATTTGGTTTCCACACATATTCGGATATGGGTAGGTACAAAGCCCTATGCTTTATAGCTGACTTTATAACTTACTGCAGCAGCAAATGATTACAGTAATTCACTTTGCCTGTTATTTCTGTAATTTTCAAACAAAATTTGCCTTTGCCTACAAGCACAGAGCCTGTCCTTACATACAAGTCTCTTAAATGTGGATTCTGTTCACAGAGTCCCTCTGAAATGAGCTTTAAAGACTGCTAAGAAATACCTGCTAAGAGTCTCTCAGAAATGAGTCTCTCTTTGTACTTCTAGAAGAAAAGAAATTTGCATTCAAGAAATGCAAAGGGAAAGGTGGCAAAATGAGTAGATCCCTAGCAAAGAGCTATCATGATTCTGTACCATTACAGTGGGGAAAAAATAGCTTCATTTATGTAGTAGATTGAGAAGTACAGAGAAGAATTACAGTCTGATAGTGAGAGAAAACATGCTCAATGTAGTTGCTGTAGACAGATGTATAGATTCTTCCAAGGAGGAAAGTCAGAGAGCACAAGGAACAAGAAATTAAATGGAAAGGTAAAAAAGGAAACAAGGAAACACAGGAACCTAGAGAACAATCCTATAAAGAAAAGAGACAGAGGCATCTCAACACACAGAGGAAAAAGAAATGGCAAATGATGCAGAAAAGGTATCCAGGGAATTATATCTGGTGAGCAGAGGTCCTGTGACAAATTTTCATTGAGGATGACAGATAAGCCTTAATGCTGCTTGCTGCCTCATATGCAAGATTTAAAGATTTTTAATTTTTTTTAGGGAAGCTGAGACAATTCTCACCTGTATTTTTTATTTCAAAGTAACATTAAATGATCAACTGACTTTGCTTTTGTCAGTGTACAACATGCCACAATTGAAATGAATGCATCTTGAAAGGGCAGCTTTTCAATACCATTAAATAACATATTAGGGGATGGGGGAAGGAAGAACTTAAATTGACACAACTGCGTCATACACAACTGAGTAATATGTGAAGCACATAAACCATTTGGCTGCAACTACAGAAAACAATTTAGCCACTGGAATTCCATGCTGATTTTCTGCTTTCTTAGACAAGAGGGGCATGAAAACCTGCTACTGACATAGCAAACACAAAATAACATCTGTCAAAATACTGCTTTCGGATCTTAAACTGGCAGGGCTGGAGAGAACAACTCTGCATTTAACTAAAGAATAACAAAAAAATAAAACAATGCTTTCCTCAATTCTCAGCAGCAAATGTTAGTATTTCTAACTTAGCAATTTCTGTGTACAAAGTGGAGCAAAGACAACCAAATTGATCAACTAGCTGTAGTGCAGTTTCTTTGGGCCAGTATCAGCAGTTTTGAGTGGTCATGTGAAAATGCATCCTCTTCTTGTCTCAGCTGAAAATGAGACAAACGTCACACACAATCACCTTACCAAGCACAGGGCAGGACCAAGGGAGGTAGGAGATAGTAAATGAGGCAATATCAGTCATTTAGTTTGAGAGAAATGCAGAGAAATGTTTGTGTTGGAAATATGAGATTCATAACCAATATTAATGTAAATCAGACTGTTATTAAGTACTTTGGCCAATTTTGCAAAAGTTAAAATCAAAATTTAAGTTTTTGTTTTAAGTTACAAAATATGTAAAGATTTCCAGTAGATTCTGGCACTTTTACTGCATAAAATAAACCAAATTTGTAGACTGTACCTGGTTTTAAACTTAAGTACAGCTCACACTTTGAAACAAACACAAACAAGCTGAAAAAGTTAGTTCCCGAAACCCATACTGCATGGACTGAGTTTTTCCTGTTTTGCATGGCTATTGTACATCAGCAATTAGTACCTATTATTACTTAGGGAAATTAAATTAAATATAGAAGCCTAAGAAGCCATTTCATAGTAACTATTGTGTCATTTTTCTCCTAAGAAACTTAGAATGTGACATTGAGACAGGAAGGTTCCAAGCTATTTGCAGAATGTGGGCAGACAAGGAACTCCGTTCTTCACAACTCCCTTGGCTCAGAAAGGTCAATTGATACTTGCTAGTAGGAAAGGCATCCTGTAAATAGAGTCATGGTTTGGTAAGAAAATACAGTTAAGCTTGTGGGTTTTGGAAAGCAAAATATTGAAAGTAAATGTTGTCAATTTTGGTTCATCAATCCAAAGTTATTAAAGATCTTGTTTGTTAAACAAGACAGCTCTTTTCCCTTATTTCATCTTGGTTTTCTGAGGTTTGAGTTTTGTTAGCTATTGGTCTTGATGATGCTTTTATACTGTTCATGATGATTGGTCACCTCCAATATACCATATTCTCTATTTTTTTTATTTTATGCCAAATTTCAATTAAGAAGTAAAGTAATTTAACACAAGAGAAAAGACTTTATAGTGATCTCAAACTCTTCAGACAAAAACTTTTGCACAAAACTCAGGCCAACTCAAATACAAGTTAAATTTCTCCTTCAGTTCATCAGTATTTTCATCATCAGAACAGTGATTTTATAGACATATTCAGAAAACTAATATAAATGGTCACAAACATCAAAGCAAATTCTCAGTTTTTACTTAGACAAATGCCAGCTGTTTCGTCATGTCATGGTCACCTAGTTGTAATTAGGAATATCTGTGGCGAAGGCCACACTGAATCCACCACTGACTGAGCTTTCTCTGTAGGGGAATACACATAATAATATATTATGTATAATCTGTGTATATGGTGATAGTGTCTGTTTATAACAAGCAATATAAAAAGGATTAAGTGGGATTTGTGATAAGGATTTATGTGTAATTTGTTCTAGTTTAGTACGTTTTAGACACTGTGACATCACTGTTAATTCCAAACCTCTTGATGTAGTTAACCTGATTTATAAGAGTCCCACACTCCCAGCTGGGTACGAGAGAAACAGAATACTGAATTTCACCCCTAACATTCTTCCCAAAGGCACCATCCAGTGTTCCACTGAAGAACTTAAACTCTAATAACACAAAATCCTAGCCATTAAAAACCTTCACACATGAACATATCCACTTACTCATTCAACAAAAAGCTTCTAACTCAGAGCTTCAGCTCTCCTGAATTAAATGATTCTTTGTTTTTCTCTCTCCCCACCCAAGCAATAAGAGATATTAGAACTGAATATAAGGAACATCATTATTAACAGAGTGCATTAATTACCTCATTAATGATGTTAATGTTTCTGCAAAACAAAGAACACTCAAGACTTTGCAATGGACCCAAATATTCTTTGTGTCAATGGCAGCCATCACATACACATTGCTGCGAGAGTATGAACCAAAACCAAAATTCCTTCAATACAAATTAACAACATTTCCTTCCCTCAGTTTGTTCCATAGTAGAACAGCTAACATGGCAAACCTGCTGTCTAACCAAAAATTCCTGTGAATCCCTGTGTTACTCTTCCAGTAGGTATGCAGCAGAACAGCTGTATCAGCCAAGCTTTAATTTAAATCTGAAATGCAAGACATTACAGAAAAAAAAAACATTTTAGTTTGTACAAAATATTCCTTATTGAAAGACTATGAAACACAATGTGTCTAGTCTCAGCTAAAATATAGGAAAAAAAAAAGCTTACTAAATTCACTGCCTGAATTCTCCATGTCCCCACATGGTTTCACCACTGCTGCATTCCCTTTACAGCCAAGAAATGAAAGCAGGAAGAGCTGAGTATTCAGATGGCTGCAACAGTGAGGTCTGGAATTCCAGTCACTCGATTAGACCTGAGCAAAGCCCCATGATCTTATGCAACACTTGTTTCTTGGATTGCATCACACATTTACTTAATATAAGATTCAGATTATTTTAAGTACAGAATTAATCTTTCAGATGCAAGTCCGAGCCGGCAGTACAAATGAGCAGGGTGTTTGGCTGCTGCTCCACTGGGTGGCCTAAGGAATATAGCTCTTCCATGGAAAGCAGGGAGTTTGTACTGTTAACACCAGTAAGAAATATGATCTCTCTGTTGAAATGTATAAGACATAGCTGAATCCACAAATCATTAGCTGTTTTGAAGGCCAAACTCAGAAACATACCTTGCCTTCTCTCAGCTTGCCATCAAACATCCAGCCTCACTAAGGACAAAACAGCTCTTCCAACAGGTAGTTCTAAATTACTTTTTCCCACAGTTCCTGCTGTAGTGATTTAGGACAGTCCTTGGATCCTGTAAAATTTTCTCCTTCATCTTTGGATCACTATTTTTTTTTTAATTCTCTGCAGACTCAACACCCCACAACAGCACTGTAATGACACAACCTCTGTGTCTGCAAAACAGGACTTAATCACCTCAGCAGAGGCAAGAGCAGGACGATGTAAACCCTCCTAGGGGAGGGATGTACTGCCTCTGATGAAGGTAAGGCAGTTCTTTCCTTTATTCAGACATTTCCTTTTTGCAAACTTATTTTAAACACTTGCTGAGTGTGGACAATCCTCCAACCATTTCATTTTATCAGGGACAGACCAAACTTCTCCCTCCCCCATGTGATACTCCACAAATCCTCCCAGCAATCCCTATGCT
This sequence comes from Pseudopodoces humilis, assembly GCF_049639895.1. Lineage (NCBI taxonomy): Eukaryota > Metazoa > Chordata > Aves > Passeriformes > Paridae > Pseudopodoces > Pseudopodoces humilis. The sequence continues at coordinate 7,906,075 of NC_142204.1, read as the reverse complement.
TCCCACCACCACCCATTACATTTGTCTGCAGTTCTGATGCCTCAGGGCTGGACAGGGCCTGGGACAGCCTATAGAGGCGGCCTTGTGTAAAACTGTAGCATCTAACTGGGCACCCCCTGTCAAACCTGGCAATAGTTCAGAGGTTATTAGCTGGGTCATGAAAGACAGATGTGGGACAACTGAGTAATTTTCATCTCCTTAGGAAATCCAGTTGAAGCAAAAGTTTGGGATAATAATAAAGTTTTTCTCTGCAAAATCTAAGTCTGAAGTCTAACAACAGAACAGCAATTTTTAGTCTTATAGTCTGAGAGAGAACTACCACAGAGTTTCTGTGCTGCATTGAAGGTGAAACATGTTAAAACTCTGGTTTTATGTGTTTATGAAAGCAGTCAGGAATCATTCGCCAAAAAGGTTCTAAATATAAAAGAGAAATTTTAGACAATGGAATGGCTAAAATGAACATTACAGGTGAAAAGTTTGCTAGACCAACCCTAATGTGGAAAAGTATGCATTTTAGGCAAAATCATAAATACTAACCTGCATGAATGAAATTCAGAACTACTAATTAAAAAAACAAATAAATTCTGAGTTACTAGTGCCATTTTCTTTGTTTCCCATTGTGTTCCTTGGTTGACTTGCAATCCCAGATAGGGTCTGATCCAGTAAATGTTTCCAGATGTAAGGTTTGTAATCTTATTCCCACTAGTTATTGTTTGTATAACCCTTCAGAGTTCAGCCTTAAAGTAAAAATGGGGGAGGGCAAGTAAAAAAATAAGTCCATATCCATTGGAAAGTTAACAACCTCCTTATTCCCTGTTAAAGAGGTGGGATCTAGGCCATCAATCAAGATCTGCAGATCATCCATTTTGGTAAGATAAAATTCCCACTGACTTCCATGGAACACGGGACCTCCCCTAGTCTTTGCCAACCTGACTCAGAACCACTCTGGAAGGAGAGTGTGGGATGGACAGTGACAATCTCTGGACCCTTCCCACTGCTCTGAGAAATAGCATAGCTTCCCCAGGGTATCAAGTACCACTCAAGACACTTTAATGGGACAGATGAAGCTGTTAGCCAAATGCCCATGCCACGGACAAAGGAGACCACATCCACTTCCAGTAGCACTCCAGCACTGCCCAGCATGTGGGGCTGTCCCTCAGCTGCGTAGGGTACAGCAGATCCCTTCCCACACCATCTGGCAGTCTTTGGGGCATCCACTCAGTGACTGCAGGCTTTCCTATCACTTTTCAACCTTCCTTAAAACACGGGCCACAAACCCAGCAAGACATGGCAATGCTAAAAGCTACTTTCAGAAAACTCCTGCAATTGGGTCTATGATACTAACAGCTCTTCTGTGTCTCACTGCATGCCAAGATGAGAAATCAAATGAACCCTTTCAGCACTGGAAAGAAGCCATAATAGGATCTCTAAGACTTAACTTTCTGCAAAACCAGAAATAACTTCTACTTATATCCAGAAATCCAGTGCCTCTCAGGTAATTTACCTTTCCCAGACAAACACAAATAAATATATACACTACAAACTGCCTACAAAAGTATTTTCAGAGACCTTGGGACAATCTTCTTTATGTTCTTTCCTGTTCCTTGCAACAGCATAACTGACTTTTTTTGAGCTACATTGTTTTGACTCTTTTGACGAAAAGAAATCAAGTTTTTTCTCCTATAAATAATTTTAAAGTTGCTTTATTAATGTAAACTTCAGAAATAAGAAAACCAAAAAGTCAAAGTAATAGACCATTCCAGACAGTTTCTTAAATAAAATACAGCAGCACCTCTTGGGTGCTGGAAGCATTCATGCTTCAGCCTGATGCCTTTACAGCAGCCCTGTCATGTGGTAATGATTACATATATTCATTCACTACCAAAAATAGTTTCCTCTAGAATTATGCACAAAGAACATTTGTCCACAGTGAATTTCAAGCTTGGTTAGTCTGCCTGGGTTACAGTTACTCCTAATTTTACAGTGGCAAAAATCCAGAAGTCTACTTTGTGCTAGCAGTTTATCTTACATGTCAGAATACATTCTCCAGTCATTCAAAAGTTGGGAAAGCAGCAGCACCTAAAAACTGAGATCTTTGCTGATGGAGTTATCACAATACACAGATTACCATAGCAAAATTCCAATTATCTTATCTGGAAAAGCATTTCTCTTTCTCCTTTACCCCCCTTGCTTCTCCTCTAATTTTGGTCTCCTTGGGAAACCACAAGTAGGATCTTCCTGATCACTTTCCCATGCCTTAAGGAATCAGTACATACTATCAAGATTGAAACATTTGCAAACTTAGTTTGCACGTAGAAAAGGAAACATCAAACAAAAAAATATGTATATTTTCAATATGTCCACTGTCCTACAAAATATGAGTGCTGGAGTAGTGGGGGAAAGCTGCTGCACATTTTTCCAAGTACAGACATATATTACTTAAGGTGTAAAAAATTTTACATATATTTTAAAAGTTAGCCACATAGAAGACTCTTGAGGATTTCTCCTGTGCTGCTTTGAAGCCATCTATTCTCCCCCTCCCCCCACTTTTTTTCTGGATTCAGAGAAAAATTGCTCCATTCCTGCTTGGAATCCAAAGGAGAACAGGAAGTAACGTCTGAGCTCCATAGAGATTCATTTTTATTTGCTTACAGGACGTGGCGGATTCAAAAACTGGCTTAATTTTCCAGTATCCTTAAAGGACCTGACTTTTTTTTTTTTCTTTTTGGCAGGGAGCATGGTTGGAACTTCAAGTTCAGCCAAAATAGACAATAAAACAGTAAGAAGGCATAATGCCAAAAATGCAAAGGCAGCAGCGTCCAGAGCATAATTCCACCCTTTTTTCTTTCCCCCCCACCAATGATTTACAGAGGAAAATGTAAAAAACAGAAAACCTTCTTTGTCCTAGAATGAACTCATATTTTAACAGCCTACAAACATCTCAGACCCACTGGAGGCAAGCTAAAGAATTATATTGTTCATTTAAAATGACAGATTTTTTTTTTTAATCCATATGTTTCATTGTTATGTTCTTTTGAATATCCTACTTTGTTCTCCTTCTTGGGAGAAAACATTTGTATGAAGCAACAACATGTGGAATCTCTCACACAACACAATATGAAATTTGGTTCAAGAGTAGCCTCTTTTTTTTCTCTTAGCTCAAAATATGCATTTTTAGACATTATTCTCACTAGAAGTATGCCTGTGTTAGCCTCTAAGCCAAAACAGTCCAAATTAATTTAAAAAAGTCTCATTTGCTGTAGCAAAATTGATTTTTTTTTTCTTTTCGGGAGGGTCAAGGCTGCAAATAATGTTACAAAAATGATGTGCAATAACCAACAAATAAATAAAGCTTCTTTGTGAGGATATGTGCAAATGTTTCCTCACATTTTCAACAGGAAGCTAGGCAGGATGAGTCTGCAGGAAGGTCTGGAAACTGTATAGCAAAAATGGAGGGAAAGACAAAAATAGATTTTAAAGAGGATATTGTCTTCCTTACTGCATTAATCGTTTGGAATTAGAAGCTAACTATTCAGTGTTTCCTTTCCATCTTATAAAATTGAACCTATATAACTTACAGAAAATATCCAGAAGCCACACAATGCCTTCTATTTATTAACAAGAGTGAAAGGACTACCTCTGTGGAAGCTTGTGTCTAACTTGGAAGCCAAAAAATGACAGAGTAGAGGCCGGTTCCTTTAAGTAAAAAGTGCACAGTGCACCTGAAAAATATTAACTTTTTCCTTCTAAAGAGAGGAAAGAAAAAATAACTATGACACATACATTAAAAGCAAACTGTGAGTTGAAGACAAAAGGGTAGTCTTTCTGGCAAGGTGCAAAGTATTTTTGCAAAGCATTTGTGAGGCCAAACACTGGAAATGTGTGTGACTGTAAGGAAAGACAGAGAAGACCATCAAGTCACCAAGAATTTAAACAGATGGTTTTCCAAGGAACTATGGTATGAGATAATTTTGAAACAGGTGAGGCAAACTGGCACAGCAAACAGAGGTAGGGAAAATAAAGCTCTTCCAGCAGGATTAGTAGGAGTACAGTATTCAATCGGCAATGTGGGGTAAAAGGGAAAAAAAAAAACCAAACAACTTCTGAGCTAAGTTTCATGGCTGTGGCATTTCAGAAAAGAAAATGCAGCAGGTAAATTAAGTTTAAATACAAAAGAGGATCTTCTGATCCTGGAAAAAGAAAAAAACAAAACAAAACCACCCAAAAACTTCACACCCCATGCAGACAATCAGGAAAATAGACCCAGAAAGGATGAAACCATTGTCTGCTACAGATTCTTTACCAAATCCCTGCAATTTTAAAATGATAAATGACAGCTTGCCTATTTGAATACTCCAATAAACAAGTATTTGCATGAGAGATGTATCTTGATTACTGTCATGTCAAAAACCACATGACATTACTAGAGCAAAGACAGTATTTTGGACTAATGTGGCCCTCTGAAAGAAAAAAAAAAAAAAGGAAAAAAAACCATAATGGAAGACAGCAATATAGCAGCTAAAAATATATCCACTAGGATGCCTATGTTTCTAGAGGAAAAATTAGGTTTTTGATAATAGATGGCCTGGACAGAAAGCTCAACTTCATCTGAATCATTATGTGTCTTGTGAAAATTCAATTTCCAGTCCATTTTATATCCATCCTACACAGGAAGCCCAGCTTGCTGGCTCGTTGGAGGGACCTGTAGGGATGTGTTAGGAAATGCATTAAGCAGCACAATTCCCAACTGCTCCAGCATCTCTCCATGCCCTCCAGCCTGGCTGGCTGCTGCAACATCTGGACACCCCTCAGGTTCAGTGCTGCACTGACCAACATTTGAGACAGTTCCCAACTGTTTTGCATCTATTTATCTCCAGACACAAGGCTGGCCCCCCTGTACAAAAGAGAGCACATAAGAGCAGCTTAAATTTTCAAGCACTTTGTGTGAAATTTTTTTTAATCGTCAACTTATACCCCAGACTTCAATCAAAACTGAACTCCACTTCACCACATGGCTAGATAGGTCAGTCTGCAGTTCTAGCCTGAAATCATACACCAGAAATAGCAACCATTTGTACAGCAAAATTAGCATGACTCCTCAGGACACTACAAACCCAGCAGAGCAGATGCATTGGGGCATTTTAGAGTGGAACAATGTTCTTGCAATATACCCCAGTGATACCAATATCTCTTGGGTCTGTAAATGCAAATGAAGATTACATCCAAAGAACCAGGAAATGGGTGCTCAAAGTCAGGGCTGTTTGTAGTTTGGGTTTGGTGTTGATCGCAGGTGAGGTAGGGGACAGTGTTTGGTTTTGGTTTTATTTTCAGGTTCTTTTTCTTTGTTTCGCTGATTTCTTATGTATATCCAAACTCGAGTGGGAAAGACAGCACACTGCAATCTGTCCACTGCTTCTGCAGTGACGTCAGGTGAAAGGGCTCATCTAAATTCCAGAAGCAGCAAAGTACAAAGGGAGCTGATTTTAGAGCTGAATAATTTTCAGTCTAACAGGACTCACTCAGCATTAACAGAGATCCTCTGTGTGTTTATTTACTGGTACCATGTTCTCTGTTAATGGCCCAATGGGAAAAAAAGCCCATCCCCACATGCTCTTTATCAGCCTCAGGAACACACTGTTCAAACGACAGCAGAACGGTTAAGTGGCCTACTGGGCCTACAACCAAGAAAGAGAGCTAAGACCAGAGGAATGGGAACCAAGCCAATTGTCTAGACAGCAGGCAAAAAAACATGCCGGCTAAATTTAATCAGCTGCCTCCTTTACTTTGTAAAGTGAATGGGTAGATTAGAGACAGGGTGACACATAATTTGTGATTGAAATTGCTTGTTTAATCATAATTTAAAAAGAGATGAATTTATCCCAGTTCCATATCCATCATTCTTACATGTACACATAAACCAAGAGCCATCTTCACAATAAACAGCAACTGGTGAAAGGCTCCAGCTTCAGCAGTGGCTCTGCGCTCTCTGTATCTTTATAGATTCTTTTGCTGATCCCCTCACTTGCCTTTTTGAGAGAAAAAGAAGCCTTTTTTCAAGCTACCATAAGTTTTCTGCTCTTCACAGAAGGTCTTTCAAGATTCAGACTGGCAGTTTCTTTATTGAGAAGGGGCAAAGTTGGCAAAGGACAAATGACATGATTTATAACATCTACTGACTAGGATCCATTGGCCAGACTGTGGTACAGAACAGCTGGCAGGACAGTGAACAATAGTTCTTATTAGAAGTCTGCTATTTAAACCCAGTAACTATATCCAAAATTTGATCCAATGCCATTAGAGGAAACATGAAATTCTAAAACATCAGGGGAAGTGGGGGACAGGCGTGGGGAGAAATCTTCCTTGGGTAGATAGATGTCTTTAAGTCTTAACACCCAATTTAACCTTGCTCTAAAAATTAAGGCGGATTTTGTGATTACAGACCTCATGCAGTACATCACCAGTGGGATAGAAAACAGAAAAAAAGGAACATTAGAAACATTCACAGCTAAAGCAGAAAACTATCAATCCCAAAATGGTGTTAATGCAATTTCTTAAGTTGCATGTCTCACCACCATTTCTGTCTTAAATGACTGAGATTTGAGAAAAAGCAAAAGAAATGAGTTGGTAAGATTATCTCTAGTCACTTTTAATCTGTAACACAGACACTGAAAATTCCAGTGGAAATTTTAATGAACATCTGAATGTTAACCAATACTGTTGTTTCAGCTCCACACATACTTTGATTACACTGCTTATGGCAGCAGTTGTAAAGCAATTGTATACAGAATTGACAAGGTTCTGCTTAAATCTACTTTAGAAAGTATTCAAATAAAATATTTAATGCTGAAATAGCCAATCCTGTGAAAATAATAACTCTCTTTGATTTGGGTTTTGGTTTTTTTTAAGAAAGATTACTTTTTTAAGAAAAGGAATTACTTTATATTACTTTCTCAGGTTGAAGTAAAATAGTGTATTATGACCCTTTTTAAAAACAGATAATGATTTCAAAGAACATCCGTGTCCTGGGATGACTTTATGATGCTTGTATCCCCAATTGTCTGTTCTGTTTATGCTGTATGTTAGTTCTGCATCTTTAAGACTGGCTCTGAGCAAAGATGGGGAAGAAGTAGCAGCACACAGTTTGTGTTCAGAAGGAGCCCTCACTGTCCCCCATCCTGCTCCTGGACTGTGCTGTCTGCAGCACGGACAGACAGCGGGACAGAGCTCTCCTTTGCTTTTAGTTAGTTTTTAGCTTGCGGAGGCAGAGAAGTTCCCCAGACTGTTTTTTTCCCTTTTCCTGGATCTGTTCAAACCTGCTCTGGACTGAAAACCCAGACAAACCCCGGGAGCTCACGCCTGTGGCCCACCGGGGCCTGGGCCTCGCCACTTTCCAGCACCAGAGGGACTGATAAGAGACTGAGAGAGCTGAGCTACACCCATGGCAAGAACTTTTCTTGAATTGCCAACTCTTTGAACAGCGAGAGGTTTTATTGTTAAATATTATTATTTTTTAAAGTGTGTAGATATTTTGCTTGTTAAATGAACAGTTTTTTCCACTTTTCTCCAAGGAAATATTTTTCCCAAACCAGTTGGGGGAGGGGCCTCTTAAATTTGCTTTCTGGAAGGACCACATTCTTATTGGGAGAAAACCTCCTAGTTTTCTCCCAAATTTGCCCTAAACCAGGATGATCCAGTTTAAAGATACTGTAAAAAGTTAAAAGCTTTACTCTTCTTTTAATCTAAAACAAAATCACTAAAATACTTTCAGAATAAATTTAACATATATTTAGATTAAAAAGAGAACTCCCATGGATATGCTGGGCAGTGCTTTCTGAGACACTCCACTGAGTTACAACAAGCTTATTCATTCCAACAGCAATAGCTAAAATGCAGAATATACACAGAAAACATATTTAAAGTTCATAATCACAAGCATTGATGTTAAAAATCTTATCTCCCACACTAAGACTCAGAAAACATATACACACCATAAAATTCATACTGCAGTTCAAATAACCCCTATTTCACATGATGTCAGAAGTGACAGACCAAGTTATTTATAGGCTTTTGATCATGTCTGTAAAAAAAATCAAACAAACCCAAAAAAATTGCATCTGATTTACAGATAATCATGATCAAAGAGATTATATTTAAGTGAACGGCTATGATCACAGCAGGTTCCCATAATCACCTCATAGTATAAAATACTGAAAAATAAACACTTTCCTGCTCACCAAAGGAAAGCATGGATATAATTTATTAAATCAACATATTACCTCTTTAAAATGTCAGCTAACACATAACTACAATATGCTGATAACAACAAACACATATATCTCTTCTTTATAGATACACAGACACACCCATACTTTATTTTTTTTAATAGGTGCAACTATTTAAAGGGGGAAAAAACCCTGAGAAGAATCAGCAAGTGAACCTATATGGAATCAATAGACTACTACTGGGTTCACCTACAAAATACAACACTGCAGACGGTTTTCAGTCAATTTGCAAGCTTTCTAATATCTTCCACATTAGGGTTACTTGTGGTTCCATGGGCCTGCATAAAAGAACACCAGCACACAAGAGAACAGCACTAGAGGCAAGACAGGCTTAGTGTAAAAAAAAATTTAAAAAAAAAAAAAAAAAAAATCCAATATCTGCACTAGGCACGATCCTGTTCTTCAGTACCCTGTAGGGCTGCTGTGACTGTGTCACCTCACAGAAACAGACAATGGTGGGTAAACCAAACCACTACAGGGCACAGATAGCCAGGGCTTTATTACAGTCCATATTCAAAGCTTATAGGATCTAAAATACAGCCCTCAAAGAGGATAGATTTCAGCCTTTCTTTACTGCCTTAGATATACAGAGGAACAGGCAGAAGGCACATTCTGTGAGTCCTGAAACTGTGAAACAAGATGAAGATGGAAGGCAAAATTCATAAGCTCATGAGAGAGTAAACACCTATGCTAGCAACTTTCTGATATCCATAAATGAATGCAATGGAACAGATGTTGAAAAATGTAAGGAAGAGGATAAAGCAATACAAGTGACCTGGTATAGAAAACTGGTTTATTTGATTCCAGGGTTAAAAGTTAAATGAAGAGACACATCCTGGCAAAAGGCCAACTCCTAACGGAACACAAACCTCAAAAGATTTGAGTTCTGGTTTTGATTTCAAACCCATGAACTGTAAGTGGATTTGAAATCATGCAAAACATGCTCACCCATTGCTATTCATAACAGGAAAGACAGACAAACAAGCTCTTATTGGGGCACAGATCACCCTGTGGCTCCCCAGCCTGAAGCTGGCAGAGCAGAGCCTGTGCATCCCGCTTGGAGACAGCACAAAGGAGTGACCTGCAGCTGGCAGTGCTCCTCCTGGGACTGCTGAGTGACCCAAAAGCTCTCTTTTGTCTGGGCTTTGCTGCTGTTGTTGTTGCTAAGTTTACAAGAAAAGGTTTCTATTCAAGGAAGCAAAGAAGCGGGGACTGAGGAACCTCCTGCAGCATTTCAATGGCCTGGCTGGAACTGCACCCACACACAACAGTGATGTTATAGTACCCACGGGCTGAAAAAACAGGAGGAAAGCCTCCAGAGATCAGCAGAAACTCTTAGAAGCAACCAGGTGTAACTGGGAAAGGGGAACAGCATTCGAGGCACACTGACACTTCTTTTTCACACCCGCAGAGAAACTGCTGTGTCTGCAATCTCACTTGCTTTTTCCGGTCTTGGGCATACAGCACTAACTTTCAATTAATTTATTTCTTTATTTATGTAAAATTTCATTTTTGTTTGGTAGCTGAATGTTAGGCACCCCACTAGCTCTGACTCTGACACTTGTGCAACAAGTGCATCGTTTCTCCCTGAGATAACACCCTTCACCTGGAAGAGCGTATCCCAATTCTGTCCTAAGAGAATGTGTTACCCCCACACTTGACTTGGAATTAACCACGAAAAGGAGACAGGACAAAGATAACTGCAGTTGTAACATGCTACAGCACGATGTTCTATGTCATCCGTACCTGCTCTCTTGCTATTGGTCTCTGGAATACTTGGGAGGTTTAGGTTGGTTATCAGGGGGAAAGGTTCTTCCCCCAGAGGGTGCTCAGGCACTGAACAAGATCGCCAGGGAATGGTCATGACCCCAAGGCTGCCAGAGTTCCAGGAGCATTTGGTCAATGCTCTGAGGCACAGGGTGGGATTGAGGGGTATCTGTGCAGGGTCAGGACTGGATGATCCTGGTTGGTCCCTCAGGATTCTATGAGCAGTGCACCCCTCTCTGGAATAGCTGGTGTTCCAAACAAGTAAAGCAACAATGAAGTCTGGTTACTGCCGTCAGCAGAGAATACCAGAACTGTTAGTGAAAAAGAGGAGCAAGAAACTCATTCTTCAGCTTTTTCTCCTTTCCAGCAAGTTCAGTCAGAGCAAATTCTTTGGCAAAAAAAGGTAACAAAAAGATCCAAGAAATCAAACATAAATCTGGTAATCTGCCGAGAGGGGAAGAGCAGAGGGAAGAAAACTGGCAGGCTTTATTATTAAGCACACTTTGTGTTATCCAGCAGATCCAAGAGTAACATACAGCAACTGGACTCTGTACAAGAAATCTATTATAGTGCCTGCTCTCAAGTTAAGTATATTGCTGATTTCAGAAATATCAGAATGCCTAACTCTGGATGCCTCAGGAATAAACAAGTATAAATTTGTATTCTATTATGATGGAGACAGACCTAGTCAAAATTTTTCCATGAAAGCTGTTCCTCAGCAATGAACCAGGTTTTCAATAAAGACTTTTTTTTTTTTTTTCTTTTGGTGAAAAGTATCTGCTTTTGGATGCTTTCCTGAGATGCAATCCAGCTAGGAAACTGGGACCCTGGAGCAAGTAAGCTTATTTTTATAATGAAAACCTGAAGTTTCAGTTTTTAATTTAAAAGCGTAATTCTCTTTGGTGGGAACCTTTTTCTGGTGAGACCTCTTTTTTTTTAGCTATTTCCATGCAGAGAATCCCTTTAGATTCCACAATACTGGTACATTTTAGATTTTAGAGCAGTGAACCATTCTTTTTTGCACTCTTAGTTTTCCTTTGAGTAGAACTCAAAGGAAAATACTGATCACATGAGATCAGTCTATTCTGACCTTGATCAGAACAAGGGATCCTTAGGACTTATGGACCTGCAGCAGTAGTCCTTGACCTTCCTGTTTGAATAGATTATATTAAAAATAAAGTATAAATGTTAATATGGCTTAATTGCTCCACTTCTAAAGTAAAGAAAATATTAATTGAAGGCCTTCTAGCCTGAAAGGCTTCTTTGTGTAATTTTTAAAAGCCTACTTTTCACTATTTCAGCAGGGAACAAGTGCTCCCAGACAGAAACCAAGGTACCAATCTATAATCAGGGCTGTGTGTTTATGGAAAAACTGATAGATCTCTGAAAAAAAATTGTTTCATAACTGAAGCCCTCCACAAACGCTTTTGTAGCAAAATTAGTAAAATAACTTAGAACCAAGAAAATTGCTTTAGATTTGATAAAAAAAAAAAATCAGTGCCTAGGAAATCTGCATCCAAAAATTTTATTTTCTTTTAAACCTTTTACATAAATACAGCAAGATTCAATGCTAAGTATGAAGCAGGCCATGTTAAATTCAACAACAAAGTTTTTAAAGCAATAGTTACATATTTTTCTACATTTTTAATGAAATAAGCTGTCCTTAACTGCGAGAGAGCCTGGATAATTACAAATATTTAGATTCGTATTCTCCCTTGGAAAATAGTTTCAAGGCACTGATCAATGGATTCCTAAGATTAAGTTAAGAACTACATTAATAATAAGCACTTTCTATCTGTGATACATAATTTCTCTTTATACACAGAGAGTGTAAAGATTTTTCCTTTTCTCTCTTCCTTCCCCTATGTGAGCTGTTTGCATTTTGAAATTTAATGTATAAGTTAGAAGTTTCCCTGTTCCCTCATCACTTTAAAGTATCCTGGACAAAAATTTAAGGTTTATTTTTTCCCCAAACTTACAAATCAGCACGTCTGGTCATAGTAACAAGTGAAAAACAGCAATTGAACCTTTGCAATGTGCCTGATATTTGGATTAGAGCATTAATTCTGCTAGTTAGCCACAGCAGTGCACTCTTTTAAGATACTTTTCATATTTGGTCAATAGTTTTGTGCTATTATATATAGTCACAATGCCTTGATTTGATTTCTTTTAAAACTGCAATCTTGTTCTATGAGACAGCAGTGATTAATTTCAAAAGAACTCATACAATCAGTTTCAAAAGAACTCATACAATCAGGTCTTCTTGGCTGTGCTACAGAAATCAGAACCTAAAGCACCAGTGAGTACTACCTATTCAGGGTAATATGCGTTATGTATAATTAAAAATGGATAACCACACTGGCTCCATAGTCAGGAAACTTTTCCAAATGCCTTTTCTGTCCCACAAAACCCATCTGTGGGTTTCCAAATTTGCGGTTGAATACTAACAGGGATGCATGAGCAAATCAGTTCTAGTGGAAGAAAAAGAATTAAGTGTCTTTTTGACTCCATGCCTACTAATGAAGGTGAACATCTCCTGCACGGCAGAGGATTCCTTAAGGCATCATTTCTGCACCATAAAACATGTACACAACTAAAACGATGCAGAAACTGGAGAATTAGAAGACCAGGTAGCAGCTCTATTTCATAACTCATAAAAGCATAAAATGCTCTAACAAAACCTGCAAAGACCTAGTATCTTCCCTCAAGTAAAAACCCAACTTTTTCAGTCTCTCCAACATTTTACACACAACACTAATCTTAGGGGAACAACAAGAGGAATTTAAATTTGAACAATACAGAAGTCAAATGAAAAAGCAAAATATTCAGTTTTATAACTGATGGTCATTCCAATTGGAAAAATAACCATATTATTTTATCCTCATCTATTTTAGGAGAAGTACATTACAAACATCACTTCTGGAGAAGCAAAAAATTAGGACTGACATGACTGAAATATTTCATAGGGAGAGAGTTGGATGCAGGGGAATGACCAACACACAACTCAGAAGTCAAAGCCATTAAATCCAGCTTACAAGAATCATGTGTCTGGAATTAAAAATACAGCATTTCAGCATGTTTTTTACTAAAGAGAAAAAAAAATATCTCTCAGCTCTCCCTCACGTTTCCAGACACTGAAAAAATATACAATAGAAGATGTTGAGAAACACTACAGTGCACTGTTGGAATTGCAATGTGTGCAGTTTGTGATGAAAGTCTCTGCCATGTTCATTAGAGGCCACTCAAAAGTCTCACATTTTCCTGCCTTTGCCCTTCACACTTCACTATCACAGGGAAGTGGACAAACAAGTTTACATGTAGACATGACTCCATACAGCTACAGTGCATGTTTTGATGCAGCATTCGGTGCCCAGCACATGCTCCTGAAAGACGTTCTTGCCACCCCCAAGAACTTTTATGTATCTATTTCATTGATTATTCTATCAACTTGTGGCTAGAGACCAGTTAAAGAAAACACAGTTCTAACTTTTCTTACATGCCAGCTGAATGAGTAACAGTGCTATCTGCTACTTCAGTGTCTTAAAGTTGTTTTAACACTTCTGAAAGGTTACAGAATGAGAGCAAAACCAGAGAAGCTGTATTTCAGTATTCACAGTGTATTGCTAAGAAGCCAACACACCCTCAGCTTCCATACCCATTTCAACACTTCAACACTTCTGTGGTTCCAAAGCAAAAAAGAAGCCAGGGAATGGAGTAGCTGTACCTACTTTATCTCTCTTCATATGCTTCTCTCCAGTATCACCAGAAGGGTATAGATAACTCCATTTCTGTCCAAGCTGTGCAAGCAGAGGGCAGCTTTCACTCTTGGCACAGTATTCAAATATGATGCTTTTATAACCTACATGAGCTGTCTCACTTCTCCAAAGTGAAAAATGTTATATAAATCAGACAACTGAGAGCTGGGTTACAGCAGAACTTTATCACTATATATTGTATAGCAATTGTTCATTGTCAGGTATGACATACCTACTGAAAGGATTTTTTAAAGTTTAACTTAAGGGTACTGTAGCAAATGAGAGGAGTTAAAACACTGAAACTGGAGTCAACTTCCATTGAGAAGGATGGGGCAGACTGGTGGAGCCATGATATACAACAAAAGCAACTACTTTTAAGTCATCAGAATGACAATTCCAAAAAGTTTAGAAGAACTTTTCATGTCTTAATTCTGAAACTTAGGAACATCTTTTTCTAGTGTACTGTGTGGAAACTAAGCAGTATTTGTTATTTGTATCTGCAAATACAGGGGATGAGCTAATAATGATGTGACACCACGGCCACATACAGGCTCCAGATTGCCAACATGTGCAGCCAAGTCTTGCTCCCTGAACTAGCTCCTGAAAAGTGTCAATACATTCCTATCCATGTTTAAATTCCACTTTTAGGATCATTTTTTTGTTGTGCAGTGATAAATTAACACACAATAGGATTCAGGCTTAAATACATATTAAAATACCATTCGCTATCAAAGTGTTGCAAAAGAAGGACACTGTGAGTCTTCATAATGGTAAGACCTAGCAAACTATGCCTGTCTTTTAAATGTCTTACTGGAAACACTTAAGCTTGCCAAGTCAATTTTGATTCAACCAGGCTGAAGCAGCCACACAGAAGTTGTGTTTGCAGAGTACAAGGGTGGGGGTCTTCAGCAAAGTTAAACCCAAACCAAACTAGAACAAAACTGACAGTGAGGTCAGTGGGTAAGCATGGAACTCCAAACAGCTCTGGCCAAGAGCACGCTTGATCATAACCCATGTCACAAAGGTCAACTCCATCAGGAGAACCTTCCTTCCCCTCCACTATGGAAAGCGTTTAGTGGAAACTCCATGAATTTTAAAAGAAACATTTCACATTTGTCCCAATACATAAATGGGTATCCAGCTACATTCTGAACAAAGGTACCAAAAAGCACTGTGCAGAAAAATCAACACTTGCCTGGTTTTTCCTTCATTTATTAGAAGAAACTCTGTTTCATTCTTAATGCAAAGACAGACACTTTCTTTAGAACTAAACGAAGGGAGGCATCTGACTAATAAACATACCAGCAAACCAGCAACTGTCCTTTGTCTCAGCCTACTCTAAGGCCGTGTTCATGCCACAGGCTGCCAGCAGGTACAGGTGGCACTGACAGGAGGCAGACTGCGCCTATGTCGTGCTCACAAACACACAGCACTAGGTGACTTCCTCTTAGTAACAAGCCAACCGGTATTAAGTAGTGATAGCTTTTTTCTCCTAAGTTTCTGTGTATTATGTTAAAATACCAGTAAATTATATTAAAGAATAAATGGAGAAACAACTATGTGAGCTGTTTGTATTTTGAAATTTAATGTGTAAGTTAGGAGTTTCCCTGTTCCTTCATTGCTTTAAAGTATCTTGGACAAAAATTTTAGCTTTATTTTACTAGAAGTATTAGCAGACTAGAATTAAGAATTGTTTACAAAAAGAATCCTCCAGTCTTGCTCAGCTGCACACATCTTCTCCCTACCCTAGCAGAAATAAGCTGGTAGTAATACACTTCATCAAATTTAAGCCAAAGAAATGGACTTGTGAATCGAAAGACAAACTATTATTTGGTAGGATTATAGTAACAAGCCACAATTGAGGTTCTGCTAATGCTGCTATCTGACAAGTAACTTTTTCTAAAAAAGTAAGGACACAAACCTGCCAGTGTTTCTCTTACCTGAGCTGCACCTCTCAAAGAACAGGAAGATTCAAAGGGTGGGAGTCATAAACTTAATTAAAATATTAAGCTATTAAAAAATAACAAGAAAAAGAATAAAACCAAACGGCCCTGATTTACAGCTGGAAGCAGCTCATTTCCTCCAGGGGAGTCAGCAGCAGCTGTAATTACCTGCTGCATGGATTTAAGCTGGCTAGGGAGCTACCACTCCCTTCACCTGTTAGCAGCACTCTGCTGCTCCTGGCTAATGCACAGAGCATTAACACCTACAGCTGATCACTGCACATGATTTTCGTGCCCTTTCCCACCCAGCACCCGGAGGAACTTAGCTACTGCCAGCAATTAAAGTAGTAACTTTTTAAAAGTAACTTTTGACTTGGGAAGTGCATAAAAAGAGAAGGATAAGCCCAAACAGTGCTCACATTTGCAAGTCAGAGGAACACTCATCTACCTTATCCACTACTTCATCAGCAAAGATCTGTATTAATATTCAGACAATTCAATAGGCCTGACACTAGGGCCATGATATTTTTAATAGAAATTTTATACCTAGACATAACAGAGGTATGAAGTAAGTCAGGGCTAGAAATCACACAGATATTCAAACGCTAATTTCAAACACTAGTTACAGAAGACTTAGGTTTCAAGCTGCTTTACTTTGTTCTACCCTGATCTAGTGAAAACATCATGTCTCTTTCCTCCAGACACTGCTGTTTCCAAGTAATCATCCAAATCTGAAAGGTGGTATAATATAGCCACACAGTAAATTCATGGGGCACTCCTGGAAGATTTCCCTAAGGCACACAGGTCACAGGATTAGAATAATTGTTAAGCATCTGAAAATGTGCTCTCCATCCATACTAAAATCTGGCTTAGTTTATTGAAATGGAAAAAAGGTCCTGGCTGGCTATGCCAGGTTTCCCATGCAGAGTGGTACATTTTCAGATGTCTGGTTATGTAAAGGGGAATCTTTCCCATTGGTAAATGATAATATCCCTACCTTAACTGAATAAAAGTATATGCAGCAGTAAGCCCCTTCTGGGGGAGTGGGCAGGTTTATGCTGTCTGGTTACACTGTAGGTCCTTTTTTCATGCTATGAGTTTATCAAGGTTTCACTCTATACAGAGGTAGATTCTTCTTCCTCTCTGCCCACCAGAACACATAGCATGAAGTTACTCACATTTACTTTGTAAAAACATTTAAATATGTATTTCTGATGTAGAATATGAAGTTAACTATATTCTCTGATTAGCCTATATTTTATTCCCTAGCTCTTCTGCAAGTAATTTTCTCCCAATCCCATCCTCATCCTGCATTCTTGAAAAAAAAAAGAAAATAAGAAGAAAAGAAAAAACAAAATACTTTTTTCAGAGGATCTCTTAACCATGTAGTGGGCAAAGGCATACAGCATAGCCTGTGTATTCGGATTTTGTTTTCTTTCTACAAACGAGGAAACACAACATCAGTCTGATGATTTCCACTTCTTCTGCGAACTTTACATTACTTAAAGACTGGAAACCAGAGTATTTAAAAGCATGAGCCATGATGATGAAAATTCTGAAAGTCTAGTCAAGAGAATAATGACCAGGCAAGTTTATTTTTAAAAACCACTAGTTATTTTCAGGACATTTAATTTTACAACATTACGTATTATTTTTGGAAAGTATATATAATGTATTTTGAAATACAGATTTCAAAACAGGCAGCCCTGTTCTCCAAGCTGTCATGGGAGGGGGAGGCACTGCATGGCTACAGCCCCTCAGCTGCTGCAGGTCTCAGCTCCAGGCACTGGTGTCTACCTTCACTGAGATGTACTTGACATTTTTAAGAGTCATTTTGTCATAAAATGCTACATGGAGACAAGGTTTCATTTAACTACCTCCCCACAAGTAGAGGGTCAGCACTGAGACTGTCCTGTGCTGGTTGTTTTGTGAAAGGAGAGCTGAGTGGGCTTTGCTGAGGCAGCTGTAGCAGGGCCAGTCAACTCAAATTAAAGGCTTTACAGACAGTGACGTGCTTGTATGTGACCAAGTACATTGTATGTGTACAATGTACAAATTAAAATTAACAGAACTAGCAATGTTTGACCATGAGATTCAGAAAACAAGTGCAAAGCAGCCTCAGCTTCCTTCTGAGCCACATTTAAGGCCTTTAAATATTTAGCACTACAGCAAAACCATTTTAAAGGTGTATGTACACAGCCTATACACCACTACCACTATTGTAAATATGAACAGAGGTTCACCAGCACTCTGCAAAGGAATCAAATATCCAGAAGCTTATGAAGTTTTACAAACTGATAAATTGTCTTCACATCCATTTCTCCATTACACATGAGTAAATAAAGAGTGGTCAAACAGAGAGGGATAGAAACCATAAAGGCCAGTTCAGCAACAAGTGTCAGCTGAGACTTTGCTACAGAGATATCGCTATAGCAAATATATCGATATAGCTCAAGTGAGTATTTTTTATTGTTGAGCCTATTCTATGGGAAGGAAAACCAGATCAAAATCAGCTTTCAAAATGCGAGGTGACATCCCAGTAAAGAAATTTAAAAAAAAGAAAAAGAAAAAAGAAGAATGAATGAATCAAAAAGTAATCACTCCTACACTGCTGGCAGCTACTTGAGAGAGTTACAAATTTATTTAGATTTATTAATTCGAAGGTCTGCCTGAAGAGGGAGAGATTATGAAAAAAGTAAAATATCACTGACAATTAATTCATCTCCTTGTTCCCTCTGCTCCCCACTCCTGCCAAGTTAAAGAAAGAAGGTCCTACTTCCGATCAACTGATAACCTTAACTTAATTCACAAAGCAGGTAACTAGTACATCCAGAAGGAAAGAATGGATGCAGCCTATCAACCTTATCACTCCCTAATTTCACAGTAAAGGATGCTACACACATTTATCCCATCACCTGGCTCAATCACAGGCTCTCAGCACCAGCAGCAAAGCCTTCCCCACACACCTTCCCAGGCACCTGATGGCTTCCCGGGAGAGCGGGCACACAGAGCCCCCTGCCCAGCCCCCCGGCACATCCCGCCCGTTCCCGAGCTACGGGCTGGGCAAAACCCACCTGCCGCTTGACTTTTCCGGGGTCCTGAGTGAGGGGGCATTTTTTTTTGAGGGTTTGGAGAAGGCTCTCCGAGATCCCTCCAGCCCCGCTCCGCCGACATCCCCCGCCTCAGGCGGCTCCAGCCGGTCAGGGCGGCCCTTCTCCGCCTCGGCGGCCTCACGCTCCCGGGAAGCCGCCGGTCCGCCCGCGGCCCCCCCAGAGCACAGCGCTTCCCTCACGCCCGGCACCGACCCCCACGCGGGACCCCCCTCACCGCCTTCCCACCTCGGCAGCTCCGACCGTCCTGGGGAGCGCCGCGGGCTCCTCGCCTCCCGGCCCGCGGCGAACCGGCCCCGCCGGCCTCCCCTGTCCGGCCCCGCGCACCTGCGGAGGGCGGGCGCTGGTGCCCGGGTAGGGCTGAGCCCGGCCCCGGCAGGGCGGCAGGGAGCGGCGCCGGGCACCTGCGGCAGCCGGGGTGAGCTGGAGTCCCGCCCGAGGGAGGGAAAGAGCGCCGGGCAGAGCCGTCCCGAGCGGCGATCGCCGCCGGCCGAGCCCGCGGGCAGCGCCGCTCCCTCACCGCGGCCTCGGGGGAGCGAGAGGGGAGAGTAACCGCAACACAGCACTCGTTGATGATGGTGGTTCTTCTCGATAGTTCGGGTGCTTTGATTTGTTTGCGGTTTTTGTTTTGCTTTGTATTTTGCACGCTGAAGAGGCTACGGAAACCTCTTTAAAGTACTTCCTATTAAAGCAATGACACTCATCTAAAAAAAACAGTGTATTTCTGCAGTGCCTTTATTCCCAGAGCAGTTCACAATGCCCTGACTTCGGGCACTGTGTCCTGCGGTACCGTTCCCGGACTCCAGGTATTTCCAGGATCCAGGTGTTCGCCCGTAGCTCAACCCGTCCCCTCCTGGGAGCAGCCGCTTCGGGATGAGGGGTGGGATCCCGGCAGGGACACGCACTCCTTACCCAGGTGGAGTGGGGTGGTGCGGTCAGGCAGCCCTGGTCCAACTTAGGGAAAAAAAACAAAACAAAACCAAACAAGAAAAGAAACTTCTCGATACCTCAGTTCTCAGCGCATATATTAAAAGATATTTAAAAGAATATTAAAAGAATATTAAAAGATTAATGAAATTACTCAACGCTCCGAAAAGATGTCGAGCGATAATATTTTGCTGTGCATTTCAATCACCTTTTGCATCCAGTCCCAAGCAGGTGAAGTGATGCATCTTGCCTCTTCAATCCAATGCATCCATCAATAGTTTCCTCTAAAACTAAAAAATTGAGTGAGGATCTTTGGATTTGGAATGAAACCCATATAGCAATTATTAAAAGTAATTAAATTTTTTTTTCAAAATATCCATTTTGTAATCTAAGAGAAAAAATTATTGAAACAGCAAATTGGGGTTTTTTTTAGTGATCTTTCTCATATGCTAAATTTCAAAAAGAACTTCTAAGACCAGTTAGTTAAAATAAAGGAAAAACAAACTTTAAAAGACTGTGGAGGTTACAGTTCATAAATTGGGGCCCAGTTGCACCTTGCTGTTATGATATCCTTATAACTCCCTGCAGTATTCCAAACCATGATGGTCTGAGTGAAATGTAGCTCATTCCTCTAATAATCAAACTTTACTCTCTGTTTTCAGTTAAATTATTTCCTACTTAATTTCTTAAATAAGTATTTAATTCAACTTCTCAGTATCTATTTTGGAGTGATCAAATCCTAGGAGTAAAACCCTTCAGTGTACAGGGGATATTTCATTCCCAATTCACAAGGCAAAAGTGTTCAAGTGGATTCAGGTATCTACATATGAGCAGAACTGTATAAGCAAACCTTTCACTTCTGACTGGAAAATACTGAGAAAACAAAGATGTTTAAAGCATAAATATAATAGAATTTTTATAGACATCAGAAATGCTTTGGAAATGTTTTGTGTTAAAGATACTAGTGTTTACTTTCAACTGATTAGATGCTTGTGCTCATTAGGTATATAAATAAAAAATAAGAATATGTCACCACTTGCACATCAATATGAAACTATAAGATACTCAATTGTTACATTTTAGGACTCTTTTATCTTGCCAAAGAAGAAACTTGAAAGCATTAGTGTTAAATAAGTATGATTTCCACACTGCCTCTTTTTAACATAGATACCAGCCATGTTTGCTCTGCCATGTGTTGTGGAAAGGCCTGATATTTTAAAGTCATGTTCATCATCACTCTTAAAAGTGTCTTCTTTCATATATTCAAAGTTTCTCTCCACCTCTTTTTGCCTGTTGATAGTTGTATGTATATATGCCTCTGGAAGGTTTTTTGTGACAGAAGAAATGAGTATTAGGCATTTGTTTGAAGAAATTAATATGGTAAACAACAAAATTCTGCTAACACCCTTCCAATAGTAGGGTGCAATCTATTTTCACAAGAATTGGTGTGAGTGCCCAAACTTAGCTTAGCTGAGTAATTAATTAATTTTATACAAAGTGTGTAGCTGGAATTTCAGAGTAAAATATTAAGCTGTGAGCACACATTCTTGCTACTCTTTTTTTATACCAGTACTAGATGTTTATCCATGCATTACAGCAAATGGAGAACTATAAGGTAAAAATTAAATTTCAGTTCTATTTCTTATTTTATCACTAATTTCTAAGGCTTCTTTAGGGTTGACCTTTTCTGTGTTTATATCCCACATAAAGGGATTTGTGATTTTTTTTCAAATCTAAGAATAAGTTCAGTATAGCTTTAGTTGAATTGTGTACATTAGTGGTTGCATTTTTATATCTCAAAGCTGTATCAATGAACAGGACATGTTTTCAACCTATAGTGAGAAAGAAAATGCCACCTCAAGTTAACCAAGAACTTTTTGAGTAAAGTGTAGCTTCCTAAACAATGCTGGAGTGTTCAGGTTCCCACCAAAAACTTGTGTGACCGCGTTGCTTAAAAAATTAATAGAAAAAGTTCATGACAATGACAGAAGCAAATCTTCCAGTCTGAAATAGTGTAAAAAAAAATGTTAAACCAGCATGCATTTTCCTTATTTTTAATAAAGTTGCATACGTGGCAGATACACTGGGAAAAAAACCCCAAATTTAGAAAGTTACTGGAATCTTGATTATGGTGCCAGTTAAACTGGCAGGCTTGAAGCAAATCAATATTGTTTCAGTTGTTTCCTAAGACTGGAAAACCAGACTGTAAGTGTTGTAATCAAGCTAGATAAGCCCATGCTATTGGCACAGCCTTCATTGTACTTATAAAATAAGAGCCGAGAGCAAAATTTTTGGAGGATCTGCTGGAAATGATGACCATAGTGGAATTTTACAAGGAGAAACATAAGAATTATACATTATGTCACGCCAAAACTGCATTGCCATACTTTAAGAAAGCTTGGTATTGAAAAGCAGTAATTTAGGCAAGAAGAATTACATAGGTGAATGTTTTAGGCTATAATAATTTTCCTTTATTTTCCCCTTCAAATTAAAACAAAAAATTCAGATCCAAACAACAGATCTAAAGCTAAACAAGATAATGGCAATGAGATCTGACACCCTGTGTCATATAGGATTAGTTTCTCATCACAGACACATAGTTTTTGTTGATTAAAAGCAAATGTGTGAAAGCAGACATCAGCACCTCCAGTTGCAATTAGGAGCTGGCAACCAGATATGGCGGTTCTGGACTATTTGCCGTTCATTTGTACTTTTTCTGACACCTCGCTACACAAGAGTCTCTGACTGTAGGTGAGCAACCAAGTCTATACACAATTCAGGACTACTTGGAATGGGATAAGGAAACAGGTTCAGAAGGAACAGGAACTTGTTTATTGGCTGCTGTTAGAAGCACTAACTGGGAAGGTGCATATACCGAGGATTTAGACACCTGACAGTTGGCAGCAGGAAAGTCCCAAACTGGTTTTGAGTCTGGGCGGTGATGTTCTCTTTCAAAAAAAGAAAAAAAAAAAATGTGCTGTGGACCAAGCCAAGAGAGAAACAGGGTTTACCTTTTTAACTCCATCCTGCAGAGAAATTATTTTATCATATGTTCATTTAAAATAATAAATAGTTGTTCTCTGACCACCGACTAGAATACAGAATCTCTGTATTCTCTCTCTCTGAGTCTTAAACACCATGTTAAGATGTCATTCTCAGTCTTGGGTTTTCTATCTCTGCTCCAGAGAGCCCCTGATTCCCTACATATCTGCCAGCATTTCCAAGCAAACTAAGCAACCAGAATGGTACAAATTTCTGAAGCAGCAATCAGGGCAAATTCTGCATTTGTACTGAACTTGACCTGATGTCACCCAACACTGCAAAACGGCCCAGAAAATTCTTTAGATTTCTGCCTCTTTTTTCCTGAGTTGCTGTCAATCTCTGGAGGAGTAACAGAATCCTTACCTACAATTTTTTGAAAGGATCAGTTTCTCTCCCCAAAATGATCAAGCAGAACAGAATGCAGCCTGTTTATACAATTTCTTAACTTTCCTCAGAGTTCCTGCAGCTATGTGTACACTTTGCTGCTCTCTTAGGGCCATTGGCAAGCTGAGCCAAGCAAGTGGATTTCTGTCCCTCTGAAGAAAACCCATGGATACCAGGGGCTCTAGAAGGCTGTGAAGGTCTAGGTGACTGGGAGTCACAGCTCCAGCCTGACTACCTAGACTTCTCCAGCACGGTTTTCATTCATCCTCACAGGCCTGCATCACTTTGAAATCTAGTAATGCAAAGAACAGAAAATCTCCATCTGAGATCTTGACAGGTTTATAATTAGCCCAATTTTTAATTTTTTTAATCCTTGGTCCAAATTGGCTGCGTGGATGAACCACACAGCAAAATATTCCAGAAGAGCCCACAATATATCAAGATTCTTGGATACAAAATCAGAACTGAAAATTTTGTTTTTAAAAACCATCTACCATTGCAAACAAGTAAATAATAACATTAAAAGAAGTTACCATAAACTAGATTTCCACAAAAATTAGAAGCATCAGTGTTCTGGGGCTGCTGCAATCATCAACTTTTACATATCTGGCTTGACTCACAACAGCCAGCATGAAAGCAAGGATAAATGGATACGCTTCAATGTTCCATGTGTTATGGGAGGGACCAAAATATTGTGACCCACTATTTGTGAGTGCTGAGATTTAAAATATGCCAAAAGCATCAGATTTCCTAACTGCTGCATCAGTTAGAAAGATCTGCATGATTTTCATCAGTGCTGCTATGGAATCAAGGGAAGCCAGATTAAAACCAAGCATGAGTATGACTAAAATCATACAGACAGTCTGCAGGTCTATTTCTAATGCAAGAGGACAGAAATATAGTGACCACTGGCCAGTAATTGCTCATCACACACACATATTGAAATGTCTCAATATCTCACAGGTCCAACTCAAGTACAAGTTTCAGCTTTTGAGGAAATCACCAATGAAAAGGAAAATGATGAAATCACTCCTTAGAGAATCGAACATCAAAAATTTCAGCTAGATTTAAAAAATTGAACCTTGCTTAAATTTTACATAAAAACATACACGTATAGGTATTAAAATGGCAATTTTGTTTCTACACCATGGCTTAAACCAGTCATTACAGTAGTTGTCAGCAGTATTTTTTTTTTTTTTTCGCTAGAGCACATTCTGATTCAAGTTGTGGCAAATAATGTACTTTCAGGTTTTGAGTTGTCTCCACTAACAGGAACAGTCTAAACACAGCAATATTTATTCAATTATTTAGCACTCTTCTTAGTGTCGTGGCATTTCAATGTGCCACAAAAGTGTTACTCACATGCAATAAGCATTAAAAATGTGGCATTTTTAACCTGGAAGTATTATTTCAATGGCTGAACAACAAGGAGGGGGCATGGAAAGAAAGGGACAACTGTACTATAATGATAACAGCATCAGTCAACAATACTCACCAGATTGTACCGTCCTTGGCCTGCTGAACAAGGCTGAATCTGCTGCAAACATAATCCAGGCACCTGTGGGAGAGATCTATAATAAGAATGATGGAAACTACCAATTTAATAGGTTTTATTTAGTGCTGTCATATTTCACTACATTAGAAAACACAAGTACTTTAAACAGGTGACTTTACCAGGTAAGCACATTGTCAAAACTTGTTTCAAGAATATATATATTTTTAATAATACACTAGTCTATAATAACCTACAATAGTAACTCAAACTGATATTATCTAAAAAATGTAAGATCCAATATAATTCATTAAATACGAATCTAACAATTTTTATGGAAATTACTTTACTCCATCCTGCACATTCCTTTATCTCTGGAGATCATTCTCAATTTCCTTTTCTGTAGCTTTTCAAGCGCTACACTGAATTTTGTTAATATCACCATTGAAGCTGAAGACAATATTTCAACTCTTAAGCCTACCAGAAAATTATAGTTAGATTTATACTGGCTTTAGTCACACAACTTTGCTTTCTTTGAAAATCTTTGAAAAGATTTTTCAAAGTACTTTCCCAAAAAGGCTAGAAAGTTCAGACAGGACGCCAGCAATATTTTTGGTACATTCTGAATTTCAAACTTGTTCTTGAGCACATTAATAACCTTTAAACAAGAGTGTTCATTAGAAAGAAGGCTGTTAGTGCATCCTAGATTGCCAAACTCTTCCTATTTTAAGTTCCAGTTGCTTATAGCTTTGCCAAACACTAAATGCTTGGGCTAAAATTTTCCATGCCATGTCTGTGTCTCAATCTGAGATGTATTGGAAAATTTCATCTAAAACAAATAGAAATGTTTTCAAGAATGAGTGTTGGGGGAAAACATTCTGTTTTACTGGGGGGCGGAAGGGAGAGAAGGGGAAAAAAAATCAAGAGATATTTTCACTGCAGAGCTCACTTGCTCTGATTCCCTGCCCTGAAATTGGCAGGAAGGGATAATTTTGTTTAGAATTACACTTTTTTTTTACTTCCCCTGTGAAAATCAACTGAGTATGGACTACTTATAAGCCTTTGAAAAATTGGTGCCTATGTGAATTTACTGCAACATGGGATGGAAAAGAGCTGCCTGATGGGCTGAGATCAATCCCATGCAATTCTGATGTGTCCAGTAGATGCCTGGGCCCAAAAGCTCCACAGACAATCCTGGCATGTGTTCCTGCAAGCCCTTGGCCCTCAGACACTTTCTTGTCTTGCTCTGTTACACCAAAACCACAAAGCATGAGGTGAAACCCATTACACCAGTTCGGTTCAAGGAGGAAGCAGAAGAAACTGGATAAAGAGGTGGGAAGGAATTGCTAATAGAGTCATTAAATAGCATTTCAAGGTGACCTAAGGACCAGACAAACTTCAGGGGAAGGCAATGGACATTTGCAGTTTGATGTGGGATTAGATTCTTCTTGCCCCAAATCTGGAGTGCAGTTCCAGCAGCAAATAGTCATTGGCAATTACATTCAGACTGAGATTTCCATCTCTGGCTTGGGCATTCCTAGGGTGAGTTTGTGAACAGAAGACATGGTATCTGTCTCACTTAGTGACCTGCTGCTACCAACACACTGGAGGAAGCTGATTAGTTCAAGAATCAGAAGAACAAGACCTAGCCCTGCAGAAGCAGCTGCAATGCCTACAGAGAAAAGGGAATCAGTAGGAAGAGAAACCTGGATTAGACTGGTAGTGTTTGAGTCTGTAGGGACAAGGGAAGACTGCGATGCTCAACAAACCCCATACAGCACACATATGGCATCTCCAATTTAGATACCCAAATGATTTCAAGAGGCAAGGCTGTCCCTGCCATCAGCCTTTTGAATGTACAGTGATATTCATCTTCATAAGCCATGAGAGAAAAGATGGGCAGAATTTTCAGATTCATGATGGGCAAAAAACTTTGTGCCAGGGTCAGTCAGAAAGAATGAACAAAATTCCAGCTTACCTGAACTTGGTTTTTGAATCGTGTAAGTTGCAGTTGCCTCCTATTTTGGCGTTTTAGCTAGCTTTGCTCCCATGTTCCACAAAGTCCTAGCACATCCATTATGGCCTTTTAATCCCTTTTGTGCTTAGCAGCCGTCTCTTGTCTTCACAGGGGCAGCATACAGTCAGAATCACTCCAGCAGAGTCCAGAGCATTACTGTTCTTCAAAGAACAGAAATGGTGTGAATGGAAAGCCTCTATTATCTGTGTCATACATATCTGGGTGCCATCACTTACAGTATTCAGAAATTGAAGATGTCTGGGGTGTTGTGGTAAAATAAAACTGTGAATGGAGAGGGGTAGCTTGTAGGCCTTGAGTTCAGGGCAAAGCCACAGAGTTTACTTACTGTGGAGTAGTGATGGAAACCAGAGGATAAAGTACTATATCTGCTTCTGCTCTAGAGGTCCTGTATGGTGGAGGTAAAGAAATAATGATCTTTTCCACAGCTAGACACCTCACCATGTGATGCTTCTTTTCTGACTGGACATTCAAGATCATCATCATCTGAGGGACTGCACAGCTGTCACAGCTGGAGCTGAACTGGGAATTGCAGCTTAGGCATATAAAGTGCAATAATAAAGTGATGAGCTCTTGAAGCTTGGGAACCTTAAATTCAGCCTCGGACATTTGTGAATGTTTTTAGCCTCAGGTAATTCCTATGAAAGACAAGCAAGTTGTTTGGCAGACTAACCAGTTTAGGGAGGACCATGGAAGGGTGACTGTTGTAAAGGAGGGATACCTGTTGTTACCTATGACTGTCATCCATTGTTGTTACTTAATTGGGTATGAGAATGGGCACTTGTCTTTTATGAAACTGTTAGACTGTGTGACTGAATGAAAGCACCTTCAAAAATTGTCTTCTCAAAGTAACAGCATATATCACAAAAAAACATAAAAAACCCCAACCACAAACCCACACCAGAATAATAAACCGAAGAAAGGAGAAAAAAACATTTTACTACATGTTCCATGAAATGCTGCCTCAAAAATAATTTGTCCTCACTTCCTTCAAAAGCTAAAAAAAGGAAAGAGTGAAGTTTTTTTAGTTTGTGGCAGCAACAATAGCATTTCATATATCAGAGCATCTTTGAAAATAATCCAAATTTTACTTTGCATTGTGGATAGATACACTTATCTTTTCATCTGGAACAACTGTCAATGAATCATACAGGTCACTGCACTTCTGTTATAATCATTAGGAGTAGAATTAGAATTTTTCAGTTGAAGAAACACAATTCTGAGTCATGTCAACCTTGATGCTTAAAAGAAGAGTGAAGTATAAACCAGGCAATAATAATCTTAAGTGGTTTTCTTTCCTTCTCAACTATCTCAAAATGAACAATCTAATTTTATTATTTTTTCTCCTCACATAAGTGCATGAAATATATACACAATTTAAGCATTGCATAGTCTTTGTTTTGCATGTGAATGATTTAAAATAAATGTTTTTTACTGACTTAACAAAATACTCTGAAGTAGAGAAGAAAGGACTCAGTGCCATTGAGCACTCTGTCCTGACTTAGATCTCTTTCATACAAATGCTATACTGACCTGTGTAAAAGTTAGTTTTTGCTTAACTCTATAGGAGTAATATGTTCATAAAGTAATGAATACTGTAGTAATTTAGGATACATATATGAACACAATAAAAACAAATCCTAAGTTAAAAAAATTAGGGACTCTATGGTCAGTCATTTCAGTAATTCAATGCACTGGTGATTTACCAATGCAGAAGAATTCTCTCTGGTGGTATAGCCAGAAGCACTTGATGAAGGTTTCTGTTCCACAAAGGAAATGCTCAGTCATCATGCCTGAGCTAACTTTGATGCTAGCTTCATTTCTTGAGTGTGTCAGGTAAGAGCTTGATCTCTCATATTCATATTGTGTGGCAGTGGCCTCAGGGGAGACAAAGAGTTACACTGTCCCACCCCAAACCCCTTGTGAAGGGCGGCCCAGGTGCCCTGATTGAGTTTGAGTCCCTGGGGGGTTCTCCCTTGGTGTGCTTCTACTGGTCCCTGACCCTGAACTCCACCCTCAAAGGTGGAAACCCTTAAGAGTTCTGTCCCTCAAAAACCCCTGCTGTGCCTCTGTTCAGAGCTCTCTGTTCTGGACCTGACTTTGTTTCCATGCTGAATAAATGGTTTCATGAACGGGAGCCCGTCTCGGTTGGTGTTCCATGCTGGTCCCCAGAATCCTGCTGCTTCCCTGGACGAGATCCTGAGGTTGCGGACTGCAACAAATGGTGAGAGAATGCGGGCATCCAGCGAAGCAAGAGAACAGCAGGACCCGGCTCCATGGGCACCTCGTAAGTCCTCGGCTGATGGCTTGAGAGCCGGCGAGACCCCCGCCTTGGAAAGGAGGACTCGAGAGTACCTGGCAGGGAGACTGGGTTGGGAGTGCCTCGGGCATGGGGAAGAAAAGGGCTTATGGAGGTGTGGGAGCCGAGACCAGACACTGGGACACCTTACATCACCCAACGAGACGTATTATGGACTGCAACAATATTGCACAATTCTTTACACTGATTTTGCTTGTTTAGAAATTAAGAAGGGAATTGACAACAACTACAGTGCATATAAACTTTGTTAAATGCTTAGGGAATCTTAACATGATTAAGTCTTTTTAATGAGGGAAGAAATCTTAACTATGCTAAGACACTGTAGATGCTTAAGTCTCCTTAGGAATTTAGAGTAGCCCAGAACATGCTAAGGCACTAAGAGCTTAAAGAAACATTAATTGGTTAATAAGCCGTAAATTCTTAACCAATCTTAAAAGAGTTAAGTGCTCTAATCCCAAATGCTTGATTCTTTTATCCAGTCAAAACAATCAATGAGATCAAAACTGTGAGCCTCTGAAGTTCAGTATAACTTCCCTTTGTACTGTTGGGCTGAAGTCTGCAATCAAAATCTGAATCCATGCTCAATCAAACCTTCATGGCCAGGGACTTC
This sequence comes from Pseudopodoces humilis, assembly GCF_049639895.1. Lineage (NCBI taxonomy): Eukaryota > Metazoa > Chordata > Aves > Passeriformes > Paridae > Pseudopodoces > Pseudopodoces humilis. The sequence goes on along the minus strand of NC_142204.1, from coordinate 7,876,408 downwards.
AGCCTGCTTGGAATTAATATCTCTTTGCCCTGTAGATGAATTTGTATTAAGAGTTCAGTTTTAAACACTGGTTACCTGAAATGTTATCCAAACCTCTTTTCTCTCTCTTTTTTTTTTTTTTCCTTCTGCTGATATTTTATACTAGTAAAAGTTATTTACTGACCCTTCCTAGTTAAATACCACTATGCCAAAAACTCAGTAGAATATTGTTTAAACAGGGCAGACACTATAAACAGAAATCTCTGTGGGGTCAGTAAGCCAAAGAGAATGTGAAGATTAAGGCAATGTTCCAAGAAAATTTATAGAATTAAGTTAGCCAGACTAATTTAAAATATTATTTCTCAATAGTATATATAGATATGTATATGTGTATGTGTGTGTGTGTATATATATATGTATGTATGTATGAGAAAATAAACATATTTATTAGAAAGCAATTTTAGTATTTATTTTATTTTATTTTATTTTATTTATTTATATTACTTGCAATTTTGGTAATTATTTCAGGATGAAGGAAGCTTTTAAAACCATCTAATAAATTTGGGTAGACTGATCCTATGCACTGCTGCTTTATTGGTAGTGACAGATTCCCCTCATATACATCAGCATTTCATTAAATGCAGTGCTGTTTATATGTTTTCTGACTTGTAAAAAATTAGTTTATGACCAGCAAGAGATGGTCATGAATAAATAGTAAATTATGGACACTACTCATGGCTCCTTGGTATAGATGGGCTCTACATGAGGCCCTGCATTTGTTGGACAATCTCTCAGAACTGTGGCTCTATTGCCAGCAAAAAGTTAAACTGCATTTTTTCAGGTTTGAAGGGAATCAGAGGGCATAGATTACCAAAGAGCAGTTATACTTGTTATGAACCTCTAAACTAGGTTTGAGGGATATTCTGTTTCTTTTTGTGTGCTATGGAAGCCCCTTAACAGTAGCAGTTCACAGCCAGGTATGGTGTGACATAATGCAGGGGAGAAAACAGACAATGAATGAAAAAAAAACCCCATCAGGTTTAGTGCCACTGAAAGAAGATGAAGTAGACAGTTTTAAGGCCTCAAAGAAAAATGATTAAGAAAATCATGTAACATTAACCCTGTTTAATGCAATTCTCAGCTAGAGAGTTGTGAGTACATGAACCAGGGAATGAGGAGTGTATCCAGAGAAAGGAATCTGCTTCTGGGGCCACATCGAGGGTTCACAATGAGGGAGAAAGCCAAGGAGGCCAATTACCAGACACTGAACCTCCTTGATGACACATTATCATAGCATGCATGTTTTTGACCTGCTGAAGTGGCTTCACATGGCCTCAGAGCTTTCTGGCATTAACAATTTTAAGTCCCCAAAAGTGGCAGTTGGTCTTCAAAATAGGATGACTTTAAAATAGTTATATTTGCAAAAATGAACATCCTACATGCTTTTTTGATTGTTGTCTACATGTTCAGAAAGAAGTTGAAGTTTGGTTCAACTCTTTTCTCTACAACCATCTAAACTAGAAATCATAATTAAAAATACATTGTTTAGAGAAGTGGCATTTCTATCACTTCAGTGGAAAGGCTGGGACAAATGTGCAGCTTCCATGAGCTAAATCTGTCTAGATCTGTCCTGTTCCAGTCAGTTTTACTGGAATAAACTGTAATTATGCCCTTCATTTAATGTTTGCTCTTGCCTGAGTGTAACTCAGCTTAATAGTGCAATTGCCATGGATTTAACAAACTGCTCCAAGACTGGTCTGAGGCCTGCTGGAGGCAAGGCAGGAATCATTACTACTCTTTATTATACTGAAAATTCATAACTGGAATATTGCTTCTTTTCATCCAGCAATTTATAATTCCTAAACCTTTGAAGTCTAAGAAGGCACTGCAAGTTATACAATGCCTACTCATTACACGTTTCCTGGATTTTAAACAAAAACACTTAGGTATTTAAAAATTGCAAAGCAATTCTCTGTTAAACAGGATAAATACCTTTGAAAAAAGGTTGTTTTCCCAAAGGCTAACATTCTCTAAATAGCTTGTAAAAGTACTTATTTTATTTTATCTATCTGTAGACACTTTTAAGGGACCATTTATGCTTTTTTAGGTATGAGAACAGAGTAATTTTTCCAGCCTTTATGATTGCTAGATTAATAATAGCATTAATATAATTAGATTAAATTGTTTCCAAAACTCAACCTCTTAAAGTTATATGTATTACAAACATAAATGTCATGTACACACACAGACGTATCTATATGCATTTGGAGATTCTCTTGGCTGGCATGAGGAAAAAGGTAAAAAGATGAAAGATAAACTGTCAAGATTGTCTCTGGTGAGAGATTGTCTGAGCCATCAGCTGCCCAGCACATCCAGGCAGGTTCCTGCTCAGCCTTACTCCAGCCTGTTTGCTAATGCTTTCTAGCCATTTTTGCCATGTTATGCTTTATCTGTCTACTCACTTTTCCCAGTGTTTTCCCTGAATTTTCAGGATTCAGATTTCTCTGGAAATTTTTCTAGTTTGTTTTTTTTTGGGTTTTTTTTTGGCTCCTTGTGGCATCAATTTTAAGTCACATTTCCTCCAACCTTGATATGATTATTGCCACTACAGAGACTTCTGGACAGTGAACAACTGCAGCTGTTACATTGTTTTTCCTAGAGCTTTGGGGAAAAGATTGAGGAGAAACAGATCCTAGTGTACTGGAATATTTTCCTTTCCTTCCACCTTACTTTACTAAAAGAATAACATCTCCCAGATATATCTGATACCACACTTGTGTACTGAACACTGATGGGTTTGGATATTTGTAGTTAACAAAAAAGGGTTGAGCCCTGATATTTACTCAGTGTCAAAGCCAAATTAGTTTGATGGTAGGAGCTGCTCAACAGGTGCCAAGGCTGAAACTGGTAAGAGTCTGTGAATGCTATTTTGTTAAAATAAATTGGTAACTCTATGCATTTAACAATTTGCAATTAAGCATCTGAGAGTGGCTGGGGCTAGAAACCCACTATGCATTTATTTTCTGTTTGCACTCAGCAGGTCTCATTTAGGTCATTATTGTTGCCTGTATTCAGCAAGAGACAAATAAAGAGCTTCTTTCTTTTCAGAAAGGTCACTGTTCGTGTTTCTGCTTCTGATACAAAAATTTGTACTGTGAATTCTTCATCCACCTCTTTATTTTGACAGCTTTTATACCTCCCTATGGCTCTTTATAAAATAAAGGTGGGGTTTTTTTCATGGCATGGTGACTTTACCCAGCTATTTACTAGTTATCTGATGCCACAAGGAAAATAATTAATGGATAGTGTAGAGATCTAATGAATTTGAATGCATACTTACATTCTAATGAAGTCCATAGGTCTTAGCACACAGCTGAGTACTTGGCTGTTTGTCGAAAAAAAAATACAATTAAGAAAAGCATGAAAGCTTAAAACTTAAACAGATTCAAATACACCATGTCAGATATAAACTCTGGAAAGATGTACATATTTTACCAGGGATGTTGCTTTTACTTAATAGCTGCATTTAATTCTTAATTTACCCACTTGTGATATACCTTCTTCTCCCCAATTCTACATATATGCAGAAAGGAAGAAATCTGTCGACAGACAAACATGTATAATGAGTTTGCAAGACTTTTCTAGCGGCGGCATGCTTTTTGTCTTTTGTAACATCATCAATCAATGCCAGCCTGTTGTATTTTTTCCTGGCAAACTTAGGTGAAACAAACAAACTTCCATTTGTGCAATTTGCACAAGCAAAAGGCAAATGGAGATGACTTTAAAACCTCATGCTGGTGCTGAAATGACTGAGCAGTGTTGCCCTGTTCCAAGGATGCCATAACAAATAAATGATAGCACAGAGCAGTACAGTGCAGTGCCCAGGGGGTGGGCCCCCTTTGCTTTCTTCCCCAGCCTTTCTCTGGTGAGGATTCACATTTCTGGGCCATGATGGTGCTGAGGCTGTGCTCCATCTCTGAGCCAGTGTCAGCTCTTCACAGCACCTGAAAGACTGGCATCATCACACACAAGCCTGTGAGCTGCCCATTAGGCCCCCAAAAAACTGGGGAAATGGGTTTCAGTTACCTTGCTTAAACTGCGTCTTTATTTTTCAATACCATTAACATTTAGAAACTCTTACACAAACCATAAGTTGGATGATTGTGAACCAGAGTGGCTCATCATAGCTACCCAATAAAACTCATCTATTTAACACCAATATTGAAGGAATTGGAATAAGAGAAAACTGTGCCTGGAAAGGGAGAAATTGCACATGTGAGGACTTCAGATCCATGATATTACATCGGTTTTAACATAAGGTAGAATTTTATATAATGAAAATCCAAAACCCAAAAATAAAACCCTAGCAGCATCTCTTTTTAGCTAAGTCAACATTTTCACTTCTAGAAGTTCAGAATCATTCAACTGCTTTTTTTTGGGCATATATGTGTATGGCCATACGTTCTTCTTTTTCAGCTTCCAGTATGAATATGGAGCCAGAGACCAATGGGAGTGTCATGTACAGTCAGGGCTGCAATAAAGTATACATAATTTAATAAATAAATAAGACCCACCAAACCAAATCCACCCAACCAAAACACCTTTTGAAAAGTGAAGTTGTCGTGAATGTGGCAAGTCAGACCATTAAAGTCTTTTCAGCTGCACCGGAGGTGTGGAAAACAATCCGTTTAAGACAATATTCCAGACAAAGACTTTGTGGTGATGTGGGGGTTAATTACAAACAACAATCCATGCCAGCATGTTGTGTTCTCACACAAAAGGCGCTCTCACTTGTTAAATGTCTAGCCTAGACTATCAGAAATTGCATTACACTTGCTGCCCCTCCCCTTATTCCCGGACTTTCTTACTCTGGCCTTTTTTTTCCCTTCCTCCCATCTCTATTGAAAGACAGTAATTAAACACTAAAGCCTCTCAGTTTCTGCAGCACTGCGGGGGAACTCCTCCCTGTAATAAGCACCAATTACTGGCTGCGACTGCAGCTGATGAAGGATTATCCTCTCACTGAGCTACGGCAAGCTCTAGAGTATAATCTTCAATTAGTTCAATTCATGGAGCACACTGGCAGGCAGGCCACTACGTTTCCCACGACTTACACAAACAGCCTTTCTTTGACACCCCCCAACTCTGCACAGATGGTCCCAGCACTGTCTGTTGCAAAGTTCAGTGCATCTGGCCCCTAAACCCACCTAATGCAGGCAGCAAAACAAAGCCTGGGACTCAAGTGCCCTACAGTACCTATTTGTTTCAGTAGCAGCAGGCTGGTCTTTTTTTTTTTTTTTTTTTTTTTTTTTAATTAAAGAAAGAGAAATTATTCAAGGAGTCAGAAAACAGGTGGATAAACAAAAAACAACCAACAATCTTCTGGACTGACACTATAAATCACTTCTAGTCATTTTAACTCTGCTTGAATTTTTAATAACCCAATTTTACAATAATGTAAATAATAGGGCTGCAACAGCTAAGAGATAGGGAGAGCAAAATTAAAAGTCTATGTTCAGCTCTTTTTCTTCATGCTTAGGTATGGCAGAGATGTCAAGAAATAATTGATTTTGGATTTTTTTACAGTGTGTCTGTTCACTACTTGGAACAAAGGCTTTTGTGAACCCAGATTTACTCTGGGCTTTGACTTCTTGCTTCTGCATACAGATATTTTATATGGTCTATGTTTCAATTTTCTTTAATTGCTGAACCTAAAAAAAATGCATATGATATTCCAAAGCAGGTAGACTTTAATTAATTGTCAGTCTGCCTTTATCTGTGTTTTTATACTAGAAGACTTCGCTGTATGACTGCTAAACACAATAATTAAATAGACTAAAATAGATTAGTTCCACTGACATCATCATCTTGCACACTGACTAATTCTGTTGCCACTGCCTTTGCTTCAGAGGAGCTGCCAGGACCAGAAGGCACAATGTAACTAAAGGCACAATGCCCAGAGCACCTGCTTTTATGGCCTGGTACATATATCTGAGGGATGCAATTTCCACTGCTGCCTCCACGTGGTTGCCTCAGCAGAAGAGAACGGAATTTTTTTCAACATTAGGGCATGTCCTCATCTGTAGAGAGGTTGTACAACCTTGCAGGATGACCTACAGCAGATAATTACCCATCTTCATTTGCTTAGGGTGTATGGGCTTGTTGTGATTTTAAACCAATAACTAAGAAAATTACTTATTTCTTGCTGTGAGATATGGATTAGAACAAGAGCAAAACAGGCATAAAACTTAAAAGGAATAAAGAAAGTTTATTGACAAACTACAATAATAAGAACACCAGAATAAACTTCCAGAAAAACCTTTTCATCCCCTATCTACCCACTATTCCCTTGTTCACATTACAACAGAGACAAAAACTTTGGAACTTTGGTGGTTAAAACAGTCCCAATTCTTGCTACAGTCTTTTCATCAGTCTTTGTAGAGAAACAGAAGTTTCTTCCTGTTAATTTATGGAGTTTCTCACAAGAAAACTATTTTTGTTATAGTTTTCCATTGCCCTAATGTTAGCTGCCCAGAGCTGCTGTTATCAGAGCCTACTCCTCCCATTTCACATCACTCTGAGGTGTGTATGGGCCATGAGTCTAGGGATGGGATTTTTAAGGATAAGTTATTCAAAGGCAAAAAGTCTTCTTCATCTGTTTCTGTGAGCTTCACTAGAAAACAGTTTTCTCATTGCCTCTCAAGGCTTCAAATCTTCCAGCACTTCACTATACCATAATTACTCTACTTTTTACTCAAATTTACACTTTGAACACTTTATTCCTCCCTACATACTTTATCATGAATTAAAGGAGTTCTTTTCAGGACTTCATTGTCCATCTCCATAGTTTTAACAGAAAGATATTTCAGCTTAATTAAAGCATCTTCTTAATTCTCTACCTTTTCTGAAGCTTCTTTTCTTTCCTGTCACTGGTAGTTTATAAAGTCTCTTTTCATGTTGATCACTCTCTTTTTCTCTGTCTGGATAAAAAGATTAATCTGCAAGTCTCATCTGGGAAATGAAAGAGTTAAAATCTTGCCCAGGCTGTTGTAGGTAGTTCTGTGGCCTCGGCCGGTGCAGGAGCTGGAGCCGTCTGCGATGGAAAGTTCCTCATGGCTGCTCTGGAGAGTGTAGGCGCCGCGCCCAGCCCGCTGCAGGTCCAGAGCCCCTCTCCTTCTTCACTCAGCAGTTTCTAGTGAATTTAGTTACAGCAAAAAACCTGCAGCCGAGCCAGAGATCGGCTCGGCCCGGCCCGGCCCGAGCCCGGAGAAAACCTTCCGCAGGGCCCGCATCTCCCGGCCGGGAGACGCTGGGCCCAGCCCAGTCCCCGCCCGGCCGCATGGCCTGGGCAGGGAACGGGAAGCCTGGAGCTCTACCCCCCTTCACAGCCAGGAAATAAAGAGAACCCAAGTGCCCTGACTTTACATCTTAAGGTAGGGTTCACAAGTTGATCTCCCTTTTCAGTGGTTAAAATTGCTGTCAAGTCCCAGTAATGACCAATAATTGGTCAGGAGAGGAGACTCTTTTCAGTCCCCAGCAACTTCAACTTCCTTAGCTCTCACAACCACCTTAAAGGTAAAGTCACTTCATGACAGGGCTCTTAGAGGTCCTCAGGTCTGTAAAAACACTTGTATGTCTGAAAGTGTTTCTGGTTGGGTTTTTTCAACCATACTGATTGGGATTTAGTAACAGATATTATTTTAATGCATAAAGCTTGCCTCAGTAACATCCTTTTACTGTCATTTATATAATCCTGCTGAAATACCAGTATATACACTTCAATCGTGAAAAAACACAAGTCAGACAAAACTGCCACATTTGTTTTAGCTGAGCTGTTTATTTCAGTCTGGCAAAAAAGGCCAAAAGTAAAATGTAGGTCCAGTTTGTGAAGTGCAAACTTTCAAATAAACTTTCTCTAGCTGTTTTTCCCTGTTCCATTGCTTGAAATGTTCAAATTATACAGTGCTGTATGTATTTTCAGAGAGAATTTAAAAAAAATAAAAATAAAATCAGCCATTACCCTAAGGAACACTGAAGTTGTATTTGCAGCATTTAGACTTCAAGTACCCCAGACTGGTACTGTGTAAACACAACCTTCAGACTGAGGCAGAATACTAATAAAGAGAATCTTGGAAAGAACACCCTTCCTATTTCCTATAGACCCAGAAGTAGAAGGAATCAAAGCTGTAGATTTCTAATATTTGGGGAGTGATTGAGGCTTCCTGCCATTATGAAATCAAGCAAATGTAAAAGAAAAATGGTCCATAAAGCTAACTTTCCTTTCTGCTGGGAACCCAGAGGGAAAAAAACCCCAAACCCATAGTGAACAATGGGCTGCTCTCACTTACCATGTGGAAGATTTTCAAGTGTGAGGCTTTACGTGCATGTTTATCTCCCACATCTGGTTGTTGAAATGGGCACTTAATTTTATTACAATCATGAGACTGTCTTCAGTTCTGCTATAAACACCCAACTGTAGGATTTGATCAGATTCAAGTGAGTTTTTTAAAAGTGTGTTTACCATGGGCCCCAGTTTAAAAATATGGATGATGGGTTTATTTTATAACTCAATTGACAGGCAGGGAAATGAGCCTCAGATCACACTAGCCTTACAACTAACCTGGCCTCTAACCAGCTGAATTCCTGCGCTGACCATCTGAGTAGTTTAAAGGTGAAATTGTCTGATGATGCAAAGACGCATCAAAGAGAAGAGCATTCTGCATCTGAACTTCTCTGACTTTGGTCATTCACTTTTGTCTTCTCATTCCATAATTTCTCTCACATGGAACAACTTATTTGGCTCACTCTGTAGCAAATTAACACACAAAACAAAATGGGCTCATGCTTGCCTTTGTCCACTTGGCACTTTAATCACAGAGAAGCGCACTCAGAAGCAATTACAAATAAAAGAAAAACTTCCCTCAAATTGGTGTGACCTCTGAACTTTGAGGAAATGGAGAACAAACTGAGGAAAATCAGTGGGAAGAGTCAAGTGATCACCTAATCATTGATCCTTGTCACTTACAGCTGGGGTAGGCAGCAGGTCATGACCATCATATGGTGCAAGTCTTGCCTCTGCTGCACAGTGAAAAGATCACAGGTATGATAGCTCCATTTTCCACTCATGGAGAAGAAAAATATAAAAAAAGGAAGGTGAAAATTATCAGGCTCATAATATTTTTTTAAAAAAAATTTAAAGCACTGAACAGAAAAACAGACTCTACACAGTTAACACAAAATGCAAAAGGGTGTATCAGAATCTCGAGTTGGAAGAGATACATAAGGATCATCAAGTCCAGCATCCTGAGAACATAACTTCCGGCCTGAAAAATTTACAGAGTTGATTATAATGGTACATGCAAAAGATGGAAAACGGACAATATTCATATGAAAAGAAGATGTCGCCATGGACTTGGTGGGGACACTTTGGTAAATTTTGGTTAATTTTTATCTAACTAGAATAAAAGGAGCAGTACAACTGTGAGCAATTGTGGCAATGCCTTCACTGAGGGATTGTACCTTGGATTCTCTTTCCTCAGTGATTTAGTTTAGTTTCAGTTTCTAGTCTGGGCTCTAGACCCTATCAAGTGTCGTATTCAGATAGCAGAAATTTTGCTTCACCTCATAAATCACCCCATGGAACTTTTTATATGTACAGATACATTTATTTACGTGTATTTAATGTATCTGTTGACAGTCTATGGGTGCTGCCTGTGAGCTGCCACGAGCAGCATTGGGAATGAACCAGAGGAGTTGGAGGTCTGTGTGCCATTGCAGGGCTACAATCTCACTGGGATCACAGAGTCATGGTGGGATAGCTCACACAGGAGTGGCGATGGCTGGATACAGGATCTGTAGGAATGACAGGCTGGGAAGATGAGGAAGTTGGTCAGTACATGAGAGAGCAGCAGGAATGTGAGGAGCTGTGCCTGGGACAGACAGGGAGCCAGTGGGAGCTTTGGGGTCAAGATTATAAGGCAGACAAGCACAGAAGATGTGGTGGTGGGTGTTTGCTGGGGTCTGCCTGGTCAAGGAAAGCCATTTTCAGACTGCATCACATCCACATGCCCTGGTCCTTGTGAGAGGCTGGAACTTCCCATGGACAGGATGAAAGGCAACACAGCAGGACACAAGAGCAGCACTACTGGAACTGATCCTTACAACAAGGAGGAGGATCCTGTCAGGGAAGAGGAGGCTTGGGGCAGCAAACAGTGAAGTGTTTGTTTCTTTAGAGCACAAATCAGCAAAGAACAGCAAGTTTCAGGGATCTAATCACCTGCTTAAGGTTAGGTGAATGCTTAAAAGCTTCCCTGGATCATAGCCATTATTGGCCATTAATATATACGCTGGAAAAAAATCGTGCCAAATAGGTTATAATGCATCTAGAGAGAAAATTGAGTCTTGAACACTGCACATGCATTATTGTGCTCTGACCTGATGAAGCACACACAATTACAGTGTTTGCCTTAAATAATGTGCCATATTTCATGTAAATGCCATAAACAGGAGGCAAGCTGGACAAAGAATTGTGTCCTGTCTTTTAATTGGGAACAGGAGAGTTTAAGATTAAAAATCTCCTTGGATAACACCAGTCATGCTCCTTTATAAATTGCTGAGTTTGCTAAAGGACAGCTTTCTCCTAGGAAATATAAATAAAGCCTGATGTGTTATTACAAAAAATATTTGTAAGACATGAACAAAGTTTGCAACCAGCATTATTAACTGCACAGTAACAGGGGCTTTATTCATCAGGATGGACTTATAATTTATTCCTTGTAAAATTCGTTATCACAAATATCAAACATGCTGTGGATAATAAATGACCAAGCAGATATAAAACAAAAAGAGCTTTGTTTCAAGACACAAAAGCAAATTGACCCTTTTGATTTATGTGTTTTTCTAAAGAAAGGAAATGCTCATTTAGCAGATTAAAAATGAAATAGGGAAGTTGAACAACAAAAATCTTGATGAAGACAGTTCTTGTTAGAACTGTATGGAAATATAACGAGTGATTATAACAGAAAATGAGAACAGTCCAATAAAACACAAGTATGATCAAAGCTGTGAAAAAGGCAATTAAGCTGTTTTGACACTTGACTGATGAGCTGAATGTGTGCATGGATTTGAGGCATTTAAACTACATTCATGAACAATTCTGTTTACAGGGCACCTACTATCATAGTTTTCTTTCATCTTGCCATATAAAGCAAAAAGGAAATTATTTCAAGAAACTGTGTCACTGGATAAATCAGATTTATTTACTACACTTTATTAGACTATGGGCACTTTGTATTCCTGTAGGAATAACACCTTTAGGTTACTGAATAATTGGAAGATTATTGGAATATTGTAAACACAGTGTAGCAGTGTGGAAAATAGATAGTGTTGCTGCTATCACCCCAAAAGTGTTTCTTGAGGAAGCTGCTCAGGTGGGCACAGACAGTCACTGTATCCAAAACTCACACACACCACGGATAGGTCAGTGAAGAAACATGGAAAGGGTCTCCTGTATGGTATTCCAGAGAGGTTTATTAGAACCCCACCAAAGGGTTCCAGTGACAAAAGACCAGGATTTCCTGCAGTGTCTCAGGTTCAGTTTGGGGGCAGGAGCCATTAGTCTTGGGGTACAGGGGTGGCACAGGGGCAAGGCAAAGGTCACTGACATACAGGGGATGAGGTAAATTTACCTAGTGTTGCACAGCACCATGAAGAAACTTTTTGTCTCACCCTAAGCAGTCAGGCTTCCATGAAGCCTGTGGCAGATTCTTCCAGGACATCTGCCCAGAAATTCCCCTAATAGGCTCAAGGGCTTCCTCAACACTGGGTAGAAAAGTAGTTTCAGAGCTTATACAATTTCCTTGTGGAGAAATGTCTTTATAAATTTATAGACAACTGAGTTGCTCGATATGCAAGCCTATCAAGGTAATTGGAAGCTTTGCTCTTTCCAGGCTACAGGGAAAAAATAGAAATAGGATCTTTTAGTGTCTAAATCCAAGACAAAAACTAGGTCCTGAAGGCTTTTAAAAGCTCAGTATAATTCAGTAACAGTTTAAATGAGACTAGCATTAGACTGAAATTTGTTAGACAGTAGTTTGAGATGTCCTCTTGAAAAGAAGAACTGTAAAGTGGCAGAGGACATTGTTCCTAATTGTTACCACATTTTTGATGCAAGGTCATAACTGCAGGAGTCAAAGGAAGTTTTTCCATTGATTTCAGTGAATTCAGGGTTTCATATCTATCATTTCTACTCTCAAATGTTTGTCTGTTTTGTTTCTTTTTTAAAGTTTCTATGTGAGGTACTTGACAGGAAATATAAACAGTTTGTAGCAATCAGAGCTAGACATGACTTTTTCAATGTTTTTGCAAATGTAAGGCAGGGCTTCAGCTACAGACATTTCATGGGAAACTCTGAACAAAAGATCATATTCTCTGCCATGGCAGAGGCAGCTCTGCACTAGCTGAGCCCTATTATACTGAGCACAGAACAGAAATACGTCTGTCACCTAACTAACAGGCAAGCAGATGTGGCACTACAGAGGTCAGCTTTGAATATGAGACCCCTAAATACACTGTCCTGGAGAGACAGTGCTTTGAAACAGGAAGATGACAAAAGTTCCAAATAAAAACCCCACCAAACCATCAGCAAATACAATCCAGTGGCTCCTACTCTTTTTTGCTTGTTGTTTCTGAAGGAGTGAAATAGCAATGGAAAAATAAGATTTCCTCTGTGGAAAGCAAATGGGAAAAGTCTAGGGAAAAGGTTGGTATTCTGCATTTTTACCTACACCAGTGCAGACTGCCTTCTGCTCTCACTGCTCCTTCACACTGAGCAGTGGTGGAAAAAGGCCAGAAGAGACAAGTGTGACTCAGGTTGATTTTCCCTAATACCACACCGAAAAGGGACTGCAAAATGGAGCAGTATGGAAACGGGCAACCATGTTCCTAGACACTCTGGTTTTGAGTGAGGGCTTAAGGACAGTGAGCTAAGACATGATAAGATGAGCATGTTAATACATCCAGCTTATTTAAAGCACATGCTGACAAACCTGAATCCAAACCTGCATGGTTCCTCTCAGAGGCTACATGGCCACAGCTGAAGTCTCAGATCTTCAGAGTGACAACCAGAGCACACCAAGACAAAAGAAAAGAGGCAGGTAGGAAAACACTAGCCACAGGGCGCCACTGAGGCACAAGAACTGCTATTCCAGCAGCCATACAACTCACATACCCCACTGTAAGCCTTGGAAACAGAGAGCTGTAGATACAAGTGCAGACTTGACAGTTTGGAAGGAAACCAAAGGCTGAATTACTCTTGGATAGAACTTCAGGGCTCTCGCAGCTCGTGAGGCCTAAAACACTCCAGGGCCTGTTTTGCTGCTATTTGTGTCACATGGAGCTTGGTTTTGGGTGTCACATGAGTCACTCTCAGCTTATAGAGGTGGGCAGGTCTCACACTCTTTCTCAGTGAGGTGGACAGTGCCTCCCAGAGGGGTCTCTCTCCAAGTGAACCAGTGTCAGAAGTTCTTAGTTTGAAAAGCTCCTGGCCTGTGTAAAACATTTCAGTGTGCAATAGAGAGTGCTGCAAAGAAGGGCTTTACAAGACAAACCCCAAGGTATTTCTGTGACACATCAATTCACACAGCTGGCTGTCATAACCTGGGTGAATATAGCTCTCCTCCACTTCAGCCTTTCGGGGCAGAGGGTTGGGTATCTGTGTTTGCCCTTCCCCTCCCTGGTCAGTCTCAACCAGCAGCTGCCCAGTTCACTTCTCTTACGCTCTTTTCCCCTCAATCATTCATCTCCTGACAGCTCCCCTTCACAATTTCCTCTCCTCAGTTTCCTCCCCTTCCCATTTTCCTTTTGTGCCTTGTCATGTTCTCCCGCCTGCTTCTTCCTCTTCACATCTTCCAGCACGTGTGTAAGTCTCCATTCCTCCAGAAGGGCTTCCAAATTTCTCATAATGTCCTGGCTAACTTCTCAAAACACTATTTCTACTTACTGCTCCTGCTGGTATCCCAATAATTTCATACCCACACCACCCTGCCTGGCCCCTCTGACAGGAGAAGCACACTACCTCATTTCTCAACAGCAAGCAGCTCACCTGCATCCTTTTACAAACACCACTTGCCAATCCTAGACATTAAGCAATCCTCATAGTAGCTTGCAATACAGAGGCTTTCCAGAAAACAAACAAAAAGCCATTGTAGAACCCTTTTTCCTTTTTTCCCCTGGGTTTTCTTGAGTCTCATCTTGAATTTTTCAAACCCTCTCTGAAACATAAGCATTAGAATGCTTTTATTTGTTAATTAAAAATGTAATTCTTTTTTTTCCATACAGTGTTAATTGGCATTGACAATACTAATATGAAAAACAACTAAAAATATTATAACTCTGAAATAGAAATTGACTTTTTATTATGTTGGGATAAAACCTGAGTTCTGCCAAATGAATAAGTACAAATGATGACAATCACAATACTGTTTTTTATTTCTTCCACCATATTTTAAATTGTGGTTAAACAGTGCCCCAGAATTTAGAGGAAAAATTCTGTGAGTATGAGATCCACCATTTTCATTATAAAAAAGGGTAGTGAAAACTTTGGATTATGCTGCTTCAAAAGACCTAAGCCCCAAGTTAGTCTCAAGCACTTATCAGTGGCAAGAACTGAAGGGAACAGCTTTGCTGGGAGTGCATAGTACTTTGGTCTTCTTTATTGCATCACTACTGATATAATCATGCTGGTACAAATCATACACAACCAAAAGTTATCCTACTGGGATACAGACAGATAATTCCTCCAAAGTATGGTTACCCTGCTTCCACATCCATTGCAAAGCAAATAGAAGTCCTTAAAGTAAAACATTTGAAACACAAGCTACTAAGAATTCAGCTGAACCTCTGTACCTTGATTTCTTTTTTATGTCAGATGGTTTGAGACCTTTGAAACATTTAGCAGCCACAGTGGAGAATACTCAACACAGGGATCAAACCTATCATGTTTCATTGGCAAATAATGGCAACATGCTGAGAAATATGTAATTGCATTTACAATGTGATAATCCCTTTAGATGCTCTGTCTAGGGTGATATCCCTTTTAATGAAGTTGTGGCAAGGGAAGAAGCCTATTCTGCAGATGAGAAGCTGACAGGAAAAGGATGAAAACTCACCCTCATATCCTTCTTATGCAGCTCTTGAAGGAATAATCAGGCTGAAGGGATTGTATTGGGGTATCAGTCATGGGTCTCTGCTCATCTGGGTCCTGGTTCCATTCTCTTTAATGTCATCAATAAAACTTCTCTGTGTGCCACTGAGAGCAGATTCAGGCCTAAGTTTACAGAAATTCAAGCAAAGAGGTGTTAGATAGCCCTATCTATGTTGTGTGTTGGGAAGAAGTTTAAAAGCAAATCAGCTGATATTCAGACTGAAAAATTTCACTGAAGCAACAGGATGGATCTCTGTTTTCTTGCCAGAAGCATGCAGAGACAGAAACACAGAGCTGAATGACAGCAGTGATAGATAGTATTGTTATTATAGAATTAGGTTGTATCGGTAATTGGGCCATTCCAGCCCTTTCTGCAGCAGATAAAAACACCAGTACAGTTTCTGCAGCAGATAAAAACACCAGTAGATATTTAGTTATCCCAGCACACGAGTGTTTGCCATGAGGTCACTGGTACTTCAGAGCTGGCTTTGGTAAGTAGTGCAAGTGTAACAGAAAGGTAATTGCAGAAAGACTTAATTTAATGTTAACAACTGTGTAACACAGCAGCACATTTGGGAGGGGAGAAATCAAAGCTGTGTTTGGGGAAAATACAGTGAAATACAGAGTGCTATCATCTACAGAGTGTAGGAACAAGTATTTTGGATTCAAACTAGGGGTTCTTAAGGTAGAAGTCAGGAGGACAGAGTCATCTGGTTTCTTTAATTGACCATGAGTTGACTATGAATTGCTGATATGATGCAGCTATGGAAAGATATATTGAAATTCATTAATGTTTCCCTGAAAAAGAATTATGAAATTTATCACAAGGGTACTTATGAGACCTTGTGCATGAGAATATCTGTGTGCTGTTCTGGTCATAAAAAGATGGAAACCAGAAAACATGTTACTAGAGGAATAGAAAGACTGGAAAACAGCTTGACTTACTTAGCTTAGGATTAAATAAGACTCAACGGGGAGTCTAAAATACTACAATTGCCCAAAATCAATAATAGGGAAGGAGAAGGATTATTTAAATGGAAAAACAATGTCAGCCCAGTACAAAGTGTTGTAAAATAGGAATTGAACTAGACTCAAAATCAGAAAGATTCCGGATCAGCCAACTTCTTGAGACACGAAGAGAAAAACGTTTCTGCTTTCAAGGTGGTGAGTTGAGTTTATATCAGATTGGCCTTAGGCTTAGATAACTTCATTAGTTATATGTTTCTAAAATGGGTCAATTTAAAGAGATCAGAGTTAATGAATAATAAAATATTTCCTGGAAAACAGAATTTTAAGGAAGCTACATGATTGCACTGAGACAATGCAAAGTACTTGTCCTGGTCTTTGGCGTGCCTTAATTTTAGAACTTCCTAACCATAAAACTCCAAAGTTTGCTTTCAAAGTTGAGCATACAATTGAGTTTGTATAATTTCAATGAAAGACAGCAATAAACTAAGTAAAAGAATATGAAAAACACATGGGTGATGGTTTATCTGATGGACTGAATGCATAAGGTAAATTCAGACAGTGAAACACATTTTTACTGGAGTTTAATAGTGTTGTTTTGGAGTAGGACTGAAATTTTGTAGTTTTAGCTTCATAACACTGCCCAGCTGGAATTTCCATTTCCAGTTATTATAATACAAAGCTTTACAGTGGTATTTTAACTGTTCATTTTAGATGGTTTTCACACGGAGAAGTTTACTTGAATACCGGATATACTGTAAACACACTGAACATCTGGTAATTAAGTTTAGTGCACAGTAATCTCCATAAAGCCCATATCTGTGGTGAAATCTTTTTAATAAATAGTTGATAATGGACTGAAGCTATTAAAAGAATTACAGCACACATGGTCAAGTACCGCCATTATTAATCCCATAGCATGAATAAAAGCTTTTAACTGTCCATTTTACCAAGAATCCTTAAGGTGGGCCTGTTCTGAAATGAGTGTCAGCATAGAAATATCCCATCTGCAAAAGAAAAAAAAGAGAGACTCCATAATTCCAGTAAATCATTTTCATAACTATTCAACTACCCAGTGAGTTTTGTACTCTTCTCAAACTATTCATACCCCACTTCATGAGAGTACAACCTCCACAGCCTAAGGCAGCCAGGACACCAGTGGGAATGGAGGGTCACTTCTGTGTTACCCTCCTTTTTAGAAATACTTCACCTGGCAGCAGCTTGTGTGCATCATTGTGGGCATCTGGAGAGAAGTTTTTTGAGCAGGGGGAGAACACATCTGAACTAATGGCAGCAAGTACCTCTCCTGGTATAAGATTTGTTTTTAAGATGACTCTGGCATTATGCTGATGAGGATTCATTTATTAATTCTGAAGAAACTGAAGATTCCAATCTTTAAGCTGAGTTCACTGACACTTCACAATTTCCAAAAGCAAGTCATGATGTCACCATCCCTTAAGATGCACTACCTGATTCCCACCTACATTTTATTTCAAGAAACATCCATCAGAACAAAACAGTTTTGTTCATTCCCTTCTACCAAAGTCTGCATAAAATAAAAATCCTGACTTCTCTTTAACAACAATATTTTTCCCCTTATATTTTATCAGCAATTCTTATTCCTAAATTGAGGCTGAATTCAGCATCCACCTCGAGCTACCAAGTTTGAAAGGTGGCATGTCTTCAGATTCATAGGATTCAAGTTTACATCACTGGGTATTTTCCAACCTCAGCTTTTCCAATGACTATTTAAGGCCTTCTGTACTTTTCCCAGAAGTACTGGTGCATTGTTTAATCACTGGTATGACTCATTAGCTTATTCTGTATTTTAGCCAGTTAAGTTCCTCTACCTTACACTCCTCTATATCTTTTTTTTTACCACCACCACCCCCCCCCCGCCCCCCCCCCCCAGGAAAACAATGTCAAGATACCTTGTGCAGTTGGTTGAAAGTTGTCAAGCCATATGTGAATTCACACCAGCAAATGTCAATGCCATACACCCCAAGACACCCACATCCCATTACAGGAACTGCTGCTGGGGCATCACCTCTCTATTTACATCCAGTTTCCAGCTGCAAATCATTCCACTTCCATTTTGTTTCATCTAGCTCTGGACAGGAGACTGAATAAAGCCAGTCATAAAGACAGCAGTATTCTGTTAATGATGTGTATCAGGATTCCCCCCTGTAGCTGTTCACCTCGGACACATGTGGGATCAAACAGATGACTTAATTACTGCTGTCTAGATCTCTACCTGCCCCCTCTTTGCAAGGTGTCCATAATCCAGTTTGACACTGCATTCCATGCTCCACACTTCACATGTGCACAGAAACACGAGCCCAGCCCTGTTTCCAGGGAGCCTCAGAGCTCCTTTCAGCAGCCTGAGCCTGTTTTCAGTGCTGACACTTCCAGGGAAGGGTGGCAATTCAGGCCCAGGTTTTTACAGCAAATAAACCATCAACATCAAGTATTATTTATATTTTTAAAATATACTAAATAATGGCAATTTTTGATAAATTCATCAGGTACTCACCAAATCTGATCAAAACTAATGTGGGAGCCCAACTTTTTATAACTATGTTCATAAGAGCTGTTCTTGGTTAACTTTGAGCCTCCTTGGTCCTTCCCCCTCCTCCAAAAAAACCTCCCTGTCTTTCATGTGGTGATCTATCCAGCTGCACAAACACAGCACAAGTTGCCACAAACCTGGAATTGTTTGGCAAGCAATTTATACAGGGAGAATGACAGAAAAGGTATTTCATGAAGACTTCGAACTCCAGTCAGTTCAGTCCCTCCTTGCCTCTACTTGAGCAGACGTGCCTGGCAAACCATCCTGGAAGCTCACGGAAGGTGGAGCAGGTGCTAAGCTCTTAAAATGAACAAGAATTTTAGTAGCTGCATGAGAATAGCGCAGAATAAACTGTTTTTTCACCATGAATTCCAGAGCTGTAATGGGCTTTTTGGCACAAAAATTCACAGAGGTTCTGTTCAGAGTGGTTTTTACTATTTGGCTTGCTCCTTCTTCTCTTAACTTTTAGGGGCTTCTCACTAACAATAAGGGAAAAAAAAAAAAAGACAAATCTTGAAAGAAAAAACTAAATACAGTATTATTAGAATATGAATCCCAAAATATTATGAACTTTTGATGCCAACTTCTATCTTTGATTTCTAAAACTCAGTCATTACTCTTCTGAATAGAAAAGTTTTTTTCTCTTTTTATTTTGGAATATTTTGATGAGAAGAGCTTTCATAAAAATGTGCATATTCAAAGGACTCAGATTAAGAAGGTTTCTTACTAGAAAAATGGATGCTCATTATCTGAAAATCTGAAAAAAAATCTAAATCTCTGTAGCCACTAACACAAATTTAAGTTTCAAGTGTCATTTAAAAAAAATAGAAAAAAGCTACCACAAAGCAAAGGAGAATTTGGAGAGTTGTCAGAATCAGAGTATATCTGGAACATACATGGTTCTGAGTCTATGAAAATCTGAATCTCATACATAATAAAGCCTTCCTATTCTCTTATGTTGGCTGCACATGCAAGACTAGAAATCTAGGAGGCAGGAAGGGAGAATTTTTGTTAAATCTTTATTTTCTATTAGAACACTTTCCAGTTTTGCTGTTTGGGTCTTTAGTCCACAGTTATATAAATATATTGGCTAGTCATATTAACTATGTTTGGAACTATGGGAACAAACGCAGCACAGCACAGGATGAATCCTGATTTGCAAACTTACTAGTTCATACTTTATTGATTGGAAACTTTCCTCCTGAAAGCAGTGGGAAAAAAAACCAACTAGAGCATATTAAGTCTAACATAATATCATACAAATTCCCATAGCTTCTGGCCAAATGTCGAGAGTGAATTATTCACTGATCTACTCAATAAGCATCTTCACTAGAAAAGTTCAGAAGAAGCTAGATAAAAAAATTGCATTAAAAATACCTTGTGAAAGTATCTTCTTTGAAAAGAAAAGACTGTTTTCCTGTTCCTTCCAGTAGGATCTACCAGAAAAGGCAGAGATATGGATTTGTGCACATTCTGAGGATACCTGGGTCTCTCTCCCTACTCCAGGATAAATCTCTGTTGTGAAGACTTGACTCTGGTGGAACTTGTGCTTCCTCAAACAGAAGTGAACAGCTCAAGAACAAGTTACAATTTTGACTTTCTACACAAGTTTGAACATTGGTGACCGGGACAGGCTTAGTAAATGAGAATTCACAGGAACTTTCCGGGTGGTAACTATGGGAGATCAAAGCTCAGTCTACTACCTACTCACTGCCCCAGGACCAGGACCTGACAATAAAGCAATTCTGGCTTTGGGCTCCTTCTGTTGGATAAAAAGGTGCCACAGCCTACATGACATAATGATTTTTTCTGCTATGAATGCCTTGCCAGCTCAAATTTGTTCCCAAAATGTTGACATAACAACTCAGCCTTGGCTGCCAGGTCAGTTACCTGCTCACAGCACTCCTGATCTTACATGGGATCTGGTACCTGCTGTCCTGCAGCCAGCATGGAGCTGGCTCAAATGCAAGTGGCACAGACTCCACATTCTGCTGCCTGCCTAATTCCATAGGAAAGCTATAAGGTGCTCACATCTGACTCAGATTCACTTTCCACTCTAGCCCACTGTCAGGCTAAGATGATGAACCCAGAGTAATGTGGGATACAGGCCATTGAGGGACCCCCTGCAGTCAGGTCACCCCAAACTGCTCATGCCTGGAACTCAGAAACTCCCAGCTGAACCAGAACACACACAGAAATTCTTTTTATTCCATTATACTTTGCAGTTTGATGCCATGCTACCAAATGAGCTTTTGGGCAAAATAACCAAGACTGCCCTTAGCTTTCCCCACCATGCACAGTAAAGTTGACACCTGACTTGCCCAGTGCTGCACTTTGGGGTACTTAGGACAGGGAGGGGGAAAGTATTAAGGAAGTAGTTTGCTTTGATCCATACTAATTAAGTATGTCTGTGACTGAGGAGTTTAAATATGTTTGCCATCTAATACTGCTTAAACAGGAAATCCTACAGAGCTACACTAAAGCTAAACCAATCCAACTGCATGTGCTGCCCACAGAAATTGAAGAGGTGAGTCTTCCCAGCATTATTCCTTTACTTCAGAAGTAACATCCATATTCTTGCTGCTGCACCATTCCCTCAGTGATGAATAAAGTCTGCACACTGAACTACTAGCCTAGATCTGAAAAATAAAAATCCACTCATTATTTACAGCATTCTTCTACCATGACACTTCCATTCTGCAGGGAGTCTCGAAGGCAACTTATTGCACAATTAAAGTTTGCTGAGAAATGGAGACCTTTGTTTCCTGCTATACTACCAGTTCTGTTTACACGTTGTATTGACCTTCAAGTTGATCTGGGCCTCCCAAGTCCTGGAAGAATTTAACTTCTCTGTGGTTTATGTCAATAAACAAAATCCACCACCTGAGCATTAAGACATATCTTGAAAGGACCTAAAGGTTGCTGCCTTCCTACGGCAAGCACATCTCCCTCTACTTGTTAGAGACAGCAAACTGAGTGAGCTACAAGCACAGAGAACTTGAGCAGTTAAGTGGGAACCACCTTGCAGGAGGCTTTTCAGGTGAAATGCACTCTGCTGAAATAAGGTACTTCACAACTTCCTCACAAAGACAGCTGTCATTTATTATACTTCAGTATGGCACTTTTCATACATTAAAGCTTCAGCAAAGCTGCAGGATGAATGTGGATACAGGATTGTCAATAGCTATCTACTAGCTGTGAGCTAAGGGGAAGAAGAATGAGAGAAAAACCAGGCACTAGGCATACAGCCCTAAATGACAGGCTCCTTCAAATAACTCTCCTAAAGAGGAGGGCGTGGAATTTATTATATAAGAAATTCAGTGGTACTATCTCCAAGTCAATTTTTTCTGAAGATATTAAGACAGCAAGCCAGATTTCCATTTACTGTGAACAGTTGCCTGGATGTCTTCTAATCACATTTTTAACCAATCCAGGCTCTAATCTGGGAAGGATTTTCCTTTCTAGGAGTGGTGAGACTGCATGGGCAAGAGCTGCATGGGTAAGTGCAATTTCTTACCTAAGCAACACTCTGCAGTGTGTAAGAAATGTTTTATGGAGAGGTATTTGGACACTACAATGAAGGTGCAAGGGAAAAGTAAAATATATGCACCCATAAATATGACCTCAGTGGAAAGGATTTTCCTCAGTTTAAATGAAAATGCCACCTTTTCATATGAAGACCTACCATCAGGCATTTTTCCTACTACAATTTAGCCATGCCTCTGCAAAGACACCTCTGCCTTCAGACTATGGGATCTGAACAAAACAGGCCACATATCTCAAAGTACTGCAAGTACAATTATCTTCCCCGTACCCCCTTCCCCTTCTGAAGGATCAGATAAAATAATTTATACTGAAATTAAATAGCAACAATATCCTAAACCCTAAACTAGTGTGTTACTCTGTAGCATCTTACATAAAACCAGAACAAAGGACCTCTCTTTAAAAAGGCTTTTTTAAAGTATGCGATTTAAGAAGATTATTCCATTGAAACTAAAACTTTCAGATTAATTCAGCAAACAAGAGGGCATGGGGGTCAAACACGGAGCGGCTGGAGCTTCCTCAGGAAGAGGTATCTGTGGTTACTGCACAGAACCCTCCTCCACCTGTGCAGTACAAGAGACCTTCCTGGAAGGAAAATCTGTGCAATTGTACATGCCACAGGAAGGAGCTGGAGAGGCTGTAACACAGCAATAGGATATTCACCTCCTTTGCTGGGGGGGAGGGACACAGGACATTGTGTACTTAGTCAGGTAAGTGAGGTCTCGGACTCAAATATGCTTCAAGAGCTTCTTTGTTTAATAAAATTTAAAACCAGTAGTGGCCTTAGGCAAGTTTGGCATCTCAGGGACAGACAAGCCACAAGGATGGAGCTGTATGCTATGAGTCTGTCCTTACTATAAATAAAGTATTAGTAAGGCCTTTTCTAGGCCAGAGCAACAATCTCTTGTCAATTAAGTTTTATGTTTTCAGGATCACAGGGAGTTAAAGAAGCCAGCTGTATTGCACTGTTACCAGATTCCAGGTTGGTTAATTTGTCATGGTCACATGCACAAGTTCAGAAGAATGTAAGTCTGAAAGAAAAGTCTTTTTCCTTCTGGGAACAATGTAAAGAATGTGTAAGAAAATAATCAATGTTGCTTGTTCCCCTTCTAAATACACCACCTCACTGTCAAAATGAACACTTTACCAAGCAAATCATACAAGTGCATGACTTAAAAGTATTTAAAAACCATTGTCACGTCATTCATGTTAAGTCTTTGGGGCTTCTGAACACATGCTTCTAAAAATTGGTGCATAATCTTTCTTATATCTTGCAATTCAAAACATCCAAAATGTCAAAGGAAGTAATTCCATACTGGCTTTTTAGTGGTCTGTGTATGTCAAACCCAATACAGCTCCCACCCCTCCAATGCCACAGTACCTTAACTCCTTGAATAAGAATTACTTAAATACAAGCACAATGCCACTAACAGAAACACTTCATACCTGGGTATTAAGAATCCACTTTTTCAAAGTATTAAACACATGATTCTGCACACCTTAGCCCCAAATCACAATATGCAGGTTTGGTAAAGTCCATAAGAAACACAGGTTGAAAAAGGTCTGCAATCACCACAATGAAAAACAGCAAAATATATTTGCTAATTTTTCTCTTCACCAGTAGTAACAGAGTAATAACAAAGTAAAAATAAGTTGTTCTCTTGCATTGAAACCCCTGGTCTAAGTGGCTACTTTTAAGTAGCCAAAGTAGCATTTCACAATTGATTTTATCTTGCTCCTCTGTCACCAAATTCATGAGCACATTGAAACTTGAGTTATCACTGCCCTTAACCTGCCAGTAGAGACACAGAAATCTCCCACTGCAATAACTCCAGAGGCTGACCACAATCACTGTCTATTTCTAAGTATTAATTGCAATGCTGTGGCAGCCTCCCTGGCCCAGATCATTATGGAACTTGTCACTTGCACTCCCCTTTATGTTAAATGCTTCAGGGCATTGCAATAATAGCCAACTTTTTTTCTAAAAGTTAAATTGGCTTTTGGTACTTTTCATCTCTGGCTTCAGAATTCCATTAGATTGTTTCACCTGTGAAACAGCCTCTCCACCACATCCCCTTGCACTCCCTGAACTGCTGCTGTTCCGACTTAATACAAGCACATCAATAGAGATGTGCTTTATTTTTAACCTACCAGAGCATGTTACCAAAACATGTGTCTCTGATCCTTTGTAGGTGCCTTCACACAGCCACAACCACCTTCCTGCAGCTCATCTTTGAGACAGGGACAGTCCTGACGGGGCAAGACACTGCACAGGGCACTTCTGGCAAGAAGTTGCA
This sequence comes from Pseudopodoces humilis, assembly GCF_049639895.1. Lineage (NCBI taxonomy): Eukaryota > Metazoa > Chordata > Aves > Passeriformes > Paridae > Pseudopodoces > Pseudopodoces humilis. The sequence goes on along the minus strand of NC_142204.1, from coordinate 7,851,852 downwards.
AGATACACCTGGATTTAAGTCATCTGACAGGGCAAGAGGACACAGCCTCAAGCTGTGCCAGGGGAGATTCAGTTGGACATCAGTAAGAATTTTTTCACTGGAGAGTGGTCAGGCATTAGAAGGGGCTGCCCAGGGAGGTGATGGAGTCCCCATCCCTGGAGGTGTCCAAGCGCTCAGTGCTCTGGTCTGGTTGACAAGGTGGGAATCAGTCACAGGCTGGACTCTATGATCTTGGAGGCCTTTTCTAACCTAAATAATTCTGTGATTCTATATCCAGTCATTCTCTCTTCATCCATTGAGGAGATCAAGGGAGTAAATGCTGGTGGCCCTCTCACCTAACTGTAATTAGGAAATCAGTTGATGATAATTAAACCCAGTCATTTCCCCCCTTTTCTTAAGCATCTGTGACAGCAAGTAATTGACTGAGGGCTCTGCAGCTCCAGTTTCCCAGGGTTTGTACAGGAAAAAGCAAAATAGGTCTGCTCACCCCCAACTCCATTTACTTGGCTAGAGCTGATGTTGCACATAGTCCTTACAGGCTTTAGCTGGCACACCATCACTCACAAGGCACATGAGCTGCTCAGCACACCAGGAGTGCTGCTGAGCCCCACAAACATCGTGCTCTGTACTCCAGGTTTGACTCCAGGTGTCCCAGCTGGCCTTCCTGCTAAGGATTCAAAGCGACTTTTGACAAGGCTGCATTTAAACAGGACACACAGCTCAGCAATTCGAGCTGATGGGTGGCATCGTTGGGTGATTGCCACGTGCCTCAGGTGGCAGCCAGAGCCCAAAGCCCTAAAAGTGACTTCAGCCACCCATCGAGAATGATAATGGCCCTGCCAAGCAGGGTCTGCATCCTGATGGGAACATCAGGGAAGTAAAACAGCCATCTGCACTTAAAGGGCATTATGGGAACAAATACTATTGTTAAATAGTTCATTCAGAAACAGTCCATAAATCAGGGAAGATGCTGAGTGGTGTCCTTTTTTTTTCTGCTGTGTCTCTCCACAAACTGTGGTTGTCTATTGACACAATTAACAAGAAACACTCTTTTCCCTGCAAGAAACAAAAGGGTGTCTCATGTTTCGTTCCATCCCAAAAACTCCAAACACAGAATACCTCCATACTGTCCTGCTGTCGTTAGAAGCAAGAGGCATGGAAACCCAGCCACTGCAGGACTCCTAGGGGAAGAAGCCACCTGCTGAGAGTGACCCCAGCACAAACCATCCTTGGACAGTGAGCAGGGCTGGGGCAGTGCCCAGACCCACACACATCTCAGGCCAGGAGAGATGGATTATGAGCTGCCCAGGGCTCCAGAGAGCACCATCAGCACCTGCATGAAACAAGGCTACCTATAACAACTTCTCCAGCCAGGAAAAATGACCAGAGACAGGCCTGGGCACAGTTTTAGGGTCCATACAGAAAGGTCACTCAGGAAACTGGGGCAGCAGGAGCCAGAGCAGAAAGCCAGCACAGCGGGTTTTCTGCATGAGGGAAATAAAGCCCTCAAGCTGAGCCTAAGTAGGGCTCCTGAAGCAGTAGGTGGAGTTCGCCCAGGTGGAGGCCCCTGTGTGCCTGCTCAGGGCAGCCAGGGCAGCTGCTCTGACATGGCAGGATGAGTGGAGGTGGAGGCAATAACCTTATGTGCCTCATGGATATTCATTTGCCAAGGACAGCCAGGTCCCAGCCCTCTGCTTGGCCCTCTTAAAGGTGAAAGTAGCTATAGAAACAGTCCTGAAAGGGCTTCTAAATTAGCTGGAATAACTCAAAGTTGGCTTTGCTTCAAAAAATATACAAGTGATAGGTGCTTTAAAGCAGTATTACAGGCAGCTTCCCACACATCCAAAGACAGCTATCCCTCTTCTGTGCTTCAGAGAGCACTCCAGGATTTGGGCTTGGGGTTCTTTCCCTGGTGTGATTAGAAAGAGGCTGTAAGGTGCTGTAACTGCTGAGGAAGCTACTGAAGTCTTTAAGTAAACAGTAAAAATAGCATGCACTCTGAGAAGTTATTATTAAAAGCGTTGATGCCTTGTTTATAGATGTAGTAGACTGTGTATGAGTTACCACATTGCACATAGAAGTATGTGAAACCACAGTTAGCTGAGGAGGGTTAGGAGACCACTCCTAAAAGGACCCTTATGGAATAGGGTGATACGGGACAACCCACTAAAACAGCCCCCTACACACTACCACAGTCCCTCAAAAGATTCTCCTACTGCATGCACTTTCAGAAACAGCTGCAACTGTAAATTAATTTAGATCTTTAAACCTTTTTGATTCTGTTCTGTGCTAAGATTTCTTTAATTCCAGGTTGAACTAGGCTGGGTGTCTTGCTTCTGTAAAAGCCAGCTCAAAGCTGCTGCCCCTCATTGTCTGCCTCACATGTAGGTATGGGAAGTGAGCACTCAAAAGCCTTGTTCCTACACAAGCATCTTGTACACAGCCAAACCCCCACCCTGACAGCCCAGAGGAAACAAGAGCAGTATCACCGTGGCTGCTTAGTCAGGCAAACCACCATGCTGCAAACAGCTGACAGATGCTGCTAGAAACTCAATTAATTACCCACCAGGAAGGTTGTGCTGCCGAAGAGAAGGTGTTCACATTGTTTAAAGTGTGGCCTCAGTGACACCCCTGCTGTAGAATAGCTGTGTCCTGGGACCAGGGTCCAGCCAGTGTCTGTATGGGCACGCTGCCACCGGAGCAGATGGGGATGGGAGGGTGTGGGCAGTCAGGAGCTCTCCACGTGTAAGTGTTCAGTACAGACACTTGGAGCAACACTGATAATGGGAATTGTCTAAATGTCCCCTCACCCCAAGTACCTAAATCAAGCTTTGTGTGTGAGTGCACTTAGGGATATGCATAGATATAAAACCCAATTTCTCTGTCTCTTTCATCCCTATCAATACACCTTTGGCAATGAGAAATAGCAAAAAATATCTTCTCCAGGAAGTAGGACTGATTCATTTTTAATTTCTAATCTTGGCTGTGTTTGCAATGAGGCAGGTGCTGGTCAGTGCCCAAGATATCCACTATTCAGGAAAGAGTGAAGAGTTTGCCCTTCCCATATAATCCAGGAAAACAGGAGCTCTGGGGAATGCAAAGAGTGCTCCTGATGTTCTGAGCCCTCAAAGGGCACTGTGCTAAACTCTGAAAAGCACTATTCTGTTCCAGGAAGAAATGGAAAATCACTCATTGCTGTGAGAAGAACAGGGCTTTTTCTTCACGGGAGTCTCTGAAGTCCTCCAGGACTTTCTCTTGCAGCCCAGCTAATTGTCTTGATTGGATTCCTGATCATTCAAATAATGTTTTAAGTTCATCTCCCAACAGGGAAGTTAAAGGAATAGCTTTGATACAACAGATGGGCATCCAGGGAGGTGTGGAGAAGGCAATAAGGCCTGCTAGCAGATAGTGGCTGGATGGGGCTGTGTTACTGTTCTTTACCATGAAACTTCTTGGTGGGATTGTGCAGTGGCTGAGCCTCCAGTGTCCTCCTGCAAATGTATTCCTAGAGGTTCTTCCTCCCTCATATTCAGGACCATGTGCAGCCCCGAATCTATACTTTGGCTAAGCAAACACATACACACACAGAAAATTCCACCTGCATTGGGCCCCGTGGAATTTTCCAGGAAACCTGGCCAGAGTTTTGTGTTTCTAATAAAACCAAAACGGTTTTTAAATCCAGCTTCAAGCTTCATTGCAAATACTTCTCACAGCCCTCTGTAGCAGGAATAATTACTGTCCTTATTTATCGGGTAGATTATACAAATCCTCTAGTAAGTAAATTGTAGGATTAAGGTTAATGTGCTAGATTAAGCTGACAGATTTATTTACTTCCTCTGAGGAGGAAAGACGAAAGGCTGATGACCTATCATGTGTATTAATTCAACATTTAACCCTGCTGCAGCTCCACTGATTATTTCTGCAAGTGCCAAGTCTCAGTGTAGCAGATTAGAGTTGCCATACTGCACACCCAGGGTTCTGTTGTCTCCAGGATTTTATCTGTTCAGCTCCTGGTTTTTCAGATGGTAATGTGCTGTACTTTTGCCGTACCTTTCCTCTAAAGTTTCAGAGGGCTCACAAGGAACTACACGTGCACTCACCCTGCAGAAAGCATTATTTATCCTCATGTTACAAGTATTCATGCTGATGCTGATTTTTTTCTATTACTTGTCCAGATGAAGTAGATAATTCATGCATGATGCAGAGTCACTGGGTTTTTTGGGAATCCCTTGGAGTGATTTTCCCTGTTGTAAAAAGCCACATTCCAGGCTATGGAAATGTTCCAGACTGTTCATACTTCAGAGCAAGGTGGCCAACTGGGTTTTGTGCTACTTTCTGATACTGACACTGGTATTGTGTCAAGTTATCTGAGGGCTGATGCTGCAGTCGAGGACAGGAACAAAAAGACAAACATGGATCTTCCCTTCTGTTAGGTCTATCCCATCAGTGCAGGTAGCCTGAGTAGGGCCCAGGCTGCTTTGCTGTTCAAGAAAATGTGTTTCTCATCTGCTTTCCTACCTCTCTCTCCATCAGTAAAGCAGGTTGCATCCAGCAGCACTGCCTGAGCCTGTGATCCATCCTGAGTAGCACATGCTGCCCACAGCTGCCCCAGCAGATAATTTCCTGCAAATTGATGTAGGATATTTTGTGGGATTATAGAGGTGGAGACTTGCTGCAGCATGTTGTGTGTCCCCCCACCCCGCACCACCTACCTGGCCAGTGAGCAGAGGAAAGAGAGATACCAGATGGAGAAGCAACTTTCCTACAACCACAAACAAGGGATGTGGCAGAAGCAGGATTCTGGTCTTCAGAAAACTAACTTCCAGTGCCTAGATTCCCTCTTAGTGTTGTGAGCTCCTCGGTGAGATGTGGTAACGAACCAAAACAGACAACACTGACACACACATATCTTTCCTCACTACCACACGAGTGTCCTACCTTCCCCACTATGGTAACCCTCCCAGAGGAACTTGGAAAAGCTATCTAGGTGCAAATGCCACCTATGCTTGCACAGCAGACTGGCAGCAGGGCTGGGATTTACCTGAAACCCAGGACATTGCCATCTGTGTGTTCTTCCCCCTTCAAATAAAAGTTTTTTCCCCATGTGCTGGCCCCAGCATGTTTCTATATTTATCTGTCCTTATTTTAGGAGGTCTGCAGAATAAATGTATAGATTACAGATGTGGTGCTTCTCATCTTAGCTAAGGTTTTCAATAGGGATAGTTGTTCTGGGACAGAATTCCAGCCGGGAGTCATTTGCTGCTTGCCTGCCAAGTGGACTACGAGCATTGCCAATGCTCTGCTTGACTTAACTTCAGCAGTTCACAGCCTCTGACGAAGGGGAGGGAAATTCCATCACGAAATAGCTGATTTAAAGTGCTGTATCCCACAGTGACAGGAGAGTGTTCACTAATGCTAACACACTTTTCAGAGAGAGACTTTTAGTTTGACTTTCACAAAGTGTTCCTGCTTGGGAGAAGGCCAGGATTAAACCCCTCCCTCAGTTCAAAACTTTAGTGAGTCTGAAAGAAAATCTATTCTGCTTTCACAGCTGACACCAGTTTTGCAAAATGTGACTCATTACAAGGAGGAAGAGGAGGAGGAAGAGGAAGAGATTCTAGTGACAAATCCACCTCCTCTTCTCTATGTCCTGTCCTTCAGTCAGCAGTGGGATTTTGCATGTGTCAGAAACAGACAAGAGGAATACAGGAAGTGAGACAACAAAATGGAACATTTATTCAGAAATTTAAGGAAAATTTGCATTGTAAAATATGTAGTATATATTCAAAAGTCCCTTCCATTCACGTGTGATTTTGGCAGATGATATGATATATAGAGGTGCTCCAGAGAGGGGAAAAAATAGCAAAAGCAAAGAACTAGAATGACGGTGTCTCTTAGAGAGCCTGATAAAGACTATTTTCAGAGGCTAGTATAAACTTCTTTTCATCAAAAGATATTAAAAAGGGAAATAATTCTATCCAGAGTTGGATTCTACAGAATTGTCTTAGTTTGCAAGGGTTGATTAGTCACAGCATTTTGATGTGTTTACATCAGATAACTCACAATAAAGATAAACATGTTTAGTGCTTAAAATATAAGTTAACACTGGACATACTAAAGATATGACAGGAGATTTATTAGAAAGAACATTAAAGACTATTATTAGCCCCAGCTGCAAATATCTATCAGGAAGGAATGTCTGTGAGTGAGTCTGCTGCCTCCAGAATGGTGGACCTTACTAGAAACCCTTCTCAGTGGATGCCTTTCCACCGATTCCAGCAGCGTTTGGGTCAAGCCTTCTTTCATTAGAAAGATACTTAATTTAAGACTGAGAGGAAGGACTGAAAACCAGACACCCACATTTCCTTTGCTTCTTCATCTGGCAAGACTACTCTGTGTAATCAGCAATAAAGATTTAGAAAATCACAACCAGTGTAAACTGAATATTAGCTGAAGAGAAATGTCGGTGTGAAAGCTCAAACTAAATGTGTCAGGGGGAGAATAGGGGCTTACTCCAGCATCTACTAAAACCAGACAAAAAATTTCTATGTGCTTTTAAGTAGCACTGGTTCCTCCTCTATTACAGACAGCAGAGATTTTGCTCCTGACTTCAGTGAGGGAAGAACTAAAGCTGTGTGCCTTGGTGTAATTATACAGGAGGTGTTCTAAAAGGACACAAGGATCAGGTGCCTACATGAGCTGTTCCTGGTTTTGAAAGGGCAACCCTGTGTGAAGAAGGATTTAGTATTACAGGGGTTTTGCTACAGAAATCCCAAGTGTATGCCTAATTTAGCACTCTAGTTTTCCTATGATTAAGTTAGATTAACGCCAATGAAGATAAATCTATTATTTCCTACTGAAAAGCTAATAGATACAAGAAATATGATATATGATGGAAACAATGTGGTAGAGCCACAAAAGATATACTGAATTATGATACTTTTTCCCTCTTTTTTAATAGCTAGATGGGGCCAGTCAGCTACCACTGTCAGATAACCTCTATATTGCATCCTTCCATATTATGACTTAAGTAAGTAGTTTTAAATTTCCAAGCACAGGAAAAGGGGAAAAGTAGGAAAATCAAATGCTAGATCAAGTCCAAGTGGCCTATCAACAGCCTGTCACCATGGCTGCACCAAAACCAGAGAATCACAGTAGCAAGAGTCACGTGCAACCTGTCACAGGTGAATTTTGCAGGAGAGCAAATCCATGATCAAAGTCTGCAAAATGCATCCCACTCAACCCTGACTCCTCCAGGGACCTGGCACAGCTGGGTCACATCACATCTCTTCAGGAAGCTGATGGGTCAGAAGCTGGGAAAAGGAGGCAAACTGTTCACATTGAATGGAAAACCCAAAAAAGGAAGGCCTGTACAAAACAGTATTTAAATAAGCAGAAAAGGAAAGACAGCCAGATGGTTTATGAAATTGATGGTATTTTAACTTTTGGCTCATCTTTCATATTTAGCCCAGGCTGTTGGTGATTAAAACTTGTTGCCAGGGTTTATCTTTTACATTTAGGCTACTTCTTAATAACTTCTTAATAGCCACTCCAGAGGAGCACTGCTGCCTTTCATCAGTACTACAGTCTCAAAATGGGAATAGTGGCAACTATTTTCAGAAAACACCAGGCTAATGAGAATACGCTGAGAAGTCCAGAAGCTCCCACTAAGTCCATAAATAATGACTTGTGCTGGGTAAGGGGCAGAATTTGTCCCTTGCTACTCTTGACAAACAGGCTGAGTAACCCACAGTTCTGGTCTCTCATTCACAACAGGTGAATTTGGGTGGTGAATCTGGAGGGGAGGATGAACCACAGCCTCTCATTGCCTGCCAGTAACACAAACAGGCACATCTAATTGGCCCATTATCACTCTACACTGCTTCCTAGGCCTGGTGTCACATCTTATGACAGTTTTTGGCTGATGCTTCACGTTCTTGTAAAATGTCAAGCTACATTAGATCATTAATCTTGTGTAATATAGTACTGGACAACACCACTGAATGAATACAGAATAGAAGTAATTTTACTTGCTACTTTTCCCAGGGAACTCCACCTGGATCCCTTACTCTCTTTTCTACCTTACCATGTCTCAATGTAGTGTTTCTAAAAAATATACTGTTGAGACATGGTAAGGTAGAAAGGAGAGTAAGAACTACAATTATGCAAAAAGGTTCAGAAAACATCAATGACTTGCAAAAATATATACTTAAGGATTTGCAGCCCACACAGGAAATTCTGCATGTTCAAACACCACACTACTCAGGACATGTATTTTAATTGCTGGGTGAATGTCATAGGTGCAAGCCAAACTGCTGAAAGAGCAGCTGCAGTAGGGTTACCACAATGATATGGAAGCCTCAAATCCTATTGTTGAAAAAGGTTATTCATAAATTGCTTCGATGATAATTTCTGTCTATGAAGTTAACTAGGCTTTAAGGGGAAGAAAAAGAACATCTGATATTCTTTTTTACCCTTCTCAGCATTAACTCACTGACATAAAATGAGATACTTATTATACTTGCATTTTTTCCATTTTAAATCTGCCCATATTTCCCATCAATTCATAGCCATTCTTTATGGGTGGTGCTGTAAAACAGCCATCTCCTCACTGCTACTGCCACAGACCGAAGCATGCAGTCGTCTTTTGGTGGGGGTAGCTCAGTGAATCACAGAGGATCAACCCTGCTCTGCAGATAATAATTCAGGTTGGAAGGGACCTGAGTCCAGCATCTTGCTCAGTGTGGGGACAGCTGTGTGGTCAGACCAGCTTGCTCAGGGCTTTGTCCAGCTGGGTCTTGAAAGCTTTTGAGCATGGAGGCTGCACAGCCTCTCAGTCCAGCCTCGTCCATTGCCTTTGGTGAAGAAGTGGGGGTTTATCTCTCCAGAGAGGCAACCAGCAGTGAAGCAGTGGCTGAGGGCCATAAGTGAGACCATGGCTTTGGCATGTTTAAGAACCAAGGGGCCATGGAAATCTGTACATTCACACAGATGAATAAATTCAGTGCTTGAAATGTTTGCATGCCCTGGTACAGGACTGACTGTGCCACGACCACTGGCACTGCTTGGCCTGGGCCAACTAAAACTCTTCCAGATATATCCTGGCAGCTCAAACACCTGACAATTTGCATGCAAACACCTTGGTTTAGGGACCTGGATCTTACTAATGTAGATGTTGGCTGTTCCAGACCAAGTGGGCCCTGAGCCCAGGAGGCTCCCAAGCACCTTTCATCAGCTGATATATATTGAGCCCTTTTTTTTTTCCCCAATTCAGCTGGTTCACATGTAACTTTGTCCTGATCAATTTGTGCCTTCTCCACTTCTGATGATTTAAAAACTAAAAATTAGTTGCATGATATAGCACTTTTTTTTTTTTTTAAGGGTTCTCACTAATCTAACCAAACCACTTTGCCAGTGTGTGTTTATGAAGATGAAAGCTATTCTGTAGATAATTTTCCAGCTGATACAGTTTTGTCAAAGGCATGGATAAGCATCATTATGTAGAATTTCTTTCTTCATCTGTACAGTATCATTAAACTGATGACACCCAGGTTCATTCAGAGAGTTAGATTCTTTCCTCATGTATGAACATGATGTTCTGACAGAGCTAGAAAGTGTGAAAAAATGTGATGAAAGAACTGGCTGATAAGATAAAGAAAAGTGGCTTTCTCCAGTCAGACTTTTCAGAGGCACAGGAGACACCCATCTCTCATTAAGAATTAATGCCAATTAGCAAACCATCCCCATAGAGTGCCCTGCAAGCTTTACAAAGCAGGATTTTGCATTCCTGTGACTATAAAGCTCCATGTGTCAGTTGCAGGGCTCAGCAGGTTGGCCACCTCATGTGGCATTACTGGTTCCTGCAGCTGACCAGGACACAGCTGTACACCCCACAATGAAGACACCCCAAAAGTTTTAATCAGGTTAGTCCTTCTCCCCATGAGGTAGCAGAGCAAGGAACAGCCTGGAGCTGAAACCCACCCTTAGGAATAATTGAATCATAATATCCAGAGATATGAGAGAAACTCACAGTGAGATCAGAGTTTTTTTATTGCCTTAGTTTTGTTGCTATCATTCCACAGATGTGCTCAACCATGAAACACATAAACATGCAAGAGGAAAGACATATTTTGTCAGTAAACTTTATGTAAATGTAGCACAAATATGAACACATTAATGGGATAAAGGCTAACTGAAAACATGGTCAGCTTTTTTGTGGATAAAACAGCTGGTTTACTGTAATGCAAGATTTTGTGTCAAATATGTAGTTTTTAATTATGCCAATGAATTTTCTTTTTTTGAGAGGACTGGTGAAATTTTTTCCATATCACTACATGAGGAAGAGGAGTGAATTCCTAGCTTTCATTCATAACTGTGTGCCACCAGGAGCTGTGCAGTGAAATTGTGGGATGCAGAGATCCTCCCATCACCCTTGCCCAGGGGAGGAGCACAGTGGGCAGCAGCAGAACCCAACTGCACCCACAGAGACACTGCATCCTGCAGGAATAGGCCAGCTGGTCCTGCTTGGTTTCTTTCTCTCTTATTCCCCCCACTCTGTGAGCTCACCCTACCAAAGCAATCAAGGTCACAATAAAAAAGCCTTCATGGCACTTCAGTCCTGGGTAAGTATGCCATAGGCCTATAAATTGGCCCAGGCTGTTATCAGACAAACACAGATCTCCTAAGTACATAACACTTGCTTCTGTCTGCCTTCAAGGACTCTGCCAAATCTCTGCCTGCCTTGCCAGCTTACAGTGACAATTTACTGATTACATTAATGAAATATAAGAGGGCTCCATCAGTTCAGGAACAACTAGGGAACAGCAACTGCCTACAAAGACATTTTCTTTTTTCTTTCCCTGCAACAGATCAGTCAGGTTTGCATTATGGTGCCTGTTTCCATGGGCAGAAAGCTCAGACTGGGTAATGTCTGTCTCACAGGTTTTTAATCAGTCTCCTTGTGATTCCAGGAATCTCTATGTGCCAGGACAGATGTTTTTGCAGCCTTCATGATGGACAAAATCACATGTGTTGAAGGAGCGCTGAGACTTCAGCTCAGCCTTGTCAGAAAAGTTTCTAGGGCTGAACAAGATACTGATTTTATACTAAGATAAATAGTTTTCTAGAAACATCTCTATGTTTCTTCTCAGTAAACTAAGCACTCCTTGGGGTCTATGACTCTCAAGTTGCAGCTCTCCCTCTGAGGGAGACTGGAGGAGGAAGCACAGGGGGAAAATTGATCAACTCAATACAGGACAAAAAAGACAGTCTCTCTGCACTAACAATGGTGCAGCTTTTGAGTCAGTGATGCAAAAGCCCAGAAGAGAAGCAGAACACCAAACACCTCATTAATGTGGCCAAAAAGAAGTTTCAGCTTTGTTAACTGTAGATACTGCTACATCCTTAATATAACAGCTAGTTGTAAACAGAATATCCAGTCACACAAAACCCAGAAAAGTGCCACATACCCTGAATTTTATTTGTATCTGCTGCACATATTTTTTTCTGGAGTTTCAAAAAATGTTTTCTTCTGCCTACACAAAACCCACAGACTTCACTTTGCACTGGCAAAACAAAAGAGAAAAAAAACAAGGCCAGGAAAGAGCACCTAATTCTATTGTTCAAGTTTTGTCATGACACCATTTAAAATGACCTTTACATTTATATATAAACCCATTTGTTTACTTGCAAATGCATACAGAAAAATGAGACAGAAGTGTCTTTGTCCTTCCATCAACTACAAAGGGAGTTTAGATGGTGAGATCATCTGTCAACATCTCTCCCATAAATGTTTAAATATGGACAGAGGAGAGTGTCATTGATTATCTGGTTCCTTTATTCTGTAGATTGGAGAGTAGATGAATAGTGGTTTACCAGGAGCAGCAGGAACCCGGCAGTGAGCTGTCAGTCGCACCCAGTAAATGCAGAGCTGGAAAACTCCTCATGCTTGCTCAGCAAGTATCAGGGAAGACAGGGGTTGGTTTTTCTGGACACAGTATCCTTCCCTTTCCATCCTGAACTGCGTAATCTTTGTGTGCATTCATTTCTCTGAATTTTTAACTCTGTTATATAAATGGCAACTAATTAAAACAAAAGGACCACAAAAAGGAGTGGACCACTAAAACTCATAGAGGCCAGTGTGCAGACCTCATTGTCTTCAGAGGGCTCTGGAGCAGGGTCCTATGCCTTTAACTCTGTTTGAAGTGAGAAATGAATGCAAAGTGTTTTACCAAAATAAAAAAATTGCTTCCTATGCCAGTGTGAAAAAACTTCCAATTTGTGCCAGCTCAGGAAGTTCAGCTCTTTATGGGGGGAAAGAGCAACTTCTGTCCCTGAGATAAAACTGAACAGAAACTTGTCATGGAAGACTTTCCAACTATTTATTAAAAGCATACAGCACTGATATAATATTATTCAATTCCAAAACATTGTTTCACCAGCCTTCCACACCTTTTGGTTCTGTTTTGTTTTCCAGGATTGGGCTTTTCCTTGCTTTTTTCTTACAGTGGTATTTTTTGGAGGCTGGTTTCCTTCCTGCTATAGCACTCCTAAACTACAGAGGCTGCCTTCTGGAACATCAGACCTCACAAATGCCATTTTCATCTCCACTGGAGAATGACACCAGTATTCACGAAGTTTACATTCCTTGGAAACATCAAGAGTGATGCTGGACAAGTCTGCAGAGGAAACTGAGACTAGGGATGAGGTTTATATCTTCCTCTTGTGAGGTCAGTATTCACTCCTTACAGGGGATTTCTCAGAATTAGGACTACAAATAGGTTGGCAGAATATCTGTGCTGTCTTGGAGTTTTATGGCAGCATTATCCACCAATAAACCTACAGGCCAGAATGTGCAAGTCAGAGTATTCAGGCTGCTTATATGAAGGCTTCAACTTCAATTTTGTTCATCCTCAGTTTGCCCATCTGAAACAAAATGTCTGAGAAGAAAGAAACTGGAAATGTAATCTGTAGAGATATTTTAGGTACAGAAGCCCTAACTATGAAACAATCCAGTTTTCCTTTTATATTATATGCTTTCACATACCCTCCAATTTCTTGAACTACATCTATTTAACAGTTTTTACCACATCAGAAAACACTTTTAAAATACTGATTAAAAAAAAAGCAGCTTCGTCTAATAGAGTTGTTCTGGCCACCACAGAAAGAGCAATTTTTCTGTTATTACTTCCACTGCATTCCCCCCTCCGCCCCCAAAACCCACAGTGGGATCAATGCATGCTGAAATGCCATGTAGCTTATAAAGCACAGACACAGAACAAGCAACGGCAAAGAAAAAAGGGAGTGAGGATCTATTTGAAGAGAAGGAGGTCATAAAATCATTGGCTCTGCAGCTCAGAGATGCAGCAACAGGTTTTGCTGCAGCAACCCAAAGCTCCCAAGAGACCTGGAGTACCTGAAGGTCTGTGTGGAATGATGCTGATTGCTGGTAATTTTTGTGTTCCTGAAAAAGATACAGCACAGGAACTATGCATTGCTACTGAGCTGATTGAGGTATCATTACTTTATCTAAATATACCAAATATGAATTTATTAAATAAATAGTTAATATTATTAAAGATAAGTATTTCACTATTTCTAATCCTAAGAATTTACAAAAATCACAGGGTTTTCTGGAAGAAAAAATAATATTTGAAACTCTGAGATTATTTTTTTTTAAAGGTGCTGGGATCTTTTTATACTTTTTTCTGATGTTGGATTTCATATTTCCAGCTTCTCTGTACTATCAGGAATTGTTAAGTGATGAAAGCTGCAATTCTGCTTTCAGAACAAGGTTCCTTTCACAGGATATGCAGAAAACCATCAAGTGTAAAAGCATAACGCTCAAAAACACTGAATATTTTTAGTTGCTTTTTTTCAAGTGTTCATTGTAGGGTTTTCAATTTTTATTGTATTTTGCTTTAGCCAACCTCTAAAATGTTCCTGAATTGCATGCCATTGTTTCTTCCTCTCTATATTTTTAACCAGAAAGCTGATCTCTCTTTGGGTTTTACTCAGGAAGGACAGATGCCTCCAGGAAACAGTTGACTTAGGGAGAGTTATATGGAAATTGCATAATTACTTACAAGTGAGGGGAAGAAAGCACACAAATCATCTTCTCTGCAGTCATAGTTTTGTCAAAAGTCAACCAAGGGAACAATTTCAAATTGCCATCTGTCTTTGTCACTACCTCTGCCTCAGAAGCAGATCAAAGACTGCCTGCTGGGGAGAATATACAGCAAAAGGGTTAACCCTCCTAATATGATTACTAATAATAAATAATTCATTGCTACTGTAATGCAAAATGAAAGAGGCTAAAACCAGAGCAGCACATGGCAATCCCACTGTTTGGAGTTTGGCTTGTTCAGGAAGTCATGAGGACTAAAGCCTCGAGCAGGAGGCTGAGCTATCATGTGCCAATGGACCCCAACCACCAAAGCTACTGCTGAGCATCTTCATTAGCACATTCACAAAAGGTGAATTTTACCTGCTCAGAATAAACAACCTTTTGCTGTGCATGAGGTCACACACTCACTGGCAGAAGCTTGCAATAAATCTTGGGCAGTTAACTAAATGACAATTGCTGTGTATAAAGGATTTTTTAGAAATAAAATCGACATTTAGAAGAGTAAATACATTACAAGGTGCTTAAAGTTAAGCATCCTTTAAGAAGGAAATAATCATGGTTTCAGTCTTCCTGCCCATAGAATGGGGGTAACATTACATAGCCATTTTCTAAATTACTACAGGATGTTAAGATGGGAGTCTCTGCATTAGAGCATGATAGTGTTATTTTCAATTTCTTTCTATACACTATTACTATCTACACTGCTGCAGAGTCAGGTCTGTTTTAAAAAAAAATAAAGGAGTCTGAGTGATCAAGCACACATTACAGCTGCACCACTGGGTCAGTAAGTGAGAAGTTAAAATAAGAAGTTCATTCAATAAAATATTGATTCTGGAAACAGATTACAGGAAATCATACCATACCACTAACTTAATTTATGGGTATTTATATTACAGGAATTATACCAATATATCAAACACAGTGCCTTCAACCTGAGTTCAAAAGAGAATTTTATCTCTAAGCTTTAACAGCAGGGCTGAAAATAATTCAGATTATATGGGCAGCATTTTAGCAGCCCATTTTCATCTTCTTTAAAAGCAACATTCTAACGCATGATGGTTAAGGATCAAGTTGGGATTATGAGGAAAATGTTAAACATATACCAAGTAATACATCTGTTTTGAATAAAAGATGTATAGAGTTCCAATTCATTTTTTTCAATTCTTTGCTGTATGTGTTGTAGCTGCTAAGTGAAACCATGCATCAGATAAATACATCACTTCAGCAACGGTTTGCTAATCAGTTGTCTGATGTTCTGAAATATGTGGATTAAAATTACTTGGGGTAAAGGCTTTTTCAGTTTGGAAAACTGTTTCATGTTCTGTTGTGGTTCATTCTTCCATCTCTGAGCTTCTAGGATGTGCTATTGTCTCCAGACTGGTGCTAGACCATTCCCTCCATGGTAGGAAAGCAGCAGGCCTTACACCATGTTCCCTACCCATTTCCAAACACCGGTGTGAGGGAAAGGCATATTTGCTGGCCTGTCAGTCTCTGGCCAACAAACAGGTTGCTCCCTATAAGAGAATCACTAAAATATTCTGTTTGATTGCTGTATCTTATGATTTGGATATTGTTTTGAAGCAACTGATTTTTCTGAAGGTTAATTTAGAAGTTCTGAGACAGGGATTGTTTTAATTGTTTTTCTTCAATTGTAATAGGAAACTGGAAGCTTGCTATAGCATACAGTTTGTCAAAATTACTGTGTTTGACTCACTAAGACTTTCATTTCAGTCATGTCAGAACTTCACATTTATATGGATTTTTAATAGCCACCTTATCAAATCTGCTTGATAACAATAATTAGCATGACTAGTTCCTAATATTCAACCAAAAATACTTTTAATATTTCATTACAAGAGAAAACGGGTGCATGTAGACTCCACATGTGCTGGGCTACAGCTACAGTTCCTCCAGAATTCTGGAAGCAGTCCTCCTCTTTTCCCATTCTTAGTATCCTCCCTACCTGGAGCCTTGCCTCCTTCTTTTAGAGCAGCTGAAAAAAAGCAACTTCCTCATGGAGCAGAGAAGGAGGACATTTAGGTTTTTATTTTCTGATGAGGGGAAAATAACAGCAGAAACAGCTGCCATACAAAGGCCAAGTGTTTAAGATCAGTGCTCTGGTACTTGTCTCACCCAGCCTTCAAACACCTTTACTCATGAACCAGAGATATTCTCCAAGTATTGAGTAATTTAAACTCTATTTGATACCCTCTATGTCTCATACTGCAGAAAAAAGTGAACAATCACTCCCTCTTCACCTTCTTCACTCCACTAACTCCTATTGTGTCATTGTCCAGAGACATTTTTTCCATGCTAAAGGACTTTGGGCAATTAATTTTGGTCAAAGACCATCAGTGATGTTTCTTTGTCTGCCACTGCTGCAACCCATCCAAGCTTTCTCACATTCATCTAAGAAAGAAAGTAATCAAACAAGCCCACATACACTAAAGAGTCCTGAAGCTGTTGGCCCCCATGAACTCAACCATTCCTATATCAAGAGGTATCAGAGACAGAAAGCTTAGTAAAAACACAGTCATCACCTGTTACTCAGACTGATCCTGGGCTGACCTTGGAATATTTCCTCACTGCTGTAATTCTCTGTGGTTTTCTGATAACCCAAGGCAGATGCATGTGATGACAGAGGAAACACTTTGAACCTGATATAGTGCTGGGTTATGGTTTTGTGCAGTCCTCTTGCTGTGACTGAAGCAGGCAGAGAGTTCTTACTGTAGTATCTGCTGAGGACTAGAGGCATTTACAGTCCCACTAGGATCTGCCTGAACACCCAGCTCCTTTCTACTACACAGAGCAATCCTCCTGGTTCAGATTCTTTAGCATTTATCTGCCAGTGCAAAGGCAAATGCTTGGTGTTTTTGAGGCAAAGACAATCTAGTCACATCATCAGATGCTCCTGCACGCAGTGGAAACTGGCACACACAGGAAATGTATCTTCCAGCAGGGAAAAATGGATTTATGGAGTAGGAGGTTTTCAAAGGGGCTCCCACAGTCCAAAGGGACACCTACTAGCAATGACTCTCAGTATCTTTGTCTCCCCTTTGTTCTCACCCCAGGGCTGTGTCTGCAGGTACAGTCCCTGTGAGCATTACAGAGCCACAACAGCAGAGCTCTGCAGCAGAGAGCAAATGTTTGTCAGCTGAAAGAGATTTTATGCCATTGTAGTTACACCAGGCTCTAAACCCAATAGGTTAATCTGGCTGCAGCCTTTTCCTGGCAGCACAGCTGTGTCCACACCAGGAACTTTGTTGGCTGAGCTCCACGGGGCAGGTGGGACTTATTTTATTTTCAGATCCAGGCTAACATCAGCGTGTGAGCAGAATTTTCTAATGTAGGCCTGTAAGAAATATTTCTGATCTAAAAAGCTCTGTTACCTCTGCACATAGCAATAAGCTGTCTTGTCCCTCAACAAAGTACAAAAAAAACTTAATTTGTGTCCTCAAAAAAAGGAGGTGGGAAAACTGATGATGCTCATGGATCACAGGAATGTCAGAAATGTTTATGAGTTTTCCTGTGACAGAAGCATTTTATTTCTGCACTAACCAGGCAATTGGTGAATTTTCTTGTTACTGCTGGTATGTGAAAGACATGAGATTGTGATATACATTAGAGTAAAATCAGCTTCAGCTTTGGAAAACAGAAGTAGGACCACTGCCATGCAAAGTTGTTTTGTTGTTTTTTTTTTTTTAATAGGGGTTTAATTACTGGACTTACAGATGTCCTACTTTTAATTCCAGTACAGGGACAGGAAAGTTACACAAAATTAATATCCACTTAGAAAGGAATCAAGACATCAAGCATTTATTCCAGATTAGCTGTTTACTTGTTGATATTGTGTATCTTTTTGCTATAGGATCAGATTAGCCTTGATAAACAAAAATACCCTCTTTGTATGAAGATCCATGGAACAATAATGTATGCTGGAGATCTTACTCTGTATGAACTGTTGTCACTGAGAGCATCCTTCACTATCCTTAAAAACCTTTCAGCCTTTTACAGGTATTTTTTCTGATTCACTTGATTTAAAAACAAAGAATCTTTAGTGAGAGAAATTCTGTCTCTGATATGACAGATACCTTTAATCAAGATCAGTCAGACATCCTCAGTCTTGTGTCAAATATAAAAAACCCCAATACAATATTAACAATATGCCAGTGCAATATTAACACTGGGCATTTTATAAATGTGGAGAATGAAAAAGATCTTGAAATGTAAAATGAGACTCTTTGTATTCAAGTGGTATAATAGGTATCTTTGATTACTAGATATGTGCATTGACCTGATTTGTATTTTAAATGACATATAATGAAATGTACAAGATACATGGAATATAAAGTCATATGCCTGTAAAAAGCCTATCCATTGCATTTCCTGACTTAAAAAAAAACCCAACATTTGAAAACTCAATTCCTTCATAAAAGCTGCAATATGGTACATTAATAATAACTCAGTGTTATGTAAAGCTAAAATCTGCTGCCAAACCATGAAGGCTGCCAAGTTAACACTGACTTGCAGATAACCATTATCACGATGGAGAGCTTCTTCTGAATAAAAGTGTATTCACAAAAAATGCAGTTTTCACAAATCAAAGCAGCCCTTAACTCATGTAAAACCTGGCAAACACATCTGAACATTTTTTTTATGATGAAAATAATTTGGCTTTATTAATCAAATAGATAAAGAGCATTCAAGAGCATGCCTCACAGGGCAAAGGTTAAGTTATAAGTTTGGATATCTATTTTGCAGTTTTCATTCCAAATTCTCTTAAGAGGAGTTTTTGTCTTTTAGTTCTCCCTCACTGGGCTGCTAGTAAAAGGAGAGGGGAAAGGAAGAATGATGAAAATTACAATCTGCTCCTATT
The DNA here is from genome assembly GCF_049639895.1 of Pseudopodoces humilis. Taxonomy (NCBI): domain Eukaryota; kingdom Metazoa; phylum Chordata; class Aves; order Passeriformes; family Paridae; genus Pseudopodoces; species Pseudopodoces humilis. The sequence continues at coordinate 7,832,851 of NC_142204.1, read as the reverse complement.
TATCCAGATATATCAGTGTCTTTTCACTTTAATTAGAAGTAGCCAAAAATATTTTATCAAAGACAGTTACGTTAATGTGCCGTTATTAAAATGTTTGAGTTTGATTCTACCTGAACCAACATACAAAACCTTATCCTGGCTGACAAAACCAAAACACCATTTATTTACCCGTTTTTTTTAGATCAGTACATTTAGTAATGCATTTTCCAGGACTGTCTTACTTTAGCAAAACCTGTCTTGCAGAAACCTTCCACATTCAGAAAAATAGAAAGGGATCAAATACAGGCAATATGTAAAAAAACCACAGCTGTGCAGAGACAGGAAGCAGAAACTATATTAACAACCAATAATTAAGAGAATATCACGGAGCCTGGCTTTTACCAAAAAGAACAGGCTGCAGGTGCTGTAGCCAACATACTCATTGCATTGAAATGCAGATTTTTATCACTTAGAAGCTTTATTTCCACGTGTAATACCAAAAAAACACAGTCAGCATCTGAACTTCCAGGACCAGGTGATCAAATAAACCTTGACCAGCCACTTTTGCTACAATCAGCATCCCTCAGTGCTCCTTTCTCAACTGCATTTAGCATTAATCCCACCTGATCCAGATTAGAGGGAGCTGAAACCCAGATGGGATACCACTCCCACTTAAAATATAAACCAAAGCAAATGATACTGATATATTTCAGAGGCTTACAGAACACTCCAAGTTAATTTAACTAAATGTTCATTAAGAAATCACAACAAGTAACAAAGAAGGGATGTAGCTGGAAACCTGTTTTCCCAGAGTTATAGATACCTTATTAATTTCACTATTTTCTTTCCTTTCATGAGTTTCCCGTTTTAGACCTCTTAAGAAAAAGCTGTATTTAACAAGCCAAAAAATCTTCTTAAGAACCAGCAATGCTCTCTCTAGAGATTGTTTTAGGCAATTATAGTTTTACAGTTTCCTCTTCACATTGGATAAGGATCTTGGCTAGTGTCAGATATTTAGAATGTGGACACAATCTTGGCCCCTGGATATGAAGTTGTCATAGCTACCCTGGATGGTTTCTAAACATGGCCAAATCCCCCACAGGATCCTTCCCAAGTTTCATGGTTTGCAAAGAGCTTCCCTTTAAAAAACAACAGTTTGCAAGCCTGTGTGTGTAATGCAGTTTTTCAGGTAGAGTTTGGCATTTTCTTTTGAAAAGAAACAATTTTTAAAAATTATAAAATAGGGAAAGAGTAAGAAAGAGATACTATAGACCAAATAAGAGAAAGCTCATTATCTAAGAACACATGAAATTGGTCCAATACTTTCATGCAAACTATACAATAAAATCTGCTTTGGTCACAGCACTGTAGAACTGGAATAAATTCATCAACACTGGAGAAGCTGAGTTTGAATTATACCAGAACAGCTGAGAGTAAATCCAGGCCTTCAGGTTTCATACTTTGTTCAGCTCTCCTATAATTTAAGAAGAATCATAAATCAGCAGGTCATCATCTCTGGAAATATACAGAAAACAAAGAAATTTTCTTCTGGGCCTAAAAACATAAGAACGGTTTAATTACCTTTAGATTCAAAGCAATAATCTTGAAGTATGGCGATACTTCAGAATATGGTTTTATAATCCTTTTAACATGGGAGAAGGAACATTTTCCAAACTGCATTTCACCCTAGATACTCAGATTAGTCTCTGTTCTTTTCCATTGTCAATGCAAGAGGAAAGACCAGAAGAAATCATGAACAGGGATTGTTGATTTGAAAGGTAGCTACAGGGTATGTTCATAGCAGACATAACAAAAAAGGAAATTTAGTAAATGGAAAGTGGTCTAGAACAAGCTCTTTAGTGAGAACTATTGCCACAAAATACCTCTAATGAAATTATTAAAAAAATAAAAAAAAAAAGGAAAGTTAGAAAGAGTGAGAGTGAGAAAGAGAGAAAGAGAGAGAGAGAGAGAAAGAAAGAAAGAAAGAAAGAAAGAAAGAAAGAAAGAGAGAGAAAGAGAGAAAGAGAGTGAAAGAGGGAGGGAGGAAGGGAGGAAGTGGCAGAAGGAAGTGGCGGAAGGAAGTGGCGGAAGGAAGGAAGTGGCGGAAGGAAGGAAGTGGCGGAAGGAAGGAAGTGGCGGAAGGAAGGAAGTGGCGGAAGGAAGTGGCGGAAGGAAGGAAGGAAGTGGCGGAAGGAAGGAAGGAAGTGGCGGAAGGAAGGAAGTGGCGGAAGGAAGTGGCGGAAGGAAGTGGCGGAAGGAAGTGGCGGAAGGAAGTGGCGGAAGGAAGTGGCGGAAGTGGCGGAAGTGGCGGAAGTGGCGGAAGTGGCGGAAGTGGCGGAAGAGGCGGAAGGAAGGAAGGAAGGAAGGAAGGAAGGAAGGAAGGAAGGAAGGAAGGAAGGAAGGAAGGAAGGAAGGAAGGAAGGAAGGAAGGAAGGAAGGACTCATCTTAATAGGCTAGGTCTGCTTTGAGTAGGAGGTTGGACCAGGTGACCTCCAAAGTCCCTTACAATCTAAATCATCACATGATTGTAAACAAACGTGACTTTTCTTGTAAACCTATCTGTTCAAGAGACTAAAAGAGATCTAAAAAACAGGATTGATTGGATTGGTACTTACTATTACAACAAAAATTACAACTAGTCACTTACAAATAGCAAAAATATTATTTCCTCAGATATACAAAAAATAATGACCCTATCATTTGAGCATTCAAGTCTGGTCAGAGAAAAATATAATGTATAACACTTTTATCACTTTCCCTAAGCTTTCCCACTGATGGAACACAACTTTTTGGTTATGAACTTCGCTGCTTCTCTCTCAACTGCAGCCCCTCTTGTTGGATTGCAAAAGACTCAAGGAAATGGTGTTGTTGAATACAAAATTCTATGAATGTCCTAATGGAAAATGTTTCACTGTATAACTTCTAGGAAGTTTAGCCTTACTATGGGAACACTCATGAACTGGGAACTTGATTTTTACTGCCTTTTTGATTAAGTTAATTACATTATGATTCCTAGCAATTTTTCATCAAAACAGGAGGCCAACAGTTTTACCATATCTTTTATGTTTTGCTTCTCTAGAAAGTATCACAAATGTAGACAGAGGATCATTGTTAAACGGTGGTATTTGTGCTTGTAAGTTTAATCCAAAATAAATTTGCCATAAACCAACAATAAAATCGAATATAATACTGACATTAAAGAATTGGATTTTGCCACAGTGAATTAATGAAAAGAGGAATCTTAGAGGTATATTGGGTGAAAAATAGGTAATACATAAAGTTTATTGTTTTCAGTCTCCTACTGCATGTGTTACTTGACAGTGCTTTGGGGTTCCAGCTGTGGACACAAACATGGTCAGATGAGCAACTAAACAAAAATAACAACAAAATAAGCACAGAGACTCTGCTGATGCCAGTGTGTGTGTACAGACTCAGTTTCCTCACCCAAAAATCCCACTGAGGTCTCTACTTCCATCCTACTCACTCTAACCACAGAGAGAATCCCTTGTTATTTCAAGGAAGATATTAAAGTCAAAATGGGCCATATTGCACTAACTTAAAGAATAATTACTATAATTCTTCCTAGTGCAGTTAGAATATGCCCAACAAGCTCTGTTGGTTTATATGTCGGCACTTTCATGCTTGCAGTTGTGTGCAGAGCTGAAACCCTAGGAGCTATTCTTGTATTCACCATGTCCATCTCTGTGTTTTGCCAGTGTTTTGATGTGAAGCTGTTTTTCAATCTGCTTGCAAGTCTCTGAATCAGCACCAAAAGAGAATTAACTGCTTTCAGTGATTAAAGGCAGATACCACTAAACACTTTCAGGACATAATTACAGAGCATTTTCACTCCTCTGCTATTGCTTAAAGGAGTTTGAGTTTCTGCTGATAGTTATCCTCTAACAGCTGGGACCACTGTTGACCCAAACACATGGATCTGATCTATGTGGTACCACCATGGTCCTTAGAGATACCTGGTTAAGGTGTTCTTCAAGATCAGGCCCAGAGCATGAAGGAAAGGTTACTTGACTTTTATGAAATACACAAGTACCATTGTAGAACTATATTCTGTTTTCTCTACTTTTATCATGACTTTGTTGGTAGTATTTCTATTTTTTTCCCCTCTGAAAAGACCACAGTTTAAAGCCTCTCCCCACCAAAGATATATTTGCTTCCAGCGGGTTTATAGCTTGACATTTTTTGGCTTTTATTCCCCTTGAAGTACACCTTTAAACATTTAAATATTTTTGGGCTGTGTGCATCTTAGAAAGAGCCACAGGTATTTCCTGAGACAAGGAAGGTGCAGAGACAACAAAATTCTCCCTTCTCACCACAATGTATATGCACCCTCATCCCCCCCTTTTTTTTTTCCCTTTTTTAATCATCATCTACTTAAAAATATGGATTTAAAAGATCACTCTGTCTTTCTTCAGATGAGGGCATCTTATCACCAGTAAATTGTAAGACTGAGCCACTGCACAAGATGCTATCAAGACAGTTCCTCCCCTGAAAAGCTTACTATAAGACATCACAGTTGGAGACAACACACCCAGAAAAAGAAAGAAAACTGAGACTTGTAGCGGTATTTGGCAAAAAAACAGGTAAATTTTCATGTGGACAGTACCCCCCTGTTAGGAGGAGATCGCTGGTAAGACCTGTATGACTACATTAATTACTGCTCAGTTGTACTTACCCAGCCAAGCTAACATTGGGGGAAAACAAACAACTAATCCACAGAAGTTGTATTCCTGAGTGAGAAGACATGGTGCTGGGCAGGTATCTTGGTTTAGGGCAAATTTGGGAGACAGCAGCATCACAGCAGCTCAGGATTTCGATCTGAACCCTGGAGCCTCCATAGATCTGGAGAAGGCAGCCTCCCTGACCTACCCAAACTGTAGTATTTCAAGGGCTTTTTCTGCTACTGTTCTCTCACTTAATCCTTTTTAAAACCACTGCCAAGGAGGGAAGAAGTTCCAAAGATGAGAATTTTACAGTTCTCCAAGGTCCCAAAGGTGTGAACTTGGCACATGTGGAGAAGAAGGCTGTTTCCTCCTTCTGTGTCCCTCTTCCTACCCCTACCCACATAGTTCCTCCATACTATTGGAAAATTTAGATTTGAGCTTAGCTGTAACCAAACTCTCTACTCCACTAAGGCTCAGCTAAAAGACCTGATGAGGAAATTCTGCTGATGAGAAACATCTGGGCTTTGTTTTATGCAACCAAAGAGTTAAAATTATTGTCAGAAATACCATAATGTATAAAAGCTAAAAACACCCGACTGTAGTGTCAGACTTCCAACTTTTACAAATGTATTTGTCTCTCCTATTTGTAAACGTTATTTGAACAGAAACAGCACATTGTAACAGCCTAACAAGAAGCAGTCTTTCTGATGACGTTTGAGACTTTGCTCCACTGTATGGTAATATTTAAGACTTAAAAGACTTATATTAGAAAATAGCGTTTTAAATGTCTCAGTCCTGTTACCAGTAAAGTCAGAGGAGGTTACCATCAGCTTCAATGAAAGTGGCATAAGGGCCAAAATGCATTTTAACATGATTTTTTTTCTGTTTTGTTCCAAGAGTCAAGAAGTCTTTCCAAAGGCCCCCCCTACTCCTTAAAAAAAAAAAAAAAAAATCAATCTAAGTTATCAAGCATCCATCACTGCCATGGCCAGACATGAACATCCATCGAGACCTCTCTAAGTCAGAGTTCCACCACACAGAGCCTGTTGAGCACAGAGAAACATTGTGTATTTATAAGTGTAGGACTGGAAGGTTTCTGTTGCCTTTTAAGATATTTTCTCACAATGTCCAATACACCATCCCATTTGTTCTGAGACAAAGATTCTAATCTTATGCACACACTTCAGCGAAAAACTGAACATGAACAAGTAAGTAGTACAATCTGACCCATTAAAGGGATTAGAGTCTGAGTAAAGTCAGCAATCTTTGATTAATTTTCTTTTTTTATGATTGATAGATGCTAAATTGAATTATATAAATGAACAAACCAGCCCATAAATCTTTTAAATCCATATTTTAATTTAAATAGCACAAGGACAAACATTTATCTTCAACTGAGTTTTCCCACCAGCCTCCAGAATCAAAATGTTTTTCTTTGTTGGTTTTTATGCTTTATGCTCAGATTTTTTTAATAATTATTTGGATCGTGCATTTTGCATTTCTGTTGATCCTCAGATGTGAATAGCAAAATCATATCTAGCTTCTTGACAAAAGTTTACAGGAAACATGGAAATTACATATACTAATATTTAGTTTATTCTTCTCTTTCTTACTGTTTACCTTCCATTTTAGTAGTTTATTTGGAATGATAAGCTCTGTTGGAGACCTTATACTGTGCATATGTGGGCTGGGACACTCTTTACTAGTCCAGGTTGCTCCAAATCCTGGCTGTGAACACTTCCAGGGATTAGGCAGTCACAGCTTCTTTGGGCAACCTGTGCCAGGGCCTCACCAACCTGTTTCACCTTTGGTGCCATGATTTGGTGTTCTGCTTGAAGTGCCCTAAGTGACTCTTTAAGTTTAAACAGAGCCAAGACAAGTTTCATCCCAGAAGTTTATAAGGGACAACACGGTAATGTCATGCAAACGTGATCCAGTGATTTAATTAAAATCAAGTTAGCAGAGACAGAGTGAAGCTGTACATCTGAGAGTCCTGGGGGAATGCTGCAGGAAGGTGAAGGCCCAGAAAAGCTGGGAAAAGGTACTGCAAGGACAGGGAAAAAAATCTTGCAAACCCAAACCAAAACAAACCGACACGCATTTTATAGGGGGGGAAAAAAGTCAGAATCCAGTTGTATATTTTAAAAGGGAAAGGTTAGAAAAACATTCAAGGAAAGTGCCCAAAGAGTTAATTTCCAGCAGCTCTTGAGGCAGCAAAGCCTGGGAAGGCTCCTGGCGCCCTCTGGTGTGAGGCGGCAGCAGGAGTGGAAATTTCCTCTGGAAAATAGCTTTGTCCTAAAGTTCCGGCAGATAAAATGACTGCGAAAAATGAATGCGTCCCAATGGGAAGAGGGGTAATTTGACTCCCCAAGCGAAGCCTGGATTGGGGTGCAGCTTAGTTTTGGGGTGAGGGGGAGGAAAGGAGGACGGTTGCTTTATATTTTTATTCTTTTTGTTTTTACTTGTTTTTGGTCTTTTTTAAAATTATTTTTCTCTGGAGTCTCACGTTGGGCCGGCTGCAATATGAAGAAAGGAGCCCTGAAAGCCGGTAAATTAAAACCTCGCAGAATCCTTGGAATAATGGTTGCAGCATGACAAACGTTTTTTTAAAAATAACAAAACCTCCCAAATTATGTGTGCCTGTTTCCCTCCCATCTGGAGTTTTCAAGGGAGGGATAGCCTAAAAGAGCACGGAGGAGAAATGTGTTCTTCCAGCATGACTTAAATACTAAAAAGGAAAAGCCTTCGAAAAAAAGAGAAAACAAACAAATAGATAACAAAACAGAAAAGGCATTCTTGACTTGAAGCACTTTTCCGTTAAAATTGAAGGATGCTCCCTAACCCAAATCGACACCCTTAATTTAATTGCCAGGAGAGTGAGGAGCGCTCTCTGCTAGCAGGCTAAGAATTCACATTTTCAAAAATCTTTTTTTACATTTCTACAATCATTAACAGCGATAATAGCTACTTGTGAGGAACAAATACACAAAATGCAAAAGGGCCGACAGAACAAACCGGCAGAGCAAACATCAAGGTTCTTCCTTTAGGTACCTGCTGAGGAAATATACTCTGGTTTTAACCTCTAAAATTAAAAGGGGGGTGGGGCGAGGTGTTCATGCTGATCGGAGACAAATACAGAGCTTTCCAGCTCATCTTTACCAGCTGTTTTTCCTTCATTCCTAGTATCTTCCAGCAAATATATCTTCCGACCCCTCCCAGGAGACGTGATTTTTGGCAGGAGCCGCGTTTTCACGGGGGGCGGTCCGGCAGTCGGGCCGCGGTGGGGGGGTCTCGGCTGCAGGTCCGCCCCCGCGGGGTGTCAGGTGCGAGATGGTCCCGTCGCGGGGATGGGAACGGGGGTTTCAGCTGGCACTGGATTGCAGCTCGTCCTCTCGGCACCCCTTCCATGCGGGCAGGAGCCGATGGGCTTCTCCTTCAGCTGAGGACAAATTTACCTTAAAAACAAAACATAGGTTTATTATTTTTTTCTCATTTTTTAAAATTTAATATTTTTGTTCGTTTGTTTTTGTGTGTTTATTTGGTTTTTTGTTTGTTATTGGTTTTTTGTTTGTTTTTTTTCTTTTAAAAATGAGGCATTTCAGGCAAGTGCTTTCACCTCCTGATCTCACAACGCATGACAAAGTTTGGGGAAATTAGCGGCAAGTCCGCTGTGCTTTTTGCATACCAACCAAAACACGCTTCCTTGGGATAAAAAATGCTAAACTAAACACAGTTAATTTAGTAAAAGCCAGCAGATTTCTGTTGTCGAGATGCAGGCGAGGGTCGGCACCTATCTTAGTTTGTAGACATACACGCGTGGTGCCCTTCCACTTCAAGCTCCCCATCGAAGTGCTGTGACAGGGAAAAGATACTCGTATTTTTTTTTTTTTTTTTTAATTAAAGGACCCATTTTACAGGCAGCGATAAGTCAAAGCAAACCGTAGTCGAATTCTTGTAGGAAGGGTCATGCGCGGGCGGATTTGTCCTATTAATAGGACAGGAAGAGCCGGGAGAGCAAACGCCTGCCCTGAACACAACGTGGAATGTTATTTGAGGTAATAGGATTGAGAGCAGACACAAAACCAGTACTTTGTGGGCGTTCAAACGCGTCGTTACTTCGCGTTAAATAACATTTTAGAAGACTCTAAAACTTTAGAAGGCTCTCCCGGATTTTCTGCTGGAAGGATGCGGGATTAGTTGGAAGCATTTAAAATGGAGAGGAAAAAAAACTGTATCCAGACGACAGCTCCCTGGGGAAGCTAATCAACATTATAGATAGTAAACGTTCTACTATTGAGGGCTACTTTGCCGCAATTGGTTTCAAATCATAAACATATAAATACAGGAGATAATTCTGAGATCACATAGGAGTTTACCTGGAAATGACGAGAGAGCAACAGAGCATTTCCGAAACTGTCAGTACCTTTCAGGGAAGTCAGTGAATGCTGAAGGACTGATAGTTGGCGAAAACAAACAAACAAAAATATCCCCAAAAAACCAGGACACCCCCCGAGCCCAAACATGGCCGCACTTAGGAGGAAACATACAATACGTTTCTAAAAATCCCGCTCCCTTAATTGTTACTTTTGTAGTTAAAATATTGGCTGACACTGCATTAAAGACGGTGGTTACAGACCTATGGAACATTTAAAACATGACCCTACCAGTTTAAGAAGTAAGCATTTTAGGTAAAAAGACCCTGATAACTATTCATTTTCCTTAATTAGGAATTAGTGGACTTTTTAAGGAATTCTTTTTACAACAGAGACTTCACAAAACAAGATTTCAGATTTTTTTCTTGTATTGACCTTCCTCTTCACAAGCAGTAAAAAAAGTAGAGTTCAGGAGGTGCTGGATTTTTGGCTGGTTGTATTTTATTTTATTATTTTATTTTATCTTGAGCTTTTATTGTTGTTTGGTTGTTTTTTTTTTTCAGTATCCACTTTATATCCATGTTTATTACATTATTCCATTACTAAGAATTTCCAGAAAAAAAAAAAAAAAACCAACAAAAACCAAAACTATGGAGGCGACGAGTAGGGCCTTACTGTACTTTTTTAATTAACGAAAAGACAAAATTTCGATTGACTTAGGGTGAAAGGGAACGAGGCCCCATGAGAATCACTACAGGGACGAGGTGTATTTTCCTTTCTCTCCACAGCCTTGAGAAGCTAAGCGGACAATGCGGCACAGCCGGCGGCTGCACCATTCCGGGGCAGGGCTGCTCCGGCCCAAGCGGCACGGAGCCGCTCCCAAACCCCCTCGGGATCCCTCCCCACCGTCCAGGATCCCTTCCCTTGCAGGGGGAGGGCACACGAGTGGCAGGCGGCAGCTGCCCTGCTCGACGGGCACCGAGGGACCGGCGCGGCAGCGGGAGCCAGAACCAAGGCAGGGGCTTTGCGAATATTCCCTTCCAAAGCAAAGCGAAAAGGGATTACACTGAATTATCAAGTACCCCACAACATCCTGCTTCCATTCACGTTTCAAATAAGTTACTTTTCTAATAATCCATTAGCTGCTTTAAAGACCAGTGTTACTTATTCACCAGTGCTCCGTGAAAGTTATTATTCACTTGAAAATTCTTTTCGATTTCCAGTTACTCTCCACATAACATGCACTACTTGAAGAAAGCAAGAGGGCTCTCAAACAAGAAAACTCAGAGTTAGTCCCTCGTTTTGCAAGACGACACGCCACTGGGGCTCCTAGTTTCATTTTTAATATAAAGAAAATTATTTTCCTCCTTGCTAAGCACTCACTATTCCCGTGGATCTTCCTGGCAGGTGCTGGGTGCTGAAGCCTTAGGAGAAAACAGGCCACCTTTTCAGAAAGGCCTAACTATGGACCTAAACAGCCTCACTTGAAGAGCTCACATTAACAAGCAATAAACCCTACGACTTCGTTTCAATCCCAAATTCAATGTACCACGATCAAAGGATCACATAAACAATGTGAGCACTACAGAAACAGTGTAGGAAAGTTACAGCCAAAACAGGAATTAAAAAAAAAAATAAATAAAATTGAAAAAGGGGTTTCATAACCGAAAAATGCTTTTAAGAGATGTGACAGCCGCAGTCTGGAGCAGGACCTGTAGAGTCGTTCGTTCTCTGAGGAAGCACAGGCAGTGCGCTCCGGCCGCCGTCCCACGGCCACCGCAGCGTTACGCGGGCTGCAAATGCCGCTGCCCCGGCAGCCGCCCGCGGGGGATGCTCAGCACAAGGGCCGCCGGCTGAGAACCAAAACCACCGGGGGGAGAGAGCCGAGGCGGCCCCCGACTCCCACCAGTTATTTTTATCCGCGTCCGCCTTTCAAACCCACCAGATATTCGCTGCGAGGCGGGGCGATAGAAGAGCACAAGTCAGCCGGGCTCGCAGGGACACAGAGCCCACCAGCGGGGGCGAGGAGCCCGCGGCACCAACACGGACCCGGGCGGGGCTGTGGCATCGGGCCCACACGCCGCCCTCCCTGACCGTTAAATCAGTAACAGAAAGAGTTAATTACCTAAACCCAAAATACTGAGGAGATATCAGTAAAGCAAAAAAAGAAAATAAAAAAGAAACAAAAATACATCCCCCCCAAATATCAGTTTAGGACAGGCGGGCAGCAGTCTGGGAGTCCGCACTGCTGGCTCCCGGAGACTGAGCTGCTGCTCGGATTACCCTCCGCGACATTCCAACCACCAAGGGAAGGAACATTCTTTTTTTTTTTCCCCTGTTGGCTTAGTTATTTTTTTTTTTAGTTTGGTTTTTGTTTATTTGATTGTTTTCCCTCCTGCAATGTCTCTTCTGTTTTCTGTATGAAGCAGCAACCCCGTCCCTGTGCCCTAGGCCTTGCAGATTCTCCCAAAACAGCTCAATAAAGGGTAAACCCGGGACTGAGAGATTCTGATTGGCATTTAGTTTTTATACATATAATATTTATAAAGTACATATTATATATTTATATACACATATATAAATATATATCTAACCTCGCCCTGGCCTTTTTCAATATATCGGGAAAAAATCAGACTCGAGGTAATGCGAAGTCAGTAACACGAGCAGCTTTTCTCTGGTTCTGTCTGACAGGCTTTGTCTCTATGTCTGCGTCAGACAGCGCTCAGTCTGAACCAACCGGATTAACCAGGACGATCCCCGGGAGATCCTGAGCAGCGTGACAAACCACACTGATAAAATATGACCGTGGCACTCTCTGCAGACACCTCGGGATTGTTTTACAGTGGTACATCCCCGGTTATCCCTCTGCTCGTGACTGCTGGCCGCCGCGCTGGCTGCGGCAATTAAAATCCACCATCGCATCCGGGGAAAGTTTTAAATCCCAGGATTCACTTTGTGTTCACGAGCAGTGAAACAAATGCAGGTGTAGTGACACGCTCTCATGTTAAAATCGTGACACGGGGACAACGCTTTTTTTTTTTTCGTTATTTTTAAAAATAATATTTTTAAATAAAAAATGTACTGTTCAGAAGTAGCGATAAACCCATGTAAAAATCGCGACAAGGGTGCAATGCAAGTATTTTTAAACAATCGGTATGGGTTTCTTAGAAGGGTTAGTATGATTTTCAGCAACCTTGTGATTGGAATACACTTTGGCGGTCCAGAATGTTACGTGCTCTGTTACTCGGGAGGAAAAGGACAGACCGGGACCCCGTGGATGTAACCATTTTGGGGAATTTATGTTCGATCCAAGGACAGGAGCCCCGGGGGGAGCAGCCTGTCCCTGCATCACTCAGCCAGCCTCGCCATTTTACACAGCCACCGCTCCTGCGCATTAAACGGGACAGCGGAGGATGGGGTGGGATCACATCCAGGACTGGCACAAGCGTTAATCCGGGACTGCGGAGGAGCCAGGGAAGCTCTACAGGGGTATGCGAGCAGACAGAGCCCTACGCCCACCGCGCCCCTTCAGCGCTGCTTCCAGAGAGCCCAAGATTTTAAAAAACCTGATTATAACAAGGGAATAGAGCCGCGACCTCTTCGCGGTTTGTGTTTCCAGGCACGGCCCTCCAGGCGAACACGACTGTGTCCCCCCGCGAAGGGGCGACCGAAATGAAAATGCCTGTGGGCCGCCGGGCCCTGCCCCTCACGGCGGAGAGGGCTCTGCGCCTCGCCAGCAGGGGTCCCGCTACCCTGCACCAGGCCTGCGGCCTCCCGGCCGTGCCACCCCGCTCGGCTCGCCGGGAAGAACGGGCTGGGAGCGGCGGGTGCGGTGGCTGAGAACGGTGGCTGAAGACGGGAGGGAGCCCAGAGAAAATGGAGGCAGGCGGCATCGCAACGATGAGTGGCTGCATGGCGGCCGAGGGGCGGTCCGAGCTTCGTGCTGAGGAGGGAGCGAGTGAGCTTCCCCCCGGCCGCCTGGGCTTAACGGGGACACGGTAGCGACACGCCGGCCAATTGTTCCCGGGCTGCGGACACGGCGTGGCCCCTCACGGCGCGGCCCCTCAAGGCGCCCTGGGGATGTTCCAGAAAGTTCCCCGCGCGCGGGCTCTGCCAGCCCGGCATGGCGGGCGGAGGGTGCCCCCTGCTGCCCGCACGCAGCGGCTACGGGCCTCAGGGGCGCCGGGACAGGTAAACACGTAAAATACAGAAATTCTGTGGGGAAAAAGTCATCTTTCAGTGCTGGTTTGGCATCCTTCAGTATATACGCCTTCTCTCCCGCCCCCCACACCTGCTAAGTGTATAATTTTTGTCAGGATTTTACCAGTTTTTTCATTTAGCAGTGTAAATCGAAAGTGCAGAGTTGCCAAGAAAAATGAATGTTGAATTAAACTCAGCTGACAGGCGCAATGCAGTTTATTTTCCCAGGTTTTTTTCCTTCGAAAGTATATGTCCATTTTGTCACCCCTTTATGATGATTTATGGTTCCTTTAAATAGCTCTGAACGTCAGATCGCAAATACTGAAAACGTAAATCTGGTTTGTCTAATCTGGAGTTTAAAATATTCTTGTGATGTCAGAAAGTGATGGCTTATAAAATATTTTCATTTAATTAGGAAACGCTAAGAGGATTTCTGGAAGGAAAAAAAATAAAGGCAAGGAAGCTCAGTTTGAATTATTTATGTGCTATGAACTATCATGATTGCTGCTGCAGCTTTTCAAGTACAAAAATGGAGGATTTTCTCGCTTTTCATTTCTAAAACCTAATTCTTTAATTATTCAGGCATGCAAATTACTGTGAACAGGGATTAATTATGCAGGTAATCAAGGTTTTATTCTAAGTTTACTTTTAAAAAGCAAAGATTGGCTAATACTATGTACAGGGTTGCTGACACTGGACTTGTGCACTGAAATACTCCTTTAAGGTGTGATAACAGTTTGGTATTTCATGGAAGTACATGGGGTAGGAATGAATTTGTGCCTTGCATAAGCTAAAGAACACAATCCACAGCATAAATCTTGTCCTGTGAGAGAGAATGATCTCCTTAGGACCAAGTGCTCATCATCCCCTTTCTTCTCACAGAATCATAGACTATTCCAAGTGTAAAATGGACCCAAAAGGATCATAAAATCCAACTCCTGGCCCTGCACAGACACCCCAACAGTCCCACCCTGTGCATCCCTGAGAGCGCTGTCCAAACACTCCTGGAGCTCTGGCAGCCTCGTGGCCATGTCCATTCCTGGGAGCCTGTTCAGTGCCCGACACCCTCTGGGGGAAGAACCTTTCCCTGATGTCCAGTCTGACCCTCCCCTGACACAGCTCCAGCCATTCCCTCGGGGCCTGTCCCTGGTCCTAGAGAGCAGAGATTGGAGCTGTCCCTCCACTGCTCCTTGGGAGGAAGCTATGATGAGGTGTGACCTCAGTCTCTTCCAGATAAAAAGCAAGAACTCTTCCCCTCAACGGTGTGAAGAAAATTACATTCTGTAGAGTATGTCTTGAAGTGGGGAGGTCAGAGGATGTTTCAGATTGGAAAGAAGTGCAAGTAAGAGGAAAGGGGCAGACATTTAATTCCACCATTTTGTCAAGCTGACTGGCCTCTGTCAGGGGTGGGATCTGGTGCCCTCAGGGGTCTGTTTCCTCTGGGAAGGTGCTGCATCCATTACACTGTCATGGAGTTTTAATTCGCCTGTGCTCAGACTCTCTCTTGGCATTGGCTATCTTGGTTTGGCTGCCAAAGCACACAAATTCAACCTTGGCAGACTGTAAGATGGAGAAGCTCAATTTGTGTGCATAAACACTGCTCTCCGTCATTTAATAAATTATGCTGTCAGAAGTACCACAGAAGTATACCATCACTGAGCACTGGTTAGATTTTGCAGCTGTAATCACACTTAGATGCTTCAATTAGCAATCCCTTACTTAAAGCTGATGGGTATACTCATAAACTTTCCAGATATAGAAGTGACATTATATCTTCAGTATGACTGATTTCAGTGGGATTATAATTTGTTATGAAAGACTTTCTCCCAGCCCTTCAGACTCATATATTCCATTGTAAAGATGAGCATAAGTCGCTTAAGAAAGTGAGGCTTAGGGCAGGGAGTGGTGGGAGGGGGCCAATGCCTATTTCAAGGGTCTCTTACAAGCTGTCAATCACTTCAGTGCTTCTGGCTTTAAGGCATGTCAAGTTAGAAAGTCAAGATTTGTGGATTTACCTGCTTTGGATGCTGCTTAATTACGAGTCCCTTTTGGTCAGTTATGGAAATAAAGCCATACCATACACAAGGCTTTTTTGGTGTTGGAGAAAGAGGGATGTTATATACTTCTGTAAAAAGAGCTGGATCTGTAGAAGTAAGGAGTAAAGTTATCTTTTTCATTGTCCAAAGAGAATTGTTACTTGTTGTCCAAAGAGAAGAAAATGAGAGATTTTTAATATGTCAGAGGAATATTTTGAAATGTTAGGACAAGAGTTAAATGAGAATGGGGCAGCCTGAGTCTTTTGGAGGTGTCGTGACTCGTTTCATCTTCCTCCCTCCCCAGAACTCCCATTCCATTGCAATTGTTTGAGCCACTTTCTGGGCAGCAGGGAGGAGGAGTCCACACCATTAAAAGGGCTATTTTATTTCAGACTGACAAAAATGTGCTACAGTGTCCACCTGAGCAACTAACAAAACCTTTTAGCTTCTCCCTGCCAAAGCAGTTTCTTCAAGCATCTTTCAATAGCCACTCCTTAATGCAGGAGAAAAAAGACCTCAAACACTAATCCCCACCAACTGCTCTGCTGGCAGATAGCCAAAAGGAGAAATGGACCTCTTGCTTGCATTGAAGGTTTACTTTTTTGACTCACTGATGAGAATGGTAATTAAGCAACAGCAGTGTAGTGGCTCTGATGATGTCAGAAGGAAAAGATGGCTTGGTGGATGCTGATACAGCAGGGGAAAAGTCTGCATGCTTGATAACCAGTTATATTCAGTTAGATGAATATCACAGTGCAATTAATTATGTGGAAAATGCTACAGAAGATATTTATAGCAAATATAAATTTACTCCCTACAAATAGTGAATAGCCCTCTCAAAGAATGGAAATAGTAATGCTCATACTAAGCAGTACTGGCGTTAGCATTGGCATAGTGGGGTTGGTTTTGCCAACTTGAAGGAAGACATCCTGTCATGAACAAAACATACAAGTTCAAGCTCCTTCTTTGTTCTGAAGATAAGTCCTGCAATCTAAGAAAAAAGCTGCTTAGAAAAGGAACATGGTCAAAAGAAATCATGACTATAGAATACACGCACTTGCATGTTCTGGTGACATGTACTTAAGGAAGAAAAAGGTGGGCAGAGAGAAAGTGACAAACTCACAAAAAAAATCTGATATACCCCTTTATTTTGTCCACATGATGAAATGTGAACATGGGGAAAAAGCCCATGCACACAAAGGATACAACCATCAGCGTTTAGTAATGGGATTATGACATTTGATTAACTTCCCTGTAGCAGTAAGGTGTCATATAATGTCCTGCTTACTTGGCAGTTTACAGATAGTTTACAGAGCGCTCACCCTCAGGACATGCCAGCCATGCAGTTGGGATACTTCACTGTACTGACATTGATGTAGCATCGTGGTGCAAACCCTCTGTAGGTACCATAGTGTGGTGGGATTGCTGGAGATATTTCCTGCTTAGGGACAGGAGTGGGTCGGGTGGATCAGACATCTCCTCCTTGCCTTTAGTTCAATTTCACAAAGCATTGTTTCTTCTGCCCCAGGGGTGGAAGCCACTTCCAGTTTTGAGTGGATGGAAGAAGAAGGGGTGAGGAACTGATCCTTAATTGTATAGAGTGAACAGCAACAGATGGAAAAGTAGGAGACAAATTATTTTTCCCTTCCCTTTCTGGATATCTCTCTAATAATCCTGGGATTTTATAGTTGTCAACTGATGGATGCACAGCCTAACAGTGCCTGCTGGCTAATACACTTTGGGGCTATGTTAGATTGGTTGAAAATGACTGGATTAGAATAATATTCTGCTGTAACATAATAATGAGAGAATGAAGAAGTTTATGGAATAGGTATTATTGGTGTCAATAGAAGAAACTGTCAATTTCTAAGAGGTAGATCTGAGTTTCAGTAACATTAGTGCAGCAACAGAGACATTTGGGCTTGTTTATATGAGACTACAATTTACATAAAAGACAAAAAAAGGCAGAA
Organism: Pseudopodoces humilis; assembly: GCF_049639895.1. Lineage (NCBI taxonomy): Eukaryota > Metazoa > Chordata > Aves > Passeriformes > Paridae > Pseudopodoces > Pseudopodoces humilis. The sequence goes on along the minus strand of NC_142204.1, from coordinate 7,815,610 downwards.
AAATTAGAAAAATAAAGAAGATATATGGTCTTGTGGTTTGGTAGGAAACCAAAGACAGGATATTAAATTATGTATGGTCAGTAGCATCTTGTAAACCCAGATGCAGGACATAGAGTGGTAAAACAATTGGAAGAAGAGAAACGGAAAGTTGTAGACCTGTCAAAAGAAATACAAGTTAACTCCTTTAAATGAGTCCTTGGGGTTTGCATAGGTGAAGATATGTCTTAAGCCATGAGAATTCTTACTTTGTGTGAAGTTTTTATTTAATGATTCATGCTCAAGCAACCCACCACCATGGTGCATACAGCTGAGTGTGTTTTGACGTTGTGTGTCCAGTTCCTCGCTTGCTCTCATGAATAAAGGCTTACTCTTAAAGCACTCATTTGGAATTGAGTAAAATGAGAGATTCTCTGTATATGTTAAGGTCTAAGGTTTAAGGAAGCTTGTTTTTATATACATGGTTTTTCACTTTTTTTGTGCTTAGTGCAACAATCACACAGTGGGTCTTTTGGCATAAGTGTGAAAATTGTTTCTGCACCAACGCTATGCTTTTATCATCCTGAATTGTTTCCTTCAAGATATGTCTACATGCCAGTATCACCTTTATGTTGTTTGAATTGAGTATGATGCATTTTCTCTAAGCAATTGGGAAAGAAAAGTATTTTTTCATGCAAAGTGTTTGCAAACTGAGAGAATAGAATAGAATAGAATAGAATAGAATAGAATAGAATAGAATAGAATAGAATAGAATAGAATAGAATAGAAATAGAATAGAATTTAATATTTTCAGTTGGAAAGGAGCTACAACAATCATCTGGTCTAACTACCTGACCACTTCAGGGCATGCCAAAAGTTAAAGCATGTTACCATTGTCCAAATGCACCTTAAGGTCTGACTTTGATCATTGATCACCTCTCTAGGAAGGGTTTTCTAGGGTCTCTGGAAACTTTAATGCTTTTGGGAACAATAAGTAAATCATTATCTTAGTATCTTAACGGAGTTGAAGTAGCCACAGAAATCAGAGTCCTTGTACTTCTGTAAAGCTCCCTGAACAAACCAAGAGTGATTCAGGGAGCATCAGGGATCTCATAAAATACATGTGGTGTCTTTAACAAGGTAAGCCTGACTGGTTTCTCCCCCTGGGAGGAAGTGGTAATTTTCCCTTGTTTCATCCATATTAGTAATTAAACAGATAACTTACAGAAGACCTCTTAGGTGAGGTCCTCTATCAGCAGCTTAATTGCCTGTAATGAGCAAAAACTGATGCAGTCACTGGCATTAACAGATGCTTTCTGTAGAAATGCCTTCATTACAAATTGTGTTGAAGTGACCAATACCCTGCCCTTTATGTAGAAAAGTGTTAACAATTTTCTCAGTAATAGCATGAAAACCTCGATGTTGCTTTTTGCAAGCCATGGATGCAAAGGTTTAGGTCACAGGTTTGCCGTTTCCCATTTGGCAAAACCAGCTCAGACATCCAAAGACTGTGGAACATTTATATCCTTTGGCTTTCTTGTCACTTTTTCCATATCAGCCAAATCTACTGCCACCTGTTTAGCTTTCCCCCCACTATTGATATCCCTGCTGTCTTTTCTAGCACTGATTCTGGGTAGATAGTAAAGCCTGTAGAGAAGGAACTGGCAGGAAAGTCCCCATCTCCTTGCTGAGGCAGGAGGCACTGTGGTGGAAGTGACGCGCAGTCATTCAGTAGGGCAGTGATTCAGCGCAGACTAGCACTTAGGCATGTCAAATTCAGCATGCTCAGGTTTCCTGAAGTCCTGACAAACCACAGGAACAATGATGAGCTGAAGTAATCTGGGACAAAGGATGAAAAGGCAGAAAGCATCCACTTGCCAGTTGTTTGATTTCTATGGTTGTATTATTTCACTGCATTATCAGCAGTATGACTTGAAGGACTAACAATGTAATACACTTAAAATGACTGAGCTGGAGCTGAAATGCATTGTTCTGTCAGCATCTAAAAGGAAGACCATCAGAAAAGCCAGTCTGAAGGAGAGACAGCGTAATAATTTCGAAAAAGGAGCTCTAGGGATGGAAATTGTAAAAGAAACAGCATCTTGTGGATTCTAGAAATACTAGCTTTTCTGTCAGATTACACTCTTGAACCCAGATTTTATTTTTATTTTCAAAATATAGTTGTTGATTTACAACAAATTCTTAGAAATACCAAATAAATGCTGTATTTCCTATATATTTTTAATACAGTGATTGATTTTTTCAAAGTGCTGGATTTTATTTCATTCCAGAATCTCTTTCCTTTACTCCTATTTCAGTTAACTCCTATTTCCTTCAGTCCTCTTCTCTTTCCTCTATCTGCTGATTCTCTTCTGCACACCATTTTTCTCTTATATCACTGTTCTTCAGTTTCTACCTTCCCTTTTCTGTTCTCTTGCAGACTCTGTTTTCTGGTCAATATGTAAGTAGAAATAATAGCCACCCTTAAAGCCCTCTAAATATTTACTGTCCTAAATCAGATTCTTCCAAAACATGCACTACATATAGAAAACAGATTGTTCTGTTTTATGACAGGAAGAAAAGTAAGATTTTTTTGAACAGGCCAAGTTTTACAAGAGCTGCCACAGTGCAGTTCTATAAAAGACAAGTTTTGATTTTCAAATTACAAAGGAAAAGTACCCATACAGCAATATGGTAATAGGAAGGAAACTTCTAGGAAATTGCTTTTCTTTCTTCTCAATTGCCGAAAGTAAGGGAACACCTACAGCTGTCAGCCAAAAGAGGGGCTTTTCTCCCTATATTTATGCCTCATGATTGTGGAAGATGCTGTCCATGGGCCATTGACTTTAGAATCAACCCAAGTTATGTCTTTTTAAAAGAAGAAAAAATGTAGTGAAAAGATATGATAAAAAGATAGCCAAGAGACTCTGTTTAATCAAGGCAGTAAATAGGTTCTCACTTTATGGCTCATGGAGGCTCAGTAGACAATTCATAACAATCAACTGGAGTTTGGAAGATCCCAAATAACAAAGGGCAAAAGATTGTATTAGCTCTGGCATGCACACGAACAAGTCCAGAATGATTCCATGAATAAAGCCTTTGATCACTTTAGAGGGAATAATTTACTCAGTATAAAATAATTTATTTGGTATAAAATCCCTCCTGCATCCAGAGACCACATGGACACAATGCAAAGTAGTGCAGAACATTCCCAAGAGCGATACTGGGTGTTGGAGCTATGCTTTGGATTTGGAAGGATGCTGGGGACAAATCAAGTGCCCTCAGTAATCAGAAATTCTGTGTTCAATTACGTGAAGGTCACAAAGCTAGGCTGCAATTTGCTAACCCTCATAGGAATTTGTAGCAAAAAGTTATTGTCTGCACCCAAAGAATGAAAGAATTTAATTAATACTCTGGGGTGAAGCATGGTCACCCTACAGGAACTGTTTGTACTTCCTCAAAGATTCTCCAATTCTTCGCTTTTCTGAAAGCACAGATAGGGGTGTGCAGGTACAAGCACAGTGGCATCTATTCTTAGTTCCATCCTTCTTTTAAAAAAGCAGAAAGATAAATCAATTCTAGAAATGACAGAGAACTGAAGACTTGCTATGCCAGGGCCATGGCTGAAGACACTAAATAACTGGTCTCTGCTCTGTGCTTGTTTTGCTCTCAGGGGTGGTAGGTATGGCAGGAGCCAACACCTGCCAGCCCAGTGTCATACAGGTTTGGTTTGGTGTGCTTCCTTAGGTGACTGTCTGCATACTGGCAGCTTTCAGGGAGATACTGGGTAGGGGGAGAGACAGACACTATGGTGGCCACACAATGATTTCAGATAAACATAGGATCATAGAATAGTTTGGATTGGAAGGGACCTTTAAAGGTAACCTGCCCCAGAGTAGGACTGCAGGTCTCATGCCAGAAGGGCTTAATGGGGAATCTCCTGCCGTTTTGGGCCCTTGCTCAGGAAGCCTGTGCTTGGTTTGGAAAGAATTTTAAAATTATTTTTATAACGCATATAAGGCATGTTAGGGCTGCATTCAAACAATCTGTGGAAAACCTTCAGCTCCAAAGAGGGTGAAGAAAGAGTAGAGGCTGTCAGCACTGCATGAGATTTAAACTGGTCTCTACAGATATCTTGTACTGAGTTTAAGCAGACACTGGAGTCAAGCAAAGAGTTAAATCTGTAAAGTGAAGTATGCACTTTTAAACATCTCATAAATTGCTTGTAACTGCACAAAATACCGCAGGGTGCATGTGAGCACCCCCACATGAAGCTGAATTGCAGCCAGTTAAAATATCCTGCAGCTTTTGCTGATAATCCTGATGAAAGAGAGGCTTATTGTAATAGAAAGAAAACATAGGAAAGATTTGTAGATAAGTGACCATTCTAAGTCAGTGACCTGGGAGAGGACATGATGCAAACAATGTTCTGCTTTGTCATAGAACTGCAGCATGACAACACAGCTAGGTTAGTCAAACCCTGATGCTCAGAGGCAGTGATTAAAATATCCATGTAAAAGAGATAAATGTTCTGGAAAACACATGAAGGATAAATGAAGAGTAAACTTTGTTGGACACATCCTTATAAAACTATTCACTAGGGGTCATCTCCACCTGAAAAACTCCTTAATGGGGCATTTTTTTTAGATTTAAGACACTAGAAATGTTTCTAACTCCTAAGAAGCAGCCTAATGAATAGACACTTATTTCAGTGCTGACTTTACTGTAGCTGTAAATAAATTGCAGACTCTCTTAGGAACGAGCAGTAGCTACTTTTAAATGATGGCTGGTGAAAAAGATAGCAAGCTAAACAAACCAATGTTCTCATGTTTAGGTTGGCAACATTAATATCATCAATCCTGTGCTTTCAAAAATAATGTTGGGACTCTCCCTTCCCCCACTTCCATTATTAGATTACTTTAAAAATCAGGATAATTTAAAATATTGCAGTTCTAGATATGCTTGTTTTTCTTAGATGGCCACAGTTTCTGTGAGCAGGGGGAAAAAATATCACATTTAGGAGATTTTTTTGGCATCTCACATGTATGGAACAAAATAATCCAGAGGCTCTCGTCATTTAAAAACATCAAGCATTGGAAGGCATATGATTAGCTTTTGAAATCTAGAAATGATGTACTGTCAAATGTATATAAATTCAGATAATCAGAGTAATTTTTAAAAACAACCATGCACAAAATTGAGAGATGATATTTTTATTCCAAACAGGAGGGTTCATATTCACACAGATTTGTCTCAAAATAGTAAGCAGTATACAATAAAACAAATTATTAATTTCAATACGAATAAAGCCTGTAAAGTCCTGTATTTTTATGAAGAGATGATTATCAAGTCTGTTAATGAGTTATTCTTAGGAGAAAAATGAATGTTTAAAGGCTCAATTACAAGATAACAGATATGACCTAAACATAGGTCTGATATTATGGGGTTTCTTACTGGTTGCTGAAAGAAGTTGAATATTTGTTTTTCATATGACAGGGAAAAAAATTATACTCTTAAATCTGCACTATTTGTCTTTCAGGATGTTTCCCTAACAGGAAGCTGCACCAGGTAGCAAGACACAAATAGGCACTTTGACTCTAGACCTGAGATCTCTGGGAAGTGTAGTTTAGAAATCAGAAAGAAAAAAAAGGTTTCTTTTCTCTTTTGTAGATGGTTACTTGTAAGTAGTGAAATAACAAGGGGTTTGGTTCTGCAATTAATGAAGCTACAAGATTTTGTATTTGCTGTTAGTGAAAATACAAGATTTTTGTGTGGTGCTGTTCTGGTCTGGGGGCAATCCCAGAGGCATGTATTTTTTCTGATGACAGAAATGCATCTAAGCATTTATCTGAGAGATTACGAGGAATACCTTTGAAAGGAGTAAGATGAATTGCTAGAGGGATTCACATGATTAAGCTGTACCACCAGTGATGTATTGACAAATGAAAAAAGAGGTATGCTGATCCATGTTGTGGTCAAGCCAGTGGGAACTGTGTAATCTCTGCACTGCTCAAATTAGAATCAAGTCAATTTTCACTCAGTGTGTGTGGCAATGAAGCCAGAACATGGATGGATGAAGATGAGGCAGGATAAGTGGAAACCTCATGATATCTTAGAGCTCCAAATGTTGATGTCTGGCTTGATTGGAAGAGAGAACCATTGTCACATTTGATTTGTCAATTAATGCTCTTCCCTGCTATATTTCTCTTGCTTATTCTTACTAAGGTGCCCTGTCTTCTGGCAATGAAAAGTACATCTCTGGAGGGTTACCTGAGGAAGGAATCCAAAGTACCCTCCAACTCTAGACTCACAATCTCTCTACATACAGCAGCGATAAAACCAATATCTAGTAAGGGGACAGCTACAATGGTGAAAATGCTACAGCAGGACTTGGTAGACTTTCCTCTATGGCAATTAAGAGTAGGAAGGTTTCTGTCATAATTCTGCTAAGAAGCAATCTTCCCTTGATAGAAGCATTGGTAGAAGAGTGCCATGCTCACTATCTACAAGCTCATCCCCAAATTTTGACACTGTGGCCACTTTGGCCTTATACTGGGATGCTGCCCTGGTGACAAACACTCTGTGGTCTCACTCTGTCTGAACCAAGGGGACTATGTTGCTTACCTCAATGAGATTTCAAGGTTTCTCCCTGTGATGAAAGCTGTAATTCTTAGTTGTGTTTGAAGTGTACTATGATGCAATTTCACTGGGACAGAACACCAGACTAAACACACAGAAGAGGTAGACCTTTAGTCTTCTCAGGCTGATTATCAATATTTATTGTTTTGCAACCCAGAAGCTAAAAAGCATTTTGCACTAGATGGAGTGCAAATAGAGAAGATCAGTTAGAAAGAAAAAACTGCTTAACAATGTGCATCTTCCCTTGTAACGTTTACAAAAATTGCAGTGCTCAATAGGCACGCAAAACAAAATTAGTATATCACATTAAACTATTCAGTCCCTTAGCTTTTGAAAGATGATTTTAAAGGTTAAGTGTAATCTAAACCTACCAAAGTATCTTTTGTAATCTTTCAAAACCGTAGATAACCAAAAATTTGTTTCCCCATCTAGAGATGTCTGAGAATATAATAAGAAAATAGGAATGAGCATATAAATCACAGCAAAAATTACTTCTGAGTCTTGATTTTTCCTTTTGTTGCATCATATGTAGTTGTAGGACCTAGAGACTTGCTGATTATAGATTAAATTACTATTCTAAAATTGTTTTATCTTGATTCCAGTTAGAAAACTTGCTAAACTCAATATTTGGTTTGCATTCATTTGGTATAAGGCTTCTTTAGTAGGGCTACCTTTGGCAAGTCATGGACTTGGGGTCAATGATGATGTCTCACTGTATTGTCTGAAGCATACAATGAAAGTTGTTCACAAAACTTCAGAATCTACAGTCTCAAATCTTAAGTGTCTGAATTGCTGCACTGATTAGAAATGTGTAAAGGCTCCTATTATTAGACATTTGCTTCAAGAGGACTGGGGAGAGTGCTTGTTTTGGCAAGACAGGATGAAAGGGCTTACTTCATGAAATATAGCCTAGAGACTACTGCTCTGGATGTTCCTCTAGACTCCTGGATGCAAACTCCATCTCCTCTGGTCAGCTAGATGCTTTCTGGAAAACTTTCAGAAGAAGTCGGGAAGCGTCTCACCATGCTTTATGAAAGGAATTTTCACAGCACAGTGGTTGAAAGCAGAGTCACAGACTCATTGGCCTCATGCCTAAAAGGAACCTGGATGTTTGGAGACTGTGGTAGGATCCCATACTGCTAAATTTCTGTAGATGATTATTTAACCTGATCTTAAATCTTGGCAGTATTTGCCATTAAACTAATTTTGTCTAAATGCTGCTCAAGTCCATTTATCATGAGTACAACAGTTCCTTATCTTGCTGTCTTTGCAATGTGTTTTTGCACGTTTGAAGACTATTTCACTTTCCCTGCTCAGTCTGTGTTTCCATAAAATATGGTAACACAACCTTTCCTCGTGGATCATGTATTTCATTGTTGTAGTGGATCATTTTCCTGTTGTTCCCCTCTGGGTCACCTCTAGCTAATATATGTACTTATTGAAATTCACTGCCCAGAAGACAATTTTGTACATGAGTCTGGACTTACTATGGCTTCAGAGTAAGAGAACATGTTATGTTCCTTCCTATATATCTCAAGCCCCAATAGTGGCGGCGATTTTCAGAGAGTTGGATGAGAATCCACAGTGGCTGATGCGAAGAAGAAGGATGGGCAGGCACACTTTGATGTCATCCAAAACAGAACTGGTTTAATGGGCAAAACAACAAACAGGAATCTGAACTCGGTATGGGTGTACACCGAAAGGGCAGGGTCCAGGATGGATAGAGTATTTATATAAGGTAGGGTTGAGGGACAGGGTCCAATGGGGAAACATGATAATAAATATTCCTAACAATGCAGTAAAAATGAACTAATCATGGAACAAGAAACAGAGAACTTTCTAGACTAATTAACATAGAGGACTCCCATGGGGCCTTACAGGTGAGATTTTTCTCACTCTAATCTCGGACATTTCTCCCACGGCCTTAGGGGTTAGTCCTCGGAGGCTGGAGATTGATGCTGGGGGCTGGATCGACTTCCACACCCATACAACGTGCCTGTTTATTCATAGTGTTTCTCTTTTTTTGCAACCACATATTATTGCTATATTACATTCCTTTTTAACTGCCCAACCTTCTTCTGCAGAGAATTTTTCAAAGTAGTACAGTCAATGAAGTAAGAAATCAGTTCTTGAAGAACAGAGGAAAGAATATATTAAGTCCAGTGCAGCTAAGCCAGTAAAGCTTCAATTATCAAGGGAGGAGTTTGTGAGAAAGTTTGTAAATTCCATTTCATGCTGCTGTATAGACATGTGTACTATACCTCTGCTTGAACAGTGCCTCAGCTTGGGTGACACAAGTAAGCAGAAATTTTTAATCCAGCATTTACCTGTAAATATGAAACATCTGAAGCAACTGAGCATGGACAACTGTGTTACTTATTAATCTAATTAGGTGTCTGCTAAACTGGTGGAGGTTTAGCAGGCTTGGGAATTACAGGAAGACTTATAGCTTAAGAAAGTAGAACATATTCCAGGCAATGAGATATAAAAGAGAGGAAAGAAAAAGAGGGAGAGAAGCAGACAAGGAGCTGAGATGAAAGCCAGTGGTGATCGAAGATGTGACTGGATGCTGTTTTGCCTCTGGAAAGTGTTTTGCACTTTCTCTCAAGTGAGAGAAGAACTAAGAGAGCAGTGGAAAGGTCAGTTACTATGTAAGACCAGATTCAAACCATGACTATGGTGCAGGTTTTGTTGCCATTAAGTGGTGCAGTGCAGGACACTATGCCAGATGGACATGCCAAAAGCATAATCTCTTACCAGATGAGTTTGGTACCCTTCTGCTTAATCAAAGCTCAAAGACCAGATGATTGAAAACACATCTCAGTATCAGAGGCTCACTGAAGGACATCTCGAGTCTGAAAAAACTCTGGAAGCATAGAGTGGATTTGGTAGTCTCTCGGAAAGAAGGGACATCTTAGAATAGGAAGGAGATGGGTAAATAAAATAGTGTGATTTGAGGAAAGACTTCATGTGTGAAGGCATGATAAGACATGTATGAAATATTAATGACTAGTAGTATGTGCATATGCTTAATGTGTACATTTGTTAAGAACATGTGTGAATTGTAAGATCCTGCTCAGATGCAAGATACCTATCTTTGTGTGCTGTTTTTTTTTAAAATTTTTCTTCTCTTAGTCCTTTTCCTCTCTCTTTCTTAACCCCATATGCTCTGGGTGTTTCCCCTAAGGAATGTTTTTGTGCAATTGTTTTCACAGTGATATATGGGGCCTTCATCTACAACTGCATGGAGCAACAGTGCCAGAGAGTGGCTGGCTGGGATAAATGCAGCTGGATTTGCCTTGCAGTTAAGCCTTTGGGACTTATAGCAAGCAAACACAGAATTGTAGAATATGCTGAGCTTAGGATCACTGAAGTCCACCTCCTGGTCCAGTGGTTGATCTGAGCAGTACAGAAAGAAAAGTGGCTTGTCACAGAGTAATTATCTCTGTTGTCTGCGTTCCCTAGAAATATCACAGGATTTACTCTGTTTTTGAACACTGTTCTTGGAAAAATGCTAGGGAAGATTATATGAGCTGTGACCAACAGTTCCTTTTCCCTGCTTGCTCATACTTCCATTTACAGAGCTGTACAGACTGCAGGTTGTTCCCATACTGTGGGGCTTGCTTCTCCTGCTTGGGCAGAGTTCCCTGTTCATGAAACCCTATAAGCCCCAGGTCAGACAAACAGCACTGTGTCCTTTCTGGCATATCCTGGAATAAAGGGGACCCATTTCTGGGCCAGTGACTCTCATTCCTGTCATCGTCATTTTTTCAAGAGATGTACACCTAAGTTGCTCTTGACTACCTGTACCCAATAGTAACCTCCTGTTGACTAACCTTTCAGATTCACAGCCTGACTGGTGACTTCTGAAGGTCTCTTGGATTCTCCTCTCTAGATGAAGGAAAAGGCTCTCCAGTTGGAGTGGGGGTAAATACATTTATGATGGATTGGGAAAGCTACAGCTCAGTAGTGCTTTGATATATTTTACCACAGGAGCCACTTTATCAAAAGGCTATAGGGAGGTGTGGGAGGGGTGTGGGGACCAGCAGCAGTGTGTGTAGGTGACCTCTCCTTTGGCAGGTTTTGGAGGTGGGAATGTCAGCAGAAGGTCAGTGGGTGAGAAAGTGAATTACTGAATTTTTAATTGACTATATCCCCTACTATGCCAATTGTTTAGGATGAGTAATAGATAAGAATTGTATACTAGAAGACCATTCAGCAAATGGTTCCAACCCACATCTACCAGTGCTTTTGTATTTAGGAATATTACCTTGCAACCAGAAAGCCTTTTAGAATAACTAAGGTGGTATTTATTTAAAATAATTCAACGAGCTTTATATATTTTGCACATCATCAGGTGAAACTCTGAATACTAATGTTAAAATTAAGCATTTAAATATTCTACAGAGATCTTTTTTTTCTTAAATCACAGAATTATTAAGCTTCCTTAAATCTTCTTATCCTCAGCCTAAGTTTTCAGGAGTAGTCAAACTGATATTTGAAGGTACGAAAATGTATTATTTTCCCTCAGTCAGGGATCTTCAAATCAATTAGCTGGAGATAACCGTGGAGTAAGGGTCAAAAATACAGAAAATGTTTGCCCTTTAAACGATGTTACAATCTAGTCTAGTTTCTATTGTTGAAACTTCTTGGGTTTGCATTAAGAATACTCACTGGTTAGCAGAAGCAAGTGGGATGTGCTAGCCTGACAGTCACTATGGAGACGGAGATAATGTGAGTTGTATTCCCACTTCCATGGGGTTTGTGAGAAAACAGGAACGAGGGGTCTGTAGAGGAGACTTATAACAACAAATAGTTGTGATGCGGAGCCCCTCGCTCCTCCTAATCTCCCTGGCCGGTGAGTGCCCGGTTCCCGCGCCGGTTCGGAACCCACGCCCGGGTTTGTGCGGCTGCGGGGCCAAAGGGAGGTAGCGCAGGGGCAGCTCCCAGGTGCTGCGCTCCTAGAGCCAGCGGCATCGGGGGTCAGCTGTGCACGTCCCGGCAGGGCTGCGGCTCCTGAGCGCATCCCAGCGCGACAGGACGGGGCAGTCCCGCAGCCTCCGAGCCCCGCAGCGCCCCCGGCCCCGCCACACCGCCGCAGGGTGGCGCTGTCACCCCGCGGGACCGGCCAGGGCCGCCCGGTGCCGGTGCCGGGCCAGCGCTCCGGACACACGGCCGGGCACATCCCCGGGACAGCGCTCCGGACACACGGCCGGGCACATCCCCGGGACAGCGCTCCGGACACACGGCCGGGCACATCCCCGGGTCAGCGCTCCGGACACACGGCCGGGCACATCCCCGGGGCAGTGTTCCGGACACACGGCCGGGCACATCCCCGGGGCAGCGCTCCGGACACACGGCCGGGCACATCCCCGGGGCAGCGTTCCGGACACACGGCCGGGCACATCCCCGGGGCAGCGCTCCGGACACACGGCCGGGCACATCCCCGGGACAGCGCTCCGGACAGAGCATCGGGGCATCCTCCCGCTGCAGCCGCCCGCGGCGTCGCCGGCCCCAGGCGCAGGGAAGATCTTTACTTACTCCGCTCCTCCTGCCACCGCATCCCCGCGACTCTCGTGAGGGACACATTACACTTCGTTTCCAAAAAGTTTCAAAAACGGGAAAAAAGCTTCACAGATGTTGGTGGGGCTGCACCGTGAGTGGCCTTTTGATGTTGGTGGAAGAGTTTGGGAGGCAGCTGTGGGTAAAGTTATGAGGCTGTTGGAGACAGGGTTCTGCAAAAGCGAAACACAGACTCAAGAAGTCACGGAATATTCTGGGTTGGAAAGGCCCCACAAGGATCCAAAAAGTCCAACCCATGGACCTGCACAGGACAGCCCCAAGAATCGCACCATGTGCCCGGAATTCCTGTGATTCTGTGAAACACGGCCTCATCTTACAAAAAATTGCTTAAAAAATAGGGGGGATGAAGAACTAAAAAAAACTTATGTTGGTTCAGGAAAAAAAAAAAAAAAAAGACATTTACATACAAGGAAATGAGTGTGAAGGGAAGACTCAGCATTTTTTAAGAACAAATTGTCTGTAGTTGGGTATTGATGGCAGTGCCGAGTGGACTGGAGGAGATCTGGCTGCCTCTGAGAGCCGGAGTGCTGATTATTAAAGAATAAAACTGTGGAATGCAGGGGGGAAAAGAGCCAAACCGATCTGCAGCAGGGGAATCAGAGCTGGCAGTGGAGTGGGAAGTCTCGGCTGCGTTCGTCACTACTGGGGGGCTCACTCTGAGCCCCGCTTTCCCAACACGGCCCTTCTCTCCCGCTTAGCTTCCCCTTCCCCTTCCCCTCACAGGGACTGACATGGGGTCTCTGCATGATGCCTGGAGAGGACATTGTTCTTGTGGGCTAGGTGGGTGATGTCAAGGTGCGGGCAGCCTTTACTGTGGGAGTCTAAACATGACCTGCGATTTCACACTGCGCCTCTTCAACCACGGCAGCCTGGCTGGCCTCTAAAAAATCCTTTGTTTTCTCGTCAGGATAGATACTTTACGATGAAGTTCTGTGTTCAGCCTCGTTTGCTTGCTTGTCACTGCCTGCTTTCCTTTCAGCCTTTCCTGGTGTGTGTTTAGCCGATTCTCTTCGAGAGATGCCTAGAGCCATCTGTGCTGACTGTTGCTACACGTATATGAATGTATGTGTAGGAGAGGGCAGAGGTGCATGAGTTTTTCCGTATCTGTGTAACTCCCTACAGCCCACAGACTTGTATCGGAGTGCTATTTAAGCGTGCATATGCATGCAGATCTGTGCCTCCGGACAGGCACACTTTGTGTAGTAGAGTGGAATAGATAATTCCACAGAATGCAGGAATAAACGGAGCAGCTCAGAAAACAGTGAGGAGGGAAAACAGAAAAAACAGAGAGAAAGAAATTAAAGGGGAAAAAAAGAGCAACAACCAAAAAAACTGAAACAAAACAAAACCAGAAAGAAGAGGAAGCCTTGCTTCACTGTTTATGTCTGAACACAAAGTGAGGTTTTGTCCCACCGATTAATCTCTTTAGGAGCAGCAAACTGAATATCCTAAGATATTCAGTGTTAAAGGCCAAGTGTATCTGTTTCTCAAAGGAGGAAGCATATTTTCTTACTGCAGAAAATTATATCGAATCTGGTAGCAGGCATTTGTGTCCAGCAGGGTCAAACGGCCGAAGAAGTAGTCTGGACACACGTTGCCTGTTAGGATACGGAGCTACCAGCAAGTGGGGATTAACGCCTGCCTCCTCTGTTTGTTTAGAAGGGGGGGGTGGGGGGGGGAAGAAAAAAGAAAAGAAAAAAAAAAAAAAAAAGTTTAACAGTTACTGTTTCTTTTGTGAAGTCTGTACATTGCAAATTCAGACGCGTTACCATACTAGAGGAAATGAAAAAATGCTTCGGTTTGAGAGGACGAGTCCTTTATTTCCCTTATTGGATACGTTTCATGTGTTTTCCCCGACACTCCGGCTTAAGGACATGCCTTTTGAAACACAAACACACGCACAGCTCGCACACGCACACACAGATAAGATATGAATTAGATCCTGACACATGCGGGGTGGAGGGAAGAGAGAGAGAGAGAGAGAGAGGGAGAGAGAGAGAGAGAGAGAGAGAGATCCTCCTACCTGGAGCCATAGATTGCAAGATACGTAGTGTTACCTGGGGAAGTCAGAACAAGTAAAAACAGATTGAACTTCAGGGCTCTATGAGGCAGTTGATCAAGATCAGTGCTTGCTCATTCTCTCCCTCAGACTGTATGTCTTGGGGTTTTATTTTAGTGTTTTGAGCAGCCCTTTCCGTTTTTTCTTCCTCTTTAGCTTTAATATCGGAGCCGGTTTCGGTCACCATGGCTCTGGGAAGAGCTGCCTATTTGCGCGGAGTTGACTTTTCACAGCTCGGCCGACTTTGCTCCTGGGTAGCTTCAGCAATGTTCTTGACTGGGATTTAATCGACAAGATCAGTTCGGCTTTTTGTGCAATTTTTATGGCTCAGTCCATTTTCTAGATCATGCACAGAAACTTTCGGAAGTGGATTTTCTACGTGTTTCTATGCTTTGGAGTCATCTATGTCAAGTTAGGGTAAGTCCTGCACGACAAATCTCCTTGGCTTTTGGGTCACGTTAGTGCGGAGTTGGGAGCAAAATACTGCAGAGGAGAAGGAAAAAAAAAAGGAAAATATTATCTCTCCGCCCCTTAGTGTCGAAGCGCCGGCAGCCCCCCGAAGTACGGCCGTGGGTCTCCCCCGATCCCGGGCCATGCCCGGCGGCGGGGCGCTCCGCCCGCCCCGAGCCTGCAGGGAGCCGGTCGCGGGTGATGACGGATCCTTTTATTTTGTACTGCTTAAGCGAACTTAAATATTATCTCTGGCTTACAGTACCCTCAGAGGAAAAAAAAAAAAAAAGAAAAAAAGAAAAGGCAGCCTGACAGAGTTAACTCAGGCGCTGCTGCTGGGACAATAGAGCAGAGCTGAGGTATTAAGCTTAAGGGGCGGGAGGAGGGGAATCCCTGCTCTGAACCTGCGCTCAGGGATTTGGTTTATGCAGGCCTAGACACAATTTGCGTTTCTATCCATCACACGGACGTGTTGAAATTAACTTGACAACTGGTCCGGCTACCTCTGCACTGGTCCTCCCGGGAAGGCAAGCGGGCTCAGGCGAAGGGACCTGCCCGGGGCCCTGGAGGGTGCGACGGGGGCTCCCGGGGAGCCCGCTGTTTGCTCCTTGGTGTTTGATCATCGCAATCGAGAGCACACGGTTATTTTGGTTGCCAAGTTTCGCCCTCCTTCCCTCAGCCTCTCCCCCCATTGCCTGTATGCCCTTATTAATATTGCTTGTCGCAGTAGGCTGACTTGAGTTGAATTTCCACATTCCTGAGCCCCAGCCGAGTCCTTACCTGTCGAACTACAAACTCTTTAAAGATCCTGTCCTTGCACAGCTGAGGGATTTTAAATTTTATTTATTTATTTATTTAATTTTTAATGCTCAAGAATACGTAAGGTGAGTTGAAATTCAAAAACGCTCGCTTCCCACCTTGAAAACAATACGTGGAAGAGGACCGGGAAGCCAAAGGGCAGCTCCCAAAGGCAGGAAGACGGGCACAGCTCCCCAGAGCGACGGGCAGGCTGGAGCCCGGTCTGGGCAGCGGAGCGGGAGGGTGCTGGGGAGCGCCGGGACCCGCCGCCGCGGGCGCTGCTCCGCGCACGATGCGCGGTGGGAACAGCCCCGTCCCCGCTGTCAGCAGCCCGGGCAGGGGCGGGAGGAGGGGGCGAAGAGAGGGAGGGAATCTGCAAGAGGAAGCGCGCCAGAGCCGAGGATTAAGGTTAAACAGCGGGGGGAAGGAATTAAACCGGGCTCCTCGGGGATGAGAAAGGGAGCGGCACGTTCTGTATACCACACCGGGAGCTCCCGCAGCTGCGGGCAGTAAGGGCAGAACCGTCTCATTTACAGGGTGCCGGCGAGACCCGCTGGCGGCTTCCCAGAGGGTTCCTAGCGGGTTGCTCGGCGGGCACCATCCGGATCGCATCCCTTTGTGTTTGCTTATTTAGGTATTTTTGGCACGGCTCTCGCTCCTGCAGCCGCGGCGCACGGCGCTGCCCCGCAGGCGACCCCCAAAGGATGCGCGGATGCGGAAGGGGCACGGAAGACGCTCTCCGCTCTGCCCCCTGCCCTGTCCCGATGGGGAGCTCGCGTCCGCCCCTGTCCCGGCTGAGCCACATGCCGGGGGTAGCTCCGAATCCTGCCTGCTGGAGACAGGTCCTTTGAGTGCTCTAACCTTTGCGGGGCCGAGAACCTGCGCCGCCCCTTGTCGTAGCCGGGGTCGGCAGCGATGGGCTCTGTCCCCCTCTAGGCTCGGATTGCCGGGAGTTCAGATGTGTAATGAATCTGTCGAGGCTGTGTATCCATAAATGAAGCTATGACAGGGCACCCAATCTACTTCAATAGTGTGAGGACTTTGTACAGCAGGCGAGCTCAAACAAAACACTTTGCAAAATAAGGGCAGTGGTACAGCTATTGCTTTCGCTGCGGCGGAAGGGAACAGAGGATTGGGCACATGTTGCAGTCTAGAAGGTAGATCTCTTTTAGAAATTGACTTTGGCTGTTTTAGAAGGGGTTTCAGAGCAAAAATCACAAGAATGCTGTCGGACTGAGCCTGGAAGTGAAAATGAGCGGACATCAGGAACAGTAAAAGCCTTTGCGGAAACCCTATCAGATCCATCACCATACCTGTAAGGCGATGAGGATACTTCACTTTCTCTGAACAATAGGAGAGAAATTTGCTCTGAGATCCAGGGCTACTTCTAGGCTAGGCATGTGGGATGCAATTATTTCCTCTTTCATCAGCCACTGGAACTACCATTTTGTTGAAACCATATCCTTTGGGTGTAATGATGCCTTTTCTGGTGAGCTCTTTGCTTTGAAAAGGGGGAGGTGAAGGTGGATAAAATGTCTTCCAGGGCATTCGGTTGATTTTCAGCTGGAAGGAGAGAGCCGTCGTGTCAGCTATGGCAAGGAGGGAGGGCTTGACAGGTTTTGGTTTTTTTTTTCCTTGCTGCTGAGCACGTCTTCGTGTCTTAATAAAACGTGCTATAAACTCCGCTTTTGGTGGCAAACATGACACCGAGGGGAGAAAAAATAACCCAATACATAAGCTGTTGAACGGGCCGGGATGTTGCATGGGGTGACATGACAGTGTCCCATAAAGAAGCCACTACCTCTTCCAGTTAGAAGAAAGCAGAGTCCCACTCAGATAGTCCTTCCTCTCAGGGATCTTCCGTTGTTCCAGTTTCTATTTCCGGCCCCTAAGTTTGCTGGAGAAACAGGGCTGAGGTAAAGCATCCCTTTATATTTCTGTCCATGACGTTTCCAGGCACCGAAGCTTAAAAGCATCTGCAGCCGTGCTGACTTCATGTAACCCCCCTCCACAACAGGTCACATCAAATATTGACCTCAGGCAGGATTGAAACAGAAATATTTTCTACCAAGATCACAGAGCATTCGGATACCGCTTAATTAATGAATATGTAAGAAATTAAAAATCACAGCAGTACCACAGATGCAAATCACAGCGGAAGCTCTGGGTATTAAGTGAAGTGTCTTTTGGAAAGATGAAGTCGCGGACAATACCCGGATCAGAGATCTGGAAGCAAACCCCATCCTTTTCCTCTTTATTCTGGAGGAAAAGAAGGGTGGCAGCTGGGCAGCTCCAAAGAGAGCCGAGAAGACCCCTTTTTCCCGGGGGGAGAAGGTCACTATGACATTAGAGGGATGCGGGCGGCGGGAGCTGGCCCTGACCGAGGGAGCAACGAAAGGTGTCTGCACCCCTTTGTGAGGCGGCAGGGACGCTTCTTGAGTGCCCATCCGAGCTGAGGGCGCAAGGGACTACGGGCGTGGGGGACCTCGGCCCATTCTGGGAAGGCCGGAGTACACCGCGCCCTCTTGGGACTCCCAGGGATGCTGCGGCGGGGAACGTGGGAGCCGCTCTCACTCGCCGCCCCTACGGCGAAGTTCGCCTTGGCTTTCCGGCGTTTGCAGTAAAGGCCAACGAAATCGCGCTGCCCTTGCCGTCCCCGGAGCTGTCCGGCCGGGGTGAGGCCCGCCCGGATCGGCCCTGTCCCCCCGGCCCTCGGCGGGCAGGTCAGCCTCGAAGGCGGGCAGCACGTGGAGCTCCGGGAGCCGGGCGAGGCCGCCACAGGAAACTCGTGCGATTTACGGCCGGAGCGGCCCGGGGCTGTCTGGCGCCGTCCCGCCGCCGGGACTGTAAGCTCCCCGGCCCCTCCACGAGCCCCTGCCGCTGTGCTGCCGCCACCGCCTTGCCTGCCCTGCCGTCGGCCAGACACCGCTCATTCTGTGACCCGTTGCCTTCTTTCCCTCGGCACTGGACCTGCAGCTCGGCTAGACACAAGAAACGCACGGTTCTGCCCGGAAAGGACCCGGGCTGTTGCCCGCCTGGCGCCCCTTTCCGGATTCCCACGTGCCCTTCTGCCGGATTCACCCCAGGCTTGGGGTAAAAAATGAACCGCGGCTGGGAATAGATAGATAATGGAGCGGGGGCGGGGGGGAGAACGGGGGAGGGGGGATTGGAAAGCAAATAGTTTATTAGTGCCTGCCCGACTATAGTGTCGGCAACTATTTCAGTGTAATTCTGCCCCATTTTGTCCAAAATACAGCTGTTTGTGGAAAAAGGAGCGACAGATGCCCATATTGAAGTGCCTATATTAGACGTTACCGACAATACCTCTCTTCCAGTGTGACATTTTATTGAAGGGAATGTTTTCGTCTTCAATCAACAAAATAAGTGTGGTTCTCGCTGCCCCGGCTGACATACGTATATAAACCATTTGGATAGAATTTACAAGGTTATTCTCATCATCATCGTCATAATTGTCATCCTCGTCCTCCTAATCATCATTCATCGTCAGTAATTTTTCGACATAATAACCGGCCCGTGGTTTTAGAATAAAAATTTACTCCTCGGAAAGAAACTGCATGGTTTGGTTTCTTTATACGACTTTTCTTCCCCTACAGAACACATCTGTGGATAAAGTCAGTTTCGACCTGAAAACTGGAAATTGGCAAACCGTCTTCGTTTCAGGTGGAGTGGGTCAAACTTTGCCAGCACAAGTCCGAAGCTTTCCAGTGCCAACATTTACTCTGCATTTTTACAGCTCTCTCTCCCCCTCCTTTTTCCCCCCGGGCAAATCTTTAAAAGCAGACGCACATTTAAAATACCTATCCGAAGCAGAACAAATTCTAGAAATAAAACATTCAAAGTGGCTACTCGTTCTCCTGGTTTCACGTTCAGCAGAGTTGCCCCAGCCACATGTCTAGCAGGGGAAAGGGCACTGCAGGAGATATACATCTCTAACTCTTTCGCTATATATAGACTTACATGCACACTTACAGAAGTGTAAATACGTCCATTTTAGAATCTAAAATAATTATAAATATGACGGTTCTGGGGTGTAAATAATCGTTGAAAGGCTTAAGCGTCCGTCGCTTGTGAATCGAGATCAGCGTTTCTCGGAGGGACATTGACTGCCTCAACGTCTGTGCTGAACTTGCAGATTAAAGTGGTTAAAGCAACCAAACCCCGCGAAGATTTTTATCGCATATTTAGCGGCATACAACGTTTTTGCACCAATTCTGCAATTCTCATTCCATCTGAAGGAATATTTCGTTGTGCCACTGAGACAGCTGCACCCATCTTCTGGGACTGGTTAAGCGGAGGAGGTGTTACCAGGGTGTTTGGTAGAGCTCTTAGCCAAGACATCTTCTTCAGTCATTAGGCAATTAACCTAACTGACGAACATTTACAGACCAAGGACACTTCGGAGTCTGCTTCTTGCTCATTTCAGCTGCATTTCGGTCTAAGTGTCTTTGGTTACCGTTTCTTTTTCGGGGTTCGTTTTCAGCCCCCAGCCCCGGTATCCACAGCGCACGCATTTTACCATCGCTCTAAGCACTTCCGAAATAAAGGACAGACACCCAACAACGCAGAGGAAGAGCGACTGTCTCCTGCACGCCTGGAGCGGGAAGGATCGAGCATCTCTTTGCCGCGGGGCGCGGCGGTGCCAAGGGGCAGGAGTCACTCGGCTCAGGGAAAAGGCGGGGGAAAGGCAACTAACCTGCCGGGAAACGTCTCGTCAGACTTGCATTTTCTCGGAAAATCTTTCCTTCGGAGAGAAGAAGAGGCAAGAGCGGAGACGAAAGCTCTTCCTGCATGGGTGGCGAGAAGTGTGGGGAGCCGGCAGCCGCCGGCAGTCGCCCCCCGCTCGCTCCCTGCAGCGGCTGTTCCACACTAGGCTTTTCTAACTTCCCTGCTCTCACGCGAAACCCAATCTCGCCAGGAAGCTACGAGTGTGCATGTCTTTATTTCTCACTCAGTAAGGCTATGACTACATATACGTCCCTTTTTTCTTGACTTTGCTCCTGAAATCGAAGCCTAATTTTTCACATCGGGGGGTCGACAACAGGCAAACCCCCGCCGAGTCTGGAGGGAAGGCGGAACCCTTCGGTGGAACCGGGACAGCCAGCCACAATATAGCGATTAACCCAGAGTGGAGCTGGGAGCTGCCAGCTCGTTCAGTCTCTCCCCAGGGCGAGCTAAGGGTGCCACGGCAGACGCAGGGAGCTCTCAGCCCACGGAGCGCTGTGAGGGAGTTAAAAATGCCCCATGGAGCACGAAAGGAGCTCTTGCAGGGCGAGGCTTGCAGGAGAGGGCTCAGCTAGGGAGCACGAATTCATTGCAGCCCGGGCTAGATCAGTGTCTTTCCATTGTCATCCTCCCACTGAAAAAAAAAAAAAAGGAAAAAAAAAAGGAGAGGGAGAGAAAAAAAGTAGGCGGATTGCAGTGACTGACTGCCCAATGGCAGCCCCGGGTCTCAGGAGAGTTACAGAGAGAGAGAGAGGGGGAGAGAGAGAGAGGCACTTTCTGCCATCCAAATCCCTTAAACCATCCTCATTCCAACACGAGAACCCACTGTAACAACTTCCAACCACTGAGACATGACAGGCAGGAACCCAGAGGCAGCAGCAGCAACGAGAGCAGCAGCAGCAGCAGCACACACTCTGCACAGGGAGCAGCATTAGCACCAGGGGAATACTACACACAACAATACAAACAAACAAACAAACAAACAGACAAAGCCCCCCCAAGCCCAAGGGACTGGATTCCAACTCAGATTCAAGCCACAACTGACACCAAAAAGGGTGGGGAATTACGAGCAGGGGGGGCCAGAAAGGAATAACCAAGGAAGCGAACTCAAGAGTGTAAACGGGATTCAGCCATGATCCTTTTTTCATCTCGCAGTGTGTTACTCTCAGTGTATTACCCTCAGATTTTCCTCATCCTTACCAGTGGGAGTTACCTGTAAGTGATCCAGATTTTTTTTTTTTTCGAAATACTGTTTGCAATGCCCCCGCTAGCAGCTACCTAGGGGCAACGCGCAGAGCGAGCAGAGGGAGCCGGGAGAAGCCAGCACGGGCGGCAGCTCCGTGCGGTGCGTGGTGGTGAGGATGGTGGTGGTGGCGGAGGAGGAGGAGGAGATGCTGTGCTGGTGGCGGTGCTGGCGCTGCTGGTCGGACCCCACCGGGGGAAGGGACGCACCGCCAGGTAACTCCCGGGGCTGCCCCGCCGGCGAGGCCGGGGCCCGGCGTGCCCGCAGCGGGGGCGGCGCACCTGGGAGGGCGGCGGGGCAACGGGACGCGGAGCGGCCGGCGTCTCCCCTGGGATTCCGACCCCGACTCCTCCTCCTGCCAAACCGGAGATGGGCATCGCTTCGCGCCCATCGGGGGAAGACTGTTTGCTTGCGGAGATCCCGGGGAGCGCGGGGTTGCCGCAGGCGGCGGCCAGTGCCCAGCCCGGGCCGCCCGGGGAGAGCCCCCGCCGCCGAGGCGCTCGCCGGCCCGCTGCTTTCGCTCCGGAGGGATCTCCTATCCCGCAGTTAGAGCTGGCTCCAGGATCTTTTCCTTGTGAGGAAGGGGGTGGAGGTAAGGGTGGGGGAAATGAGAGTCGGTGGGTGGGACTGCGAGGAATTTCGGTCTCTTTTTTAAATATCTATATCTGTATCTATCGTTGCGGTGGATAAGAAGCGGCTGGGCTAGTCCTTGAGGGCTGCGGAGAGAGTGTCCGCCGTCGTTCTCCTGCGGGTCCCCCAGCAGGTCTCTGTGCCCGCCGGCCTCCGCGTTAGGGTGGTGGGGGAAGTGGGTCGGGGTCCCCGCGCCGGCCGGAGGGGAGCCGGGCCCATCCGGGACTGCAGCCGGAGTCCGGAGGGGCTGCCGGGGAGCTCTCAAGGGCTCCTGTTCTCCTGCACTCCGGAGGACACCTGAGCGCGCCGCGGGGCAGCCGTGTGGGGAGGAGGGCGCTGGGGCAGCAGGTACCCGGCGGAGGGGCCGCTTTAAAATCGGGGAGCCTTCTCCCTCCCTTGAGCATCCCTCCAGCCCCGGGGCAAGAGTCTCCGTGCGGGAACGCGGGGATTGGGCCCGGGGGAGCTCTGGATCTGTTCGAAGCCTGCCCAGGCTGCCGGGGCTGCGGCAGAGGGGTTCACCCCTGTCGGTGCTGGGGAACCCCGCCTCGGTATCCCCGGCCCCGCATTTATCTCGGCTGCCGGAGCCGGACGGCGGACGGATTTTTCTATTCTCCCACCCCCATGCCGATCTGGTTTTTGTGCCCCGACGGATGCGAATTTGAGGTCCTGTCCCTGAATTATACATGGATTTATACATATTTGGGTTTTTTTCTCTCTATGCGCACACAGCAGGACATGCACATGAACAAGCACGTGTGCGGGTGCTCCCCTGTGTGTGTGTCCTTCTGTTTTCTGTGGGCTATGGAAAAAACAAATCCCACTTCTATGGGAGAAAAGTAGGAATAAACACACCCATTAAAAAACCCCAAAACTAAAAGTCTATTTCTACATTCTTAATTCTTAGTGAAATGTATATGTCTTGGCCACCGATTTTTAAAAATCTCTTAGATTTCTGGAAGCACTTTTGATTAATTCAGCCAGAGCTGCCTGTTTCTGTTCACAGGAGGGATATGTCTGCTGTGTAGGTGACCAATAGCTTGTAAAAAAGCTTGCCGTGCTATCTTTGGTTGGTTGGGGGTTTTTTGTGTTTTCTTTTTCTTTTGTGGTTTTTTTTTTTTTTTATGCAGGAGGAAGGAGTCGTAATAAATAAATAAATACACCCTTTTAATATAAGTGTAGCCATATTTTTCTCAAAACCGTAGGAAATTACTATCCTACAAAGTTTTCCTTCTATAAATAGTTCAAATCTTAAAACAAAAGTTTGCAACCGCACACCAGATGCTGGGATGCTGGCGGTTTCCCTTGCTGTGTGACATAATTATAAGGTCCGAAAGCAAAAGCTATAGAAGTATAATAATAATACTAAGGCGAATGCTGAGGGGAAATACAAGGGAAGCAATGCCTGCTTTATTTAAAGCCAGCTGCTTGGGATCTTTTGAGCGCTGCCCCGCGACAATGAGAAGTTGTGGTGGATAAATAATGCTCTCTCGCCTTTCCCTGGGCCGTACCCAGTTCATCCCCTCCGCAGCAGGTCACTCGGAGCTGGACCCGCGGAGCCGGGGCCGAGGTGGCTATTGCAGCCCAGCAGAGCAGAAGCGAAAGGGATCAGGAGGTGAAAACCAACAAAGCGGAGCCCCAAAGCGACGCGTACCTCCCTCCATCCATCCATCACTCCGGAGGGACGGAGCCGGCTGCTTCCCGGGGAGAAAGCAGCGCACACGGGGCCGCCGGGGACAGGGTGCCCGTGACCCAACCCCCGCCCCCACTTCTCCTCCGGACCCCGGCCCCAGCCCCCAGTTACACTTGCTCCATCTCCGCTGTGTCCCCCCTCATCCCTCCCAGAGAGCGAGAGCTGCGGCGGGAGAGCCGGGTGGGATGCGGTGCTTCGCCTCTCTCCGTAGGAAGTGAAAAGAAGGAGTTATTTCAGTGCTTAATGAAGAGTAGCCTATTGAACTTGTGGTGTTTGTCTGGTGGGTAAATATACTTCTCTGGGTTACTAATGGTAGCTTTTGAACATTAAACCATAGTAGAGCCTGTTGGAGCATTATCTGCTGGTGTCTGTTTCTGCTTCCCTTGCTCTCTGGAGGAGAGGATGCTACCCAAGCTGCTATTCAGTGAGCTCTCAGGGACCGTCAATGGTTATGTTAATTTTCCCCGAGATCTCTATCATCTTTCGGCTATGGGAATGACTCCTTGGCTTGTGCATTCCTGCTTCTTCAGGGACAGAAGGGGTGACTTTCAGAGGGCAAGCAAATGGAGTACAGGGTGTCCATGCTCAGTATCTCTTGGTGTGGGGAATACAGGCCGAGGGAGATGGGATGCTGCCCTGTTATTCTGTGAGAAAACCTGTCAAGCAAAAATCCCATCGTGATGAAATGGGGTTTTCAGAATGGAAAAGGCAATGATGAAATGAAATGAAATGATGAAATGAAATGAAATGGGCACCACACCTCAGTGTTTTTTGTGCAATAGCTGGGAAGAAAGTTAAATTATAGTCAACAACATCCAAAATTAATTTAAAACCCGACTCCTTTATGAAATTGATTCCTATATTGTAAGTGTGCTATCTGAAAGTCATCTTCTTCAGTGTGCTTGCCTAGTAACCTTCGGCCTGCTGAGGCACTGTGAACATTTTTACAACCAGAAGAAATTAATGTCTGAGTCTGAAAAAGAAAACTAACTGTGGCTTCAATAGCTGATGCATTTTAATGCTGGACATATTTTAGTAATCCAATTAAATATTTAAAGTATAGAGCTGCCATTAAATAATATCACTGTAATTAGTATAAATGTCTTAACACCAGGAATTATACAGAACACTGGCACTGTTTTTTTGCAGTGCATATGGAAGTGTGCATGTGTCTGTACACATACATGTATTTAGCTGCTTCTAAAGAAGATGGTGCTTGTTGGTTTTCCATTGGTGCACCCCTTTCACTGTTCATCTTATTTAGGGCTGGATGCATTCACCAACAACATGAGAGTCAGTTCTGGAAAAGCTTATTTTGGGGATTATCTGATGGCACATAGATACAGTTAATTCAGTTATTTGCTATAAAGTGTTTTGGAATAACTCTTAAAAGAATATGCGTGTATGTAATAACAGCAGCACAAATCTTCAGATACATTTTCTAGCACCATAACACAACAAATCGTTTATATTGGTGAGTAGATATCACTGCTTGGTTAGGAAGTGTAGAGGAAGAAAAATTCTCTGCCTGTTTTGCATTTGTTCTCCTGGCGCTTCCACATCCTTACAATTCTGTATCCTTAACAGCAGGGCTCCTCAACACTTGTGGGAAGCAGATTAGAAGGAGTGCAGATTGTTCATATGCCTACAGGAAAGTGGTCATGCCTAATCCCTAAAGATTAGGACTGCTGGAGAGAGCTCCTGGAGTTTGACTCCTAATCCCTGTCAGTGCTGGAGGGAGCTGCACAGGCAGAGAACAGCCCGGCTGCTCTATGAGGCAGAGCCTTCAAGGGGACAGTGGGCACAGCTTCACCAGCAATGCCAACCAGTGTGACTGATGCTCTCACTTTAGCTGGTACAGTCAGAGTTACACAGGCTCACCCACTCTTCTCATTCTGGTTTGATCAGGGCAGGATCAACATCTGTGATTAAGCTGGCTGTTATGGGAATGTGATTGTCTCTGGCTCAGTCACTGTGCTGCAGTGTAAATCTATCATTTCCCTGCTTTTGCACCTTTTTCATTTTATAACTGAGACTTTAGGGCAAGCTTTCTCTCTCAACCTCTAGTTATGCAATGTATAATGCCCAAGGAGAGCTCTGTTGAGATCCTTAGATTCTCCTTTTAAGTGGTATTGTAATAATGATTCTCTATAAGAGGATTTGTTATAGGACTTCCTTCCACTTTACCATCCCTCGAATATATGTTCATTTATAGAGAGAACAGGTGAGTCTTCAAAGAGTATCAAGTATTTTCAGGCCCATCTAAAGCTAATGCTTTTGCTCAGCAGAAAAGAGAAAGATAAAGAATATTTTTATGCTGGACTGCCATAAGCTTGGCTACCTGCCCGACACAGGATATTTCCATGTGTTGAAGCAGCTACACAAAGATGGGAGAATGATTGTGAAATGATTTCTTGGTAGCTCTAGAAGGTGAAGTCCAGCATTCCACTGTGAGACCCAGAATAAAATTTTCTTCTAAAACCAGAGACCTCTGCTAAATCTGCAGGTACCTCATGCAGTTAGTTCATTCCCCTGGCAATCTGCACTGCCCAATTCACCAATCTGTGACTGACCACTCCTCTCCCTTCCAAGGAAGGTCTAGATTAAGCACCCGGGTCCTGAATATCCTTGAATCCAAATGCATTTGGATGAAGGCAACTTCCTCAATCCTTTACAACAATCAGGTTCCAGCACACCTTGAAATCGCAAAAAAATAATTACTTTAGAAATTATAAGGAAAGGTGGCAGCATCCAGAATGTGCAGGATGACAGTGTGGAATTACTACATATGTTGTATTACTAACATAAAATAAAAAGTGTGTATAAAGTAATGTGAAATATTCAGATGAATAGGTAAGGGTGAATACAGATGTGTTTGCATATTAAACACCCAACAAGGCTAATCTCTCGGCAGAGACTTTCAAAGAAGGTGTTAAAGAGCTAAACAAAATGACCTGCAATTATACAGTTAGACTGACAGACACCTTTTTTGCAATGGGAAAAACCACGTATACCTGGCGATGTGGCATGCTGAATGGTGTCATAGGCTTTGTCAGTGTGCAGGATTGTGTAATTTGGGCTAAAAGACAGTCAGAGAGCCTCCTGACCCCAAAATACAGTTTAACCCTCTAGACCTCCCAAGTTATGCCAAGCAACAAAAGGACCTAGGACAAGCTGTAGATCAAAGGAGTTCTACAGATGTGCTGACACCATGAGTTACAGAACTGGTTAATGTTGCAAGCCCAATTTCTTCAGCCCACAACTTTTGCACGTTGTTTTACCCTCAGTGGACTCTCACCAGTGCCTTTCATGGCTGCTGGCAGAGCACATCTACTTGTTAATTACCTGACAGATGAGTTTTTTGCAATAGAGGTTCACCTGTCTGTTTGGTTCTTCTCATGATTTTTGCTCTTTCTCCCTTGATGCTCCACTGCCCTTCTGGAGAAGGTTGGAGAGCATCTCTCCAACCTACCCCAGGTATGTAACTTGCATAGTGTTACAGTAAAATTCTACAGGGAAGGGTTCAGTGAGAACCAGACAGGCCTCTCTCCATCAGGACCATGACTGAAAAGCAAAATTTCCATGACTTTTTTGTTCTGGAATTGTGCCATGCACATGTGAATACCCTGTTCAATGAGCTGAAGAAACTTGTCACCAAAAGCTTCAGGTTTACAAGCCTTATGTAGCAGGATAAGAAAGTCCAGGAGTGTAGGCACAGGAGTACTTTGGAAGAAAAGCCAAGGAAGGCATGTTTCTGGAGAATGTCTTTCAGTCTTTGAAGGGTTATTAGAGCCTTCTCCTGTTTTGCTGTCCCTTCAATCTTCCCTCAAACGTAGGATATACTTTCTCTCCATTGTGGAGAGCTGTTTAGGACTTGCTGTTAACTTCTTGTCAAGACAATTCCTATGTATTTGCATTTAGGAACATTGCAAATTCTGCACTAGAAAAAATGGAAATGAATTCTAGATACAGTGACTTAAATATTTGCCCAGTAGATTTTTCTGTCCATAGGCATTTCTATGACTTCTCCCTTCCATTACCACCAAAAATATTTTCAGGACAAATCTTTAGATAACACGCTGAGTTGTTTTTTCTATGCTTTCCTCTTGGGCTTTCTTTCTAAAAGTCAGTTTTCTGGATGGAGCTGAAACTTCGCTGCCTTGTTCAGTTCTAATGGAGTATGGGCAGTTTTTCTGAAGTTAGGATAATTAAGGCCAAATAGTTGGTCTCATAAAAACATCTTTCTTCCACTAGGATCTGATAGTAAGATGATTATCACCTACTAATAATTTTTCAGCAAATCATACCTTCTGTAGAAAATCTCAAGACAGAGTAAATCAGAGAGTTATTGTATCTTCCTTTTCTGGGAACAATTTTAGTAGTGCATACAGTTTGTACCCATATCGCTGTTACGGTTTTGAACATTTATTTTTGTTTCAGCCTATGCTTGTGGATTATATTTCCCTTAAAAAAGGATAAACTTCGCATTTATGCAAGAATCCCACTTAATCATCGTGGTGACAGTCTTTGTTCCAGCTCTTTGTCCAAGGTCAGATTTCACCCTGAGTTCCTAATGAGGAGAAAAAAGGCATCCAATGGTATAGCAAGTGTGCAAATGAGGGCAGAAGTGAGGGTCAGGTGTTTGATAGGTGGCAGAAGCATTTGCCCCGTGTAGTGGCACCAAGTCCACTGGTCCCTGTGTGTCTCAAATGTTTTATCTGAAATAGAGCTGCACTGTTACTAGGCAGTGGCACCACTTTCAAAGCTGATGGAACTCTGTGGACTTTACTGGCAGATTTGTGATGCAAAAAGTAATGCTGGTGAGTTGTGTCTCCACTAGCACGTATTTGGAATGCACAACAAAGGCATTCAAAATAATTTCCTTCTGGATGGCCATCACTGTGTTGCATTTGGGAAGCTCTTACATTTTGTCTTTTAAGCACTAAGGGCCTAAGGCTTCTCTCCTCTGAGGCCATATCCACAGCTTAGCAAACTAATAAAGCAGGAGTAACTCTGCTGCAGTCAACGGAGTGGCTCCAGTGCAATCAAGAAGAGTACCAAACAGAAAGACAGCACCAGCCTTGTTCTTATGGTGTCTGTTTGAATGCAGCCTTGACACAGGCTGCTATTTTATACAATTTATAGGTAATCTGGCCATAGTTCGCAAGAACATACACCAAAGACAATATTAATAGGAGGCCATGCCAGACAAACCCCAAAATCAGTTCCATGGGCCACTGAAAGAATCATGGCCTTTGGAATCAGCAAGACCAGACATAAATCCAAAACCTTATTTAATTTTTTGGTGGGGGAAACACACCAAAAGCCTTGCAGCATTTGCTGTTGCATGTGAGGCATTGCAGAGCAGCCCAAAGCTGGAAGTAAGCATAAGCCAGGAAGATAGAAACCACTGTCTGCATGCAAGCAGGGCCTGGGAAATGTTGAGTTATATCTAATTTAAAATTTTCAAGTGCTGCAATACTGGGACTGGATATCATATGCACCTTCCTTGTCCGGTTAAAGTGAGACATAATTACCAAATGTTACTTCTATTTAATAATAATTTCTTTCATTCAGTGATTGTAAGTTAATTAATTCTACCAGTATTGAAGTGAATTGGGCAAGGTTCATTTCCCTCACTGCTGGGGTGGAATGCAGCAGTTGCTGCGTAGCACTCAGCAGAGCTGTACGGACACGCAGGACCAGCACCAGTCCTGACGTTCCTGGCAGCAAGGCAGGAAAGCATCTGAAAAAGCCCAACCACATCTCTAATTGAACTGGACCCTGGCCAGGGCCAGTCCCTCTAAAGATTGTACTTTCCCATGGTGGGTTTCACTCTGTGGTGAAGATAGCAACGGTCTGAGACCAGGCCAATGTCTGAGATGCTGAATAGCAGTATCATGACTTCTGCCTGCCTCAGTTTCCCACAGCTTTAATAGGGCAATAACAGCACTGGCAAGGCTTGAAGGTAGGGGAGGGGCAGGAGAGCAAGAGCTGCCACAGCACTTTTGAAAGAGAAAACGCAGCGTAAGTGCCTCGTCATTACTTTCAGTGACTCTCTTTCTGACCACAAGCACAAAGACAGTGCGATTGCGTCTCATCTGAAACACGACGTCACCACCGCTCTCTTCACCACCGTGACCAGCATGGCCCTGGGGAGAGGTCAGGGGAAAGGGCTGCTCACCAAAGTCATGAGCATCATTTCTGACAGTGGCTTCTCCTTCCATGGGAGCCAGACAGGCACTTTGGGCAGCATGGAGCAAGTCTTTACCTCGGAGAGCTGCTGGCCTAGGGGTACAAGGTGGTGGCTGGCATGCTGGGCCCCAGGCAAGACATGGTTAAGGGAGTGTGGAGGGGAATGGCCACATCTCTCATGACTCCTTTGGCTGCTTGCCAGGGAGCCATGTGACTCCTTGGTCAAAAGAGTCCTCTCAACCATGAGACACTTTTTTCCCCCTCTGGTTGTACCTTTTATTTTCTGAAGTTAAAAGAAAACAAAACATACCCACAAAACTTTCCACATTTCCATATTGAAGTCCGATGACTCAGGGTGAGAAATTCAAGGAGAATGAGGAGGAAGGGAAACATTCCTGAATCAGATCTGTTGTGCTGAGCCTTAAAGAAGAGGATGATTTTTCTGGATGGAGAACAGCTCTGCTGCAGCACAGTGAGCAAGAAGCAAAGGATGGAACTTAAATCCCTCCCCTGCTGCTGTGGACTACTGCTAAATCTCTCAGGGTAGCTTTAAACCCAGTGGACTTTGACGCTATCAAGAGGGCTGAAGGTGGAAGCACAAATAAATACGGCCTCATCTGATTCACAGTAAATTCCTTTTTCTTCACTCCCATGGCCTAAAGGGTACATCAACTAGCTTTAGAGTTTTTGGTTACCTTTTTTTTTTATTTGCACTGCCCACAATAATTACATTGGCACATCCCTAGTAGACTCCCTGGAGTATTTTGTTCCTCTGCCTGCTCTGTCACTGGGGAGCTCTACCCAGGGAAGGTGCTTCTAAGGGGAGGGATGGGATCAGGTTATTGTTGTTAGTGTCACTCTGGTTATGTTGTAAAAGATGTATCAAAGAGGAAGTTCTTGCACTATGACCTAAAGGTCATCAGACTGTGGATTAGGCTAATCTCTAAAACTTTCTTCCCCAGACAGATCCTTTTGACCGAGAGTAACTTACCTCTAGGCACAGAGCTTTGTCATGTGTTTTATGATATCCATTGTTCCAGAGAAGCTCCACAGCTGAGGCAGAGGTTTGTTCTGTCTTCTCTTGCTGGGCCATGATCCATTCATTGTGTTGAGGTTAGGCTTCGCACCTTGAACTAGGGATGAAAGAGAGCAGGGGAGATGAGAAGGACTTGCATGCAGAGGTGACGTGCCTCACCTGGACATATGCTCTCTAGTTTGAAGTCAGTATGCTGTATTCATGGTCAGAACAATTTGGAAGTCATAAAGTCTGCATCTCTCTGTGGCTTTGTCCTCTCTTTGGAGAAAAAGGGCAAAACACTTTGAAAATTGCCAGCCAAGAAGTTTTCCAGGCTTGTCTGTCCCTTTAGGACACTTGTAGGCTGCACTCAGTGGCTGGAAAAGCTGTGGATAGAGAGTGACAAGTTCAGGGATGTCCATTAAACAGTAACACAGAATGCAAGCTGTGCCAAGGGCATGGAAGTGCAGGACAGGATTCAGAAAAAGCAGCTTGCTCCTTCCTTTGTAACCCCCAAATGCAGACATGCTTCTGAGCAGAGCCAAAGTGTAAACCCTTGATGTAAACACCCACTTTTAAGGAATGCACTTAAAACAAGCATGTGTGCCTGGCCCTGTATGCTCCTCTCCTCTCCCCACCCCAGTTATGCAGTGTGCCAAAGCCAGTTCCTCAGCAACAAGACTTGGCAGGTGGCACCTGATGAGATAATTGTGCCCCTGGGACATTAGGAGTCATGAGGTGCATCCAGGTGCTCCTGATCTGTCCATGGGTGTGATTTTCTGCCATAACCACACCCTCAAGTGTTGTCTTAGTGCAATTAGTAAATTTGTTCAGTTTGGGTCAAGTACTTCTATTAGGGTGCTCTTCACACGTAACATGTGTTGGTATGGGAGAAATGTGTGGATGTCCAGGGCCAGGAGATGCACTAGGCTGAGGGGTGTTCCTCCAAATAACAAAGAAGAGATCCTACTTTTCACCACTTTAATCTCTGCTTATTTCCAAATCTACACCTTCCCTTCAAGAAGACCCACAAATCTGAGCATTGATTCAGGTGCAAAATATGAAATGGCTCCCTTGGATAAGATTCTCCATTTTGTGTGTAATAGATGAGGAATCTTTTAAGAGTTTGCCACTTTTGCTTCCTGGGATTTCCATTTTGCAAGAAAGTCTTTTAAATCTTAAACATATGAGGGCCACACAGCAGGAGAGATCAATTGTAGTTTGAAAATGCCTTGCTGTCGCAAACTGGCATGCCTTCCTATCTTACTCTCAATGTGGAAGCTAGAGGTTGAATCAGTCACACCTTCATATTAAAGACTTGGTGTAGCAAAGTCCAACAGGAAATGAAGTGCTCTGTCATGGAGGTGAATAGGCAAGGGGGGGGCCTTCAGTGAATTGCAGCTTGTTCTCTGTGTCTTTCCTTGGGCAGAGCTGTCATTGCTTGCCATGTTTGCTGCAGTGCTGTGGGACGCAAGAAATGAGACAGCTGAGAAGTGTCTTGAAGTGCTGCCAAGTCTTGCTGCAACTTTGGGGAAGTCTTTCCTGACAGTGCACAGGAAAGTTCTTCCAGCATTGCCTGTTTGATCTGCAAGCAGGGGAGGATGGCTCTGTGCCTTCACGCAGGGAAGCACATGCAAGGCTTGTGCTATTTGCCCTTCTCACAGCCAGCTAGGTACTGCTTAAAGTCGAACTTTAAACTTTTGTTCCACCCAAACATCACCTGAATAGCTTCAGAATTTAGCTCACAGTATTTTGTTAGGAGAGTGCTGCTTTTTGGAAAGAGAAACTGGTGCATTTTACCTCTCCAAAACTGAAAACCTCTTTCAGCACTAAACAAAGTCCTGCTTTTCTTTGATATGCCCAGATAGGATTTTTTGAGGTGTATCAAATCTTTTTTTACATGATAGTTGCCATTGTATACCTAATTAGAAATCAGCTTTAGCTTTCTGACAATAGCTGGCATAGTTTATGTACACTCTAAGACATTTTGTGAGATAATTAAAGTGTTGACTGAAAACATAGCACAGCAAAAGGAATGTTTCTCAAAGCAGAGCCACTTTACAGGTTGGTTGTGTGCATTTTGTTAAATGCAGCCTGGGTATAACTTCTGACTTGGATCAATTCCCCAGAAATTGGTGCCTTAGTTTTTGGAGAAAAAAAAAAGAAAAAAAAAGAATCCTGAAATTCTTTCACTTTCTGTCTCCTTTTTAAATTAAACAGATGTACATGAAAATACTGCTTGTGAAGGGTGCCTGAATCACAACCCTGGAAAATGAATTCCTCTTCTTACCCACAAAACCAGCACAGCACAAGCAGAGGGTGTGTGAGCTTCCCCACTCCACCCCATCCTCATGTCTCATCCCTGACCTAGAGGGGCAACCTCTAGCTAGGCATAAGCGGGTGGCTCAGTCTCTGTACTTATTTAATCCTTGGCCAACCTGCCAAGGCTGCTGAAGAGGGTGCCAATTGTGGTGGTGGTTTCTGTGATGTGGATAGTCATCCACTGGGAACTGGATTAAGACCATCAACTCATTTCAAATACTCTAGGCCACAAAGCTTCTGCCAACCAGTAACCATTTTTTTGGTCACTACCAACTTGGGTCATGTTTGGATCAGCGATGAAAGGCTCCATATCCCAATACCAAGCCCCTGAGCCAAAGTTTCCCGAAATAATTTTTTTAAAGAAGGAAAACATTATTTTTTGTCCTAGATTCGACTTTGATATGCTGATTTTTAATATGCATATTGGCACTTAAAGATACATAATTTTCGTTACTTGACTGTAGAGGGCTCAGATGATGGGAAGGATTTTGGAAGACAGCAGGTGGCAGACCCATGTGGTGTAATTCAAAATAAACTCTCAGAGAGATATCTCAGAAATAGTGGCTACACACTCTGGCACCGCAACTTACATTATATTTTGACCTAAAATTGATTTTGCACCTTGAAATTTATCTCACAGTCCCTCAGGAGAAAAACTGCCATTAAAATTGAAGATCAGATTCTCCATTGTTCTTGTTCTTTCAGAGATACCTAGTTGTGGGTCAGAAATGCTCTAATACTGATGGTCAAAAGCTGCTAGCATTTCTAGCAGCTGTTTATATTGTCAGTGGCCCCTGTTGAACCCAGCACAAATCTCTGTTTATGCCCACTAGCACCCTGAGTTCTTGGGAGGTGATTTATTTCTCAGAGATAGAGACTAAATATTTTTTTCTCAAATCGCATGGCCCAGCAGGGCACAGAAATGGAGTGGAGTTCCAGCTTAATCCCCAAACCATAAATTCTTCTCTTCAGCACACCTGAGAGTGGAATTAGGGCCAGCTGAAATAGTTTTGTTGGCAATAAATGGTGTTGCTTCCTAGGGCTGTAGCTCTTGCCCAGAGGAGACCCAGCCCCAGAGAACATGGAAGGTGAGCAGCATATTTTCAGTGTGCCAAATGGAAGATTCTGGACTTTCTCAGCTAGCTTATAACAATGCAGTGTTGCCACCACCTCTCCCTTGAGCTGAAGCAATTCCTGAAGGGTAGCTGGTTTTGTTTTTCTGGGGTTGATGTGAAGCTAGTATGAGGGCACTACTTTGATTGCCTTCGTTCCTTGGAACAGTGAGTCACCTGTTTCTTTCTTCCCTATTACACATGGGAGTGACGCGTGTTGGGATAACAAAGGAGTGACTGTTAAGATGATAGAGAATTCTGAGGAAATCCATTGCAGCTATGGATATTCAGCAGCAACAAATAGAGGAAAAAATGATGGTATTTAATGGTATTGTGAGGCTGTGGTAGAACCTGCTATCTTACACACAGGTGAAGTGTCAGAGGAATCTTACCAGTGGTTTATTAATCATGGACTGTGAAACATATATTTTGGATTTCCTTTTATTTTGTTAAAAAGAAAATGAAAAGATTTTATGTATCCATCTGCTGTGAAAAGTTAGGTCTGTTAAGAGAAATAAAAGAAGATAAAGAGTAGGGAAGAAATTGTGCTTAAAGGATTACATGTAGCCATATAGATATGCATAGAAATAATAATATTTATTTATGTATTTGTTTATTTATTTTTAAGTGCGTATCTTCTCTTTTAGGAGTTTCGCTGTTATTTGGAGCCCTGTATATATAGTTTCTCTATCCAGAGTAGGAGCTTTCCTTTCAGCAACAGCTGAGGCTTAAGTTCATGGAGAGCTGGAAGCATACAGGCTTTGGAGTGCTTGTAGTTACATCACATATCTAAACAGACCATGTCACACAGGTAGAAAATACAGGATATACACAGTTCCCAGCGCCCTTGTATGTTCCTTGAGTAGAAAGGGATTCCAAAACATGCTTAACTCTTTCCTGAACCAAGCTCTAAATTTGAGTGGCATCTCTCAATTCTACTTTTTCCCTTCCAAACCTATGAAAAATGAACTGAATATGTATCTTGTCAGAAAAATCTCAATTTGGGTCGTATGAGTTTATGTAAGTAAGTCAGATTTTTCCTTTCAGCCTGTTGGCTGTGTGTGAAGACCAAGCTTACCATCCTAGGAGTTTTGAGATGAGAGGTGATGAGGAGTGATGGTGGCATGGCAGGGACAGCCAGGGAAGGGCCTGCAAGTTCCCCAGGGAGAAGGGAATGGAGAGAAGGGGGGTGTGGAAAAACCCATCTGGAAGGAGATTAATAACTGAAAGGAAGAAAGTAAGAAGTCCACAAAGTCTGGAAAAGATGGATCTGGAGGATGAAACAGACTTTAGGATAGCTGCCAGAGAGGGAGCCAGTTCTTGGGAGGTTCAGCATTTAGCCAAATCATTGCTCAACCTGTCCAGTTGGTCCAAGCCATGACCCCATCAGCTGGTCTGAAATTTAATTACCTGACAGCAGCTTTTTTGGCCCTCAGCACGAGGATCACAGCTTGGAGAGGAGCCTATCCTGGAAGCAGAATGCAAGTGGGGCATTAGGAAGTATGATCAGGAGGTGTGAGCAGAGTGGCTCAGGAAACTAAGCTCAGCCCAGAGACACCCACTGTGCTGCTGTGTCTTGTTTGTTCCCAGACAGGATGTGACTGACCTTTGCTGGCCAGGGAGAGAGACAGCACAGGACAGAGTGCAGGTCACAGCTGGCTAGTTTTAGCTAGCAGACCATGATCCCCTTTTTGAGGGGAGAAGCACAGGAGAGGGAATGTAAAAGAGATAAGAGACAAAGCACAGTTTACATCAATAAGAGAATTTGTTATTGGAAGAAGATTTTCTGCATGGCTGCTCCACATAAATTGTGCTCAGCTCTATGGCTGCAGGATTTTGGGGTCTCTGACAAAGCTCTTGAATTGTCCTAAGGATAGTTTTAACTGTTTAACATCCTAGAGACCCAAGGCCATATGTGGGTGCACTTTTAAACTTAGAGATTCAGAAATGCTCTAATACTGATGGTCAAAAGAGACGTGGAATAAGGGCTGTCTTTACAGGTTTTAATTTGTGGGCGTGGGGCAAAAATATTGTTTGTCCTGGGAGTCCACAACTGCAGTGTGTACTGGGAATAGATAGTATTGCAAATCTTTGGTGTGACATTGGTGTGTGAGGCTGAACTCACACAGTCACTGCTGAGGGGATGCTCAGCTTTGCCTTCCTCTAGAGCATGAATTCCTTTCAAAAGCCAGCTTCTAGGGAGTATAGCATTGTTTGTGTGCAGCCAAACCATAAGGGATTTTTTCCCCAAATTAAATTCAGCTCTTTCCTTGCCATCTTTAGAACTATTTTCAATATTTCAGCTGACTGGATCCAGTTTCTAAAATATATATAGGAGCCTTTGCTTGGCACAGAATAGAGACCTTGGCAATTATAGCATCTATGCACTACAAGGGTCCAATTTATTACTTTGTAAAGTGTTTTTGGGATATATCTTTCTTTATATAAAACTGAGTTTAGTACAATTCATATTTCACATCTCTCTTCTCTGTTGTTTTCCTTATAGACACAAATATGTATAAAATGTTTATGAGGTGTAGAAAGACTCCAGAGAAGTTCTGTTGGATTTTGCAGTATTAATTTCAGCTTTTCTTAGAGTCCTCTTTTCAAAGTTACATACCATTTTAGTTGAAATTGGTGCCTCATCCATACATATATGATTTTGGTGTGTGTCCAAGCCCTCAGAGTTTCACTCAGCAGTTTTCACCAAGGACATATATGTGTAGACCTGAAAGCAGGAAAATGTTAATGTAAACTGGCTGTTGTATCTCATCCTTCTTGGTAACTCAAACTCCTTGAGACAAAGATTGGTATCTGAAGTAAGCTATCTTACCAAGGCTTATCTCAGTGTAGCTATGCCATTTCAGTCTTGCCATACAGTCAGAGAGATGCATTTTCTTTTTTCTCCCCCTCATCTCTTCCCTCTATTATTGTTTCTAAAATAAAATGATTAAGGAAGGAGATAACATGAAACTCAGAGGAGGCTCAGAAACCACCTATGATTCCCATTGGTGTATTACTCTGTTTGGAATAAACCTCAAGTCACTCACTTTCCCAAAGATGTGGACCTCAAAATACACTTCCCAGGGATCAGGGAGCACGTGGCAAATACCTGGAGAGAGACTTGCTCCCATGTTCAGTAACATATACAGGCACACACGTGGAGTTGCCCAGGCAGAAGAGTAAATGCTGGCTCCAGTGCTTCCAAGTTGAGAACACATATCTGGGCAAGCATAGGTTATTATAACTTTGGACAGCAAACCACAAAGGCATTCAAAGAATCACCACCACAACATTTTACAGAATATTATTACAACTGTCACTAGGAGTTCTCTCAGAAATCTGGAAATTGCAAAGGACAAAAATTTAACCACTGAGGAGCAGGGAATTCTCAAAAATTTTCTGGCAGTATGCTGGCATATTTGAACCAGACAGGAAAGTGCTGGACTTTGCTGCTAATGATCCTGGAGCATAAGGAGGGAAAGTAATGTCAGAATGATATGTGGGTACCCCTGAATGATACTCATGTGCCCCTCTTCCTTCAAGATCCTAATGCATTCTCATTAGTGTTTTTGTGTCTGCTTGCTCTCCTCCTCTACATTGCACCACCTCTGAAGCTGGACTAGCTCCAAGAACTAACTTGAATAATGTTCAAAATCTCGTATCTCATTAGAGCTGAGATTTTGGAAACAGATTTGAGTTTTAAGAGAGAGAAAGTAAATGGATCTGTTCTCATACAACCTGCACCAGCAAAATATGTCACAACAAGGTTGCATTTAAATTATAAATGGTTGGGCATGACCTCTTGTCTGTTAAAAGCCTTATTTTGTGCATTTGTATATTCTGATAAGATGCATGGCATTTTGTGTTGCTTCAAATTTTAATTTTAAAATATTAATTCTTTCCACTTTCCACTTGTTTTCTTGATGCAAGAGGCTGTCAGAAGAGAAGTAGGTATTTGGACACAAGGATCTGAAAGCTGGCACCTTTGAAACTTGGGAAGTTTCTATAGGAAGGGGTTTTGGTAGTTTGAGTGCTTGCAATATCTTTTAGACAGGAGGTGGAGCAGGGTTATATGCAGAGGTGCAGAGCTTGAATTCCTTCCTTAAGTCCCACATCAGCAATGGCTCTGGAATCTTCTCCATACTGCATCCTTTTTAGATGTTACTTCAGCCCAAAGTGATCCATGAGCATATTGCCTAAAAGATTTTGGTTGCATTACTAGGAATGAAATTATTAAGTGCACAAATTACCCATTTCTTCCAGATTTCAGGAAAAGCAGATTTGTGTCATGAAATAGCCAGCTCACGTTTCTCTTGGAGTTAAGGTTTCAGGCTCCTTGCAGACTGAGGGGAGCAGTCAGCTGCAGTAGCTGGTGTGTTGAAGGGCTAATGAACTCATTGTGGAAGCACTCGCAATCAGAACAGGGCTGCAGCTCCAGCAGTGAGTGAGGACACGTTCATATAGTTGGCCCTGGCTCCTGTCTGGGAGAGCCTGCCAGCGCGTGTGCAGAGTGCTGCTGGGGGTGTGTAGCTGCTGGAAGCAAAGCCTTGTTGCCTCTGTCATCATGTGTTCCAGGGATGGTTTTCTTGGAGCCCCACACACGGCACGAGGAGGCCCTGTGGGTGCTTTTGTTTGCTGGGATGGGATTGCCACACCTTCTGTGTTCTTCTGTGATGCTCTGTACAGAAAAAAAAAGTTTGTCTTGGAAATATCTGAGAGAGTTATGAAACATTATTTTTACTGCTGGTCATGCTAACCTCCCTCCAAAGCCAGGTGTCTTTAATACTGACAGTTCAGGTTCTTGTCTGTAACACAGTACTGGCACTGCAGAGGTGTGAAAGTGCCCAGTTGTGCAAAATCATTTCAGCTGGCACTGCTCTGATGACTTGGCATTTAGTGAAGATTTGGAAACTGAAGTTCAACTCCAGTTTGACAGGACAAGAGGACATCAGCTTAAGCTGTGCCAGGAGGAGGTTCAGGCTGGAAGTCAGGAAGAATTTCTTCAGGGAAAGGGTTGTAGACATTGGCTGACTAGGGAGGTGGTGGTGCCCCCATCCCTGGAGCTGTCCAAGGAAGACCTTGGTTGATAGGGTAGGAATTGGTCATAGGCTGCATTTGATCATCTGGGAGGTCTTTTACAACCTTAATGGTTCTATGATCATATCCTCTCACTTTACCCCATCCGGGTCTAGGACCATTTTGTTGTCTAGTGTAGTTATTTGCAACCAAAAGAAAATGCAATTATATTTTTCTAAGTATGAAAAAGCCTCATAAGCTATAGACCACAGGGTGAATGTGTTGGACCAAGGGTGCCTTTTAGGCAACCTGAGTCCATAAGCTATGTAAAATAGTGGATTGCCATAGAGTCATATGATCCTATAAGGCCTAGAAATGGTCAGAAGACAATTCCTAGCTCCTCAGGGGTGCAGCATACTCTTTTCCAGCCAAAATGACTTATGAGATATTATGTCCATCATCCGAGGCTGACTATTGTGTCTGGGGTAGGAAATACTGATTCTGGGGGGAAATATGTTTATGTATGTGCTGGTGGTTTTTTAACTGCTGCTTAGGTTTGGGGCTTCAGAAGTGGCTCCAGGGAGCCTGGATTAATGGGTACAAGAGGTGCAGGGTAAGTACCGTAGGAGGATTTCCACAGCTTAGCAGCTGATATCACCACAATGTAAGTGGTATCAGTGTCTTGCTGAACAAAGCAATCTGCTGTACTGGGTTCCTGTCTAGGGTCAGTTCTGGTGTTTTGTGGCTTAATTTCACCAAAATGCTTAAGTCAGGGAGTATCCCATTGGCTCTGGTTTGAACTCAGTGGGAGCATATGTGTGTTTAAAACTTTCCACATGCACTTTAGAGCGTGTCAAAAGCCCACGGCTTGTGTGCTCTATGGGGCCAGCACCAAGAGGCTGAGTGCCATCAGCAGCTGCCAGTGACGTGCATGCTTCAGTCACAGCCTTCTCCCCCGGGTGGGAGGTTGCTTCACCAGACTGTTTTCAGTTACATTTCTTTCCTGACCAGGGATATTTTGTTTGTCCTTTTCCTCTTTGCTTACACAGTTTGTGTTGTTCTTTTTAAGAGCTGCCTTTAGAACAGGAGCTCAGGCCTCTAGGGTATCTGCCTGCAATCACTAAAATCGGAAGTGACAAATCTGCATATGTAACATGCTGAATGTGAAAGTTACGTACCAAAGGAGATATGAGGTCTTCAGGAAATCAGACTGCTTCTGTGCTGCTTCAGCTCTTTGGAAAATTTGGTTGCTGGACAGATTTCCTTTTAATTATCTGTCTCTGAAGCCATTCCTACCACTGCTAAAAGCTTAGTGAAGTTAGTCACCTTCTCTGAAGGCCTGAAGGACATTCATTTCCTTGCATGCTTCTGCTATTTCCAGTACACTTAGCCAAAGATGCACACATTCTCTGGCTATGGCTATAGCCTGGATCCCATTTCAGTGCCTCTTCACAGAGGTGTCCCCAGGGCTGCCTCACCACCCCATCCATACGCAAAGATGTAGTTGACCCTTTATTTCTGGTCTTTTCCATCTCTGCTCTAGGGGTGGCCACCCCAGCATTGTTCTTCCCCATTCATTGCCATTCTAACATTTGCTATTTATCTTAAGATAGATTCTACAGCTTCCCAAATTTCTAGCAGACCCAGTCATCAGCACCCATGGGGTCATCATCCACCATCCATCCCCTGGTGTAGCAGGGAAGGAAAGGGGAAAACATTCACTGGCAAGGTCTCGCAGGAGACAAGAGCACTGAGGCAACAATCTTGAGCATGGATACTAATCCTGCCTTCCTAATATACTCATTGCCAGTGAGAGCAATAATTTCTTTGAAGTCCCCAGAGACTTGTAGACTTAAATGGACTTTGTCTCAGGTTGCCTTTTTTTGATACAATAATTTTCTTTAAGGATGTAAGTCAAATTACTCCAGTTTCCTTCCAGTTTGAAATGCAGCTGATTGAAGGGGAAGGTGTGGATTGCAGTAGGAGGGAGGAAGAGGGAATAGCCTTCTTTGAAAGCAGATATATGTTACCACTTCTTCTAACTGCATAAAAATTAAAAACTAAGCCATAAACTGGAGTGTGAGTCTGAGATTACTTGGCACCCTGTTATTCAAATGCAGAATGTTGGAAGGAGCACATAGAGAGGAGCTTAGTATTGGAAAAGGCACTTAGCTTCACTTCTGAAACCCCTGTGTGTATGAGAAGTCATCCCCAGCCTAGTAAAAGATTAGTGCACACCCATCAGAATTAAAAGATATGGACACGAGATATAACACCAGACCCACATGGCCCCTTCATAATGAAACATTTGAAACCCACCTGTCTGTTATGTACTGGTGAACATGTAAAGGAATCATTTTGCTATGAGAACTGACTTCCCAGTCAAATTAACATAGTGGAAAGACTCCTGCTGTTTTCAGTGAGCTTTAGATCAAGCCCAGGAGTGGCTGATAACACACACTGCACATTCCTGCGTGGCCCAGAAGGATAGCAGACGTTGCTGCTAATGTTTGGCACCTCCTGTTAAAGCCAAAGCACACCAGAGTGTGCTCCTCAGAGATGACTTGCTATGGAGTGACAGAAAATTGGCCTGGGTGTTAAAATCCAGAGCTGTTTTCAAAGTAAACTGGAATTTGTATGTCAGATTTTTACTCTGAAAAATTCAATATGCGGAAACCACAATTGCTCTATGATAAGAGAGAGGTAAACGCAGAGAAGAACAAAAGGAGCTGTGAAAGGTGTGAAAGCTGTGAAAGGTGTGAAAGCTGTGATTGCATGTTGCAATCTATTTGAATGTTTATCTGCAGCAACGTGCAGAGGTGGATTCATACAGTCAAATTTAGGCAATGAGGAGAGGTTCTCAAGTTAGGAGTCCAGCCTCTCTGGGTGCCTCCTGTTAATGGAGAGACAGGCAGGTCTATGGGGTAATTCAATCCACCTTTGCTCTGAATCATCCTGGGAGGTGTCTGGTTCTTTCCTTCATGGTAGAGGGAACCTGGTGCACCTGGTTGCTTCCCTCAGGTGTGTCTGGTAGCACTGTGAATGGACAGAAAACAGGACCCAGTGAAGAAGTCTACCAAAACTTGGGATGCTCTAACATTCTGTGAAAAATCTGTTTTTAATTCCCATTAAAATTAATTAAAATTAATTAGACCTAGCCTGGTTGCCTGAATGCTGAGCTGAAACAGAATTAGAAGGGAACAAATGGAAAGCTAAACAAGTAGAGGATGAAACTCTGCTCTGTGCCTGTGATCCACCACATCCAAGGAACCCAAGCAATGCTGGGGGAAATACAGTAATGGCAGTCTTTATGCTGCTTGATTTTTGGGCTGCTAAATTGAAACAGTCCTGAGGTGCTGCACCAGTGGCACCTTTCTTTAGGCTGCTGGACTGAGGAGGGTGACAACATGGACAGGTGGCTACAGTTCTTTGAAAGTGGGATAGTGTATCATCCTGAGTTGGAAGGCACAGACAAGGATCATCAAGTCCAACCTCTGGCCCTGCACATTCACCCAACAATCTCACCCTGTGCATCCCTGAGAGCACTGTCCAAACACTCCTGGAGCTCTGGCAGCCTCGGGGCCATGACCATTCCTGGGAGCCTGTTCAGTGCCCCAGCACCCTCTGGGGGAAGAACCTTTCCCTGATGTCCAGCCTAAACCCCTCCTGACACAGCTTTCACTTGTAACAGCCCACTCCTGTTCCTGAGGCAAAACAGCTTCTCCAGCTTTGTTTTGGTTTATCAATTTACAAGTGAGAAGGAAGCAGAGCAAAGGTGTTTTCTCAAACAATTTAGGGGCTTGGCAGCACTTTGGGCACAGGGAACATAATCTCTAGAGCTGCCAGCATGTGCTTGGGACTTCCAGGCAGTGAGGGTGAGTTACAGGGAGGGACAGAGAAGAGAGAAAGAGAAGGGAGCTCAGATCTGGGAGGGTAGAGAGTGTGGGTGGAAGGCAATTACCATGAAAGAGTGCTGCTGTGTGACTCAGTTGAACCCTATAGATACTAATAGTCATCGTAAATATCAAAGAGGTTTTAGCAACCACAATTTTCAGAAAGTAATAAAGGAAAGCTGTTTCCTGTAGTTAGAAGGACCAGAGAAGATGACATGAGTGGAGGAAGAGGAGATATCAGGACTGCAAATGCAAGGAAAGGAGTATTGTGGAGAATGACATAATGGAATACAGATTAGCAGCAATTATGTGGCATGGGCAACAAGATTGGATGATTAGCTTTTCCAGAAAGATGCTGTGCTGTTTTTCCCAGTAATCTCTTATTAAATGGGTGCTAGAATGCATGAACAATACAAGTAAAACCCTTCTTATTCTAGTGGCTTTTCTTTCCATAACTCAGTAAGTTTTGCCCATAAAGCACTGAGGGATGTGATTTTTTTCCTAGTGCTGCTTTATTTCAGTGTTAGGTCTTGCTTGCTTTGGTTTTCAGGTGGCGCTAAATGTGAGACAGTCAGCAGAAACATTTTTAACTCTTGAAATTTCTTTTTGGGAGTTTCTGTCAGTGCAGAAATCACTGTTTACTGCTTTTACTTGCAACATTATCCCTTACAAAGACCTGCACTGTGGGGTGCAATAGTCTACCAGCGATTTATTTATCTTCTTTCCTTAGAAAATTTATTGACAGGTGAATAAGCATGAAAACAAACTTTTTACTCAGCTTTTAGATTTTAGTAACAAAATAGACATTGTGTAATGAAAAAGATAAAGTGCATCTTTGAAGCTAAGCCAGCAAAACAGTGTCTAGGACAA
This sequence comes from Pseudopodoces humilis, assembly GCF_049639895.1. Classification (NCBI taxonomy): domain Eukaryota; kingdom Metazoa; phylum Chordata; class Aves; order Passeriformes; family Paridae; genus Pseudopodoces; species Pseudopodoces humilis. The sequence continues at coordinate 7,771,373 of NC_142204.1, read as the reverse complement.
TGCAGAGTTTTCTCTAACCCTTGTAAAATTTTATAAAACCCGAATTTTGGGCATCCCAAAATTCAGAAGTAGGTTTTCCCCCCCATTTTCTGCAGGACAGAATGCAGTGAATTTCAAATGAAATGGTCAATAATGCACCTAAGCCATTTCAACTGATTCCATTTACAGGTGAAGTGCAGCGCTACTCAGAATGGATTTAATCATAGGAAAATGGGTCACAGATCTAGGTGAGGGCTATGCATACAAACCTGAGCAGGGAGAGAGAATTTTTATCTGAAATCATAGGAGGGATTGTTATGCATTTGATATCGTGTCAAGATTTTTCTGTTCTATGCATGAAATTTCTGCCTCAGAAATTTCAGGTAAGACAGTTCAGAAGATGCTTAGAAAAGAGGCTGCAGAAAGCAGGACAGAATGACCTTCATATTTCTGTCATAATGTGCTTTTGGACAGAGAGTTGCAGTTGGTATCCAACTGCCAGTGGGTCCTTAATGTGGTACCCACCTACATGTGCATTAGTGTCTGATCTCTAGTTAAGTCATCTTTTTACAGTATTTCAGGGACATTTACTTCAAGTGGCTTTGAACTGTAGGCTTTCCTCCAGGGGCTGTGTCTTGGCATGGGCTGTGCAGGGGGAGCAGAAGGCTCCTCTGAGTCAAATATTTGAGTGTTGCTATATGAAAGAGTAGTAGGTATTCCCTGTATTTGGTTGTTTGATTCAGGTTCCCAGAATGTGACTTGCTGAAATGGGAAATGATGCCAGCTGAAGATATCAGAAGGATCAGACCAAAAAAAAATGTTTTGAAGGCTGAAGTCCTAAGAGTTGTCAACTCAGCTCCTTGGACTAGTGAATACTTCATAGCTAAATCTTGTTGAATTTCTAGGGCAGGAGGAATTATGTCTCCTGTCCTCAAAGGAGTAGTATGGGATAATTTTTCTGTCATTCACACATTGTATTGATCACTATACAAAAGGTAAGGTCAAGCTCAGAATCTTTCAGTAAAATGGAGTTTGAAATGCTTATAAAGCCTGGGTGTGCACAGTGAACAAGGAGGAAGCAAGACAATGCAATTCCTCATCAAGAGAGTGTATCTACACTGTGCACTAAGTGGATGAGAGGGTCCTGTGGAAAAAAAACCTGTTGTGTTGCTGTAGAACTGCAGGCTGCATTCCTGTGCATGAACAGGAGACAGGTGAATTCAAGTTTCAATGTCAGTCCTTGTCCTGGTATTTTCTGACTTGCAAGTGCTTGACCTCATGACCTGAAAATGTTAGTGTAGAGTTGCTTTCTATCACTTAATATTATGTATGCTAGAGAAGTTTGAATGGAAAGACTGGCAGAATGAACTAGGACATAAAATCCTGATGTAAACTTTTTTTGTCATTTTAAGGAACAGTTCTTTTCATACTTAATTTTCTGAGGATTTATCTAAGATATATAGTAACATGCTCACTCACTTTTAAATTACCAAGTTAATTGAAGCCTGTTAAATCCTAGAGTTTAACAGTTTGGCATTTTAGAGGAATTGCTCAGATTCATCCATCATATTGCTCCAATGACATTGGTATTTGGTGTATTGCACCCCTTTCATTTTGGAAGGCTAATCCTGCTAGTCCTTCTCAGTGAAGAGATACATCAGCTTGTCCTATTACACTGGACTCCTTTGTGCCAACAAATCAGTAAACAGAGAGACATACCTGGATGCCTTTGCAGGGAACAACAACAAAAAAGAACTACTTCGTGTATTGCCAAACAAACAGAAGCATTCACAGGGCAAATGAAAACTTTGCTACATGGGTGATGGAGAACTGCTAAGTGATAATTTTAGTAAGTTTGCTTAAGGTTGAACCCTGCTTACAAACTCTTGATTAAATCCATTCTAACTCCTAAACTCTTGATCTAATAAAAACAAGGTGTATTTTTAGATAAAGATGTTAGAACACTCTGTAATTTCTGTGGCTGATTGTGGGCTGCAAGAGCAGAGGAGGAGGGTGAATGGCTGGGTGTGTATGAGCATATGTACGTGTGTATGTGTGTACCAGTATCTGAAACAAGGTGGAGCTGAGTCTTAGTTGAAAGAAGAAAATCAATCTCAGCAATTTCTGGATTTGCTTTGGTTTTTTTTTTTTTAGAAAAAGACCCTTGTAAAAGGTACAGCCTGCAAAGCAGCTTGGCTGTGTTTCCCAGGTTAAATGAGGAAAGGTGGCACGTAGTAGAAACAGGCTATTGAGGCATATAAATTGATAGAAGTGTGGCTGACCAAAGTCCATTGAACAGAGATCTCCCAGCCTTACAATGAGCAGCCCAAATTCTGTCTAGAGCAGTATTATTTGGGGGACATCACCACACCACAGCTGCTGGGTGGCTGAGGAGAAAATAGATGTGGCTTCACAGCAGCTCCCCCATGGGGCCCATCAGGCCACTTCTGTAACCAGTAGTAATTAACATCCCTATTTCCAGTGTTAGCTCCACGGCCATGAGCAGGCCTGGAAAGGTGAGAGATTTCCCTCTGAGAGGCCCCTGGCTTGTGGCTAAACTTGTAGAGTGAGCATTGTAGTATCCTTTGAGCACACAAAGAGAGTGGGCAGCTGGGAAGAACATAAGACAGGGAAAGAGATGGGTTAAACTTAGTCTCTTGCTATTTAACCCAAGGAAAAGCAGTGAGATCGGTTAGTGAAGAAAGAGAAAGCATCTGTATCTTAGGATGCCACTGTCAGAGTCATAAGGTAGAAATGAATTTTGTATTGCAGATGTTTCAATTTTCTTTCTGGCTGTCATTTGCTCTTCTGAGACAAACGTGTGTGTCTGAATCACTGGCTGGAGGCAGAAAACAGAAAAAAATAATATTTTTATGTTTCAATTGGAATTGCTAGAGCAAACTGCAATGGGAAGTGATGGGCTGTTCACCTTGGAAAGTGCTCATGAAAAATCAAAATCCATTCCAGCATGTGCTTTAAATCTGGGTTTCTCAGATGAGTAATTTGTGACCTCTTCAGGAGTCAAAAGAGGATCTGGATGATACTACAAAGTGTTACATGGAATTGTGTAGCCACTTGATTCCTGAGAGAGAGGCAGTGCAGATATGGGTGTCCTGTAGTTGCACCAGCCAAGGCACAGCACCATGGCTTCAGTGTGTTGTAGGATCTCAGCTCCTTCAGACCTGTGGAACGTGCAGGAGGCAAGGACAGTGTATCAGAGAAGAGGTGTGTTATTGCCAAGTGCAGAGTCAGCACTTAAAAATTCACAAAACTTGTGCTGGATTTACACTTGGTTCATCTATGTTAAGAATTTGATATTTAATATATTCAGGATGTCCTCCTCATCCTTAATGGGAGATGATCCACAAACTAGTATTAGTACCCATGGCATGTAACTAACACGCTAGTTAGTTAGTGTGTGTCTGTTTAATGTGGCTGAATTGGAAAATTGTCCTTAAGATTGTACTCTTGAGCAACCTGAAGGAAATCTTGAAGATGTGCTGTGCCTACACTTCTCTGCAGCTGGAAAGCACTGACACATGTTTGGTAGGAGTGAGGAGGATGGTTTGTTTTAGAATTACTACTTTGGCAACAACACCAGCTCAGCTATGAAAAATCTATGGGCAGCTGGAGAGGCAAGACCAGATTCCAACCTAACATCTTTCTTCTGTGAAAATGAGTAACAGCAGCTACAGCAAAAATGATCATTTAGAAGAGTTTGAAAAGGATAGTTTAGATGGCAGAGGGAAGACTAAAACTGACGGTACTCTAATTTTTTAATGCCTCGCCTTTTTGCTGTCAGCCTCTTTGCTACTGGTGGTACCTATGTGAGAATCAGCTGATATTTATCTTCCAATTAATTTTTCAAATAAATTAATGCCTAGCACTCGGTCTGTAGCATGGAAGAGATTGCAAGTACAGGCAAGTCACTGTCCTGGCTCACACTCTGTCTAGGAAGGTAATACTGCAAAGAAGCAGGAAAGCAGCACAAGACAAGGAGGTGGCGCACTCAAACCAACACAGCAAATCAGAGCCAAGAGTAGGATCAGATTTTGTTACTTTAATCCAGTGTTGGAGCCACTGGAGAAGTGGTTCCCTACTTCTCATCTGAAGATCTCCAAGAAGAATAAGTGAACGTGGAGAGCAAGTTTAGGCTGCTCTTCAGGACCAAGAGACTCTCAATATCCTGCACCTACTGGATGCATCCTTCCTACAACCTGCCTTAGCTTGTAAACATGGGAACTGAGCTGATGTTCGAGGTGTGAACAGAGCAGTGCAAGACCTGAGTCAGGTTGCCTGATTTTCTATGAGTTTGTGACTCCAGAGGACAACCTCAGATTTTCAATTCAAATCCTAACCTATGGGATGAACTGGCCTATCATTCCTCCGATTTGACATTACAGCCCTAAGGTCTTTCACTTAGAAAGATAACACGAACATAAATGTTGTGAAATACTGCTCTCAATGTGTACCATGGAGACTTCCCATGCATTTAGAAGCTGTAAGCCTCTGCAGTGTGGGAGATACTGGTGCAGACAACTAAAACCAGCAGAATGGAATCTCATGTCCAGCAACAGTTTGATCCTGTAAAGCTGTACATCTGCTGGAAACTCTAACATTTTTCTACAAGCTGCTGTGTGGGTTTTCAATCCCTTCCTTTTTCATTGTGCTATAATGGTTGGAACTGTCTCCAAAATAGGAATGGATGATTTTTTAAGTTTCAGTAATCACCAAGGAGCTGAGCAAGAGGTTAGTTGACAAAGATATTGCATGTGAAAGATGTCACTGAGTTAATATGGTAGGGAGCCGATTAACGTACTTTTTGTCGGCTTTTTGATTAAAATTCATTAAAACCTTTGCAAACCAGAAGATGTTTTGGATTAACTGCCACATTCAAATTCAAAACAAACAGCTTTTTGCATAGTTCTGTGCTTCAGTATTCACATCTTAGAGTGCCACTTATCATCTATTGCTGGGAATTTCCATCTCTGATTTTTTAAGATTCTAGACTTTTCTTTATTTCACACAGGACAAGTTTGAGGATTATTTTGTTTGTCTATACAGTGTCTCACCATGCTCAAATGAAGGTTTGGAATGTTTTGGATTCCACCATCAGCTGATGCCAATTAAGAAGAAATGATGGAAGCTAGCACATTTTAGCCAGGATAAGAGTAGAGTTCCTGCAGCACCACTTAATTTCTTGATAAAGTTGCTGTACAAAAATTTCTGGAGTCCGGCTTTGATTCCTGTGTTGGATAACTCACAAGATCTTCTCAGGCACCTATTTCTTCATGTTTTCTTTTTAGTCAGTGTCAGGTTACAATTTGGCAGCTTTCTACACAGCTTTCCTTATAACTATATCCAGGCCAGGACAGCTGTAAGCTTGCAAGTCAACAGCTTGCAATCAAACCCAAGGATCTCAGCCACTAGGAACACGGTCTGTCAATAAGACAAAAATAAAAGCTACCCACCAGTTTACCATGATTCAGTGTCAGGCGTATTCAGTTCCACTCCCTCTAGCTTGGAGTAACAGCAGTTTGAAAGTATTAGCTTACTTCTCTGTGAGTTCACTGAATTTAGTGAAGTGTGGGGAATGTGTGTGGAATTTTGGTATTTTGTTTTGCAAAATTTTTTTTTGTATTGCAGAATTTAAAACCCATGAAGATGCAAGTGGCCAGTGAGAAAAGTCATTATAGGCAAATATAATACAGATGTCTATTTTCACATTTTTGATTCAGATTATGGTGAAAATAGTAGTTTGGAATGATGAGAGTTTGGCCAGCCTTGGGATAATTTCCAGAACCCAGAACATCACAGCTGTTATCTGTCATTGCCTAATTGATGGTCTCTATGCAGAATTCAAGGACTTACTGGTTGTAGAACAGGAACTCTCTCCTCATCCTCAGAGAAGATTTTTCCAGTTCAGCAGTGAATACAGCAGACATTGCATGTGGGTAGGGAAATAAGAGAGGGAGAATATCAGTTTCTAGAAACTTACCCAAAGAAGTGTGCCAGAATTTTTTTCTCTCCTTTCATTCTTGCATAAAATAGAATACACCAGCTATATCTTGTAGAAGCTGAACAAGAAGTTTTCATAACTGGGAAAAAAGCCATCAGGCAAACACTGAATTATCACTTTTTTTTTTAAAGTTGGCTATGCAGAGTTTTATTTTTCTCTGCAAGCCCTGTATTTGTCACACTGAGTCATCTGAGGTCAAGCAGCTCAATCCTCTCTGCCATAGTGCCCATCTTTTCTGGGATCAGTCTTGGCATGCTGGCACAGTGCAGCTGTGTAGCACACTGGGCCTGGATGGTCTGGCTGAGTGCTGCCTCAGGATCCTTGGTGAGAGGTCCTCAAGAGGGTGAGGAGTAAATGATGGACAGGCACGATTCAGTGAGCCAAAAAACAATACTTTATTATAAAATAAACACATGAGCTGTGTGGGGTTCACTAAAAGACAAGGCCAGGGTAGGTTACCAATTTATATAAAGTAGGTTAGGGGCAGAATCTGAGGGAAAGGGTCCAATAAAAAACAGGGATTAGGAATATATAAAACATTGCACCAAATTCTAACCAATAATAACAATCAATAATAACAGAGAAACTACAGAACTTTCTAGTACTATTAACATATAACTTTTCAGGGGGCATTGTGGGTGAGCTTTTGCTCACCCCAGCTACAGGAGAGCCTTCTTCTCAGGGTGTGGGAAAAAGTTCCTTATCAACCCTTTGTCCTGATGGACTCCAGCACAGCTGTTGGCATGCCCAGGCCCAGCTTGGCTTGGGTGCCTCTGGCAGTGCAGTCAGTGGTGCCTGGCACGGACCACACCACATCACCCTTCTTGTGCAGAGCTTCTCCTGGTGTTGTCACAGCTGGGACTACATCATGGACAAAGTGACACTGACAGTGGGGAGCAGAAGGTTCACTCTATGAGACTTCTTTCTCCCAGTATTTCCAGTTTTCTCTGGTCGGTCCTGTTTTATTCCTGGAATTTATTACCATTTCAGCCTTGCTGCAGACTTCAGTCAGTAAAAGTGACTTGAGTTGGCTACAGTGTGTTAGGACCTTATACCACAAGCTATTTGATCTCTCTTTTGGGTTTACATTTTCCTTCTGAATGAGTGATTTTTTTGTCATGGGAAACATTCTTATTCATGATGAACTTTTCTCTGTGTTAGAGTTCCATGCAGTGATGTTGTTTGGACATACATGATGATATACTGCTGAATATTTGGCAGAACTGAGAATAATCCCTTCACCTAGAAACTGGCTGTCAATGTTTGTCTTTCACTGAAATAGCACAATGGTGGTTTTGAGCTAAATAACCAAACTGTATAGGGAGCTTATCATGACAGTTATGATTCAAAAATAGTCCACGGTATAAAAATAATTTTAAGGTCAAGTTTACCATTTGAAGTCTCTAGATCTGTGAATCACATTTTCTTCTGTTGGTGAAACAAGGAGGATCATCTCTTCTGTGCAGTGTGGATTCATTCATTACCATTTCTAGAAAGCCCTGAGTGAGCCTATTTCATACATCTGGCTGTTTTGCCACCTGAAATTCTTCTCTGGTAGGTTGTGGCTAAAATCTATCCTGGCATCACTTCTCCAGCTAGAGAGAGCCCTAAGAAATGCATAAAATTTTACGCCTTTTCTTTTTGTGTTAAACCCACATTCACCTATACTTTGTATGCATTTCATACAGATAAGTCATACAATATTTATGTCCCCAGTGAGTCCCAAAATAGTTGCAGGCCTCTGAGACGTGTGCTCAATTTTTCATTCATGGGATTGTTCTCTTGTGCCGTAGAGTTAAATATCATGTCTAAACTTCTAGGTTCAATCATTTGAATCTGAACTGGAAAATATGAGCCCTTTATTTAAGCCTTTTTACTTAAGTAATCAGCAGACTTCTTACCCCAAAATAAAAAAGCTACTATAGTTTTTATACAGAAAAAAATGCAGTAAAACTGTTTAAAGTGAAAGAGCAGAAGAATACAACATATAGTTAATGCTTACAGGGGTTTTATGCAGGAAAGTTTAATTATCTGATTTCCCATCAGTTCTTTGATTCCAAAAATGCCAGAGGATTTTTAACACCACAAGAGATCAAGCCCTCTGTTTCATCTGTGGGAGGCAACAACAAACTGTAGGACATGTGTCATCATCTATCACCATCTAATTTCATTGTGAATTAGGCATTTGGTATCTCCAGAGGAACTGGATTTTGGGTTAGCATGAAATCTCATTGTTTTGTTCTACAACAAAGATGCTGATTCTTGTTAGCTTTTGGGAGTTGGTTTGTGATGTTTGGATTGTATTATCAGGATCATGCACCATATGGGTTAGTTATCAGATCCTTCATGAAGTTACAGTTTTCCCAACACCAAACAAAAAACCCCATAGGGGCGATTTCCTTACTCTCATATTTCTGTAAGACAGAAGGAATGCTGTTGATTTTTTTTCCTTTCTGGTGACAGAAAATTTTGGAGCATAACAAAGAAGATGCTTAGGAGAGTTCTAAAGCATACTTAAAAACATGGCATTAAGGTATTATTTATAATTCTTTTTTTCCTGAAAGCATACAAAACATTCTCTTCATTAAAGTAAATGAACAAATACACACGTTGATCTGTTAGTGCACCTAGTTTTTCCTTTAAAATAAATATTTTTAGCATTGTGTAAGTATTTTTTAGAACACACCGGAAGACAGAATAAAAACACTCAGCTTGGAAAACAATGGCCAGCCCAGGAAGAGCCTTGGGAAGATGGATTTTGAACAGCATGAACTGTGATTTTTTTCCCTGTCGTTGGGGTGGGTTTCCCCACACAGAAAGGCAGTTTGTGTCTCATGGTCAAATTTTCAAAATAAGTGAGAATTCTGTTGACCCTCCAAATGGGTGGCCAACTCATCACAAAGAATTGTCTGTCAACTGAGTAGATTTGTGAGAGGGGTGAGTGGTCCTACTTACAGACTGAACCCATGACCTCCTAATCCTATCTCATGTGTAGTGCCTGCCAGACTGTTCAATGGTCATTAGACCTGGGTGAACAATTTGGAGAAAAAAATGGAGCCATTCTGGGGATTAAAGATCCAAAGAAACCAAAACTCCTCTCCCAAAGTTACTCTGGGCTTTCAGCTTACACTCAATTTTATTTTATAGTAATATCTTTCCCATGCTTCATGTTTGTTCTCTCATGGCAGTAAACTTTCATGCTGGATCATATAGGCTATGCTAGGAAAACCTGAGGATATGATGCAAATGCTTTATGTGTGAGGTAGAGAAACTGGAGTTTAATGATTCATGTTAATGGTATAATGCAATGGTAATCCAATAAAATCAGGCACTTTGATTTTTACTAGGGATGAAATGCTCAGAAGTTGGATGAAAAAAATGTAAACACTGGCTTAATTCTAGAAGTGTTACTGGATAGAAACTTTCATATCATCCATACTCTATAGATAATCCATGAATTACAGAAAATTTAGAAGCACTGAATGATTTGAATTGTAAATCTTAACTCCTCGGGTCCCTTGAATGTACAGACTGGCCTAGAAATTAAACAAAGGGTGACAGTGTTTAAGCCTGCAACTGAAAGACACTTGTTCATCAACACATGTAGTTCCTTACAAGAAAAACTTCTCTGGCTTTTTTTTGGAGACACAAGAGAATGACTTAGTAAGGCTGGAAGTGATGCCACCTCGTCCTCTTAGTTCACAGATCTCCAGTTGGAGCAATTCTCATTCTCCTGAGCAGTTGCTCCGATTTTCAGACATGCAATGAAAAACACGTCAAGCTTTACTTTGGCTACTGTTTATTGGGAAAATTGATTCCTATGCTGAAATTCAACTCAATACTGCACCAAAACTTGGCATAGATTTACACAGGCTGTGTATCAGTGGGAGGCAATATATGCAATATTTTTATGACTTTTAGGATAGGTACTTTTAAAACACAAGCTTTGTGTATTTTAGGTACTTAGTGAATATACTTTTACTTGACCTGTCTCAGACAGTAAAACCTCTAATGTAAATATTAAGCACAATCTAAGTAAATTGTTTTTCTACACTTTCAACCACACTTCCCTTCCATCTGCCCCATGTTCTTGAAGTCTGATGCTGCAAATCAGAGTGCTCATAACTGGACACTGAATGCTGAACTGCTACTGTTCCACTGATGAGGAGGTGAGACACAAGCAGTCAAAATACTTTTGGACCCATTTTACACAGCAGCAATGCAGTCCATGCAGGAACTGAAGAAGTCAGAAGCAATGGCAATTCACTGTAGAATGAGGACTAAAGAGCCCCTTCAAGTCTCAACTCCATTTTACTAAGTGGAGTTAAAGGCGTGGAATGGCAAAATCAGTTATCTGGTTTTTGTATCCCTGTGAGGAGAAGAGGGGAGTGTAATTCCAGTCATGATGTGGAGTTTATCTTCTTGTGCAGAAGAGCTTGGACCAGTGGGTGGGAACATTAAAAAGGGGGATAGAAATGATCAGAGGTCTCATGCATGAGAGGAAAATTTGAATGAGGGCTGTTTTGCTTTGCAGAAGATTTATAAACAATGTAAAGGACAGTGCAAGGCCTCTGGGGACAAAATACGCTGTTCCCATTGGGTATCAGAGAAGAATCCCTGAGCTTTAATTGCAGAAACTTGATAGACTCATAGAATAGAAACATTGGAATATGATGGATCATCAAGTCCACCTCCTGGCCCTGCACAGGAGAATCTCAAGAATCTTACCCTGTGCCTGAGTGTTGTTCAAATGCTCTTTGAATTCTGTCAGCCTTGGAGGCATGACCATTCCCTGGGGAGCCTGTACATTTTTTTTCAGAAAAAATTTAGGTAGGATGATTTATAGATGTATGAAGTGCCTGTCAGGAGTGGGGAAGGTGTAGCTGATCCTGCCCAGGGAAAATGGGTGGGTTACTGTCTCCTCAAAGTCACTTACTGTCCAGTTTGTTCCCTTCTGTGGATCCTGTGCCTTCCCATCACCACCCAGACAGAAGTGCTCACCACGTTGCTTTCTCACCAAGCTCTCTTGGGGGAATGCAGCTCATTCAGTCCCCAGCATTCACGGTCTCAAACTCTCCCAGCAGGAGCCTTCCCACGTGAGGACACAGGGGCCAGTTCTGCATGCACAGCTGCCAGTCTGACATGCCTTGACATGTGCTTTTGGATTCCTTGGTGCAGGAGTTCTGCTGTAGTGCCTGAAGATGGGCATGCTCTTGGCCTAACACCATGGCATATCACAAAACCACAAAGGCATATCACATCATCAGGGTAACCACTGGGAACTGAGGAGGCAGATTGCAGACTTCACATCTTAGAAAATGTCCATGGCTGTCCTTGCCTATGACCACAACCCTTTTAAAACAAACTCATCTTCTGACTATGCCATAGTGCTATATAAGTCATACAGTTTTAGGAAACGTTGGTAATTTCTCAACTTCCTAATAGTCTGTGATGCTGCTGTTTGCTTAAATTTTTCTTCCATGGAACAGATAAATGTAATTCAGACAGAAAGCTAGCACTTCTCTATCAATTTCTGTTTTACACGAGGGCAAAAAGTTAAAAAGATTAATGGCAAAAGAATGGTAGCATCAGGGAGAAAAATGAGAGTGAACATTTGTTAGCAGTGAAAGGAGATTTCTGTGAGAGCGTGGGGCTGACTGAAGATGAAGACTAGACTGTGGCTCAGATGTAGCTATTAAGCCAGGCTTAACCTGCTCTGGGTGCTCACTGGCTGACACTGTGTGTGCCACCATCTGCCTATAGCCCCTGTAGATTGCATACAACTCAGTTTGGTAGAGCTGCTTTAGTACCACCTCTGCAGGCCCAGCTGGGAATCCCAAACAATCCTCATCACTTCACTTACCTCTTTAAATATCTTCATTCTTTGGTTTGCATGGCCATAAAGGTTTTGGTTTTTTTCCAAATGGTTAAATTCAGGAAGAGAACTGGAGGAAAAAGAAATTCAAGATGCCCATAGTCAGCAGCATCTTCAATTTGAAGGCAAGAAGCAGTTAAATTTGGGTCAATATGCCACCTAACAAAAAAGTAGGTGAATGCCTGCATGTGCATGATTGACAGTGTGTGTGGGATCTTTTGAGAGAGGATTTTAGAAGAAGTATTCCATCCAGCTGCTTTCACAAGCTTATAGTGATTTGCAAAACACCAAGGACACACCCAGCACGGGCCACTAGGATAATAACACAGATGCATGACTTTTATGGCTGCATACCAAATTTAGAAACTCCCTCTAGAAAAACAACTCAAAATTACTTTTGCTAATCCTTCTGAACACCTAGAATAGACTCAACAAGCCAGGGAACTAGAAAAGTTACTGTGTGGTTTACCAGGCCTCTTACATCACTCATAATTAAAATTTTGAAATAAGTAGCTGAAAGAAACCTTAGAAATTCATAGATATCCCTGTTTGGTGTCACATTATTTTGTGCCAGTGTTGACAGTTCAGATTATAAAACAGAGAGTTTTTGTTCACAGAAACCCCACATGCTTTAAATGCTTGGAAATCTGTATAGAAAATAAATTTTTATATTCTGCAGTTTCTGAGGGGTTCCTCCTCTTTTTTTCTACACTTGAGACTTTCTCCAACTACAGCTATTTTATAGTAATATCCAACTTTTAGGTATAGATTTTAAGATCTGATCAGACAGGTGATCAAACCCTGCTTCCATGTCTAACCAACATGTATAATTTCAAGTAGACAAGCTGTCTCATAACTTCAGTAGGATAATTCATGTAAGGAGCTAACTATAAATTATCTATCTGATGGATAAGAATTTCTCTTGTTGTGATCACCAATAGCCTGTGGGAGTTCTGCTGGATGCAGGGAATGCAGGTCTGCTCCATGGAAGTGCCAAGCAGTTTTACTTACAACTGGTGTGGTGATACAAGAGAGGCTGCAAATAATTTTCTCATCAAGGAACAGACTCAGAAAACAAGAGACAAAATTAGTTAACACAGTGAGAGACTATTAAAAAAATATTTCCAATTGCTGTTTGCATTATTGCATATTAAAAATATTTTGTATTTTTTTCTTTTCAATAACTATTAATTAAAATTATACAAAACCTACCAAATGAGCATTTCTGCACTCTGCATTTCTTAGGCAAGTTCTTTAGTGTAACAGCTCTACTTTCTTAATTTATTTTGGGTTCTGGTATTTAGCATGAAGTCTTTACAGGGACATATTCTGGTACATTGACTTGGGCTGACTTGCTGCTAAACAACTTTTCCATGGAAGCAAATAGAACCACATGATCAGGAAAACACAAAGAGTGTCAGCTATACATCTAGTGCCTTGAAATCTGTGATAGATCTCTTGTGTTTAGTAAGATGGTACTAAAAGCATTTTCCTTTCTAAATCAAAGCTTTGCAAGAGCTTAGATGAGCTATGCAGGCTGAAAGGGACTTTCAGGGCACTTTTGTTTGAAGTGGCAGCCAGCCCAGGGAGTTCATTTAAAGTTGCCTGTCCAGCCCTAACGTGACCTCCTGTCTGCCAAACCTGTCCTGGGAGCAGAACATGTACCCAGGCAATCAGCCTGTGCCAATCTGAGCAACCTGCTTCAGTGGAAAGTGGGACTGGCACAGCTTGCCCAGAGAGGCTGTGGCTGTCCCATCCCTGGAAGTGTCCAAAGCCAGGCTGAATGGGGCTGGGAGCAACCTGGGCTAGTGGAAAGTGTCCCTGCCCATGCCATGGGACTAGGTGGGCTTTAAGGTCCCTTCCAACCCAAACCATTCCATGATTCTGAGGAGCAAAGCAGCATCTGTTTCTTTTTGAGTGATGTGGAAGGTGTATCCTCCTTCCTGTCCTTGGTGCTGGAGATGGAGAGTAGCTGTTCATTCCGTCTGTGTCTCAGCCAGAGGTATGCCTGCACCACCACCCAGCCTCATGCAGACACACCACCCATGTCTGATGGGGTATTGCAGTTCTCCTGTGAAAGAATAAACTTGGAAATGAAATATAAAAAAAATTTAAAACCCCATACTTTTCCTCATTCTAACCCATTCATGCAAAACCTGGTGAGGTCCACGGTTTCTGCTTCTGGGACTTGGTGTTTATTTTCCAGTTTTTCCCACATCTTGAGAACAATGCAGGTGTGTTCACTATGAATGAGTGTCCCCTAACTACTGTAGATTGAGGGAAAGGTCAAAGTGGGTAAGTGAGGAGGAAAAACACAAGGGCTCAAGGCTTCACAACCAAACTGGGGCTATGTCAAGGCACCAGTGATCTGCCTGGTCCCACTTGGGTGGTGCCAAGGATGTGCCCAGTCCTCACTTCCTCACCTGCTACACACCAGAGCAGGAGGAGCTGTCCTTCTGATGGTCTGTCACTCCAAAGCTTCAGCAGTTGTAGAGAAACATCAAAAGAACTCATTCTTCCCCTTGTTGCCCCTGACAATGTCCTGCCTGAAGTGAGGTGTTTAGAGCAGATGAGAGCAACACATTTTGTGGCTGGTTTGAGCAATGCACCCATTCCAGATGTAGGAGCAGTAAGTAAAACTGACTGCACCAAGACTATGGGTTTTTTGTTTTAATTTTGTTTCTGGATGTTACTTAATTCCATATCATAATTTTTTATGGCCTTAGGAAAGATTACCACCATGAAAACAGTGGTGAGGGAAGGAATAAAATAAATAAGTTATGGCTCATCATAGTGGGGTGTTCACTGGATAAAAGTTCAGTGTCACTGACAAAGAAAATTTAATTTTTTTCTCCTCTGCTGTTAATTCAAGATCAGTAAGTCTTGTTTTGTGGTCATAGACCCATGCACATATAGCAGCCTTTAGTAGTCATTTAGTCTGAAGTGCACATTGTGGAAAGGGTCAGTGTGGCCTCTCCATCTTAATGATAAAAGAACATTTGAGACAACTTTGTATGGCTTTTCAGGTGTACCTCAGGGCTGCATACAGACTTTGATCCTCATGATTAACAGGCACTGCAATGGAGTCTCAACATTTGAACACAAAAGACTAAATTCTCCAACACAATGGCTCACTGGTAGACTTTCAGAATTTATTCTCATTGGTTGCTCAGATCCTGACTAACAAAATGAGTTCCTGCCTGAACCATGACAGCAGTAAAGCCAGCTGACTTCATTTTGAGAAGGAAGAATCTTCCTTCCTGTCTACTCATTATTACGTGCTTCCCTCTTTCAATTTTTGTATCACATCCAGGAAAGCCCTGCTCATGCAAAGCAAAATATTTAAGATCTTTCATAAATGTTTAATGAAAAATACCATGAAGCATATACTTTAAGATAGATTCCAGTAACAGTCCACCTTAAGGATTTTAATGCCACAATGCATACCTGGTATTTTAGAATGAGCTAACCAACAGATAGGTGCCTCTGTGCAGGACATCTGTGGGGGGACTGTGACAGGCTTTCATCAGATCTCACAAATTAAGCAGGGTATGGTCTTGATGAATCTTGGACTTTGCCTGGAGACTACCTGTTTCTTTCTTCCTCTTAATCTATTTCCCAAATAGAACAGACTGCTAAACTTTGGTCAGAGCCAAAATATGCACTTCACTTAAGTTTAATTAAGGTTTGGAATTGATAAAGCTTGGAAAATGTCATATATATATATATATGTTGTATATGATTGGAGAAAGCTTGTTCTTATTTACTATATGAAAAAATGACAAAACTGTGGACTTTACATATAGAAGTGTGAAATTTTAATTTTTCTATGATATCTGCACAGACACAGAAAATCTGTGAGTTATCTCTTCCAGCCACTTTGGTATCTAGAAGGTGAATTCCATAGCAGGAGAACTGCAATATCCCACCCCAGTTATTCTGCAAGGTAACTTTCCACAGTGGTGGTTTGCTGCTCAGCAAACAGCTCTCTGCCTCCCTGTCAGATACCAGTGTGGCTCTTTCTAGTGCTAAAGGGAACCAGAAATGGGGTGGAAGGCAAATTATAGTGCTAGACATCAACACCAGCTGTGAGTGCTTCAGGGGCATCTTGGCACTGGGGAATGGACTTTGTTGTTACTGAGGGTGGAAGCTGCTTTGTACTCTGCAAGGTAAGGCATGTGCAAGTTTGCAGAACCGAACTGCTAGGTCCTGCTAATGGTGTTTATAGAGATAAAAGAAAAAAACTGTGCAAATCAAAAGCATTTCAGCTTGATTTCTAAATCTGATAAAGTTGTTTGTAAAAGGAATCAAATAATTTTTTACCCACACCAATTTTCATTAAGCCTGTTCAGATAAGTTCAGTTACACCATGTATGTCACCACATTCATCACTGACAAGACCAAAGCAGGAGTATTCCAGCTTTTCATGAATTGCCCAGGAGAATGCTAGAATTGCTGCCTTCCTGCAGCTTTCCCACACTGGCCTATCAGTTTTCTCTGGTTTAGCAAACCAAATACTTCTTGAAACACAAATTCCTTTGGAATCATTGTTTGCCACCCTTCAGATATTTTAACACCCGATTTTATTTTTATAAATTTTTATATCCACAGGATGTGTTTTCCACCATTTAACAAGATGCCCCTAGAGTAAAGTGATTTGAGACAAGAAAGAAAATCCTCATTATACAGTAGTTTGCCATGAAAATTCTGGAGGGCAGTGAATATCCAATGAAAATGGAAATGTAAATTTGCTAGTATGGCCATTACAATAGGACACATCAGGCCTGTGAGGCATTTCTGCTCTCCATGAGCCTTTCTTTGGTGTAAAAACATTGAATTTAGGTAAACTACAGATGTAACAGTCTTCAAGATATCCTGCTGTTACATATCAAACATTGCCTCACTGAAAGATTATTAAAAATTATTGCAGTGGGCCAGTCATACAGCAAATAAGATGTGTGTTAAAATCAGAATTCTCTTGCTCAGTGAACAGTAGGAACTTGCAGGAGACTAGCACTGGTTGCTGGTGCCGATCTGTGAATGGCATCTCAGGCAATGTCTCCCTTCCTTCTGCTGAAGCCTAAGGATTCATTGCTGGCTTCATAGCAACCATCCCAGCTGGCAGGTGGGGGAGGATGTGATCCAAGGCTTTGCTGGTGTTCCCCCATCACTATGGCATAGAGGGATGGGGACCATGCCCTCACTCTTCTCTCAAGCAGGCATTTAGCCCAAGGCATGCTCTGCCCTTGTGTGAGTCATCCCTCAACTCACCCATCCCTTTCATTCCTGACCATGCCAGCAAGCACACTGCATAGGATATCAGGCACTTCTTCGGGTGAGCTCCTTAAAGACATCTCTGCCTTCCATTTGGTGGGAATGGACATGCTGCTGTGTGCAGCCCCCAGGTCTGGGGCAGCAGCAGTGGGGAGAGCAGCACAGGGCTGCACAGCGCAGCCTTACTGGGTTTCTGCTTCAATAACACATGTGCTGAACCATGATTTCCCAAAGCCGGGGTGGAAAACAAAACTGAAAGCCTAAACATATGCAGATGGCAGTCAGAGCCCAGGACAATCCTGCCAATTTCTACAACTGATACGCATTTAAAATATTTACTTAGGAATTCTTAATTAAGTCAACCATTTGGTAGTGGTGTAGGGTTTCAGATGTGTCGCAGTGTCACCACAAAATACCTCAGTGGTTCCTGCTAACAAAGAACCCACTATGTGGATTTTTTGTCAGAGATGGTGGGGCAAGTTTGCGGTACAGTGTGCCAAAAAGCTGCACAGCTCCCCTGCTATTAATAGGGTTCATGTGTTCATCTCTTCATTCCTTGCTGAAAACAAATCCCCTGCCCAGCAGCAGTTTCAGGTGAATATCGAGAAGCAGAGCTGGGGTGGGATCACAGTGACCCTACAGCTGCCTACCCAAGGGCTTGCAGTGAGACTGGCTCGGTGGGAAGGGCACGCTGTGCTGTTGCGCAGCCAGGAATGCAAGTGAGGGAGGGTGCTGGAGGAGAAGTTCTTGAAGCTAGTCCTGGGCTCCAATAAAATGTAATTTGCCCAGGGAGCGTAGATTGGCAGAGAATTTTTAAAGCAATTTTTAGTTTTTCAGTGGAAAGGTTAAAAGAAGCTTGAAGAAGTGTTTCATCTGCATGCAATGTATTGTTGGTTTAATCTCTTATTTTACACCTTTTGGGGTGTATTTGTCAGAATGGTATATTAAACTTCTTGGAGAAATCTCAGTACACATCTATGCCTGTGCAGGAGCTTGGGAACAACTCCAAAGATTGGTTAGGTACTGCTCTTTATCTATAAGAAGACAGTTCAGTTTCATAATTTTATCTAAATTCAGATTCTTTTAATGAGAATGAAATTTAGATTTTTTCTTCTCATGTGTTTGTACTGCTGTTCATTATAAGGATTTACTTTATATATTTTCCACCTGTGCAAAGACTTGTAAACTGCTGCAGAGTTCCACATGATGACCTTCTTACATTAAAATTAATCAGAAGTTGCAAGGACATGATAACACTTGAAACCCATAAAATGACTCGTGCTCAAGTTAAGTGAATGCTTGCTTTTGCAAATATAAAATGGGGGCTCAAGCAAGCCAACAAGGAATGAAGAGTACATTTCTGTTCCAAAAAGCAGTTTTTAAAACTCAAGTGGCCTTATTGTTTATTTTCTGAAGTATTTTAAAGATCTTACTTTTAGACATGACATTAGAATATCTAATAATTATAATAATAATAATCTAATAATTTTCATTTCACTTTGTGAAAAGGGAAGCTGGAGTTGCTTAGGTCCTACAGAAGAGATACAACTGTAGCAGGAAATACATTTGAAGGGAGAAATTTCTCTTTTTATAACAGGGTTCATCTGTCTTTGCATAAGTAAGAAACATTATTTCAGAAAATAATCTGAAACTTGTCTCCACTGCCATGAATTTCTGCTTGCTGTGACACAATCCTAGTTATTTTTTTAAAGGATAAAAACCCTGATGTTTCAGAATTCTTATGCAGAAACCAAGCCTTCCAAAATTTTGTTCATCAGGATTAATTTGATGGAAGTTTGAACTGCAATGTCCTATCCAAGCCCAGAACCAAGCAATTTTTTTTGTGTTTGTGTGTGTTTTTTGGTTTGTTTGTTTGTTGCTGTTAGGTTGTTCTGGTTTTTCCTGTGGTTTTTTGGGTTCTTGTTGTTTTTTACATTTAGGCATAATTCTGTTTATAGATATTGCTCAATTTTGGTGCTGGTGTTTCCCTTGGATTAATGGCATAGGCATGAAGAAATGTGAAAGCTGTTCATATGCCAGACACTAATGCCAGTTCCTCAGGATATGTGCCATTATTCCACAAAGTCTGTTTATGCAGATAAGCCATGTGGAGGATGTTTAATTGGATAGCCCATGTGGATGATCCAGCAGAACTTTCTGAGCCATTTGGAGACTGTTGTGGTGCAGGATGGTTGCAATTACTATAAACTGCATCAGAAATCTTAACAAAGTGCCACACTCAGGAGTTTCTGGTGATAAGAATCAATGCAATTTGCACCACAAAGAAAGATTAGGTGAAAGAAGATGCCAAAATGTGGCATGGAGGATCTGCCTTTTGACAGCTATAAAGTGAAAGAATCTCCATCTTTGAAAAAAAATAATGTAGCCTTCAACCTGCCAAGGGGCAGGAGCACAGCACAACCCTTCTGAATGTGTGATGAATTCACAAACTGAGGGATGCCACAAGAAATAGGGGAGAGGAAGCTTGAAATGCTGTTGGGTGCATTTCTTTAATAAAAAAAGTTTTTCCAAAACCTCAGTTTCATGATTCAGCATTTCTTTTGGCACTGTAACAATTTAAAAGTAGGCTAAACAAGTCTGAGGGAATATGCTGGTAAGTTCAGGCCAGAGAGGGGAAAGTTTCTGGAAGTAATAATAGAAAGACTAAGACCCCTTCCACCCCCAATAATTGCAGTTTAATTGTTAAAATACACTTCACAAGCACACAATAATTATGACACCCTCACAATACCTTCTGAAACAGATATGATCATGCTTATCATGCTTATTTTCTGGATGAATAAACCAACCCACTATATCAAAATACTTTGACCAAGACCTGCTCCAAAAACAACGGGAGACCAAAGAATATACCCTTTAACCTAATTATGAGACAGCAGTGGCGTGTATGAAGGAAGCAACTTAACTGAAAATTATACATTCAGATGTTGTGGCCAATTCTTGCTTTCCTTTGTTTTGAAAGTCGTAGGGTTTTGCTGCTAAACTTGAGAATAATTAATGGAAACTGTGGAAGCCCATCAGTTTTAAAAAAATGATGTCAGGAAGTTATTGCACAGTTTTTGTCAGTTTTTTATTTTTAAAAAAAGTATTTATATATCATACAAATTTTTAGATGTAATTTTTGCTAGTAAGTTGGTGGCATAGCCTCAGTAACTTGATGAGCATCAGGCAGCTACAAGACCAGAACTGTGTGTCTTGTGCACGTGCCAAGCATCACATGGAATTTTGAATGCCTTGTGCGTGTCTCTTTCTTAGGAGTCAGCCCCAGATTTCCTCAGGGTTAGATTTTCCTGGAAGGGTCAGTGTCTGAAGCAGCAATAGAAATGGTTTACCAGGTAGGAAGGTCTTGCAGTATGCTTGGGCACCTGGTCTGTCCCAGGGGACTGGGCAAAGCCAGGTGGAGAGGATGGGGTAAGAATGGGGCACAGCATTTTAGTATCATCAGAGAGTGTATGCTGCTGGATTTGACACATTATTTATTAAGGAAAAATGCTTTCACTTGTGTCTTACTTCAATATTTTCAGAATGTCCATCCTACATCGTGTGGAGAGTGGATGGAGTCAGAGAGAGAAAAGCTCCATGACCTTTCAAAGAAAATAGCACTTTCACTTTTCAATATTGAGAAGTATCTGATTTAAAGAAAAAGAAAAATTAAGTATTGATACTTTCCTCTATGATTTTCATTAGTTTGTGAAGCCAGAGAATAAAGGTCATAAACCACTATAAAGAGAATCTTATCCCTATATCAAACATAATACTTTTTTAAGATGATCACATCTCTTGGAAAGTCCTAATTTAAAGACATCACTATTTAATTTTTAAAAATTTTTATTTTAAAGTGGAGAAATACTTTTTGCCAGAAAGAACCCCTTAGCTCAAAATCTGCATGAACCTCAGGGACTCTCTGGTTCCAGTTGATACTCCAGTTTTGTTGCTCAGCACCCAGAGGAACACAAATAAAAGCTGCAGGTCTGAGCATTCATGCTCCAACACTGAGAGTGCTCAGACTGCAGCTACCTTTTGTTGTTACTTCAGTTTAATAGGCAGAACAACAGGACATGCATGCTCTCTGTGATGCCCTATTTCTATACCCATAACCCCCCTCTGCCACCATAAATAAAAACCCACAAGCAGAGTGGGTCATCATGGAATTTCCATTCCACAGAAATAGCAGTTTCTCATTTTGGCTAGGGAAGAGCTTCCAATTTCACCCTCCTTGCTCTGGCTTTACTGTATCTCATTGAAATGACAAAATTAAACATTGATTTCATTAAAATGCAGCATTTAAGTAATTTTGCAGTTACCTTGTGGTGAAGTTGACAAATTCATATATAATTCTTTAATTTTGTTTAGTCAACGTTTCCCCAAGGGAGCATTTCCAGTAGGAAATTTTTAACACTAAGATGAATGGCTTAGGCTGATGTTCAAGGTGGGAAGTAATATCATGAGGCAGTCAGTCTGCTTGTCCAGAGACAGCTGAAGCATCTCCACACAGGCCTGTCAGGTACTCAGTAGATGTGACCAGAGGCACCACCAAAAGTGTACCCATTGTTGTCCTATTGTTTTCAAAATATTACCATTTAAAATGTAAGCTGTAAAAATGTTGAAAAATGAGCCTGTGAAGATGTTGAAAAGTGAGCTGAAAAATGAAAAATAAATGTGCTCAAGTGAAAACATATGGCAGGTGCAAGTTATATGCAAACTTCATAATGAATTCTGAAAATATACTTGAAGAATGAGAACTGCAAATATTTCTAGTCTGGATTGCACATATTAAGGATCGCTCCTATGTGCTCCATGTTTGCCAGATCTAAAAGCACAGTTATGCTGGTGAACTTCATTAATCATTCAATACCCTGAGCATAATAATGGGCAAGAGTGTTGGTGGTGTCAAGTCATTTCCTAAATTGTGCTTAACAGTTTCAAATGAGGGGTGGATGAACTGGCTGCAGTAACTAAAATACTAAGTTTGAACCTGCATTCAAAATAGACATGAGTTTCAGACATTTGGGGATGATGGCTTATCACTATTTTCTGATTTTAAATGAGTCTTTCTTTCCACATCTCACAAGCTGATGTCTCTGTGTAGGACTGGAAACAAAAGTGCCAAAATTCTATTTTTTGGTTTTTTTTCTGGCACACATCAGATCAGGAACTACTTCAAGATTTCCAGGCTGCTATACCAGACCAGAGACATTGTGCCAAGCTGGCATAATTACAGGAACTTGACCTCCAACCCTTCCCCTTTTGCACAGCGCCTTCCCAACCACACAGCAGCACCTGGTCACCTCAATTTGGTTGTAACGTATCTTTCTCCTTTTTTTCTTCAGAGCATTGTCATCTGTGGTGGCTTTAGGAGCTAACATAATCTGCAACAAAATCCCAGGCCTGGCCCCTCGGCAGCGAGCAATCTGCCAGAGCCGCCCTGATGCCATCATTGTGATCGGGGAAGGGGCACAAATGGGAATCAATGAGTGCCAGTACCAGTTTCGGTACGGGAGGTGGAACTGCTCTGCGCTGGGAGAGAAAACAGTCTTTGGACAAGAGCTTCGAGTAGGTAAGGGTGTCTACTACGGTGCTGTAGGGATCTGTTTGGGATGGTTTTCTTTTGCCTTTCTTGCTATGGTCCTGCAATGATTTATAACCCTCAGAGTTCAACAGCGATGCTTCCAGAATAACTGTGCGTTTCCACTCACTGAAAAGTAACTGGCAAGAGACATGAAGTCTCCAGTGATCTGTAGATGAAGTCACTCATATCTGTGCAACTTCAGACCCAGCAATGGCCTCAGTGCCTGCACAGCCATCCAAGGTTACAGCCCATGAAAAGAATATTTCCAACCATTGTCTTGGTAAAGGTTGTCATGATAACCGTGGTGAACATTCATTATGGCCAATCAAAAAGGAACAAAAAGCTCAGAAAAATCCCTCTGCAGACTTCCCAGAAGCTTAAGTAATGGGAGAGTCCCAAATAATTGATGGAAGTACTGTGCATACCACACTGCTGTTCCAATATGTGGCAATGATACATTTTAATGTTGCTATCATACTGAAAAGAAAATAGTGCTAGTGATTTGAGGCAGGAAACCCATTCAAAGAAAATAATACATGGCCTTGGCCTGACAAGCTGTTAGCTGTCAGAAGTTAAATCAATACCTTTTCATTTACCCTATGTCTGATATTATTTCACTGGGGAGATTATGTAAACTTTTTTTCCAGCACTGAGGTCACTATCTTCCTCATCACCCAGCTGGGTATCCTTAGCTTATTCCTGACCTTTTCTTTCTCCCCCAAGGGCTGCCCACTCTCCTGTCTGCCGCTCTGGGTTGGGATAACATATTGTACTGTGTGGCTCTCTCAAGGGCACTCAAAGTGATACCATCTCAGTGGGGTTGTAGTCTATTCTTCTTGTGTCCCATTTTTCTTTGGGTGATACCTCTTGGATTCAATGGTTTGGGTGAGCCTTGTGCTTCCAACACAGCTGAGTGTGGTCAGACAGAAGATCTCATTAAACCTGTATGAAAAAAGGCAGAACATTTAATTTCATCTGTGCAAAGAGGTGTTGACTCACCTGGTCATGTGGTGCTTTGGTTGTTAGTGGTGGTCAAGGCTTCAGGGTTTTTTTCTGACACCCTTGTGAAATGAACGCCAGAAACTGAGGTATGTTTGGGTCAATAAGGGAACAAAATATTTTTTGAAAGAACATCCAAATTTGAGAGTCTGGATGAGGTCTGGGTGCTTTAAGGCCACAGTGGTTCAGTAAAGTGTTGCAAGGGAAAAATCTGTTGGCATTGGGAAATTGACTTACATTTGTAGTGGATCTGTCATACTCTGAGCTTTACATTACATTCTCAAGGCATCATATTCAGGAATTAACCGAACTTTTGACTCCTACCTTAAAATTTAAATGAACCAGAAAAAAATCTAGTCACTTGTCTTGACTGTTAGAAGCATGGTCTGGTCCTCCTTGGGTGGTGTTATTTTTGCTTGCTTTCGGTTGACAACCAGAATTATGTTCCTGTCAGAAAATATACATCTGCCAAGCATTCTGTACTTCTTTGTGCTCTGTTTTCATCTGCCAAAGCTTGCAGACATGCTCTGACCTTAGATAAGCGAGTTGTCTTACCTTCTGTGAGGTCCCTTATGGCCTGAGAAGAACCACTTTGGAGGGTTGTACCAGAGTTGGTGTCATCACAAAGCTATTCAGTGAAAAGGCTTTCATCACTTCTGCTCTCCTCTTCAAGCTGAGAATCATCTGCACCACTGTGCTCATGGGTAACAATCCTCTTCACCAGAGAGACTCCTTTCATCCCCAAAACTTTGCAAGTGAGTGCAGTTCAAATGCCTAAAGAGGACAAGTTGTAGTTGTGCTTTAATTCTCAATGTTTCTGCACAAAGTGAGAGCTACAAGGAACAGAAATTATTTGTCATTAGGATGGACCAGCTATCAGACTGGTCAGACTATACAAAGTTTGAAGGAAACAGGGTTTCTTGAGCCAGTATTCAAGCCATGTTTGCCAAAATATTTACCAGGTTCTTGACCTCTTCACTGAACCTGGGTGGTTTCTTGCAAGTCTGAAATGACTGATGTGGAATTTGGTGGGTTATTTTATGGGTTAACCCAAACACAGATGAAACTTGGCTGTTGCAGCTGAGTTCTGCTTTGACATTTGTTGGGTGTGAAACCACAGAGACTCTAACAGTTGCAGAAGGTTTACACGACCCCTTCCAGCCGAGCCAGATGAGTTCCTTGCAGGTCTATAAAGGATCTCATAATCCACAAGTCTTTATTTTTTTATTACTGCAGTAGCACCCAGAGATGATGCGGTCAGTACCTAGGAAAATGATAGGGTTAGGAAGTAGTGTTATTACACTAGAAACGGGGAAAAAGGTAAAAAATGGTCAATTATTTAAAAACCCAACTACTTAAAAGATACAAGGTACTCCTAAGCATAAATATTCATATGTGTAACAAAACACACCCTTGTCTGATGCAGAAACACATTTGGTTCTGCCTGAACACACTGGAGAAATGACTAAAACTAAAAAAAAGACAGGCATGTTTTTCACTTCACCCCAAAGGAAAACTTTGTCCCAGAACCCCTTGGGGAGATGAACACTGAAGGTGAGTTATTCAGGTCTCAGGGTGGGGAGGGAAAGTAAGCAGTGATAACATATTAATTACTCTCTTGCTGCATGGGAAGGAGAGGACCTATGCTTTAGCCACTGACCAAGACTCTACCACTACACTGACAAGTACAGATTTACGGTTGTTCTAACTTCGATTTTGATGCAACACTCCCCCTTCAAGATTCAAAGCAAACACTCAGACTCACCCAACATGAGGTTTCTCCAACAGATTGTTGCTACCATCACCTCTTGGGTGCCTTTATGTTCTAGCTGTGCATGTCTTCCACCCACCACCAAGCCAGAAGTCATGACACAGGAACATGTGTCCCCCCTTGTAATTTCCAGGGATCCTATTGTGCCAGGACTAGTCCTCAGTTTAGTAGCTAAGCTCTAAGATGGTTCAGTGAGGAGTTATTTATTCAAAGAGGTACTTCAGTGAATGAGGGCTGCATCACCAATACTGTATATGTAATCTGTATTAAAAACAATTGAAATAGTCCAGAGGATGGAATAACAGTTGTAGAAATGATGGGGCATTCACGTTGGTGTGAAAGATTTATAGCAGCCAGAGATAAAAGTGACAGAGAAATCTAAATTACTAGCATGAACAAAGGCTGTAGCATGGGATGAATTAGCCAAGCAATGTGTGTGCATAGCTTATTTTGATATATTTATAGCTGGGAACTCTTCCATAGTCATGTCATCCCCAAAGAAAGTCAGTCCTACACTTACTTTACTCATGCTGTCCTTGTACATACTTGTATTTGTCACCTTCCTGAGCTCATCCCTAGTTTTCATGCCAACTTCTCACATAATCTTCTGTACTCTCCACTCATTCTTCTTGCTTTAAGTCTCTTTAAAGATTGCCTCCCAAACAAATTGATTCAAAAATAAATATTAAAACTTTTAAAACTAATACAAAAATATATATCAAATGTTATTACTAGTAATCACTGTTGAAAAGATAATTGCCCTTCTAACATTCTGATCTGGATGAATAAAGCCTCTGGTCCTATCAGGTTGTTGATACAACACAGCTCCAGCACTAGGTCTCTATTCCCCCAAATGATGGGCAGAACAATTTGTCACACACTTCTAAAAGCTGCAGATCATTAATAGCATTGGAAACAAAGAACTCCACCCCCAAAAAGAAAGCAGTGCAGGCTCTGTAGTATGAAGCCTTAATCAATAACAATACTGTTGTTCTTTGACAGTGGATTATTCTGGCTAATAATTTGTGCATTGACCTTTTCCACTGAAATCCTTTAAACTGAAGTGCTTATGAACAGGCAAAACTCTTACCAGTGCTAAATCCAGGGCAAAACTGAGCTCTTTTGGTGTTTTGGAAAGTAGTATCTGTCAAGATATCCAAAGTGATCCTTACCTGTCTTTCTCAGACTTATGATGTGGAAAATGATAATGATTTAGCAATATTTGGCTGTGTCACTGGAGCAGTGATTTGGCAAATCATTAAACTGGACACCTGACAGGGAAATACTAACAAGTAGGCCAAACCCAAGGGAGTTCTGAAGTTGGGCTTTTTTTTTTTTTAATGTCTTACCCTTTGTTTTGATCTGTAGTTTCCTGGTGTGTTGAAAGGATGCATCTGAAGGGAAGTTACAGCTCAGCTTGCTAGGGAAGGATTAGGAGAAGAACACGTTAAGAATTTTCCTATCTCTTCCCATTCACTCAACATTTGATCCACTCTCCAGGCAGAAAGGGGGGGTGATAGGAGAAAAACCCTACAGTTTTAGAGACAAACAAAATCTGTGCATGGATTTTATTAACCCCCAGGTGAAGAAGACTTTTAGCAAACACAATCAGAACATAAACTTCAATGTCAGAGTTCTCTACAAGCATGCACTTGTACATATGCACACATAAACCAGGGAGAGGATGGATAATTCCAAACAGAAGACTGGGAAATGCAGGGGGACATCTTCTGAGGGAGAGAAATACTCTCACTGAAGGAGAGAGATACTCATAAACAACAGTTTATTCTGTACTGGAAACAGATAACATTGTCAGTCCACTCTCGATCCCAAGTTTCAACTGCAGGCCTGAAAAAACATGGGAATTGGGCATGAAGAATATCTAAGTGATGGAGTCATGGAGAAGTGGTTGGCATCTTATCATACATGCTGAGGGGTTGTCAGCCAGTAAATTATTCTTGGTTCAGGCCATATATAGGCTTAATTAAATTTGGATTCCACTGGATTTGAATCCAGTAATTTTTATTCTGGGCTATGATGATGGTTTAACCGAGATGCCAAATGTTCATAAAAACTTCCTACCAAAAATGGGAGGAGTAGAGAGGCGCATTATTCTCCAAAAATGGATATTTAGGTCCAAGAAGATGGATTAATCTAGCACAGTAGTGTCTAGTGTGGTATGAATTGGCCAACTTGGAAATCTGGGCTTTCAGTGTGAGCAGAAAACTTCCAATACATGAAGACAGGCGGCATTCTTAGGAATGCTTTACAACCATAGTTGTGCTTTAGTGCTATCAGCAAGTCAATAAAGGGAACCATAAATGAATCCAGACAGTTTGCTAAAGTAAGTACATTTCTAGCTCACTTTTTGCCTTTATTTATTCCTGCCATTTCTTTCTCTGCTACTTTATGTTCTCATTTTCAATTTTTTAAAATCAATTTATGTTGTTTGTTATATGTTTGTTAAGGCTCAGTGATATTCATATATCAGGTTGACTGTATGTTTATTATTCTAACATCTGTGTATTTATTATGGGAAAATCTATCTTTACGAACTTGCACTATATCCAATAAAAACAATATGAGGAAAAACCCGAATTGTACAGCTGGAAACAATTTGGAGGGAGAAAATTAGTTGGAATTAGATTATTTTAAATATGATACAGAGCAGGGTACACACTTCACTGACAGAAAGGCAGTAATTATCTTTGTCATAGCAGTAGGTGCTATGATTGGTTTAGGCATTTGTCAGCTATGGGGAACCTCAATTGCACAGTGGCTTTTTGGACCTAATGTGGAAAAATTTGGGGTTTTTTGTTGTTGTCGTGTAGCATGGGCCCAGACAACAATGTCCTTTGAGCTTTCAAGCAACTGAGCAGAAAAAGATTTGTTTTCAGTAATTTGAACTGGATTTCTCTGTTGGTGCTAGAATATAGTGAAAAACCTTCCAGTGTGAGGGGTGGCTTCTCAGGACGTGGCATCAGCTTTCAGCTCCTAGTACAGCAGGCAGTCAGGGATTCCAGGAGAGAGGTGCACAGGATGCATTCAATTGGCTGCAATCTGTACTAAGGATGTGTGCAGCTCCAGAAGATGATGGAGGATCAATACAGACGGTGTCTTTATTGCTCATGTAGCCAACTTGGAGTGCCTGCTGATGTCCATTTCCCAAGATGCCATGTGGAGTCATTGCATTTGCACGTTTGATTTAGTTAAAGTATGAATACCATGGCAAAATTTAATGATCTGTGACTTAAGCAAGCATAACTCTTAGTAGAAGCACAGTGGTGCATAACAAGGTATATATTTCTTGGTTATTTGGACAGGGAGAGTTTTTTCATTATTAGCTTGAATAAAAAAAAACCCCAAAAACAAGACATGTATTATGAACCTCCAGCTAGGTAAGTGGCTGGCAGGTAGAGGCAGGCACTGAGGTAAAAGAGGTAAAACCTCCAAAATCTGTGGACTTCTTCCACGTGCTCATCTTGCAGGAAGCATTTACCACTGTTCAAACAGTCATTGCAAAGCCTTCTCTTAAAACGTCTCAAACAGCACCTTTATTTTCACAACTGGCATGCTGTTGCTGGAAGGAGAAACTAAAATATGTTTAACCTTTAAAATGTCCAGTCTATTTGTCCTCAATTATTAGCTATATATTACTGCAGAAGGACTCTGGTGTGTCAGTGTCTATCCCACAAGTTGCCTTACAGAGGCAAAGCTGAGCTGTTCCATCCAAAGCCCTGCATGCTGGTCTGAGTTATGCTGCAGGCAGTGAGAAAAGTCCTCAAAGGCAGGCTGCCTTAGCAGAACAGTTTCCTCAGTGCACTTCATCTCAGTTGGAAGCTAAACACTGGAGAAAAGGTGTGATAATGTAGCAATTACAAGGCAAAGTATGTGAGAGGGCATTTCAGTTTGCATTATCATCTTTGGGGGAAATTGAGGAGCTGATTCAAATGGTTCATACTTTCTTGCTGTAGAAGGGTGGATAAGCTTTCTACTATCACAAGTAACAAAGTAAGACAGTAACCCAAACCAGAATAGGAAAATAAACCCTCCCAGCTGGAGAAAGCTGAGGTTGTGAAGGAGCAGTAAAAAAAGTTATGAAACCACTAAGGTGCTAAGAATTTGTATTTTTTTAACTGGGGAGACAGGCTATTGTGGGAGTGTAGGTTCAGACTCTTAATGTCTGTCACGTGGATGTTTTTAGAAGAAGAAAAATATATTTTTATACTGAGAAAGTAGTGTTTTGAAGAAACATCCTATTTTGACAGGATGGAGGATTCCCAGCTTGGTGAATCCATTTGAACATTTGTGGGTGATAATTTCTCTGTGCTTTAAAAATTTCTTAGATGCAAGAACCTCAAAATGATTCAGGGAAGACTTAGTAATGTTTTCAAAATACATTGTAAATCATAGAGGAAAAGACAAACTTAAATGGACAGTACCATTTGTAAATTATGGGTTGACCGAAATAAATATTGTTTTACTTTACTAGAAAAACTGTCAGTTTGCTACATTAATTTTATAATATTTATTTTTTTGTCTTCCTATAAAAGAAATAAAAGCATATATTGTATGCAGCATATAATAATTTCCAGCCACGAAGAGACAGATTTTTATATATCTCGATTTATCTTCTCCTTGTCTTCCTTGTCTTTTTGTAAGGTTTTACTGTTTAGTTCAAGTATAGCTCAATTGTGTTTTTCTTCCCTCAAGGGTCATGAGTGTGAAGAATATTAAAAATTCTCTTAAATTAAAATGTTCTTGTTGCCATTTAAATATTACTTATTTGGCAGCAAATTTTCTGTAAAAGGCAGATATCATTATTCCAAACACAGTATTAATATGGTAATACAATTACTTGGTGAGCTGTGTGTGGATTGCAGCTGGATGAGGAATGGTGGTTATTGATCTGAATGAATTCTGGAATTTCCATTTTAAAGAAAGGGCTTCTGTTTCATTCCATTTCATATAAAAGTGAAGATTTTCTTGGAACTGGTGCTTTTCTGTAGACATTTTCAAATCTAAATACACTGACATACCTGACTGTGAGCAATTCCATTTTTGTTGTCAGAGCACTTAATTTTAAATTTGTTCCATGCATTGATGTAAATTAATGCCAAGAACTGTAACTTGGGAGACTCAAGTCTCTGGATTTCCTGAACTCTGCTCTCACGTGCTTCCATGGGTATTCTGGGACCCAAGGTCCCATAACACTGCACAGCTTGGTAGGAAACATCATATAGCACAACACACTGTCTTCCTGTGACCCTAAACCTCAGATCTCCTGAAAAACCAATGGACTGACATGGGGATGGGGTTTAAAACATAATTTCCATGGTTCACTAACAAAACAAAATGGATGGTTTTTACTGTATGGAATTGCTCCATTAAAGTATCAGTATAGAAAAGCAATATTTTGTGGGGAGAAGAGTGGGTATTCATAAGTTTTGGCATTTGATCATCCTACTGTGTACTTAGGTGTAGTGAAAAGGAAACAGGAACATGTGATGGGGCCTTGGGTCTGTGATGATCGTTTCCTGCTCAGCACTGGCAAGAAAAAAAAAGTCCCCCTTTTCTCTTTTAGCTTTGTCTGTAGCTATCCAGGGTAACATTTTCCATATTACTTTTCTGGTTTCCCTTGGGATGAGTCAGTCAGAGTTCCTCTGGAAAAGATAGTGTGCAAATTCTAGGCTATGGTTTTGCTGAACACTGTACCAAAGCTTGGACACAGGGCTAACTTTGCATAGCAGCTTTAAGCTTGGCATTTCCTTACTTCCGAGTGCCTCCAAGGAACATTATTGTTCATTTAATGTCATTTTTATCACTTTTAAATAAAATTTCTGAGTACAAATGTTCCATAGCACACTGACTCATTAGTTATTTCATCATCCCAGTCCTATTGGTCAATGACTTACAATGTAATGCATGCTTAAACCTGGAAGGCAAATGACATTAAAAGTCAGATAAAGTGGGACTCAGCTTAATCAAAAGGGATGGGGGCCAAGTTCTTGTCCTGTTGCTGTCAGTAGAAATTTTGCCAGATTTCTGGTTTCACCAGAACCACTAAAAAGTCTCCTGGCTTTTGGTTATGAGCAGAAGTTTGAAAGTGAAGCTGAATTTCATTGAGTGAGTGGGCTAAAACCCAATTAGTTAAATGGCAGTCAACCATACAACATTTGACTTTTTGAGTACAGACCAACTTTGCAAACAAGCAGGTGCTGCCAAACCCTGCCACTGCAGGGGAAGTTCTTTATGGAGGGTGACAGGGAGTGCAGGACAGCACCTGCTGGTGTGTGATCCAATAATAACTTAGGGTTCTAATGACTTTGGACATTCCCTGAGCTTTACTACTGCAGTTAAGTGTGTTGTCAAAATCTCTTCCCTAGAATTACAGATGATAGGTTTGGTCATCTAGTCCAACCTCTACATCAAGCAAGACAGGCTAAACATAACATTAGACTTTGGAGTTACATGTGTAGCAGCATCCCTCCCTTTCCTCCTCTGTTCTTAGGGGTAGGTTCTGTTTGGTAAACTATTTAAATTGAAAAGCTTGAAATGCAGAGAAAAGCATGTACGAACATTACAAAACCCACAGCATTTATCTGCACATTTTGCTTTGCAAACAAGTATTTTAGCATTCAGGATTAGATCACTGATCCATGCAGTTTGCCATCGTGCCTCCAGTCACGAGTAATTTCTTTTCCTAACAAAGTGGCTGGTGTATTGCAAAATATTACATCTGACAAATACCTCATTTTCTAATTGACAAATTTTCCTTTGTGCATATCGTATCATCAACCTTTTGGCATTGGATTAAATTGTGCATGACTGTAGTTTATTTCTTACTGATGTTCATACTATGAAGTATAGTATTATTATTACTGATAGAAAAGGAAAATTAAAAAAAAAAATAGAGCAAGCAAGCAAGAGGACTCTATAATCTATTATTTGGAGGCTTGAAAAAGTGAATCTAGCATTGTAGTACATTGACTACAATGACTACAAAGGTAGTCATTCTCTCAGGATTCAAACTGGCCACTGACCTCAGCTGTGCTTTTTTACATGCTTAACTTTAAACCTTCCATTGTAAATGCTATTAAAGAGGCTTTGAAAGTGTTTAATTTTAAAGGCAGAACCAAGTGGTTTGCAGAATATGGAAGTCATAGTGAAAGCCAACATGCAAGATCAAGCCAACGATGGGTCCTTCTGCCCATTCCAGATCCACTTGGAGCGGATCTAGGAGACTGCTTTTAGCCACAAGTGTAATTTCTTGCTATCTGTAATGCTCTCTCCACTGCAGAGGTTCAACCTTCAACTCTGGGGTTGCGTGAGAAGGATGATTCCTGAGACTTAGCCAGTGTCACTTAAATGGGCTTGAATTACTGAGGAGTCTTTTTGGTTTGCTCTCACCCCAGGCAGCTCACTGGTGCACTGGGGGAAGGCACTGCCATCTCTAGATAGAAGCTCAACAGACACCCACAGAGCTGCAGTAGACTTTACTGCTTTATTCAGGTTGCTAAAACAAAAAAAATTACTCATGGATTGTGACTTATTTTTACATGTTCACTCATTTCTTTACCAAAATGTGGAAACTCATTTTCTGTCTGATTCAGCCTCCAGCCATCTTGTTCAGAAGAGATCTCCATTGTAAGTCCCATCAGACATGGTCAGTGCAACCTTGTAGTTCCTGAGGGGAATGGCACAAGAGGTAGAAGTGGTTTCTCTCTGCTGCTGATTTAAAGGGTTTCAGACAAAGGAAGAAAAATGAGGAGCCCCTTCCTCACTTCTTTCCTTTGTCCCAGTTTCACATCACACAGCTCCAGGCATTTGCTTGAGATGGCTGAGATAGGAACTTAGTCAGGCTGTATTCCTTGTATGGTCAAAGAACAGGGAGAAATGCTTCCAGAGGGTGATTTGGATCTTAATTTGACTGCACAATGGTCCCTATTGCCTACCCTGGGAGATTAGACTCTCTTAATACCTAATTTCTCTTTATGTCTGAAATTTTTCTATCTTTATGTATGTAGCTTCTCAGGGGTGCATTTGGTCCTCTGGTAAAATCCTACCTGCTTGCCCTACACAGCAGACATGGAAACATGATCCCTACTTAAAGTCCTACCAACTCTTAGTACTCAACCACCCGTAGTACCTGCAAAAGTTGTCTTAGCTAAGGACTTTTAGACAGATAATGACAAAACCCAAAAATAAATGCTGCAACCACAGGCTCCACCACTGCTCTTTGGAAATTTAAGAAGTGGGAGTCCAAAATTACCACCAGATGGTGCACCTATTTAGCAAGTGACAGAGACATGTTACACAAAAAATGAAAGCCACAGCCTCCAGCAACCCACCAAGTAGCTTCCCCTGCTCTTTACTTTCAGCTGTGATATAAATTGAATGTGTTTGAAACATGGACCTGCTGGTCGTCCTATCCTGTTACATTTAATATGGAGTATGTTTTCAATCTTTGTGATGGAAGCCTTTCAACTCCCCGGCCAGGGAGATGAGGGAGTGGGAAAGAGTGAAGCAGACCTATAAATTCATGTGAAGGAAGAAGGGAAGAAAAACGGATGGACCAGAAGCAGGAAAAAATGATAGCGGTGAAGGGCAATGACAGGATCCAAAATCAGAAGTGGCCAGCACAGAACACCTATGCATTGCTGTTTTAAGTTGAGGCAGTTCTGGCTATCAATGGTGGGTACCTGTCAGTGCATTTCTGAAGGATAATTTTGATGTCTATAGTTTGGAAATTTGCTAATGCCACTGTCTCAGGGAGAATGAGACAGGGTATTTAATCAAGTGCATGGCAAAGGTGGTGAACTTTCCTAAACCATCTGGTGGGTTTTATTCTCTGGCTGCTTCTTGCTCCTAAGCATTTGAGTCCTCCACACTCAGAAGGATTAGCACAAATCAACAAGCATGTATTTACTGCCATATTTGTCACAATGACAAAAGACCATGTGATTCTTTCAACTAGATTTTCTGGACATCAATATATTATCATGTGCAGCACATAAACAGGTACTATTTCCAATCCTTGCTTTAAAGAAAATTCTAAAGTAATAACTATGTTCCTGGAAATCCTATTTCATGAACATCACAAAACTTAAGCAGAAGAAAATATTGTGTCTCATTCCTTTGCTTAGATGAGTCTTCTGCTTTCTGTTGTTATGGTGTGTTTAAAATGATGCCACAAATAGAATGTAGCATATTGCTAAGAATGATTAATTAGAAAGATTGTTCACCAGTGAAAATGAACTGAAAATTTCCTGAGTGAAAACATTTGAATATTCTTTAACTTGAAAAGTATTCATGCAGAATGGATAAAATAATTTTTCATTCTCTTTATCTAAGCTGAGAGGAAGGCATGATGTTGAAAAGCTCAGTACCATTTCCTCCCTATCCTTTTTCACATACCGGTGTCTCCTAGTTCAATGTAAGAACAATCATTTTATGGTGAAAGTGTGGACCTGGAGATAATGGATTTGTTCTCTTCTCCAAACTGTGCCTTTTCTTGTGACCTTGAGCAAGTCACTTCATACCTCACTCTCTGGAAAGTAAAGATGATTAATTTCAATGAGGAACTGAAATGGCTGGGGACTAACCTCCACTTAAACTTTTGGGATGTATCCTTAAACAAAACTGGTTGCTGTTAAAGTCTTACTCAAAGAGGAAAGAAAAAGGAAAAGAAAGAAATGTCGTGGAGGAATCTGGTCTTCCAAAAAAGTGAGTCCAGGCCTGAAAAAAAACATAGTGAAAAATCTCAGTAGAAGAGGCCTAGTAGGATTATTAGCTTGGTTTGCAGAAGAAGGAAGTTTGTAAACCTTAGGTAATTGTCCAGTCAAATTTCACAAAGTGAAAATACTGAACTGATGTTTGGTACTTATATATAACATAACAGGGAGAGAATAAAGCCCACAGGGAGAGTAAATTCAGGTTACTTATTGACTGTGTGCTGTGGTTGTCTGTGTAAATCTTCCCATCTGAGTTCCCTCTTTTTCTACTACTGGTGCACTGTGATATCCTGACACCAGAGATGGGGCATTAACACTTTTTCCCTTTTTCCCTTTCAGTTTCTCCTTGCTGTCTCCCGTTTTTGTTCACTTCAGCAGTTCAGTAATGCTGAAACCAAGTTCCCTCCCCTTTTGTTTGCTTTTCCCTTGTCCACTGATCAACCATGTTGATTATTGCACTGTAGTATTAACTATAACATAAACAGAAGCTCTGAGCAGGAGATTTAGCTAGGTTTTCCCTGCCCTCTTATGCAACTGAAGCAGCACTCCCTTCTTGTTTGTTTTCAGGGATTAGTGGCAATATTCCACATACTGCTAGCATAATGAAGCATAGCCTTCACTCAGAGAACGCAAGACATTGTGTTTTGAGAGACCCTGGACTACTGCGCTGGAAGGGATGGGTATAGAAAATTTGAAAAGGTGGCAGCCTACCCTCAGAGCTGAGTGGCAGGAAGATTGCTGGTGGGGTTTTGCACATCATGAAAGCATTTTCATGAATACTGCCTTCTTCTTCAAGTTGGATTCAAAGTGTCTGCATGGAATATCTCATACAGCAGCATGTGCATGCTGTCAGTTTGTGTTAACCAGAAGAACATGACATCATGTGATAGACAAAAACACTACTTGGTACCATATAGCCTAATCCAAAACTTTTCACGTGAAACATTTGATTTGGTTTGGTTTGAAGACATTTGCCTTTCTAACTGGTCTGTTTTAATTAGAGCTCAACCTGAACCACAAACGATAGATTTGAACTTTCCCAGAGTTCAGCGGTGTTCAGATCTGGCTTTTGGTTTGGCCCATCATAAAGACAGGGGTCAGCTCCAAAGTTCAGATCTGGAAATGAGCTGCTGGAAAGTGGGGGGCTGGAAAGATTATCTAGTGAGACCCATATCTTGCTTTAATGGGGGATTTGCAGCAGAGACACTTGCTAGTGGCTTTTAGAAGCAATTTTACATAAGCAGCATCTCAAAGACTGGTATTAATATCAAATTATCTATTGAAATACTCATGTACAGCAGAAAGGGCCATGTTCCTCCTTTCCTGGTCATAAAACCTGGATCCTGGTCTGAAGCTGGTGTGCCTTGAAAACCTAGAATTTTTTTCTTCTTGTCTTTGTTTAAAACTCATAAAACCCTTTCTAGGGTATAGTGCTTAAAGACAGTAGACTATGGGCTAGAAATTTGATCTTTTTATTCTTATAAAATTAAATTTTTTTAGCAGGTAACCTACAGGGTTGTTATTACATCTGCCATTTGTCAATCTCTTGCAGGTTTGGATCACCATTTTAGGGTGAGCTCTCTCAATCCGTGGCAAGACACAAGCTTAACACAACACAAATAATGAATAGCAACCGCTTGTCTGCTAGATTAGATAACTTTACCCAGTGGGGTTAGCTGGACAGGCTCAGATTAAGCACTGATTCAGTATTTCTCATGAATCCTGAGAAGATTCAGATAACCCTTCCTTGTTTATGTGAATCTTGTCAATTCCCAACTCTTGTCAGAACCAGAAACTTTAGAGCTGAAAAAAACCAGACTTTGCTCTTGTGATGCTTCCAAATTCGTTTTGCAAACCAGAGAGGTTTGGATCAGAATCTAAACTTTGTGTATTTATCCAAACTTCTTTGAGCTCTTTACTCTTTTAAATCTCTTTCATATGTGTGATTTGTGTTGTGTCTTACTCCCTGGGGTTACAAAAGTGACTGCCAGGCAAGGACCTTTTAAACTCCAAGAAGGGTGGACATCATTACTTGACCCTGTCTCTCCTCCCAGCAAGATGTACAGGCAAGTCAGCTGTATCAGAAAGGTGAATGCAGCCACACAAGCAGTGTAAAAGAACATTTGGAAAATATTTAAGCACATTTGGAAGCAAGTCTCGACCCAGCCTTTCCACCAGAACTTTCTCATTTGCTCTCCACAGCCTCTGAGCTTGGGGAGAGGACTGCAGTGACTTGCAGGGTTACTGCCCAGCCCATCTGCTGCAGCCCAGGAGTTGTGACCTCTGAGCAGAATTAGCAAAGCACAGGCACATGCCAGGGGTCTGCCAGCCCAGCCCCTCTGCTGCAGCCACCAGGGAAGGGCTGGGTGGGATGGGCTAAAGCCAGGGAGGCACATCTGCTGCCGTGGGAGACATCCAGAGAGTGAGAACATCCTAAACAGCCACATAAGACTCACTGTTGTCTCCCCTCCCAAACTCTGCCTTGCCAAGAATACACCAAACACATGGAAGCACCCACACGTACAGGATGGGTCACCTGTGACAGTGCAAGTGACTTGCTTGTGGAATTTGACTTACTGAGTTGGTCCTCTAAGGTATCCTGCCAGGCATAAGAAACCGTGCCAGAAATTTTATGTGAGCTACAGATTTGTAGGACAACCTTCATATAGAATTATCCTCCAGGAGACAATCCAACAGCAATTTCTAGGAGATGCAGCAGAAACCTCTCTGCTGTGTTCCTGTGAAGAATTTTTACAAAAGACAGCATTCTGGTATACTATTTGACACAAATTATTTTTCCTTCTTTTGGTCAAATATTTATATTTATGCACTGTTTTGTCTATGCTTATGCACTTTTTAAGAAGGCGGCCACCTTGAAGAGCAGACTCACCAGAAAAGAAAGCATAACAATCTCTGTGCCTGGAAATTGCTGTCCTAGGCACACAGGAACTGTTTCTCCATGACCAGAAGCCTGAAATGGTTTTCAGAGCTCTCAGTCCGGCTGTCACCCTTTCTCAGTTTGGACAGTATGCCCTCCATATTCAGTGCTCTTACCATGAAATGTTGTGTAGAGCAAGGTATTTCTGGAGGTCATTAATTCATAGTTATTTGACATAATTTGACATCTTGTGTTGCTGTTGCAGTCAAAACTAAAATGTCAGTGGTTATTCCATTTCATGATATTTGTCTGTATTTAGATTGGAAGTCTGAAAGATAATTTAAATATATATATATATTTAT
Source organism: Pseudopodoces humilis (assembly GCF_049639895.1). Taxonomy (NCBI): domain Eukaryota; kingdom Metazoa; phylum Chordata; class Aves; order Passeriformes; family Paridae; genus Pseudopodoces; species Pseudopodoces humilis. Next base: position 7,732,892 of record NC_142204.1, on the reverse strand, counting down.
TAGACCCTTTCTAGGTCACATAGATACCTAGTGTATGTGATTCAGTTTAATAAAAGATACTACTGTTCTTCATAAATCTTACTTTAGAAATCTCATGACTAAGTAGAATTAGAACTTTATATAAACTCATCCTTATTCTGTACTTGATAGAACCAAGTTAAATGATGCTGAAAAACACAACCCTAGAAAAACACACTAGAAGAAGTGATATTATGTTCAGAATAATGTCTTTTTTCTAATCAGTGAAACCAACGCAGTCATCTCCTGGCTTTTCATGTGAAGAAATCTTTTTTCCCCAGTCAGAATATTTTAAGGGTGGGCTCTCCTTTTCTAAAACCACCATGTCCCCCCAGCAATTACACTCAGATGATTGCTGCCAGTATAGTTGGAAAGACTCATTGTGCAGGGAAATCTGGCTTAACTCTGATGGGATAAGTTTAGACTTGCCCTTTCTTTGCATTTTCTACCGCCAGTTTCGGGGCTTCCCCATGCAGCTTGATACCTTCTGGGAGCCTTGTTTTTTGGTTTCTAATTCTCTCAGTGCTTGGTGAGGCTGGATTTTTGTGCCAGCCACATGGAAAATTCTATGTGTAAGAACATCTAAAAGACAGGCTTTTAGAGCCAACACCCTGTTGCAGATTTAGCTCTAGGTGATTAGCTCTTTCCCTGTAGATGTAATTTATTTTGTATCCCATATACATTAGGACCTAGTCTGAAAGCAGTATCTCATACTTGCTAAATGTTCTGGGCTACACTTGCTCTGTATGTGTTTCCAAAAGGAGGTTTCTAGATTTATATATTTCTGTCTATCTATATCTATCTATCTATCTATCTATCTATCTATCTATCTATCTATCTATCTATCTATCTATCAATCTATCACATTTGTGTGGGCTAACATAATGAATGAGTACAAGAAAAAAGTCTATGCTGACAAACAAGATCCAGCTTGAAGCTGCACTTATCCCACTAGTAGTCAAGAAATATTGTCAATTCCAAACAGAGATGTGAAATCACTTGGTATGTCTCTGAAACGGAACGAATAAAACCTCAGCAATTCTTCTGGGTAGACACGTTAGTTATTTTTCAGTCAGTTATTTTTTCCAAATTAAAAGTAAAGGAAGGATATGGATTGATGTTAGGCAGGTATGGCATGTGAGGATGTGTGAAAGGAGTGGACTCCAACAGCCACGTCCTTCTCTGGCAGGCACTGGGATGCTGAGCATTGCTGTGTCAGATCCCTCTGTGTCTCTGGCAGTAGATGTCCAGTTCAATACTGTATTGAACAGTGGACGAGCACAGCAGAGGATTCCCAGTCCCAGGACAGCTACTCCTCTCTGAGAGGGCTCCTGTCCCACCGTGCAACTCCATGGATATTCTCCCTGGCTTGAATTTGTATTTCAGTTGTTGCTTGAGAAGACTGCAACTGAATTACTCCATTATCTCCTCACCAAAAGAATCCAACAAGAGGACAGCTTGTCCTTTTGCAGGTCCTTCTGTCCTCTGGATACATACCTTAACCTCCCTGTGCCCCTGTGAAGGAGAGTTAATGATATCTCTCTTCTCTTGCCCTCTACAGTTGAAAGATGTGTCTCCTTAAGACAAGGACTACCTCTCGCAGAAACAGATTTCTGTCTAACACAAATTTCATCCAAGTATCACTCAGGTATTTGTAATCCAATAATTCTGGAAAAGTGATACTGGCCCATTCATAGGCTCTGTACAGAACATTTAGGTAATATTCATTATTTGACTAAACCACCTCAGGAAGCAAGATCAGAAATTTCATCTGCAAAATAAACAGAAACCCATCCACAGACACTCTGGCATGCTCAGGTATAGAAGCTTGGTGCTTACAAAACCCCATAATTCAGTGGACCCTTTACAATGTGTTGTATTTAACATGTTCCTACAGCAAAGGACAGCTATGCACAGTGATTTACAGAAGAATAGAGACACGACCACTGCCCTTGGGGATTTGTTATCTGGGTTAGAAATGACATAATAGAGCAAGAGATGACTTAATGCAAATGGCAGTGCAGATTTATTTTTATAGAGGTGCTCTTCAACACAGTACAATTATGTCAGACCACTGAGATGATTTAAGTTAATTAAAATACTGCCCTGGAAAAAAATCTACTGAGAAGGTCTGATTCTGCATGGTAGTGGATTTTTAATGTTCATGAGTATAATAGAAGGAATGAGAAAGTATCTGTGAAATGGGGTTCACAGCAAAGCCAAATACAGTCAAAAAATCACAGATTAACTTAGATTGGTAGGATCCTACCTAGAGTGAATCCATTCTGAACTGATTCACTCATGGAATGCTCAAGCCTCTAAAATCTATGCACATGAAAATCTCAGTGATTATGGTAGCCACCTGCTCTGCTTTCATATTTCATTAAACAGAGCATGAAGTTGACTTGAAAGCAATTGTACTTTAAAAATGTCCTTTGTTTTCTTCTCAGGTTCAGAGTGGAGGTTTCTTTTTTGCTTGTTTTTTCTTCTGTTTTTTTTTATTATGTGGCAAGCATATTTTCTATTTCTTAAATCTGAGTGGACAATGTTTCCCTTGCTGAGCACCACACAGGTACCTCAGAAACCTTTAACAGGCCATATTACCAAAGCAAGGATACTCTCAAGAGCAAACCTAAAATAAAGATAAAAATGTGTGCCCACATAGTTAGAGATTTCCTTACCTTTTTCTCCTAAATATTGGACTTATTTTTCTCTGTGAAATGCCCTTTAATAGAGCGACTGTAATGCATTATCAAATCCTACCTAAGAACTTTGGTTAACAGGTTGAGGCAGTTGAATAGAAAAGAACAGAACAGAACAGAATAGAATAGGAATAGGAATAGGAATAGAATAGAATAGAATAGAATAGAATAGAATAGAATAGAATAGAATAGAATAGAATAGAATAGAATAGAATAGAATAGAATAGAATAGAATAGAATAGAATAGAATAGAATAGAATGGAATAGAATAGAATAGAATAGAATAGAATAGAATAGAATAGAATAGAATAGAATAGAATAGATAACACATCTGGTTCCTTACAGATGGATTTAATTTAAGGACATTGGTATACTTTAGAACACAGTTTCCCTGGGATGCCTTCAGGATTCCATACTTTCTGGCAAGGGGTGCAAAGAACTTTTTTGAACCTCAGCACACTGCAAGATGTCTCCAGCTGAGCTTTCACATACTATGACATACTAAACCTCTTGTCACTGTTGAAAAGAAAAGGCACCAAATATTCAGCAGGGAATCATTGAGTGCCCCAGTGGGACATCAGCAGGTCCAGCAGAGAACACAAGCAGGAGACAATCTCTCTGCTCCAGCTCTTGCTTCCCACATGCTACTTTGATAGTATTAGCAGCAGCATTGTGAAAACACAGCCGTCTGTGACACACACAGGCTCCTCTCAAAGGCACAGTGCATCTGGGAACTACCCCCTTGTGCTCCTCAAGCCATGCTCTTGTGCACTCTTTAAATGTGTGCTCAGCACTGTGCTCTGATTTGACAAAAACAAGCAGTGGTGCTTTGGGATCAAAACTCAATTTCACCATTTTCTGTAAGAATGGGATATAGTTTGCTTCTTAGGGCTGAGCTGGTTAGAAATATTTTTTATGGCAAATCTAGTTTTACAGCAGAGAACCCAAAACTTTCATATTTCTCTGGGCACTGCTAAACATCCTTTCAAAGATTACAGCAAACTCACTAACCTCACAGAAACTGTCCCAGAAAACTTCACCAAGGGACATGTTGCCAAAAGACAATCAAAAACACAACAGAATTATGCTCACTGGAGCAGAAATGCTGACTATTGTTTAAGATTGCCAGGACTTAACTGAATAAATTAGGGGGTAAATTAAGTATAAAATCCTCTAAATCCTTGGAAGACTCATTACAGAAATCGCTGTGGAAAGTAACACCAAGCGTTTAGAAAATAACCATGACATTCAAAAAATGTTTGAAAAAATGTGAAAAGGAGAGGCAGAGTAAGTATATCTTTTTAATAGACATGCTTCCGAAAGTATATACCAAGTGACAACAAGAAGCTACAGTAAGTCTAGTGTGAAATAATTCTTGCTCATGTACAGTCCATTCTAAAAGAAGATTTGACAAACCCACATGAGCAACAGAAAACAATCCAGTTGATAGAGCAGTTCTAAACTGATGCCCAAGATCCTGGCACCTCCAGTGATAAAAAGCTAGTGGGAGCCTGGAGATGAAAAATGCTGAATAAGAGAAGAATCTGTAAATAAACCATTATGTCATATCACTACACATACTTAACTTTGAGATCTGCAATTTTCTCTGTCCTGGCCACGTGTAATAGAAAATAGACACCACAGCCAGCCTAGGAAGAAGCTGCTGTAATCACTCCTGCTCTAGGTCTAGTTCAGCTAAACAGACCTATATGGATGAAAAAAAATTAAACAAGACTATTTTAATTAGACTGCAGTAGAAAATAAGGGGTTTAAGGAGGAAAAGTGAAATGAATGAATACTGTAAAGAGAACATTACTGAACATGACCATCAACAGGCTCCATCAGACTTGACCAGAAAGTCCTGCCAGTAAGATATTCAGCCAGTACATTGTTCATTGTTCAGGAGCTCTTCTGAGCATAGGTGCTACAAAGGATCCTTACAACCATGGATGGCTGTATTTACCTTTTTTGACAGAAGGCTACACAGAAATCGAAGAGTTGGCAGTATTTGTCAATGAGTGGATGTAGAACAAAGGCTGATCCACTACCCAGTGGAGTGGACCCCTGAGGAGAGTGCAAACCAAGGACAGTATCAAGGAAGCCAAGCACTTCTTGCCTCAGACTTCACTGAACAGGTGAATGGTGAGCAGATGGCTGTAAACTAATACCATCAACAGAGGAACACCCTCTGAGCATTAGAGATCAGTATTTGTCTGATTGTTTTCCATTCAGCTGTCCCTCATCTCAGGACATTTAATGGAGTCAGTGTATAGCTGTTGTCAGTTGTCCTTACAGCCACTAGTGCTGAAAACCAGCAGAGAACTCTAATTAAGAAGAATTGAAATGGCAAATGTATTGCCTTTGTCTAAAAAAGAATAAATGATAAAAAAAAAAAATAGGAAGGAATTGAGGAATTGTAGGACCAGTCAGCTTAACTTCACTAAATGAAAAAATATGGGAACAACCCCACATTTGTAAGCTCATAACTAAGAATAAGGACATGAGTAAGAACTAACTAGGATCTGTCAAGAGCAAATCACATCAAACCAATCTAATTTCCTTCTTTGGCCACCCAGGGCCTCAGAGACAGAGCAGAAGCAGTTGATGCCATATATCTTGGCCTTAAAGGGAGCTTTTGACACTGCTCTATATGACATTCTCATAAGAAAAATGAGAACACATCACATGGGTACAGAGCATCTGGAAATTGTACTTGGAGGGTAGTTATCAAAATGGAAAGGTGTGCTGACTAAGTTTCTTGTGATCTGTGCTGGAGCTGGTACCAGCCAGCATTATACTCTTGACCAAGAGAATAAGCTGTGCACATGGCATTTGTGATTATAATGAGTTAGGAAGGACTACAAGGAAGCTGGAGGAAGTTGGGGTCAAAATTGAACATGATCATGGATAAGTGATCCAGAAAAAAGATTTAAAGCTAAGAAAGAGGAGGCAAATCCAAAAGGCAAAGATCTGTACGTAGGAATGATCATCAGCACAAATGCAAGATGGGAAACATCTGGTGTGAGAGCAGCTCTGCAGAAGACGGCTGCAAATTGCTAAGAGTCAAAAGTGTCCTGCTGTCACTGCTGTGAAATAAGGAATGCTGGCACAAATAAACAGGACTACAGCATACAAGGCATATGAAGAGCTCCTTCTGCTCTGAACCCAAGGAGGCAAGACCTCAGCTGGAATACCGTGTCACATCTCCAGCACCGCAGCACCAAAAAGCCAGCTGGGAGAGCAGGGGCAAGGAGCAGAGCTTTTGGGGGTGCTGGGCAAGAACTGATGATGCAACACATCTGGGAAGGGGTGGAAGTGTTAACATATTTCAAGGCTGCTGCTAGAAGGAGGGAATAACCTGCTTGTGGCAGCTCTAGAGAAAGAAAGAGTGGATTTGCACTCAGAAAAACAGTTTCAGGTTAATATTAGTGAAATACATACCAGTAGGGGTCCTGAGGTACTGGACTAGACCCTGGAACCTCCTCTACTGAAGAGCTTTAATAACAGGAAGAATAAAAGCTGTTGTGAGAAAGATCTGTCTTATTAGCCTATGTCAGGGTTGAGAGAGTGGAGACCCTCCTGAGTTTCCTGATCTTTTGCCTTACCTTTTCTGCCTGTACAAAGTGTTTTCAGTGGCCTTCAGTTCTGACATGTAGCACTGGGTACATACAGTAAGTTAGAGGGACAGAGAAATTAAATTAAATTAAATTAGTTCCTGCTTTTATAAACCAAGAAGCTCAAAGTTAATTACACTGAAAATGCAAATAAAGGATCTGCTCCAGACAGTGAGAAAACTCCCTCTGACTTGTATTGCCCTTGGATCAAACACAAAAAGAAGAGCCTGCATTGTTTTCCTTCAGAACTGTTAATATGTATGTTGAATAAAATACAGAATTACAAAGGAAATAAACTTGTCTGTAAAAATCTTCATCCAACACTACTTAGGGTGCTGTTGTCTGAGTTTTAGTTTACTCATCTAGAGTATCTATTGTCTTTTGCCATATAAAATGACTCAATCTGTCATCAGCTTACGAGACTTGTTGAAAAGGGTAGGTTTGTCAAAAAAATTTTAGTTCTTCTGTGGTTCATTTCTTTTTCCCATTGACCTATGTTGAATTGTGTAGTATAATCAATCTGGTGTCTTGTGTAAGTGCATGAAGAATTCGTTTTGTTTAACAACAGCGTGTAGTACTTTTTTCTATCATTGCTGATGCAAGATCTAGGAAATTACTGGCCAAACACTGTATGTTCTACAATTTAATATTTCAAGTTAAATTACAGTTCTAAGAGCTGACATTCAGTGGCAGCCTTATTCATCTAGCTGCTGACATGAGTAATTTCAGGATGATGTGTGCAACAGCAGAATTCTCATCTAGTTACTCCAACAAATGTCTTTCAAATAGCTATGGGACAGTTAAATCTTTAACCCTGTGCTCACAGCTGCAAAATTGAATATGTATTTAGCCTGTGTGATTCCCAGCTCATTGTGTCTCCAGGCTGAAAATACTCTGATGAATCTGTGCACGTTTGAGTCTGGTAAACTACAGCAGTTGTGGAACTTGTAAGAATTTCCACATCAAACCATACTAAGTTTAGTGCTCAGTTAGAAGTCTAAAACTTAGTCAGAAATGACATCTAAATGAGGGGTAAAATATAGGCTACTCCATGACTCCAATGACAGATAAAAGCTTCTCTCTGCCTATCTGCCAGAAGACACACGCTAAGGAATCAGTGGTCCAATATCTGTCTGTGTGAGCAGCAGCTGCCTGCATTGCTGGTCATTAGAGCACTTTTAAAGTACAGCCCTCCGTTAAAATGCAAATGAACTCAAGAAAATGACAGTAACTCAGACTGGCAAACCACAGACTACTCTGATGGCCTGGCAGATTGTTAGAAGTGGCCTTGAGCACCTTCACCATAGAAAAAAAAGCTTAATTTTAATTAAAACTGGCAGTCATCTCCTTTTGGAGTTATTAGATCAGACAGTTATCAGATCAGATGGTTATTAGTTCATGTTCCTCGTGAAAATATCCCTTCTATATTTTGGGAATAAAGTCAGAAGTGTCATCTTTGACACCAAAGCAGGCATTTCTAACAGAGAAATGGATGAATCCAAGGGATGCAATAAAAGCCAAAGCAGTGTCTTTTTCACCAAAATAAAAATCTCAACAGAATTAATCTGGTCTATGTGACAGAAAACTTTGTAAGTCAGTCAAGAATTTTTCTTCTGAGACTGAGAAACAGAGTGTATATTGTGCCAGAAAGCTAGATAATCGGGATATTCACTGAAAAAGAAAAATCTAGCCCCCAACTAGGGTCAAATCCCAAATCTGCTGCTACTTATGTCTTCATTTCATGAACATTTCTGGAAAGATTTGTCTTCTTTTTGTTTCAGACCAAGAATATTTTTGAAATCTCAGAAAATTCCGTAAAATGAGATTATTGTTCTCCATTAAGGTATCACAGCAATCATTACTTAAATATTTTTAGCTGCCTAACAAAGACTTGCTTAGAACTGATTCCAAGTGATGACATGCTAATGGAAAGCTTTGTGTACAGCAGAGATTATTTGAGCACAGAGGTTCCCCTCCCTCCCCCATCAGCAGTTTCTTATAGACTCCACTGATCCTGGGACCTTAGCGAACTCTTCAGGAACACAAGTTTTAGAGCATCCTCTAGTTAAAAATTACTAATCCCCCAAAACCTTAATTCTTAGCAGGACAACTTAACTTACTAATTTCTGAGACCTTCTTATTTTAGAGCTGCATCAAAACAGGAGAATAATCTCTTTAAGAGAGTCAGTGTGGTTTCCATTTGATCATATCCCATGACACTGCTATAGCTCTCAAATGGATAAAGGAAAGATATTTTCCTTTATTGTTGATGGTAGTCAGGGGTATAATGGGAATGAGGGACAGAGAAAGGAAGATAAAACCAGGATTTTCTTTCATTTTATAAAATTGATCAAGGGGAGGAATGTGTGAAAATTTACAAACAAGTCACAGACACATAAGAAAATGTCCCATAAGAAAATGTCTTACCATGTACTCTGGAGACATGGGGAATATACTGAGCATAAACACAAAATATGAGCAACTGTCACTAAATCTCTGAGTAAATCTACTGAACTGTAGGTTACAGCTGCTATTTTCCCTCACAGGAATGATCACAGGAATTTCTTCTTGTTAATAAGCCCTTCTACATGTACTTCAAAGGTATCTCACCAAGAATGTCCCTGGGTCTGATTTTGCATTGTTGCTTACCCTCACCCTGAAGAAAAGCAAACTGTATCTATATACATAGCTTCTATTACAGCTCATACTTCCAATATTTCAATTTATAGATTAGAAATAGGATTTTTTAAAAAGAAGAAAGAAATCCTACAAGTCAACAGAACACATTTTAAAGCAAGAGTCCCAGATTAGAATTCAGCTGGCAAGCGGAGAGGAGTGAATATCAACATGTGAAGATCACACTAGGAACTAGAACAGTGGTTCCATGACTGCTTTGGATTGCTATCAACCCTCAGAATTTCTTACGGACCACCAGGCATCATTATCATCAAACTTTTAATTGAAAACACTATTTAAAATAGTGTTTAATATGGCTCTGTGGATTAGCTGTGAACCCTTTACCGTGGCCTCCTGGACCACCAGTGTTCTGCAGACCATGGTTTGGGAAGTGCTGAACCAGACTGCACACATTGTACACCCCAAAAAAACACCCTGTGTCTGAAAGCAGAGGCAGTACTGCAACCACACCTCCTACTCAAATAATGCACATCTCAGTTCAACCTTCTTGGTAGCTGAAGAACACAGAACCCTTTTGTTTTTCCACTACCCCAAGCTTCTTTTTTTATTGCTTTGGAGAAACAAGTAAATAGTGCCAAACCTCAGTTTCTGATTGTTTCTTGTAGGATCTTCCTCACATCTGGCAATGATGTTATTTTTCAGGAAGTTACCTATGAAAATAAGAAATATAATATAATGTGAAGTTATGATTCCAAAATAGTTATGAGATCTATGAATTCAAAAATTAAAAAATTAAAACTAGCTTCTAAGTAGGTTTTTTTCCCCTCCTCTGGAAAATTTGTTCCTTTTTTCCCTTCCCACATCCACCGATGATGCTAAAGCTCTATGTGTTAAAAGCATTTAAGTAACTTTCTGCAAATTCTTTACAATTATTCTTTGGCTGCTGCACTACAGGATTGTCTGTTTATTACCAGAGAAACACATAGAGAAAAACACTGAGGAGGGAATTTGTGGGGAAAGTGTTATAAATAAGAGCAGCAAAACACTATGATCCAGCCCTATGTGAAGTCAGTGACAGTCTGGTCTCACATGAGAGCAGGGATGGGCTGTAGCTTCCCCTCCCATCAATCTGCCCCCTTGCACCTCACAGGCACCTCAGCCAACAAGTATAGAAAGGTACCTCATTCACCTCTCCTCATATACTCATTATCAACAGCTGTTATATGGAATTAGAATCAGGAACCTTCGCAAGTAGCAGCATCACAGAAAATAAAAAACAACTTCCTTTTCTGAAACAACTTTTTTTAAAGAAAAAAAAAAAAGTCTGTGCTTCCATGACAGTATCTCACCTATTTTGGAGAGAAAACTGTGCTGTCACAGCATTGTATGATCAATAGCCACAGTAAGGCAGAGGTTTGGGTCAGAGTGGGAGTGAAAAAGGGTCACTTCAGCAAAACTAATGCACAGGGGGAGTCTGCAAGGGAAAGGGGTAACCTGTACCTTGAAAGAAAATGAAACCTACCCAGTTCTTGTCTCTATAGGCCTCACTTGCTGTCCTTTACACTCAGCATCACTAATGGATGCTACTGGAGCATTTATAAAGTTACATTAATAATCAGCCCCATTTGTATCCTAGGGGTTTTTTGGTTGTTTTTGTCTGAACAATTATCTTTTCCCACGCAGTGCCAATGCTTAGAGGTAGCTATTAACTCACTTTTTATTCATCTGAAACAGATAAAGTTCAGCTTGCAAACCTGACTAGACAGTGTGAAAACAAATCTTGTGGCCTCACCTCACCACTGTCCAGATTCATTGCCAAGTTCCCCTGTGGTGAAGGGGTTTAAGTGGACTATCACAGGGCTGCATACCTGGGGTAATTTGCCCTAGCAGAGCCAAGAATTTGAAATACGTGTGGAATTCTGTAAGATGAGAAATCCACACTGAGGAGTACCAGGCCCTTCTCACTTTGCTGCCTGACCCCCTTGCTGTAGATAATGTGTGTACTTTCTTTAGTGAGTACGTGCTGCCTTTCTGCCAACCCATCAGCTTTTGGCTTCTCTCCACAGGAAGCAGGGAAGCCGCGTTCACCTATGCCATTACTGCTGCCGGGGTTGCACACGCTGTCACGGCCGCCTGCAGCCAGGGCAACCTCAGCAATTGTGGCTGTGACCGAGAGAAACAGGGCTACTACAACGAGGAGGAGGGCTGGAAGTGGGGAGGATGCTCTGCGGATATCAGATACGGCATTGAGTTCTCCCGGAGGTTTGTTGATGCCCGAGAAATCAAAAAGAATGCACGGAGGCTGATGAACTTGCACAACAATGAGGCTGGAAGAAAGGTATTCCAGAAAGGACAAGGGATGGGGATGTGTGTGCTGGAGGATGGGGGGAGGCTGGCTTGGTGGCAGGAGATTCCCTGAGAACTTACCCCTCTCTCTGATGTTATCCTGCACCCACATCAACTCACCAGATGGCATCTATTGTTCACTTTTATTTTTTATTATTTTTTTATTCAGAGCTAGCCATGTATTATAGGTGCTCCTGCAAAAGTTTCTGCTTCCTAAGCCTTCTTTCCAGCCCCTCCCGATAACAGGGAGGACCTGGCTGGATCTGTTTGGCATAAGGATATATCACTGCTTTTCATCCAATTTGCAAAAACCTAGCAAGGGGTGTCAGGGCTTGTGATGGGACAGAACTGAGCTGTCTGCATTGCTCAGCTTCCACTGCACTTCCAGATATTTATTCAAGCAAAATCCCAATCACTTATTTGACCCCAGCTCTAATGAAATACACATAGTAGTATACACATAGTAGTATACACATAGTAGTATACAATGCACTTCTTAGCAGATGCACAACTGTCTCTTTCTAACTAAAAGCTAAAAAGAGCTGCATAAGAAGAAACAGTTTCATGTCTACAGCCATGACTGAACTGATTGTCATGGAAACAATAAACATCATGGAGCTACGCTGATTTATGTTCACCAACAATCCTCATAGCTCTCAAAGCTTGTCCTTTAAAAAGTGCAATGAATCTTTCTGCATCAAATATACCTACCTCAGGAGAGATTATAGCCTTCAAAGTGTTTTCCCCCAGGAAAAGCCCTCCACTCCAGTGTTGCAGAAAAAAATCAATATACCAACATAGAAATCCAATAAAATCCTCCTCCTCTAGTCCCCAAAGTAAGACTGAATTTTCCTCTAAAACCATGTGTGTTTTCAGTCCTGCACTGAGCACTGGGCAGAGAGAGTGAATTGGTGGTGACAGAAACAGTGCAATTATCTTACTGGATCTTATTAGCACAGCTGCATTGGTCATGCACTGATATGGAAAGTTCTGTGTGGGCAGGAGCTCACTGGGATGGAAACCCTACATAAATTCAGTGTGGTGAGAGAGGCATAATCTCAAGTGTACAGACAAGATCAGTACTTCAGTGATAGTTCACACTGAGGTCTCCAGGTGTGCAGGAGAAAGCTGACTGAATAGCCAAACAGAAAAACAGCCTTGAGGGGCACAGTCTTTTCCCCTAAATCTTGCTGCCACAGGTATAAAAGAACTTCATTCAGCAGGTGACCATCACATTGGAAGACCAGCTCCAGGTCTGATCACTTCACTTAGGCTGGGAATTTCAGCTCAGCATCATGAACTGTGTTTGGAGGCAAAAGAAGATGGAAGACAACTCTTAAACTTGCCAGGGAGAGTTTATTAGTGCTAGATCCATTTTCATCCCTGCTTAGACTGGCATCATCTGTGGTGTGTGCTGTGCCATCCCTGTGGAGATCCTGATGCAGGTCCTGCTTGGAACATCAAAGTGTAGATGTGAAAGAGGGATAAAACAGAAAAAGCAGATATGGAGATGGAAAACAGTGAAGTCCCAAGGAAAGAAAGAGCTCATTATGTGAAGCAGGCACTGATCATGGGTCCCCCAATTCTGAATACAGCCCAGTAACCACTAGACCACATTGCTGATTCTTATTAAGCACATTATATTTTACTTTTCATCAGAATTTCATAAGCAGAGGGACATAAGCAGACCAAAGAAGTGCATGTTTTTACTGATACTTCTGGTAGCAGCATTCATGCAAATAAATTTTGTTTAACAATTCAAAAATTATTTTTTGCAAATTTTTGCAAGTGTTCCTGCAAAAAGCAAATTATAATACTTTGATATGTTAAGAAAGGAATAGAAAGGATTGCAATACTGGCAGTATATTTTTTCCCATTTTTAAAAATATAAATAGTATTTTGGAATTTATTAAATTTTTTGTTGCCAGCATTTTTCAGTAGTTATTTATACCCATAGGTATTCAATAATTCATTATATTGCTTTCAAAAGCTAAGAATGACTGGAAGGATTTGGTGTAGTTTTTTGTTTTTAACTGTAATCCATCAAATCCAGAGGAATGTGCTAATATGAAAGATGGTTTTGAGGTCATGTTTAGAAATAATGTTGGTCTTATGATATATATTCCCATTAGTTGAATATTCAGAGTTGTACAGTAAATAATATTTAGTTTCTTCTGAAATAATTTGCTATTTGCATAAATTAGACATTTTGAATTCAAGACTGACTGGGACTTAAGGTTAGAACAAAACTCTGGAACCTAGGATATGCTTTCTGTGTTTCTGGTTTGGACCCTTACAAAAGCAGTTACAGAGTTTTCTGCAATTTCAGTGTGAAATCTGAAGTTCCTTCTGAGAATCCAGGCAAACTTGAAATCTGACCCACATTCACCTGAAATCTAGAAGTTTTGGGGGTCCACAGTAAGCCTGGACTGGACTGTGAGCCTGACACAAAATCTGAAACCAGGAGAATTTGCTTGTGCATGGGTGTCATTTTTACATACTCCATATGGTCCTTATTCACACTCCAGTCAGAAATCACCAAATCACAGAAGCAATCACAGAAACACAGAACGGGTAAGGGTCCAACCCCTCTGCTGAAGCAGGATCCCCTGGACCAGGTTACTCAGGATTGTGTCCAGATGGGTTTTGAGTATGTCAAGAGAAGGAGACTCCCCAACCTCTCTAGACAATTTGTTCAGTGCCTGGGCACTGCTCAGGGAAGAAGTTCTGCCTCATGTCCAGATGGAACCTCCTGGGTATCAGTCCCTGCCCATTCCTCTGGTACCATTTCTGGGCCCCCCAGAGCAGAGCCTGATCCCTGCTCTGAGCCCTCCCTGCTCACAGGGACACACAGGGCTGACGGCCCCTCTCAGCTGGGACTCCTCTCAAGGCTGGACAGCCCCAACTGCTGCAGCTCCCTTGCTCCACACAGGATATTCAACTCCATGATCCTGTGGTCACTACACTCGTGGCTGCACCCAAACTTCCCATCCCCAACAGGACCTTCATTGTTTGTTAGAGTAAGGTCCAGCAGTGCTCCTCCATTTGTCTGGGTACAACACTGAACCTGCATCTTTCTCCTTTTCCCTTCCAAAACTCTCACAACACAGCTCGGAAATGCTCGTAGTGCTCTAAGGAAATCTGTCAGTGACATCCTGCTGATCTGTATGTGGCTTGTATTAACATTTGGAGCCAAGCTTCTGGTTCCTGACTGGTATTATAAAGAACCAAAATATGGATATTTTATCTGTGTAATGAATAGAAATGAAAGGTAAGAAGGAAAACACAGGCAACTCAGTTTATTTTTTAATTCTTTGCTTTAGAAGTTCTCAAATATTTTCAGATAAGGTATTTTCAACCTTAGAGTGGTAATGAACAGTAAAGACAGTAAAGGAAGTATATGCTTTTGTAGCTTCCTACAGAGATTTCACAACACTTTCACAACTTAAAAACCTTGCATTCACATCAGTAATGGTAAGGATTCCAGTTCTTTTTTAGTCATACCAAACTGGCTTTTTGAGTTAGCCAAGAACAACTTTTAGCCAACAAATGTACTACCTTCCTTTTAGGCTTCTTTTTGAATCATAGAGCCTTCTAAGACAGAAACATGAGGAAAAAAGGACATGAAGAACTCCCAACCCCACGTACAGTCGTTCCCAACTTGCTCTGAAGTCAGTGGCAGGCCCTTGATGGCCTCACTAGACATCTACCAGGTGGCCAGAGGTTCATTGCTAGGATCATTAGTCAAGACTCTGGCCACCAGTTTTGCCTCCTCAGCAATTATTTTAATGTTCTCTTATACCACCACAAGGACTTTCTCATGTGCTGCCAGAAATCTTGCCCATTCTCAGTCTCTCCCAGCTCTTGTGCCACACCTGCCTGGGTGTCAGAGGAGTTTATAAGTACCCCAGCAGTATGGCTCTAATATTTTGCCTTCATTGGGATGCTCTCAAAAGCTAGCCTGCTGCTATTCCACTGTTGCTAACAACAGAGCCCAGAGGAATTTCCCTTTGTGGAACAAGCAGCATGCTGTAAAAATAATTGCACAAATTTTGCAAACAGATGATGGGAAAAACAGTCTTGGAGGGTCTTTTACTAGAGTTTAGGGCTGAGATGTTCAATACAACCCTCTAATAAATCATCTCCTTGGAAAAAAAATTACATTTAGGCTTCTCAAGGAATATCTGATGACTGTGGAGTGGGTGTATCCCCTAATTGCCCCGCATTGCATCCTGTATGGCTCTGCATTGAACTTCTAAGAATTGTTTCAGCTAATGCCAGGTTTGCAAAATTTCTGATAAATTTGCAATAAACAGCACCAGTGACAAAATCATAATCTTGCCATTGATGTAATTTGGAATAAATAAGTGCTCAGGGATTCCTGGTGACACAAGACTCTCCTGACGGAAGATTTATGCTTGGTGGCAAAGCGGCACCTCAGGGTGTGGAAGAGCAGAGGAACAAACTTCCCCATCAGTTTCCAAACACCCACTATGATTTGGGATGGAAAGTACCAGTGTGGTAAATGAAAACAAGCCCCCAAAGGAGGACTAGTATATGTCTAACACAAATGTTACTGAAAGAACATTTTGTTGCAAGTCTGAAAGATTATAGACAGATCTGTGGGCAAAACTTTGACAAAGTAATGAAAAATTAAATACCAACAAACCAAGTCAGCTTTGATGGTGTTTTATGAGACAGCTTTCTCCCATCTATTTTTAGAAATAAGTATCTTTATTCTAGGATAAATGAGCTTAGAGTAACATCTGGGAACACACATCATTAAGCTTAACTTTTTGTTGAAATCTTCAAAACAATGACCGTCTCTCATGGGGAATCTCATTTATAAAAATGGAGGTTTCTGTTTGTTTTTATGGGTTGAGTTAAAAGAACAAACTGACAAAGTGGTAGCAGATTGTAGCTTTTACCAAAAAGTAGAAATGTTTCTAACAGTTTATCAATCAATTAGGCTCTTACAATAGACTTACTGTGGTTATGTGTAGAAAAAACTGGCCCTTCCAGAAATAAACCCATCACACTGACTGCCAGCAGCTCAGCCTGACACCATCCCAGTATTTACTCCTTTGTAACAGCAATGGGTTTTTCCTGGTTTTTTTTTTTTGGAATGCCTGGATGACAACAGCTTATTTTACGTATGAAACAATGAGTGTGGGGAAACAACAAATAATTCAAGCTCTCTTCAGAAGAGATTTTTAAATTACTTGGGACAATATTTCCACCTAAGCCATGGCTTTTCGTCATAGTTTCTGGTGGAATAGGCTTGTGGTACTGGGAAGGGGTTTTTTTTGCTCACTTGCTTTGGCTTAGAACAGCTAATGAGGTGATATGTTGATTACCATTCATTACATATATACACATATAAAGATATAAAAATTCTATTCTATTCTATTCTATTCTATTCTATTCTATTCTATTCTATTCTATTCTATTCTATTCTATTCTATTCTATTCTAAATACATACACAGACATAAATATATGTAGTGTGTGTGCACATAACTATGGATATTTATACATATTTCTGTGTATTTTCTATGCATATATTAAGACAGTGTTAGCTCCCTTCACTTTCATTAATTATAATGAAGCATTATAATTAAAAAGATCATTCCTGCAAGATGCACAGGCCTAATATGCTGCAGACTGCCCACACTGTCACTGGACACGATATAAAGATAAGAAGGAATGCCCAGAAAAAGACTGAATTAAATGTTCTGAAGTCACAGTGGAGGCTGAATCCCAGTTTCAAACGTGAAAGATGACTAATTTTATACTCCTATAAGCCTAAAACATTCTTTTAAATGTAACTTTGTTTCCTAAGTCATTTCAGGGATGCAAAGAATGCTACTATCCAGGTTTTACTGCCTTGAGTCCATCATTTGCTGAAAGTTTCTTTCTCTAAAAGTGACAAATTATTTCACTTCCCATCCCTTGTGAGACCACTCATGAAAGAAAAGCTTTCTATAGTTGAGCTTCATGCCATACTTTTCATCTTCCCACTTAAAGTGATTTGCAGACAGTTACATAAATCCAATTTCAAAAATTTTGGTGCTACAGCTTGGGTGGGTTAGATGGATAACTAAGAGCTTACCCATATGTTCTGAATATGCACGCTTTGGCTCAAAATCTCATGAGGATAGATCTCCTGCTTCCAGTTGGGCTGGATTTGTTAGCTTATTTTTTTCTTCCAGAAACACACCCTTAACACAAACTGCCAGCAGCTACATCTGGTACTACCCTACTTTTTGTACAATTTGCTTTAAAATTAGAGGGGGAATAGCCAAATATTTTAGGACTTGTTAAACAGTTTTATTCAAGAAATGTGCATGCCCATGCATACCGTGTAATGCATGCAAGGCATGTACCAAACATTTAGTGAAATATCACTGCACGACCTCAAACCTGACACATCTCTTCTGCCTGTCAGAATAAAACTACCAGTGAAATATTTTTAACTATTTCAGGTGATATTTTACCTGTAAGGTTTACAACAAATTCCATAGAAAAGAGAGTGGAACACAGCAAGCACACTTGCTTTGGGGATGATTGGGAGGATGCTTCTGAGGGAATCTGCTTTGCAACATTTCACAATGAAATGTTCAATATTCATAATATTCAGAACCTTTTAACCAGTTGCAGCAGTTTATTGCTCAAACAGCTATTTTCTCTTCTCCTAGAAAGTAAAGAGGAATCACTGATGGATCAGGCTATTGTTCATCCTGATAGCAGTAGGGACATCCATCTACTGGGCAGCAGGTCCCTAAATACTGGGTTAATTTTCCTGGTAGCTGCCAAGAGGAGAACTTGTGTAGAGTGCAGTGGGCCTTCCTCAGCTTTTTCAGTGCATTAAGTGGGGACGCTATGGAAGAGGCTGTGTTACCTAGGGAAGCAAGTGGAGGACAGGAGAAGGTGATTTGATACCTCCTGGCACCACCAACAGTCCCCACCCCTGCTGAGCTCTGGCCAGTGGCAGGGAAAAACCAGCTCATGCTGCTGTCTGGACTCTGACCTGCTGCAAAGCAGGGGCTCCCTGCTCCCACTAAACTAAACAATAAGAAAAACAGGGATGTGACAAGAGGAGTAAACACAGTAACTCTGTTCCTCATCCCACAGAATATAAATACTGTTATGATGCTTGATTGAACAGCTTCACAGAGGAGCAGAAAGAAAACCATGCAGCTGAAGTACCCTTATTCCTCTCCTGCTGGCTCCATGCTCCCTTTTCACAGGGCTGGGCACAGCCCAAGGAGACACACTATGAACTGCTCAATTTTGGGCCCTGTGATCTGCTATTTACAAAGAATAATTTCAGGACAGAAGCACAGCATTACACCCTACCAATCTTAGTTACACTCCTGCCTATCCAAGATAAAAAACCCAAACCCAAACAAACTGATCTTGGATTCCCAGATGGGTGCAGGAGATCAGCATTTTGTCAGCAGTGGCGGGCCCCAGGCTGCACTGAGACTTGGGTTAGCCAGTGTCCACACATCATCAGCAAGGCATCAGCTCTCGTGGCTGCAGCTGCGTGAGCATCAAAGAAGTGATGACATCTTGTGACCAGAATCCATCTCTTTTGGTAGTTATTACCCAAAACAAAAGTTGATCACTTGCATATTTGATGAGGCAAAACTCTTCTAGTCTTTTATTTCTTTTTGATACTTCAGTCAAAATTTTATATGGATTTTGTTACATTCAACACTTGTTCCAACAATGTGCATTTCCATTAAGGAACAAAAAAATCAGCAGGGCTAAGCCAAAACCCACACACATGCAACATGTAACCTGTTTTGACATACTTTATCCAATTAGGGTTTTTACTATGTACAAAAACTGTGTCTGATGTTATGCAGTTGGGTCTAGATATGGAACTTGAAAAATTGAATTTGTTTTCATACATATCATTTTGTTTTATTTTGGTCTTTGCAAGTCTTTTTCTACTTAACTGGCAGCAGACAGCCCTCAGATTGCATTTTAAATGCATGATTTATATAGGTATAAAAAGATGTGGGATTAAGAAAGCTTTATTGTTATATTTCACAATTCATTTAGCAAAGTAGCAGTACTTAGAAAATTTCACTTGGCAAGCCCATACTGGGGTGGGAGTGAGCCTGTATGTGGAAGAGGGACCTGAGGAATGTTCCTATGATTAATCTGAGGCAGCACAGCCCAGCTATGGGAATTTGCTCTTGGAGGTAGATCTTGCTGTAAACCATTCAAGATTAGATACCAGGCACTGACATATGACAAATGAAACTGCTGAGAGAGTGGCTCATATGAGCTAATGATTTTCAATCTTTAATTAAGCACCTAGCTTGGCACAGTGTCTTAGATTTGAGTAAATAAGTACCTTTAAGGTTCAGGGTCAGAGCTTTGATGGAAATTTTGCCGAGGAAAATTGAGCTGGAGAGACTTTTAGGAAGCAAAATGTTGGTTGCTCTTCATTCAGAGCACTGAGCAAACAAGGCCAGATCTGGCCACCTTTTCCAGGTCCCATGGCACCTCCCTGGCAAGTGGGAAGATGCTCAAGATACCACGCAGAGAGACATTCCTCTGGAGGGCCAGAGCATGCTGGACCGTCAGCAAGGAAGGGCACATCTGGGTGGAAAGAAGGGGAAAAAAATGTTGCTTAGAATCTGCTTAGTTTGGGCCTTGTTTTCCCTGACCTCCAAGTTTTTGGGCACAATTTTATACCCACAGCTGACTGTGGGCACACAAATTATAGCATTCAGGAATTTAACTACCTGATGATTGGGCCTCTTCTCAGTGTTGTAACCCCAAGCATTCCACATTCATGAGAGAAGCCTCCAAAAAAATTAAAAAAACCTGTAAGATTGGCTTCAGGAGCATGAATTAATACTTTTTGAAACTACTGCTTTTTTTGAGTCTGCATGGCTTGCATTTGCAAGTCCTCCCACCATCAAAAATAGTGGGAATCTTTGAAAAAAAACAGCAGTGAAATCAGGTTTCTGGTCACCAAAATGAATCACAAAACTGGACCTTCAGAAATCCAACAGCAAAAGAAAAAAAAAAATCAAGACTTAGGATGAAGTTGCTGGAGGTTGTAATATAGAGGTTGCCAGGCAGTGTCGATAAATAATAATGTAAATACATAATGTATGTAATAATGTATATAGACATCAGCACCTCAACCAAATACACACAGACAAACAATTATTATATAGATAGACAGGCATCCATATATAAATATTAATTTCCAAAGATGTCACCCAAGACACTGAAATGGGTGACATCTCTTTTTCAGGAGTGATGACGCTTTCCAGTCTACCAGGGAAGCACATCAGAGGCTCCTCAGGACAGTACCCACAGTGGTGAGCCCACAGAAGAATAACGAGCTTCATGAACTTCATCTCTTCCCACTCTCTTAGCAAGTTACTGTCTTGGCCTTTTCAACCAAAATGCAGACACCAGAAACACATGAAAAGCATGACAAAATATGTACACTTCACAAGATTTACTGCTCAGGGAGGAGTATGACTCAGGGGTGACAGATCCCATTGGCAACGCTTTCCTGGAAATCCTTGGATCCTAGTGCTCTATGGTGGAGGTGTTGCCTCCCTCCACCTCTTCTCGTCGATTTTGCTGCAGAGACTACAGCTGCAACTGCATATTGAGAAAGCTGTAGGAATGGGTTAGTTTCAACAAAACCAAACATTTTTCAGCAAGCACAGCTTCTAAGCATGTTTATATATATATATCAACAAATATATCTAAATATCAGTAGATTATTTGTATCCAGATTTGTGGAACAGGAGTGAAATCTTATTTGGAGGTATTTGGAAAAATACCTTCTCCATAGGTCAGAAATTAATACAGAGGAGACCCTGGAGACCCCTAAAAGACCCCAGAGTATGTCACAGTGCATCCATCTCCTCACTGCCATTGAAATGCTGCTGCTGCAGCAGAAGGTGGCAAGTTTTCTATCAGTGTGGAAGACAGGAAGGTGATACAGTGCATTCCAGTGTCCATAAAAACCTAGATCATCACAGCATTGCTGATTTTCTTCTTTTAGAGCAGTTGCAACTATAGAGATTTCTTGCCCAGCTCAGTAAACCTTGCTGGGAAGCACCTTTTCTGCCTCTGATCAGATAACTTGACCTTGACCCTGGTAAAGCCTGTGGTTCCAGAAGGTCTAAGGTACGAGCTACTGAGGTCAGATCTCAGCAAGGGCTGCAGTTCCTCCTGAGGGGCACTGGAAGGGAAGCTCCAATCTCTGCTCCCAGTGGCCAGGGACAGGACCCGAGGGAACAGCTGGAGTTGTCAGGGGAGGTTTAGGTTAGGTATCAGGAAAAGGTTCTTCCTCTAGAGGATGGTCAGGCACTGGGGAATGGTCATGGTCCCAAGGCTGCCAGAGCTCCAGAAGCATTTGGACAATGCTCTCAGGGTTGCATAGGGTGGGATTTTGGAGCTGTCCTGGGCTGGACTCTAAGGGTCCCTTCCAACTCAGGGTATTTTATGATTCTTGCATAGGTTGCTCAGCTATCTTATACTTGTTACCGTATATTGTTAAGGGAGAATCAAATCCAAATATTCTCTTTAATATTGAAACCCCAGAAATTTGGGAAAAAACAAACCATACAATTTAAGTGAAACACAAACAACTCAGGAGGGTGCCCTCTATTTGCTGGGATAACCAGATCTGTACAGCTTTTATTTTAAGGCCAGTTTCTGAAGCCGTAAGCATTTTTTACTCCCTCCTACTTCATTATGCCATTGTACTCAGATTTCGGCCCTTTTATCCTTTGCCCGTTTCAGTCATGTTCTGGGATCTGCAGCAAAACCACTACAGGAGATGGTCTGCAGCATCAGTAATGCTTTCAGACAAGCTCGGTAGCTCATATTTCTTTGTTAGCATCCCATTGCAAAGGGGAAAGATCAGCTTGCTTTGTTCTTAGGCCTTGATTTTCATAAGCTAATGATGACTGTGGGTGTAATTATGGTCAGGCTTAAGTGGTAGCGCAAGGGCAGAAAAACAGAGAGGCACTTCCGTGGGGCTGGCTTCCCTCTGCTGCACACGAAGAGGGAAGACATCGCTCGCCTTCCCCCCGGGCACAACCTGGCCTGGGGAAGGAGGGATGTGCCAGTCGTGGCACGGCTTGGCTGCAGCAGAAACGGCAGGAGGACAGTGGAGCATGAGCCTGAGCACCCACCAGTTTGTGTCCCTTCTGACTGTGAATCAAACCCCTCTGGCTGAACCTCCTCTACAACAGCAATACATTTCCTGCTCACTGTTGAGTGGAATTAGTGGAATTATTTTCCCTCTAATGTTGTGTTATCATTGTCCTGGTGGAAAAAAAATGTATTTGTGGCTAATTATTCACTTAACTATTTAAATACTGTAATGAGTGCTGCTTTTAGAGGGGATAGGACATTCTGTGGGTGGAATAGTCCATAAGTTTACCAGGTATATAGGCAAAATCTTTAATTATGAAGTAAATATAGAATCATAAAATGGTTTGGGTTGGAAGTGACCTTAGAGATCATCTAGTTCCAGCTCCCTGCATGTAGGCTTATTCAGTCAATCAGTATATACTTTCTTTTAAAGAATTCTTTAATCATTACTTAAAGCAATTAAATATTTTGAATCTTAAGCCTCTTAGCCCCCAAACCCTTTTTTTTTTTTTCTGTTTTCAAAATGAAAATTATTTGAACCTGTGGCTCTAAAGAAATGTCTTCTAAAATGTAAGTAAATATTCTCTGATATTTGAAAAAAGAATGGAAATGTTTTCCCAAAAAATGACAAAACACTGTATTTCCAACCATGTGCAACTTGAAATAAAATGTTATGAGCATTCTGCTGGGAGGTGAGAAGATTTATAAAAATGCATTTGAAAAATTTCAACCAGCAGTAATGAATATTCATATGAACTGAACAGACTGAGGTTCAGGCAGGCTTGCAATATTGTTTTCCTGCAGTAACAATATGCAAATGTCTGTACACATAGGTTCTCGAAGAGAGAATGAAACTGGAGTGCAAGTGTCATGGAGTTTCAGGTTCCTGTACAACTAAGACCTGCTGGACCACACTTCCTAAATTCAGAGAGATTGGATATATTTTGAAAGAGAAATACAATGCCGCAGTGCAAGTGGAGGTGGTACGAGCCAGTAGACTGAGACAGCCAACCTTCCTGAAGATCAAGCAGCTTAAGAGCTACCAGAAACCCATGGAAACGGATTTAGTGTATATTGAAAAGTCACCCAACTACTGTGAGGAAGATGCTTCCACAGGGAGCATCGGTACCCAGGGACGACTCTGCAACCGCACCTCTCCCAACGCGGACGGGTGCGACATGATGTGCTGCGGGAGAGGCTACAACACACACCAGTACACCAAGGTGTGGCAATGCAATTGCAAATTCCACTGGTGCTGCTTTGTGAAGTGCAACACGTGTAGTGAGCGGACAGAGGTGTTCACCTGCAAATAACAGCGTCACATGCGAACAAACAGAGCAAACCACCATGACTGAGGAAAGTGGAGTACAACAAACAACGACAGCATCATTTTGCACATCTAATCCTCTTGGGGAAAAGAACCCCAGCCAACATCACAACAACCACTCCCCCTCCCACTACTTACACTTCTAAGGATGGTGCATTTTGGCTGGCTGGCTGTTGTAACTGCTTTGGAAACAAGGGCAACAAGATTAAGGTGATGTTGACAACCACATGAAACTTTCTCTCTGTCTCTCTCTCTTTTTTTTTTTAAAAAAAAACCTACAATCTGGGTGTAGTAGAGTTCTTTTAGTATTTTAAATTATACATATCAGAGAAGCTGATTGCATTGCAGCTCCCATGACATTTAAAAGAAAAAGACACTTTCTCCTATTTTACAGCAACAAAACTGTCTAGCCCTGTGCGAACGAAGACTTTTTTTAAGGAAATGAAATCGTCACTGACTAGAACACAGCATTCTCACTGCAAAAACCAAAATTTCTAAGAAAGTAGGTAGAGAGAAAACAACTGTTAGGGAGCAGAATCTATAGCAGAAATACTCCACTATCAGTTTGGAAAAAAAACCCAACAAACAGTCACAAAATTACATCAGCTGCCAGTGACACTGGAAGTCTTTGAATGAACATTAAAAATAATTATTTATGTTTTTAATAGTATCAAAAAATTCTAAGCACTAACGGGTAGCTATGTCTTAACTCTGTACTAAATGTAAACTTATTGGAACTCTGACTTAATGACTTTTGTATTTGGTTCTCCCTAAGTTCTTCAATGCTACTGATCTGTTGTCACTCCACTATTAGAGAGTTCAATTACTGTAGGCTTTAAGCAATTGTCAGAACTGAGCGAAAACATCACATGAAACTTTGGTTACCAATGTTTGATATAGACATTTCCCACTTGCCTCCTGAATAAGAATGACTTTTTTTAGACTCAGGCCTGAGGTGTGGAGCACCTGCTCACAGCTCCTCACAGGGAGTTTTAGGATACAGAGACGTGCTTCAACAAATATCAAAGGTTTTGCTTTGACATTGAATGCACTGGCAGGATCTTCCAGGCCTTGTGTTTTCCCTTTAATGGTTAAAAGTTAATATTTCCAAGACTTTTAAAAAACTTATGCCCAGTATGCACTCAGAAGTCAATAAAAGGCTGGCAGTTGAGCTCTAGGTTGCTGCAACCTCTGAGCTGTCATGGCTCCATGAGCATAAGAAAGCCAAAATTTGGGTTCGTCTGTGTTATCATTATTTTAAGGTTGGCAATAATGTACCCCCTGGTAAGCACATGAATGTTAAAAGAAAGAAGCTCACTTCTTAATAGCACTCAATCCTAATTCCCACACCTTTTCCCTATGAGAGATTTTAAAAACAGCCTCAGATGTTTTACTGCTGTAAAAATCTAGTGTTTTAACCCCAAGAGCCCAGATATGCCCACTTAGAACACAGTCCATTTAACCATGTAATTGTTTTCTTGTCCCACGGGTCCCTGCCTGATTTTCTGAAAACTTGAATTAAAAATTTCCTTACATCTGCATATCTGCATTTTTAGCTTTTGTTTTATTTCATTACTTATATTAAGGGGCTGCAGACAGGCTGCCCACCTGACAGGGAAGCACTTGTCCATCCACATGGTGCTCTTGGGGCAAGGGGTTGGTGGACCTGGAGCTCCACCATCTCCCGTGCTGGACATGTGAATGAGCCAGAATTACCTCTGTAATTTGTGGACCTGTACTATCAAAAGTAACTAATGATTTGGGGACCTTCATTTGAACACTTGTGAGGACCTGACTTTCTGACCCCAAGCACTTACCCTCTGAAAATCAGACCCCTTTGATTACTCCCTCACAGAGCAATGCAAAATTGCTTATTTTTTATGTTGTTGCTGTTGATTTCTAAATACCAGCTTTGGCATGAATGAGTGCAACTACACAGAAGTCAACAGGGGCCCCCAAAATACTAGATTCACTCCATGTAATTGAAAGTCCCTTGGATTCATGGGTATTGTTGTTGAATAATAGTGATAATACTGTACTTTCACTATATTCTTGACAGGAAGCAAATAAAGCTCCCAAACACAGTAATGCACAGTTTTATGGTACTAGATACTGTAAATATATTAGAATAGTATTTGTTAAGTACAATTGAGGAATCCAATTAAGTTATATTATTGTATATCGTTTAAATGTCTATAGAGTATTTTAAATTATTGTGAACTACACTGTGTTTAAAAAAAAAGAAAAAAAATGAAAAAAGGTTATATATTATAAACCAACCACTCCAAAAAGTGGACCAAAGTGACACTTTCTCTCTTCCACACCCCTATTTGAAATAGCTCTGTGTGCTACTGTAAGACCACTGTAACAGTCCCACGACTGGGTGAGCAGTCTGGAATGTAATGTTTCAGAGCATCCTACAGAAGCTTTGCTCATGTGGAGGTGCAGCATTCAAAAAGGTGATGTATGGCACGAAGAAGGGGCTGGCAGTGGGAATGCTTGGACTTTGAAATATGTCCCACAGAAAAGTAGTTTTGGTCAGAAAATACTGTTACCACTAATATACCAAAACACTCCCCAAAATCACGACTTTCAATGAAGGTGTCTGTGAATAGAAGTGGGTTACACACAACTTTTATTTTTGAAAATATAGTTTGATGTCAAAGACTTGTGACAATAGAGGCTGGAACACGACCAGCAACATGTGGTTTAACTATACCTTAGCCATGACAAAGCTCAACATACTTTATGTTATTAAAGAACTTAAGAACAAAGATCAATTTGTTTACTATGTTAATATTTTATGGCAAACAGAAAACAAGAGACTAAATGTGTTTCCATTAAAACTTAATTTTTTCCCCTTCCAATTCTTATTCCTTTCATTTGTTCTTTGTTTAGGGAAAAAAAACAACAAATCCAAACAACAAGGTCTTATGAAAAGACCATTTGTGTACAGGCTTCTCCACATGAGAAATGATAGGCAAATTCCAACTGCTAAGCAGTTTTTGTGTTTCAGGAGAGATAGTAAAGAACATGTCTGTGTGTGGTATCAGTCTCAAGCCGTCTACCTACACCAGTGCTACAGAGAAACCAACATTAGTACAACATACAGCACCAACATTACTGCTACCAGAGACTTAACTGGCTAGAATGAAAAGATAAATTTTTTGGTGGAAGAAAAATAAATATTTTGTGATAGAAATTTGGCATCCAACTCAAAAATTGTGCTTGACCATGAACCTCACGTAACAGGTTAGCAAACAGAGGCCAAATAAGAGCCATTGAAGAGAGGGTTGAAGGCCCTGACTTAGACACTTGTACATGCTCCAGCTTATTCAAGCCAGCTATGGGCACATCTGAAATCCCTACCTGAATTTGACCCTGAAAAATTTGACAGCATTTACCTTGGCTAGAACAGTTACAACCTCTTTGATATTGAGAATAGTGTCTTCCTTACAAAATCTAAAGAAACTGTACGATTTTTGCTGTATTTACCCCTCAGGGAAGATATCCAGCTATAGATAGAACTATAGTGAAATTCTACATGAACTGAGTCCAAAATAGCTTCATTAAATTTAGGTTGGCCTGGGTTTATAGCAGCATAAGTATGCACAGTATTTTACCCACAGATGCCAAAGAAAACACTGCGCCTTCTTTCTAATTACATCATGGGAAACTTGTTAATAGAGCTGCAGGAAGTTTTTATAGCACATGGTAATATTACATTTGTTTCTACGATGACATCTGGAAACTAGATGAAACTTATCAAAAGCTCTGCAAATCTTTTAACAAATCAAAAACATGTTGTAAACAGGTCACCTAAAGTTTCAAACATACTTCCATGGGTTTCTTTCATAGTTGAAGATTAAAACCCCAAAGAGATACTGATGGCAACAAATCAAGACCTTCCCTTACAGCAGCTCTCCTGTGCAAATAGCTCAGTGTAGATTCCACTACTGAAGGCAACATTAGCATTCAGCACAAAGTGCTTTCTATAAAGCTAATTTGCATTCATAGCAATTTTCATAACTGGACAGAATGACTGCACATTTCCTTTCCAAACCTTCAGAGCTTTTGTTGCAATGACAGTTCCCATAGCGAAGGCAATATAGTAAATAGTACAGGAAAGACCCAACATTCTTCTCTCTGAGTGATGGCCACAACAAGATGTGGGATATACACAACAAAAACCATGCCTAAGGAAAAAAAAAATATCAAAGCTGGAAAGGCAGGGGAAGTTGTAAGCAATTTCAGTTTGTGTTACTGATATTGTAAGAAACCTCCTGTGTGCTAAACAAACCGCATTGTAGGCTAAACTTCACCCACAAACTCATTTCCCCTCAAATCCAAAGTCCCTGTCTGCATGTCTACATATTCAGACTTGAACAAGCCTACCCAAGGGTTGGCAAGTATTTCCTTTTTTGTGTTTTATCTGCTATTAGGAAATGGTAGGGGATCGTTTTCTGGCAGGGAACATATATTTGCAAATTTAAAATTTGCATCTCATTTTTTAAATAAAGATTTAGGTCTTCCACCCCCCCCCCCCCATTCCTGCAGAACAGATATGTTTGCTTTAAAAGATTTGTTCAGTGAAGAATGGCAGTTCACATAATACATGGTAATTTTTTGCAATGTGTTCCATAGAGCACAAAGACAGAGGGAACAGTACTAGTATATACTCAAAATCTTCAGTCATGCTCTTTTATTAAAAGCAATATAGTAATTATTAGCTGTTTGGAGGCCCCAGTGTGAGTCTATTTTGATCATCCTTTTCAGAAGTTAGTGCCATGAAAGACCAAAAAATTGAAATATTCAAGTTTGCTTTGTTTCCAGGTCCTCTTATTCTTGATGCAAACATATCCTCAGATCAATAAAAAACCAGCTTAGTGAGACTTAAACTTGCATAGGTAATAAAAACAATTAAGATGTTTGTTCCATATGCAACCCCCAACAACTGGCAACCACACTAGACACTGGAAATGTTTGCATTGAAAGCCAGCTGTATGATTAGCCTCTGCCTTCGTTTGCCCAGCAATTTAGGGAAAACCCTGCATTTTAGATCCCATACAACTAAAAGGAATTCCCAAGGAGATTACAAGATTTTGATCTTATTGTTTAATTCCTGTGGCTGAGAATGAAAAGGAGCATTCCCTCAATCTTTGGGTAAAGGGAAACCCAAAGGCATTTTGAAGGCTATTCACACCACTCAGCTTAAAAGACTAAAAGATGGGCTAAGGGAAGTGACAGCCTCTCTGGAGTCCCTCTACAATAGGGACTTGCTGCAGGGGGGGGCCTTAGTTCAGCTCTGACAGACCTTCTCCCCCTCATCTGGAGGAAAACTCTAGGAAGACAACACTGGATAATTTATCTGCTGAAATTAAACACCAAAAAATTGTATCACAGGAAAAAAATTCCATTTCCCCTCTATCATTCTCCTTAGTTGCTCTTGGACACCAATTCTGTTTTCCTTAGGTTTTTTTTAAGTGCAAGCTTTATTATTTTATATGTTGTGGAATAGATATTCTACTACATCAGTGAAATTTGCTTTGCTTTTGCTTTTTGCTGCCACCCTCTCCTCTCTTCCAACCAATCTCCAACCCCTGTTTAAATGCATGGACTATTTCCCTGCAGAAATTATTTCAAAGAGGATTGTTAAAGTCAGACTCCTATCCAGTCATTTGATTGAAGTAGTTTCCTACAAAGCATCTTATTTATGATTTTGAATTCCTTTAAATATATAAGCAGTCCAGAGGACTCTAATTCAAGGGGTAACCATTTAATAGTGTCATGATACTGGTTGTGGACAATCCTAATGGATGTTCATGGTTCTCTCCTGATTCTTTCACCAGAGCGGATCCAGGCCGCACTGAAAGGCTGTCACAGCAACTTCATCCCAATTACCTGCAAGGATTGCACTCTACCATTGCACCCAGCTGAGTTCAGCTTCCAGGTTAGGCTTGTTCAAAGGGCAGTGAAATTTAACAATAATGTATTTTCAATAGTTCTAGACACAACACATAATTTTCCTCAGTGCTAAGCACCATCTCAGCACTTTGCTTAGGTAAGTATTACATGCTTTTAAGACATAGAAATATACACATAACAGGAAGTTTAGGATGCAAAAAGTTCTTCCCCCAGAGGGTGTCGGGCACTGAACAGGCTCCCAGCAATGGACATGGCCCCAAGGCTGCCAGAGCTCCAGGAGTGTTTGGACAGCGCTCTCAGGGATGCACAGGGTGGGATTGTTGGGGTGTCTGTGCAGGGCCAGGAGTTGGAATTAATGATCCTTTAGGGTTCCCTCTAGTCAGGATATTCTAGGATATTCTATGATTCTACGATATTTGAAGGAATTAGCATACCCAGAGAGAGGGAGAAAAGGTAGTCCTCAAATTGCATCTTATATCCCAAATAAAAAGCCTAAAATGCATGCACTTTATACCTGTATTTCCACGCACACGTACAGATACATGTAAATACATAAAAATACATATGTGTGTGCATAGCTGAAAAATACTCACTGCAGATATTCAGAACAATTTCTGTAAGCTCCTTCTTCAATTTTCCCTTTTCAAGGGGAGTGGATTTTGTGGCCTCCTACTGAAATATAGAGATACAAATTTTCTACATTGTCTTCCATATGTCTGCGTCATCAGCATCCAATAACTTCTGATAAGAAGTTATTATTCTTTTATTTGGAGATATTTTTGTTTTTATTAGTAGGTCTCAATGGAAAGCAGAAGGAGAATTGGATCTAGGTGATGTTTATGTGCCTTTTCTAACCAAAACTGTTCTGTGATTCTGTGATTTTGCAGTTGCTGAAAGGGGCATGTATGAAACCTCTCTCCCTCCACCTAGTCAGGAACAGAAGGCAGACTAATTTAGTTTTAAATCCCTTGCCAAAGGCCCCAGCAAAGGCCAAGAGTCAGGGCTGAATTCAGATGTCGTGGTTTTCAGTGCTATTAGCAGCCCTACCTGCTGTGGCTCCTGCAGTGCACAGGAGCGACAGCTGTGGTGAATATATGTTTATTGGCAAGCACCTCACAACCCTTCCTCCTTATCTCTCTCTTTAAAAGATAAGCTACTTAATATTTGCCCCTGGCTGATATCAACAAATGTGTCATGATATGCACTTGATCTGCACCCATGTTAACCTTTTGAGCAGATGCAGGCACTTTCAGTCAGAAAACCATCACTGGTATGCTCTCTTAGTACATTTACAGTAATGAGTCAGATAAATGCTTTCTGTTTTTAAAAGGCCAGAAGCAATGCAGCAGGACAGGTTTGTCCACCTACTGCATTTTGTTCCAGCAATTCTGGCACTGAGCTGCATCTGGGATCAAACAGTCTTAGGAAGCCAACATGCCAAGCTTGAAGAGTAGGGTAACGTAAATATATAATGGCGTGGGAAAAAAATCTTTTGTTTGTTAATATTAGGTGATATAGAATATCTGTTGTTCAGGACAAGGAACCAGAGAGTTGTTGGATTGTGTTCAACAGTGTCCAGTTGTCTTTTTTTCAGTGCCTAAATCGTTTTAATCTCTGTGCGTGTGCATACATGCAGAGGGACTTGGGAAAAATTTACTGAGTCAAGGCATTAATAAACTTTACTTTTCATGAAAGAAATAAAAGAAGAAGGGGTTAGGGAGAATCTAAGCAAGAAATACCTGGAGATGGGTCGCAGCAGCACGGTAAGGAAATACGTGCTTTGGAAATTTCAGCTGACTACCTAATCCAAACCACTCCTGGAGGAAGGAGAAGGAATGAGGAAGTCAGTTTGTGGTTACCAGGTTCTCTGGCTGTGATATCCAGTACATAATTATTACAGGGCTACAGTTCAGCCAGCTTTTGACAAATGAACTACCAAGAGTTTTCTCTGCGTGTTTTCTATTCAAGTGTGTTTAGTCATAAATACTTGGTTCTAGTGGCATTTTCTTAGTCAAACAGAGCCACTCCTAAGCATTAATGTTCCTGGTATAAGCCTCTGTTCTTTTATTCAAGTTAAAGGTTTTTTTTCAGAAGTTAAATATCCTGGAGTTTTTTTAGCCACACTAATTTTGGCTAATTACACCCCTAGCACTCTACATTTTCAAACCCCTTGCAAGAGTTCATATAGTCTTTGCTGAAATGTTTCCATGAAATAGAAATAATCCCTGAGATACTCAATAGACTTATTAATTAATTTTAGAAAAGGGAAAAAATATAGCAAAAAGACACAGACATCAGGTTAGAACACCAAATTTATTTTTTTCCCAAGCATTTTATTAAAATTCAGCTTCTCTAGTCTTCAGGAGCATAAACCAGAAACTGCTGGGTTTGTAATGCTCCCATTAACTTATCCAGAGGTATCCCCATTTTAGAGGTATCTGTAAATATCAACTTTCAGTCACAAGGACCTGGAAGAAGAAACAATGAGCCATTAACAATCCCTGGTGATGCCACTTTATGCTTTGGCTGTATTTGCAAACTTAATATTAAAATGAAAAGGTACTATGTTAATTTTTAATCAGTGCATATTTTTCAAATCACATTACTTTTTAAAGTGAGATCTAGAGCTCTTTTTGATTCTTTATAATTTTACAAGAAGATAAGAGGTTATACACCCCTTTGGGGATGTTTCTCTGAAGTGGGAGTTAAGATTTAGTGAATTTAATGCCCTTTACTAGTATTTGAACCATTTTTGTAGTTTTTGATTCTGCATTAGGAAGTCAGGTATACATAATACACATTTAGTGAAAGTACCAGTACTGTCAATTTTTGTTTTAGTTAATTCCTGGAACTCTCTCCCCATCCCTAACTACCCACCAGCAAAGAGAATAAACAGAAATAAAATTTTTCAAAACCCTGTTAAATTAATACTTTCCCAAGGACCTGTGTTTGCTTTCCTCTAAAAACAGTACCTTCTGTTTTGTGTTTAAAGCCTTTTGCATTCAAGAGCTGCCTCTTTTCCCTAGGTGGGTTCACTTGAGCTTCTTTTTCCACTTCAGCTTTTTAGTTGGCTAAACTCCCTCACAACCTGATACCTGTTCAAATGTCTCTACTCAAGCTGAGAGAGATCCAAAAGACACTTGCAGAGGGTGTTGGCCACGATCCTGAAAGCCTTTCTGCTGGCACTTCAAAGCAGTGAAGTGTTTGCCTGCTCCCATCGTCTCCAGCTGAAAGAGGAGGGAGCTGAGCTTCCCCTTCCACTGTGGATGACTACAAGGTAAGACACATCAGCTTAAGGAGCAATAAATCAAATCAAAGGAGCAATAAATCAAGTCAGGCTCTGCTCAAGCTCCTGACCTGAAACCTGTCCAAAGCGATGGTTTTCACCAAATTCAGCTCTGACTCTACACCAAGTAAAGCCAGACTAGAGGATGCCATGAACTAAACAAGGAAGTTTTCTAAGTCTGGTGTGCCTCTCAAACTTTCCCAAAAAAATTATTTGGTGACAAAAGACAGGTTAATCAAGACCAAAATAGAATTGTGACACATCTCTCAAATTCAATATAAAAACAGAAGACTAGGGAGTGAGGACATTTTTTCAGGCAGGCTTCCTCAGTGTCCTAATTTTTTGCACTATTTTAATTATATATTTTAATATAGTTTCTCAAAAAGCTTAAAAAAAGGAGGAACAAGATGCAGAAAGATTTCACAAATATCAAACTGAAGTAAGTTGGCTGCCTCAAACCAGGCCCTATCTTAAATCAAGGGATTTTTCTGCTTCCTTGGAAAGAGAACAATTTTCAGGATTATTTTGTTTGTGTGTATGTGTATTCATGATGGGGAAATCATCGTACTCCTAGTTAGAAGCATGTTAGTTTTTTGAACATTTCTGTTCCAATGCAGCCCATAATCTTTCCTTCCTCCTGCTTTTGTAAAAACTCTGACTGGGTGACAGTGTAGAGTTCCATATTTCAGTTCCAAAAGAAAATAGTTCTGTATTTTTCCACTCTCTAATCTTTCTCAGATATATTCTGTTATTGTTATTCTTCCAAATTTAGACATGCAAAGCAAACAAAACTGGAATATATCACCATCTTAATTTTAGAGAAATATATGAAGCCAAAAAGTGTTAGGAGTAGTTTTTAAAGATATTAAGATATAGATAAAAAACCCCAAAACACAGATAAAAGAATTTAAACAACCAAAGCTTATCATTAAAACAGAACCAGGGTATTGTATTCTGTCACAATTTTAAAATAAATACAACAGATTAAATAGTAGCTTACTGGCCTGACCTGAGATGTCACTTGTGAAATACTGCCCAATAATTGGGTAGTTTCCCCTATCCTTCACTCAGCAAACCCTGGTAAGACTCAGTCCTGAGGTCAGGTGTAGCAGGGGACGCGTCAGAGACATCAAAACAAACAGATCAAGGAGCACGTGGCAGGTGCAGCAAGGCACAGACTTAGCAGGGTTTTATAACCTCACCACAGATATTTGTGGAACACAGGAATACTCATACCAACAGTCAATCTATGGCTGGAACTATTTTCAGACATTTTCAGTATTTCCAAATGGAAGATGTTTGGCTTCTCTGCACTTCTTGGTTAATGACTACTTGTGTATCCTCTGGGGATCTTTGATCTTTGAGAGCTACAGGCAAAGTGCTGTGAAGCTTGGTGTGATTGTTTCTGCTTCTCCTGGCACCAGCTCAGGAGAACACTTGGAGGCCAGTGATGGAGAAGTTGTTTAAGACAGGGAGGGACAGGATGCAGTCAGTGCCCCAGCAGAGGCTCCCAAGTGACACTGGAGCCCTGTCACAATGCTAACAGCCCTTTACTGAATCCCACATTATTAAGCCTTATTATTTGACTCATATTTGTTATCTTGGTGCTTTCCCAAAAGTCAAGTGTCTTTCCTTTCAGGACCAGCAACCAAACAGTGAAAAATAAACACGCTGCATGTTGCTTCATAGCTTCAGCACAGGCTGAGGAATCACTCTGAGTGTGGATGAAGCAAACAAACAACTCTTTCCCAAATGACAAAGCAAACATTCTATTAATGTCATTTTGACTGTGGCTTGTGTCAGGAAATCAAAGGCACAGGGGACCCCATCTGCTCAGGGGAATGGGCTGGGATTTCTGGCCTTGGGAGCTGCCCTTGGGAGCTGCCCTGCCACCAGCAAAGAGCCATGGTGTGGAACCAGGAACCAGAGAAGTGTAATCTCAGCCTTCAGCACACTTTGATGCTTTGCCTGCAGCTCACACCAAGGAGATTGAGTTTGCATACTCAGGGCACGAATAAAGGCAAAATCTTCCAAACTATTTTAATGTAAATACAGGGGCGTCCACAGCTAACCAGCACGGCCGTTCAATGGGGACCACTGCCAAGGAACAAATTTAATGCAGTGTATTTCATCTGCTCCTTAACAAAGGGTAAATGGCACTCTCTTGCTGTTTCAGTGGTGTACCCACCAGTGTCTACGTGTCTGCCCACAGGTGTTGTGTCCTGTGAACACTCACGGTCTGTTAACACAAATCTGTTCACTCATGTTTGCTTCCCTCTTCCAGCCTGGCTGCTAAAGCCTATCACAGGTCCCAAGACAAACAAGTACAAACACTGCTCTCAGAGTGTGTAGGCAGCAATTAGAGCCTGCCGAGGTAAGTGCAGCACTCTAGTCATGCTGGCCCGTGGCCAAGGAGCTGCACGAGGGAGCTCTGCTTCCTCAGCCATGCAGGAGGAGGGAGGAGGAACTCCCTTCACGCCTCCCAGTGTGCTCATAATGACAGAACTTCATCGTATCAGAGCTTCCTTGTGTTCTCAGCTGCCAGTGGACATTCACATGCCCCTTCTTAAAATCTGCCTTCTCTGCAACCACTCTTGCAACCCCATTAAATACTTGTAGTAGCTTCATTTTTTCCCCCCACTACTATCTGTGACTAGCAAATAAAATGCTATTGCAGTGAATTAACTATGTTATTTGAACAAATACCAGCAGCTCTTTGTGGGTTTTGTGAAAAAATCATGAAAATTCATGGCCAAATCTAAAACAGAGACAATATTTTGCTATTACGTAATAAAAGGTGGAAAAAAGAAAGTAATTTTAAAACATCAAACTAAGATATTTTATCACTTTTGAAGCCTAAAAATAAGCATGCATAGAAGCATTTTGCTGGATCATAACCTAAATGTTTTTTACCTTCTGGGACAAAACCCCCAGTACAGTAACAATGATGGATAGCAAAACAATCTCCTAATTCTGCAAGTTTTTCTTTCCAGGATTTTTTTTTTCAATTATTGAGTGTATACATTATGAAAGGAAATAGATTCAGCTCATGCACTTTTTCCTTTGGAAACAAACATGGGAAAAAAAATAATAATCACATGGTTCAGTGCAGTGCTCACAAAACTTTCAGCTGTTTGCTCTTCTATTGCTGTGAAACAACTAGAAGTGCATCCCATTTATTAGCATACAAATAGTGTATATAATTCAGTGTAAACTGAATTGTTTATAAACATCAAACATTATTTATAGTGTTCACACAGGTAACCATGGAAACAAAGTAATTGCTATACTTATTAGGACCCAATTTCTCTGTGCAGTGAGAGAGAATGGCAATTTATCTGCATCTGGGTGGTTTCACATTGCTTCTTGCGGTCACAGACCTCCCCTCCAAAGCATCTTTTGGATGTGGAACTAGTTTTGATGAAAGAAAAAAAGATTAGGTCAATATAAGAGTGAGAAGTGCACATGTGAAAACACTGCAATTATTGCACAGGAGTGATGTGAACTATTCAGTGATGGGAATTCAAAGGCAAACTGAGGAATTTCAAGCCCAGTCAAAGGTCACTGTAGGCCAGTGTTTCCCATCTCACCATCGCCAATGGTCAGTGGTCGCTGCTCAGCAGCCTCCATGAAGCAGCAGTATTGATTGCAGATCCAAGAGGTAAAATATTAGCAAGAAGAGACATCCTTGTTTATAATCCTTCTGGTAAGTTGAAGGGTTGAATGGACCAGAGAAATGTTTTTCCTCTTTAAAGAGAATGGAGTATGTGCAGTGTCAATATTTAAAGGCAGACAGAACTTTATCCGACAACTATAGGGGTAGAGTTTGTAAAGGGCAGATACATCTGCATATAAAGAGAGACATTAACTGGGATTTTTGTTTATATGAGTAAGAATATAAGGTATTAAGAGCCCTGTTTTCCTTCTTGCACTTGAAATGGAGGCTATGATACAATGGAACCTATTCTTGGACCTAACAGTGTTAATGGTGAGATTTTCTCACCTCAGCAATAACAGCTTCCACCTTGGTCTTATCTGTCCAACAAAAGCCCTTTAAGAGAGTTAAGAGAAAACAGGTGGTAATTCATCACAGCATCATACCAGACTGCATCAAACCATGGCTTGAACTGATCATGTATGTTTTAACATAAGAAAATACAACAAAACTCTCAGCTGAAATTATTATTCCCTTCAACCAAGATTTATAAAGATGAGCAGACAGGTTCCTTGTACTTTGGATGAAAGGTTCACACTGAGACTAATTTTGCAATCTCCCTGCAGGCACAACTCCTAGAGATGGTAAGTCAATCACAAGGTTACTCCAAAAAGGCTGCATGTAGAAAGTCCCGTTACTCCATGAATTGAGCTTATTCCCCAGCTAGATTTCCTATGTCCTGCATTTTGTCTCATCAAAAAATGCACCTACATTCAGAATGGAGGATTCCTTTGTGTAATCTTTGCAAATAACAGTAAAACAAGAATGGCTTCTGTATTTCTGACAGATATTTTTCTCTAAGGGGAAAAAAAAGTCTCCCTCCTTGCAGATCTAAATGCTGCAAAGTACTTCAGGAGGCTTTAGGATAAAAAAAAAACGTCTGGAGTAAACACAGGGTATAATTATCATCATCTGTCTTCTCTGTGAATCCATACATTTTATATTCCATTTAAAACAGAAAAAAAACCCTCGACGGGATGTCTTCCAGCGAACCAATTTAGTTAATGAGACTGAATATCAATGACTGCTGCTAATCAGAATGGTATTAGCATAAATTTTACTTAATGAGGACATATTTGCCTGGTGCCAGGAGCAAAATGCTACTGAGATAGATTGTAAAATGCAATGGATGGGTAAGTCTCATCTGGAAAAAAAACCTAGCAGATCAAGTAAACAGAACTGGATATGTGGTTCCTGCTAAACTAGATTTTTTTTTTTTTTGCAACCCAGGATTTTAACCCCACTTGAGGCTTTTCAAACTTCTCCATTATAATAGAATGCTATCAAGTCTTTAAATGTGATGAATTAAACACCCTGGGGAACAGCTTGACAAGAGATTCCATTGAACTCTTTTAACCTCATGTGGGTAGGTAGATCACTGAGGGAATTTGCTTTTTTCAATTTAAAGCATGCAATACATGTATTCTGCTGCACAACAAAAGTGTATTTTCCCTTTGTGCATTGTGTAAGGCTCTTTTCTGAAAAATCCTTACTACTCCTCTCAGCTTCAAAAGCAGCAATGGTACATTGCCCTCTGTCTGCCTGTGAGTGATCTTGGGTGGAAAATTCCCTTTGGCCACTATTGTCTTGAAGGAGTTAAGTCCCTGCAGCATCACGGAGCTGTTCAGCACACTGCATTTCTTCCTCTTTATACAGAATCCCTATTAGACAGTCTGAGGAGGCTTCATGAACAATATGAAAGATTTTTGTCTACAGTAACATAAGAGGGTTAGAGTTCAATACCCTCACAAAATATTTAATCATGTGAAATGCTATTTGTAGTGTCATTCTTGTATATACCTGCTTTGAAATTCCTAACCTTAGATTCTTCTATGTAAAGGAATATAGGGCACAAGTGTTCTTACCTTTGATATACTATAGGATCTAACAATATTTAACTGGTGAAGTCATTTTTGTTTCCAAACCTGTGTCTCAAATATGCTTGGGAACGTGGAAACTCACAATGCCCTTATTCATGACATCAAAATCAGTTCCATGGTAACACACTGTGATGACAAAATACACAGATTGCAAGGTCACAAGTCACACTTAAGAACAGGCAGGGGAGAAATTGTTAGTTTAATGAATAACATGAGCCAGTCCCAATAGGAATAAAAATAAAGCAAAAAATAAAGCGCCTAAAGTAAACACCCTTAAATGCACTTCAGAACCATTTCATCTTAAGTAGTTCTTCAAAGGCAGAAGGCTTCCACAGCTTTCACCTCTGCAGTAATGAGATGCCAATGTTAAGAAGAAAAGAGGTGCTGTACATTAATGATGGCCCTATCAGTGCTTTTACATGCACAGAGAGAATCAACAACTGCAGGGAAGAAATGCTGGAAGAAAAGGAGTCATGTTAATTCCAAGCTAAATCCCTGAAAGCAACTAATGATTCTTATGCTCTGCAAGGACTGGGTTTTTGCACCCAGTGAGAAGCCACTTCTGAAACTTGCATGTCCTTGTTCTACAGACAGGTATTTGGAATATTCGTTACAGAACTTGCCAATGACAACTGCAGTATGATGCCTTCTGCTGAATTTGAAGTGATTCTTTCATTGCTTGTTTTCCGAACACTGCACCACAAGAAAACAATCCAGGTTTATATGGTTTTAATGTCCAAAGGCCACCTCTGACATTTAAGCCCTTTTTGCTGCAAGGACCCTACTCTCTGTAGGTATGAGAAATTCCTATAACGAGCTCATTGTCTGAGTTGATAAAGGCTGCAAAAGAGAGAAAGCAAAAACACAAAGAGGAAGTGACCAGCCCAGTATCCGATGAAATGCCAGGCATCTCTAAGTTTTTGACACCGCCATCAGATTTGCTTGTGATTTCCCAGGTGATGACAAGAAAAATTTGGAGTTCTTCAAGAAAATGAACCAGAAAAATCTGTGGTTAGGGGAATGTTCTTGCATATGGCATGTCTTAGTCATTAGGTGGTTGGTCCATGAAGTCACTGCACAAAAAGTAGCAAGAACACATTTGAATGGGTTTTCCCTCCTTACTCTTACATCTAAACCTTCTTTGAAATCACAGCTCAAGTATGTCACATACAATCTACTTGACGTGTCTGTGTCATAAAATTGGCACTGTATGTTCTATACTTACCACAGTCTGAAAGGTCAACAGAGAGGATAGATTTCCTTTAGCCTCTTGTTTAAATAGCATCTTATTTTATTAGAAAATATGGTTTTGGTTTTTTTACCGTATCATGGCAGACAGCCCTATCCCAATAAATCCTTACATAGACAGCAACTGAAGAGCCAAAAAACAAATTGCAACTTAAACTCTGTAAGGAGAACCACCTCAGATTAGTCTTCTCTCCATATATCAAAGCAAAGGATTTGAAAGGTAGGAGCATTTCAAAATAGATCAGGGAGAAGCTTTGATTTTATTTAAATTATGTAAAGTCACTGGATTATTCAAAAACAATGAAGCATGCTTTGATAAGGCATTAACATTTTAAACATATTCTTGTACTCTGGCAGTGAAGGGAATGGTAAAATTCCCTCTATATTAGATAAAACGGCTTGACAGTTGCATACATACTTAACCACAGGTGGGGGGCTCTTCTTAATTTGGTGTCTATCATGTGATGCTTCATAAGCAAAGAATAGCAGGCCATGCTGCTTTATTCAATTGGGTTATGCTTTTACTCTTTCTTCCTGCATGTGAAAAGCATAACAGAGAACTAGCAGAGCAGAAGTAAGATGTGTTTTGTTAGTTGTCTGAAGCCCTGGGGCCCGGAACCGGATAAGTCCTGATATTATACCCTGGATTGAGCAGAATAAATCCATTTTGTTTCTTCCAAACATTTAGCCATTAAAAAAATATGAGATAGAAAAACAGACTTTGCTGTCTGCATGCCTTCTTGTAAAGCTTGTATTGTGGAAATGTCAGAATCATTAGGTCATTGGCATATATTTTGCAAGCTAATGCTTCTACTTTAATTCTCACTGGGGACTGCATGTCTGCTTTTCAAATAAAACCCAGACTGAAGAAGGTGAAGAGAGCTTAAAATGATGCTGGTAATGCTCTATGATGGCTGATAACACGTCAAGATATGAATAATTAGGAAATATCAGCCAAGGCTGATACAACTACAGCTATTAAAGTACCAAACCCCACCAAAGTAATTGGTAAGTGTTAAAATTGCCTCATAAATATTTCTGGCTCCTTTTAAATGCACAGAGAGGCACATGACTGAATAAAGTTTTAAAATGAATTCAGCACAAGAAATAAATTTAATATGTGAAATCATGCACATAATAGAAGCACAGCGGGTTATACTTCAAAGGAGACAAGTGGATGAATTTGCTCCTGAATCACCCAAGACAGATGCAGAACAAGTGGTCACAGAAACACAAGCCCCATTCCAAAAAGAGCTGTTTGTCTCTCAAAACACATATTACTGATAAAATCTGGTATGAGTTGAAGAAAGAGGTTAATAATAGTAGACATAATAACACAAGTAGAAATGCTCTCAACTCACAACTGGATAAAAGTCTTGAACTTGCAGCAGTTACTCTTCTGCTTGAGTGCTCACTGCCCAGACCAGCTTTTCAGCCTTTTGCAGACACCACTCACAATTTATTCTGTGACTGAGCACCAGAGCACCTCTGCTGGGGGAGAAAGGACAGATTGCTCCACTTGAAGTCCTTCTGTGCAGAAGCAGACCCAGCTCCCCTGCACACTCCTGCAGCCCTGCCAAGGGCTCCTGGTAGGGAGCAGGACAGGTTTGGCACCTCCAGGTTTTCCATCTTGAGCTTGGGGCTCGACTGAACTTAAAATAGCCACTCAAAACCCAGCCAAAACCACTGGGTGTTACCTCAATTTTACAGCATGGCCAGTTTAAACTGTTCGAAACCACAAGTTTAGTGAGATTTTGATACCAGTTTATAAATCAGCCCAAATTTACCTGAAAGAAAAATTCAGAATTAGTAGACAAGTTAGTGGATTGAATAAAATTTCAGACTAACACAGTTTTTATTCTGAATTTCCAAACAAATCCTCAAACTAAACAAATCTCATGCAGTTTCTGTTTTCATTGTGGACGTCTTGCATAGCCCAAAGTAGTTGCAGATTTCTGTGTCCATTTTTATGTTTCTGATCCATATTTCGTGGTTGCATGCTCCATAACAGTCCTCCAGGATATATCCTGACTGACTTTCACAGGAACTACATGTACTGTGACGTACTGGCTTAGAGTTACATTCCTCCAAAACACAGGAAAATCAGCTGTGAACACTGGAAAGTGGTATTTCACCTGGTGTTTTTCAAGGTATTAGTTTAACTTACGAGTATATTAACAACCCAAAACTTTACTGTAAATTTCTTTATGGTGGAAAGGCAAGACCAAAAGAGATTGTGAGCATATTCATAAGTCTGTAGCCATCAGAACAGATATATATTGAAAAATATATTAAAAACCTGAACTCTGCTCTCAGGAGTTTTACTGAGCTCCTTCTTCAACCTGCTCACCTTTGTATTTATTTGACTTAAAATCAGTCTGACTCTAACAACCTGTGCAAAACCCATTCTGTGTCTTTCCTCTGGCAGCATTTGCATTATCCCATAAAAGATGAGTTTACAGGCTCTTGGCTTTTACCTGAAGCCTTCCCTTTTCTCCACTGCAG
This sequence comes from Pseudopodoces humilis, assembly GCF_049639895.1. Classification (NCBI taxonomy): domain Eukaryota; kingdom Metazoa; phylum Chordata; class Aves; order Passeriformes; family Paridae; genus Pseudopodoces; species Pseudopodoces humilis. The sequence continues at coordinate 7,690,537 of NC_142204.1, read as the reverse complement.
AAGTGGTTGAGATGAACAGTAAATAACTTGTTAGAAATGTTAAATTGAGTTTTACTCTATTATTTTTGTGACTAAGTCTTGTCCTTCAACAAACCATATTGGGAAAAGAAGAATTCCCAAAAGCTTGAATAATGGAATAAAATAATTTTCAAAATATATGCCCCAAAAAACATTAAAAATGTAATCTATGCACTGTAAATAATCCTGTTAAACCAGCAGTGTCTGAGAAAGAGCAGAATGTCATCTCAAGCATTAGTACCTTCAGTGAATGTTTGTAGATTTTTCAGAGAGGAAGACAGTTCACAGAAAAATTTGAAGAATTAACAGTTTTTTTGAAAAATTGTGGAAGGAAAGTTGGTTTGAAAAATTTTTTTAAAAAATGGATACATATTTTCAGAAATGGTTTTTGATATAAATTTACTCTGATTATTAGCTTAGCAGTACATTTATTTAATCTTAGCTGCTACACAAGAAGAGTTTGCCAAGTATTAGCCTCAGGTATTTTCCTTTCCAGCTCAAGCACAGGAGCAACTGGAACACCATAAAAAAGAAGCCCATGTTATTGCTCCTGTGAGCATGATGGCAATGTTTTTTGTGGCTTAGGGCAAAAGAGGACACACACTGTAAGAGAACTGGCCATATAAAAGGCATGGAGCATTTCATTTCACCGTGTCCTTAGATGTTTACTGACTTTGTGGAGAGCCCTCTCTGCCTCGGTTCCTCACTAATTCCCTCTTTTCACAGTTAGCTTATTCAAGAAAAGACTTACGAGTAGCAATGCAAAATTCTCACTGGAGTGGTGACTGAGCATTATCTGGTCCCAAAAACTTGGAAGCAGCCTCTAGAACCCGAGAAGATAAAGGGATAAGTGCAGGGCTCATGTCAATCACAGCACTGCTCCACTACATCAGTCACACAACTGGAAGAGGTTCAAGCAACATTTTCCTCCTTGTGAAGACAGTGAGTGGGGAGAAGGCAAAAGTGGCTATTATTACATAGAACTAGGTCAGAAACACTAGATTTATTGAGGAGAAGAGCAAACTATTTGCCATTCACAATTGGAATCACAATGCTGCAGTTTTGGAAAAAAATCAAGCTATGAGATAGAAATTTCCTAGGAGAGACAAAAAGATGGGAAGACCTCTAATGCATTTAGCACAATTTTTTTGATTGTGACTGATTAAAGCTGTAATCAGATTTTGATTTAGCTCTGTGGATTACAGAACCAAAACTCTAGCCATTGCCTTAGCCAAATACCAAGACAAAAAGCAAGAGATTGTGCATGCCAATACTGTGAGAAATAAAGGAGAAGAAAATGTTGTGGAACTCTTTTCATAGATAGCTACAGGTTTTTATAGGCTATACGTGGGTGCATAAGTTATTCTCACACCCAGACAGTGTGTACAGGATACTAGTCAGCTGAAGTTACCAAAATAATTTTGAAAAGAAAACCTATTTACAGGGAAAGCATTGATAAAATCTTTCTTTGATGACACTAGGGTAAAATCAAACCATACTGTGTGGATGTGAACTTCATGTGAAATGATAACAAAATCTAGAAGAAATAACATTTATAATTGTTTTCTTATAAAACATTTTCAGGAAAAGGAGTACTTACTTAGGGGGTGAAAATGCCAGATATTAGGCTGTTATGACAGTGAATACAGTAGGAAGACAGAAGCCATTAAAAGCTCAAAAATATATTCTCAGATGTTTTTAATGGCATAGAAAAGCTATCAACAGAACACAAAATAAAGTTAACAGAATTCAAATTCCCTGTTATACATGTGCCAACACATACTTAGAAGCATACTTAGATGAAAACTTAAGGAAGAAATTAGACTTCTTGCTCTGAATCCTGAAGAGAGTACTGATGCACTTTTAGAATGAGTCTTTTGTCTACCAGCTCCAGAAGAGGAAGCGGAAACCTTTTACCCACACCTTGAGCTTAAAAGACAGAGGGAGAGGGACTTTTTGCAAGAGCATGGAGTGACAGAACATGGGCAATGGCTTCACACTGACAGAGAGTAAATTTAAATGGATATTAGAAAGAAATTCTTCTCTGTGAGGGTGGTGAGGCCCTGGCACAGGCTGCCCAGGGAAGCTATGCCTGCCCCATCCCTGGAAGTGTCCAAGGCCAGACTGGATGGGGCTGGGAGCAACCTGGGCAACCCCTGACCATGACAGGGGGTGGGATGAGAAGACCTTTAATGTCCTTTCCAACACAAACCATTCTGTGATTTTATGATCTACCTACCTCCTAACAGCCAAGCCAATGCCTGTACAGATCTCCACATATCTACCAGGAAGAGTGTTTCTTAACAAATGCATTTTCCCTGTCTTCCTCTCATCTCACCCTAATTAGTTCAATGGAGTGGTGGAAAAATCTCTATAGAAAGAAAGTTATAGCCCATGAAATTTTAACTTAGACTCTCTAAACCTAGTGCTCCACTATAAGTATTAGGCTGTGTTCTGCTGTTTCCTGAAAGGATATCAGACATGGGAATATACTGAAGTTTAGCAATGGTATTTTGCTGTAGGTACAAACAATAGAATGGTATCACGGACAGGAAGTCAGTGCTTTAAGCTTGGAACATAACAGACAGCAATGTAAAGGTAGGAGTGAATAATTAACTTCTATAGGAAAACCAGGACTGATCTAGGGGCCCTTCTAGGCCTTGGGGGGTTAGAGATGGCTATCAATATTTCTTTACTTACAGAGAAGGAAAGTACACATGAATGATAAATTTGGTTGGAAAAAAATTCTATCCAACCTGACTGCCATAATTGTTGATCTAAAAAACCTTAATCTGAAAAGAAATGTGTACAAAACACATTAATCATAGTAATTAGCCCAGGAACAGCTTATGAAGAAGACACCTTTCCTTTGTTTTTCTGGTGGTAATTGCTATACAGAATCATCACCTGAACCTGCTACGTGAGGTCTTGCAACAACATTTTTGCAACTACGGAAATCATCAGAGACTGTAGGTAATGCTAAAGGAAACCTAACAGAAGGTGAATGCCAGCAAATATGGACAGGAAAATGAAAAGCTTCCAGAGTTTTTGTGCATGCCCAACCCTCCAGCTCCTCATTGCCAAAGCAGGTTGTAAACTGCTTATGCCAGTGGTGGAGAAAAGAATTTCTCAAACAGAAAGATTTATTTCAATTGCAGATGGATGATTTACAGCCAGAATATAAACCTGGAAAAGATCTTGTGTCAGCAGACACACTGTCTGAGTTTTCAGTAAAAGAGAGGTAGTACAAAGACCAGAGTTTGATGTTGCTAATGTAAATAGGTTCAAAATTTTTTTTTTGGTCTCAGGCAGGATGAGATTGGTCACTGCAAGAGGTACTAATGCAAAAATGAGGCTTTGCAAAAGGTAATGCCAGTGGTTAAGGCTGGCTGACTTCTGAGTGTAAACCTATTCCTTTTAACAACTTTGAAGGGGAAATTTATGTGGCAGACAGCACTTTGCTCAGAGATTCTATGTCACTGGTGTGTAAAATTGCAACATAGGAAATACAGAAGTGAGTACATGCAAGGTCTGTGGACACCAGGAGTGGAGAAGACTATTTTAAAGTCATATGATGTTTGATTCAAAATTAGTGCAGATTCAGGGGAGAATAAAACCCTAACAATACAATAGCAAATGTCAAAACCAGGAATATTCAGTAACTAGAGGGGTGGGGGGGAAACTGTAATTTTAAACAACCTATGACCTATGGACTGCATTTGATGTATACAGGTGTACATACATACATGAATAAGTATTCATGTTTTGGTTGGCAGGAGAAGCAGAAGGAGATTAAAGGTGAGAAGAAGTTTAGGTTGAACATCAGGAAGATTTTCCTCACCAAAAGGGATGCTAATCATTGGAAGGGGCTGCCCATGGGGGTGATGGAGTCCCCAGCCCTGGAGGTGTCCAAGGAATGCCTGGATGTGGCACTCCACGCTCTGGTCTGGGTGACAAGGTGGGGATCAGGCACAGGTTGGACTCGATGATCTGGATATTTTCCAATCTTAAAAATTCTGTGATTATATGGTTATTATTAATTTCCAGAATCATGATCATTAGGGTACTCAACCGTGAAATTTGTGACCACACACACAAAACCTCTGTTTGCATAGAAGCTACTTGCCTTGGAAAGCCAAAGATGGTATTAATGCATTTTTGTAAATTTGTATACATATATTGAAACAAGCTGATACAGAAGATATACTGTGACAGCATATCACATGACTAGAAGTCTTTTTATGCACCCAATAGCACACTGAAGATATTTGACAGCAAACACGGTTATGAAAATCACTTGTGTCCTGTAAAACAAGTTCATTTATTTCAATGAGATTATTAAGAAAGTCCACAGAAATAGTTCCCACCTTAAAGATGCACAAAAGAAGGAGGGAGAACAGACATCCTGAGGCTCCAAGATCTGAATCAGGGCAGACTAGAAATGGAGAGATGATTAGCCAACATCAGTCTGAGAACTGAACAAAACATTGTGGAGAGCTACAACCAAAGGAGCAGCAGCTCAGAGCTCAGTGGACTGCTCTGAAGAATTTGCTGCATCATCAGGTGAATTTTGTCCACCCCTTCATGGAGAAATGAAAGTCCTCAGTGAGGTCCAAGACCTTATTTTAGTTTACACATGCCAATGTAAACAGCCTGGTTTTGCTCTGGGAGCCATCTCCTTTTCTCCCAAACTCTTCCTCTGAGCAGTTGTTAGCTTACTTTGAAAATGCCAAGCGATTTTTTTGGCCACCAGCTAAAGACACAAGGTGAGCCTCACAGAACTCAGAGTTCAGGTAAACAACCATAATGACAGCAGATGGGAAAAGGGAAGCAACAGAAGCTGAATGTCAAGAGACAGGCAGAGAGAAAGGAAACCTTCTAATTCCTTCAGTATACTAAAAGTTTCTATTTCCATCTCCACCGGCATCTTTTTCAAGGCAGTTTAAAGAAACAATCTATCTTCCGGGGTAACTAAGTTCTGCAAAAGAGGGTGAGAGACAGGCAATATTTGTAGTGTATATAATAATTTGCTTCACAGGAAATTGCCCCATCCTGCAAAGTCTGCTCAGCTGTATTACTCACCCAGAGTTGATCAATATTAGCAGTTCAAGATCCCTGAAGTAACTTCCTAGACTTGCAAGATTGATTATAGACATTTTGTCTTGATCCCTCCCTAGATTTTCCCCTACTTTGTGTATTTAGACCTCAATGGAGGAAAATAATTTAGAAATGTTCTTAACACTAAAGAGGTGATTAATACTTAAAAACAACAATAGCAGGTAAGCACATAATTACTTACATTTAAAATAAAGATGAGATTTGTACACTTTAAGTGCATTCCTAAAAGGATTTCTTGAGAGAGATTTTTTCAGCTTGTTCTGCTTGCCTGTAAAGTGCCTAGCACAAAAATTTCGGGGGGGAAAAAAACCCCAAAACAAACAACAAACCAACAAACCAACCAAAATAACAAAAAAAAAAAAAAAACCAAAAATCCACTTAAAAAGCAGAAAGCTTTCCTTGCAATGATGTTTAAAACAGAAACATGATTTTGGTTTGCTTGGAACATAGTATACTTTAACACACATTGATTTCTTCAAACATTTGCAGAATCTGTATGAGGGGATATTCAAGCCAGTGTAGTTTATCTTTTGATTTTTCAAGAATAATATCCATACCTGTACTTTAGATTCAGAGACATTAAATAAGAAAGTTTCCTTCCCTTTTTTGCAAGGCCTGTTTGATGCTGTTTCTTGATCTTGAATTAGTTGTTGACTCATATCAAATGCAAATCAAGTCCTTTTACACTATGAATCATCGCTGCCCTTGGTTAAGGGGTAAGAGGAGATGAGAAGGGAAACAGAGCATTTCTGGACAATACTGATGATTGAGGGCTGGCATGACTCATACTTAGGAGGTCTGCTGCATTTTCAAGTCAACAACTGAGGGGATTAGAAGCAACTTCAAACAGGGCCTTCAAAGAGAGAAGAAAACAGGAACTGGGTTAAGGTGCAGAGTAATGTACACAGCCACATCCTGAAGCCCTCACTGATGCAAAATTACCAATGATATTACCTTTATGGTTTCCAAGCACTAAGCTTAGAGTTCATGGTTAAAAACTGGCCCTCAGTTAGCTGGGAGTTCCAAAGAGCCCAAAGTCCAGTCAGTACAGTTTTAAAGTAATTATTTCTTGGTCAGATTTTGTAACAAACAGGAATCCATAGAGCTGTATGTAAATTTCCTCAAAAAACACAGTTTCTTCTCATATACACAGCACTGATATGAAAACTGTTGGCATATCTGTGGTTAGAAGGAAGAAGATGTGGACAGTGACATTTCCATTTGCTGAGAAGTAGGTGGGGAGGACAACCGTCAAAGAAGTATCAAATAAATAATTTTTGTATCTCATCTAATGTTACACTATATGGGAATTTAATATGGAATTAGAAAGATATCTGTCCATGCAGCAAAGCATCTCTTTGCTGATGAGAAAGAGATAGAAATAACATGTTACAAAATCAGTAAAGTCAGAAGTGTACCCACTTTGCTATTTACCACTGACAGATAACATTTTTTCACAGAGTTGAAGAATAAATTTTCTTCAGTTCTAAAAATTGAAAGAGGTTTTTGACTATTCCCTTTTAGACTGTCTGGGGGAGGGAGGTGTTTGGTTTTTTTAATCAAAGATTTTTCCATGTGTTACTTTCCTACCTAACACACTACCCTACCTAGCACATACATTATGGCACATGAACCCCTTTTGTACTCGTTTACACCAGGTTTGATTGCAGAACTGATACTGCCCTCTTTGGAGGACAAGGAATCAACATGTCTTTTGTGCATGAGTCCTAATCCCATAATAATTTTCTAATTCCTTTCATATTCTTGTCACTGGTATTTAAGAAAAAAATGTTGGCAAAAGGGTTTTAAAAAAAAAGTCAAGGTATTGCTCAGAAGTTTAAAAAGAGCAAGAAAGAAGAGATTTACCTATTCTTAGAGCACCAATGAAAGAAATGCTTTTACTTTCAAGAGTCCAGATGATTTAGCTCAGATTAATTTTGTATTAAAGAACAAACACAATTAGGATTACTTGGCAATTACACTGGGGAACTGAGGCAGCAATCCTGCACAGAGATATCTTACTGCTATCACTTTTACTCTAAGGATGGAATTGTACGGAATGCCAAAGATCCAGCCTGTGTCTGCTATCAGCAGGCAGCCATCCATCAGCCCTCCTCCTCCTCCAAAATCCCTGGCCACAGTCTTGTCCCCCTCCTCCTGGTCAGGCTTGCCAGCTGCTGGGGATCCACGGGACCAGGAGCTGCGCTGCCAGCTCCATCCCCTCCTCTAGAACTGCACCAAACCACACATTCTGATATGACAGATTAAACACCAAGAATGAGGAAATCAAACAACACACCAAATCCGCCAGGCAAGTTCCCTGGACAAATATTTCCAATTAACTCTGCAACAAGGGCCAGGTTCAGTGAAGCTGGCTCTGAAACCAGAAACCTCATGGTTGGCCAGGTGGGTTTCATGTGGCAGTGCTGTGCTAACACTGAAGCTGTTTCTGTAAAATGTAACACAGACAGCTAATATGTGGATGAATAACAATGTATTTCATGTGCATTCAGACAGCTATATCCTTGGTTAAAAGAGTAAAGCCTCTGCAAAATGTTTGAGAGAGTATGTGCACAAGGGATTATACATTTGTGTTGTCCGTTCTTGTCTGTGAAAAATGAAGATAGGAAATCAGGTTGCCTAGGTTTTCCATTTTAATGTAATTGTCTACTTACCATCTGATGTCAAGCTGCTAATTACACACAGGTGGTGTAACAGTCAAGTGGTGAAAGTCTGAGGCTTGTGGCACAGAATACTTCGAGTTTGCAGAGATTGTAACATTTTCCACTGAGCAATGTGATACTGGATTTAAAGCCATAAAGTTATGACCTCAAACTCCCACTTGCAAAGACACAGCCCAGTGAGTAACAACTCCCACTGTCCAATAGTATCTCTTGTGCACCTCACATCAACCTCTGATGGAACTGATGCATATTTGTCATTCATTTAGGTGAACTCATATATTGGGTTTTCTGCTTTAAATTAGGTAAACTTACATCTTGGCTTTTCTTGACTTAAATTCCTCTCTTTAAAACATTGATTCAAGTATCTTAACTTGTACATGAAAATGCTGGAGGAATAAACTCCCTGCCAATTTCTATTGGGTTTTTTTTGGGATTTGTTTGTTTTTAATAAATAATGTTCTGTTATATTTTACATAGCAGCATTTTCTGTTTCCTCAGCCAAAATGAGATTAAAAAAAAATACATCTGTGCTAATCCACAGTCTCACCCATACCTTCTGCACCTTCCTTTCCATTTCAGATGGGCACATTACACAAGGGCAGCTACTGGGCCTCTGCTGCTGCTTCCTTGCAGCAGCTGCAGCAGCATTTCTTTGCCTGGCTGGATCAGGGCATCCCTTGTGCCTGGATGTGTGGAATCTGCAAGCCCTGAGGAGCAGCTGCTGCCCTGTCCATGTACACTGGACTCCTCCACAACCTGTGGAGGCTCCTGGTTCCTCCACCCTCATTATTTGTGACCCCATTGTGTTTGACTGCTTGCAGACACAACCTCCTGAATGTTAAACTGCTGCACCCAGCCCTGTATACACCCATTTAGTCAGGCCACCATATGTAACCGATTAACAGAAAAGAACATTTAATATCAACATCTCCTGGGCAGGTCATTCCAGCCTAGATTTTAGATTTGTCCACAGGGGGCTCCAGTTTGGTCCTTGCTCTGAGGTGCTGTCACCATGAGCTGTGAGCAGGATCCCACCATACTAGTCCAAAGGCACAGGAACAGCAGCAAGAAGCAGCAGTGCTCCAGAGAGCTGGCAGCATGAGCAAGGAGGAGAGGTGGGAGGACAAACAGATGGCAAAGACATTGAACAGCACTCCAAAAGGCTGAAGCAGTTTAGGAGCAGAAGTCTCACTTACTTTCAACAGGGCTAAGGGGGAGGGAACAAACCCAGGTCCCTAATTTCTCTCATACAAGGAACAGAAAATCACAAATTTAAGGAAAAATCTTGAATTCTGGTTTGGATTTTCTTTTATACGGTACTTTATTTTTTCTTGCAGTGTCTTCTTATTCTAGTATGATGCAAACTATATGCTGCAAGAGATGTCTGTCCAGGTAAGAAATGAAGTGGTAAAACAAGAGTTCCTAATGCCTCAGACAACTGCCCTTCCAAGGGGTGGCCTGGCTTTAAGGGGCTGAGGGACAATCAGTGTGAAGGCAAATCATTCCCAGCCTTCACCAGGGAGTGGGTTAAACATAGCCCAACAAATGAGAACTTTTCAAGACTTTCTCTAGACAGCCCCAAAAGGCCAGGCAGGGGAAACGTTTATGCTGTGTTTGGAGAAGTGACCAGTGGAGCTGCCAGGCCCCAGCTGCCGCCTGGGCACACCACACATCTACACATGCACAGCCCCATGTGGCCACTCTATGACAACAGGGCACCCAACACACATCTGCAAGTGCAAAAGATTAATTTTGTCAAGTTCTCCTTGCCTTGCCTCATGACACAAGGAGAACTGGGGAAGTTCGAGGGCAAGGACATGTGTCAGTGGTTTTAGGAAAAGGAAGTGGATGACAGCAGTACAAAAGTGGAGATTTCCCTGAACAGAGAATCTTGTAGAAAATTGAGTGAGGCAATATGGACCTCCTCTGGTCACATCTGGTGTGCATCTTCACCTGGAAATCAGGGCTGCACACATGTTTTCCCCAAATACACAGCCTTGCAGTAAGGAATATTCCAAATTTGCACCGCCAGCTGTTCTTTCCCATAAGAGAAGCTCAGATAGTCATGCTATCCACTCCACTAAGCTCCACAGAAACACTCAGGTGACTAATGCGCTTCTGTAAATAATCCTGTTAAACAGATTCACAATAGGCAATTTAAAATCAACTATGTTTTTAAGTATGGCACAGTCTGTTAGTCCTGCTCCTTCTTGCTCATGCAGCTGCCAGCTATGTGATGGCAATGTTCAATAGAAAAAATACTTTTCTTTTGAATAATGGTGGGTATCTTCCCTTGAAAAATCCAATCCTGCAGTTTGGTTTTGCTTCAAACATGCCAACTCTCAGGAACAGACTCTGGGGGACAACTCCTGAACTTTGCTGTGGGAAAGGCAGCTTTCGCTGAGAGCTGTTTGGAGCCTAGGGAAAGTGAGTGTGAAGCAGCATACAAAGAAAAGAGAAGATAATTCAAGATAAGGGAGCATTCAAAAATCCTTTCTTTGGCTAACACTGGCAGTAAATATCTCACTTGAAATGCTGCAAGGAAATTCAGCATGCTTGCATAGGAGAGCTATGGCAGACCAAGAAACTAAACACAGTAATTAACAGTGAGATTATAACTCTGACAACGTAAAGCACAGCACAGCATAAGGAACCTTATAATATTTTGCATTTCTCTATAAGAACAAGGGTAGAGTTTAAAATAATGCAGGGGGCTTGGGTGAAAATTAATCATTCAACAGCAGCTCCTAGCAAGGATTCCCTGAATCACTTTCAGAGTGTGTTGGATGCTTTGTGGGCACTCAGGTCTACATAAGTAGATCATGTTTTGCAAAATTGGTGCCTGATATGCCAGCTAAAACAATCTGGCCTTATTGCTTATGCAAAGAGTGGTCTGAGATAGATACAATAGAAATACAAGGGAAGGGATACAGGACTTGCCTGATCATTCAACCATAAGGGTGTGCTGAAAGATTTCTTTCTGAGCCTCCTCCGGCACAACCCCACAGAGAAAGCTACTGCTCAGGCCCACAGAAGTCTGATTACTGTGCAAACAGTGCACTAGCTCGGCAGTGAAGTCATTCAGTAGTCTGATTAAAATAACATCTTCTAATTCCCTTTTTGTTGTAATTTACAGTCTCTCTCCTTTGGCTGAACCTGCCAGCCATCCTGGAGGTGAACAAAGAGAATGTGCTAAAGTTGCCAATTCTGGGGCCTGGTGTGAGAGAAAGCTTTTGTTTCCAGAGGTTGTATTTACTCTGGAGACAGTTAATCAAAGCTCCACAGAGCATTGTAATTCTTCTGTTCCTTTGGTATGGGTATGAACTCTCAGTGTCTGATCCCTGCGACTGTCTTTCAAATCCCCTCAGTAAGCTCACTCCAATGTAATTTACACTAGGGCTGGCTAAGAAAGATCCAGGCTTTTTCAAAATGGCTTTAGATAATTAAATTACATGACTTGTGTTGTATTTCCTATTAGCACCATGGACACCAGCTAACACAGCTGAAACCAGAATCAGGTATATTTCAGCAGGAGGACATTTAACACTCACAGCCCAAAAGGGGATCTAGATGGAGGCAGTTCCATTGAGGAAGTGAGCATTTGGAACAGTATGGCAAATTCATCAAATGACAAATGTAAAATGAAAGGACAACCCATACAGAGACATACAAAACACACAGGTGCTCAAAGTGTCTCACATCTTCTTATCTTCTTAATTTGTTGTTAACCCTTCTCTAATATTCCACATTGCCTTTGACCATAAAAATCACATATGCAGAATCAATGTATGATAAGCCATTTGTCTTTCAATTAAAAAATCACACAGAAAACCCTGTAAAGTCCTCTGGTGACGACCTCGCACACACCTTTTTTCAGGTACAGCTGAGCAAAATAACAATTCCAATTCAGACTCTTGATTTAACACCATGTCCGGACTCTATGACAAAAAATTAAGGCACAGAAAACCTAAACTGGAGCAACTGGTGCTTTGTTATAAAGCACAGCTTTATCTTTTCAGAATAGAATTATATATGGAAGAAGCTTTCTTGATAGAAGAAATTCTGTGCTAGTCAACATGCAAATATTATAAGCCTCATTTCAAATAAAGATATTTAAATAAACAGATTCATAAAGCCAGCAAAGGTTTTTTAGCATGGACATGGATGCCAGTTGTCCTAGATAAACATTAGCTATGAAGATCACTCACTTATTTTTAAACTGATATTTATTTTTTAAATGGTTCCATTACACAAATGGAAACAAAGCACGCCAGAAACAGTGCTCTGAGAAAAGTCCCCTGAGCACTGCCTGCATGCATAAATCCAGCCCAGAAAATGCCCTATGGGCAGTGAACTCCAAATAATTTCAGCCTATCTCCTTGGAGAGAATGCTGCTGTATCTAGGATCAGTTCTGGGTGGTCTCCAGTTGCATTGGAGATCAGTTTTAATACAGATAATTTAACATTGAAAAGTATTTTGGACTCTGGGGAACAATGATAGCAAGAAAAATAGTGGAAACTGTGGTATTTAACATGGTTCCTTCACCATCTCTGTGAGATGAACCACACCAACACCTGCCTATGTCACCTTCAGTTTGTTTGGACTGAAATTGAGCCAGTTAATTGTAGCATTAGCCAGATGCTGAAGCTTGGGAAGGTGCCCCAACCCACAGAGTTTAATGAAAAAGGCATTAAACTGGGACACAGAGCTATGGATTTGTCCTGGGTTCACTCACTCCTGGCCTTGGTTCACTTTACTCCAATTTTAGCTTTGGTGATCTTGCAGCACACTTTTGTAGGAATATCGGCAACTGTGGGGGGACGGCTGGGGCTTCTCTGTGCTACACAGAACCCCAAGAGCAGCAGCAAAGCACCAAACAGACTGTGCCATGGATGCTGTTCAGAGGGTGCACTCTGAACCAAAGCACAGGAACAGCTCAGAAACTCCCACCTCTCCCACAGGGAAAGCATCAGGGTAGTGCAGCTACTTTCCACATTCCCCAGGCTGAGGTAGGCTGAGAATCGCCTCATCGTATGGCATTTGCTCCTTGACTTTTGAGCAGTGGAAACCATATATGCAATACCTTTCCTGCTTTCCCAGTATCACATTTCTATTAAAATCATTGCAACAGATACTACAGAAGCACAGTCTGTGCTTAGAAACAGCAGGAAAGGTGATCTGTGATACAAGCTTTGTGTGAAAATGTAGTCCACCACACGAATGCAATCAAGTCTCTGAAAGACAGGAGAGGAGAGCAATACCACCCCAACCCACAAACCAGGGCATTCAGATGCATTAACAAAAGATTAGGGCCAGTCACACAAAGATATTTGAACACAAAGCCCTTTTGTGGCATCAGAAGATGATTGTTATCTAATAAGTCCAGCTCAATATCCACCTGGAGCACTCTCACTTTGCTTCTGTGCTTCCTCACTTTTGCTTTCTAGCAAGAGGTCCACATCAAACCTGAGAAAAGCTGTTTCCAATGAATCACCCAAATTCTTATCCCATGCACTTTCTTCACACTGTGCCAGCACACACAATGCCAATAAAGTCACAGAAGCAATTCTACAAACAGGTACGTGGGGGCTTCCTTCCTTTGTAAAGTGTTACTCTTTGACGTGGCAGCATTTTGACTCTGTCAGAGGCTGAGATTGTGGCACTGAAAATCTATGGTGAAATCTGTCCCCTACTGAATGTCGAAACTCCCAGCAACTTTAGCAAGGCCAGGAAGAGATTTCATGGCCTGTATATCTATCTATAGCAACTCAGAAGCATAAATTGCATTTGTGGGACCTTAAAAGTCAGAAAGCAATGGGTGGTAATCATAACAAAACTGTTTTTCCCAGGATTCTTAGAAAACAGAAGATAAATAAATAAAAATCCAGAATATTTTAACATTTAATTTCCCCAGTTGCTTTTCATGATCAGCTGCAAGTCCTCAGACTTTCCCACTGCCAGTGGTCAATGATATAATTCACAGTGATTTTTCTACAACCTTCATTAGCTGGTCTTTCTTAGAGTTGTTGCATTTTCCTGTGGGCTTTTCTTGCGTTTTTCTTGGCCATAAGCTGACCTGAAAGTATGAGGCTATTTCAGGCTAAAGTATCAAAAAATAAAGTATGCTTTTTCAAACCAAATGGCCACACCCCTGTGCCTCCTGCCATTCTGTCCAGTTAGCAGTTTTAAAGCAATTTATTTATTTATTTATTTATTTATTATTTATGCATTCAATTGAAATAGCAGGATTACTGGAGGCAACCAGAATATAATTACAGAGGCTGCAATCTGGCAGTAGAAATCACGTTCTTTCGAAAAGAATTTCAAGTCCATGGTGCCAGATGGGATCCACCCAAGGGTACTGAGATGGTGACAATGCTCATGGAGCCACTTTCCATCATTTCCCAGCTGAGCTGGCTCACCAGGGAGGTCCCAGGTGAAGGGGAGCTGGCCAGAGTGACACTCCTGTAAGAAGGGCTGGAAGGAGGATGCAGGGAACTACCGGCCTGTCAGCCTCACCTCAGTGCTGGGAAAGGTCATGGAGCAGATCCTCTTGAGCGTCATCATGCAACACGTGCAGGACAACCAGGGCATCAGCCAGCCAGGGTTTATGGGTCCTACTTGACCCACCTGATCTCCTAGGACAGAGTGACCCCTTCAGTGGATGTGTCTGCCTGGACTTTAGGAAAGCCTTTGACACTGTTTCCCACAGCATTTTCCTCATGGCTTGGGCAGGGACACACACTGTTCACTGGGTAGGAGAACTGGCTGGACGTTGGGGCCCAGAGAGTGGTGGGGAATGGAGCTACATCCAGCTGGGGCCAGGCACCTGTGGTGTTCCTAAGGGTCAGAACTGGGGTCAGCTTTTCAACACCTTCATCAATGACCCTCAGTCACTTTTGGGTGGGAGTGTTGGGTGCTCTGCAGAGACAGGCTGGAAGAAGGTTGTAGGAAGGTGAGGGGTTGGTAGCAAGGAAGAGGACAAGAGGAAATTACCTCAAGTAGTGCAAGGGAATGTTTGTGTTGGATATCAAGATATATTGCTTCACTGAAAGGATTATCAAGCATTGAAACAGGGAAGTGGTAGAATCATTTTCCCTGTAAATGTATAGATGAGACACTTTACAGGTATTGTCTACTGATGGAGTTAACAATGATGCATTAATGGTTGTGGTTGTACTTGACGATTTTATAGGTCTTTGCCAACCTAAACGATTCCATGATTTCATAAGTTCTCACAAAAAGACACATATAGAAGCTGTGCCATGACCAGCCCCACTGTTTCTCCAATCATCCAAAACAGGCTCCACTTGCCAGAGAATGCCACTTCATGCCACAGCAAGGAATGGGTCTGGGTTGGAAAAGTAGGCCTGTCCCTGATGACCACCAGCACCAGCATGGGTGTTTTTTGGGATCTTCTTTCCCACAGCTTTCTCCATGAGCAGTCACTGATGGGATGGCAGAATTAGGTGCACAATTCCTACTAAAACCTGCACTTCCAGCCTCCCCTTCCCTTCTCAGGAACCTTCCAAGCTTGCCATAATACAAATTGATACAGTATTTTAACAGATTACCTATATCTATGTGGACAACCAAACATATAATTGAAGGAATATTCTAATATTCAATTAGTCATATTTTTCAACTGGTATGAGCCTAACACTGTAATCATGACATTACAGGACACTTGCATAGTTTCATGTGGTCATTTTATAATAATATACAAGGCAATGGCATCATTTTGTCCAACTGAAAATCTACATGGTGGCACTGAATCTAAGTTTTTCCAGTAGCCAAAATGAATATTCAACAAGAAATGAAAAAGCCCTCAAGTTAATAGCATTCCTAATTTATTGAAAGCTGCACATAGAAGAAAACAACCTTTTCCCCAGAACTCTGTAGATTTATCCAGTTTTCTTTGCATGTAAAGGTAAAGTCATGAAAAAACTGTAAGTTATTCAGGATTTCTTCTTACTGAAGAAATGCACATACTGAAATATAGAAGAGTCTAACTTCTGCAAAACTACTTTGAAATAAATGAAATAAAGTGATTGAACCAATTTTACCAGTGGGATGAGGTAAGTGCAGACTGATATACTCTGAATTTTGTCAGGCTTTTGACAGATTTGCAGGTGAAGTCACTTATGCTGTGATACAGCAAAGCAGATGAGCATAAAAACAAGCCTCTGAAACAACAGAGCCCATTCATTTTCCTAGGGTAAAGTTGGACGTCTTAGAGGGTATCCACCACCTGGTTGAGTCCTGTAGAATTTTAACTCAATATGGAAAATATCCAGTTTGTGGTTGTAACAGTCTATCTAAGCTTGTTCTATGATCAGAAAACTTGTGAAGGAGCTATTTGGACAAGGCCAGTGAGATGAAGTTCTCCCCTCAGAGCCAAATTAGCAATTCAGTGGGAACTTGGCAGCCTCTCAGTCCCACAGCCAGTCAGCAGAGATGCACAGCCAAACACCCCTGAATCACTCTGCACCTGGGTCGGTAACTTATGTCTTGTCAGGGCTCACCTTCCAGAAGGAGATTTGTCTGAAGACATCAGGAGACTGTGGACACACCACTTCCTTCAGACTTTTGTTGCAACACACAATTACTCCTCATTTAATCATTTCCTTCAACTGCTCTAGTGACTCATAAAATCAATAATACTCACCCACATAAATGCAAGCTCCTAGGACTTCAGACAAAAATATGCAAAGCTTTTTATCTCTGCTTTTCATCTGCAGCTGATTTCTCTGCAGCCTTGATTTGTTGCTTTGATCTCATGTTGGCCAGCTTCCATGCCATCTTTCACTTCTTTTGGGAAAGACTGCACTGAGTCATTGTCAGTGTGGTTTTATGCCAAGCTCCTTCTGTTCAGAGATGAAATTCCCTAAGTGGTGCCTAATTCTCCTTTCCTAAACTCTTATTGGAACACTTTGTTAACTGGTTTTGGTTTTCAAAGATTTGGAGTATAAGGCATCTGCTGACAGGAGGTATCAGGTGCAGGGCCAGCCTTATAGAAAACATAGATCATGTTTTCATGTTCCTAAATAGCAAATTAGAATTACAGGTTTTCATTTGTGGGCTCAAAGATCTTGACAGGAATGCCTATCTGATGGATTATAATTCCACATCTTTTGGCAGCAATTGCTCAAGTTGCCATGAGCAGTTTAAATCTCCACCAGTCACAAAATTTGTTCATTGGGAAGCGAGTAGCTGGGTAAACCCAGATGGCGCCGGACCAAGATGTGAAGAGGCATCCACATGGCACAAAGCTGGGTGTAATAAATACAGCTACAAGACCTCTAAATGATACCAGAAGTAGGTGAGTGCCACATCACAGTTCCATAACTTCATTCAGTTTCTAAGTATTTCTGGACTGCAGCATATTGCTTTAGAGTGGGATTCCAAAGTTTCATTTATCTAATATATGTATGTTCTACCACCATAAGGTTTATTTTAAAATATTTCATATATTTACCATTAAATCTGCGGAATGCCATTGGGTTTATAAGATGGAGAACTGTTAATCCAGAAAAACAATGAGCAAAAAAGCAAAAAAACATCTGAACATTATTGAGGCACTATTTGCTCTATGGATATTTAGGGAAAAGCACTTCAGTCCAAAGGAAAATAAAACATAGTCCAGTACCCATAGAGAAGCAGCAGGCAAAAACTTTGCTGTGGAAATGCTCCTACTGGACTATATTAATTTAGGAGTTAATTTCCTGGGCTAACTTGACTACTGTACCTTGAGAAAGACTTTTGTGATTACAGAATAAATATGTAATGAAGCCAAGACTGGAGACCTATTTCACTTCTTAGCCAGTGTTCTCCTTTCTGATCTACCCTTCCTCAAAACTATCCCTGCACAGCACCACCTCCTGTCATCCAAAACTGCAGCTTCAGGACTACTGAGCCAGCAAGCAGAACCTTTACAAGGACGGCAGCTGAGATGCTCCCAACACTGTCAGTTTCTAACTGGACCCCAAAGAGAGGCTTCCCCTCCCAATGGTCCTACTGGGAAGCATCAACCAGGAAAAGGAGCATTCCTTTGAAGTCCAGCAACCACTGTGTGCCTGGTCCACTCCTCCCCCAGGGGACTGCACTGCACAGACTGATTCAGTGACCTCACCTGGCCCTGGCTGCACCTTGACCATCGTGAGGCCTCCAAGAGAGTGGAGATGAGAACAGGACAGCAATGTTCCCACAAAACAAACTGTGCTCCTCTCCACCAGGCCCTGGAACACTGGTGGGTGTGCAAGATACTCTTGCAGCAAAAGCCTAACTTAATGCCTAAATTAACAGCCTCAGATCTTGTGCTTTTTGCGCTACTGTTGTAAAGCAGAATTGAACTGGATTGGATGGACTAGACATAACCACCTGACAGATTTCCCCATGAAAAGCAGAAACTTTGTAAACACCCCCAAAAATTTACCCTCAGGGGTAACCTTGTCATGATTCATGATGAAGGCTACAAGTTGTTAGGAAGATGCATTAGACTGATTAGATTTCCTTCACATCCCTACATTTTTCCTTGTTAATCTAAGGTAGCCAGAGCCAACACAAAAAAAAATCTGGTGGAAATGTTAATCTTGATCTCTGCCTGCCAACAAAAACTTGTAGGCTGACTGGTACAAGTTTAGGACATTTCCCATACATCTACTAAAACTAATGGCAAAAGATCTTCTGCAAGTATACTCACTGTAGTTTTTTGATAGGAGGTGTGATTTCAAATCATACTGCATCTAATCTCAAAAGTATTAATTAACATCTACATCACAGAAAAGAAGAAAACTCTTTACTTTCAAAAGAGCCACTGCTTTCTTCCCTCCGAGCTGTAGGTGAGAGGTTTGCTATCATCTGTGATATAGGATAACACCTTCTCCCATAGAAACTGGAGTAATGTGACTTTATACACTGAGAATTGTCCTTTAAAGCTGCATATTCTGCTCCTGAGTCTGAAAACAACTGTGGTGTTACACATTGCAGCCAGAGGGACATGGTCTCCATGCCTTTGGTTCCCTGCAGCCACGTCCCGTGTGAATCTAGGACAAGATCAGGTTACTTCAATTACTGGAAATCTTCACAGAAGTCAGGAAAAGAATTGCCAGTGTTAAGTGAAAACAATTTTGAATCAATGCACTACAGCATCAAGATGTTCCAGATGGATTGTAATGACCAAAAGTGCAGCTGTACTGACTGTCAGCTGTACAAGAAACCTATGCTGAGTCTGATTTGTAGATTTTTCTTCTTCCCACCCCTCCTTTGGTCTTCTTCACCCCCACCTTATTTTCATCATGTCCCTTTAATCGTGTTCTCAAAGATCCCCATGTGAGTTTGGTTCCTTTGGAACAGAGCCCTGCACATAAAATTATCTAAAGCAATCTTTCTTTTATTCTAATACTGACATTCATAATCCTCTAAGGACTTAGAAGAAATAGAAGGAATAATATCAATTATGGGAAAAAGGCTTTCACAAACTGAAAAGGCGTTTTGATCTATTAAAAAAAAATAAAAAAAATCAGTCATTTGTGTTACATTTCCCAGGCTAATCCCTGGTATAATTCAAATTAGATGGTTTAGCACACAGAAAAATCAGAGAAATCCTTTTTATGGGACAAACCCACAAGGTTTTGTTTATATAAGATAATTGCAGCTGTGGGATAAAGAACTTTCACTATACCAAATGATCTTCATTCAGATATTACCAGAAATTGCTTCTCCCCTTCATTCCTTTTAGAAGACAGAGGTGATTACAAAGTCCAGCAAACCCTAGTTGTAGACTATTAAAACTTTTTGGAAGACACACGACCATCAAGGGTACAGGAAGGAACATGAAGAGATGCCTTGAACAAGTAAGGGGAGGACATCATCCTCCTCCTTCTCCTTAGACAAGTGTATTAACAGCCTTGGGTGAGCTGCCTTCTGAGAACAGGCCTGTTTTGTGCTGATAACTAATGCTCCAGCTCCCCAGCTCCCCAGCTGTACCATCCAACCCAGTAAGATGCTCTTTGTGTGGTATCTATATATCTTAGAGTAAAAATAATAGTCCTTGGCTCTAGACTGCCTCTTGAAAGCATTTAAGAAATAAACCTAAAATTGTGGCTCTTCTCCCCACTTCTACCTATGCTTTCACTCCAGCACATGCCAACAAAACCCACCATACTTGCAATTTCACTTCGGGTTAATATTTGGGAGGACTTAGCTTAATTCTCTGCATTTTTTCAATTTCTACATTCTTCCATGTTCTGAAAGATTCTTTCATCTTTTTGTTTGACAAATTCTTTCATGTACTGAAAGAATTTGTCAAACAAGTAAACAAAATATTTAAGTATTTTTACACTTCCCTGAAGAACAAACTAGGAGAGGTCATGAGGTCTGTTAGCCATACGCTTTTTAAAGCTAGGACAGCTTGAGGAACCATGAGTCTAGATCATACTTTTATACCAAGGTACTCTCATTCAAAGTGAAGGGCAGAGCCTTACTCCATCCTCTGGACACCTGCAGTTAGAGTCAGAACTGGGACTAGGATTCACATTTCTCTACTCCTTGCCCTTTCTGTTCCTCTATATCAAAGCACAACCGTCTTAGTGTTGTGCATTTGCTGTCAGAGCAGTTACATTCCCAAAGCTGTGGACCCTGCAAGTCTGCCTCTCTTCACCTGATAGACCCCTCAAGCCCAATTTGGAAAACTCATGTGCAGTTTTATGAATGCTGAAAAGGGGTGGTGAGACCCCAAAAGAGTTGCCCCAAGCTATTTTTTCCCTTTGACTGCTGGACCCAACTTGTCTAGCTTTTCTACTCTGTTCTTCTGTAATTCCCAAAGGAATATGCTGCTTTTGTGCCATATCTACTTCCAGCCAAAAGACAGAGTTTCCAGAGCAAATACAAAATAGAAAAGTGTGGGAGCAAGGATAAAAGTAGCTTCCCCAAAGTTCATACTTAACTATCAACACAACAAACAGCAGCTGAGGCGAAGTAAAGAATGATGTATTCTTTTTTCATTAACAGATTTCAAACCAGTTCATATTTTTTGAGGGTTTTATTACTGTAACTCTAATCACATAGAAATACCGTCTCTCATTTTAGCATACTCCAATGAATTATTATAAAGTGCTTTTCTATATTCAGGGGAACACAGACTTCATAGCTGACAGTTAAACAAAATTGACCTGTTTCTATGGAGCTGCACTGACACATCTCACAGCATTTGATGTTGATACATTTTACAGACACTAGGAATTCAGACCTCTACTTTTTAGAGAAAAATGTATTGCCGAATCAGATAGCTGCAAAATATAGCTAGAAGGTGTAACCAGTGTTTATGTCCAAGGTTCAACCCTCCTAGCTTCATATTTTGCATCTCACATTTTTAAACCACTCATCTTGTTGTTAGACTCGTGAGTCCTGAACACTGAATATTTCACAAAGGATTCACAATGCTACTTGTCTCTTGAATTTCTTGCCCACCTTTTGCCTACTTCATTGCTATGGAGTAACCAGAAAACTCATTCTTGTCCTGTCACATATCACACACAACATAGTATGAGCCACAGATATAGTCAGACTGTGCTTTTTTCTTTACATTCAGCAAATGCAACACACTTTAAAAGCACACTGCTGTACTATTAGTTTCATCTGTGAATACTCTGCAGACAACTAGTTTCCAACCACTTACTCCAAAAACTATCAAACTTTTAAAATGCTGAAGATTTCTGTAAGATTCAGAAGTTCAACAGCATAGGAAACATAAGGAAGAGGAATTGTCTCCATCAAAGGCAAACAGATGTTGCTATAACCTTTTTAAAAAAACCCTGCTCTTGGAAGTGCTATAGTAAATATGTAAATATACTTTGAAATTGAATATCCTTCCTGAAGTGGAAGGCTTGGAGTACAAGAGCTCTTTGAGAGTATGTTTTGGTTTCATGGGGTCATATGTATGCAATACTGAACTGTGCCCAGCAAGGCCTGCAGTCATTGCTGCCATATCCTCTGGCAAGAAAGTTGCAGGGAGGAGAGCTGTCCCAGAGAAAGGAACAGGTAATCAATGTGTGTACACTGTGATGGTATCCAGATGCCTCTGACCGGGCACCAAGAATATATTACCCCAACATACTGCAGGTAGATGGTTTCTGCCTCAATATAAAACAAACTGAAGCATTTTCTCTCTTCCAATCCCATTCATGTGCAGTTCATATTCACTTCACACAGCTTTTCACTTGTCTGTTTCCAGCAATAAAAGCCCTTAAAGCTGGCAGAAATTGCATTGCCATAAATTACGTCTGCACTATTAAAAATTAGTTGCACTTTGTTTTCTCTGAATGAGAAATTAAATTTTTATTCTTTTTACACAGAATCACAGACTGGGTAAGGTTGGAAGGGATCTCATCTGGTCCCACCTCCCTGCTCCAGCAGGGCCATCCCAGAGCACACAGCACAAGATTGTGTCCAGATGGTTCTGGAGTATCTCCAGTGAGGAGACTCCCCAACCTCTCTGGACAATCTGCTCAGGGCTCGGTCACTGCCCAGGGAAGAAGTTCTGCCTCATGTCCAGGTAGAACCTCCTGGGTATCAGTCCCTGCCCATTCCTCTGGTGCCATTGCTGGGCCCCACAGAGCAGAGCCTGATCCCTGCTCTGAGCCCTCCCTGCTCACAGGGACACCCAGGGCTGGGGGCCCCTCTCAGCTGGGACTCCTCTCGAGGCTGGACAGTCCCAGCTCCCTCAGCCTTTCCTTGTCAGGGAGATGCTCCAGGTCCTTCATCTCTGCAGCCTCTGCTGGCCCCGCTCCAGATGTGCCTCACAGGGCTGAGCAGAGGGGCAGCATCACTCCCTGACCTGCTGGCACTGCTCTTCCTGATGCAGCCCAGGGTTCCAGTGGCCCTCTTGTCCCCCAGGGCACTGCTAGCTCAGGGACAGCTTGCCCAGCAGGGGCCTCAGGTCCTTCTTAAACATTTTCCTCCCTCAAAAGTTTTCCCTCAGAGTGTTCTGGCTTCAGACTACCCATATGCTGAAGAATATTGAGAAGCAGGAGCTGCCTTTGGTCTTTGTCCCCAGTAGACTGTTTCCAGTTGTGGAATACAGGTTAGTGCTGCTACGGTGAGTTACGTCCCAGGTGAAATACAGGAAAGGACATTTCTGGGCCAGGAGAAAAGCAGAACAAACCCAGATATTTCATAGTCTTGGGGGATTCAGGAAGAGCAGAAACAGAGGCACCATGTTGAATGGACCACACAGTGCTGGGACCAGAGAAAGCTCTCCAAGGGGACGGTACAGGATGGTGATAAACTATTTTCTGTCAGTCCAGTGCACTGAACTTAAAAACTCTTTAAGGGGGATATCTTGCCCTTGCAAGCAGCCAGTCTGAACAGTGGATAGCTCATGATCAGCTTGAAGACTGAAACCAAATCATTTTACAAAGCATTTCATCTTCTGTTCAATTAATGTCATAAATTTGAGGCAGGGGATTCATAAAATACCCACTGCTTGTGAAGTATCTTCCACAAATATTCCCTTGGATCACCTCCAAGGGAAGAGCACTGTCTTTTTCAGTAGCTCCTTCAGAAACCTACAAATGGTGGAGGAGTTCATATGCAGAAAGATCTAACAACCCTTTGCTTTATGGGTGTAACCCCAAAATTTCAAAGGGCTTCTCAGAGGGGTTGCCAAAATTTTCTGTTCCCAGACAGGGACCAGGCAGTGCCCACAGCTGTGGGACCAGGAGTGAGGGCTGGGCTGCGATGTCACCCTTGTGCAGTACGGGGAGGCTCCTGGCACGGCTCCCAGGACTCCTTCTCTGGTCTGGTCCACATCAGGGCTGGGCTGCAGCTCTGGCAGGAGAGCCCTGAAGGAGGAGCCAGGAGAAGGAGTTGAAGAAACAGCTCAAGGAAGAATAAGTGACTCTTTGGTTTTGCTTTGGGACAAAACACAAGCAAGATAGGAAACAATTGATTTACATAATCATGTTTCTAATTATCACAATGGAAAGACAGGGCACATTGGCAGTGCTGAATAATCCATTGCAGACCAAAATCACCCAAAATGCAGCCTCAACTTTTATTTTTGCCTTTTCTGCACTTATAGAAGGGCTGGAAGTTGATAATGGGGGAGGGTCCTCATCTGTGCTGTACTGACTTGCAAAGGCAGTCATCCAAAACTAATATTCTGGGCCGAGTTCCTGGAGAGGGATGTTGGGGTTTTGTGGTGGGGAAAGGCTGGCAACCTTGACTCTGATCTGTAAAATTCTTCCTTTAGCCCTTACACATTTTTTAGCTTGTTTTCACACCTTGCCCTCTTTGAAGGATTATATGAAGTAACATGATGCAGTCTGGAGCTTCAGTTTTCAAAGGTGCATTAAGCTTGAAGCAAACCCTGGCACCCCAGAGAATCCACCCCCCCACAGAAGGTCAGATCTACATTGACTGACTTCCTAAATTTTCTCTGCCTTTCTGTTTTTTGTAAGTATTGTGCAACTTATGTGTGTTCTAGCACCTCCTTCTTAACTCAACAAAAATGCCATATCTAAAGTTTTAACTGCCATATGTCCTATATAGGCATATGAAGCATATTTCTTTTTAATTCATATTTTATTGGAAGCCTTACAAAGCACACAGAACAGATGCCAGTACATCAAATTCATCATGCCGAGCCTTGATTATACAGACCCCGAAGCCCCAACCCTGCCATACAATCCTTCCTTTCAGGAAATAAAAGCCAAAGAACAGTTCTCCCGCAGGACCACTTGTGGGTAGAAGCTGAAGCCCTTATTACTGGAGGTTCCTTGGATATGATTTAAAGTTTGAAATTTCCTCATATAGCTGTTCACTCATCATAACGTGCCTCTCAAAGCCTAGGCATGCTGCTCCGAGGAGGAACGCCCGTCCAAAACCAGGAAAGCACTCAGCCAAATATCTACTGCTAGCTTAGGAGCAGCAGCCTTCTCTTTTTCTCTGAGCAGGAGTGCAGCAGATAAGGAGGAATATTGGAAAGTGCAACATCACAAATAACCACCACCAGGAGCTGCTACTGTGTGCAAAGAAGTGCCATGTCAGTCACAACAAAACAGGGTTGTCACCTGAACCAAAACCACTTTGCAAAGAGGAAATTTAATAGTTCGCTGAGAGTGTGACATGCTATGCCATGAAAAAATACCAATTAAAAAGAAATGAACAGAGTAGATTCTCACTGGCCTTGCATTTCCTATAGTTTGTGGTATAAATCAAAGCATGATATACTACAAAATTTTGGATATATTTACATGTGTTTGGGCTGACCATGTTTACTCACTCAGGGTTCCCACTCCAGCACTTGTTAATGCATTTGGCATGGTCTTATGTAAATACATCTAGGATTTCAAAGGAAGGTCATTCTCCATTTGCCCCTCCATACAGAGGGAACATGCCAGAACTATGCTAAGGATATGGAATGAGATCACTCAAGATCAGAGTCACTGTGGGTGGGTAACGATGAGGTTACCCCTATGGCATATATTGAAGTATCCAAACCCTCATTATAGTTACAATATATTCACAGGAACATAACAAACCCATCTTTGAAACTGTTCCTTGATTTGAAGTTTACTTGCTGCTTTATGGAAGTCACTCCTGCAGTAATTTTCTGCTGGTGTAATGCTAAATAGCAGCAAATAGGGGAAAAAAGGCAGCAGGGGTCATGAATGAATATTCCCAACAGAGGAGTACAGAAAAGGGAATGGAAGGAAAGGATGGTGGAGGAGAATGAGAGAAAACCAGGGCACCAGCATGCATTTGAGGGTGTAATTTCAGAACAGTTCTAAGCCCCTGTTTGTAAATCACTGCTAGGAGTCACTACTAAGAGTCAGTGTTGTGTGTGATCCCAATACCAATGTGCCAGGCCAGGGGAACCTCCCGGCACTGAGTCAGATTCCCTGCATTCAGAATCAGACCCTCTCAATGCTTATCTTTCATTATTTACAGCTTTTCAGTCAAAGAAAAGCTTCTTGAAACTCAGCCAAGCAATGGAAGTTTCAAACATTTCTGGGATTTTTGGTCAAAAAGGTTTCAGTGCTATATAAGAAAGGAGATATCACTATCAAATATAAAACCCCTGCAGCAATTTTTTTCCTGTGTGTGTCCAGGCAATTGCCCTGGTCCTTGCCCAGGCAATGCCCTGCAATGCAAACAACAGTTCTGATCGCATGTGACACAGATTTTTTTCATAGTTATTCTGTGCTGTTGTGGAAATAAAGTCCATGTTGGTTTTTAGCTTTATTTTTTAGACTTTATGGTAAAGAGTTTTGAATTTATTTTTCTTAGAATAGAATTTTATTTCTTTAAAATACATCTGGCTAGCTGGCATAAAAAGAAACTACAGCTGGCTCAGTCCCTAGAGTTTAAAGGAATATTTCTGGTCATAGGGGACTTAGCTCAAAATTTATTTCAGGATTATGCACTTGAGGATTAAGGCAAAATACAACCCATGCAACACTTACTATTTTATATTTAAAATTTAGAACTGCTTTGAAACACCCATCCAGATTTTTTTTTTTTTAACTTGTAAAAGATTACTGTTAATCTTTCAAGCTTTAATGCTGAATTTATCTTTATAGGAACTGTACATATCTGTGAAACACATCTGTTCATTAAATGACAGAATGTCTTGAAGCCATACTTCAAATGGGTTTGTTTTTTTATTTCTTTTCAAGAACGCATCACATTGACACCCCTAGCTCTTCTGTACTTAGGATGGGATTTCTGAAAGCACTTTTTTTCACATCTAACTCTAGCCCACCTCAATCCCAACAGTGGCTTAAATGGGAGCAGGATTATGTCATTTCAGAAGAATTTTGAAAATCCAAAACTGATGCCTATTATTCATTTAGACCACAATAACTCATTTTTGCAGGGTACTGAGCTAACTCTTAAGTATACAGTTTTCCATGGCTCAAGAGGAATCTAAGATGGAACTTTGACATCTGGATTTATAAAAGCCCAGAAATATTGGGCTTTCACCCAGGTGTGTGTGAGGCCAGCTGCAGGAATGACGCCTGGTGCTGTGGAGCTCGCAAGGCAGGTTTAGAGCAAGTGTAACAAAAAGCAGCTCTTTTGTAATGCAGTTTTCAGTGAAACTATGGCAGCTGAGCTCCTCATGTCAGGCTTTACAACCTCTTATCATTTACTGAGTGGTTTATGTTGCTCAGGGGCAGTTGGTACCCTTAGGTGAGACCCCACCTGCAGAGCTGCCTCAAGCCCTGGGGTCCCAGCACAGAATGGACAGGGAGCTGCTGGAGAGGGTTCAGAGGAGACACCAAGATGACCAGAGGGATGGTGCAGCTTTGCTGTGAGGAAAGGCTAAGGGAATTTGGTTTTTTCATTCTGGAGAAGAGAAACTGCAGGGTGACCTCATTGTGGCCTTCCAGTACCTGAAGGGAACTTGGAACAAAGATGGAGAGAAATTACTGACAAGGGACTGGAATGACAGGACAAGGGGAATGGCCTCACACCGACAGAGAGTAGGCTTTGATTGGCTGTTAGGAAGAAAACCTTCTCTGTGAGGGTGGTGAGGCCTCAATTTGCCTGGAGAAGCTGTGGCTGCCCCACCCCTGGAAGTGTCCAAGGCCAGGGTGGATGGCACTTGGAGCAACTTGGGATAGTGAAAGATACCCTTGGCCCATAGCAGCAGATGGGATGGGGTGAGCTTTAAGGTCTCTTCCAAGCCAAACCATTCTGTGCTTCCATGATTTTGACCTCCTGATGGTCCACAGAAGCAGCTCCTATAGAGGACAGCACAAAGCCTGTCACTGACTTCAGTGATTCATAGAAAGCAGGGCTTCCACATGATGACAAACCTCAACACTGCCCTGTCGCATCCTCTCTGTGAGGAAAAAGACACAACTTTGGGGTGTTTATTAAGGGAAAAAAACAAAGGGGAGGAACGGATCATGGGTGAGGGAGAAAAAAAGAAAAGAAATTTTAAAAAGTCCCGGGTCTGAGGATTGAGGAATCCTCTGGCTGAACCAGCGTTTTGGTCCCAAAGCAGGAACTCAGCGGCACTGCAGTGAATGCAGCTAATCTGCACTCAAATTTATATAAGAAGTCTCTAAAAGAGATGTAGACCGAAGTCTGCAGTGTCGGGTCCTCAGCTGCAGCTAATCCACAGTTAAAGGGCACTTCTTCAAACTTCACAGGTCCTTTTATAATCTCTGTCCCCTCAGCTTGTTGCTGGCAGTCCCACCCCTATAGCTGATTGGTGCTGGTAACATCTTCTCCTCCAACAGTTTGCTGTCCTTGGGGTAACTGAGGTTCTGGAGGGAAAGTTCCTCATTAGTATTCACCGTTGCCGTGGTGTCAAGTTACAAGTCTTCTGGGGCAGGTTAAAAACTCTTTGTAAAATGCTGCTGGTGAGGGGATTTGCTTTGAAGACCTCAAAAGTAACAAACTCAAAAGGGATTATTAAACTTACAAACAATGCATCAATAGCAACAAATGAGTAAGGGACTACAAAAATAGGGATAATGCTTATGACAATCAACCATTCAATTGGAACACACAAAAAACCAACCAGTACAATTCTACAATGAACAACTTCTAAACAACAACAACAACAACAAACAATTCCACATGCAAAAGCCAATCTAAGGTTTCATAGATGACATCTCCCACGTATGTGTCCAGCTCCACAGCCAACCCCAAAACTCCTGGCCACGCGTTCCCCAGTACAGAACCATCAGCTGTGTGCACTTCAACCAGTCCCAGCGAACACTGCAACAAAAAGAGGTATACATGCAGTCAGAATGTCTCTTCTCTCACCAAGCTACACAGCAGTAGGTCAATAAAGCAATAGCAGATCAATACATGCTTATGAGCTGATTTATAAAAAACAAAAGCAGAAATGTAAAAATGAACTTGTTTTCTGCTTTCCGGTGTAACATCACTTTCCCTACATCACATTCAAACATTATCTTGCCCTTTCAGCCAGCTTCCACTCAAGCTGACCACAGCAAAACTAACAGCTCCAGTGACCTTTTTTTGCCATATGTCAGTTCAGCTGAATTAAATTTTTGTATGAAACTATCCAGCTCAGATGAGGGGCATTTAATAGATCTTGGGAAGGCACACAGCTATGCTAGGAAGGACATAGCACTTCCAGACTCCAGCAAAAATAGGAGAAACTCAGAGAAGCTCATCAGACCAATGAGCAGTGAGACTTGACAAACCTGTGTTAATGAAGGAACCATGGTAGCACATTCAGTTCATTGATTCCCTTCAGAACAGACATTCTACAAATTATTTTTTTTTCTTATATTTAACTAAAGTTTGATTGAAACTCATCTTAACCAAACCCATTCACTCACCCACGGCTTCACAGCCCAGTAGTTGTGTTTGAGAAGTACAAGTGGTTTTGTGCAGGGTTTGTGGATATATCCGCCACAGGAGGAGGAATTATTTTTAGACATATCCTGATGCATCATTGTGTTTATGTAGAAAATTTAAAAACAGTTGGTTAGAGAAAATTTGACTTCTCTGTTAGCACATGAGTGAGTGAGTCACATTTTTATTATCTGAGTGGGTCTCATCTACTGGAACCACTGTTTCCAGTAGTTGTATCTAGTACTTCTCACATCATCAGTTCTTCCTCTGCACATCTCTCCCACATATATTTAAACTTTCGAGTATCAAGAATAAGGGAAGTGGAAACACCCTATTCATTTCAGTATGCAAAATAAACCACTCTTTTGGGGTTAAAATCAGAGCAGCAATTTCAGGATATAGTTACTAGTCAATTAGCATTTCCCAAGTGCTTTGTGCAAAGGTTTTCTGGAAGACCAAAATGAAGCCCCACCAAGCAAAGGCTGCCATGATTTTAACAGAAAAGTCTTTGCTAAGCTATGCCAAATAAAGCAAATTATGAGGGACCTTTAAGAGATAGGGTTTTTTCAGTATGATATTTTCACATGAAGATCAATACACTTGAGAATTTTGTTGCATCAGACAAGTAATTACAGAATCATAAACCTGGAAGCCATCCGAAGACAATTTATAATGCACGCTCGTATCCTAAGACCAGCCCTAAATGCTTCTGTTCTCCAAAACCTTTATTTAGCTACTCTCATGTTCAGTGATAGAAATTACACCCATTTCCTGGGCAGTCTGGTCCCAGTGATTCAAATTCTTACTATTAGCTTCTTTTTCTAATGTCTATTTAAACACAGTCCTTCTTCTAGATCCCACTGGCATAAAAACTAGAGTTTTGCTTCTCTCATTGTGACTTACTACTATGGAAAACAAAATTTCAGGTAAGAGGAAACATTTCTAGATTGTTTTCTGGAAAACAAAGCCAGTGTTTGAGATTGCAAAGCATGAGGCCTTTTTAATGTGTTTTTTCTTTGTTTTAATGTTTTCATGCATGTCTACTCTCACTAGTTTTAGTCAAAATCATTACGGAAAAAAAAAAAAAAAAAGCTGGTTTTGTTGGTGTTTCAGAAGTGGAGTCCCAATCTGATTATGCAATAAATCAGAAAAGGCAAACTACTCTCATGGGACTGAAATGATGGTTTCTGAACCAGAATGGTTTCAGAAAAGCTGAACATTTAGATTTTATCTGAACCAATCTATGTGAGGCTCTCCCATCACTTGTTAGTAGTCTGGTTTTTCACCTCCAGAGACTTCAGTTTAAATCCTGGTTTAGGTCACAGTGAGAATGAGTTTGGTGGTTTGCATCCTAGTGGACTTCTGTCAACAGTGAAAAACCACCACACAATCCTGCACAACTGGAAAGTTCCGCTTAAGAGAAAGCCTGGGCTGGAATATCAGAGGTCATTACAAGTCAGGACAGAAGGGTAATGCCACAGCTGCATGGAGAATTGGGAACAGTACCTGACACAAAGTCCAGGGACAAACACTATAAATTAGCTGCTGGGTTAAACTGGGATTTATTTATTGTTTGTCCAAACTCAGTGAGTTTGTCAAACTCATTTTGAAACTATAACTTCACCTATTACTGAAAAAAAATCTGATGAGAACTTCATACTGAGCAACGGTGACAAGGAAAGCAGTCACAGACACTGCACTTTAAATTAAATGGTTTGGAATATGCTTTACCATCATCCCCACAGAAAATAGCTGTTAGAGAACTGATTTGTTGTACAAAAACTTTTCTGTATGAAGGTATATAAAAAAGTTTAGCATCACTGATCTCAAGGGAAGTACAAAAAATAAGGGAAATCATAGAAAATGGCGAGTTGCAGATCAGAGCATGGATTTTACATTTACCATACTAAAAAAAATAAGCTTAAAGCAAAATAAAAAAATGCAAATAACGTCTTCCTCACCTTTTACTCCAGTTGCCCTTTTCTCCTTCAGTCACACAGACACAGAAAAACAAAAGTCCTTCTGCAAACACATAGACTTGTGAAAGAAACAGAAGCAGTCTTGTTTATAGGCAGATGCCAAGCACAGGCTTCTCAACTCAGGTGTTCCAAAGCTGCAGATGCCAAGTGAAAGAGCTCACTGTCCTGTTACCCAAAGGACTAAGAGGATTTCCCACCAACTTTCAAAAAAAAAGTTCACAAGTACTTTTGGAGTAGAGATGAATAGTTTTTTTTTTCCCCCATAGGAGTACCTGAGGAAAAACCAAATGGAAATGAACAGTTTTTTGTACTGGCAGAAGGCTGGGAATTCAATCACCTGCGCTGGACTTTGCAGGTTTTATTAAATAAAAACAGAACAACTGTGCTTTTTTTTTTCCCTATGACAGTTGCACTAGAAGCTTGTACCCACCATGGCAGGGTGTTGAAACTATATGGTCTTTAAGGTCTAACCATCATATGATTCACTGATTTAGAGGACAACATAAGTAAGTAAAAAAATTGTTTTCCTGAGTTTGTGGTGTGCCTAAAGTGAGACTGGAGTCATGAGAAAAGTCACATGCATCCCAGCAGAATATCAGCCATGATGAGGGAAGCTAGAGGGACCTACATCATCCTTCAACAGAATTTACTGAAAACACAGAAACAACCCTCCTGAGAACTATGGCATTGATTTTATCATTCATTCAAATATGAATTTAAGATAACTATTTTTCTGATGCTATCACAGCTTTATCTATAGGTTATTTTCTGAAGAATTCAAGTTCAAAATACATTCTACCTTGATAACAGATTTCTCATACAGTGAAATCTACTGCATAATACAGTAACCCTAACAAACATGTTCTTACAATAGTTTATATCTACTTTTTTAATTTCACATTGTTGACATCCACAGTCCATAGCAGAATGTCAGCTGTGGGACTGGATCAAAATCCAGTTCTCCAGTCCCTTATACATGGGATAATACATATTCAACATACATATCAGCAACAAGACTGATGGATTTATGGAAACAGTGAAATAAAAATTAATGTAAATGTAACAAGAGGTAAGAAACATACATTAGTCTATTTTAAAATGGAAACACAAAAAAAGCAGACCTTGGTAAATAAGTGAAGTGTCCTTAAAAGGCTCTTTAAAGCCTCTTCACAGCAAAAGTGAAGGTTCTATACAGTTTAAGTTCCATGTTTGCTAATGTCCACCTCAGAAACATCAGGGATCAGATGGATGCATTTGAAGCTGCTGATCACAATCCCATTAACTGCTGTATCAGCTGTGGGCACAATTTAAGAGCCTGAACCTAACCAGGCCTCAAGCCTTCAAGGAGAGGATTGACCCCAGTAGTGAGCTCCTGCTCCATAACACCATTTAAAGCATTTCTTTTTGAATGAAAAGTAATAGAAGCCTCAATTCTTCTGAAGCATTCAATTCCTCATGGTGACATTTTCTGCAAGAATATAAATCACCAGATGGGATTTCTGCACAAATTCCACTTCAGACAATAGCAGCTTGATGAAGACTTACATGCACTTTTGGGTGGAAATGCTATTGCCTTGCTGTGCAGATGTATTTCAGGAACTCTTCAGCATTCAGGACCTGCAACAATCTGTAGCACGTAGTAATTGAAGTAATTGTAGCATGGTAAACTTCTGTTTGGAGCCCATTAAATTCAAACTTACGAGAAGAGCCGGCTTCCAAATACAGTACAAATGAAGATCTAATGCAATGATCAGATAATAAGATCAAAAACCAGAGGAAGTGCTTTCTTCCAAAACATATTAAGTTGTAGACCTCACTGATACAGGAGGCCTTGGGATTGAGATAAAAAATCCCATTAGAGAAATACAATGACAATGCATATGTCAGTAGCTATAAAAAACAGGTGTGCAGACCGAACCTCTGGCTGGGAGAAGCACCAAGAGAAGTATTTAAAGTAAAATACAAAATTTCAATTGTCTCTGCAATTCCTGTGCAGAGACATTCTTTTTTCTTCCTGTCGTGTTCAGGACCAAGTTAACAATCAGAAAGGTAGCACACAGTGGTATGGAAACAGTTGCATAAAATTGCAACCTCCCTCCTCTCTTAGTCACTATGGAAGTGCTAATATTTCTCCTCCAGACCACAGCAGTCACCTGAGGAAGGTCATTGCAAGTTTTGTCTTTGAGCCAGGAAGGGTTATGTCAGAGATTCCAATTAGACCCGTCATTACTGGCTGCACACATTAGGAGAATTGTCTTTATAAAACAAAAAGATGTGGGAACTAATTGTTTTTTCCTTCCCCTTGCTTTTCAGTCAGACTTGCAGCTGGAATCAGTAAGAACAAATGGAATTACCTGGGGTTCCCCCAATAGCCAGCCATGGGTAAGTTATATACTGTAGTCACTGTTTCCTGCCTGCAGGGAAATTGTTTATTCCACATTACTTACACAACAGAATTCTGCAAAGGCAAGAGAAGTCTAGGTCTGCATGTGAAGTTGCTCAGAAAAATATACCATCCTACTACTTTAAAGCAACTTTTCTACTGAATTGACTCCCTGGGCCATTCCATAGAATCACAGGTCCATTCAGGTTGGAAAATACTTCCAAGGTCATCAAGTCCAGCCTGTGACTATCTTTACCTTGGCACCCAGCCCTGAGTACTGAATGCCACATCCAGGTGTTCCTTGGACACCTCCAGGGATGGAGACTCCACCACTTCCCTGGGCAGTCCCTGCCAGTGCCTGACCACCCTTTCAGTGAAGAAACTCCTTCTGATGTCCAACCCGAACCTCCCCTGGCACAGCTTGAGGCTGTGTCTTTTTGTCCTGTCCCTTGTTCCCTGGGAAAAGAGCCTGACACCATGGCTGCACCCTCCTGTCAGGGAGCTGTGGAGAGCCAGAAGGTCCCCCTGAGACTCTTTTCTTCACACTGAGCCCCCCCAGCTCCCTCAGCAGCTCCACAGAGGTCTGACTCTCTACACCCTCTACCATATTCCTAATGGGATATCATAGCTCTTTCAGAGTCAATGAGAAAAATCTATAAAATCTAACTCCACATATACTATTTCAGTGCAGACTGGATGCTGAAGTGTCAGATTAGACAAACAAGACATTGTAAGCTTTACTCTTAGAAGAATTGGAGCATTATGAAGCTTGTGTTTGTCTTTCTGCAATTACAGGGGAGAATTTAGATTAAACCATTCTGCTGTCTGTGGTTTTAATGAAGACCACTTGTCTTGCCTAATCAAAAAAACAAAAAGTATATAGCTGAGATCCAAAAATATCTCAGTTTAATGACGCACACAGGCAGAAGTTTATAAGTGGGTAAACTTCCTTGCTGCACAGCCTCAGTGCACCTGTGCAACAGCTGGGTTTAATCTGTCAAGGACTGTATTTTAGGAGCCATTGCTGGATTTTAGGCTGGAAACTGAATAGTGCCCCACCCAGCCATGTTCCAGTCCACAAACTTTTAACATTTCAGTGAGGATAGAACAATTGTATTCTGTGGGTTAAAGAAATCCACAGATGATCTATGGTTGGGTGTTTAAAGAGAAGAAAAGAAAGGAAAAAAAAAAAATGGGGGCAATTGAGTTAACAAGAAAACAACCCAATCATCTTGTCTGGTGCAGCAAACAGAACACCTAGACTTGCTAATAAACATGGTTGATACTTGTGCTACATTCATTACAGAACTGTATGGACAAACAGGATTCTGATCAATACCAGCTCAGTTTATAATGTTCACAGTTTCATTGGAAATAAGAACTGCACTTTCAACAGTTACATGTATTAATAGTCTGCACCAACACACATACAGACATACACATAAACTTCAAATACTCTGTCCAAGGGCCAAGCACAAATAACTATCAGCCAAATGACAGAAGGGTAAATAAACAAGACTCTAAAGCCTACAGGCTTTCCCAGCAGTGACTTAGGAGACCTATCTTTGGACACTTTTTTTCTCTTCCCCCTCCAGTCGTGGGTAAAATCTTGATACCACTGACCTAAGTGGAGCCAGGTTTTTAACTGTTAGCCTTGCCATACACACCCATCTGTTAAACAGATGGTATGAGGTCAGGGTATGATCTCATACCTTCTCAGGCACAATATCAAACCCCAAAGCATCTATAGCAAAGGATCTACATGCGACAAGACCACCTCAGCACCACTGCTTCACCCTGAAGATGAGCAGAGCTCTCTTTTCCAAACTTGCAGAAGGTAGGTTTTTCAAAAAGGACCATAAAAATGTTGGCTGGCCTGCTCTGTAAGATCTGACACTGCAGGACACCATTCCTAAGGCTCAACACACTCTTTTATATGCCCCTTCTCCCTTCAATTTTTGAAGCCACTCTTCTAGCATTGAAGATTGCTGGACTGAAAAGTGAAACACATAATAAAATTAACCAAAGTTATTACTGAAAAAATAAACCCTCCTTAACACTGTGATTAAATTGCCAATTTATGGCCATCTGGAAAAGTTATTCCACCACCAGTCAACGCAGTCTACTGACGCTTTCACCAATTCAGAAGCTAATGTAGCATCCCAGTGCTACTTGGCAATGTTCTGTTCTATAAATCACAAAATCATTTAAGCCTAGGAAGATCTCTAAAAACATCAAGACCAATTGTTAATCTAACACTGCCAAGGCCACCACTAAACCATGACCCTAAGTGCTATATCCATGACTTTTAAATATGTCCAGGGATAATGACTTCACCATTCTCTGGCCAGCCTTTTCTGATACTTGAAAACCTTTTCTGTGAAGAAATTTTCCTTAATGGCCAACTCAACCTCCCCTGGCACAGCTTGAGGACATTTCCTCTTGTCCTGTCTCCTGTTATTTGGGAGAACAGACCAATGCCAATCTGGCTACACCCTCCTGTCAGGGAGTTGTACAGAGCGAGAAGGTCCACCCTTAGCCTCCTTTTCTCCAGGCTGAGCCACCCCAGCTCCCTCAGCTGCTTCTGGTGTTCCAGACCCTTCCCCAACTCCATTCCCTTCTCTGGGCATGCCCCAGCCCCACAAGGTCTTTCTTGTAGTGGGGACCCCAGAATTGTCCACAGGATTTGCAGTGTCTCAGCAGTGCCAGCACAGGGACATTTTCCCTTCCTACCACCTACAGATCAACATACTCTCATCTGTGGCCCATCTTGTACACAGTGATGCTGCTCCTCTCAAGGGACTGATGAAAACTCATTGTGCAAGCCATGACATTCCACTGGTTAGACATCCATCAGGGGCTGGGGCCCTGGACTGCATTCCTTGTTTTTGGGGCCAAGTTATGTGTGACCTCAACTGCCATCGTAACCAGAGAAATTAAGAATCCTCCTGAATCCAGTGACCAGGACCAAGCACTGGGAGAAGCTCTGCTTTAGATCAAAAAGGTCACTCAAGGCTGAATGAAGTGAGAACACTTGCTTTTCATTTTAATGAGTAAGAGGGAGGGCAACTAGCTGCAGTTGACCTGAAGCAAATGTTTTTCTATAAGTTTTGCTGAACTGGAAAATCAACTTTTCACAAAACCCCTAATCAACACAGGGTTTCATGTTGAATACAGATGGATAAACTCCCCCATTGTATATTGCATTTCTTTTCTTAGAAATACTATTATCTTCTTTCTCTGTTTCATTTTTTTCCTGGGAATTAGCTTCGCTTACACTAACCAGAAAGTTTAGGCTTAGATGCTTAGAGGTGCAAGATTGGATTCCTAATCCCCTAGTGCAGTTACTCTATGGAAATTAGAAAACTTTCTCCTTTTAAGGATTTATCAATGAGTTTCAGCTAATCAAGCACAATAAAAGGATCTCAGCCTGCATATCATTTAACACTAGAAGGAAAAACAATTTGTCAGACACATGCATTAAAAATTAAAAAATACACAAAACCCCAATCCTGTGCCCAAATAAACCAGGAGATTTCTGAGTTGCTGAGGCTATGGGGTGAGGACACAATGCCGAATTCCTGTGGTGTGAGAATATGTATACACAAATTACATCTTGAAACATACAACTCATGGTATTATTTGGAGGACGAAAGTTTCACCACAATAGAATGTGAGAGGGTCTTTCTGTCAGTGACAAGCCCTTTCACAAGTCTTTGCCTTGAAAAGAAAGGAATGCCAGCACACCAAGTCACTTCTGCATCTCCTGTCACCATATTTTTCTTTCCCATGCTCATCTCAGCCAGCTCTGACATTGTCCCGGCTCATCTTTATTTGAACAGCTTGATGGTATCCTGGAGCAGCAAGGCAGCCCTGACAGGCAATTCCCATCCCCATCCACAGCTCTTGCTGGTCTTGGCCATATTTCATCACACAGATTTACAGGGACAGACAGACAGCTGCCTCATTGACTTACAGACAGACAGCTCGTGGATGGTAGAGCTCCGAAAGTAATCTCACACTCTAAACTTCATTTGTTCATGGTTTGGTTCTTCTCAAGGGCTTCAAAGCAAAAATTAGCACATTTTCTCACAAGATTTCCTTAACAACAAGCTCTGCAGAGATTCCTTTTGCACAAATTCCCAAGATACAGTTTTAACACGGCTTTATGCAAATCTCATTTTTAAATGGAAGCTGATTCCTCTAACTCACCTTTGCTTTCATGAAGCAACTAGAAATTTTGACAATTGACATTGGGGTGCTCAACATATGTCAGTTTTGACTCTATATTACCATGCTATTTTTTTTTTCTCAAATATTTATCTTGACAATACCCCCAAAATGGTTAAGAAGCATTTTGAATTTCCCATCTGTAAAACAGGAATTAGGGAACCATCCCCAATAAACCCACAATAAAAGGCAAAGTCTGAATATAAGCATCTAATGTCCTTAAGGTGAAATTTGGACTCGAAATCCAAGCACATCTTTCTCAAACATACAGACAAAACATTTTTCATTAAAAAAATCAATAAATAAGTAATTAAGTAATGTAAGTATAAGTAATAACTATAAAGTAATACTTAGGTTTTCCCACTATACTTGCACAAGACTAAAACCTTTCTGAAACCTCAGAAAAGGGATGTTTTGATTCTTAACTCATGGAAAAACCTGTTTGGGAGTTACATACTAGGAGGTGTCTTTAGGTCTAAAATCCTTTAAGGAATTTGAGCATACCGAAAACATACTTCCTATATTGAGTTCAATCACAAACCCAACTGACTTTGTTTTCAGCATCTAAAGAAAATGTTTTCAGATTTCTTCAGTTTTACCTGAACAAGAGACTTTGGACCTACTTGGGTTGAATAACTGTGATGGGGCAAGAATTGCACTGACCTGAAGAAAAAAAAAGCTGCCAGCCTCAGAACACAAGGCTGCATTGCCCAGAAGACAGAGGCACTGCAGGGATGGAGCCATAAGTGATAGATTCTCTGGCCACAGGCAGGTGAAACAGCACATGTTACTGACCCAAAGCTCCCACCATCAGGATGGTCCTTCCCAAGACAGGAGCCAGAACTCCTGTAGAAAGTTGATCCCAGATTATTTGCATCTACTCAGGCAATTGTACTCAGTATACAGAAATCTTGGTTGGCTTTAAGAAAAGCAGATCACTTTGACCAAGACCTCCCTTTTGCCAGAAGTGACAACTCTGTCTCTCAGCTCCAAGCCTTGCTCTCAGCTCTCCCTCATCATGCTGTAGGTTCAGTTGTGACAGAGGTAAGCTGTGTTGGCAACCACCAGCCCATATCCCTGCAGTTCCTGTGCAGCTGCTCACAACTCTAGGCCTCTCCATAGCACCGAGCCTTCAATCAAAGCAAATTGTTTCTTTCTGACCACAAGAAGAAGTCTGGTTTCATCGTTTTCTTTGGCTACATTGCCTGACTAAAAACATGCTATAAGACTAGGAGCTCCTCGCAATCCTCTCTGGAGCTAAAGTCATACAGTTGCAGTTTACAGTTCTGACTGACAAAGCAAAATAATTCAAAACTGCTTTTGAGGCTATGGCACCCACCAAGCAAGCCTTATTTGTAGCTCTCACTTATACACTGAGCAAGTATGAAGATGAAGATACTTGATGAAGGGTTTTGAAGGATGGCATAAGAAAGTTTTGAGGGACCTGTAGTGCACAACATAGGAATACTTGAGCTAGCATGGGAATGGAATGCCACCCAGTTGGCACAGCATGTGGTTCCTCTGCCATCAGTTCAGCCTGTCCACAGCACCCAAACCTCCTTGGCTCACCCTAGGCTGTACTGCAGATTAGGCTTTCCCAGGGCAAAGTGATCTGCTTCACTCCTGTGACAGCAGCTTGGGAACAGAAAGAGGAATGATAATGTTTGGAAACATTATTTTCCAAGTTCATACCTCTCCCAGTTGCTGGAAGAGCTACCCCAAACCCTCCTTGTTCATACTTTGCTCACTAATGATGCTGCCTTTGTCTCCACTGTCCCCAGCTCCCTGGCACATCTCCTGCTGTGAAACAGAGCCCACCAGCAGAAACTTGTGATAAGTCTCAGCGTGGATCCAATCCTGCAGTTAACAGAGACAGACAAAAACTATACTGAACTGGGACAAATCTGTAAATTTAACTCCCCATCTTTTGTATCATCTAACAGTATGTCAGAAGACCATAACACAGTCTGAAAGAGGGTAAGACAATGTGGTTTCCTGAGACTGGGAGGGATTGGAGCCAGTGACCCAGGAGGTCTCATCCCTTCCCATGCTCTTCTTTTCTTTCCATGCTCCCTTCTTGCTGCTACACATCCGAATGTAGGCTGTAAACTAATTTTAACTGTAAGGGGCATGGGGTTGACTCTTTTGAGTGTCTGACACAGTGTAAGAGCAGGGTAAATAAAACACAAATGCTTATGTAAATCCATCTTTGATTTTGTAATCAATTTAGCTGACTAATTTGTTGCAGAGATTGGCTGAAGTAACATGCCAGAATTTTTACAGCCTCTCTGCCATAAAACTGACAAGCGTAGGTTTTCTGGTTTTGTTTTTACTTCCTTTCAAGTGTAATAACTTCCCTTTTCATAAAATGCCAACATATTCTTTTAAAACTGTCAGGCTGCCATCAACCTGGTCATGATCCAGTGCCAGGCCATAGCCAGACAAGATGAGTTACAAGGTAATCTTTTCTCTGCCAAACAATACAAAGATATTGGCACCTTTTCTCACTGCTGCAAATCAGCTCAAAGGGCCACAGAAATCAGAAACCCAAGAATGACTTCTTCCTCTTTTTGGAGTTTGCCTTGCAAAGAAAGTGGTGTTCTGCAAGGAATCTAATGTTTTCATTAATAGCATGCTGGCTTCTTCCCTTTCTCCAAGCCTTTTCCTCCACAGAAGTCCTGGATATAATTTTAATGAAATTGAGGATGCCCTCCCCCTCTCCAAGTTATACACTGGATTCCTGAAGACTGGTTTCAAGGAAACGCTACTCCCGAGATGAAATACAAAGCAGCTGCACAACTTCGGCATGGGAGACTGCACAACTGCCACCAAACAGTGAATCTCTACCTCAGCCTAACAGGAAGTGTATCGATATTCCTACTTGGGAAGGTCATGCAGCAGTGGGGACCATCCCTAACATCATCAGTAAAAGTAGTTCAAAAGGCCACAGAACCAGAGGATGGACCCCACTCTTTCATTTAGGTGACATGGAAATTGAGGTTTTTCAAAGCTTCTCAGCCAACAAATTGATACATCAGCATGGTCAGAGTTTTA
The DNA here is from genome assembly GCF_049639895.1 of Pseudopodoces humilis. Lineage (NCBI taxonomy): Eukaryota > Metazoa > Chordata > Aves > Passeriformes > Paridae > Pseudopodoces > Pseudopodoces humilis. The sequence continues at coordinate 7,649,725 of NC_142204.1, read as the reverse complement.
ATAGAGATCTATAAAACAGTGGTATTTTCATGTGACTTCAAGACTGCACCTACATTCTTTGCTGCTATAATCCCTCCAAATTTGCTTTTAAATGATTTGAGATGCATGTGAATGGTAAAAAACTTCCACCTCCTTCCTACATCTCTCACATTCAAAGGAGGGCATGCCAGCCTCTTAATTTAATAGCTCTGGAAGGACATCAAGACTTGTGATGAAAACAAGTGTCTTCACACAGGCCTTGCTGGGATAAATGCAGAACCATCAGGTTTGCACATGCAGAGACCAGGTAGGGATTGTAAGAAGATCCAGTTAGTGCTTCTGGGAGAATATATTTTAAAAAAAAAAAAAATTGAATTGTATGATCATAAAGTATACAGTCAACCTAGAGAATTTAGTGCATCAATCCTTCCTCATACCAAACTGCTTATGTGCACGGTGCTTATGTGTTGCCAAGCTGAGAAAATTCGCCTGGACACTGACAGGAGTCAATCCAGTTTTCATTTCGTCTATTGGTACTACTGAGAACAGAAATTCCAGGAGTCAAACCCGGCTTTCAACTCAATGTGGACAAATCCCCGTTTCTCGTAAGACAGTGTCCTGGGTTGATTATGATGTTAAATTGTATCCCCATTCGTCCACCTAATCCAGACACAGGTTTTGTATTCTTAAAATTCCATCTAAGAGTAAAAATGAGTGGAAAAGAAGCACCGAGTCTGTTATCAGAGACTGTACTGGCTCCCCCCGCATCGGGAGTTTTGACTACAGCACAGACAGACAACAAGACACAGATCGCCTTGGCTTTCCAACTAGCCGGAGCAGAGAGGTCTTCCTGGACTGTTTTCTTTCCCTTTTTATGAAACGAATCGAACCTGCTCTGGACTGGGGACTCGGGGGAGCACCGGGAGCTTGCACCCATGGACTACCGGGAGCCCAGCCTGGGCAGCGGCATTTTCCAGCGCCAGAGGGACTGATAACAGAGAGAACACCCACAGGAAAGAGACCCTCTGAAGTTTGTAATCTTTTCTGAAGGGCGAGAGGTTTTGTAATTTGATATCTATCATTTTTGTGCTGGGTAGTGCTGTGCCTGTGAAATAAACAGGTTTTTTCCACTTCTCTCAGAGAAATCTCTTCCCGAACCGGTTGGGGGGTGGGAGAAAAGGGCCACGTGGGTTTGCTTCCCGGGGGGAGCCCCACTGGAGGTTTTCTCCCAAATTTGCCCTAAACCAGGACAGACAGGACAATACTAATGTAAAGGCAGGATTTGCATCCACAGTAGCAAAATAGTTAAAAATGCCAAGACATATTCGAAAACTGAGACAGCCACACACTCTGGCAATGCTTGCAGCAGTAAAAGTATAAATATTAATTTCTTTCACAACAGCAAGCATATGGGGATATATTATCAGGTATTTGCTGATAATGGTGTATTATGGAGTGATAATGGCATGGAGGAAAGGTGAAATGTTTTCAGAATGACTTCTCAGAGTAGAAAGCATTGAATTAACTAATATATTAATGACATTTATTGCTATAATTACTTAGTATTAGAACACATATTCACATACGGTACTTGCAAAAAAGCCCATACAATTACAGTATCAATAACTCACATTCTTTTTGAAAACTGGGACTATCACTGGAATTTAGTCAGCTTTGGGCTCTACACAAACTATTTAGCAACACACAATAGCCATTTATCAGAGAATTCCAGCAAGGTATTACTTTTGGAAAACCTGAATAAGAACTTCCAGCAGCAGGTTACAGGTCCCCAGACTGGTAAGGGCACATAACTCCAGTATTCACAATTCCAGTGTTTGCACCTTTTAATCCAACACAAGGTATCACTGGAAAGGTAATGTTTGCAGTCATGTTAGAAATCCCAACTCCCCATGCATGCAATATTAGAGAGACGGTAGCTGAATATCAAACACACCGAATTTTAAGGTATGAAGTTTGAGACAGGCACACAGAAGATGATAGGAAGTCTTTCACAATACTTCAGCTCAATTGTTCCGGAAGCATGAAAAGAATGATAAAGGAAAATAAAAGGGAAAGGTCACACAGCTCACTGAGAGCATGGAGTGATTTAGGAGTTTGTCTAGTTCTGCTTAGGAAGCCAAATGAACCACTCACCAAAGGAAAATGATAACCAATAAGGAAAGGAAATCAGGTGAATACACAATTTACAGACCTTCTAGATAAGAGATATTTACCTTCAGATAACTTTAAATTCAACTACTGAAATCAAGTATTTCCAGTCTCCAAAACTCTTGTGACTTAGACCAACATCTTTATAGCTCTAATCCATGTAGCTGGAGATGAAAAAAAAAAAAAAAAAAAGAGAAAATTAAACAGAGGTTGAGGTACCTACACTCCAACTCAATCTGTTACTGGATACAGCAAGATAAGGTACAGTCAATAAGGAAGTCCTCAGGCAATCTTCTGCCCATAGAATACTCCAAACAAAGTAGTCCTCTTTTTCTTGCTCAGTATATTTCATTTGAAATGTTTAACTAGAAAATGGGGTTAGATCAAAAACAGATTTCCAGGGAGAGCTGCACTACAGCTGCACTCAAAGCTCAGTGCAAAATATTAGACATGCAAGCCATGATGATGGAGAAACCAAGTTTCCACTCTTAAATTTATATAGTATAATTAGCAACAAATATACTCAGAGAAGTATTTTAAATATATTCTGGTGGTTAAGAAGCACTTTCCTACGTGATGACATAATGCTATTCTTTACATTAAATCCAACTTCACCCAAGAGTTGCTTTTGACTTAAAGTGGAGTCTAGTAGTATAAAAGCATATTAAAAGTGATGTGAAGTTGAATTTTATTTGTGCTTCAAGACATCTTGAAAAAGTGGCAAAGGTTGTCTTGGTCTTATTGGAAGCCAGTTTCTTTGCTAATACACGAAAAGCCTTTCAAGGTTTCACTAAAGGGAACCATTTAGGTTGGAGAAAACCCTTATGACCCTTGAGTCCAACCACTTCTTCCAGTCTTTTTCTTCTCCTTCATCCTGTTTCCTGGAAAGCAACAACATACCACCATAATACTTGTCAGTGGATCATGTAAATCAAATGAAAATGTACCCACTGGGTCTCAGTGGGTCAGGAATCAGCACCAGAATAATTCTCCTCTCAATCTGCACAACACAGCCAATCATAATGCCACAGAATTCAGGAGAACAAGTCCACAAAAACTGCATTTTGCACATGGTCCAACAGTCTCGAGGTTTTTGGACAAAGAGGTGTGGACAGGTGTGAGGCAAAGGGGAGAGCCTGCAGGCCTTCCTAACAATAAGCTTGACACCCCTTTCTAGGTGAAAACTCATGTAAAGGGAGCACTGGTTTGATGCCAAAGCTCTAACAACATTCCCAGTCAATTACTAAGATAAAAGACTAATCTCATAAAAGACCAATCTAACTCCTCTCTTAAGGAAAGGACTCACTCTTCCTAGGAAAAACCATGTACTGTTGGATGAATTGAGAGTGTGCTTTACTGTGAGCATTATCTAGGTGCTGCATGAGGCTCTTGCCTCAGAGAACTCCCAAAGAAAGAGGTCAAGAAAGAAGATACAGATTCACGCAGACAGTCAAAAGACAAAGGGCACACAGGGACAAAGAGAAGCTTTGTAAAAGTACCTGTGATGAGGTGTAGACAGAACTGTATCTGTAGGCATTCTTGAGGTGCAGGTTCAAGGAAGATTTTGAAGGAAAAGAACATAAGGTGATTTTGTATAACTATAGAAGAATCCTCTGATATATGAACAGCAGCAGTAGAAGGGACATAATTGACATACTCAGCATATGGCAGTGCATAACTTTTAAGTGAAAAATAAATAGGTCATGTAATGTCACCAATATACCTTGAGCACAGGGTGATATTTTTAAATTATCTGTATTTGTTTTGATATTTCAGTATTTACTACTTACCTACTCTTTTACATTAACATTGAACAAATCTGACTTTATGTTAGCAGGCAGCCCTTTATTAACACTCTAAAACTTCAAGTTTCCTCAAAAATGCCTTCAACATGCAATTTGGATGACAGCCAGGTGTGAATAGCCACCTCTAACTGAAAAGTACTAAGAAATGGAATGAACTTTGGAATGGAGAATATGTTAAGTTCAGTTATTATGAAAATACAGCAGACATGAAGAGTAGCTGGTGTGCCACAGGGAGAAGTTTTACACAGGTTGATTGCCTAATCCACATTTCTTTTGTGGACTCCTAATCATAACATACTGGTGAGTAAAACAGTTCCAGTGCTGCGAGCTACATGCACACACCAATTTAAACTTAAACACATTTGCCTTAAAAAAGAAACAGTCCCATGGTAATCTCATAGTCTACCTCAGTATCCCCCCACCCCAAGCACCCCAAAGGTAGATGATCACTTCCTGAAACACAAATAGGAGTGGGAAAAGACTAAATACATGTTGAAACATTTAGCTAGTAACTTTTAAAAAAGTAGTTTACCTTGAATGTGCATCCCTTTTCCCCTCAATGCTGAATCCACATGGCTGAGCTCACAGCACTACTGCACTGGCTTTCTCCAGCTACAAGCGTAGCTGCAAACCTTCACAACCATGTTTTGCCCTGGGTTGTTTGCTTCAAAAAGAAATAAAAAGAAAAAACAAAAGAAATCAGAAAAAATAAAACAGGGCACAGCATTAGCATTGTCCTTTTCCCTCCTGTGGCTGAGCAGGACCAAGGCAGAAATACTCTAGAGGAGAAATAATGAAATTTTGCTCCTCACAGGAGTTTAAAACATGGACAGATTTTAGGAATTATACCAACAGGAAAGTGTTCTCACAATTAAGTGCCTTCCTCGCATTCTTTCTCAGCATTCATGGAACAGAAAAAAACCTAAAGAAAAATAACTTCCCTGCCTCACCTGGTCATTATTAATTACAGACTTAAACTGGAAAGGCCATGCAACCCCATTTCATTAGAAACCTGGAGGGAAATCACTCTTTTTTTTGTTTTTTTCCACTGTTGCTTTTCCATTGCTTTTAGGCACGGGAAGAGTAATCAGAAAGTGTCATTTTCTGACTCCATGGACAATCAAAAGCTAGAGCTGACTTTTTTAACATGGGAGGAATAAAGGTGAGATTTCTGGTGAATGGCAGGAAAAAACTAAACACCTGTCATATTAACTAGAAAGAAACCTGCTATCTACTGAAACTACTGAGCAGAGTATGACTCCACTTACACGAAGCTTGAATTACAGGATATTTGTTGTAACAAACAGAAAAATCCCAGAGAACCCTAGCCAGAGGTCAGGCTGGGCAGTCAGGCAGGGCACTATGTCACAGCTCTCTCCCCAGGCTGACAACCTTTTCCTGATGCAAAGACCAACCCTGCCAAGGAAACATGTGCAATTTGCTTGGCCAGTCTCCTTTTTCTCCCTTGGCCACAAGGCTAGGAGGAAGGCAGCTGTCCCGCTGCTCATCCCATAGGAAGCTTCAGACAGGGGAAAGGGTAGGCCTGTTGATGGGAAGAAACTCTAATACACATAAAGAGTCAGTGGACAGAGTGAAAGTCAAAGTGTCAGAGGGAAGTGAAGAATGTCCCAGCTCCTTTTCTGTCCTTCACCTGCAAGACAAGGAAATTCCAACAATGTTGTTACCATTTGTGCAAGGTGAAAAATCCATCCTTACTATCCTGAGTCTCTGAATGATTATCTGGAGAAAGCTTCCCAGTGATCAGTCCTCAGCTCCTTGCAAGAAGCAGCTGGGGAACTCCTTACCTCACACACACCCAGGACAGCTCAGGGTCCCTCAGGACAGGAAAGCCCTGGAGCTCCTGCAGCAGGTCCAGGGGAGGGTAACGGAGATGAGGAGGGGACATCTCCCTGACAAGGCAAAGCTGAGGGAGCTGGGGCTGTTCAGCCTCCAGAGGAGCCCCAGCTGGGAGGGACCTGCTGCTGCCTTCGCAAGGACTGGGGCTCATCCATTGGAGAACTAAGGTAGCACAGAAGATGGAAAGGCCAGGCACTGCTTCCCACAAAGAAACTGCATATGCTGTAATTTAACTAATCTTCTTACAAGTGATTTGAAAAAAAATTTAAGGCCTCGTCTTAGTCTTAGCTAGTCCCGGGTAGCAATGGCATATATAAGTCACAGCCTTAGTGTAAACTACTTATTTTTCAATGTATTTGGGTACCATTATCAAAAGTAGATGCATACAGCTGAATGATAGAACAGATAAAATTGAGAGGAAAAATTTGGCCTGGTGTCAAAAATCAATCTAAAATTAGTTACATCCATATTAAGTAGAAAAAAAACCCTGACCATTAGTTTCCTACCTTAAATCTCTTGCTGAAAACACTTTAAAATCTGATACTAAACAGTCCAGCCATAGTCCTGATACAAAATGCAGTACTATGCAGATGACACACTAGGAAAAATAAAACAAAATTAACATACCAATGTTTGTGGCTGGACCACTGTACCATTACTGGCATTTTGCTTATGTAGTGATTCCATTGGTGTTTTGCATTACATGACAAAACCATAGGTTCCCCTTCTAAGAAAAGAATTGCTTAATGTGCCAAATGGTACATCTGGAGAGAAGTACTGCCAGCCTGCAATGGTAACAACAAAAATAGATTAATCCAATGTTTGCTGGCCAGGTTTCTAAACAATGATGCTACTCACAATATTCCTATTAATAATCATATTTTGGTAGTGTATTACCTAAAGATTTCAGGCTGGAAAGCATCTTTAATCCTTAAAAGCCATATTAGTCTCTGTTTTTTTGGGTTTTTTTGCAAATCCAACAGCTGCAGGGGAGATGTCTGTGGGTTTGGTGAGATATCATGTATTATTAGTGCTCTGCTTGAGCTTTTTAATTAAATTATTCTGTAATCTTTCACTGTCAGAGACACTATCAGGAACAAAAACTGTTTGATCTTCAAATGAGTAATTTAAAATGAAGCCTTTTGCCTGATAGTGTGGATTAAGTGTCATGTGGTATTTAAGGTTCAGCACATGTACAAGGGAAGACAGGTAGAAAGGACCTACTTGATCACACATGATCCATTATTATACATATTTCCAAAGCCTATTACACTACCACTGTATAAAGTCTAGCAGGCCCTTACAAGCAGTGACTTTGCTACTTCTTTGGGCAGTTCCTGCACAAATCAATCTTCTCCTGGAATGGGAGTCCTGCAGGAGAGGCCTCAGTGCCTCTTGTCTAACTTGTTGCAGGGCTCTGTACGGCTGGAAGTCTATGTCTGTGCAACCCCACATGAAAACCTGCAATGCAGCAGACCTCAGCTGATGCCTTAAATTTAAACTATGCCTCCTTTTTAACAGTATTTTCTTCCTGACAATTTCACTGAAAGAAAGAAAAGCAATTTTAGAGCATTTTAGACTGCAGAGACTCAAGTTCACACAGAATGATAAAAAACATAGCCAGATATACTGATTTACCCCCAATGACACGAAATACAACCTCTGCCAGCAGAAGGAACACAGCAGATGTCGTTGAAGATGCTACTGCAGTAAAGAAGACAACTGATTCAGGGTAGGTTAGAGACATCACCAGCCTCATCAGTCCCAGCAGAAGACGCAGGAATATGGAGGCGCCTCAGAGCAAGGCTCTGTTTTGTGACAGCTGTACCAAACCATCCAAGAGCTCAAGCAGGCAGATCTGCCTGGTTTCAGAAGCTGGAGGAGCTCTCTGGTTTTGAGTTTTGTAACAGTCTCTGCATTACAAAAGGCATCCAAATAATATGGGTAATTTTTTTCCACTAAAGGTGAAATATTTTCCAACTGAATACTTCCCTGATTTGGAGGCTCCAGGCATGCTTATGGGTTCTGGAAAGTGGCCTGCTTTATCGATCTAGGAGCAAAAATTGCTCAAAACATTGTTCTGGAGTTGTTTACAACCAATATGATACAGTCTATGGATTATTTTAAATACTCAGTGGGGGGAAAAATGGTGATTCCTTTTTCTAATGAATATTTAATCCCAAAAACATTATAGAGGGCAAACTGAGATATCTGAGACAATACTTAACTGGGCAGTAGAAATGTTTCAGGGGTGACACATCAGTGCATGTGACAATGTAGACACAACACAGGTGAAATATTTGAAATTCTGTAAAAAAATGTGGGTCATTGTCATATTCTGCTTAGGCCTGGAGGGGTGAGAACAGGTGTGGCTCTCAGGGTTACATCCCTCAGAAGCTGCCTTTATGCTGTAAAACTTCTCATCAGCTAGAACAAAGACACTGCAGGGTGGGACTGGAGGAACTGATGGTGTGGAACAGCACACGGATGGCCCCATGCTGCCCAAATCCTGCCAGTCTGGGTGTCTGGGACAGTGCTGTAGATGTCTACTGGGGAGTTACCCTACTCCAGACTTCAACTAGGTAATTACCACCTCACATAGTATCAATCAATATTGAAAAACACAATTAAGCCAAAATGAACTTCTCAAAAGTCTCCATTCATCCTCTCCCCAAAATGGACAAACCAATTGTCACAGGAAGTTTCTGTGTCCCATTATGTGAAGAATGTAAATAGTTTTGACATTTACCAGTGCTTCCTAAACCTGAAAACACCTCCTCATAAACTGACCATGCACTTTCAAAGACAGACCTGAAGGTTGCATAGTTTGGTAAATAAACTGGCCTGTCCTCCAAATACATTGACATTTTTCCTCTCACAGAGCAGCTCCTTTATTTTCCCAAAGATCAGACTTTTTCCATTCCAGTAGATATTTTTCAGGATTGCTCTTTAGTTCCTTCCTGAAGAAACATGTTTGAAAATTGATCTTATCTAAGTTATTTCCTTAACTGACACAGAATATTAATGGAAGTTTGAGCAACTAATTCAGAGCAGCATGCCTATCACCAAGGGGATGAGGAGTGCCTACAGTTAGACACAAGTTGTGTGTCTAACTCTTATGAACTTTCCAAACAGCTTTGGAAAGCTGATCTCTACAAAGTCTTATATTATTTGTTTACTTTAAATGCCCAGACTTGTGCTTCATTTTATTGAACAATCAGCCCTGAATTCTTCCTAGTGGCATTTAACGTGCATCTCTTTTTTTAGTGTCAGACATCAAATCTACAAGTTTAGCTCGCACAACACACATCACAAATTTCTGTCTAAATTACTTTTATGCAGTGAAAACACTGCTTTTCCTGAAAACCAATGTAATAGCAAAAGAACAAAGTTCAGAGTGAAAATGGTGTGGCATGGTTTTATCCTATGATAACACAACAGTTCTTTAATATTTAACTTTGATAATAACAACTGAATTAGATACATGCTTCCGGAGACACAAACTGTTCCAAGCCTGGCTGCTTCAGAGATGGTGGATGCAGAGATTAAGTGACTGCCTGAAAGTAACACAGGCCTGTGGCAAAGTCAAAAACTGATCCAAGAACTCCCAATTCCTCTCCATTGTGTGCACCACAAGGCCATTGTGCCTTTTGACTAGTGCTAGTTTTTTGTACCTGTAATAGTGTTTGCCATCACCCGGCTTTGTTAAAATTGCTCTCAATACCATTAGAAAACACCAGCTCTCACCTCCAACAACCCCCATGTTTGGCTTCACAAGTCCTACTCGCCCCTCAAAGCTGGGGGAAGGTCCAGGAGCATCTCCCAGCACAGCTCCAGACACGCAGCACTGACATCCCATCTCTCTCCTGTCCTACCAACACAACCCCACAGACCTCCCACCTCCTCCCAGCCCTCTGAACAATCTGCCTCACAATTTATTTACTAAACCTGCAAATCTGGCAGCATGGTGTGCAAAGTCTCACTCTTCCATTAGTGTCTAGAAGGAAGCTGTGGCTCAGGAACCCTTTTCATATCCAGTCTGGGAGGCCCATGCTCACCTGGTGCCCAGCAGCTCCAGCTGCAAGAACGAGTTGCCACTGCTTCTAGAGGGACCTTTGCAAGTATATTTTTGCAGAGCTGTAGTTCCAGAGAAGATAACCCCAAAGCCTTCACCTTTTATTTGGATAAGATGGAGAACATGGAAACTGAACTGAAATTAAATCCTTCTATGGGGATTCAGAAAAATACAACTGGTTGTTAACCACTCGTGTTACTGCATCGCAGTGGGAAATAAACACCAGACCTATGCCCTCCAAAACCTCCCAGATGTGATTTGTACAGAGCTGCAGTAAAATCATAAGTAAAATCATAAATACAGTCCAGGAATTGCACACTAACATGTCTTGGCACTGATCACCACTAAACAGCCACTGCACCTCGTGTTCACACAGGACTGCCTCACTCAGGGCCTTCCTAAATGAAGAGAAATCATGGTATGCCAGAAGGCATCAAATCCAGCTTCCATAAATCTGCTAAAAATGCTGGAGGAAAAAAAAAAAAAGATGAAAAATGTTTGCAAGGAGCAGTAAGTGAATATGGAAGTCTACAGTTCATCTAAAATATAAAATTAATCATAATTTTGAAAACAATTATTTTCCTTTTTTGAAACTCCTTAGTTTTCACAAGCACACATACCTGTTTTTATTTTTGCATAAACCAGCTCATCCAGATTTGTTCCTTTTAGCCAGATACTATAACTTACAGTAGATGAAAAACAAAAAGCTGGATCCTGTCAAAGGATGAGATAACTTGTGATTAAAAAGGATTTCAGGGATGAAGTTTCCCAAGTAACCACGGAAAAGCCACATATTGATCACTTGAGCTCAGAGTTCTCCCTTTCCCAAGGGAAAGGACATAAAAACATGCATCTGTTTATATCAGTTTGAGAGGAAGTGGTAGAAAGGATGACTGTAACAGTGCCCAGTCCAACATTATTTCCTGGAGTTCATCTGCTGATGTTTCAAGTGCATCTGCACAAAGTGCACCTTTGCTAAACTTCTCAAAAAAATATATGAAACCTCAACTATTTCAGAACAAAAAAATCAAAATTAGGTGATAATAGATATGGAAAACCAAAGCTATCTCCCTCTCAGTCCACCTGCAAGAGCCAGCAAAGCATATTTAAATTTGTGTTTGAATCCATCAGCACCAGTGCAAACACATTATTCAGAAATCTCAGGACAACAGAATTTATTTCATTAATTTCTAATCCTTGTCTCCAGCTGGAATAGCTCCCATAGCAAACTCTGGAAGCTTTGGAATGGCAGTGACAGCAGAGGGAAAGGGAAAAGGGAAAGAGGATTACCATCAAAGAGACTTTTTTACCCTCAAGTGATCACTTGCCAATATTAGCATATGCACAGTATATTTAATATAGACATAGAAATGACGAGGAAATATTCCTTTCACACTATTAAATTATCCCAAGGGTGATGGTTTTGAAAAAGTAGAATACCTTACACTATTCATTAATTTAATTGCACAGCATGGCAAACAGCACTGTGCATTTCCCAATAGGCATCAAGTGTAGAGGTCTCTTGTGGAGACTCATGCTGTTCATTTGATTGGTAATCCCTGGAGGACACTCTGTCATTGACATATTATACTCCTGTTCCACAACACACTGGACAACTGGCTGTCAACTTCTTTCTCTGAAAACCTGCTGTCACTTCAGGGTGTGCTGGGCAGCCTCCAGCACATAACAGGCTCCAGAAGATGCTCCTTAACTCCCAGTGACTTGTAGGCTTTGGCATTGATCAAAACAAGGGACAAGATGCTGATCATTTTCTCAAGGGTTCTGCATCTTAGCAACTAAAAGACTGAATCTGTAATCCCATTCATTTACCTCACTGATAAGACAAGATATTTTTTTGTTTCAGGTTTATTTTCATGGAGTGATAGGGGATAGTAGGATATCAGTCAGTGAAATTGAAGGCACCTGCTTGCCATTCAGTGCCTGATAATATCTAATTCCATGGCATGGAAAAATTTAATCTAGAATTTTCTTTAAAAGGAAGAGGGGAATAAACAGTTAATAAATAAAAAGAGATACGTGGCTGTGGCATAGGGACCCTTGGGATCTGGCATTTGGAGTACCAGCAGTGGATTTGGCACCCAAGGAGAAGCGGCACTACTCTTGCCTCCACAGCAGCTTTCACCAAATTCTCCCCCCATACCCAGCACAACCTTCACAGTAACAAGTTGTCCTTGTATGACCCACATTTCCAGCTAGTAAAGTCCTCCTCTCTTCCCCCTATTCCCTCAGAAGGCATCAGTTTTCTATTTTAAAAATATCAAGTCACCCTATCTCAGCTGCATTATAAACAAAGACAAACAAAACAACCCAAAACAGTTTTGTGTGTGTGGAACTAGAAAAAAAACACTTCAAACCCAAAGAAGTTTCCAATAAGTCACTCATTGAAATTCAGGAAGAAAAAACCCCAAAGGGTAAAAATACCCCCATGTATCCAAGTTCTCTGAGGCCATTTCTTTCCCTCATCTGTGTTCCATCATCTTCTTCCTTATCCAAAAAAGTTGTGGTGTCCGTGGGAGTATGAAAAAACATTGGTGTGACCACGGAAAGGAACTCTCTGTCTGGCAGCAGAAAGCCATGCGTTATCCCGTCTCCAGGAACTCAGCCTTCCTTCGACAGTCATAAATATTCTCTGATGACAAAGCAGAGGGTATTCATTGAACCAGACTGAATAATACTGCACAACCCTGAGAAGCACACCGGGATCTGTGCTCTGTCCCCAGCCACAACTAAGATCCACGGGAAACAACCCGACTGGCCTCATGTGTAGGACACCCTGAGCTGCCACATCCACCCTCAGGGTGATTCAGGCAGGAGTGTTGGACTTCCCTCTTTCAGAAGCCTCAACACACCTGGTGACCTCAAAATTTATCTGAGGACAGTGTCATCCAGAGCAGCCCTTGGTGAAGGATTTGGGGATGCCAGTGGGTGAGAGCTGGACATGCCCCAGCTGTGTGTGCTGGGACCCCAAACTCTCCACGTGCTGGGTTGAGAGTTATCAGCCTCAACCACACATCAATGAATGGCACACAAAGGCTGAAGAAAGCACCAAAGCACAGGCTATCTCATTAATAATAGCTAGTGTATGCTATTAATGAGTACACAAGTAATTCTGTCACTTTTTTAGTTACACTCTGTCCTTGGGAGTTTTCAAAGTTCTCCAAAACATTTAGACACAAGTTTCTGAAAGGGAGGGAAAAAAAGACTCATTACACCATTAACTTTACACTACATTGTGTAATCAAAGATCTCCTAATTTTCAGAAGAGCATCTTGTTGCATCTTAAGATGTTGTTTGACATCTTGTTGCATAAATTCTGCTTGTGCAAGCAGACCTGAGAATGACCAGTAAAGTATGTCATAGTCTTGCCAAAGTTATTGACAAGAAAATGATCTTCATGACCAACCTTCCCCTAGCCAGAAGAAAAAAAAGTTCTAAATATAAGTCACTCTCTTCTGCTGTCCTCCTTTTCACTCCCCAAACCCCAAATTAATAAATTTACAGTGAATAAACAAATAATCACCTTATGCTTAACCATATGCATTCTCCTTTTAGGTAGCCTTATAAATTAAATTTAATCTTGCCCTTCAAGGTAGGAACAAGTAATAAAACTAACCTGTTTATTAGTCAGTGTAGTTTGAGAACTATACTCGCATTTCTGCCTTTGAGACCGTGAGGGATTGTTGACACAATGGAGGCCAAGCATGCATTTATGGTGCGTGATATCACCGTGGGGCTCACAGAGGCAGTTTACTTATTCCACAGATGACTGCCACAAGAGAATGTAATTGCTCAATAATGTGTCAATGTACCCATGGGAAGCATTTAAGTCATCTGAGACCTGTATTGGGAACTTGCCAAGGACCCTTGCACTACCTCTAATTTGCATAAAATGGAGGAATTGTGGCCATCTTCTGCAGTAAGGATAAACAGAACAAGGGAGAAAGTCTGGACAAATCAAAAAAGCACCCCTTTCTCAGAAAACTGAACATAACTGGAAGGGGAAAAACTGTTCCCCAGATTCAGGAAATAAAAGCTGCAAGAATGACAAACTTCTAAGTAGGTGAGTCAACACCAGTGTGGTACACTCCAGCACATGAGATGATCTGCACTGGAGACAAATTACCTCACCAAGAATTAAAGCCTCAGAAATATTACACCTGACTGAAAAGCTATTTATGAACAATGAAATCCTCATACCATCTCCACCACAGATTTATTTTTTAGTCATAAATCAAGTTAAAGTGGAACATCCAAGTGATTGAATATCAGTGTGAGGTAAATAACAATTAAAGCTCTCTGAACACTGCAAATCAAGTATCATCATGTAGAATCAGCTTCGTAAATCAGTCTTTTCCATACTTCTCAAGAATTAAAGGGTCATAGGATGAGATCCAACTTTGTGGATGCCTACTTTTCAGCATGTAACTATGTCTGTTGATTTTGAAAACACTGCCCAAATGCTTTAGTTCAGGTACATGAAAATATCTGGGTGAGCAAAAGCCTTGGTAAGAAAGCCATCAGTGGAAGCTTTGGGAAGCTTTTCAAGCTAATGGAAATTGTAACTCTCTCCAGTAAGATCCACAACAAGGTAAAGAGATGCTGCAGCTAAAGTGAGAATGACCAGAGTCCCCAGTGGCTGACGCAAAACAGGAGTTTACAGCCTTTCCCAGCATCCTATTGGAGAATCTTCCATGAATTTTCCAAATGGTATTGTCACATTTTCTGTTCAGTTTTCCCCCTCACAGCTCAGAAGAACTTGCCCTCTTGTAGCACAAATGGGTTCAGTCCCCATCCCCACAGTGAGTCAAAGGATCTGATTGAAGGACATCCACTGTGCCATGACATGATGCTCAGCTCAGGGCCCACATGTGACCCACTCCATGTAAAAAAAAAAAAAAAAAAAAAAAAAAAAATCCTAGTTCTGCTAATTTCAGGTTAGTCTTTCCATCTAGTTTTTTCCCCCAGCCCTCCCTCCCACCCTGATCTGACTTTTCCCATTTCAAATGAGATTTAGAAGTCTGCCTAATGGCAGGTGGGTGGAGGCACTCCAGATACTATGTTTGTTGGTAGCCCAGCAGTTATTTGCGGTTGACTTTTTTGGTTGCCCACAGGAATTTCCAGGGTGGTGTAAACAGACAGATGTGGGTTCTTTTCTGCTATATAGATCACACCATAGAGAGATATCAAAGGAAAAAACCAAGCCCATGAATAATGCACTAGTGGGAGCATTTGAAGCTCTGAACTTTAAAGACTGGCCTCTGAATTTATTGGTTTAATTGTTGGGTATGGACACTTAGGCTGCCAGATAGCTTTTGAAATCAAAACATCACTGAAGGGTTTCCCGAATATTTAGAAGTTTATAAAAAGTGGGCTCAAGTACTGGCAAACTCCAGGCTGGTCCCGCCCTGAAAGCACTGCCCTAAATCTTACATACTAAAATTGTTCTTTCCTTTTTTCCCTCAGCAGCACAGTGGTTTGATTTTTACTTCAGTGAGGCATCTCAACAACTATTCCATGGCTCATTGCTGCTGTAACCCTGGGAAGCTGAAGGGGAGGGTTTCAAAGGTATGGATTAGTAAAGCCCCACTGATTTCAGGCTAATTCATACTAGCCAGGAAATTCTGCCCCTTGTTCTCTTTTTTTTTGTTTGTTTCTACTGTTACCATTATGCAAATGCAACTTTTGCCACGTGATTTCTGTGCGCCTTGTGCTCGCGCAAGAGACACATTGTGGCATTTTTAGCCTTGAGATGAACAACTAGCCCATGATTAAAATCACGTTAAGTCAATGGTGCAACTTGCTAACCATTCTTAGTCTGGCATTTCCAGCTAAAGCGTTTCTCATAATTTATTTTTCCAGGAGGATTTGTATATGTTTCTGTCAGTGTATTTTGGAGCACAGCAGGTTACAGAGGCACTTTGATTCATGGCTGGACCTGGATTATTTTAAGTAGAAAGAAAAAGGAGTCTTGGTTTTAACAGCCTTGCACTGTCATCTTGCGGTTGTAGTGCTCAGTTCCTCACCCTTATTTGGAAATGCCTTCAACAAGAATTTGATTTGAGCAGGAAGAAACAGTGATAGCCTCACTCCCAGGGCTTTGGTTTGTTTGAAGGCCTCCTTCCTGACATTCTTGAGACAACAAGACAGACTGACCTTGCCAACTGTTTCCACTTCAGTTTTTTCCATGTCCTTCCTTCGTGAGAAGAAAGCCTCACCTCCTCCATAAAACCATCATTATTTAGAGAACTTAATCTCCTCCAGACTTACAGCACTTCCACTATGGACATGTGCTCCAAGACAAGTTTTCAGGGCATTGTTATGCACAGTCCTCCTTCCTACCCGAGTTTTAAAGAGGGAACGCTCTGCCACCATCAGCTCCTGGTGAGGGACAAATCTGTTTCACAGCTGAGGCAAATAACTTACATCATCTTCTTGGCTTTACCCACTAATCTCAATTTGCAAACAGCAACTATTTTTGCCTCTTTTCTGGACTGCTCAAGACATGAATCATGGGATTATCCTTGTAAACCCTTCCAAGAGTTAATTTCCTGAGCTTGTCCAAAAGACAAGAGAAAGCCCTTAGCCAGGCTTCCCCTCATCTCCACCAGTGCTGCTCCCAGCCAGAAAGCTGCTCTCCCACCTGCTTCCTCATATCTTCCTGCTGGATAAAAAGAAAGCATATTCTGCAAAGATTGTCCAAATCCATCCCATCCCAGTGAAGCCTGGCCAAATCATCTATCAGTGAGTGACCAGAAATGAGGAAATCAACCTAACTAGTTACTTGGATGTGTGCAGCAGGATGTTACCCCAACTTAAACAACAGATTCCAAAAACTGCATCCATGTCCTCCTCAACAGGCAATACTTAGATCTCCTATCATACAAAATCCTCTTTACTGTTTTATCAATACCAGGAATCAAAAGCTTAAAAATCTATATTGTTTCTATTTGTGCTATTCACTTCAGTAATTTGTCTCAAATTAGAAGTAAAAAATCCTCATAAGGTCACTCTTGTTACATTCAGTTTCAGCATCTCTATTTGGGCTGCCAATACCTTAAGGAAATGTTTATTTTTACAGAAACCACAGTTAAAATTAAGAGTTAGGGGAAAAAAATAAAAAATGGGTTTCTAAGGGACTTCATTTAGTATGTGGGGGAAAACCCACTGTATTTTGATTAGAATTGTGTTACTATTGTTCATTTGAATGAAATTTAGAGTGTGAAAAATGAACTCCCCATTTTCAGAAAGAACTGTCTTACAGTTTAAAA
Source organism: Pseudopodoces humilis (assembly GCF_049639895.1). Classification (NCBI taxonomy): domain Eukaryota; kingdom Metazoa; phylum Chordata; class Aves; order Passeriformes; family Paridae; genus Pseudopodoces; species Pseudopodoces humilis. The sequence continues at coordinate 7,632,551 of NC_142204.1, read as the reverse complement.
TGTTGTAAACCATATTTACTTCAACTTTTCTTTTACATGTGAGAATTGTCATGATTTCACAAACAGATTGCCACAGGTAAGATTTGTGCATCAACCCAAAATCTTACTGCCTGCACAGGGATCCTCTGTGGGCTTTCGAATCCATTAAAGCACCATTCAGAATCTCTCTGAGGGTTATACTCTAAAACTCCCAAAATGCAAGCTACATATGCAAGACTTTTTTCAGCTATAAGGGATTTTAAAGGGTAAGAATTATCTATTTTGTTCTTACACTTTCAAAATGACTACATTTTAGTTTAGCTTCAGAAAACAAAACTTCTTCAGAGATAAAATATAAAACCACTTCAGAAAGAGGATTGCAAAACAATGGGGTAGTATGGAAACTTTGGAGCTGAGAGTTACCAGAATTGTGACTATTGTCATCAAACAAATGGACTGAAATCACACACTCATAGAACCATTCAGGTTGGAAAAACCTCCAAGTCCAGCCTGTGACTGACCCCCACCTTGTCACCCAGACTAAAGCACTGAGTTCCACATTCAGTCATTCCTTGGACACCCCCAGGGATGGGGACACCACCATCTCCTGGGGCCATCCTTGCCAAGGCCTGACCACCCTTTCAGTCAAGAAATTCCTCTTGGTGTCTAACCTGAACCTCCCCTGGCCCAGCTTGGGGCCATTTTCTTTTCTCCTGTCCCTTGTTCTCTGGGAGCAGAGTCTGACCCCCCTGGCTGCCCCCTCCTGTCATGGAGTAGTAGAGAGTGAGAAGGTCCCCCTGAGCCTCCTTTTCTCCAGGCTGAGCCCCCCTATCTCTCTCAGCTGTTCCTGCTGCTCCAGGCCTTTTCCCCAGTTCTGTTCCCTTCTCTGGACTCACAAATATGAAGAATCTCATTTTTGGCATGCTTAGCAGATATGTCAGGAGATAAATCCGATGGACAAAGGGTGTGTGGGAAACTCCAATCCCCATGCATGGACATGCCCTTGAACCCAGGGACCGATAACCTGCAGAGGGCAAAGCAAACACGGGGACCTGGCTCAGCACCTGGGAGCAGGACGAGCTGCCATCTCCCCAGAGTGCAGGAACACACATCCCACAAGGCTGACGGCACCAAACCCAGCTGCTGCTGCTGCTGAAGGGCTCCAGGAGCAGCAGGGACCACCTCTGACAGCAGGAGCAGCATGCTAATTTCATCCTTCCCCTCTCTGCCAGCCCTGCCAGCCCGGCTGATAATTGGCACTAACTGCGGCCGTGGTTGCTGTGATGTGGCAGCTGTTTGCCAAGAGCTGGACTGAGACCACCAACTCACTTCAGACAGGCCACTAAACACTCATCTGAGGGTAACCACGAGGTCGCTCTCAACCTGGGTTCGATTCAAACTGGGGACTCCGAGGTGAAAAGGCTCCGCATTCAATTACCAGTCCCCTGAGTCATCCCATCCACCCTCTATAGTTATTTCAAACTGCTTTGGTAAGCAATATCTGAGAACATTACATGTGTTCAAAATGCTAAAAATACATGTCTAAGAAGGCAGGGATAAGATCAGATCTCTCAAAAGTACATTTTCCTTTATCTTTAAAAAAGAAAATAAAAAAAAAAGAACATCATTCACTTTCAAGCTGTTTTTTCTTTTTTTTTTTAAATACTTTTCCCACACCCTGCTTTCCCATTCCAATTAATTTTTGCAAATATCTTTAGAATACAAAAGAGAGACTGTTCTTGGAAGAAAAATAAATGTTCCTTTTACCTTTTTTATTTTCTAAGTAGTTAAATCAGTACTAGAAAGAAGGTGAAAGTACTGGGGTGGGGGGGGGAGGGGGGGGTTAGGGGGTGTGAGAAGGGTAGCAGGAACAAAACAAAATGCTAAAAGATGGATTAAAAAGGCCCCACGCTGAAAATGACAAGTCCCAGGGATTCCACCCAGGGTTTCTCAAACGTGCAGATTTGTTTTCAGATTGACGCTGCCCTCTGGTACCCCAGGATATGGTATTTTCAATGCAGCTCCGGAGGGTCACCAATCCATTTGTGTCACCTATCCTGGGATCTGACAACTCTCCCCAGGGGCCCAGTTAAACAAGTCTTCAGTTTTTAAACAAAGTGGATTTTAATTGAGAAGCACCTGTGGTGAGGGTCTACCAGCATTATTAAAAAGCAAATTTATCACAGTGAATCATAGAAGGAGGAGGTGGGGGAGCCAGCGGGGAGGGGGACTCCACACGTACGTCATACCTGCAACACAGAACCAGTCCTTTCATAGAAAACCCTTGGAGAAATGTGTAGGATTTGACTGCACCCCACAAAGAGTGTTTTTCCCAACAAGCTGTTCCCAGGGTGCTGAAAAGCTATCATTCATAAAAAATTATTGAGGGGGAAGGAGGTAGCAAAAGGGAGTTCAGGAGGCCAGGGATGCCAGTGGGAGCTGCAGAATGAGACCCTCTGTAAAGCACGCACCTGTTTGTGGCCACCATAAAAGCTTAAATAGAAAGCCTAAAGTTCCAGATTGGGGGGGGGGTGGGAGGAATGGGGAAAGAGGGAAAACATAATGAAAGCTTGTCTTAATATAAAAATAAACTTTAACCCATGGAGTGCAGACTCACAACAGATGGCTGCAATTTAGAAAAAAGCCCTAGCAAAGGGAAATACACAGAACTGAGGAGGAAACTCCTCCAGACTCATCTTGGTATCATCAAACATAGGCTTGGGGCAAAGACTGGAACTGCACCACTTTATAAAATATGTGGCTAAAAAACCTGCTTCTAAAATAAAATTTAATGTTGGCCTAGAGAGCAGTTGATAGGAGGTGCCAAGGTCTGTCTAAATGTAGTAATAAACAATTTCAATAAGGAACAGTTTACCAGGCAACGAGAAGAGAGTGCAACCAACAGTTAGAAGATACACAAATGTTTACAGTGCCGTAATTTTAATGACACTATTAGTAAGATCCCTTGGTGATTTGCAGTGTTATGCACTTACTTTACCCTTGGTGAGGGGCAGAAATGATGTGCTCAAGCCTGTTGACCCAATTTAGAAGACCTGCCCTTAAGGCTGAGGCTCCCCATAGGTATTAATCACTAAGGATGCTTTTTACCCTAAGAAAATAACTGGGCATTTTCACCCATTATCTCCTTATCAATATTTTCCCACTTATTGCACATGTAACACTGCCTATTTTCCCCCCTCTAGTTTATGTAAATCAATCTCACTTCTAATCAAAAGTAGGCACAGAAAAGAAATGCATGGTGCAGAATGAAGGGGCTAAGGAAGAGAAATACCAGCCACTCTACATCCCATGTCTGGTGGTTTTGTAAATGCTTTATCAACAATTTCAGAATTTGCTTTTTAAAAATCACTGCCAAAGTAAAAATCTACTTCTCTCCTGCCACAGTGCCTTGATCTGCAAGGCTTGCTTTAACTTTTTTTGTTAAGACACTGTCAGCTTGGACTTGCATGGACAGAGACTATTTACAAGAACATGGTGTTATAGGACAAGGGGGAATGGCTTCAAACTGAAAAAAGTAGGCTTAGATTAGGTATCAGGAGGAAATTCTTCCCTCTGAGGGTGGTCAGGCCCAGGCACACGTTGCCCAGAGAACCTATGGCTGCCCCATCCCTGGAAGAATCAAAGGCCAAGATGGCAGGTTTTGGAGCAATCTGGTCTAGCAGAAGGTGTCCCTACCCATGGCATGGGGGTAGAATAAGATGAGTTTTAAGGTCCCTTCCAACCCAAACTATTCCATGATTCTATAACTGTTTAGATCTCTTTTTCTAGGGATTATCTTTTTTAGTCAGCCTACCTTGCATTTTCTTCTAGTACGCTCTTCCCTTCCTCCACTTTAATTCTTACATTTAACATTAACAGTTGAATAGTTCTGCAAAAAATGTAGGTAACTTCCTCCACAATTAACAGAGGTAATCTGAAGCAGCAAACTGATTCTTCTCCCCCAACTCCCCCCCTCAAAAAAGCCCATGTATATGATTTCCATGACCTGCTCTGTGAGAAAAGTGCCAACACAGAACATGCAAATGCTAGTGTTAAACTGATTCCTAGTCAAAGTTGTTTAAATACACTTGAAACAAGCAATATACATAGGATTTATCATGAAAGCTGAATGCTTTTATAAGCAGTCATTAAACAGCTCACTATGCTGGCTCTGCTGAGGCACCATTAATCTGGGAGCTGGTTCTGGGCCCCTCACTGCAAGAAAGACATTGAGAGCTGGAGTACATCCAGAGAAGGGAACGGAGCTGGGGAAGGGGTTGGAACACCAGGAGCAGCTGAGGGAGGTGGCGACAGGTCAGCCTGGAGAAAGGGAGGCTCAGGGGAGACCTTCAGGCTCTCTACAACTCCCTGACAGCAGGGTGCAGCAGATTAGCACTGGTCTGTTCTCCTGAAAAACAGGAGACAGGACATGGGGAAATGACCTCAAGCTGTGCCAGTGAGGTTTAAGGCGGCTATTTAGGAAAATACCTCCTGGAAAGGGCCATCCAGCACTGACACAAACTGCCCAGGGCAGTGGTGAAATCCCCATCTGATCCACTTAAGGTGAGGACAGGTGAGTCTTGCCCCAATCTAAAATTGCAGAAAGGAATTAGGTATTCAGCATAGTGGAAAAGAAGATTAAACCCCAAATGAACTTAAATGCTGGAATCCAAAGTGATCATTTGTCGCACTGTATTAGGAATGGCAAAATACAACAGACTCTCTAACTGGGTTGCACAAGACAGCAAGTTTCATTCTTCCAGATCTTCTTTTATAGACCGTTCTGAGAAGGTCTGGAAAGGTAAAACTCTCATTGGTCATTAAACTAACACATCACCATCACTGGACAATTAGGAACACCACCCCTTGTCTGTTTCTTGCAAGAAAACAAGGTGATAAACAACACCTGCAGAGGTTTTCCTTCTCTAAGGACTGTTTGGATTCCTCCTTATGATTTCTTGGCCACAGAGAAAGTTGTGTGAATTAGTTTCACACAGGCTCAAGCTAATGCCTGAAGCCTAAAAATCTCTTATTTGACCATTGTCAGTTTCCACAATCATTCAGCCTAATTTTTTTTTTTTTCACACAGAAGGAAAGAAAGAGATAAAATAGCAAAACAGGAAAATGCCAAGAACAATTATGAGAAGCACAGGAAAGGGGTTACCACCTCTATGAGTCCATTGCTGGCTCACAGACTGCACTGGGGAAAATATCCCCAGTGAAGTCCCTCTAAGAGCTTCCAGTGAGTCAGCAGCAGAGCACAGCCATGGCAGCAAGACCAGCAGGGTGGGGCATAAATAGCCTCATAGGAGCAGCCAGGACAGCAAAGAACAGCACAGACAGCAAAGACTTCGACACTTTGTAGATTTTGCAACCTGTGACAGGTTGGGCACTTGCTTACAGAGTAGCAATGTCATATCTACCTTAGAGCAACAGCATGTCTGTGGAGAACTCCATCTTTGCTCCCTTAAAGTTCATTGTGTGCTCACCGATATCCAGGCAAAGTTCCCTTGAAGTATCAAAAATTTATTGCTTGCTTTTTTCATAGATCAAAACTTTATTGCTTGTTCACCTAATGTATCAATAGTTTATTATAAGTTATTTTAGTGGCCTTCAAACATGGTGCCTAATTTTCTAAAATGAAGCAGTTTCTAAGATTTTTGTTACAGGTAGTTCAAAACAAACTTTCAAAACTTAGTAGTCAGAGAAGCAATGGAGAAACATTCCTTACTTTTTACTTGTTCACTTCACCATTCCTGGAGGGGTTTAACAGCCATGTGGATGTGGCACTTGCAGACAAGGCTTAGTGGTGGCCTTGGCAGAGCTGGAGGAATGGTTGGACTCAATAGTCTTAAGACACCTTTTCCAATCCAAACCATTCTATAACTTCCAGTAAACACAATTTCAAAACCAAAACTGCCCAGCACAACAGCTGAAAATCCCCTTTCCACCCAGACTGAGGACTTGGTATGGATCATTTAATTTATCTTAATTTTTTTTCCTTATTATTGTGCTATGACTACTACATAAATACGTATTTCTGAAAACAAGGTCTACAGTAGAAGAGTGATCATCACCACCATTTGTTCTGCTTATGTTTTAGAGTTAACACTACCATAGCGAGGTACCTCTCGCTGACTAATGCACTACCACTTCAGAGCTTTATTGAGACTTTTTCCCTTAGGCAACACAGCTTTTGTGCTTACTTTGACTGAAGTTTCGAAACTCCAGGAGAAGAAAATGTTTTAAGAACAACCACACAAAAAAACACATTACTGACTGGACTGTTTGTTTTATAACAAATATTGACTATGAATGTATGCTAAAGCATGAAGATTTTCAGACATCTCAAATTATTACCGAGCTAAAGGCATCGTGCAACAATTCTGCAAGTGGACAAACAGGTTGAAATACTTCCTGAATGACAAAATGAAAAATCAAACACAAATCCCTTTTGTGCAATTCTGTTTCTACATTAATACTTACTTGTACTAAAAATGAAAGGAAACTTTAAAGTTTGGAATAAATGTGTTACGGAAGCCATCTTAAATTTAAACAAAACCAAGTACAATTTACAGTGTGTCTTGCTCAGGAAGTTCTGTGACATCTCCACATCATCACCAGTGAGGCATCAGCTCCACTTCTGAACTAAGATGGTGTGCAGCAGAAACCAGGAGGTTAATTTTAAATGATCTAGGCATTCCTTGGTCTTTACCTCCAACTGCATTTTCCTTTCCCATGAAAATTCATGCAGAACTAGAATTCTCAGACTTGTTTGTACATTTCCTCTTTACTATTTAAATATTTTAACTATTTAGGTATTCTCTGAATTACATACTGCTTTTAGAGTAAGCTGTAAGGCTTCAGAAAATCCTGAGCAAAATTGCAGAGTATCCTTGATTCCAGTGAGGACTTGATAATCTTGCAGCTCTTTTCCAGCCTTAATGATTTCATGATTCTGTAAGGCAATTAAAAGCAATACAGTGGCAATCCTGTCCAAATGAAATTTGGGGTGAAAGAAGACAACTCTTTTACTTTAGTCTGGGAAGGGGGTCTCTTCCTAAATAGATACTTTTTGGACAGCAAATTTCTGTGAGTGTCCAGACAGCAGGATGAAAGATGCAAACTAACAATACTCTCATTTGACTGACAACTTGTTTTCCATCTCCCAGGAGCTCTCCCTGGGACCTGAACTCCTCCCTCTCTCACCCCAAAATCCACTTTTATTTGGTTCTGCCTTCTCCAGCCTAGGTAGTTCCTAATTCCATGTTAGATGGACATCACAAGGCAGGTCTGAGAAAAATGCAGAGTCTCTCTGTTCTTCCCTTCTTTTACCAGTACCATCCCAGTGAGGGACAACAGTTGTGGGAAATGTCCTGTACAGACACTGGATCCATGACTCGAACATCAATTCAGTAAATTTAATAGCTCAGCCCCCATGTCTCTTCTTCCAGTATATAAACTAAAGTTTTCCAGAGCTTACAATGTGGCCAAGTTCAGACTAGATTATGCCAGAGGAAAATTCACTACCCTCATTTATATCTGCAACAGCTAAAGGTTCCCCCCCAAAAAAGTTGTTTTAAAGATACGGAAGACCTATTCAAAAATCAATTCCAGTTTCTCATCCTCATAAATTGCTGGATGTTATCAGAAACTACTGGAAGAGAAAGTTCCCTTAGAGAAACCCATTAAGCCTAAAGCAGCATGGAACCACTGGAATGGCTATGCCTTGGCCAAGCTGCAAGAGACTGGAACCAACTCTCGACATGGAAAGGTTTGTTGGCAGAGTGGGGGTAGCTCGTCAGGACCCTGGACAGCACTGCAGGGAGCCGGCGGTGCACACTGCTAAGGGGGACACAGGGGTTTTAAGAAAGAAGCGGGAAGTCCAGGGAATCACAGAATGGTTTGTGTTGCAAGGGACCTTAAAGACCATCCAGTTAGAAGTCCCCTCTGCCATGGGCAGGGACACCTTCCACTATGCCTAGCTGCTCAGAGCCCCATCCAACCTGGCCTTGGACACTTCCAGGGATGAGGCAAACCCAGCTTCCCGGGCAACCTGTGCCAAGGCCTCACCACCCTCACAGGGAACAATTTCTTACTAAAATGCATTCTTCTGCATTGCTTCATAAATTCCCCCATTTCATACAAAGAAATCCAAACTAAGAAGACAGGGAGTTTGAAGTCAATACAACCCAACTACACAGTTCAAGCTTGGTATAAAAACTGAGTGTAATTTTGGGTACAGCCTCTCATTTTTAGTACTTTCTCATTTGCAAATCAAGAGGACTTTTTTTTTGATTCTCACTACACAAACACTTGCACCAATCTCAAAATACAAATTGACTGTTAAATAAAGGTTGTGACAATGGCATAAACTGCCTGTGACTTTTTTTTGGGGGGGGAGGGGATTGTATTTAAAAATGTATTTTACAAGCACTTTAGGCAAAAATAGCTTCAATTATTAGAAGCATATTCAGAGCTTTGCAAACATTTCAGGCTATTTCTCACAATTTGCCAGAAAGCTCTTCCAGAATCTCTCCACTTACAATGAAAAACCAACTCCCTATTCTCTTTTAATAACAAATGGACTTTAAAAAAAAAAAAAAAATCTGATCACTATTGTTTGAAAGCACTCGAAAGCAATAAGATGGTCACAAGACTTGATTTGCCTGTTCTGCCCCCTTACAAACTCACTAAAGCTTGCTTTTTATGACTGATTGCTGTGCTGTATTAATCCCCAAGCATATAAAACGAGTCTATTGGAGACCGGGACTCCACTGGGAGAGGACAGGGAAGCTGTTGTCTTCCGAGAATTAATCCATCCTGGAAAATCAAAAGCCAGCCATTCACAATACAGTAATCAGCATGTTCTCCACTATGAAAGCCGTACGTTTCCCTTTCAGAAAACACAACTATTACTCCATTATGTACTGAAACACACAAAACTATTTTTTTTTTGTGTTTGTTATTATTTGGCTTATATTTATGGGTTCGTATGTATTCCATTGGTGAGCGTACATCCATCAAGTTAAAAAAACCCACCCTGTCTATTCCCCATTGCTTAAAAAGAAAAACGGACTCCCACTGCTGTTTCCACAACCAAAGTTCTCTCTGGATTTGCTTTGTGAACAGGATTTTAACTCTTTATCACCCTAAATAAAAAGAAATTCTTTGCATTTTTTTTCCTTACACAGAAAGCACAGCAAGTCCATTTTCTATTAGGAATAATTTTATTTTTTTTCCAACTTTGTTAAATTATCTGAGTTTTTTAAGTAGTGGCACTGAAATAAAAAATCTTTGAATTTTTGTAATTGCCAAATTAAGAACAACTTCACTTTATTTCAGATAGTGTCCTATTTGATGCTCCTTTGTTAGCAAAATTTTAATTCTTTCCTTTTAAAGTTGAATGATGCAGCCTTCTAAATAACCCCTTTTTTTTTCTTTTTTTGAAAAAGTAGAATTCTTTTTTTTTCCATTTAGGTCCTAGAAGTATGAATCTTCCATTCAGTTACGGAGATAAAGATCAAAACCCCCTACAATCCCAGCTGTAAATCTTATGTGACAGTAATGAAAATGCTAAATGAATTTTGGCCTAAACACAATAATTAAGGCTTAAGGAAATAATTGAGAAATCATGTGCTTAAGAAGAAGTACAATCACATTTCCATTCAGCCAGCAAAAAGCACCTACCTGTATACAACAGCACTTCAACACAATTTTTAACACCCAACAAAATATCCCTCTCAAGTCATTCTTTGAAAGAAAACAAATCAATCTTCTTACATTCATATTCATTCTTTGCTAAAGCAAAGAACACTTTTCTCCCCTATTTATTTTTCAAGTAAAAAGTCTCTAAAAGCAATAAAAGTTAGAACCTTTGTTCCTATTGCCATTATCCCTTTTCAGACATCACTTACTTAATAAACAGCTATAGACAGGAGTTTTGTATCCTTGTCTGTAAAACCAACAGGTGTCTAAAATCCCACTGGGTCAATTCCGTAGTCCCACCAGGATGGTATGGCAGACATCAACATCTTTCTGTTAACTTGAAATGACCTTAGGAGTCCAGCTGTATTCACCATCAGTTTTAAGCAGTATGATGTGTATCTCAGAGTTCAAAGCCATGTGTACTTTTTTCCATTTTTACATCAAAAATTCAATTGAAGGATCAAAATCTCATGCACATGGATGAAGGTGGGTTATATGTAATGTGGAGCTAAAGGACATGAACTTGCCTTTCTATTTAGAATGGGATTAAATGTCAACAAGAACATGAACATGTTCATTTTTCTGAGACCTCTGAGTTAGACATGGCTGAAAATAATCCAACGACAGTAAGTGTGCACAAGTACCAGCAATATTAAGCTGTAATTCCTGTTTTGCCTGTGCAGGGAGGATTACATTTTTCAGCTTCCAGGGCAAAGCTATGGCATACACAGAGTTAACTGTGCCCTCCTCCCCCTGTCCCCCAGCTTCACCCCCCTTCTCCCCCATCTCATTCATGCCACATTCCACAGTGGCAGGGTCCAACAACAATATAGGAGGGTACCCAAAATGAAGAGGCAGGGCCTTCTATTCTTCTGCCTCTCTTGAATTAATTAACTGGAAATGAGTTTTGTCAATGTTTTGGAAAGGCAGAGGGGTGAAAAGAAACTGCTAGAATTAATCACAGTGAGAAACTACCTCTTCAGCAGTCTGCCAAAGTTCAGAAAACCCATGAGAAGTGCAAAATAAAAGGAAAGTGGGCTGACTTACCCTCCAAAGGAACAAATAAAATTCAAACAAACACCCAAGTCTCCAAAACAGAGACATGCCCCAGTGCAAAGGAATGCAGCATCTGTTGCCACAACAGCTTCAGCTTTGGTTTTAATATACTTGTCATGAAGACTGATAGGTATCAAGGTAGAAAAGACAGTTTACTAACAATTTAAATAGACAAAAGGCATGTTGTGTTTAATTCACTAAATATTTAAGTACATCCAACATTCCCTTGATGCTTATATAGAGATATTTAGGTCCCATGATTGAAAATTAGTAACTTTGCTTGTTTAGCCCTAACTCAGCACAGATCTTTTACATGGAGAAGGCAGCCTGCAAAGGAACTCTTTCTTTGTAGAGTTTTTTAATGACAGTTATCTCCAGGTTCAGCAAAGGAAATTATAACAAGTCAATAGTGCAAGTATGACATTCTTCTACTGATGAAAAGAGAAGTAATGAAATTCCAACCAACTGACAAGAAGGACCTTTTTTCAGAAGCTGATTTACCCAGGTACATAGAAAACATATAGGTGACCTTTTGTTTACAGCAAAGGGAGGCAGAAGCATCATCTGGAAGTTTGTCTGAGAACAAACACAACATTTTAAACAGACTGGCACAAAAAAATAATGGCTTCTGAGCAAGGAAAAATATTTTATAAGAGAAATACCCTTTTAGTGATATGACTATTGCTAATATTTTTGCTCAGGAGGGCTTCTTCCTAACTGACCGCAGAATTAACTTGTCATCTCGTTGCTGTATCTCCAAGCCCATCCTCTCGAGGGCAGAGCTGTCTGCCAGCCCCTTCTGCTCCATCTGTGCAATCAGCGCCTGGTTCTGCTCGTTCTGTTCAGTGAGATTCCGGATCGCATAAATTGCCCACTGGCTCACAACTGTTGGGCAAAGTTAAGGACCATTTATTTATTTACAGATGAAACATTGTTTATTTTATTACTAGTCTCACCTCCCCCAGCCCTCCCCATCCCTTAAACTCAGAAAACTAGTAGAAATCAAGGATTTGAAAAAGATGTTTACAAGTGCTGACACTCAACATGCAAATACTTGCATATGAGGCAATTTAATTTTAAAAGAGGTATGCCCTTAAACTTCACACAAATTTGCTTTTATATTTTATACTGAGCTTTGGATTTATATTGAGTCAAAAAAACCCCAAACAAACAGATAAGCCCAACCAGATGAACTGCAGGAATTAAAAAGACATACTGTGTTAAACCAAAATTACAGCCAATTGAAATGTTCCAATGATCCTCCTAGTGAGTTTAAATAAAAAAAAAAAGTCAGTTGTTCATGATCTGAATCCTTCAACACTACACTTCCAAGCACTGGCAAACAAAATAGGCTGTACCTCATGTACAGGAAAGATGACTGTTATTTTCACTGCAAAAGTTGAAGAGATGTAGAAAAGGACAGCTAGCTTATCCAGGTTAGTATCTCAAAATAGCACAAATAATGTCAGAGACACTTAAACTTCTTTGACTTCTAATATTGCCTAAATTCAGTCCTTCAAGCCTGGGTGCTTTCACACACTTGCCAGGAGACCAGACACTACAGTCACTGGCAGGGAGCGCCTGCTGATGTTTAAATGGGCACAAACTGCAACTCATTCACCTCCCAAGGTGGTCCCTTGAGGCCAGGATTGAGGCACATGTCAGGGATATAGACAAAGGATTTAAATTCCCAGGATTATCAGCCAGGCGTCTTCCAAGTGAACTACAGTGCTCATTTTATGAAGTGTCAGAGATGTTGGTCCCAATTCTGCAGCTGAAAAGTTATGTTATAATCTTTTCCAAGTTACCCACATAGGAGCCAAGCCTTTCTGAATCACATGAGTGGTTTGCCCGCAGGGCATCAATTATTTACTACATGTAGCTTCACATCCAGTAGAAGAATATGCATAATTTACTCATCTTCTTGACGTCTTTTGGGTTGGGGAGCATCTAAGCACAGAGATAAGTGTTCTTATGGGCATTTGCCAGGGGGTGACAGGAGGGGAAAACTCAGACAGAGGGGAACTTCAAACAAAACAACAGAAGAGAGGAACTGGACTTAAACAATCTTACATAACCTCAACAGAGAGAAGGGTTTAGATGAAGAGTAGCGTGGACACAAACGGAAGGGAACAGCCCTGCACTGGCATGCATCAACAAAACAGTCTTTTCGTAGCAGTTTATATTTATTTTCAAATTCAAAAAGTCCAGAATTGAAAATCAAAAATAATAAAGTGTTAACTACTATGGAGCTTTTTTCCTTTTTCCTGATTGACCTCTTTAAACTTTGTCAGGAAGCATGCTGCACACCTTCTTCGTTCAAAAAAATTCCAGTTTGAGGTAATGATAGAGGAGACAAATTAAGACCAAAACAAATTATGGATCACATCAAAGCCTTAACAGGTGAACACAACAGAGAATATCAATATATTCTCTTCTGTCAGTGCACCACTACTAGAATTAAGCAAAAAGACAAGTGCCAAGCTACATTTAAGTTACATGAACTTGGTATTTGCAATGAAGATTGCATTTGAGTATACACAACAGTAAGATGCCAAAGTAATAAAGTCATATATGTACAGACTCTCAGTTATTAGTGCCAATGGTGAGAATAGATTGCAAAGCATGCAAGCTGATGAATGCAGATAAACCAAGGCTGACACCCAGCAGGTCTTTTCCAGGTCTGTTTTAGGGCATGCCATGAGTGCCAAAAAGTAACATGAAGTTCTCCCAGTGGACTGTGAAAAACAACCTACCACCCTCCCTGGCTTGGCTCCTGGGATGAGAAGCAGACTTTTCTTGCTGTGTTCCTAAAATATGGCTTCTGCATAAAATACAGCACTTGCATAAAAGCATATTTTCTATAATATTAACAGCAATTTTCAGAGAGTTCTCAATCAGACAAAGTGCCACACAGACCAAAAATGTACTATCAAAACTTTTGTGTGTACTAGCCTTGGGAATGATCCTACTACTATAGTCTTTATGTCCTTCAACACAAACCCGCTGCTAAACCCCATGGCAAATGCTCTTTTCCTATTACCAGATCCATTCATGCTTACATAATATCTAAGACATCCCCATTATCTTATGAACTCTATCACCATTGTGGCATTTATCATTACTGACTACTGTAGCTGAAGCTGCAAAATGGTTTCAATAACATTTTCACTCCTTCAGACACCCCTTTCTGTGTGTAGGTTTTCCATTGTGACCACAGCCATGAATATTCATGATCCCCTTGTTCACATGCTGGGGAAGGATGAGGCCTTTGGACAGTTTGGAGCAGACTCTGGCAGACTTGAGTGTCTGCGGAGATTAAAGCCAGTCCCCAGCTAATACTCACATTACCCTCTTGCTCCTCTCCAAAGACAGAGACACAGAGAGAAAATTAAACATATTCGAGAGTCTCTAATCCTACCTACACTTTAGGCACTTTATTGTATGCTCAGCTTTAGAAACAGAGCTTCTAAAGTTGCCATAGTTACTACAAATAAGAGCGTAAGCCTGTTTGTTGTGAAACTGCACCAAAGAGAAGCAACACAGTGAGCACAGCAGATCTGACTGCATAGACTTGTCTAGATTTTCCCAACTGGGCATTTTACACTCTCAAATAATATTACAGACAAGTGAAGATTATGATATTCTGTCACAGGGAAGAGGGCATACAAAAGGAAGAAAACAATTAATTTTATTTTGCAGAAACCTCATCACTAGAGTATCTGTGCTTAAGGACTGAAAACAAACATTTCTATGTATTTATAGCAACACTTTTCCAAAATCCTTCAGTACTGTGTGCTTTGGGATTCCTATGCTACTTTGACATAGACAAGTAACAAAACTGAATCAACTTGACCTGTCTTCTATACTTAAATAACATCTTAATTCCACAATTTAAAATTTTAAATCATCCTCTAGGTCGTAACTTTGATTGTCAGGGAAAGAGGAACACAAAGAGAAAGGAAGAAAGGTGGAGAAAACTGTCCCTTAGGGATGAAAAATATTAGTATTTTGGAGTAATGAAAATCTATGACAGTTTTGCCACTGACTGCAAAGGGAACTTTTCACAATTCTTCTGTTTCTTTTCACTTGGATTCTGCTACAAGAGGTTGCTGGAGTCAATGCAACAGCACAGTGACTGGTTTGTAAGCTTAATGGGGTGTGAAAATACAAGGATGTCCTGCCAGGAATTGCTAACCAATACTGCCAGAGAGGAGGACATACAGACCATTTCTCAGGGAGAGCGTTCCACCTCATTCTTAGTCCAACTGGAACCTAAACATTATTGACAAGCCCACTGCAGCCACCAGGACCCAAACAAATTGTTTTATAAAGCAATTTGGATTCTATGGATGATGGAGAATAGAAAAAAATATTAATGAGGTTGGAAGCTCATGAGGCAGATAAAAGGCAAGTTTTAGAAGTTAATTATTATCATTAGCTAATACAAGATAGTGAAGGGATGTCAAGGAGAACGAAATACATGCATATGTTTTCCCAAGTCCCCTTCATAGTTATTAATACTGAAGGATCTCTAAATATAACATTCTTAGGGGAGAGTTTGATTTATTACATAGTATAGGGACTTTTTTTTTTTTTTTTTTTAATTAGTCTGTTTCCTTCACTACAGTCAGTTTTCCCTAACTCAATTACTGCTTAGGAACTTTCTTCCTTATGAGTAATTAGGTTGTATGCAAAAAAGAGGGTATTCTTTGCCCAATCCCATTACCTCGTTTAAATCAAAATTTTTATTATTTAAATAGTAACTACATTCTAATCAAATACAGGAAGAGATACAAAATCTTATTAAGAAAGCCAGCACTCACAGATTGGAACCCCCATCAAATGGGCTGTTTATGTAATCCATTTATTAAAGCCGCCCAATTTTTCTAAGAACTATTCTGGAACAGATCTGTAGGACTAAAAAACAGAGGTAATAAAAATACAGTATTTGTATTGTACAATAATTATATTTCTTTCTGGCCTTCAACAAGTAATCCAGTTACCACTAGAACGTCTGCAGACTGGAATTAAATACTGAAGTATCACTTAGAGTCACTTCCACTTGCAGACCTGACTGGACACACTGAAAAGACATAAATCATTTTTCTTTCCCGTCTTTCAGTCCCTTCAAGCACTTTTGTTTCATAGCACCTTGAAGATAATTCCTCCCACCACTAAAAGAGAGCTCTAGACAACTACCACAGCTGTTTGTCATGGTTTGGAGCTGTGATGGACCACACGTAGCAGACAGTCAGGACTTTGGCCCCTCACCATCAGCCAAACTGCTTACAAAGCTCTACAAGTTTCATTCTGTCTGAGGTTTCAGTAGTTTAATGAAGTTCTAAAGGCTGTAGAAGATCAGAGCAATTCCTTAAGATTAATCTATATTTTTATATGACTTCTGCCAGTGATTAAGACATTACCAAAAAAATAATAACAGAAAATGCAACAAACTGAAACGTTTTATCTAATTTACTTATTTTCAAGAAGCTAATTTATATTTTAGAATTAAAGCTTTATACTCTCTTTATACTTAGCATTGAATTACCAGCACCAGAAAACAGCTGGGGTATTTTCATCCCAGGATGAAAATCAGGAATTCATCCTATACAAACTTAAAAAATTTTTCCTAGACGGTAGGGGGGAAAAAAGTCTAGGATATTTCAGTTTGCAGTATTTTCATATATTCCACAGCTGCTCTTATCACCTATGGTTGCAGTCACCACATTCTGGGTTTAAAAGCTAGAAATGGGCAGTACTGTACAAGCTGGGAATGTCCCTTCCTCCCGCCTCTGATTGACTTTGCTCTTGCAGAGCTGACATAGCACAACCCATCTAGTCTAGAAGCCGCCAAAATACAGAGGCACCACTGGACGCTGGCAGAGGTATTTATTCCTGATCACACTTTTTGGGGATAAGATTTGTAACACTGGGGAAGTGAAAGCAAATGTTTCTGCTACAGGCAGCCCTCACCTGGTCCCAGGGATCGGGCAGAGGGTTGGACCATCCAGTACCATACAAGGTTCCATCTCCACCACAGCGTGGCAGCAAAGCTTCACTGGACAGCATGTGTGGCATGAGGAGCTTGCAGCCAGCCCTTCCACTCCTCACCTGCAGCCCTCCCCAAAGGAAGCTGCTTCCACAAAATATTCCACTAAAGACAGAAAGCCTATCCCCAAAAACCTGAACTGAGGTTTGCAGCTCAAATTCCACCCTGCAGAACATGGCTTTGACAGAGATTTTAAACTACACCACCTCAGAACAGACAAATGGGCAAAACCATTTGGTTTAAAGGCACCGAAACAGCTTCAATACTAGGGCAATATTCTCTGTAATTCACAGATAACAAGAAACATCCACAGCACAAAATAATTGTACATTAAATACTTTTTCCAATTCTGAAGTCCTCACTCTCCTCTCATGCCAGCAGTGTTCCTCTTGCAAACAAACACCATCCTTCTGGCTACTTGTATTTTTCACACTCTCTGAGCAGTCTACCCAGGATCTGCAATGATGAATCAATTTCTAAAGTGTGCCTTGTGCGACACAGGCTTCTTTAAAATGGGACTTACACCTTTTGTATAACCAGCACACAGGCATGTTAAATCTCATGTAAGACTTTCAGTGACAATTCATCCATTTTAAGTATCTGCAGACAACAAATACACTTTGAAGACCAGAATGGACCTCTTTTGCCCAACACTTCTGCATTAACAGAGATGACCAAAGGTTAGCTTCTCTTGAAATCAAGCCTGTCAATTCTATTTCATGGGCAAAATGCTTTAATTTCTTTTCTCTGAAAAACTTTCAGTGTTGAACTGGAAGATTTCACTGTGTCCCTAAATAAACTGTCCTAGTGGGTAAATATCTCACTCATTACAGCCTGTGATTTATTTCTGGCTTAGATTTGTTTAGAATTATTTCCAAACACGGCTTTTCAGCATAGACAAAAAAAAAAATAAAATCCCAGATCATAACCAGCATTTGGTAAAGTACTTTTTGCATGAACTAAAGAAAGAAACCAAGGGAGATACTCCAAGTTTTGCATAATTTTTGTGTCTCTTCCCTCAATTTATGTTTTTCAGCATTTTTTTTGAAGGACAGGCACCAGAACTAAGTAATAAAATCTGCTAAAATCTGCTATCTGGCCGATTAGGGGTACAGCACAGTTTCCTGGCCCTTTTGGCTGTGAGTAGTTCAGAAAGAGAAGAACAACAGCTCACAATATCCAGTTGCTGTATATCTAACACACAATTACGAATATACATATGCATATGTATTATCTACTGTCCTCCCAGAAGTAGAGTCCAAGCTCCCCAGCCTTTCACATTTTCACTACTGTCCAATACTGACAGCCAGGGCAGATCATGAGGCTCATTTGAGTTCCAAAGCTTCCCCATTTTTAACTATATCCTCATGTCAGTGATAACCAGCTAAATGGCACCCTATGTTCACTAAATGGGGTTTACTGCTTCAGGAATTTGAAATCTATTGGCATATCTCTTACCTAGAGTCATATGGGAATTTTTCTCCCTAGATCACTGGTATTTCTGGGTTAACAGTTCTGAGCAGTATTACGCACCCAGCTTGCTATTAGCCTTTAATGCCTGCCAACTACACATTTAATCTGTATTCTATGTGCAGCCTTTCATGTTCTGTGGAACTTAAAACCCAATGCCAGAACATCTTAGCATACTATGAACTTAAAAAATTTGGGTCTAGCACTTCAGAGCTACAAAAGCCATTGGATAGGCTTAGCTCTGTCAGGCTATTTTTATTATTATGTCTCTTACGCCAAAACTTACAGAAACTTTCAGAAAAAATTAAGCCATAACCTCCAGCTTGTTTTCCTTTTCTCTATACTCAGACTTGTAATACTAGCTTAAAACCAAGAATATGACACATTCATTTTTTGCTGCTTAGGCTGCCAATTTTTTTTTTAAATTATGACTTACATTTTTAATAGAAACCCATAATTTATGAGCAACTACAAATCATCTGGTTTTAAAACAGAAAGAATCACACTCTTGATTGATCTCAAGCTAGTACTTCACAGTTAGAGAAAATTCAGTTGTTTCAGTCCCTTCTTTTACAATAATTCCATTTTAAGAGTTCATAACTAAATTTATTCGCTATCTGTAAGAGCTAGTTAGCAGGTTGGTATGTCAGAAAGCTTCAACTGCTGATACCTTACTGTTAAATATGCCTTACCTTCTCTTCCCAAGTACAGAAAAAAAAAAGGAACATTCCATTACGTTTAAATTCATGTATCAAATTACTAATAAAACCTACCACAAACAACGCTTCACAAGCAATGAAGCACAGGGGGATGGTAACTGTGTTCACAAACTGATCATCAGGCAGGCTGTAGTCCTTTTAGATTTCCTGGGACAAGGAAAGAAAAGGCTCCACCTTTACACAGAAATACAGTTGTGTATTTATATGTATACATATAGAAATAAACACCTTTTCTAAAATGCTTTAAAATGACAATTACAGGGGTCAAATGAAACTTTCAGAAATTTGGCACTACACTTAAAAACCCAATCTAATTCATGCCTGAGATGTGGTCAAGCTAATTCTAATTCACCACTCCAAGACAGATGATGAGTTGAGCTGACACAATTTGGGCTGAAGCTCTTTCTCTGTTTAGAAATGTTAGAGATTTGTCCAATTACATAGATCCAACAAAGATCTTATGCCACCTTATCTTTAAGCACAGTACATGCATATTTTATCGATTCAGGGTCTCTGAATAACTTATGTGGCATACCCTCCCCCCTGCTGCTTATGGTCATTTCAAATGTCACTTTATGACAAATAATCAAAACACTGAAGATAAATTAAACTCCAGTTCCACGGTCACAGACACCAAATGATGCCCAGTGTGCACCCAAAAATAACAACCATTAAATAAATTAGTGTTTTGAGAGATGCAACTAAATTATAACCAACTATTTGTTTAGCAAAATAGCCATTAGCCACAATTCTGTCTACAATTTCAGGCAGTGTCTGCAGATCCTTGAGGAAATCTCCACACTCCAAGAGAAAGGAACAAATCCACAAGGCGAGTGGAAAGGACTGCAAATATATCCCAAGTGAGGGAAAAAAGGTTAGGTTTTAAAAAACATTTGCAAATCGAAAGAACAAAGTTTAACCAAAGACCTGAGGAAGTGATTGCAAACAAATTAAGACTCAGGAAGGAGCTACACAGGAGAACACATTCACCAGCTGAAGATAACACTGTTTTAATTATAATGATCAAAAATGGGCAACAGAAAAATGTCAGAATAAAGTTATTATTCAAAGCACTGGCCAGATAAAATCCAAATATTCTTTGGAGGCAGGCACAAGAAAAAATGTCAAGAAGACAGACTGAAATATGATAAGGTGGTTGTAGAAGGTCTTCCATTCTCAACAATATTTCTGAACCACTCCTAGCTTTACTTAAAAAACCCCAAAATTTTTGGCTCTCAAGTTTCTAGTGCTCCGTCTCAGCCCAGAGGGGAATTTTTCAAAAGTAAGTCTACAGAAAAATCAAGGAAGCAAGTCTGAGCTATAAAAGCGGTGAAATAGTATATATTTTCTTCTTTTTCTTTATTTTTTTTTTTTTTTGGAGGGGGGTTTGCCCCTGATAACTAAAGATCTGCTTTCTTTAAAGAACTCAAGCCTGTCATAGATTTAAATCCACCAAGAGGATTAGAGAAAAATATGACAAGATTTGGTTTAGAAATAGTTATTAACTTTAATTCCTCACTTTTACATGCATGAGTTGGTGCCTACAGAGATTATTCCTCACTATGGATTAGATATATTAGAATGTAACATTTGTAAAAGCTTTCTTGCATTCTGTATAGCTCTGTTAGATTTCTCCCAGCTTTAAGAGAGACCTTGTACATCACATGTTTCTTTAGTGGTGATAGCTGGGTAGAAATGTGATACTGAAGAATAGATTCATAGTCACATCTCTGCAAATCTGTGTATTTTATGTATTTTTAAACTCTTAAGGAAATTACTAACAACACCCCCCAAACTCTGAAGTTCAATATTTTTAAACTACTTAAAGTATTTTCACTATTTTAATCATCCTGCAGGTGCTCTAAAAAATTAATTTTCGGAATTACGCAATCAGCAACCTGAAATATACCATTAGAAACTGTAACTTTGTTAAATGATAAAACAAAAGTGTGTGTGATCTGTGGTCATTTCTGGATGACAAAAAAGGTTAAGTGCTTTAATTTCTCAAAGTATCTATTTCTGTAATGCACACTACACTCTTTCTGTGGTCTCAAGTATTTTTCATATGAGGAGAATGTTGCATTTGACAGGAGAAAACTTTTCCTGGGGAACAATGTGGAAGACAGAATTGATGAAAGATGTAGAATATCTCACAAGAAAACTTTGTATTTTTGTTTCATTCTTAAATAAACATTTTCTGGCAATAAATACTTGAGAACTGCAGTCTTTGTGTCAGAATTTAGATCTACCAAATATGCTTAATGTGCTACGTTTTTCCCTTGGTTCTCCACCTTTTACTGAGTTTTGCCCCAAAGAGTTTGCAGAAAAGATAAACAACGAGTTAAGACATAGGTGTTATCCCAACTCTTCAAATCTGCAGCCATCACTCATTTAAGTGAGATTTAAAACAAGATTAAGTTACAGGAGTGCCTCCTGTGCCCTTTCCAACAGGGAGCAGCACTCAACTT
Organism: Pseudopodoces humilis; assembly: GCF_049639895.1. Lineage (NCBI taxonomy): Eukaryota > Metazoa > Chordata > Aves > Passeriformes > Paridae > Pseudopodoces > Pseudopodoces humilis. The sequence goes on along the minus strand of NC_142204.1, from coordinate 7,611,099 downwards.
CTCCCCCTTTGGAGCTTTATAATAATCCCATTCAGGACACTTTAGGCAATATACTGAAAAATCTACTTGGAGTGGAATCAAGATCTCTTTGGTCAATTAATGCTGATGTAAGAAAAGACTGGATAATTTGGCAATGCTTCTTTCAAGAGTATAAAAAAAATACCCTTGATAGATAGTGACACCAGTAGGCACTGGGAGGCTGGTGATCTTTCCAACTACAACCAAAAGTGGTGTTTGGAAATAGCTGTTTGGCTGAAGCCTCTTGGGAATCTCTTCAGATAGTAGCCCTGATACAACATTGAGGGGCTCCATTCCAAACCCACACAGGCCTCTGGTCCCCCTTAACCACTAACAAAATACAGCTACAAAGAGTTCACAGCAACTTGCAGAAAAGGGCAGAATTTCATCTACAGAATAAGGTGAAAGAAATGAGCCCCTCTCAGACTGTTCTTGCTCAATGAATGTTTGTACTTGTTCCAGCTTCTCATCTGACCAGCTCTTTTCTATACCTTACAGGTATGTGCATATGTCACAAAGCAGGAATCCTCCACTCTCTCCACTCTCTCTAAAAGCAATTCTCAACACATAGGAATTGAATTAGTCTGAACTGGAGCATGGCAATACAATGACTTCTTAGTTTCCTAGTTCCATCTATGGTGGAATCATAAGATAGAATCACAAACTGGTTTGGGTTGGAAAGGACCTTAAAGCTCATTGATTTCCAAACTAGTTCCAACTCTAGTTCCAAACTCATCTAATTCCATGGGCAGGGACACTTTCCACTATCCCAGGTTGCTCCTAGCCTCATATAACCTGGCCTTGAACACTTTCAGGGACGAGGCAGCCACAGCTTCTCTGGGCAACCTGTGCCAGTGAGAACAGGTAGAGCTGGCTTCACTCAGCCGTTATTTTATTTTGCCTTTGGCTCCATCAATGAAGGGTTCAGGCCAACTGATTTATCTTCTTAACCTGTGGTGACAAGTCCCATTCTTCTACTGCTGACCTCAACCACTGCTTGTTAAAGTCGCAGTGACACATTCAGTACTGGTTGATAGAAAACAAGATGTTTGCAGTGCTCTGTCTCATCCCTGGATGACACAGAGCAACCAACAATAATGCAAAATTGAGGCCCTCTACCAAAGAACACACTCCCCCTTAGCCTAGGTGGACTTCAAACTTAATTGTGCAGCAAGGCAAGTGTCACTGTGAGGAGGAAAAGGGTAATTCCATAGAATCACAGCATGGCCTTGGTTGGGAGGGCCAAGTTCTGTCCAAGTGGGCAGAACTTGACTGGACATGAGGAGACCATTACAGTTCTCATCAGTACTGTGGGTCCTTTACAGTTATCATATAATAATGTGATTTTGTGTATGCTTATGAAAATACAGAATCAAACAGGTCACATAAAATTGCTTAATGCACTGTCAGTGCCCAAAATGAGCTTTCCAAAAAATGGCAACCGTTGCTGAAGTGACATTGTGCTGTATTTACTTGGCAACACACATGGGATAGCCACACGTGCATGAAAACACTCAGCTCTGTGATGGCTCACTGTAAGAAGTCAACTCACTCTCCTGTTTTTGCTTTCTACTGGCTCCCATTCAGCGGTGAGGCTGTTTTACAGCATGTGGCCTGTTTAAGGTTGCACTCTGTAACTTAGATAAAAATGTCTGTCAGCTCCCCCAAAAGTCCTTGCTGGCATCTTGCAAAAACAAACTACCATTGTTGTAGACCATAGCAACTTGATTTCCTCCAGCTTTAGCCAGCTTCATGAACCACAATTATACTTGTTGCTGCCATGAAGTCAAAAGTATTTTCAATCTACCTCTCAGATGACTGAATATAATAGAAGCAGCTTTGGAAGGAGTATCTGAAAATTAACTTACTCTTTCTACATTTTCATCCATTAGTCAAACTAAGGGATCTGTGTATGGATATTCATATCAACCACAGCTTTTCCTTCCACAAATGCTAAAAACTCTTACTCCTAAAACACAGTTTACTAGGCATTTCCTCACATATATAACATATCTATGCATATATGTACATACACATATATATATAAACATATATCATCAAAGCAGGATATATTTTCTTCAAGTACAACTGATTTCTTGGCTAATACAAAGCCATGTTAACTAACAGTTTATATAAAATACTTACATAAGGTCATTCTGATTAAATCCAGACATTCACAAAATCAATTTATTGAGACACCTTCTATAAGAATCTCAAAAGGGTAATACTGGCACGCAGGCTGAAAAACCAAGAATATTCTGTCTTCAAAACTGCAGTTCACTTCTGACTTTCAAAATTTACCACTAACTTACAGTTATTATATTGCAGAACGCTGGATAATATTTTTTTTTTTCCCAAATAATAATAAATATTTCTATGGACAGCCACTGAAAAGCAAAAAAAGGCACATCTGTGTGAGTTACTCATAAGCAAAAATGTTAGGAAGCAGTGAAAAACCAAACTGCTTAGTTAAGGTAAACTGAAAAGTCTTCAATGATAAACAGGTCAGTTTATTTAAAGCCTCTCATAAGCACCTTTCTTGGAGTGATTAGGGTCAAAAGTATTTTGATCAGAAATGGGCTGACCTCCCTCCTCATGTTTACCTTAAGGAAATGGAACCTGTGAAAGGGCAGAAATGAAGCTGGAAGGAGCAGGAAGAGCTTAGGATGTGGTAAAAGGCAAGAACAAAAGGAAGGGCTCTTCTCTAATGATAGAGTCAGTCAGAGATGAGGAAGACGATGACTCAGAGAGCAAAATAGAAGATATTTGAATTTAGAACACCTTTTCAACACAAGTAACCTGAAAAGCAGGATTTGGAGTAAATTTTTTTACTGGTATTACCCAGATAGGTATCACCAACCCACTCTGCTGTCCTTTAGCAGGTTGAATTTATTTGTTTTTAAGTACAGGTTACAAAAGTAAAGCACAATGTTCCAGCTTTTCAGAAGCAAGAAACTAAATTTTCAAAACTAAAAGATTAGCTCATACAGGGATCTCTCCTTAATCTAAAGACAAATAACTCTGCTTGCATTTTGAAACACCCTGTTTTCTTTTGAGACAGAAGGACAGTTATGATTAGGACACAGCCAATCCACGAAAGATTTACCAGCTATACAAAAAAGTGGTATTAAACCTTCTTTGAAATTTAACTCTTAATGAACTACAACTCCCCAGTCTCACTCTGTTTACCTTTTGGCCTGTGCTGAAATCCTAAGAGCCACAAAAAATCTGGCATCCTTCAGCATCTCTCTGTTGAATTTACATGCAAAGCTACAGTAGCTGGAAAATTAAAATTCAATCAATTATAGAGGTACAGTAAATTTGTTTTTAACTGTCTATAATAATCTTCATGTCTGTAACTATGAGAGTGTTTGTTTTTACTCATGAAATATCCTGAAGGAAAAAACCCGTTTGCTAGTATAAATGTAGAAGTTACAAGTCTGAGATATAATTAGACAAGGTAAGAGTTCTCCATAACTGAGAACTGAAAGTTGAATTTAAACAATTAATTAAAGCAACGCAAACATGTCAATTGAACTTTGTAAGCCACAAACTCCCTGGTATTCCTATGCACATTACAGAACTGTTCAGGATTTCAAAGGATGCAATTTTAAGGTAATGACAGGTTTACAAAGGAATTTAATTTAGGATAAGAGAAGACCCATTTCCTTTCTCAGTATACTTCCATATGCTACAAATAAAAAGATTTATCAAAGATTTTTTCCTCTCAAAGGTAATAAAGAGCTTCTTTAACATCTAACGTGGCAGTCCAGCTTCTTCTGATAAATTGCACATTTTAGGGAAATTATTTTTTTTCCATTCAGAAAAATATCCTATCACTTTTACTACAAAAGTTACATTTTTTTGATGAGAAATCTTGTATGTGTAATTTGGAGGCAGAACTTTTCTAGTAAAATGGAGAAAACACAACGACATCTTAACTGTAGAGCTTGGGTAACTCCAAAACAGCTTGAACAAAAAATGTGCATTGATCAAGACTTACTAAGACATCTAAGAAACTATTATATGAAAGGATTCTGAGTGAAACTTTTTCCAGTCAGATTTATCCAAGGAGAAATCCAAGTAACACAGCCTTGTAAACCATAAAAACAGGCACTAGGAATAAAAATGTAAAATGAACTTTCTGGACATGATTTCCTGAAGGAGCCATGTTCGAAGAGCTATGCTGAGCTTTTTCTTGCAGCTTTCCACCCTACCTTGGAAAACTGAAGATGAGCCTCTGTGGTCCCTTCCAGCCTCACCCATTCAGTGATTCTGGGATTTGTGCCAGGCAGGACTGGAGCACACAGAGAAGGCAAAGAAACAGTCAAATCTCTTCGAAGAAACATTATGCTATAGATTCAGGCCCCTACATGCCACTAAGGACATGGTCTGTGGAGTCCAGAAGTAGCAGAACATGCTGCAGAGCAGATAAAAGTAGCGACAGATCTAAACTGCAAACTTCTCCTCCGCTTCCCTGTGTACGACTGTTGCCGTGCATTGCTGTTCATTATATTTGATTCAATTACATTCTTTATTGTCAAGTTGTATCCTTCCCCCCCCCCCCCCCCTCGCCCAATGTTAATATTTTGTTCCTAGTTGTGCCCTCCTACCCCGGTTGACAATGCACCCTGATACCTGCCTCTTGTTCCCGAATGTTCCTTGTTCCCTCTCCCATTAAGTTGTGAATCCTCCCTTGTGCCAACCCCCTGCCTGGACTGCCCCTTTGGAATTCCCCTATTCCTCCAAGCCCCATTGGCCCATGTGCCCCACTCTCCTCCCCTTGTGTTCGCCTTTGGTTTACGTATTGTGTAACCCCTCCTTGTGCTCCTCCTCTAAGTCTTCCCTACTGATTTATTATTTGTACACTCCCCTTGCTCCTCCCCCACACATAAGTTGCTGTACCCCTGTATCTTTTGTCTTTCCTCCCTGGAACCTTCAATAGACTAAATCCCTTTTGGAAGCCACAGGGAAGACCTCTCCCTCGTCCTTGCTCCTGCCCTTGATGCTGTACAGCCAGTGCCGTAGAGCATAAGCCCTAAGCTGTCCTGCTTTCCAGGAGCAGCCCACTCTTGGCTCGGTGCCGGGAGCTGGCTGGGGAAAAATCCGGCACCGCGTCATATGATCTGCTGGGAAGGCAGCAGATGAGGAATGCTAGAGGCAGGAGAGAAGCAGGGGAGCATCAACTTCATGTAGCACAAGAGCACCTGGAATAGCAAGAGATCAAAACAATAAACTGAACCATAGTCAGGACCTGCACTCTAGAAAATGATGCAGCAAACTTTGTCACAGTAGGCAAGTGTTCCCTGTGCCCATGTGCTACCCACTTTTCCATATACCCCAATACTGTATGCTATGGATCACTGGTGAAAAATCACATTAGGAGGTGTTAAAATGTTTTCAAAAACCAAGTAGACAAAGTTTTATCCTCTTATAAGAAGTTTATGGTATAGCCATAAAATGTCAGCCTGTGTAAGAAGGTGCAAGAAATTCCATTTTGCTCAAAACACAGTGAAGATTCTCGTGTTTTTTTATTTTCCTTTCATTCGAGATCATAAATTAGAAGTCTACCCTTTGAGAGTCTCAAACCTTATCCTCTTCTACTACATCTAAAATGAAGGATGAATTCTAGAAGTGGTTGCACAGCTGTGCTTCCCAGCAAAGAAGGGTCACTTAGGACAAAAGCTCCTTATTAGGTTTCCTCAGGGCTGCTTTTCCACTTAGGGAAAGGTAAATTTCCCTGCCCATCCCACCACATCCAACAGTGCCTGTTACCAGATCTGGACCATGGAAATACAATTCTGCCACTCAGTGCACTGACAAGAGTCACACTGTCATGTCTCAAACTACAGGAATACTGAAGATGTAAAACTTATGGATATAAAGCATCAAACTGAGTAACTCAGAGGATACTTACCACCCCTTGCTCCTCCACCCAGCTTGTTAACATTGTCCTATCATCTACATTATTTCATCATTTTAGGATATATTTATATGTAGATGATGTTCTGCAGGACACAGCTGAGAGAATATGAAACATTGCAAATTCTTTTTGTTTGTTTGTTTCTTATACTTGTTTAAAAGAGTGTGCTTTTTATTATATAATCATTTGGAAACCTATTTCATGTGTTCAGTAAATTAAAACTGACATGATTCTGTATAGGAAAGACATTGGATTTCAAGATGCAATTACCAGAAATTTACAAATAGCTAATGATTAGATGACCAAAAAAAATCACAGCTCAGTCACTGAACTTGTATTACTTGAAGAGATGGATAACTCTGCTTAAAAACTGCTTATCTTCAATATAAGATTATTTATTTCCCTCTAATAGCAATCCATTTTTGAAAGTTTATGCTCTTAAATTCCAGGAAAAAAAATCTCTAATATGAAGCACGATGCCATTTATATTAAAATCTCCCCAACACTTCAGTAATTTGCATCATTGATTATTTCAACTATACACATTTTCATAACAGCTTGCTAGCCCTGTCTCTGTGCTTAGAATAAACTCCCCAATCTGATTTAACAAGTGTAGAAAAATCAACGTGGTACTTATTTCAGTTTCCTAAACAGATTTCAGTTAAGCAAAAGCTCTAAATCTGATACAACAACTAGAGTCTGAATTCAGATTTCTGTCACAGCTCTTTGAATAGGCACTTGCAAACCAGTAATATTTATTATTTTAGGAAATAGAATATAACCACAGTTATCTTACTTAGAATCCAGTTCATGGAAGCCTATTTGTGCCCTTGCTCACTTCTGAACCATTTAAATATAACCTAGAAGCTCATGAGGCCAATTACATTTAGATACCCTGTGAAAGCAATGCTGGCATACATCCATGAAACCCCCACACCTTTCCTCATGAGTCATATTCAATAAACAGAATTACTTTGTAAAGGATACAAGGATTGTTGTCATCAATGCTGCAGTTGTCCAGAATCAAGGAAATGCCATCCAAGTCATACACCTAAATAAAAACAAAAGTTTAATTTAACAGATGTCTCAACAATACTAATGATGTTTCATACAAGAAATATGTAAAAACAAAAGGATTGTTTCATCAAAAATATTAAACATACTAACATGAATTGCAGAGTAAACCCGATGTTTTCAGCATGAGTGTCACAAAACAGTGACACAAGTGGGCACTAATTTCACATTCTCCCTTAATTTAGCAGATGTTTCACTGAGGTATTTTCTGCTTCTCACACTGAGCCAGATAAGCTATGCTCACTTATAGCTCCTGCTTGCTTCCAGAAGCAAGAACCATCAAAAACTGTGAAGCAAAAAAATAGAAAAAAAAAGAAGCTGAAAAATATACCTACACACACAAGTTTGCATGAGACCACCTCTTCTTTACATTTAGTAGCAATGTGTTACTTGTGCGTGCCCAGCACAAATTCTTTATATCAAGTAAGAGCCGTGGATGTTTCTCCTTTAAGAAACTATTCCTTATGTTACTAGCAAACGAGCAAAGATGAGATCTGGGGTCTTTAGTTCCTTATGCATACATGCACATGAGAGTTCACAACTACATTTGTGTGTGTGTGTATGAGATAACAACAGATAATCTTAATAGACTCATACACATACACTTTACCAAGTCTTGGGACAGGTTGATCTTAACAATAAACATGGAGCATTATCTTATGGAAAGTATGTTCCATAAGAAATTTATGTAGACTCCTAAGGTGTACTGTAACATCACACATGCATATTTATACTACACACATCCCCTTCCAACCTCATCCATTCTGTGACAGCCAAGCTATACTCATCCAAATCTTAAATTCTTTAATTTCTTAAAATGTAATTTCAAACCAAGAACTCCCAGTTAAAGGAATTTATCATAATGCCAGTTTAGGCCGTGGCTTGATGATGATGTTCTCTCTTCTACCTTTTTTGCCCCAAACAGAATGCATTTTTATGTACCAAGGAAAACAATAAACAAAAAGTTTTCACTGCAGGATCATCAGCTTTCTGAAACACAAGTTTTGTGATAAGAGAGGTAAGTCAAGTAGATTTAGATGTGAAATCTCAAACAGTCTATGGATCAATAAAACTGAACTCAGAGACAAAGATGAGCACATGCCTCTTACAAGTTCCTTTTCAGACAATGTTATTAGAGAGTTTCAAGCTACATGAGAAAGCAGCAGTGACAGACAGACAGGCAATGCTTACATGTGTAAGAAGCAGAGAGCACTACTAGGTCTTAAAACCCACCTTGCACATCTGTCCTAACATGCCTAACTTTACCTACGTGAAGTACAGTTAATAATACAAGTTTAAAAATATCCATTCTTTCCATGAAATGTTTGTGTTCTCTCAAAAGGCCATGCACCATGTATAGTATCATACTTCATAGCTTGAACAAGCAATGACCTTTAAGTAACACAGTACTTGGACATGCTTGGGAAATGCTGGTTCTTTGATATTCAGGCTATAGCCAAACACTGATGTGCCTACAATGCTACCTCTTACTTCCCACCAGTGAAATGTTCAACAGTAGAAATTAATTAGGATCAAGTGCTGTTAACAGAAACAAACCATGCAACAATGTGCTCCAGTCTGATTCAAACAAGATGTCTGGTTAACAGAGTAATCATTTTGGGAAAGTACAGTTTTAATCAGGATCCACCAACACTTCAAAAAGTTACTGGAAGAGCGTAAGATTGCTTCAAAGGTATGTGGGAACAGCAGCAGCAAATCACAGCCTTAGTGATACCTTCATGAAAAAACAAGTTGCTAACTACCAGTGCCTTGCACCTCCTCCCTTAGAGTTTCTTTAACATCGTACAATTCAACTGTACATACAATTTGTATGACTTAGGCACAGCTTTTGTCACCACAATGCCAGCTTTAGAATGTCACCCGTGACTTACTACACAGGGAAATGGAGCAAGAAGAAAAGCCTTACAATGTACATACCCAAGACAAATCTATATACTCCAACTGACTCGAGATGAAAGGGCTAAATCCTGAGCAACCACTGTTAGAAAAGTTCCAGTCCATGCCAGCCATTCCTGAACTTCAGTGGTCCACTGAAAGCATTTTATGGCAACCTGCAATTCATGCTCTGTAATGTGAGCCAGTTCAGCAACTGCTCTGCACATAGCAGAGTAACCTCTGCAACAAGAGTGCCTCAGGCAGTCAGAGGGAAGAACCACTGTCCCACCCAGTGTACCACTTGCATTGCTGAGAGTCTTTCAAATCCTGTCACTCTCATCTCCTTGTAACCTCCCAAACCAGCACATTTTGTAAACACTGAGAAATCGTCCTACATCTCAACCTCTAAACAGTCTAAAAATCCATTGGAACTACACTGCCCAAAAAAACCTGTTTTGGGAACTTTTCCAACTAATTATTGGTCTCAGAGATTTTGCTTTGAAGAGAACTGTCTGTGAAATGCTCAGTGTAGAGCAAGGAAGTGGAGCTTTTGCAGGGACCTTCTGCAGGGCCTGGGGTGGGGAAGGAGTCAATATTGCACAAAACCCAAATCTTACTTTAAATATGGTCTGAAAGTACCTTGTGAAGAGAACATTTGTGGCTGGTGTGAAACTGGCTGTAATCTGTCCAGATTTTGGAAGAAATTATAGACAGAAGCTAAAGAATAGGACAGTTGTGGTGTCTGGTGAACAGAACTGGCTGGTCTGTGTTACAAAAGATCACTAAATCTATTTACATTGCTGACAACATAGATGGCCAGTAACAGGGAACTGCGCTGGACTGTAACAAAGCCACAAGGCTATTTTACTATCAAGAACAGTGTAGTTCAGAATAATACTATATTCTGAACTACACTGAAACAGAAAATGAAGTTGCAAGGTTACTTAAGACAAGTTTAGAATTTAAACAATCCAGCTCTGTGCTAATGATCTCTTAATGTTTCAGTCAAGTCAGTAATTAATATCTTGCCCTAATGGTATGACGTCAGTTTCTGAAATAGTGTCCTAAAATATCAGAAACCTAGAATATCCAGCATTCCAAGACAGGTATCCATCCCTGGCAGTTAAAAAGCCTACTTTCACAACACAGCTTTATATTTCTGTCATTTGTTTACTGCACTTGCCTCTGAAACATAATGAAGATGTGTACCATGCCAGTAAGAGAAATTTAAATGTATTACACTGAAGAGAAAATGCCTTTCCCAATGACAGTGGCTGCAAGATTTTTCTCTTTCTCTGTATCTGAAAATTAATAACCTATCTTAATTATTTAAACCAGGCTCTTAAAAGAAGCTCATGTAAGTAAAGGTGCTATACAAATTTAAAACAAAGTTTATGGGAAGAAGTATCCCAAGGCTGTATTTGCTCACTGCTTCCATGGCCAAGTCTTTAATTCACATGATCTGGGACATGTCAGCCCCAAGAAAAAAGTTATGCTTTTTCTCTTGATAACCAGTGAAAAAAATAAGGACGAAATTAGACATCTTTATGTTATCTTACAGAAGTCACATTTATTGACCAATATATAAACAAAGTCAGTAGTAGAGTGAAGGATATGTGCTTAAACAGAATTGCTTCTGACAATCTCCCAGTACTTTCTCATGAAGTACACAGAAATAATTACCATTAACACAATCATTCACAGCAGAGCCCAGGAAAAGTATAAATTAATCGAGACTACTTATTGAATCTTTCCCTCTAGCAGCAACGGAGCCAAGCTCAGGGGTAAGAATGCAAATTCTCTGAGCATGACAGTGCTTGTTGCTAAATCTGCCTGCATCTACTAAAATGCAACTACAATCTCCAGGTCCAGCAACTGTCCAGACAAAAATGGAAAAAAATAAAAAACAGTCCAGCAAGAAAAAAATACTCTTCCAAGAATCATTAACATTTTGCCCATTAGAAACATCACCTAATCAACTATTATGCAGAAAAGAACATTCATGCCTTTACATAACAACTGAACATACACTACTCTTCCACCAGAATGTGATCAATTTTTAGCCTTCAATCAATGCAGAATGAAAAAGGTGTTTCTTTCAGTCACAGAAAAACTTCCATTTCGTAGTTGTGTTTCACCAAACTATTGGTGAGCAAAAAAAGAATGTTTTCTCAAACAGAAGTGGACTAGTAACAGTCTGAGTAATGCTGACACTTACTCTTCTTCTTACACATTATTTATAATCACACTGAAAAACAGACAAATTTCTAGGTTAAAAAGCGGTTCGGGTTGGGAAACATATTCGAGAAATGAGTCAAAAAACAGGAACAAGCAGGAGCCATTTGTTAGAAAAACCTCTAGAGACAACATTCATTACAGATCACCAGTTTCCTACCAGACAAAAAGTCTGTCTTCAATCATGTTTAGTTCCACAGTACGAAATTTTAACTCCCGTTATGGAACTTAAAAGATTTCTGGGAGCAATCAAACTGGAAAACTTCACACTTTTATGAACTTGGCTCCTTCCCTTCACTCTTTGTAACGTTTCCAGTTCTGTCACACAGCTGTAAGTACCCAAACCCACTCAAGTAGCACCACCTGGTACCTAGGTAGGGCTGTGCTGGTCGACTGCAAAATGCTAGCCCTGGTCTGCAGTGCATCAGGGTTTCAGCAACCACAACCTGACTTCCCCTCTCTGGAGCACTTCTTTGGGTTTCTCATCCACCCTATTTGCTGATTCTCACGTGGCAAAAGTAGGAGCATAACAGTAAATCTGATCCCCATATTTCTCTGACAAATTAGACTGGCTAATATAATTAAAACCTGGAGGAGGTGAAGTCAGAGAGAAAGGGAAGATTAACATAGCTGGTCTGGCATCACCACAGGAATCCTAATGAATATATTAAGGTGGCAGAACACACTTGATGACTGTATTTCGACTTCTCTTAATGTCCTAGATTACTGAAATTATTAAATTGCAACATGCTTCCCAAGAGCAAATGCATCAACAGCATCCTAAGCTGCATCTTGGGAATGGAGCCAGTAGATCCAGGGAAGAAATTCCACTCCCTGACACTCATGAGAAAACCTACTATACCTTGCAGAGAAGCTGAGGGATCTGGGGGTTTGAGCCTGGAGAGGAGGAGGCTTCAGGAGAACCTGCTGGCAGCCTTCTCACCCCCCTACAAACAGGTCACCGAGACAGAGCTGCTCTCCTGACTCAGGTTCAAAGTAGTTTAAACAGAGAAAATGTGGATATAAAAGTGCAACTGAGAAGGTTCTGGCTGGATACAAGGAAAAAAAAATTATTATGAGGATATGGAGCAGCCACTGTGGACTCCCTATCTTGGATGACTTCCAGACTTCTCTCAAGAATGTCTGAGTAACCTACTCTGAATTCAGCTTTAGGGAGGAGATCCCTTTCTGAATGGCTGTGTGAATCTAATTCATTTTCATCTCATTCAAGCAAAAATGAAAAGGCTAAGACCACAGAAAGAAGCACAATTCTTTTCCTCACATTTAGCTGAAGATCAGATTCTTTCTACTCTAATATGACCTTTTCTTGGTTATAAAGTTGGAAACAGTTGTTAGAAATTTACTAAAGGATGTAAAATTCAGAAGCAGTTCTAGAAAAAAATATGATTCTTAACCATTAATGGAATAATTCTGCATATTTACTGGCTTCACATGACAGAGAAAACTTAATTTGTCTGGATGCCAGACCATTCATATGGTCTTATAAGCTTATATAACTTATAAGCTCATATAACTTTGAATTAATGCCTTGGGGCAAATAAAAAGGATTTCCCAACTGTATAAAAGGAAATAACTTCATGTTATCTAGAGTAAAAAGTAAGAATTTTGTACCACTCAATATACTGAAGAAATATCTGAAACTGGCTGTGAAGAAAATAAAAAAGGAATACAAGTGAGGCCTAAACCCCACAACTAATGAAAATTTTAAGATCATAAGCAACATGGTTAACCTATACCAGAAGCTTGTTGGTTAACACAGCAACCTTTAATTAGGAAAACAGTACGTTCTATTATCCACATCCACGAGGACAAGGAGAAGTGAGCCTAAAGAACAGACCATTGACATTGCACAGCCATTAAATATTTTTAACAGTAATGGTCAATGAAGCATTGCAATACACTGACACACAAGTCTCAGACTCCTGGAGCAGACTCCAATATTCCAAGCCTCTGCAAATGACCTGACAAACCTTAACCATGAACACTCTACCTGGTCCTGCTCTGGACAGGTGAATGGTTCCAACCTTCTCTATCTCTTCTGTCTCTCAGTCTGCACAACTTTCTTAAACAGAAAATGACAGTAGAATATTAAACTGTGCCAAAGAAAAGGAACCCAATGAAATATACACTGGGGATTTGTTGTCAGTCTTTGGCGACCATTAAAGATATTTTTAAGCTCTACACTTTCTGAATGTACCACATGAGACTACATAATGTAGTACATAATTATGTAGTGAGAGATATGTCCTTCAGACCCTAACACCAAAAAGGCTGACTAACAGAGTCAATTTTCCTCCAAGACCTCCTCAATAATTAGCTAATTAGTGATTAGACATCTGGGAAGAATCCAGCATTCAATGTGGGTAATGGAAGAGCTTAGTAAGAGTAGGAACACAGCAGCTGTTAGGTTGCCAAACAGGCTGTTCTGCATCTATGATGATACTGAAAAACATTACTTCCTTTTTTTTATTTCTGAGTCTTAGTTTTGGGCATTTTCATTTGTTTTCCTAAGCAGCAGAAGTGACAGGAGATATACACAGGATATTCTGCTTCAAAAGACAAAAGAATGCTTTAGGCCTTCAGTGCTACTGGATTCCAAGGCCTATGGCAGACTACAGGCACTTTGGTTTAGAATACAGGCAGCTGTGGCTTGCCACCATCAAGTCTATTATAGGAGTTCACCACATTCTGCACATCTACTGAAATACTTGTGGACAGAGGCTCCCTTCTCCAGGACATCACAGGAGCCTTGCTAAGCTAGTCTGAGAGCCCCCTGCACCAGCATCAGTGACTTTGCTCACATCCAAGGCAATGTCGCCAGAACATTTCCCTACCTCCATGCTACCTAGGTAAGCAAAATTTAACATTTTAATGTCTGAAACTCAGAAATCATGGCAACAAAACCTGTTGATCCTGCTACATTAATTTCAAAGATATTCACTCTCTTTCAGCATTATTTCCCAGAGAGACATGAGGTTTATTACAATTCTCCCATAAGCAGAAATCCTCTTTCTTGGAGGTAAAAAAAAATTTTAAAAAAATTAAATCTTCAAATCTAAATGTGGGGTACCTTTGTGATGTCTCCAACTTCTCCTCAGAGAACTAGCTTAGAAAAATAGGGGTTTGGCCTTATGGAAGAAGAAAGGAAGATGAAGATTCCAAGCACACCATCAGGCCTGAGCCAAAATAAGCAGATGAAGACTGTCCAGTTATGAGGAGAGGGTAAGCTGCTGAATAATTTTTTCAACTAGTCTTTCCAGGAGCAAAACACAGGAGTTTCCAGCCACTGAGATGATAATACAAACACTTGAGAATTCAGAATAGGTTCCCACAAGAGACAGTAACACAACTGGAACATTTGCTTTTTAAACAATGCAGCTTTCCTCATTCTCTTACATACAGTTCCTGAACCAGAAGGCACAACAAATAGCTGCTGCCATGACAAGCAGGCTGTTTGCTCTGGTATGGTTTAGATCTGAGACTTGATGTGGATAAAGCAAGGTCCAACACAGCCTCATTTTGCTTGAAACACTTAATAGTTGCAAGTGCAGCCTTTGCCTATCCTGACAACAGCAGTAGAAGAAAACAATGGTGCTAAACATCATCCAGTATTCAACACTGCCCTTCAAATCAGTTGAATTTGTACAAATTTGCATCAACACCACAGTAGACATTTAGGTATTTCTGGTCACACACCTTCCTATTCTCTGTCCATGAAACTCATTAATCAGAGGATCTTAGTTTGCTGATTTCCAATCAGTGCTATAAAAGTGATTCTTAATTCTCTTGTCTTCTTTCATCAGAACAAAAAGAAACTTAAAGGAAATTAAGTGTAAGAATCAGTTATGTGACTAGAGACAATTTCTACAAGGCTGTCAAAATTTCAGTAATTTATTTAGTTCTAAAGCAAAGTGAAAACTGAAGACTTCACACTTCAAAGTTCTGAAAAAATACAGGGATAAAGGTTGTACAACAAATCACATTATTCCTTTCAGCCTTTTTAATCACTATTGTAACAGGAAGTTCCAAGTCATTCTGGCAAGCTGCCACTGTTTTGGTGGCTACAGTATTTTTGTCTTCCATCTCAAGCTTTAGAAAACATTTTATGAATATCTCAATTAAAATGAGAGACTTTGTTTTGTGGGTTGTGTGTACAGGCTTGCTATTTTTTAGGGATATTTCTGTTGTTTTTTTGATTGTTTAAAGTTTTATTCTCTCCAGTTTCACATTTTGTATTACATCAGAATAACTTCTTCTGGAACAGAATTCCAGACAATCCATAAAATACCCTGATTTTGAAAATCACTGACATTGACAGAAAAATAGATAAAAACTGAACCCTTCTGTTGAAGATTTCCTCATTAGCGTTCTACACTAGTGATCACACATTCTTCCAGACAAAAATGGGCACCACAGCCTTGTGACAGTGCTCTATTACTCAGGCCAGCTTTGGTACTTAATTCATTTCCCCCAACAGCTGGCAAACCTGCCTTGCTGCTTCCCTTTCACATTTCAACTGCTCCCTGACACACAGTCCAGCTGAAATCCTTGAAAACTGCCAGCTGCAAGGAGGAAAAACAATCCAAAATCATACCCTGTTTTGATGAATGCACCACCCTCACAGAGACCATGTATGCCACCACTCTCACACATCACAACTATATTCTGAAATTGCTTCCACTCCCAACATCCAGGATTACAACTCAGAAATTTCTGAATTCAGCAAGCAAAAGTAAATGCCAATTGGACCTTCCATGCTCTAAAGATGACTTTCACTGCATCCAGCATACTGAACATTCTCACTTAATTTCACTTTGAAACAAGGATTTTTAAAAAAAATTAAAAATCAAAGTCAAACATATAATTCCATTTGCAGCAAATGCTCAAATGATGAAAATAATGCATCTGAAAAGATGTGGGATGATTTGAAAAGATGCAATGATTTATGCCAGTGATTTTTATGTTTCATGGTTAAATTCTGCAGCTAAATTCAGCACACTGAATCACATCACTTCAGAGTGCACTGACAGACTCAAGTCAAAAGCAAAGTGGTGGCAGTTTCCCGTAATTCCTCAGTTTCCTATTGTAACTGTGAAGTGACTTTAGTACTGCTAAATTTTTTTAAGGAGCTGTAAAGAATAAGTTACTGAGTATGTTACCCCAAACTTCAAAGCCAAGGCAGGGGGGTGAGAAAAGAAGAAAAGGAGAATGTTGGTAGGTTAGAAGATTGAAAATCTCACAGAGACATTTAGTGAAGGCATTCACGATTCCACATTCCCTTGTATGCACAGCTTCCAGGATTTTACTGATGGGTCAAAGAACAAACCATTAATTTTCTAGTACATGTGTTAAGGACGTGCACTCTGTTACATGTTAAGTACAAAACTATCCTTGATGATTATTAAATTTTTCACTAGGTTAAAGCATAGTAAAACAAAGTGTCTCTGGAAAGGACTGTAAAATGCCTTTTTAGAAAGCTGCAGAAACAGTAAATGGGAGACTGTGGGACCCAGCTGGCTACTACAGTGAGCAGACAGTTTAATGGTGTTTGCTGCTTGTGTTTTAAATCAGAGCAGTCAGGGAAGCTCTCAGAATCCTGAGCCAGCCATACAACCCCATCACTGAATACTGTAGTAAATAACATGTCTGTAACTGACAGTTACAGTAAATAACTGAGCAATGCCAGCCTCACACTCTATTTCATATGAAATGCGATGTTTTCCAAGAAACCTGGAAATAATGGAAATAATGGTCTTTTGAAAGGAAAAAAAACCAAACCAAAACAAAACAAGAACAACAAAAATAGCCCCACCACCCCAAATCTCACAATTACAAAAACTGTTTTATGTCAGGACTAATATATGTTGTTGCACTTTACTGGAGAGCCTACTGGGGATGCTTTCAAAGAAGGCCTAATGTAAGTTCAGATCTGTTCTTGGGCTGGAAGAAGCTTTAGACATACACTATTTTGCTGAGACCTAATCATGTCTTTTTCCCCAGTATTTTATGATACCTTCAAGTCATAAAGTACTCTTCATACAAAATAGAACTGATGGCATGTTCTCTCAAATACAAAAGCAAAGCAACTACACTTTCTTTTTTTAAGTAATTTATTAGCTATCTTTTTATTTCATAACAAAACTTCAATCCTATATAAGTATGTCCTGTAAAGCCCTTTCAATTCTTCCTCCATGTCATTTTATAAGCAAATTCAACACAATTTTTATTTGTTCAATGCATGAATAAATCCCAACAACTTAACTGGGACATTCAAGGAATGGTAAGAGAAGGTTGAAGTATTCAGTTTAACTCCCTAATGAGGAAGAGGTACTCTTTTAGATATGATCCAACAGAAAGATCCTTTCATTCCTTCCTCTCAAACTGTGCACACTCAGCTATCAGTTCCTGCCCACATCACCTGGAAGAGTGACTCCAGCCTGCCAAGATAACTTCACAGGTAGCAATAACAGACCTACTGAGGGTGCTGGGATTACTTATGCCTCTTTTTGGTATTGTGCTTTTGTAGAAAGCATCTACTACAAAGTAAAACAAATGGTAAACACTGTCAAAGACAAGAAATTACTGTGAATTAAGTGATTATAAAGTGAACAGAGTAAATTTTTAGATCAGTTTTAATTGTTTACAAGCCAGATCCAGAAGCTGATGACCCTTGTGGCTCCCTTTCAACTCAGGATTATTCTATGATAGAGATGGAATTTATTTCTGCATAATTGAAATAATGTCACAAACTACTTCAGTAACAATTTTACTGAGACAATGGTCACACATTTTATGAATAAAACCCCATCACAATTAAGACCTTTGTCTGAATTAGATACTCTCTTGAATCAGTGTATCCCAGACAGACTAAATAATTTCTCATACACTAAAACAAAACAAAGAAAACAGAAGACTTTCAGTGATGTATTTAAAAGATTTGGTAGTGTTAAAACAAGGGAAGCTGTAGCATGAGATAAATACTTTTCAATAGAAAAGTGTTTAAATACATTGAGAAGCTTTATTCAAGTTAACATTCATTAATATGATGCAACTGTTCTCACTTGATGGTTCCCTAGAGAAAAAAGTGATTATTTCCACAAGTGTAATTTTCCACATTTGATTTATTCTTTTAAAATAAATTTTTACTTGATTTCTTATCAGCTGGGTGTTCTATAGTCTCTTTCTTTAATGAAAAGTAGAGATATACTAACAAAGGTGTTCTGGATTGCCAGCCTGTTAACAGAGTGGCTAGCAGCACTGAATGCAAATATAAAATCTGGAAAATATCACTGTATATGAGCATGACAAAGAAGTCTCTGTTTTTTAAAGAGAAAAACATTAAGCTAAGGTTTGTAAAATGGTATAGTTGAATTCAAACGTTATTCTTTAACAAGACCAGGTTGGATAGGGCTTGGAGAACCTTGGTCTAATGGAAGGTGTTCCAGCCCATGGCACGGGGTGGGATGAGAGAAGTTTTAAGGTCCCTTCCAACCCAAACCATTCTGGGATTCTATGACCCTGATCAGCTTAATGAAAGAAGTGAGGGAAATCCCTCTGCATGCATATTATTGAAACATTTCATATTTCTCACACTGCAGAGCAGACAGGAGTTTACTTTGGTTTGAGCTCTTTTTCACACCTTTTATACATTCAGGATTAATACCTCAGTTTCAGGATTTTGTCAGTAAGAATGTTTCATTTTTAACTGCAAAAGAAATCTGAATGATGATCTTATGATGGCTCATAACTTTTGACATTTGCAACCCCTTTTGCTGATGTAAATGCAGTTAAAAGTAACTGACAGAGAGTTTTTACACTGATAATTTTTACAAAGTGGGATTCTGGTAACATAAAGTTTTTGTAATGTTTCCATTATACTTTTGGAAAGTCCCCAACTGCCAAACCACAAAAGAATTCAGAAAACAAGCTGAATGATGTTCTAGGTTACAGTAGTGTAACAGTTTATTATTTGCCCCCTTTCAGCAGTTATTTACAACCATAGCAATAAATAAAAGCAGAATAAATCCTTGTGTCGCCCTGAAAACTCAGCTTCTGAGCTTGCTAACATACTTTTCTAAGGACTTTCCCAGGACAGTAACTATAAACATAGATATGTGTACATTCCTTCTGTTACACGTCTTGTAATGGGCACCTCTCATGGCCAGTGCAGTGAGAAAGTGTTATCCTGACCATCCAATCCCTGGCCGTGGTCAGGAGCCTATAAATCCTGGGGGGAAAAAGAAACTTTTTCTTCTTTCCACCGCACCTTGACCTGTGTCCGTGTGATCTATTCATCTTCAGCGGTAACATCCTTGCATCTTACACTGCACACCCATGACTACTGAGGACATCAGTTATCAAATTACATGGTCCACTTGCACCATAACATAGCTCAGATCCACAGAATCACTAATGTTGAAAAAGACCTCCAAGATCACCAAATCCAACCTGTGACTGATCCCCACCTTGTCACCCAGACCAGAACACTGAGTGCCACGTCACTGAACACCTCCAGTGGTGATGATTCCACCACCTCCCTGGGCAGCCCCTTCCAATGCCTGCCCAGCCTTTCCATGAAGAAATTACTCCTGGTGTCCAACATGAACCTCCCCTTCAGGCTATTTTCTCTTGTCCTGTCCCTTGTTCCCTGGGAGCAAAGCCTGATCCCACCTGGCTGCACCGTCCTCTCAGGGATTTGTGGAAAGTGAGAAGGTCCCCCCAAGCCTCCTTTTCTCCAGGCTGAACCACCCAGCTCCCTCAGAAGCTCCTCACAGGACTTACAGAATACCCAAGTGCATTCTAAAATGCCATTGCTGATTCCGAATGCTTGCCCACCCCCCCCCCCAAAAAAAAAAAAAAAAGCAGATAAATGCACTACTTAACAAACCTCTCGTGTGGGTTGGGAGCTGTTTCTATTTTGAAAAACTGTTTTCAAGGAAAACAAACTACTGAATAGGTTAGGAATCAGAGAATGTCATGGTTAGTACAGGAGCAGGGCACATTGCAGCTTCAAAACCATGTGTGGTGATGCAAGAGGTGTGCAAATGAGCTAGCAATGATCTGCCAAAGATGAACCCACACAGAACGTTTTGAGGTGCCCAAACCAATGGGACCCAAGGTCTAATCCCTCCCAGTGTGATCAAAACAAATACAGTGACCATTACAGGATATGTAGAACATAGGGTGGAAGGAAGGACAAGATTAATCAACCTCATCTGAAGTGAACAATACACTAGTGAAGTCTGAAGGCTGCAATAAACTTGGCTTATTTCAGCAGAGCTTCTGAGTGCATGAGCAGACATGGAGCTGGTGTGGCCAAGATTTGGCACTGCCTTATGGGTGCTGCTCCCTGCTGCATTTTTCAGACGGTTCCTGGGGCTGCTGGCTCCTGACAACCTCCACTTCTCTGGGCAATACTCAGGAACTGCTGAGCACACAGTGCAGGCCATGGGTTCTCCCCAAGGAAAGGAAAGGCAGTTCTGTGATTTTATTTTGGTGGGGGAAGATTGAGGGGAAGAAGAGGAGAATGCTGGGATGTGCATGTGAGCCATGCCAAACTCTGCAACTTGCCCTCAAGGCTAGAAATGGTCCCTCACACACTTACTTGCTGTACCCACCAGGGACTGGCCCAGCCCTCATGTGACATTGTTTCTTTGCTGACAATCCTGACTTACAGAAAGCTGAGCAATTATTCTCTGCATTTACCTGAAATTCTAAGAATACACATTTGCTTTTAATGATTCACCAAGAATAACCTTTGCATAGGATCAGATTCTCTTACTAAGATAAATTTAGCCACCTTGTTGAGATTAAGATCAACTTTACATTTAGAAAACAAGACTCCTGATGTTGTGATTTATATGTCTATAAAAGCCATATATATGGTATGCATGATATACAATAACTCAGGAATGCATGCTCAAGCACTAAATTTCATGCTGAAAGTTTGCTAATGCCTCAGGCTACTGAGCAAGATGATACATGAAGCTGTACACAAGGATATTGCATAGTAGTTTCTTCATTTACCTCTAAATTACAATTATCAGAGGGTTTTCTGAGTATTTGTGTCTCTAAATGTCTCGCAGTCAGGTAATAACAACTGCAGGTACTACAAAAGTAAGATTCCCCATTTCTAGCTGAACTCCTGTATTTGTGACAAACAAAATTCTAGGTTTTCAAATTAGAAAAGGTGTTGTTCAAAATGTTCTAAAAACTCCGTAATAAATGTATCCGTTCATAGGGTCAATTTACCTGAAAATATTATTGCACAAATCAAGGCATGTATATATATACTCAAGCACTAAGCCAATTGTTTATACAATTTTGAATGTTCTGTTTTGCTTTATTTATATTGTTATTTCTTGTCTTGCAACAGATCATTAATTTGATGACAGCCTATAAAGTTGAGACTGCAGATTTTAACTGAAAAACAGAAACAGTTCTTGTTTCAAGACCATTTCATTACTCTATATTAAGTATATATACACCATGTTATTAAAAATTACTTAAAGGAAACCTATCCAAGCACAGCCAACTCTTCCTAGCAAGTCCATTAACAAGAAAAAAAATCTCATATGAACAGAGGATTGAGGGTACATTTTCATAGATGAAATTTGTACAATGATTAATGCAATCATAAATTTAAAACCTTTTCAAAAACTTTGAATCCTAAAAGTCACTACTTTTACTATTTTTAAAAAGAAAGAAAATTTCTAGAGGAGTTTAATAATAAACACTTTCATTTGAAGTTGATTTTCAAAGGAGCAGGTCAACACTTATAGAAATGCCTGCAGGAACAGGTTGACAGTAATGGTAGGTCAGAAGGTGACAGGAGAAAAAGCCTTGAATCAGAACCTCAATCAGCTGCCAACTGGTTGATCTATTGTAAGGGAACTATAAGCTTTTTCTTTTTTTTTTTCCTCAGCAGCTACACATTCTAAAAGTGCACTGAATGGTAAATTGCTCATGAATCTGTATAATTCAAGAGCTGGAACTAAGAGGTGACACTCCCAACCACCAAATACTCCATTTGGATTGTAGGTTCCAGAAGAACTGGCAGTAGTTAGTGTCCTCTCAAACTGCCTCTGCTTCTTATGCCTGGAGCTGTGGGGAATAGGAAGAGCTGCAACAACTAAACAGACCTGGCTGGAAAATACTGAGAGTGACATTCGAGTAGCAGGGAACAAAAGTTAGATACAGGTTAAAAGGAACCTACCAATTTATGACTACTTACAATGGACTGTTTGCATTATTGTTTGCACGCAAAACACTGCTTTATTATTATTATTATTATTAGCTACAATACTGAGTAACTGCCTGAAATAAAGACCTTGAATATTTCCAAAGCCAAATACACAAATACAAATGAAAAGATTTTTAGAGAAGCTGGAAATTCTCCTATGGAAACTCTCTTACGGAAAATTTCAAACCCTGAACAGCTCCATGGGTAACAACCCTCATTTTCTAAAAAGAGAGGATTTTTGAATTGATTTGGAAAATTGATTTGAAGATAAATGTTATAATTTCCCCTTATTAAAATTCAATGTGTGTTGCCAGCTTCAATATTAATCCATAATTGTGCTTTAGAACAGTAATTGCTAGACCAAAATCTAAATCCTTCTTATTTTGTCGTAGGTGAGATTAATGTCAAACCAAAGCTGACAGTAATGCTGAAATATACAGGAAAACAGAGAGGAGAGACACTTATATTCTGTACTTATTCTAGTTTATGAAGAACACAAAAAATTCTATCTTTACAGAATGAAGCTAATCCTCATAGAATCATGGCATGGTTTGGGATGGAAAGAACTTGAAAGCTCATCTCAATCCATTCCCTGCCATGGGCAGGGACACCTTCCACTAGACCACATTGCTTCCAAAGCCCTGTCCAACCTGGCCAGATTCAATATTTCACCTCAAATATCAGTAAGGTTATAATAATGTAAAAATATTAAATCAAACTGAAATATTGTACCTATAACCTCAAAAATAAGACTCAAATGAAACACACTATTTTTTTAGAGGCAGTAAATGCTCTAAAATTTTTTTTTTAAGCAACAAAATTATATATTTTAAGTTAGACAAGCAGAATGCATAATGAAACTGAAGTCAGAATGCTGCATCAGCCTTGGTTAAACCCATTCATACTGCATACAGATCCCCTGGGCTGGATGTTCTGCTCCAGAGGAAACCATCATCACGAGATTATCATTCCCAGGGTTCGTATCATGACCTAAATCACATCCTGGGGTACACACACCATTCAAGACTTGTGCATTCTTGTACTTTTCAAAGTACCGCTGGCTTGCAAAGGAAGACTTTTTAACTTCTGTAAGGTCATACCATTTATGTTCATACAATTTTTTCATATTTTCAAGTATCGGTGTTGTTTTCCTTCTTTTTAGCATCTGTAAGACTGTGCCAGAACTCATTTTTAAACCAAGTTTATTAAGAAATGCCAAAAGACATCACCTTGCTAGTAATGAAAAAATGATCCATCAAGGTATACAGAAAATATTTACGGTATTTTTTTAAAATTTAGCAGTGCAACTTTTCTTCCAGGAACTGAACAGGAGTTATGATTCTTAACCAAGAGAGTAACTAGGCTCATATATGAGAATCTCTTTCACAGTATATTTGTGTAATACAATTTGAACTCTGCTTGTGGGAAGATTATCAAAGGGAAGTAAATCAAAGATGTATAATACAATTAGTTTTAACAAAAAAAAAAATATATATATATATATATAATAATACTACCCATCTTCTCGGTTTTATCCAGAGAAGCCTTCCTGGAATAGTACATTGAGGTAACTGAGGAGTCTGTGTGTGTAGGTTTTTAAATATGTATGTATGTACAGTGAATCACAGACTGGCCTGGGGTGGAAGTGACCTTTAAAGATCATCTTGTCCACACCCCCTGACATCTTCCACTATCCCAGGTTGCTCCAATTCCCATCCAACCTGGCCTGGAACACTTCCAGGGATGGGGCAGCCACAGCTTCTCTGGGTAACCTGTGCCAGGGTCTCACCACCCTCACAGGGAAGGTGTTTACCTTAACCTATCTAACCCTGCCCCCTGTTAGTGTGAAGCCATTTCCCTTGTCCTGTCACTCCAGACCCTGGCAAACAGCCTCTCTCCATTCTTCTTGTCAGCTCCCTTCACTGGAAAGCCATGCTGTAGCTGGGGTCTCACCAGAGCAGAGTAAACTCAACCTGCTGGCTACTCTTCTCTTTCAAGTATATATTATATATTTGTATTCATGTATATATTTTTATATTACATACCTACACAGATATATATATATATAATTATACAGCAAGAAAACCCCAAAATATCTAACTTCTATTAATTATCAATTTCCACATTCATCAATTAAGGGAAATATTCCATTTCATAGATGAGAACAGTAAGACAAGAACACAATTTTGACAGAAAAGCAAGTGCAAATAAAATCAGACAGAGCTTTCTTCTGTCCCTCCTCAGACTACTGCTTTTCCACCTCAGAGGACATTGGATAATGAGCCAGACTGACTCCGCAATAATTATTATACGGAACTTTTAATCTTGCTTTATCTTATGAAGAATGACTTTGGTCAAAACCATTCATTATCTGTGTATCACAACTGCCAAGAGTTCCTACACCTACTTCACCCATTTGATACTAGCACACTGGAATGGGTTGACCTTGGCTTGGTACCAGGTGCCCACTAAGTTGCTCTATCACTCTTTCCCAATGGGACATGGGAGAGGGTAAGATGGAGAACAACCACCAGGGTGAGATAAGGCAGCTTTATTACAGTGAAAGAAAAAGAAGCAAGATTGTGCATGCAAGCTAAATAAGCTAAAGAGAAAAAAATTGTCAACCTCTACTCATTAGCAACAATGTCCAGACACTTCCTGGGAAGCAGGACTTCAGCATACATAAGGATTCCTCCAGGAGGCAAACACTGAGGAATCACAAATGCACCTCTTTCCTCCTCTCTCGCTTAGCTTTAGGTATCTGAGCTGACATCATATGGCATGGAATATCCCTTTGGCTAATTTGGGTCAGCTGGCCTGGCTGTGTCCTCTCCAGGACCTTGCCCACTCCCATCCCCTTTGGTGGGAGAAGGAATGTCAGAGGGACAGTGCTGAAGTAGCCAAAACACTGGTCTGTTATCAACGCCTGTCCAGATACTAATGCAAAGCACAGCGCTGGAAGGGCTGAGAACTTACCTCAGTCAGACTCAATACACACACAGATACTTGTTTGCACTCAATCCTCAATCAGTGGTAACAAAGGGCATTTTGGAATTCCAGACTGTGAGGATGTATCTGAAATTTAAGGAGTCAGTCTTGTAGACAAGGACTGTTTGTGCATACTATGTATTATCACTTTCTTTTCCCAAGCAGAGTCCATGGGAGCCTCTATCAGTCCTGGAAGGTAGATAAACAGATGTACCAACCTGTTGTCTACTCCCTTAGTCTCCCCCTCAGGCTAAGCCTATGGGGACCTGAATATAGAGTAACTATCAGTAAGTGCTTCCTCTTGCCACTTACAAGCAAGAAGGAAAATCACACTGGTGGCACAGGTTTCTCTTGCATTAGAGAAGAGTTTAATGTCAGCATATGTGATGGAAGTAATCAGTCTTGTGGTGCTACCCACTGAAATGCTTTGTGAAAGGATGGAAGGAATCTTGCTAGCAGTCTTTAATTAACTAAATCTTAATACATACAATCAAGCCATCATCTTGGCTTTTGTACATCTAGCTTATTCTGAATTTCACAAACATCAGAGGATTAATTCAATATCCTCTTGGTGCCCTGACTTTTAGCAAAGAGATGACATACTTTCATCTTGCTCCCACTCCTACAATAGCTAAATATAGGCCATGGTCCATTCAAGGAACTTAAACCCAACTGTTTTACCAGTGTCTTTATGAGATCTTTGGTCAATGCCCCTTTGAAATACTTCCAGCAAACCACTTCTGCCATAACAATCTGAAGATATCTCATTGACTGCAATTATGAGGTGTAAGAAACAATGCTCACTTTTAAAAAAAATTAAAGGTTTATTAACAAAATACAACAAAGGACTGAATAAGGAAAAATTACAGCACTGTGAGTCTCTGTGACCAGCAGCCACGTGCTTATCTATAAAATGGAAGTTTTGCTTTTTATACCTTTGGCCCTTCACAAAGTCTTGTCAGTCAACTCCTTTTCTGCCATTCACTGGTGGAGATCATTTTCTTACAACTTGATCAGGTGTTGCCAAGCCTGCCTTCTCCAACGCCCGGACCAGTGTAAACAATACGAGGGGGAAGGGAGAGAGAACTATGAGGTGAACATTCTCTTGACATACACATCCCTTAATTGTGAGAGCCAACCATAGTATTACCCATCTATAAGATGAGGCAAACTTGGAAACTCACAGTTTTAAACATTTAAATACTCATGAATGAGGCAATTCTTTGTTACTACTTGATTGAAATACTGAGCTTTTTTGGTTAAAGGCTTTCAAACAGCACATCTAATGTGAATTAGCATGCTAAAAATATCAGGAGACTGTAAAAGGAATGTTAAGTCTTTTCTCTCTCACAAGACAGGCAGAAGGTCTGAATATTTATGAAGTCCTTAAACAATGCAAGGACTAAAGATAATTTTCAAAAATCTCCTTAAACACTGCAAGTTCTTCTCTCGGCACCTGTTCTACCACTGCTTACATAAAAAGCTAAGTAGGTTCTTCCAATCATTTTCTAATGATAGCAGGCAGATTAAACTAGTTGATAAAAGCATGCAGAAGTGATCACCACTTATTTTTATATTATTGCAACCCCCTTATAACATTGAGGCTCTTTGAAGACCCCACATTTTAAGCAGAAAAGATAACTGAATGGAGCTCTGCAAATCAGATCTGAATGTGCAGCACCTCTGCCTACACAGACTTGTGTAATCTCATCCCCCACCTCTTTAAAAATGAGACCAGTCCTTTGGTTCCTTTGGGCACAGGCATGACTAAACTTGGCTCAAGCATTGCCATGCTGAAGAGCAAGAAGCAAAATCCTGCAGGGCTACAATATAGAACAAACAGCATCACCCAATGGCAGAAATTCAAATCTGCAGATGTCTGTCACAACACTTTCTGGCTCCTCTGAAAGATATGAAGGAAAACAGGAGAAATGGAAAAAAACCCCTAATAAAATAAAATGCTTGGTCTCTGAAGACTAGGTGCTCTGATACGGCCTCACATCCTTCAACAGCAGTTTTAGAAAACACTTAACAGCTGGAGCTGTGTCAGAGGAGGTTTAGGTTGGATATCAGGAAAGTATTTTTCCACTAGAGGGTGGGCAGGGACTGAAAAGGCTCCCCAGGACAGCAGTCACAGCTCCAAGGCTTCCAGAGCTCCAGGAGAGTTTGGACAATAGAGGGTGGAATTGCTGGGGTGTCCTGTGAAGGGCCAGGAGTTGGACTGGATGATACTTGTGGGTCCCTTCTGCTTCAGGAGATTCTATTCTAGGATTCTAATTTTCAGGGCTGGTAAGAGAATTCAGGTGGGTTCAGAGGCACACAGGCAGAGAGAACTGAAGGTTGTCAGCTGCTTTTTGACAAGGCAAAGCTAGGCTGAAGCCTGCATGTCATCAAACCTCTACTGAACCTGGTAACAGCTGTCACAGGGGAGGGAGTCAATAACTGAAGCCCACTGTGGTGAAACTGGTAGCACATTGTGAGCTTCTGTCTGGCTCAGTGCTTCTCTGATTTTGGTGGGAAAGTTAGTACCAGAATTCAGTGACATGTACTTAACATCCAGCTTGCTGATCACTGTGAAGGGCTCTTCCACTCCCTCACACACAAAGTCTCCTTGGTGCTCTCCTCACCCTGAATGCAGCACAGCATGCCACTAAAACCAAATCACTGCAGTAAATTCACCACAAAATGAAGTCTCTCACATGTCATGCTTCATTATTTCCTCCATGAAGCTATTTTATTCCAAAATGTGAACTGAGCTACATTATAGGCAGTGATGGTCAAATCTCAACACTTAGAAAAAAATAGTATTTTTTTTTCTTCTTTTTTGGTGCTGGTTCCTGTATGTGGGAGAATGGATAGTAAGAGAATAGAGGTGGTGTAGCAGGCAACCCCCACCCCTGATGAGTTGCAGCTGTAGTAATTACCAAAGAATGGAAGCAGCAAGCTTTAATAGGTCCCAGCTATGTCCAATAAGGATGTGAGTTATATAAGGGTGGGTTGGCCAGTCAAAAAGGAGTTGTGTGGTGCTGCCTGTGAGAATTTGCAGAGATAAGGTATAAAAGCTTTTAGGATAATAAAGGGCTGATGCTTGCCACCATTTTCAGCATCAGTCATTTGAGTCTGTTGTCACTTATAAAATTCAGGATTGTCATAAAAATATAAGCAGAAAAACACTGCTGACTTTCACAGACAAAACCTACCAATTACAGAGGTCAGTCCTGCAACATCTTGCATGTTTTATCCCTATCTAGCAAAGCACTAAAACATACAGAGAGCTACATGAGAACAGCCCCACCCAACCAGTGGAACCGTATAGAATTTTTGATAGGTGTGCAGGAGCTACACTTCAGAGCATCCAGGCCCAAAAGACTCCCTTTTTTGTTCAGTTGTAAACCAACAATCTTCTTCCATTTTAGGCCTCTGTTTAACATTAGGGAAATATAATAATCAGAATGATGAAAGTTTCTACTTAAGATATCCAAGAGATTTAGTTCTCCCCCTACCATCTCTCAATAGCAGATAGTTAAATATGGGATGATCTTCACTGCAAGTAATTTCAAATCCTCCTATGCCAGAATGTAATTATTTTTAAAAAGTTACATTAATCCCAAAGAAGAAGAGATAAGCTCATGGGGTTTTTCTGAAAACCTTAGGTGAGAAAGAACCATTTGCTAAACTACATAGTGTAGTGAAAAGTCAAAGAGGAATGGCTTCAAACTGAAAGTGGGTAAGTTTACATTAGGTATTATGAAGACATTCTTCCCAGTGAGGGTGTGGAGGCCCTGGCACAGAGAATCTGTGGCTGCCCCATCTCTGGAAATCTACAAGGCCAGGTTGGACAGGGCTTGGAACAACCTGGGATAGAGGAAGGTGTCCCTGCCGATGGCAGGGGGTGCAACAAGATGGTCTTTGAGGTCCCTTGAAACCCAAACTATTATGTGATTCTGCAAAAACAAAGCATGTGTCTTTAATAAGAGTTTTTCTATTTTATATTTTTCAATTTTCTATTTTTCTTCACTATAGCAAGAAGATGAAGTTGAGGAGCTGTGTGGTCACAGTTTGATCTGTGGATGCTGTCACCTTCTGCTAAGCAGATTTGTTACACACCTTGCCCCCACGAAAAAAAAAATTTGAAAACTGAATTCCAAACAAATCAAATCTCGTTCATATTTTCAGGTAGAACAGTCTTCAAATTAGGATGCCAGTCTCATACAAAACAATGTGGCTTAGATATATATATATAAAAATCTAAGTTAATGTGAACACATTAAATAGTATACAGATGTTTTACTTGCTACTTTTATTAAGATCAGTTTTAACAACAGAAGCCTTTTTCTTTTCCCTTTTCTCCCAGAACACTTCCTTTCTTCATCTCTTCATTGAAAAAAAATTGGCATTATAGCATTAGAGAAAGCACTGATGCCACCTCAAATAAATACAGGCACATGAAAAAAATTAGCCCTCATAAATTGTTCATTTGACTAGAGTTACTCTGCCTAGGCAAGCAGGTGCCAGTACCAAGGGCAACTACATATTTAATTTTTCTGCCTATATTAACAACAGAACAGCTTTACCAAAGAAACAGATTCCAAGATTAGCATGCTATGATTGAGTTCATCGGCATCCATAGTACCTAAAATGTCCTTGACAGCTTTAGGGACAGGAAATAAGGTCGTGCAGAGCAGTGCTAGGTGTCACAATAATGCAGAGATCAGTCATCTCCCCTTCCATGTATATGATTCTTGTAAAGGAACACAGAAACAATGATCTATTTTGTGTTTGTTTCATTTCTGCAATAAAGAACTATATCCTCTGGAATTCATTCACTAGGTTTCTTTTGTAAGTTTTGCTCTTTATTAAACAGTTCTGTACTAAAGCAGCAGAATGAGCTAAATTAATCCATCATGTCATAGCTCTGAAAGTGAGAGTGGAAAGTAAGTATCTAAAGCCTTCCCCAAAAAAGCCAGCATCAAGTCTGTCTCCATGATAAAAGTGAGGTATTTAGAAGGCAAGTCTAACAAGGTAATGTATGGAAGAATTTTCACTTTTTCCACCTGATAGCTTTATTCATCACCTACCAGCCAAAACCTCCACCCTTTGCTCAGCCTAAGAACCCAACTCCTTCTTTCCAGTGTATTTAATACAAACATACAATGCATCTTTGTGAAGGAGACATAACACAAAACAGAAGACTGCTCCTCATGTATGACAGTAACTCTTGACAGCCCTTCCTCCTACACAGAAGGAAAAAAGAATGGAAGTGCACACCCACTGCAGGCTCTTGGCAGGCCCAACACAGAACAAGCTTACCCCTTGACATCCCAAGTACAGGACTTTTATTTGTTGTTCTCTCCTCTTCAAGAGCTAGTGCAACTCAGGACATGAAGGGACCCAACATGGGTCAGTCCAAAGGGAATGTTTTATCTTAAGAACACCAACCCATCCAGGCTTGCAAAACACCAAGTGAGCAAGCCTGGCAAGACCCCCGCTAGTAACTGTTTACAGGTCTGCCCACTCCCTTGAATTGTAAGGACCTATCACAACAATGGAACTAGACTATGAGGAAGAAAGGATGTCAAGAATGCATTCCTAATGTAATGGAGTACAAGCTAAAGAATGCATTCCTAAAGCAAAGACTGATTTTAAACAGAAACTGAAGAAGCAATAAAGTGCTAGCAGGGTATCTCTCTGTTCCAAAGCATTACAAGATTTTTCCCCACTGCCAACAAACCAGTCCACTAATCCTCTGCAATTATGGTTGTTATAGCAGGTGAAGATCATGAACAGAGAGGTGGAAAAGCAGCCTTTGCAGAGCGATTCTCATCTCCCTCCAGACAGTTTGCAGCTTTAGCTCCAACCAGCAACCCGTGCAGTTGACCTGCCCCACTGAACTTGGAGACATGCACTGCAGGACCCACACCCAAGAGGGCAAGTAGCCTGGGTGTCACTCAGCTCAGGAAAGAGCTCCTGGATGCAGTGATCTAACTGTTTCACAGTGAGCTTGGCCCAAGTCACTACTCAAACCCCAGATCTTTGGATATTGCTTTTTTTTCTAGAACTCAGGCAAACCAACATCAAGCATTAAGGTTGTATTACAGATCCATAGAATAAAATCATAGAATTGCCTGGGTTCAAATAGACCTTAGGGATGACAATGATTTTCCAAGCCCCCTGCCATGGACAGCGACATCTTCCAATAGACAGGGTTGCTCCAAGCCCTACCCAGTCTGGCCTTGGACACTCTTAGGGATGGACCATTCACAACTTCTCTGGGCAACCTGTGCCAGGGCCTCATCATCCTCACAGCCAAGAATTTCTTCCTAATTCCTAATCCTAATTCCTGTTTCCAGGCTCTTCCTGCCATGCAGCCCTCTCCTGCAAGGCAACCATCCAGGCTGTCCCAAGAGAGCCGCTTCCCCAGCCCACAGTTCCCACTTTCACACCCCTTCTCCTTCTCCCACAGGAGAGCAACAGCCACTGGTAAAGTCCAAGGTCTCTCACACACACTGGTCACTTGGCTGGTTACATAAACCCCACAATCCACCCTTTTTACATTGCTTTTGATTGAATACAGACAACAAACTGTGTGTAAACCCAATAACGGATACAAAGTCAGACCTATATTGTGAGGTACATGTCTGAAGTGAGGTGGGAACTCAGTTCTAGGTCTGAGCCATGCACCACTTTGAAAAATAACTCTTACCTCAAAACTCTTCGTATCTGTGCAATGACAGCAGCTGCTTGTCCCATCCTCACAAGCATGTGTTTATATATGAAAATAAACTTACAAACTGCTTTAAATATATTAAATAAATCCGTATTTATTTAAATAAATATTAGTATTTATTTAAATTTATTTTAATTAACTAAATTTATTTCACATTTGATTTAATATTTTTAATTAATTATTTATTTAAATTAAATATTAAATAAACTGAAGGTGCAGACAGGATATGATACAACTGGCATTACTGAAGTTTCAATGGCATGTAAATAAAGTACCATGATATCACACCAGAATTTAAATAATTTTTAAGACAGCATAAGGCAATACTATTTTCAGGCAGTTTACAGCAATTTAGTACCCAACTTCCATTGAAAATATTAAGTCTACATGCTTAATTGCTCCAGGGACCTTTGAGAATCCCAGCAAAAAGGATAATAAGCTGTAAATCAACCCTTTCAAAATTAAGCAACCCTCTCCCCTCCACTATCATTAGGTATTCCATAAAAATGTACTTTATTTCCACAAACACATATTACATCATAATGGGTTAGAGACATAGCTAAGCAAGAGTGATTAATAGTATTAATAATATTTTTCAGACATATTAAAAACTTTGATTAGATACTCTTAATATGAATGGGGAAGAAGATCATTCCTGTATTACCCATCCAGAGGATCTTAATACTAGAATTTGACAGACAAAGACACTTTTGGAAGTGTTTTTCTTGCTGAAACTAAGATAGTCTAACAGATCCTGGAGGAAAGCCACATCTTTTATCACTCAAAAAAACAAAAAAAAACCCAAAAAACCCCAAAGTTTAATATTTAAAGCTTGCTGCTGTTTCCCCTTTATTCTCACTGTGGAAACAAAACTGGTTTTCTATATATGAATTATAAGATAAAGGGTTTCAAGTGATTTGATAAAGGCAGACCTGCATTTTTAAAGTGACATGAAAAAGGGAGAATCATTAGACTAATTCAAAGATGTAAACTTAAGTCTATACAACAATTCACATCCATTTCCCTTCAAAGTGAAATTGAAACTCAATTTGAGACTTTTCAAAGAAAGTGCAAAAGTGAAAACTATAAAGGAATTAGGCACTGGCTTGCATTCTACAGGACTGAAACCAAAGGTAGGCAGGCAATTACATTGTTATTAAAAAGTCAGCAGAAATGTGACAGTAATTCATAC
The DNA here is from genome assembly GCF_049639895.1 of Pseudopodoces humilis. NCBI lineage: Eukaryota > Metazoa > Chordata > Aves > Passeriformes > Paridae > Pseudopodoces > Pseudopodoces humilis. The sequence continues at coordinate 7,577,783 of NC_142204.1, read as the reverse complement.
TCACTAAAAAAAAAGCTTCCTTTACACAATCAATTTTACAATTTACAAATCAATTTCCAGACCAACAGTATATTTGCTTCTTTATAGCCAGACATCTGTTTACACATCAGAACTCTGCCAGAAAAATGTGTAAGCTCACCTTCTCTTGGTTTTCCTTATTCTTGTAACACAGATTTCCAATCAAACGAATGAGATGAGATTTGAAACCCACAGCTGGATGTGAAATTTCTTCCTGCCCTGTCACAGCATGGGTGGCAGTGAAAATATTTACAGCCTGTTTCCCAGCAAGGTGAGTTAATCTCAGGGTATCTAGAGAAAACATTTTAGTATATTACCAAGAGAAAATTAGTCTCACATGGTGCAGAGCTTTATTATCAATTGTTGAGTTCAATGCTAAGTAACATAATTTCTGATATTCAACATCATGCCAAAGAACTATGAAATTTTACCTCATTGTGTGATTTAGGCTAATATAATCAACCATAAAAGACTAGCCCAATGTCAGAAGGCATTTTTGCATACTTTTTACACCCTTAGATAGTTCACACATGAAGGCTGAAGGCTGCTGCCATCCATCTCCACCTGAAGATTCAGAATTTGTAGGCTGTTGAGAATTCTGGGACCATAAATATATTGCTAAAACCAAGATTTTTAGAAAACTTCCTGTAGCTTGAATATGTCACAGCAATATATACTAAACCCAGAATCCCTTTTTCCTCTCTTCTTCGGCCTGTTCCTGGCACTGTAGCATGGTGAGAATTTTCAAGTACACAAAATTACAGAACAGTTTGGGTTAGAAAGGACTTTAAAGATCACCTTATCTCATCTACCATGGGCAGGGACACCTTCCGCTACCCCAGGTTGCTCCAAGCCCCATCCAACCTGGCCTTGGGCATTTCCAGGGATGGGGCAGCCACAGCTTCTCTGGGCAACCTGTGCCAGGGCCTCACCTCTGTCACAATCTAACCCTACTCTCTAGCAGTTTGAAGCCATTCCCCTTCCTCTGTCACAATAGGTCAATAGCATCCCTCCGTCTTTCCCACAGGCTCCCTTCAGGTACTGGAAGGCCACAATTACGTCTCCCTAAAGCTTCCCTTCTCCAGGCTCAACAATCCTAATTGTCTCAGCCTCTCCTCACAGCAGTGCTGTGCTCCATCCCTCTGATCAACTGTAAGTTTCCTTAACACACACATGCACAAAATAAATCCTGTTGTTAGTCATCTTATTGTAAGCCATAATTCTACAAAGCTGCCACCAAAAATAGAGGTTTGGTTGCTTTTTATGTTTTTCTTTTGCTGTTGCTGGAGATCTTTTCTTTATTTGTATTTTTCTTTGCTTGTTTGGGCTTTTTTACAATAAGAACCCTTCAAACATTTCAAAAGGGGTCATCGCTAGCAACTGTTTCAGCCTTTTTATTTTTTAATTTTTACCCATTTGTCTTAAAAATACACAAACTTTTACAATATTCTCACAAAATGATAGCATACCTCAATCCCAAAGTGCTAAGATGTAAAAAAGCACAGGTCATGGTATGTATCACCCCTCCCTTGAGCATCTTTGGAACACCTTGGCATAATTTTCTTTGTGTACAAAGAAAATTTTCTTCCCTTGCTGCTTCTTAGCTTCTTTAAAGTTGACCTTTAAAAGTCACTGGATTTAATTAATAAAATTCAAATTGCACTTAAATTTTAGAAATTTGGAAAACAGAAGAGAACAGGCATGGAGGACAAGCCCTTTTCCTACTTCTTGAAGGAACTCTTCCACGTATTCAGCCAGTGGAAGAGCATAGAAAGCAGCTGTCTGTTGCATCCCTTTCTGTAGGAAAAGAGCATTGCTGATACTTTTATCAAGGCTCTGTTGGGCAACACAGACCAACAAAGTGGAGAAGCAGAAAATTTCCAGGATCAAATATTTGAAAATGCAGATTAACTATATCTCCTATTTATTTACCTTATTCAGAGGCCAGAATTGTAATTACCACCAGTTGTGAAAGACATGTTTTCATTCACAGAGCACCAACAGTTAAGCCTTGTGGCTATTGACTCACCTACAGCTGTTTCAAGCAAACCAGGGAATGCCTGCAGATGTTCCAGCTGGCCGTTGTTTGAGGTCATTTCACAAAGAACGTCGAGAAGACGAATTGTCACCAGTGCTTCCTGGAATGAAAACTGCATTTCTGAAAATGGCCTATAAAGGCTATCATAAAAACATAAACCCAGAAATGTAAACAGGGGAAAGGAACTCTCAGCTCCTCAGGTTCTGTGCAGGTCTTCCAAACTGCCAAGAATAAATTTATATAAAATTAGGGCAACTTTCTAAAATAACAATAACATATTAGATTGCAATAATTTCTTTTCTACAGTTAGTGTTATATCTGCCTGAAAAATCATGGGGAAACCAAAACAGAGCCATAAGGGATAAAATTTTAACAAAAACAGAGTCACTTCCAAAAGCAGAAATACAGAAAATTACTAGCTAAGAAATTATTTCTGTATAAATGTTTTCTTTGAATTTATTCAGTCAGAGCGTTCCACTTTAAAGACACAAACACCGCCTGCAAGACACCAATTTGTTATCCACAGGAATTCTGTGAAGTTCTGTGGTTAAAAGAACTTTGGCTGTGAGAATTTACATTATTATTGTGTAAATAGAATTGCAGTCAGAGATACAGCATTTTGGTTAGGTATGAGACACAATTCCATTTGCATATTTTTTATTCAGCCAGAGAACTATTTTTTCTCACTGAATATGTTGGTCCTACTTATAATGATAATCTAGCACTTACAAAAATGCCTTAAGAGCACATGACAGAATTTGGAACACCACATATTGCTCAAGAGCCAGGCTGTGCCTGCAAGATGATCCCACTCTAGGTGTGTTACATAAACTGCAAGTAGCCATGAAAAGGCTCAGACATTGGTCACAGTAACTATTTCTGCCTTTTCTGATCCAGGAAAAAAAAAAAGGGTTACTTAACAGTATAATACTTTGGATTCACATAATCAACACAATGTTATTCAAATCATCAATAATAGTGCTCAGTAATTAAGTAGTACAATTATATTCATTTACTGCTCCTTGAAAACACCAAATTGCTGTAGGGTCCAGGTACTAAATCAGTATTTTCATTTTTTGACCCATACAGATGTAGGGAAGTGCAAGTCTTGCCCTAAATTACTCAATAAACTGCTTTATCAGCACAGAGGCAGACTCTAAACACATCTAAACATTAAACACTCCAAACATTATCCTCTTGCAAATTAATAATACCACAATTGTATTTCAGAGACAGTAACCAGCTTTTTACAATTTTTAAGAGGAACAGATTATTTAAAAACCATAGATGAACTCCCAAATTTTCATGTATATTTGAAACTTGCTAAGTTCAAAAAATTGTTCCTTCCCTGCTGCTGACTTGACTTTGAATTTAGAAAAAATTTTGGAAAAATCCACATTTTTCCAAACCCAAAAAAAAAGGGGTTTTTTTGCCCTCCACCTGTACAAAAGAAAGGCAGTAATGGAAAATACTTCCTTCTGAAGTTCAAAATCCAAACTCTGACAGTCATTCCTATATGGATACAATCTGAAAAGTAAATAAGGAAGTAATTGATGACTTTTTAAATAAGCATATTTAGAGGAAGATGCAGAAAAGATGTTCCTTATAAAGAGATTAACTAAGTCCAGGGAAGGTTTTTATTTTGCAAATATGGTTTAAAGTTAGTACAGGCAATCTGATGCTCAGTTCAGGCTTCAAATGGAAAAGCTGTTTTAAACATTGGCTTAAGCATTGCAAAAGCATACGATTAGCTGGTCATGGGTTTAAGATGCAAGCTACAAGACCTGATTTTCCTTAAGAAAACAAGTGTCTACATATAACAAATTAAACAGTGGATGGGGACACCCAGACAACATTCTGGGAGTCAGGCCAGTCCAAGGACTGTTCCCTAAAGTTTTCCAATGTGGCCTCAGAGCTCTGGAGTCTAAGGCAGCTCACTACTACAGACATGGCCTGAGCAAGGTACTCGTTTTGTGGGCCACAGAAAAGCCCAGGCAAAGCCAAGCTGAGTATCACAGATGTTGCCTAAAGCATTTTTAATGACAGACTCTAAATGCACAACTAATTTTTTTTCAATTAAATACAAGTGCTACACAAAACCTAAAAACAGTTATAATAATGAGGAAAAATTGATGCAATTCTTTATAATTTCTTGTAAGAAAAGAAACAGTTTTATGAAGTTAGACTGGCATTTCTCTTTTCCCACAGTAAGCATACATTGTGAACAAATGTATACACAGATATGCATGCACACATATTGCCCTCAACTTATTCACCTATCAGGACTTATATTTTCTGTTCATTCAGTGAGCCCCATTTTCCCACCAAAAAGTGACACTCAACTTATCATACATCTTGTTTATGTGAGAGAAGAATAAGAAGTCAGTGTCAATCGGGGCAAGTTATGCAGTAATATTCACAATACTGCTGTCCCAGCACCTTCTTGTTGGACAGAGACCTTGTTCTGGTGGGTGCAAACAAATAGTTTGTTTCCATGAACTGAAACCACAGAAAGTGGCCTGGAAAGTAACCACAAAGGATAAAAAACCAAAAAAAAAAGAAGGCAGAGGGGAAAAAAAAAGCAAAGATGGAATTGTCTCAATGTACGGCCTCTCACTGCCAAGTTAGTACCTTTTCCAGAAGTAGTCACTTAAGTTATCTGACATAAGTTAGACCAACCAATAGGGGCAGTGGGGAGGCTGTGTTTCTTGGACAGACAAGAAGAGATTGTGCGCTTGTTGGTTTATGTTTTGGTTTTTAAACACATCTCCACCACCTCCCATAATGTGATTTATGGTATTTTTTCACAACATGTCTCAACCTACTTTTAAAATTCTTGTGTCTATTTAAACGAAAAATGCCAAGCAAGTACAACGCTTTTCAACATTATCATATAAAAGCGTTTAAGATAAATGTTTTTTTACTTTGATAATAAATTATGACACTTCTCTAGAGTTTTTGAAAGTGAAACTATTGCACGTTAATTTTTATATGAACAATAAAATACTCTGACTACATGTATATTACTGCTTCCCATCTATGAACAGAATAAATATTTTTATTTTGGTTCATATTTGAATCACAGGTTCATCACAGAATCACAAAATATTCTGAGCTGAAAGGCAGCCATGAGGATAAAGTCCAACTCTCAGGTGAAAGGCCCATATGGGGATCAAACCCACAACCTTGGTGTTACCAGCACCATGCTCTGACCTCTGAGCTCATCTCAGGTCATGGTCTGAGTTGGAAGGGACCTTAAGGCCCATCCTGTCCCACCCCCTGCCTTGGGCAGGGATACCTTCCACTAGATCAGGTTGCTCCAAGCCCTGTCCAGTCTTGCCTTGGACACTTCCAGGGACAGGGCAGCCACAGCTTCTCTGGGCAACCTGTTCCAGGGCCTCACCACCCTCACAGGGAAGAATTTCTTCCCAGCATCTAATCTATCTTTACTCTCTGTCAGTGTGAAGCCATTCCCCCCTGTCCTGTCACTACAAGCCCTTCTAAATTTGAATTAATATCAATTCCCAACTCAAATAAATTATAGAAGTGATCCTTAGTAAGATAATAAAATATCCAAATACGTGACAACTTGAACATTTCTTAGATTTTGAAACATTTAACAATGGGGTAGGACTTATTCCGAAGTACCATATCCTTTGCCATCCTTAAATTAAAAGCAAAAGTTGGCTGCTGTCCTATGGGCTCTACTGTGCACTTTGCCACTGCTTTCCCATCGTAAACTGGAAATGGTACTGTTATGTATGCCCCCTTGTGCAACAGTGGCAATGAGGAATCAGCATGTCTATGTTCTAAATTCTAGTACTTAAACGGTTATCAGTCATACCTCATCTTCTGCATCTGCTGCAGCAGTTAACTTGAGCACAGCTCCACATTTCTCTTGGAAGCAGACTGCAAGGAAGTCAGCATGTCTCACAAACACATTCATTTCTTCACTGGTAACTGAGTCCTTGTCACTTAATTTCACCATCATTAGCTCTAACAAAGTAACTCTGGAGACAGAAAAAAAATTTATTAGTCAGATTCACTGAGCCACATAGAATTATCAGTAGAGCAAGCAGTAGTTATAAAAGATAAAAACAATTATCATGCTTGTAACAGAGAGAAGTTTTAAAAATTAACAAGCCTCATGAATACTGGCAATCAGTTTCTGTCTCCTGGGCTTTTTTTTCTGTACAGAATTAATTTAATTCATCATTTAATTAATACAATCTGGCCAGACTGTCAATATTTTTCTCAAGTCTATTTCAATTTATAATTTCTTATGTCCCAAAAAAAAATCACTGAGAGTGCATATTCCCTGTATCTAAAATTTAGAGCAAACCAGCTCTTAAAAGCTGTTTGTAAGCATAGCAAAATAAGCACAGACTATTTGACAGCTTCTGTTTGAAAAATACAGGTTTTCACAGCCCTTGCCGTGCCCACAATCCTTCAGTAACTCCTCCCCACACCCCTAAAACAATTCTGAGCCCAAACAGGGAAAATAAAAATTGATATGCACACTCTGTTCTTTACAGTCATTTCATAATTGTTACTAGATGGACTATGTAAATCTAAGTTAATCACTTATGTACCCAGTCAGAGATATTCAATGTATTAAGCTGGCAAGTAACTAGATACGTAATGAAGCTCTATGAAATCTACTTGAGCTGCGTTTTTTAACAGCTTTAATGTAATTTTATTTCCAACGCTGTTTCATGTTGTCAGGGCAAATTGGAAGCATCTCGTGGAAGTAGGACTTGGACATGGCAGAGGCTCTCCTACAGGTCCCTACTCCAGTCCAGCACACAGACTGGTGAAGTCTCACTCTCATTCTCTCAAACTGAAAGAACACTATTTATTGAATGAATTCAAAAGCCAGCTCAGGCTTTTCTTTCAGTGAAATCTTTGAAATTCAGATGGAAGGACTGACATTTAAACATGTGGAATAGTTCAAATGCTTTTTCTTTTAAATTTACCAAGCAGGTTGTCAGAAGAGGAAGAGAAACATCTTTTTCTGTGGATAAAGCTCAGTCACTGCTTTATTAACCTCCAAAAAACCACCTCTATTAATCACAAAACAGCTGCTTAGTCCTTGCTAAACTCAGTTCTCAATGTCATAAATACAGCTGCATTAAACTATTATCTGAAGGAGGACAAAATTTTTTTCAACATGGCAGCACTTCTGTGATGCTAGCACATTTGGCAAAGGGCAGACTCCAAAGAGGAGGCTGGAGCAGCCTCTCTCAGGGGCTCTGCTCATGGTCTGTTTGTTCTGCAGGTTACAGCTGGTGCACCCTGCCCATCTCCAAATGACCAGAGTCCGGCTCCCTGACACCCTGCACTGACCAACAGCTTTCCCATTTGGCATCCCATATAAAACCCAAGCCCACAGATCTGTCATTTGCCCCCAATACAGGGCAAGACTTGGTATGTCAGTTTTCACCAAATTTAGAGTCTTTCAAGCATGTGCTTTCAACACAGGCTGGTCACTGACTTGATGAACAAAGGAATTATTCCAGTACTGCAGTGTACTGGAATACAACCAGTGGGTTGACCCTGGCCAGATGCCAGGCACCTACCGAAGCCACTATATCACTTCCCTCACCTCCCCCCTTTAGCTGGACAGGGGAGAGAAAACTTCACAAAGGGCTCATAGGTTTAGATAAGGGCCACAAGAGATCACGCATCAAATACTGTCATGGCAAAACAAGCTTGAAATTAGAGATACAACTTAAATTTATTACTAACAAAATCAGAGCATGCTAATGAGAAGTAAAATAAAACCTTAAAAACACCTTTCCCCCACCCCCCTCTCATCCCCAGCTCTCTCTCCTACCCCAGTGGTGCAAGGAGACAGGGAATGGGGGTTATGGTCAGTTCATCATCCACTATTTCTCCCTCTGCTCAGGAAAAGGAGTCACTCCCCTGGTGCACTGTGGGGCCCTTCCCACAGGAGAGAGTTCTCCATGAACTTCTCCAGTGTGAGTCCATCTCACAGGCAACAGATCCCTGCAAACTGCTGCAATGTGAGTCCATCCCACAGGCAACACTCCCCATCAAACTGCTGCAGCATGGGTCACCCTACCATGGGTACAGTCTTTCAGGGACAGGCTGCTCCAGCACAGGCCCCTCTCTCCACAGGCTCCCACAGGGTCACAGCCTCCTCTCAGGCATCCCCCTGCTCTGGCATGGGTCTGGGTCTCCTCCATGGGCTGCAGGTGGATCTCTGCATACCCATGGATCTCCATGGGCTGCAGGGGCACAGCTGCCTCACCGTGGTCTGTGCCTTGGGCTGCAGAGGGATCCCAGCTCCAGTGCCTGGAACACCCCCTCCCCCTCCTTCTTCACTGACCTTGGTGTCTGCAGAGTTGTTCCTCTCACATATTCTTACTCTGCTCTTCCCCGACTGCAATTACAACTGTGCAAAAACTTCTTTTTCCTTTTTTCTGAAATATGTTATCACAGAGACATTTACCACCGTTTCTAATTGTCCCAGCCTTGACCAGTGACATGTCTGTCTTTGGAGCTGCCAGGGACTGGCTCTGCCAGACACGGAGGGAGCCTCCAGCAGCTTCTCACAGGAGCCACCCCTGTAATCCCCCTGCTACCAAAACAAGGCCATGCAAACATAAAACAAATACTATCTTCTGCTTGACAGGATTCTAGTCAGCGCTTCTTGCGCCAATAATCCAAATAATAAATGTTTAAAACTGACAAGCAATCCTTTCGTAAACAAGCTGGAAAGTCACCACACTTATATAAACCCCATTAAATAGATTAAATGGTTGCTAATAGGGAAATTTTTTTGTACTACTCTTCCCCTTGCAATATGAATGGACGCCTTTTTCAACAACTGCAGTCCTTCGTTAAAACATCACCTGAATGTCATTTCTTTGGAAGTTTTCTGGTCTCTTTAGGCATTCAAGTCAAACTGTTCTGTTGAGTTTTCTTCTAGGCACAGTCATTCAGGACATGCCCATCTTTCTCTGAATTTCAAGCAAGTCTTGCTATTTAGCCAGTAATTTCTTGAGAGTGATGTGCTTTGTTCTGGTGCAAGTTCCCTCACATTCCTTTTTCTATCGTTTCTCTCAGTTTTCTTTTAAAACTCACCCTAATTTTTCCAAATTAGTTCTCCCAGACAATGCAATTTGCCCATTTCTTTTAAATAATCTCACAACTGTTGAGCCATTCAAATTACAGTGTTTCATCCTATTTGTTTGCCTGCAGCTAAATGCAACAAATATGACAACTGCTAGTACCAGTTGAAATTTTGTAACACTCAGTTCAATATCTCAAATCTAATTCTGTGTATTATATTTACAATTATACCTCTGTTTGGAAATAATCATGCCATGTCATCTTCCTTTTCTTTAGGCACTACTGAGGAATACCTTTTGTGAATCTCTGGCAGTTTTTTTCCCCCCTAGACAAACAGAAACCAGTTCTTCCTGAAGCCTACTAAATTGGCATAAACTTAGAACAGCCACTATAAGGTATTTGCAGTCATCAGTAAAACAAACTTTTGTCTCCTATAGCCTGCAAACAAACCACAGAATTAAAGTGCAATTTAAATCTGGAAGCTCATTACTACACAATAAAATGCTGCCTCACTAAGCCTAAAACTAGCCGTGTAAAATTCTATTGATTTTCTTAGCATCAAACAATATTTGCATCAAATGTGTTTTTTTTATAACCTCTTAACAAGCGCTATACACCTGGGACATTCTCCCTCTGTGACTTTGGCTTCTCCTTCCTGAAACACTTCCCTGACAGCAATGGTTCCATGAGACAAATGAGGCCCTTCCTCACAACTTTCACTTCTTTCATCTTCAAATGATACTTGCGAGCATCATATTAAATGAAATCTGACAAATTTGTGAGCAGCTGTAGTTCGGTGCTACCTTTGGCTACCCTATGTCTGTGAGCATTGCCATCCCAAGGACTGACAATGCTAGCCCTGTAGCTGAGCATTAGCAAGAAGTAGTGCTGCTTACACGACTTGAGTGCCCATTTCCTGGCAGGAAATTCCAAGAGTGGCTGCACCCTTCACTTGGGACACTTCACCTGACAACACTAAAATCAAACCTAGAGATGCAAATACTCGAGCATTTTAAAAACACCTGAAGCTATTCAGCTGCACTTTTTCATGCTGTTAAAAAGCCCTTCTTAGAAGGGACAACAACAGATGTGCTCATTTTTGAAGACTTTATAATGTAATTAAGACAAGCAAGACATGAACTTACAGTGTCCATGCTCAAGGCTAACTTGGATGAATGCAAACCAGACTTTTTCTAAATACTTCTGACAAATACCTGCACACAGGTGCAGGAAAATCTCAAATCTGGCAAAAAAATTAAGAATCTATATTCCTTTAGCTCAATGGCCATATCCTTCTACAATAATCCCTTCCAGAGAACCAGCATTGTCACAACACCATGCATTTGTCTCCAGGTCAGACTAACACTGAAAACCTGATCATATTAACACAGGATTTATTTCAGGCCATTTGCACACTCAGACATGCAACACATTAAATTTGTTAGGAGAATGAAAGAGAAAGTTGTCCAGAAGTCAGGAATTTTATTTTAATTAAAAATTCAAATTCCTGATCTACTTGTATAAGAACTGCTTTGAGGCAGGCACTATGGCCACTGTGACACAAATGCACTGGATTTCAACTGCAGGAAATATTTGAATAGTGCAAATACTGTGAATAGTGCAAATAACTGAGGTTAGATAGCCACATACACTCTGGGCATCACAGGCAACTGCCAGCTTTGGGAGTCACCACTAATGGGCATACTCATAAACTTCCTTAGCACAGCTAATTTCATTTGAGCAAACACATTTAAACTACCTGTATTTAATGTGCATGACAGAGGATACTGTAACTGAGGGCTACCATATATTCATGAGCTCCAACTGCCTTCCCCAGACACCTCAATGGACATCTGTCCATTCTACATTTATAGCACTTGGTCAGTTTCACTGGACATCCAACACGAGAATGCTTGTGGTGAAGACTCCTCATCTCTTTTTGAAACAATGAATTCCCTATGCTTTGGGGTTTATGGCTACTTTTTTCGTCAGTTCATGACAGTCAAAATGTTTGTATCTGAATTGGATTTGTCTTTTCAAGTCTCTCAAAAGAATGCATTCTTAAATACACTAACACTACCTAGGAAGATGCCGGGGCAGGATATTCATCTATAGCTTGGATGCAAAAAGATTATTTCTACAGCACTTCCATATGTTTGTCAGTAAACAAAGCACTGCCCAATTCATAAATGTACTGTGATTATGTCTTTGAAAAACTTAATGAAGTTGACCAGCAGAACTCTTGGGATTAATAATAAATTCAGCAGATATGCTCTAAACAGTGATCTCACCTGTGATCACCTATGTCATGTCTACACAAAAAGCCTTTGAGGTGAGGGATCTGATGATCATCTGTAGTATGCTGAGACCTTTCTAGAAACTGGTTACACCTACTGCTTTTCATACAACTGAACACCATTAACAGCTCTGGCTATCCTCAAAGGCATTACAGAAATGTGCAAACTGCCATTCATGACATTCCCCAGAAGAAAATTCAGTCTAGTTCATTTACTTAAAACAGATACACAGCACCTACCTCCTGGTGCATTAAACACACAGCTCAGATTTGTTCCCACTTGGTTATCCTGAATTATGGAGGAAAACAGTATCTCCCTCCTTACCATTCCCACCCTATACCATCCTCATACAAGAATGATATTTTATTTATGGTTCAAACCTATTGCATATTCTTTCTTTGTCTGATAACCTTTCAGTTTTCTTATAATCTCCAATGAACCCTCACCTGTGGTAACACTAGAAACAAAACACAGGAAAAAGCGCAATGGCACTGTTTTATTTAGTGCTTTTTCACCTGCAAAAACTAGAGAGGAACTTCTGCAGCTTCCCTGGGTGGATGTAGAACAATATAGGCAAATTAAACACATAAATGAGACCACAAAATCTTCAAGCAGTTGGAGGAGCTGTAGAATTCTAGCAGTGTTTCACAAATTTGATTGTCTTAACAAAATATTTTTTTAATCTTCCTCAATTCTCTATTAAAGCAATGAACATTTTTCTATTATAACAGTGGCCATTTCCCATCAATTCAGCACATACTTACTCAAACAGCTATCAATGCTTCTTCAAGGTGAAGATTTGTTGAAGCTTTTCAACAGTAGAAATATTAAAGATTAAGTAATCACAGGCATCTGCTCATCTATGTTTTTTGTAGGTTCTGCTAACCTGTATGAGACACACTTCCATCTTTCTTAAAGGCTTCCTCTTAATTTCTTGACATATCAACAGAAGTATGATGATCTAAGGACATTTCTAATCGAGCTGTAAAACTCTGCAGGGTGTGGCACTCTTATGAAATCAAGACCCAGGCATGAAATCCTTTCCTTTTTTGTGTGTGAAGTATTTCTTTACCGAGTAATGGTGCCAACCTGAATTCTGCAACCCTACATAAATCACTGCCAGTTGTGGCTAAGCTGTAATGTTAACCAACCAATTTAAAACCATTACTGACATAGAAACATGTATTTAGAGATTTTGTGCCAACTATGAAACCACACAGTTTTTCAATCATGTGAACAGGATACTCTATATGGAATGCTAAATAATAAAAGCCGCATTGGTTTTGGGGTTACCTTTCTTGATTGCTCAGTTTGGCATAGAGGGCTTTTACCAGCTCTGGACATTTCAGCATATGTTCTGTAACAATCAGGAACCTAAAGGAAAAGAAAAAGAAAGTCTTACTAGTGCTGTAAAAGCAGTATACAGATTTACTCCAAATATTGCTGATTAGTTTTACTTGTAGATGAACAAGTGTGTTGTGCTTTTTGTCCTACTCACTAATAGATACAAATTGGCACAAAGTAATTGCACTGTCCTGCGGTTTTTTCCCTAACATTGCAATGACCATATCTCATCAGTTCAGCACACTTTTACTCACATGTTTGAAGGAAAGATGGCTGGAGTCTTAGACCAGTTATACACATCACAATTCAAACACTCATCCAATGGTTTATGCATGTAAGTAAAACACCAAAGTTCAAATTTGAAAATTATTATTCTATTGATCACAACACTGTCTTTAAGCCCAAACAGTCAAAAAAGTGCCCAAATTATATAATTATTTTTCTTTAAAAAGGGCAATCTGACAAAGCACCAAAGCAAATGAGAACTTCTTTGTCAGATGCAAGGCAGCAAGGTACTTTTCTCAACTTCAAAAGTATACCCTTCTTGTGTAATAGAAACCTAAGCTGAGAACCAATTTTAAGTTCTTGCTTTACAAGGCACATAAATATAGGCACATAGAGTCTCATATTCTGGAAGGGACACACAAAGATCATTGAGTTCAACTCCTGTCCCTGCACAAGACACCCCCAACTTTAACACAAGGATCTTGCCAGTCAAAATACAGTGAAGTATATTCTGCAGTAAATTATCAAGCTTTTCTCTTCCTTTCACCACCTTCCCTTTCTCACACTATATTTGAGATTTCTGAAATACAAAAAGACCAACAGAAGTTGACAAACTGACCACTGGTTCCCTCTTTCTCTTCACCAAAATGTTGCAATGATACTAACCTTCCTGGAAAAATAGTGTCTTTAAAAAACAATCTATCCAAAACTGGCAATGGCTCATTCTTTCTTCTTAATTCTTTCTCTGGAAAATATGGTCAGCCTTGTCCTTGTGCTAATGCCAATATTTACACCATTTGCTTTCCTAAGCACCATCCACAGCAATCCACAGCAGGTAACAGTCATTTAATTTCAACCCACACTCATACTCCCAGCATTATAGGAAAAAAACAAATTGGGTAAAAGTATTTAGCTCCTCATATCACAATTCCAGGAGCACTACCAGTGGTATTTATGCTGCATAGGTACACACAAACTCAACAATGCATTTTTAAAGTAGCATGTCTAGGCTACAATAACTGAAAGTTAAGTCTCAGAGTATCTTCTGAGCTGATGAAGCTACAGAAAAAGAACAGCTAAAATAATATTAAAACCAAACAATTTCAATTTTCCCTCCACCTCCTCCCTAGTTTTCCCTTTGCTGACAGCCTTTATTTTGCATAGCCATAACCTATTACATAGCTAATAAGAAGATCACAATGAAGCCTTCCAGCTGCAATAAAGTATTTTTTGGACAAGTACTCAATGCCAATTGGGCTAATAGAAGAATAAGAGTTCCAAAAGATTAATAGCTATTATATTTCTAATTGTAACTTGGACTTATCCAGCATCTGGTTCAGTTACTGAAAACTCAACATTTCTAAGAGGGCAAGGAAAAAAAACTATTTTCTACTGCACTTCTTTTTTACTGATATTTGCACATTCATTCATGAAAAAAATATGCAGAGGTGTAAGGAATCATCAGCTTAAAACTGGCATGCTGAGGAATGTAGCACTGATCAAAGAGTTTTTCAATACAAATTTCAAAAAACATGAAGACTCACTCTAAGTCAGCAGCACAAATGTATCCATCCAACTGAGCTGTGCAGACTCAGCTGTAACACCCAATTCGAGCCATCAGCAGGGCAGTCAAGGGCAACTCTTCCACAGTTCCTGAACTAACTCTCAGCTATCCATAGTTAAACCTTCAGTATCATCACAACCAACTTAATTTTCCATGGACTTAAGTAGAACCACAAACTTTTGTGTGGAGCTGGAGAAGAAAATAGCACAGATCAGTGCTGTGCAGAACTTGGCCTAAGAATGTACAAATTTCAGCTGATAATGTAGTAGAGTATAAAGTACATAAACAGAGATAAGAAAAAAGATGTGAAAAACCTTGAAGCCAAATTTTTCTACTTTGAAACTGAGGCTATTTAATTTAAAGCTTAATTTTCATGTTTAAGACTATGTTGAGGAAACTCTCTTGACTATTTGTCTTGTAATTAAAAAGTGATCAATAATTATCACAGAAAAAGATCTACTGCTACTAGGTTCATGTTCCTGATCACTACTGCAAAGTAGAAGGACCATAGTTCAACTATTACTTGGGTCTGTGCTCCTGTATTCTCTCACACACATTTTGTACATTCTGTGGACTAGACCTCTACTGCTTGAGGAGCCTGGAGTATTTTAGACTAAAATTTCTGATTCTTACCTTCTGGTTTCATGATGTGATGCAACACCTCAGAAAACAAAAAGCTCTGGCTGTCCCATCACTGGAAGCATCAAAAGCCAGGATGGATAGGGATTGGAGCAACCTGGGATAGTGGAAGATGTCTCTGGGAAAGGGTGGAAGGAGATGGGCTTTAAGATCCATTCCAACCCAAACCAGTCTGTGATTCTATAAAGTATCTGCTTCTGTATTTATGTGTCCCTTTTACCTTATCCACTTTCTGCATTACTGCATCATTGTGTTGGTCTTGCATTAATTGACATTTGGTGAGAGCAGAAGAAGCTGCTCATGGAAATGATTTTTCTGAGAGAAGCTGCTAAGAGCTTCCTCTGTGCTTAGCAAAAGCCAATAGCTGGCTAGCTCTGAAAACTGACATCCTATTAAACCATTTAGAAGGTAAGTCTGCCTCTGTGAGATTCACATCTTAAAGATGCCAAGCCCAGGAAACTCTCCCTTGCTTCCAGCCTTGAAGAGGTAATGGGGTGCCAGTTGGACTGGCCCTGCTCCGCTGTGGCCTGCATGGCCTGGAGGGGCTGGGCTGGACCCCAGCAGCTCCCGGGTGGGGGATGTGAGGATGTGGGTCCTGGCTGAGGCTGGGCCAGGCCACAACTGCCAACATCTTCCCAACACTAAGCCCTGCCCCATTGATGGCCTGTGCCAGGCTGGGGTACACAGCCTGTACAGGCAGGGCCAGCCCCCCCTCTGCCATGGCCCGGCAGGGGTCAGAGACCAGCCACGCAGCCAGAGCAGCCACCACCGTTCTGGCCAGGCCCCCTGAGATCTTGGCACAGCCCCAGCACAGCCTGAAATCCACCACCGTGACTGCTTCAGCCACTGCCCAGCAGAAACCATCATGACCATCCGCAGGCCTGGGTGAGGTATTAACTCTTTCAGTGCACAGATGAGACCTGCAGACCTCGATCCTCTCTCGAGTGAGAGAAAAGGACAGAGTGAAGACATGTAGAGGATAACATGAAGACACCAAGGTCAGTAAAGGAGTCAAGTCCCAGACAGAAGTAGAATGAGGAGGTGCCTTAGTATTGGGCTGGAAGTTCTTTTGGTAAGGCCATGGAGATGGACTGTGATACACAAGAATATTCCCTTTAATTCATGAAAGAATATGGGGGGATGGAGTGTTCAAACTGTAGATGTGAGCAGAGGCATCCATAATAAAGCAAAGCAGATGTTGAAGTAGCTGTGGTCCCATGAGAAGCTTGAACAGAGACAGAGATGAGAGTGATGAAGACCCTTTTGCCCCCAGGGAAAGAAGACCTCTGTTCCCAGAGATGAAGATGATCTCAGAGATGGAAAGAACCTTTGCCTTTTTAGCAGCTCATCCTTAAAATAATACCCCATAAGTTGACATGGCCCATGAACTCAGCTGTGGGAAGGCTGTGAAAGATGGGAGAAACTTCAGGATTGCAGATTTTCCTGGCAGCTGCTATTCGTGGAAATTAAAAAGCCACGAGAGAATTGTTTCTTGTGGAGAAGTCTCCATGGCATGGCCAGAGAAATTCCTCTCCCTACAAGAACTGATGAAAGACTATTGTAGAGGTGATAACTGATTGAAAATCCCAGGTTTTGTCCCTACATTGTCAGCTGGGAAAGAAAAGAAGCTGTGGAGAGGGGAGGAGAAGTGTTCTGAAGGTTTTATTCTGATTCTTACTATTTTTTTAGTTCTGTTAATAAAATTTTCTTTATGCCTTTTAAGTTTTGAGCCTGCTTTGCCCTCCCTCTTAATTCATATCTCACAGTAGGAAATGAGTAAATAATTCTAGTAGGTGCACTGGCGATTTTAGCCAGCGCTAAACCCGTTACAATAATGAAGAACAGAGCACGAGTACCATCACCAAGAGAAAACAGAAGAATTAATAGTGAAGTAAAGCACTTCCAACTCCTTCACCATGCCCAGAAATTCTGGAGGTAGCTAAGCAAGGATGCAGCACATTCAGTATACTATCTTTAGTCCTGCCAGCTTTCCTGTTTTTCATTTGTGGCACAGGAAAAGAAGAGGAAAAGTAAGATAATCCACAATTCTGAAATATAGAAAGATATTCAGTTTTGGGTTACTGACTGAACATGGCATTTCAAATGCACACAAAAGGCTTTGGTAGGAGACTTAAACTCTCTTTGGGGGCCCACAGTAGAACCACTGGAATAAACTGAAGACCACTGTAATTTAGTGAAGGAAATGGTGAAAATTAAAGCTGTTATGCAAGCGTAACACAGTAACAATGCTATGTTAAATTTAACATTTAATGTTAAAATGAACAGTGTTAAATATGCCAATTTTCTCAACTCTAAAAATTGTTTGGCTAAAATCCTAAAAAAATCAAATGCTTCCATAGTAGATAAATACAGGAGGAGATGTTCAAAGACTTTATAACAGCACAAGGGCTGTATTGTACCAAACTGAAGCTCAGAAGCAGCCAAGACAAAGTGGTACAAGCTACATTTGCACTCAGTATATTCCAGATGGCCACTAAGCTTGCTCCAATCAAAGCTGGGTGTAAGCAATCAACTTTACCATCAAATGTCATGCTCCATATTAAGTTGATTTTATCCCATTAGCAAATTTAGGGAACAGTTTCCTCAGTCTCAGAAAAAGAGGAAGACAACCCCATGTATGTTTTCCAAGTACAAAGAACAAGACATGGCAATTCTCTACTTAATCAGCAATCTTCCAATCTCAAAACCAAAAGCATTTTTCATCAGTACATTACTACAGTAATGCCACTCTATCCAAAATATTTAGTAAGAGCTAAATAGCTATCTTTTTACTGTAATTTAACAAACAAATGTAATAAATCATCCACATTTTGAAGAAAAGTAAAGAAGAAAACTCAGTTACTTTCAGCCAACTTTCAAACTTTTATCACCAGCCTTTTTAGATGCTAAAAAAACAATATGCCTCATGAGAAATTATTTGGAATCAAAACATATTTTAGAAGCAGAAGTATATTTAATCCTTGCATAAGAATAGAAGAAACCTACCAAAACCATTTAAATAAACAATTACAAGTATAAAGCTATTTAATAACAAATGGAATGTGTGCTGTCTTAAAATCACTAGGAAAGAGGTAATTCACCCCATTCCCACACCGGCATTTCTAGCTCTGAAGGAGAATATAGAAACACATTTTCATATTTAAGCCTTGGTCCTAGGATCAAGCATCACAATACTCCTCTCCTGTGCTGAGCCAAGCACAACAGTGAACATCCTTCCGTCTTCCAAAGGCACTCCCACAATGAAAGCATCCTTCCTACTGGACATGATAGCCCCCACCAAGTAAACTGAGGTCTAGAAGACTAAATTCAAATTATGTGCAGTATTTCACTGATTCAGGAGACACTCAGACTCAATTTGACAGCTTTGACAGCTACATCTGAAAGGCACTAAGGAGAGATTAAATGTAACTTATATGTAGAATTGAATTAATTTTTTTCTGAAGAGCTACCAAGAAATAAATGAAAGATGATTAGCAATGGCTAATAGCACTTCCTGCTTCACCCTCTCAACAATATACACAAGAAGAGGTGACAAGATAATTCAGTGTATGAGGCTGAGCTTTGAAAGATTGAGGAAATCTGTGCCAATTCACTGCTACTGCAAATAGAAAGTAGAAGTTAGTCATATCTCTAAAATTAAGGAAACTTTTCCAAGTGTCAGTACTATTTAAAACCACAGCTGAACTTGGAACCTGCAATATAACTCCAACTTTCCTGGAATTAAAAAAAATAATTACTTTCTGGAGAGCAGAAGAAGGGGGTGGAGGACATCCTAAACTGTCCGACAGAAGAAACTGAGTTGCCAGCCCAATGAAAAAAAAAGGTTCTTCACCACACACACACACCAATTCAGCAAAAAGAGCAGTACTGAAGAGTTCTATCCTTGCCTTTAAATCTGTGCCCATAGGCAAAGACTCCTTGCCACAGGAGTACCAGTTTTTGTCCACACATCTTTCCATAACCCAGGAAAAAAACCCAAAGGCAAAAGATTGGGGAGGGGTAACCCCACATCCTAATCTTTACAGTAATCATTTAGCTGTGGTTTCAAAAAAGAAAGTGGATGTTCAGCAAAACTTACTTCAATGCCAAACAGCTGACCACACTCCTAATCTCATTTTTCTGAAAGACAAAAGGCACATTATGTCTCTTATTTTAAAATGGAAGATTTTTGTTCTTTGCTCTTCAGGAATCAAAAATACAACCTATTTTTCCTGTCCATATTAGGACCGGACTGCCCCATGCACACACTTGGAAAAACTGATCACACAAGTTATACTCTCATCTCTGATGGAGCCACCAAGGTATTTCTAAAATAAACAGCTTTTAGAACACACATTGATCTTGGTTAAGATAAATTATAATGTAATTTTTGTACTACTTTTTCCTAATTATTTTAAAATACACGTATTTTTCCAGGTTCACATTCTAAAATAGATCGCATGTGGCATTCTCTGTTGGTTTCTCTTCTAAATACTGTACCTTCTACACTGTGTGAGTCACTTTGCTCCTGATTAATACAAACCCAAGAGGGAGTAGATGTGGAAGAATATGACAACACAGAGAAACAACTTTCGAAAGGCTACACAATTTTCCAGAGCCAAAGGCTCTCTGTATGTGTTTAGGAAAAGCTATTGTTGAAAAAATAAGATAGAGCATTTCTTTTGAACTGCATGGGAGTTTGTAACAGAGGGCTCTTCAGACCTTAGTAATATTCACACAGAAACAGAGTAGAAAATACATTTCAGTTATTGAACAGTTATACTTAGTCATATTCCAGCTTTGTTTCTTAAAGGATGGATATGTCCAGTTTCCTGACAGCATCCTTTGGTAGGAAGTGGCTGCTGAAAGCACGCAGCACCAGAACAAGAATCAGCTTATGGAGCAGGTTTGCTTATGTGTTTAAGATATTTAAACATTAACACATTTAAACTGTTGGAGCAAGTCCAGAGGAGGCCACAAAGTTGGTAAACTGACTGAAGCACTTCCCTTATGGAGACAGGATGACAAGAGTTGGTGTTGTTCAGCCTGGACAAGAGGTTATGTGGAGACCTCAGAGCACTTTCCAGGATCTGAAAGGGTTACAGGGAAGCTGGAGAGGGACTTTCATCAAAATCTGTAGCCATTAGACAAGGGAGAATGGATGTAAACTGATAGAGAGTAGGTTTAGATTACATATAGAGAAGAAATTCCTCCTATGAGAGTGGTGAGGCCCTGGCACAGGTTGCCCAGGGAAGCTCTGGCTGCCCCATCCCTGGAAGTGTTCAAGGCCAGGCTGGACAGAGCTTGGGGCAACCTGGGATATCCATGTCCATAGCACTGATACTGAAATCAGCCCAATAGAAATGTTCTCACACAGTTTGAGTATTAGAAAGCAGGCATTCTTCATGGCAGCACTAGGCACCCAGGGGGATCCTTCTTTCAGCTAAGTGCCCTGATCATCAGGTGAACAGAATTTTTATCACACACTGATTACATATTCATGAGCAACTTCCTTGACTTTCTTTGACACAGTCACATCCCTATTTGGAAATCCTTATATGGCTCTTTGGGTTTCTCCCCTTCAACATCAAGTGTCCTTTTCAGGTGGCTGCTCCTTGACCCCCCACTTTTGAGTAAGTGCAATATCATTGTTTTGCATAACTTCCACATTGTCAGCTTTGCAGAGCTGAACTGGTATCCTGCTTATATTTTGCATTAATTCTTTTTTGTCTGCTTCTCCAAGGCCACATTTTCCCTTTATTTGTTAAGTACAAAATATTGTTCTGTTCTGCTATTCTTATCAAGTGAGTAAAATGCTGTTCAGTTCTACTGTCCTGACCAGCAGGAAGTTGGAACTGGATGAGCTTTAAGGCCCCTTCCAACACAAACTATCCTACGATTCTTTATGTTCAACTCAGTACATCAATAGTCCAGAATTAAATTTGTGTATCATTAGAGATATTTCGGAAATATGGAAGATACACAGAAAATAAATTACTGTCACACAAGGGCTTGAAAACCATGCTCATCTCTTTGAATAGAAATAGAAGATGGAAGAGAGGGATGGAAAAAGGAGACCCAAAAGAGCCAAGAGTTTAGGAGACAAATCTGCTGCTGTTTAGGAACAGATCAAAAAGAACTAAGCAACACTAAAAGAAAAGGGAAATAAATGATTGCAAGAAGGTGGAAACAACTGAATTGAGAAGTTTTAAAGACTTTGTGTGTGGAAGCATTTTGGAGGGAATGCTAACCCATAACCATGATCTTGAGCAGATCAGACTAGAAGAAACCTGTCCTGAAAGGTGAAGTCCGCATTAAAGACCAAAATTTCAGGACTAGAGTTAGGAGAGGAATGGACCCTGATGCACCAGGCTGGAGCAGCATGCCTTCCACCATGGTTAAGTGGTGTTAATTCCTGAGCTAAAAGCTCAGGCAGTAGCTCACTTTGCGAAGAACAGCATGTTGTCTAGAAGACAACTGCACAGCAAAGAACTGTTGAGGAGATAGGATCAGTTAATTAGGATATGTCAGAAATCAGATCCAAGAAAGGAAGCAAACTTGTTTCTGCAAAGTTAGTGACTTTGCAAAGACTTACTCTTTGAAGTACTTTCTGTAACATCATACACCTTGCAGCTTTCCAAAGCAGCAAGCTCTGGGCACTACCCACAAGCCCAGCTATAAAGGTGTATCAGGTACCAGCCAGTCAGACAAATATTTTTAAGAACCTCAGCTGGAGATATATACCATCTGCTTCCTCAGATCATTGCTCTTGAGAGTCAGACCAGCAGCAGCAACCTCAGATGAGCTCCCAGCATTCAAGATACAGGACTGCTAGCCTGACACCAGTTCAGGAGCTGTACTGAATAGAAGTTTAGTGGCAGTGTAAAAATACATTGTCTAATAGATGTTAATATTATTTTAATATGTCATTCAACATCTAACATTAAAAATGACAAAGACGGCAATATGGAAATCATTCTGGAGCTGTTGAGAAGATCAAGCTTCTAAAAGAGAAAGAGAAGGATATACCAGTTCTTAAATCATTAGTGTATTTATTGAATGTGTGTATTACTTTCTCCAGCTTCACAGATTTCAGAGATAGAAGAATTTCTGAGGCTGACAAGTAACCACAAGCTTAATGAAATGAGCCTTCAGACCATCTGATCTGAAGAAACATGATCAAAGAACTGAACACAAAATTTGACCGGGGCATTCCTTATAAAACAGACTTCCTCCTTTATTAACTATTTCTTAGCTCACAGCACACCATAAAATTACCTAACAGAATGTGTTTCATTCAAGAAACACACTTAGTTGTGTATCACAGCACAGGTACCTTTTGTTCTTTCAAGTTCTAAGGCAACTTTTTGTTCTGTTGTCAATCTACAAACACATTTTAAAGCTACATCAGTGCTTAGTCTAGAAATTCCATTATGCTGATCTGAAAAACAGCTCTTTGTTTCAAAAACTACTTAGGAAGTGAATAACTTGGCTTTCCATCATTGATTAGAATCAGAAGTTGCTGAACTGAGATCTTATCTCCCATGACCCACCCCTCCCAGGAAGCAGAGCCAACACGCCAAACATTCCCTCTTTCCTAACCCAAAATCTTAGCCTTCTACCAAATGTCTTGTGACTCAAGTAGGCAAAAGTGACCGGAAAATTCCAGAAAGCTACATCCAGCCTTTAAAGACCCTTCCTCTGCTCTCTCTAACTGGGAGAGGAGTTTATGGCAGACAGAAGAAAAGTTATGCCACCAACTGCTGCCTCTAAAAAAGATGCTCTGAGGAACTGCTTAGAACAATCTCAGCTTTCCTCAGATAGAAACTGTCTACAGAACTGCTGTGGAAGAGGCAAAAAGCATCACACTTGGAAAGAGGTTCCTCCTGAACTTTTCCTAAGGACTTTTCCAACTTGAAGATGGGAAACTGGACTCTACACATGAATATAGGATTATTAACAGAGAAAGAACAGTCAGCTCATCAAAATAAGACTTGAAAGGTGTGCTTGCATTCCTGTGATGGGTGAGGAATAGAGAACCCAACATGTGCTAGCTGAATGGAGTAATGAGGACTCCATGGGAGAGATTACATTTCAGCCAGTGGCCTCAAATCCAAATATTTATCCTGGATATCCTCTCTCTGTCCTAACAAAATTAATGGCAGCAACTGCAAAATAGTTTGAGCATCATAGTTGTTCACTTGTGGAATGCATTGGATACTGTCTTAGAGAAATGTTAATTTCACGAAGTTCAATGCACAATAAAAGCAAATGAAATAATGAACAGACGTTCTGCCTATGACCAAAACATACCTAGTTATTCAAATAGAGTTCCAAGACTTAAAAGCAGAAACTGACAGCAAGAAAGCCCAGTCAAGAGGAAGAATAAACACACATGTGGCAGTCACTTCTTATTTGTTGTAACACGAAATCAGATGCTCCAGCTCAGAGACAAGAAAGTAGACAGGAATTATTTTTAACTTTAGGTAAGAACATCTTAATTTCAGTCATTTGTGAGTTAGCAGTGTGCATAATCTCCAAGAATAATCTGTATTTCAGTCCAGCTATATAATACCATAAAATGGTTGCTGTGTACTTTTGCCAGCCATGGCACAAGAAACTCAAATCTTTCCAATAGGACATTGGTCTCTGCAAATGCCACAGCCATGTAAATTCCTTTCAGCAGTCCTACTGGGATGTAGATGTACTTCAGTGAGAGCTGAAGAAAAAGCTTCAGCTGAAGCTAATTGAAGCTGCAAATTTTCAGTATTAGAGTTTGCCCCTTTTTCATTTCAAGACTACCCTGAAAGAGACAATTTCCCACCCACATCAAACATCCATGGTGGAGATAAGACATTTTCACCATAACATCAACTGAATCTACTTCACACTAGAGAGATCAGGGAAATGCATCCCTCAGCATTTATTTTGATGCTGCATTTATCTTCAAAACATAATCTTACCACCAAGATTTTGGTAACAGTCAAAAGAAATTTCAGTGTATCTTCAACACATAAAAAAAATTAAGGATAATCAGGATAATTATCTGAAAAGCAACACTTTAGTTTTGTCATCTGTCAATAACAGATGACAAATTACGTCAATTACACATGTCAACATGTATAAAAACTCAGTTTGTCACTTTTGAAACAGCAGTCTCATCGTCTAACCCTAAACTTACAGTTTGCTTTTTAAAAACTATTTTGGTCCAAGCAAATTGCCCTTGCCATTAAAAAAGCTGAGCCACAAACAAATTCCAGGTCATTTTTTTCAGTACAAAAGCAAACTATACAATGACACTTACTTTTCATTCAGTCATCTTAAGTCTGTGTTAAGACTTTCTATATTGCTTCTAAAACGCCAAAAATCCTTCATATTTGAATTCTGAATTTAAACACAACCTTAAAAAGAATGCTACAAAAACATACAAACAATTTTTTCCTCTTGGAAGACATGGTGTAACAATTAGCTGAATGTGCATCCTTGCTATATAGGGCAGCATATTTATCAAAGGCATAACTGCTAACAATATTTAGAAGAATGGTCAGTAGTAAAAAATATAGAAATTCAGAGGGATAAAACCACTGATTAGGTGCTCTAAGTATGAAATGAAGATTCACAAAAAGAGCCATCCCTGTTTGGGTATAAAAATGACTGCGTGTTGCAGTAGAAAACTGACGGTGGAGATATGACTGATATGAAGAAGGCTTCAAGCATCAGCACTTTATTGCTCTTAAGAACAACCTTCTATACTATTCATCTTACATATATAACACCTGTGTGCCCTCTCTACCCTTTTGTGATGGGTCAGTACACTGCAGCACTCCGTATTTCATTGTGTTCAATACTGTTCACCTGTCTTACACAGCTGTAGCCCATTAGTGATAAGGGTCAGCCACAGCCCCATTCCCAATCACCACAAACTGTGTGCCTACAGAAAATGGTTATGTTAAAAAAGGAAAAAAGAAAACACACAAAAAAACAGATTTTATGTAGCACTTATAAGCATTAGACAAAAAAGTCCTCCTACCATGACCTGTCTGTATGACTATTCCGTGCTAGCTTAAAAAAAATCTCCAAAAACCAGCACACAAGTATAAATTAGTTTGAATTCTAAAACCCTGTTTCATTGAAAAAAACAAAAAAATTTGTTGAGGACAAATTGCTATGTCCTCAACAAAAAAAGGAGTCTTATTTTAGCAACAATCAAAAGAGGCATTGAAATTACCACGAAAATAATCTCTATTATAAACTACTAATTTTTTACTAGATTTTCATTTACTACTTTGCAGTGTCACAAGTTTAGACATTTTAATACAGTAATTTACACAACAAAACACCTAACTAAGAGGTGTAGAGAAAGAAAATTTAACAGTACATACGACCACTCAGAATCCAACTGCTCCTTGCAGACTCTCAGGACATGAAGAGCCACAGTCAAGTTCCCTGGATCCAGCAGTTCTCTCACTCGCTCTGAATTTAGGCAAGTGAAAAGGACCATGCAGCAATAAGTGACAATTTTCTCATCACTATATGTCAGGCAAGTCCTTCAAGAGAAAATAAGGAGTTAAGGGCAAGTTAAAATGGACCCTGGAAAAACAGGCTAGTGGCACTGAGCTAGCTGAGTTGTTCTTTGCTGTCTTTTAGAGAACCACAAGTTTGCCACTGCCCAAGAAGGATAGAAGTCACCTGCAAGGAAAAATATCCAACTCACAACAAGGTCAAACTTCATAGAAGGTTTACAAAATTTATGCTAAATTGGAACTGCTTTCTTACGGTAAGGTCTTCTTACTCCTGGTGCTAACAAGTGGGTTCCAAAAACCCATGGAGAATGATTATCAAATTGAATCAAAGTGCCTTTGTAATCAGCTTACTACAAAAAATCTTGCTAAACATAACAATGCTGTCATGTGCCTGCACAAAATAGTTTATGTAGTATTTCCTTACACATATATTACCAAATCCCCAGGAAGATATATTGGTGAGGTTAGGAGAGGGACAGGATTGAAAGATTTGAAGATTAAGGAACTTTTATAGATTACATATGATCCACCAATACTGACAGATCTGCACAGAGACAGCATCATGAGAAAAGGAAATGCTGTGTTCTTGGAAATTAGTGTAACTACTTGAAAACATGTCTGAAATAAAGCTTATGTTTGAAGATCGTAATTCAAAATAGTTGCCTTCCAGTTTCTGTTCAATGAAATCAATTTACTCTTAGTTTAGAAAAAGCAGGTTTTTAAAGGTTCTGACTCCTGCGGTTGACTAACAAAAAACATCTACAGGATATGGTCTCAACCAGCCCATTCTCACCAAAGTTATTTTTCAGAGTTTCTCACAAAGGCACAACTCTCATGTACAAGAGCTTTAAATACAACCACAGAAATGACACTAGGAAGAAACCCCGCATCCATGCTTACAAGAAGAGATCTGGGAAAGCACACTTCCAGATGCTATTCTGGGAATCTCCATTTCCTGCAGCAATGTTTCCAAGAAATTGGAGACTACAACGAAGAGCTGAAAGAAATCCAGAAAATATATTAACAAGAATTCAAAGCAACATTAATAAATTTCACAAGAATGACATACTTCAATATTCTAGATACACACTGCAGAATCCATCTACAGGAAGCTTTAGGTGCAGTATTTCACTGCTACTGTACATAAATATTTGGATTTTCTTTTCTAACACAAATAATTTTACAAAATATTTTAGAATTGCACCCAAGACTTGTCTGAGTATTACACACAGGCTACTAGTGACTACAAGAACTAACTGACAGGTCCATGCTCCTCACATTATATTCTGGTTAACTGGACAAATGATTATAGTCTATTATTATATGCTCAATACCTTGTATCCCAGAATTTCTATCCCAGAAAATGAAAGCCAGCTCTCCAAATAGCTCTGCCTCCATTTTTGACACTGAACTTAACATGGTCAATTTCTACTCTTACTCTAAAGGATTTATTTTAGCCTCCTCTCAATACAGATTTAAAACATTTCACCACACAAGTTAATATCCTAGACCAGCCACCAAAAGGTGTAAATTCAAAAAAAAAAAATTGCATGTTTTCAATAGCATGAACTCAAAGACTTCATGAAATTAAAACACTTTTTTGTCCTTATCAACAGCTCTCAATAGCCTGGTCCTTATTAATAAGTTGTCAAAGAAACTTGAAATTAAATGTTCAAATGCAGTTTAACAGACAGTACAAACAACAGCCTAATACATATGGAGGTGGCTAATATTGCCAGGTTCTGCAAATCTAAAATTAGGTCTCTTAGAAAGGTGCTGTGCTGCTGTGCCAGCTGGCAGCCAGATTTCCTACACAGGTCTGGGCATATGTCCTCTTGAGAACAAGAAAGCGAGTCTAAGAAGTAGTCACTTTGGCTCAGAAAAAAGTAACATTTTAAAATACATATAAATATATATATATATATTTAAGCCCAAAATATGTATGTATTCTCTATAATGCATCTTGAATTATAGTCTCCTCTAGTTCTTAAGACCTCTGTTCTCTCCCCCTGCACATCTGCACTGGTTTAATTATTTTCTGCTCATCATTGTGCTTCCGCTTCTCCCACTCATCTGGTTCCCACCCTGCTGACTAAGGAGTTTCTGAAGGACAGCAAGCATGGGCATGCCAGCAGACATTACATGGAAATACTTCCTTGCTAGAAAAAAATAACGAGGCAGTAAATCCTAGAAACAGGGTATTACCTCCCTTCGTGAATTTCTTACCTATACAGCAATGAGAAAGGTCTCCCAAAGAAACATTAGGCTGGTTGACTATATTCCAATCTTTTCCTGAAATTTGCTTGGCTTTTTTCAGCTATCAATTACACCTTGGTTATTCGAGATTAGTCTGTCAAAAAAATTCTACAGACCAAGGAAAAAAGTTCAAGATCTTGTAAAGCTACCATTCTTACTGTAACAAAGATTAAATGCCATGAACACATTTACAGTACAGTAATAAATAGCTAGAAATTCTCCATCAATCACACAGTGGACTCTCAATATTTGTGAAGCCAACCAACACTGCACTTGTCCAGTAGTGATGTACTGAACGAAGAAGGAAGATACAGAAAAAGGTGACAATTCTGTGGATGCATCCATGGCAAAAAACAGTTTCACCACTAAGTGCTTGCTCTTAACCAGTAAGAGTTAAGATTTTTCTTTTAATTAGAGAACACAAATCAATACATGGGCAAGTGGATATTCCGTAAGACAAAACCTATCTCCTCTACCCACCTAAGCAGAGAAAGAGGATGCCTTGTTAATACAACATATAAGTAATCTCACATGATGAATCTCAGCAATTCGCAAGATGTGATTCTACAAATGGAAATTAGCACCCAGGCAGCTGAGCAAAGCCCAGAGTTCAGGTCACACACCATGTCCAGAAGTCACAGACAGAAAAACACAGATGAAGAGGCAAAAACAGCATGAAAAGTCACCCCACCACACCTAGAGTATCTTATCACAACATGTTCTCTGAAACACATCTCAGCAATATCTGTAGGGTTGTATTTAAAAAAACAAAACATCTCCCCTGGAACTCCACTGGTCTTGGAATACATAAATGTCTCATGCAGTGCTTCTCTCCAAATATAACTCCACATAAAATGTACTAGCCTGGCACCAAGCTACCAAGGGATAGTGAATTTTGATACAAGCATTACAAATTTATACAATGGTATTTAAGCTTTAAAAAAGAAACTCCCAAAAAATCCAACTAGAGCCATTAATTCACAGCAAGGTATGTGTGTGTTAAAAGATGTAAACACTACAAAAATAAAAGGGAAGTATTGCACTTCAAACTATGGAAATCTTTTATTAGCATTCAATTTCCGTGTTTTTCTTTTCTAGTTTTACCTCTATTAGACTTGACTGGTGCAATATATGATTGATATGCTGGGATATCTGTATAATACAAATACTGCTTTTCTCCTCTGTAAGAATTTCTTCATCATAAAATCACAAAACCCTTAAGCTTGGAAAAGACCTGTAAGACTATAAAGTCCAACCGTCAACCCAGTACCATCATGTTTACCACTAAAGCATGTGCTCAATTACCACATCCACACCTCTGTGAATATTTCTAGGATGGTAACTCTACTGCCTCCCTTGGCAGCCCATTCCAATGCCTACCCACCCTTTCCATGAAGAAATATTCCCTGATATCTAATGTAAACCTCCCCTGGCAAAATTTGAGGCAATTTCCTTCCACGGCCTTTCCATGTCTTTCCACCAAAAGCAAGAAAATGCAGCTGATGATGAAGACAGACTTCCTTTCTGCCATCCAATCAATAAGCCATGTGCTTCCTGAAAAGGGGGTGGGGTAAAGGAAAACAAAAAAAGAAGGAGGAAAAAAAAAGACAAGACAGTTTCACTTATACCCTTTTTACAAAGCTGAAAACAATTGTCTTAAACAATTCTGTAGCTATCAGCATGGGCAAATTTAACTTTGAAAAAAGGTTATTCTGTGTGTGGTCAAGTGGAGTATTTTTAACCTGATGGTCAAGCACCATGAAATTGCCTGTACTAAGATGTAACTTCTGAAACACAAATCAGCCCTGGAGCTGAAGAGATCTCTCCTCACAATAAATCCCGTAAAAGCTGGTGTTCTTTAACAAAGACACAGATTACATCTTGATTTCACAACCAGTCTGCAACGACTTAAGGAGATTTTCTAGGTTCTATACAACAGAGCAAAGGGTACAAGCAGAAACACTGACTCTTTACCTAATGAATTCTGGTACCTAAACATTTATCTATATGTAAACTGAACATTTAGTCGTTTAAAGCCACCCATAACAAAGGTGAGGGAGATGAAACTTGATGGCCCTGTATCAGGATGGTTTAAATGAACTCCAGAAGTTCAGTACCTTCATGATCAAAGCTCTCTTTCTTCCTTTCAGTCCTTTATTATCACAGAACTATTGAGCCAGACTCTAGTGCGTGCTTTTCATTTAATTATTATATTGACATTGTCTCATTAAACAATTACATTATCTGGTCTAAAAGACTACAGTGGCTCATCTGGTCCCATTTCCCTGCTCCAGCAGGGCCATCCCAGAGCACACAGCACAGGACTGTGTCCAGATGGTTCTGGAGTATCTCCAGTGAGGAGACTCTCCACCCTCTCTGGACAATCTGTTCAGTGCTCAGTCACTGCCCAGGGAAGAAGTTCTGCCTCATGTCCAGGTGGAACCTCCTGGGTATCAGTCCCTGCCCATTCCTCTGGTGCCATTGCTGGGCCCCACAGAGCAGAGCCTGATCCCTGCTCTGAGCCCTCCCTGCTCACAGGGACACACAGGGCTGACGGCCCCTCTCAGCTGGGGCTCCTCTCGAAGCTGGACAGTCCCAGCTCCCTCAGCCTTTCATTTTGAGATGCTTCAGTCCAGACAAAGATGTCATTTCACACAGTGCCATTTGCAGAATCAGATTGTGTATGAGATGAAAATTAAAATCTCTGAAGTTCTGAGGACAAAGACTTTAAGCATTAGGATTTTAAAATTCAATACCATGTTTCCTTCTGTTCCACATGGTTACAACAGGAGCCCCCAAATGTGCTCAGCAATCATTTCAAACAACTTTGACAGCAACTGTAGAGGCTTAAAACAGTCCTAAGAGATCTCCATTCTCTTGATTTGGGTCAGACAACACAGTGATAGTTGCGAGTACTATCACTGTTATTGAGATTGTGAGAGAGTTGTGTGTTCTTTACCTTTATTGGAGTTATAAAACAAACACAGATATAAAATAGATCCAACCAAAGCACATACAAAATTGTACAGCATTGCTTGTCAGACTGGAAATATAAGGCTTACAAACTTGCATCCCTCTTAATGCTCTAACCAGTAACATGCAGGAAAAACAGAGCTGCAGTGCCTCCTCTGCACTGGGGCAGACACAAAGCCTAATAAGTCCTGGGACCACACCCCAGGCTTCTGAGAGCCTGCACATTTTTAGAGTCACCTGTGAGCTTTGCAAATCTAAAATTTGGGCTGTGAGCTGTCACACAAAGCAGCTCTTGCTGTTTGTAAACAATGGCAGAATGCTTTATGATAGACTGTGTGTCCCGGAAATATAAAACCTCCAACTCAGCATAAGGTGTAGTTCTCTATTACTATAAAATGTGAGTTTCCACCACTATCATCCGGTCATTGACTTGTTCCCTTGCGGCTGCAAGTTAAAGCAACTTCCAGTCATAAAGAGTTATTTGCCTCTTCACCACCATGAATCATACCACAAATACTGATCAAAATGTATTTTCCTTGGAAAACAGTCTGTCTAGACTACTGAAATTGAATGTACAATACATATATGGGCTCTGTCATTTAATGTTACATTAAAATAGTACCTAGTATTTTATTGCTGTAAATAAAATTACTGTCTAACTACCTTTTATATTTCCACCTTGGTCTTACTGCACTTGCTGCAGTGCAGACTAGTAACCCATTTTTACCATCTGTGGAATACCAAGAATGTTTTGTTTAGTACATTTCTGCTCCTTCTCCCCTCCATCTCCTCCACCTTCAAAACAAAGTTGCACTCTTACTTCTTTTTCTTTCCCTTCAGAAGTGCCAGCTCTAATTTTAACAGAACATTATGTGCATTGATTGGACAGGCCTTGTGTTCTTGGAAGACAAGTGTCTAGGAAAAATATCAATACTTTGTTCTGACTTAAAGGAGAATTTGACTTAAAGGCAAGTAAAATTCTTGCCACACTATTAAAAATGTGGAGTTACAAATAAATTAGAAGGGATCTGGAAGAAACCATCAGACCACACATCAAATTAGCCTCTAATGCAAATTAAATTCCAATGAGGTCTCATAAAAAGAGATGAAAAAAAACAACTTACTTGTGCATTTACTAAGAAAAGAGTCAGTTATACAGACCTCTGGAGATCAGGTTCAAACTGACTCTGATTCATACAGCACTAATAAGGTTTGCTAAATACACTACTAGAACCATTTTCTTTATCTCCTGTTATTGTAATTGCATCATTTCATTTTTAGAAAGTAAACATAAATATGCTAATTTCCTTAACAAACTATCTATTAAAATCTAAAGGCATATGAAATGGGAATCCTGTTACATCCTAGAAGTAGCGAAAACACATGCCTGAGATTACTGCCCTATATGAAGTAAAACACTTAAGTGCTTGCAGACCTGGGGGACTGCCTTTATTAACTTCCTGCAAACATTAGGATGTAAAATCATGTTCTTGAATCAGCCCAAAAGCTGAGCCTAAATCTAATACAATGTCTCTTTAAAGGTCCTGCAGCAGCGAAATCAGCAAGTTTGAAGTACTGGGGAGTCTCAAAATGGGCTTAAACCATGCCAGGAAACAAAGTGGGTGGCCACCCACTATGTACTATTAGTGGTGTCTGCCTGTGAGACACACTCCTCCTAAAAGGTACCTTCTACAGGTCTGAAAAAAAAAAAAGAAAAAATTATTAACATGTAAAGTACTAACCAAGGTTATGAACAAATTTCTCCAAATATATACTGTGTATGTTGTTTCGTTTAACCCAAAATTTCCACTGAAGTGCTTATATTTGCCCTCAAAAAGCTGAATGATCTTTTTCCGTAAGTCTGTGAAAAGAATATCAGACTTCCCCCCACTTACTTGTACCATTTATATTCTGTATCTGGCTAACAAATGGACCACAGTCCTTTTGGAATACAGAATAACAAGCAAACTTACACTTGGTATTTTTACTTGCATATCCACATTAACGTACAGCAACAGTTTTAGCATCAACCTTTTTTGGGCATTATCATTTCATTTAATACCTATAAAGGCAGCTTACCTTTTCTCATTGCCATGTAATGGTCCCTTCTGTACCACATATGGTATATGCCCAGAGATTGGAGAAAGGGAAAGAACTTGATGTATCTCACAAACTTACTTTGATGTCTCTACACATCACGTAACTTGGCAATATTCCCTAAAATTCTCAACAAAAAGCAAGAGACACCTTTCTCTCCAAGCTCAAAGCTGCTAGCAAAAAAAGGGTGCTGCAGAATGGGAAATAAAAGCCTTGTAGCTTTGTGTCTGGAAAACCATGGTAAGACAACTTCCTCTTTTCCACCACAATGGTACTCCTGTAACTGGAGAGTATGGCAGTTGTGCCATGGCAATGACAATCAAATGGTTGAGAGAATGACATGTGTAACTCCTACATAATTATAACCACTTGGATTTTTATCCCAACAGGCAAGAGATGCCTCCTGTTGTTCCCTCTGCCCAGATCTTCCTCTAGCTTCTTTCCATCCCCCTTCCATCTTCACTTTCCCTGGAGGAAAAAATATAGCCTGCTTCAGGCCTCTGTGGGAGACTCTTTAGAAGGGATATTTCCCCTTAGCATATGTGAAAAAAGTTAAGCTGCTTCTCCCTGCATTAAATTTAAGATGCTCTGCCTTTAGGAAGCTCTGCAATTAAAAGGTTTGTTTTCCCCATTTTTCCCACCTTTATCATGAGATCCTAATGTCCCTGCTGCAAAAAACATGGCAACCACTTTAAATCTAGGGATGCTTCTGCAAGGTTTGATTCACATATATTTGTGTAGAACAGAAACCTGCCTCATTATGAATTATTTGCTGACATTATTTGCTGGGGTAGGTTAGGGGACACTAAAGAGCCAGGAAGGAAGGAAAGGACTTACAGAACACACTATTTAGAGATCCACAGAAATATAAGCATTACCGTTCATTTCAAGCCTTAACCAAAGTAACCAGAAACCATTCTAATTAAATAGACATCAGCAAACTCCTATTTCCTTTGTGCTCCAAGTGGATATCAGTCCACATTATAAAACCACTATGCATGTGGCATAAATCAGCAACATCTTGGCAGGCTATACTAGAAAGCCTCCAAATTGCAGAAGCAGGAAAAAAACAAACCAGCTCTACACACTGTCTAAAAGCTGCACCAGCAACGAGACCAGGGGAGTCCACAGGGCAGCCCACTGACCTACTGTTTGTTCTGACTTAGGGATATTTTCTCAGGTTACTCTCCCTCCTAAAAGGAGCAAAATTATTTAAACTGACTCTGAGACAGTCACTGCTTCTGTCTCCCAGTACAGCAATCAAAACATCTTTCCCTGAGTACCATGAGAAGGACAGTTTTGACCATCAGTACAAGTGTCAAACTGCTGGAAAGCACCAGATTTTTAATCACGATTTCTAAGTCTGCTTCTAATGCCATCCATGTCATCAGTCACCTGACAGGTGAACCTCATTAGGCAGGATTTGGTCTGTAGATCAAATTGTGCCTCAAGGTGCTGCAATAAAACACTTTTATACTCACATATACACAGTCAATAAAAAAATTTAGTTCAACACAACTTAGAGAGAGACTATTTACAAGGGCCTGTACAAGACAAGAGGGAATGGCTTCCCACTGCCAGAAGGCAGGGCTGGATGGGATATTAGAGAGAAACTCTTCCCTGTGAAGGTGGTGAGGCCCCGGCACAAGCTGACCAGAGAAGCTGCGGCTGCCTCAGCCCTGGAAGCATCCAAGGCCAGGTTGGATGAGGCTTGGTGCAATCTGATGTAGTGGAACCATGGCAGGGGGTGTGGACAAGATGATTTTTAATGTCCCTTACAACTCAGGCCATTCTGTGATTCTAAATTAGAGAATTTGTTACTACTGAGTCTACTGCAGAAGCAGCAAGACTCAAGGAGAGAATTAAGCCCACAGTAGGAAAAAAACCAACCCACTGCCATGAATCACTGCATTTAAACATTAGCACATTTAAACCAGAGTTGGGAAAAGGTTTTAAAATGAGAGGAGAGTCTTACGTGGGACTAGTAAGGGATAAACACAGCAAACTGGAGCTTACTATATTTGGACACAAGAGCCTACAACTACAGTTGCCTGTAATAATGAAGCGCCAAGCCCTGCTGGAAGTTGGAGGCCCCACTCCCTCCTCTTTTTGCCATTAAGATAAGAAAGTGCTGCATTTAAGTAGAGTCTCTGGTCTTACAGTAGATCCCACAATGCCCTTCTTCAGTGGATCTAAACTCTCTCTCAAACCCCACTCCACTCCAAATGCTAAAAATGAAAAAAGAAATTAAGGCATGCATCAAGTTCCCATATTAATACCAGAAGTCAGAGACAACATTACAAAGACATGTCAGGTTGAAAACACTGGTATCACTGGCATTTACTCAAAATCTCAGTTCCTGCTGTATCACACAAATGTACACGAATACCTCAGACCTGCAGGGCACAGGGAGCTGTTCCTGTATGCACTGTGCAAGATCCTAAGCGTGGGAACTCACAGTGAACGGGGCAAGAGTGAACCACAGCAGGCAGGGCCAGTACTACATGCACAGGAGCTAAAGAGAATTCTGTATTTGCTAACTCAGGACAACGCATCAGTTTGAGTGCTCTTGGTCCAGGTTTGGCTCTTTTTCTTTTGCACACAGCTGGAAGTGGTGTAAAGGTTGGTTCCCTATTCTGGAGTTTCTGCAAAAAGGCCAAATCACAAAGCCTTGGAACAATGACATGAACCAAGATCCATGCAAATCAGTCTTTCCACAGCCTTCAATGAATTTTGGACCAAACTAAGAGAACCAAGAGAATGCTCTTGCCTGTAGGAGGTTGCTTGAGGTTGACATGATTTGAGAACATGACGTTGTACAGCTGAAATCCTTGCTGTAGGTGTTCTGAAGACAGTTCATGAGCAATCTGTGGCAATATTCACCAAAACACAGTAGAGACAGAACAGTTGTACAGTTAAAACTGCAGTATAGAGCAGGACTGGAACATCTGTGCATCTGGTAACTTCCCAGTGCCCAGCAGCAAGTTCTGCCTACTCCTTTAACCAGCCAAGGGACAACTGCCTATTGCTAGAAAACCTCACAACTTGTAATCATATATGTTTCTGGGAGATGTTCACACTCACTTTTAAGATGGACTCAGACTCATTTAAAAAAAAACACACAAAAAAAAAAGCTAAACATGAAGGAAGAAGAACAACAAAAAATCCAAACAAACAAAAAAACAAACAAAAAAAACCCCAAACTAAAACAAAAAAAACCCCAACTCAAATGGTACAAAAGAACAAACCAATTACTTAAAACTTTCCTGTTTGGTAAAGTAGTAAAATCCTCTGAGCTATAGTAATTAGGGGATAGCAAAACTCAAAAAAACAGAGGATTTTCTTAAGCTATGGAAACATGAAACCAAAATCCCAATACAAGTGCAACTAGCAGTTTACTCCTACCAGATAGCATATCAACTGATTCTTAGGGCACACGCTCTGCAAATGCTAGAGATCATGAAAATCCCAATATTATTTTTACAGATTGGAAAAACACAAAGGCCAAAAACAACACCAATAACTCAAATAAAAAACTCATGCTTATGTTTACATAAAAGTTTGATGAGTATAATATATTCATCACACTCCCACAATTATTCCCCAAAAATACTATAAATATTATTTTGACAATGTAATTATAGTTTTTACTTTAACAGTGGCAGCAAAGTATTGGCACCAGTCCCCCATACAAAAATCCTAACAGACAAAGCAAAGATCACACATTGAAACTGGCAACTCTTAAGGTCAGGGCTGTCCTTTATTCCTATGTCTAAACAAAGTCTGTTTAAGTTAGCAGCTGGTTTATTTAAGCTGTAATACATACATAGTTTTAATTGTGCTAGCTGTAAGCAAAAGGAAACCCCAAATACAAAAATAAATGGGAGTGCAGATTTTTAAGTTCTCTTTTCTTCCATGCAACTGAATCATGTTCTTTCATGCTGCTTTTTGGGAATTAATCCCATGGACTGTAGGTCCACTCAGGAGCTGCTTTCTCCCTCTTCCTCTCCCTCAAAAGAAAAGCTAATGTGAAACAAAATTGAGAAGCGTCACCTATCAACAGCTCATGATGACTGTATGAGAGTAAAATTATTCAGGTTTTATAACCACTCACTCATTCCATGTAAATCAGCAAGTAACATAACTGGTACAAAAAAACCTGCAGCACAATAATTTACTGAATTTGGTCACGAACACCCCCAAGATCTCCAACAAAACAGTATGTCTTCTCCTTCATAGATAAATATTTGGGGCACTGACATGGGAAGAGAGTAAAGATTAACTATCCTTCCTTAATCCAGTTGGTTTAAATTTCACAGCCATTGTCTATGAGAATCTCCAGGACACAATTTAGAAATTACACTTTCTCCAACTCCCTATAAACAAGCCTGTGTAAAGACACTTGTTCAGGCAGTTACAGACCTCTGTTTATAGACAATAAAACTTGGCAATGGTTTCCCAAATGCATTGGGTGAGCTCTGCTATGATGTCTGTCTAGCAAAAAGTTACTACACCTGCGTTCCATCACACTTTCCAAGCATGTTTTAAAGTATTTATTTTTTATATAGAAAACATCAGCAGTAATTTTTAAATTAAAACAGTCAGTGCAACATGATTAAAGAACTACAAAAAAAAGTGAAAACAAAATGCATTTTTTAAAAGAATAAAACAGAAGAATGAAAAATACTGGACAAGAGATAAGAAGGAAACACAAAATATGAGAGTGACTCCTGTCAATACTGGCATTCATAAAAGAACATTTAGGTTCCATAACTGACCACTCTGTTTCTCTTTCCTGCTGATTTAAAATAATTTTCCGAATGACCAGGCATTTCAAATAATTTCAAGAACAGGTGAAAACCAGTTAGACTGTGATGCTAGTACATATGCCTCTAACACTCAGATTTTCAAACTAAGCCTGCAATGCCCAATTTTTCTACCCACTGGCTCTGCAAAGGTACCACTCCAATGTATTCCCAGAAGCCCACATATATACTTTTAGCTCATTTTCCTACTGCCAAAATAGTCTTTTTAAAGGGGACTATAGACTTCTAGGGTAAAAAAATAAAGAGATAAATAAATATTGACAAGAAACAGTAAACAATTAAGGATACAGGGACGCCCATTTAAGAAGGAATACAGGAAAACTAACTCAGTGTGCTTTGGCAGGTTTGAAAGCATTTCCTTCCCCTGCTCCTCTGTACTTTCAGAATTAGCCAGCCTTGATTTTCCACTGTAATTCCAAACTGCCAATCCTTGAGTGCAGAAATGGAAAAGGTCAGAGCAAAGAAACACCTGGTTTTTTTCACTGAGTGGAAGACAGAACTGAAAGTTTTGTCTCCCCTGCACCCTCTTGAAAAAGTAGAAATCATTTCACTGGTATTTACCCATTTTTGTTTTCAGGAATACCTTTGCAAGCATAACAATTTAACCCCGTTTTACTCGTTCTTC
The DNA here is from genome assembly GCF_049639895.1 of Pseudopodoces humilis. Lineage (NCBI taxonomy): Eukaryota > Metazoa > Chordata > Aves > Passeriformes > Paridae > Pseudopodoces > Pseudopodoces humilis. The sequence goes on along the minus strand of NC_142204.1, from coordinate 7,539,260 downwards.
TTCAGTAAAACAAAAACATTTGATTAAATATCTCCTTTTCTGTAAACCTTTGAAAAGTACTTTGAATTAACAACTTTTTAAAACTGAGAAGATACCCAATGTAGCTGCAAATTTATTTCCTTGTACCATTTATTTTCAGGTATCTCACCTAACAAAATGTCAACGTGATCTTCTAGTACTACATGAGCACCTACAGCTTATAGTCAGTGGTTTTTGAAACCCAGCATGTCTTCACCTTCAAAAGCTTACAAAGAAATCAAGTATCCTTCTTTGCTCAGCCTTGTGATGTTCTCCTGTAGACCTCAAGAGAAGCTCTTGTCTTCTTACATCATGAAAGATGAAATGCTTCCATCCCATTTAACTTTTGCATGAAACAATCTCTGGAAGCTATAGATAGACCTAGGTCCCTTTTCATTTCTGAAGCATGCGCACACCCCTATGCTTTTTAAAATTTATTTTTAGTATCTATGAAGGAGTGATACTTTTATTCATACAGAGTTCTGAATTCAAAGGTTACTCATTGCTATCTCTTCTGCAGAGTGCTTCACTTCCACACTGAAGGACTTAAAACCACTTCCCATGGCACTTTCTTCTCAGACCATGAACAACTGTTAAAGCACCAATGGGTCAAGAGCAACTGGGTTTTCATTAACTGAAAGAAAAATACACATGAAAACAGTTTAGGTCCAGAAGAGTTGAAGTAGTTCAACAACACTGAGCCCAAACTCACAGTACTAATGGTACTGGTGGACACAGGAGAGATGAAAAAAAATGTGGCAGAAAATGAGAGAGAAAAAAGGACAATAAAAGAGAAAAAGGAAGAGAGAGGAGAAAAAGGAGGAGAAAAATAGGAGAGAGAAAAAAAGGAGGACAGAGGGAAAAAAGAGGACAAAGGTAAAAAGAGGACAGAGGAAAATGGAAGAGAAAAAAGAAAAAAAAATTAAGAGAAAAAATAGAAAAAATGGAGAGAGGGAAAAGGGACAGAGAGAGAATAAGAGAAAAAAAAGGGGGGGAAGAAAAAAAGCTCAAAGAAAGGAACATTTTTTTATAGTTCCCTTGTAAGAACATGGCATTTGTAGTACTTGAAAAATGTTTAAAATAAGATATCACATAATTTCCCACACATCCTCCCTCAAGAAAGGAAGCACGAACAGGTGTTAGACATATGATATTCATGTTGCTGAACATCCTACCAGAAAATACTCAAGTTACTATAATAAGCGCAGTATTAAAAATTTTACATAGAGACATCTTGCATCGCTGCTTTTAAAGGAATGCTGTAAGTTCTGCTCTGAAGAGAGTATCTGTAGCTGTTTAACTGTCGCTCTATTGGGAACGGTGAGAAGAACGACACAGACTCTCTCTTGGAGTCGAACTGGAGAATTTCTCCCAGTTTATTACCTCCAATCTTTTTTATAGACCGATACGTGAAAGTACAGAAAAGTAAAACTCTTATTAGTTAGTGAACTAACACATCACCATCACTGGTCAGTGGGGTACACCAGCCCTCAACCTTCTCTTGCAGGAAAACAAGGAACAGACAAACAGCACCTGCAAGGCTGTTTTCTATCTCTGAGGATTGCTTTAATTCCTCTTTATGATTTCCCAGGCCACTTTCTCAGGCAAGACTGAGAGAGTTATGTGGCCTGCTATTCCACAGGCACCATGCTCCATGCTTCACAGTTAGCATACATATTTAACTACACCTGAACATTTCGCAGAAAACTGCAAGCAAGGTCAAATTCCTGTTCAGGGATTCAAGCTACAATCTGCTACAATTTAACCAAAGTTTTCCGACTTGTAGAATTATAAGCGGAGAACACCCCAAACCTTGCTCTGACAGGCAGCACACCTGAACACGGGTTTTGGCTGAGATTGCCTGTTACATGAACACAGGCTCCTAATATTCCGTTCCAAAAAAATATCTGTACCAGCAATAGTGACAGCAGGACCAGGGCAGTGACTGTTCCCTGTGCTGGAACACTGCTGAGGCACCTCCAATCCTATGTCAAGTACTAAGCCTTTACCTAAATAAAAAAAGATACTGAAGGCCTGGGAGCATGTCCAGGGAAGGGTCTGGAGGATGTCTGATGAGGAGCAGCTGAGGGAGCTGGGGGGACTCAGCCTGGAGAAAAGGAGCCTCAGGGAAGACCTTATCGCCCTCCACAATCCCTGACAGGAAGGGGCAGCCAGGGAGAGTTGGGCTCTGCTTCCAGGGAACAAGGGACAGACAGAATGAGAGGAAATGGCCTCAAGCTGTGCGAGGGGAGAGTCAAGGTGGACATCAGGGAGAATTTCCTCACCAAAAGGGTGGTCAGACATTGGCAGGGACAGACCAGGGAGGTGGTGGAGTCCCCATTCTGGGAGGCATCCAAGGAACAACTGGATGTGGCACTCAGTGCTCTAGTCTAGGTGACCAGGTGGGAATCAGTCACAGGCAGGACATGATGGTCTTGGAGGTCTTTGCCAACCTCTGTGACTGTGATCGTGTGAACCCCCAACAGCAGTCATCCAGCTGTAGGCTTCTTCATGCAGCTCCTCAGAGCACACTTCACCTGGCATCATCAAGTAGTACAAAACACACATTGCTCAAGACAGACTAATTGTAAGAAAGATTAGTTTTAAGAATATCTTAGATTACCACAAATGTACTATGTAAACAATTATGAGAAATAAAACTAGGCTATGGAGTTCAACTCAAAGTATCACAGGAAGTAAGCAAGGAGGAAGAGTGGGGACAAACAGCTAACTGTAGCAATACCATAAAAGAAAAGACTAAAAATGTTTGTGTTTTTTTAATGCAAGTACTAAAAAGAAAGGAGACTCTTATTACAGGGACAGCTGGCTTGTAACATGGGACTGGAAAATCTATGAATGTTGTATGTATGAATTCACTATTTTTCAATCTTCCTGAAGTTTCAAAGAGCTATTTCTGGACAGACATTCTAACTCACCTTCAAGGATTCTAGTGCATTGCCTTAGTGGTATATCACATACTCAAAACAAATTTTGCCACAGCTGGCTGGGACAAGTATTACAAACATACAGGAATTTATCTTGTTTTTTTAAGCATTGAAAAAAAGAAAAAGTAAAATGTTATGGTGAAAACATGCAGTAGAGTTGTTTCAGTAAATATACTGAACTGAGGAACCCAATTAACCATCTATATAACCCCTGGGCAAACTATTTTTAAAGTATCACTCCTAGCAGAGAGGATGCAAAGGAACCTAGATTTATTTGAATAAATATTAGCAACAGTTTTTAGTCATACCACTTTGCACAAAGTGAAAAACCTCCATTTTTTTTCTTTGATCATGTCCTCTCCCTTAACTATCACACTGGTCATAGCAGTGGCCAAAGAATATATATTTTATTTCATTTCTGGTTTTAGCCATTTGAAATTGTACTACACTGAACTTTCTTACAAAAATTAACACACCACTAACTAGCCTTAACAGCTACCAATGGATTAGAGTGCAGACCTCCCATAGATCAGGTTAAACGGATTTTTCAGTCTGCAGAAAAATTTTCAACCTCATCTTTGTAAATACAATAATGTTGGAACTTCAAGTTTATTTAGCCTATAATGATTTATTCTGGGAATTTTTCAGAGGTACATGATCTGAAACATTATTTACTGCTGTTCACCCCGCAGTAAAGCCTTACCTCCTCCTTCATTGTTATGGAAGCAACATGAAGGTATTTTAAAAACCTTAAGAGGTTTTTAAACACAGGCATCAAGAGGGATCATCCAATCCAAGCATCTATTTGAGGGAGGAAGTGATATACACACAAATGAACAACCTGAAATACTGCACTTAACACCTAATTATCCGCAAGAACAAAATACACTTGGTATTCTAGCCCTGTGACCTGATTTCCCATATGAAACATGAGAATCATGAAACAGAATTACAGGAAAAAAACACAGTACCATTTACTAATTTAATGGGTCTCTTTTGTTTCAAAAGTGCTATCCAAGCCCAATTTAGCAATTTGCTTCAGTATAACTAATAATCCAGTCATATTTATCTGTTAGCTTCTGAAGTAAATCCTGCAGAAGGAACTGGTGCTCTAGGCACTACATTAATTTCCACTTACAACAAAGTTCACCAGATCAATCAGCAAGGAATTAGCAACATTTGCTTGTCTACAATTTTTTTGTTGTTGTACTAACATACATGTTAAAAATAAGCCATGCTCATCGCAGAGGTTTCCCAGTGAGATCAATGCTACTTACAGCATCAAATGAACCACCTATCCTGGGTCAATACAGCAAATTTTAGTTATAACTCAGATGTATTTACTGAATGTCTGTGTAGAGTAACAGTCACAAAACAACTTTCACCAAAAACCTGTTAAAAACTGCCTTGTCAACGCCACCCTTATATTCAGTGTAGATAAACAGATTTTACACCATCCTCTAGCTAGGATAAAGTGCCTGAAGCAGATAATCAAATTACCAGGGTTTACCCCCTTTGCTTTTTGCTCAATAGCACTCCCTCTCCTTCAAACCCATGAGCAGAGAACAGCACACACATGTGCCATCCCAGCAAGGATGGACCAGCAGTCATGAAGCCAAAGGGAAGACCTCAGGCCTTGCCTGTATCCAGCAATGAGCACATCCTGCTCCCTCTGGCAGGTGGCATTCTTACACAATTCCTGATGCTTTGAATGGGCTGAAGGTGGCAAGCTCTTTTTCCCAGTACAGCTTTTCAAGCCCACTGCTGTCCAAGGCCACAGAAGGGACGGTGACAGGCTGGATAGAAGCAACATTTTTGTCTCCCATCACTTTTCCTTTCATCTTGCTGGTCTGTAAAGCAGTTCACAACTGTGGAACAGGACACTCTCGCTCTCCATGACCTTTTCCAGTCCTTCCAGTAACACGGCTTCAAATTCACTCCCATGGGCCATCAGTTCCTCCCCTCTGGAGCCACTGAGCAAGCCCTTTTTGCCACTCACAGAGCTTATAGTTCAGTTCCTCCCACACTGAAGGGCTGTGCTGGCATCACCAACCCTTCCCTGGCAGCAGGATTCCAGCAAGAGGTCCAGGAGTGAACCTGGGTTAAGAACAATACCCTCACGTGCCCACAGGGCTTTATTTTGAGCCAAACATAGCAGCAAAAGGAAACCCAGTCTCCTGGACTTCACTGCTCCCTCACAGCTTCATAAAGGTGTTTGAGGGCAAGTTACTGCATGAAAACTGTTTCACCTGCTTTCACAAAGTGACAGAAAAGCAGCAGCAGAAATCCAGTAATAAACCTCACCTGAGGAACAGTGTCACCCTGAAAACTCGGCTTCTGAGCTTGCTAACATGGTTTTCTAGACTTTCCCAGGACAGTAATTGTAAACATAGATATGTGTACATTCTTTCTGTTACATGTCTTGTGATGGGCATCTCTCCTGGCCAGTGCAGTGAGAAAGCGTTATCCTGACCATCCAATCCCTGGCCATGGTCAGAAGCCTATAAATCCTGGGAGGAAAAATAAACTCTCTCTCGTCTTTCCACCACACCTCGACCTGTGTCCGTGTGATCTATTCATCTTCAGCGGCAACAGAACAGGAGTGAAAAGAAATAACAGACACACAAGAAAGCAAACATGCTTTACTGACTGCAACCACAGACAGTCACAACTGCAGTCCAATGTATACAGCTCCACACGCACACACCAGGAAACACACATTCTGAGGAGAATTACTGAAACCCCTTAATATCTAGTGAAATGAGTAACAATGACTACCACTAGTGAGGAAGGGTAACATAGTCACATTTTCTCTTCACTGCATTGAAAGAAATAACTCATCTGTTAAGGAAATGTGAACACTACTCAAATCAGTACTTAGTTCTTGGCAGATATCATCCTCAATAGCCAGCAACCATGGTACCCAAATGAAAATTAAAAATAATTTTTAAGACGTCACAGCCAAAATTTGCTGCCTAGAATCAGATAAATTATTTGAAGCATCAGCAAATAAAAAGACAGTAAAACAGCAGAATGTATTTTGAATGGAGGTACTACAGGAACTTTGCCTTTTATAAAATCAAATATCTTCATATTCAAGAGTTTCAATATATCTTTCCTTTAGCAATCTGTAAGAAACAGTTCAGTGAAAAAAAAGCCGAACTAGACTTGAGGCTGAGACCTTTTTCAAGCAGTCTAAGAGAGGGCCAATTCTTAACTGCAATTCAAAAAAGAATGCATCAGTAAAGTGACATCATACCACCCATATAAAAAAATATAGTGCAGGCCATACATTTAACAAAATCCCCAGCCTTACCAGTCAGTAACAATTCTTCTTTGATCTGTAGTCCATGAAGCAGCTTTATCAAATGGACAGATGTAGAGATGAGACCCAAGTTCCTGTTATTAAATTGTGAAAAAAACACAATAATTCACTCAATATGAAATACACTCAAAATTTAAAAGGCTTTTCATCAAAGTTAACAGGAAATCTTTAGCATCTTCAGGACCTCTGAAACAAAAATAGTTTCTCCTACGTTATTACCTGCCTATCAGTAGCCACATTACTACCACCAGAAGCAAATAAAAAGGGTTTATTGCATCATCCTGTACTTTGCCAATTTTGGGCACAGAACCTTCAGAGCTAAATACCCTTTCCTCCCTTTTTGCTATTCTTCCTATCAGACATTAAACCTTAGCAAGCTATTCCTATAATTTAAACAGCTCTATTTGCATAAAACCTTTGCTTTGTTTGGAGATCAAGCATCCAGAACAAGAGTCATGTATTTTACTTCATAATAAACTTGGTGGATTTTCAATGCCAACAAAGCAGTTAGTGACAGCTACCAAAAAAAACCAGAGCCAGTTCAAAGGGAAACACATGCAACTCTCACAGAGAAGCAGAGAAGGCCAAGTAATCATTTATCCTTTCTCCAGTGAGGAGGAATCATAGGTAAGACTCTCAGAATGATTTGCATTGCAATTTCTGTGGCATTAACAGAATTCTGCCCCAGCACAGAAACTAAGCCTTGGTCCCATGTCAAAATTATATTTAGTTCAATAAATCAAATTTGACAATCCTGAGAAGCCAATTTTTAAGCCTGTAGTTCCCAATAATTATTTGATATAACCAACTTGTGACAAGTTTGGGGGCTTTCATCTGTTGGTTGGTTGGTTTGGGGTTCTCGCGGAGCATCTGGACAAGAAGTGTGTTTGTTGCTATTTTGTTGGGTTTTCTAACAACATCAACCAGACTATCAGGTATTCACCAACTACAGCTGGTTGTATCACAAACATTGCTTCAATGTTGCAACAGACACAGGCAAAGAATAGAGAAGCTAAATAACTTAAGGAACTAGATTGACTTAATATCCTTTAAACTCAACTTGCCTGTATTTATGTATCAGGATTAATATGCACAGTTCTACATGTGATGTATGTTTTGCCAGAAAAAACACACAGATCTAAATTAACTGTAAAATACATACTAATCCTGTAACTGATTATTAAGACCATTTACTTATTCATTATGTTATAAAAAGATAAAGAAAGAGAAAAAAAGGATAGCTCTACAGTCAGGCTTCCAACAGGGTTATATCATTTGTGTAATCAATTCACATAATGGACCCAAACACTTTGTCCTATTATTGAGCAGGACCCTAAACTGACCTATAAATAGGTCAGCTATTTTTGTTTCTTGCATATTTGAATTCAAGTGATTGCATTAAGCAGGAAATGCCAGTTAATAAATCAACTAACACAGCAGTGTAAAATAAGAATCTCTTTTATAAAACCACACAAACATCAGTAGGTGGCATGGGCTAAGAGGGATCATAACTGTACCTTATGACATGTTGATTCTTGGCACACTCAACACAGGCATTCCTCAGACATCTGAAGCACTCTGCTATGAGCAGCAGGAAGGTGTCTAGATCTGCCAGTCCACAGGAGTCCTTACAGGTCTGCTCAATGGCACTTGAGGCGCTTGTCAAGATTTCCAGGACATTCCGAAATACACTTTCTTCTGCTGTTTGTCTGAAATACAAAAATTTGTGGTGAAGAAAAAAAAATTCACTCCTACCAAAAAGCCTATGACATTGACACTTCTTATTGTAAACCCAAAGATATTTCTGCAGCAATCTTTAACTATTCAGAGTATTTAACTACTCACAGTCTTTCTAGTAGAAAGAACAAAATACATCACATAATCCTTCCATCAGCCTTTTCAGAAAAAGGGCTGTAGGAGAGTTGTGTTACCTCAGTATTCCTTGTGATTTTTCAACAGCTCTTTGGAATTTTAATGTAAAGGGGAAAAAAAAAATTCTCCCTAATACATATAGATGGCAGGTTTATACATGACACTGCATGCTGCTTTAAGAGGAATTGCTTTAATTAATGAACACAGTTTATATGTCCAGCATTAGCTGTTTCTGAAGAATATGGTATCAGAAGCTCCAGCCTGCTGCAGATTTCCTCAGAGGGGGAAAGGTCACCGAGAAAGCTGGTAGCTGCATGAGCACCATTCAGAAGTGGGTGAATCACAGTCAAGGGAAAAAGCCAACTCTGTCCAACCTCAGCAGATAACCACCCAACACAGAAGGTACCAGGCCACTTCCTGGAGCACCCAGACCAAGGAAAAGAGCACTACCAAGCTGCATATATGCAGCATAAGCATAAGCCGTATGACTGGATGACAGCTGAGGCTGCTGCTCCATGACGATTCACCAGCCTCCCAGGACTGACACACACATCTACACATGATCTGCCACACAGAGATAAACAACATTTCCAAACTACAGCTATTTGTCTACACTGCCCTGCTTTTATGTCCACCAAAGAGATGACGGCAACACATGATAAATGTTGCTAACTCAGTTCTGATACCACATGCTGGTGGAGAGAAGCCACACCAGAGAGCGTTTATGGCACTGCTACAGGAAAGTTCAATACATTTGCTCATCCAATACTTCTGAACAGGGTCAGGAAAAGGAAATCCAGATGCAGCCTCCTTGAACTTTAAACAAACTTGCCATGTACTCAGGATCAAACAGAAGAAAGTGAGAAGAGAGGAAATGTAAAGTAGCATTAAATAAAATGTTCACACAGAAAACTCTTCCTAAAGGAGAATGAGAAAACCTCTTGATCAAACACTACTGGGTTATATAGTATTACCTGCATTCTGCTGCTCACTCAAATGCCTACACATTTGCACAATCAGAAATTCTACTTTCTCCTTTGTAAGTGATCATGCCTATAAATCAAACCATAGAATCACCAAGGCTGGAAAAGATCCTTTAAAGATTATCAAGTTCAACATTAACCAAACACTGCCAATCCACCTTAGCCCTAAGAATACCCTTAGACATGTCTGGGGGCTTTATTTCCCACCTCTGCTCCTGCCATGTTTTCTCACCTGCACTAGACAAAACTCTCTTAGTCTTTACTCACAGTTCACATTTTCCAAGTCCTGTATCAGAGTTGTTGCTCCAATAGTGACACTTTTATGCTAGGCTACATCTTATTGACAGTACAGTGACCCCAATGTAAAAGTCTGTCAGGGTGTGGAGGGGACTTACGAAGAAGGGAGAGTGTTGCAAAAAATACAACAACAAACACTATTATCTAAATTACCACGACATTAGGTTTCATGTCTCCAGGAAGTACATATTTTACTCTGCAACCTCACAGTTGATCAAGACCAATGTATTTACACACTCTCCATCTACACTGAAACATTAAAAAATCCACCACTGCATTACTGAGAATTACAGGGAAGAAGCTACATTTTACAGTGGTGCAGTACTGCAGGGAAAATACCAGTGGCACAAAAAAACAACGACCAAACACAGAGCTGGCCCTCAGTCATAAAGAAAAGTGGAGCTTACACAACCAAAACAAAGTTTGGAATTTGGTTTTGGTTTCAAGACCAAAGAAAATATATTCATGGAACTTGAATCTTCAACTTACAAGAGGCAGTGCAGCTCCTGCCACTTCATGATGTACCAAGAGAAGACTCAGTGGCTGACGTACCATGGTCCCCATAGGAAATGCAGTAGAGACAAGTTTTTCTAAATGTTAGAAGAGCTAAGGTGTGGTAAGGTAGTCCCCAGCCAGGCAGTGCTTTCTACATTGAGCAGAACCATTAGCTCTTCTGAGTTCTTAAAGTCTGACATTACTCTAAAATGGGACTACTCAGCCCACTGTAATTTCCTTCATATCAGCCTGTGCCTTTTGTTGGATTATCCCATGAAATCAATCATTTCCTGACCCAGTTGCAAAATACAGAACCCAGTGGTCACTGCAAGACATGCTACTGTACAACATCCACTTATTTAAATTGGTAAAAGAGAAATAAAAGAAACCAGAACTTTTGTGCGTATTTTTGTGACTCCACAGGTAAAAGGACACCTGACAGTTATTCTTGTGCTGAAAAAGTTCCACTCTCCTGGCAGAGCTATGCAGCATAACAGAACTTTTAGTCAGATCATGGATCAGAAGCATGCTGAGCTGCTGTGACAATTTTTCTTTTAAAATTAGATTGAAAGTGAAAAAAAAACAACTTAGAGTGCAGACATTTCCAGTAAAATACAAAGATGAAAACTTTGTGTGTCCTAATGGAGCAAGTGTGGGGTACAAAAGGAAGCATCCTCACTGTAAGTATGGAAGGAGATGCTGATTTTTTTACTGTACTGAAGAACTGAGCAGAGACAGAACTCCAAATCTAATCTCTTAAATTCTATGAAAGAAAATCCAGACTGCTCAAGCCAGATCATTCCAGGCAGAAATCAAATCTCAAAGCCAAACAAGCAATGAAAAGGTACTCTGAATGAACACGGACTGACTTAAATGTTGTTTGATAAAGCAGGATTCTGGTCTGAGAAAATTTACATGTCACTCTTGTACCTAAGCATTCAAACAGCACTGCAAATTGAGTGTGTACTACAATGGAATTTTAATGAAAACTGCCCTGAATAAAAGAAATCCTCAAATTAGCAAGAATGGCAGAAAATATTTAGCTGATATTAAGAAACCAGCCAAGACTGACTTGAGAAAACTGTTCCACAGCAATGCTTACTAGCAGTTTAAAAAAAAATAATCTTTTATCAGCAGTACAACAAAGATTCTCATACAAAGTAGCAGCTATAAATATTTAAAATGTATTTTTGAATTGGAAAATATTTTCCTTCCAGAATCTTTTCCCTAGTTTTTAATTTATAAAACTACCAAAGAGCCTCCTAAGTGGATTTTAGATTCAAAAGATTTTTTTAGATTACCTTGCATTGTAAGCAGGCCTTGAAATCCATTCAGAACTGCTTTGTGGATATTCCACAAACTTCTGTTTCCTGTGTCTAGTTGCCTAACACAGCAGCTCCACAAGTTGTTATTGCTACCTGTCCTTCATTTCCACATCAAGTTCTGCAGGAATACAAAAGAAGGCAGAGGCAAAGGGTATAGCGGCTCAGCTCTCAGACAAGACATGCAAATTTGTTAAGTCAAAACAAAAAGTCAGAATTCCTGTACCCAGGCCAAAAGGAAGATTACTGTTACTCCTTTTAAGGCCTGTTTTATTGTTAGAAACTCTACAAGATACCACTCTAGCAAACATGCAGTTAAAAATAGTAATGAAACTGTGTTCAAAAGACTAGGGCTCCAAAAAAATCACTAAATTAGTCAGGAACTACGCGAACAAATCCACAAATTTACAAGTCTGTATTTCCACTCTAAGTTTTAGGTACTTACACAACTCCATTCCTGTAAGCAGAGTCCCTAAAAAGCATTTAAAGTACTTATTCTCATAACATTCCCAGGAACAAAATAAAGTCATTTTCTTCTTTGTGTAGCTTAGTAAAGGAAGCATAAATAAATCACCTAAAAAGCACTGGAAGCCTCAAGTTAATCTCAAAACCAAATTCAAGTCTCCCAAATTCCACATCATGGTCTCACAGTAGGGGCATTGTTGCCTCAACTTAGTTCCTTCTGAGTTACAGAATACCAAAACTTGCATTTTTAATGTATTTTGTTTCCACAAACACTGAACAGTGATAGAATAACAAAAGAATTGTCACTAAATATCACACCTTCAAACACAAAACATCCATTGGCTTGTGTCTGTCACTGAACAGCACCAGCAATAGGATTTGCCAGAGCTGGCAAATTTTCTGCCAGAGCTGCTCCTAGACCTATTCTGCCATGCCCTATGGGACGTAAGGTAATGCTACAGCTTTGTCCTTCTGGAAGAGCAACTGCAGTGTCTCTCTTTCAGCCCACCTGCACCCACAAAACTTGGCTGTTTTGGGAATATCTACTCTTCTTTCAAACACAGTGGCAGAGGCTTCAGGGAGCAAGACAGAAAAAGCATCAGCCTATAAGCCAAAAATCTGTACAGGTCCTCCCTTCTTTCCCAAGAAGCTGAGATGAACACCAGAGCAAGGTCTCCTAGGTCTCTTGCACTCACAGGCATCACAAAAAAATATCTGTAAGTACATCTTCCCCCTTCACCCCTTGATTTTTAAATGTGGATTTGAAAAATAAAACCACACTGGGAATTTAAACAATCAAACCACCAGCAGGATTTTACACCAAACTTAAGTCTGATTTCTTTATTCTCAGGTGTCAAGAATTTCAAACTACTGTTAGGAGTGAGCACAAGCTGTACCTTCTCCCTCCTTCCAGGAAGAGAAAAACCCATTCCTCTAACCCAAATCTCCCAGCTGAACCTCTGCAAGCCCAGCTTCTGCCAAAGCCAACTACACAGCACTCTGTGGTACTGCAGAGATCTCCCTGACCTTACAGGCACTGCTCCATACCACTCCCCTGTTTCTCTACTACCCCCATTCTCTTTACTCATCTTAAAACCTACTGAGGAGTATCCAATCTTTCCTCCCAGTGAAGCCGGTGCAGCCCATCCTGCCCCACAGTGTACGCCCTCTGTCCCTAAGGCACCCAGTCACCACCCTCATCGCAAATCTTGGGCATCACGTGGGAATGGGACTGTCACCCAGCAAGGCCTTGCACAGGCAGATCTCACCCACTTCTGGACACCCTGCAGGGCTTCCATGTTTTTTTGCCCCAGTGCAGCTACTCCCACAACTGCATCCCATCTAATGTGCCTGCCCACAAAGGCACCACAAGCCTCAGAAGTGGCCCATGAGGTTCAACAAGACCAAGTGCTGGTGCTGCACCCAGGTCAGGAAAATCCCTGGGGATCAACCAAGGCTAGAGATGAAAGATGGACCAGCCCGGGAGAAGGACTTGGGGGTGCTGGTGGTGAGAACTGGACATGCCGCAGGCACGTGCGCTGGGACCCAGATCCCTCCTCTGCTGCACTGAGCCCCCAGCATGGACAGCAGGGGAGGGGAGGTTCTGTCCTTCTGCCCCGTTCAGGACAGAGCCACCTGCAGAGCTGCCTTGAGCTCTGGGGTCCTACCACAGGAAGGACGTGGAGCTGTTGGGAGAGAATTCAGAGGCACCAAGTTGTTTAGACAGATGGAGCAGACCTGCTCCTCAGAAAGGCTGGGAGACTTGGGAGTGCTCAGCCTGGAGAAAAGCAGCTTTGGGCTGACCAAACTGATACCTTCCAGCACCTGAAGGGAGCCTACAAGGGAGACAGAGGTTATTTACACCAGCCTGAATTGACAGAACAAGAGGGAATACCTTCAGCCTTATAGAGCAGGTTTAGATTAAATGTTAGGAAGAAATTTTTCCTGTGAGGGTAGTGAGGCTCTGGCACAGGTTGCCCAGAGAAGCTGTGGCTGCCCCATCCCTGGAAATGTCCAAGGCCAGCCCGGACGGGGCTTGGAGCAACCTGGTCTAACGGAAGGTATTCTTGCCCAGAGCAAGGGCAGGATGGGATGAGTTTCTATGTCCCTCCGACCCAAGCCATTCTGTATCTCTAGGATATTTTAAGCTACCCACGACTAAGAAACAAACACCTTTCCTCCATGCTACAGGCACAAGGACTGATCACACTGCACTCCTCGTGGAACCCGTGGGGCAGGACAGGAGAAGGGACAGATCACCCCCACACACACAAACACAGCCCCAGGAGAAGGCTGGGGGCGCAAAAGCTCCCCAGAAGCGACATGATCCACACCCCTATGGGGGCACTGAGAGCCCCTTCTCCAGCCCGCAACCGACTCCACGAGGGGCAGGACCACGCTAGGAGCCGAGACGAGTCCTGCCCAACATCCGCCGGCACCGCCGCTCCCTTGCTCCTCACTACCTGGGCTGCGCCTCCCGGAACAGAGCCGACAGCGCCCGCACGCTCTCCAGGCAGGCCGCGGGCAGCGCTCCCGCCGCCGCCATCGCCCGGCCCGCCCCCGCCGCGCGGAAATGGCGGCGGGGCCGCCCCGCCCGCCAGGCGGGGCTGCGCGGGGCCGACGGCAAAATGGCCGCTCTCCTGAGTGACGCGGTGCTTTTTCGTGTCTTGTTCCTTACCGGCCGCTTGCCTTTCCCTTGTTTTTCCTTTCCTCCTCCTTTTCCCTGTAGCAAGCTCATCGCGCCGGCGGTTCCCATCACGCAGCTGCTGCTGCGCGACCGACACCTCGGCCCGTGTCCTCTTGGAGATACCCGTCTCAAAGCAAATATTAAATGAGTATAAAAATACGTAAATTTCCGGAATAAATATTTCATCCTTAATATCCTAATTGTATAAAGGTCGCCCAGCTTATGGCAGGGGTGTGAAACTAGACGATTGCTAAGGTCCCTCCCCGTCCAAGCACTTCTGTGATTCTGTGAAGTAAATACTACCTTGCTCCAGGTTTTAAAATATCTTTAAATTAAATGTTACATTTTTAGTATTTATTTTCTGGAAATATCGTTCAGCATTTTCTGGACATATATGAAAAGTTTATGTGTGTGGGTGGGAAATCGGCTTCCAAAGGATGAGAAGACTAATTGTGACCAAACACTATCCAAAGCTTTATTAGACAAGCATCATCAAATCACAGAATGGTTTGGGTTGGAAGCCCAATAAAAACCATAAAGCCCATCCAGTGCCACCTCCTGCCTTGAGCAGGGACACCTTCCACTATCCCAGGTTGCTCTCAGCCCCATCCAACCTGCCCTTGGACACTTCCAGGGATGGAGCAGCCACAGCTTCCCTGGGCACCCTCTGCCAGGGCCTCACCACCCTCACAGGAAAGACACTCTTAGAGCTCAGCCATCCAGCCAATTCTTATATAGATTATAAAATTTAGTATTTTTTTCCATTACTCACAGATGCTGTGTATCTTAAGCTCATCTGATCAACCTAATTTTGTAAACAACAGGCAGATTCCTTAAAGATGCAGCTTTTCCCCCAGAGTTTACAGTCTAAATAACATTCTTCTTAGCACAGCTTTAGAGCACTACAAGAAAGGAAACAATCCAACTAGAGCTAACTGCATCTGAAAATAAAATTATGCAGAACTTATTTTTAAGAATTCTCCATCAAATTAAGGGGTAGACTATACTCTTGAGGCAGGAGTGTTTCAAGCTGTAAACAGAGAAGGACCTGTCTTAGCTAAGATTCTGGAAGGCAATTGCTCCACTCCAGAAAATATTGGCTCTGCAGGAGGCAAAGCAGGTTAAATCCTATCTCAAATGTTGCGAGAGGGCCGCTTGTTCTAATCACAGTATGTATATTGACTGTGCCCATTTTTTTATTTGGGGCAACTTCCATCAGAAGATAAAATTTGGGCTCTGGAAAAAGTTACTTTACAGTAAAGAAGCAAATCCTGCGGCATAAATATTTTATATATTTCCGGAATAAATACTAGTTTTCTGACTCTTATTTTGGGCCTGCGTTATATTAAGTATGACTTAGCCCACCCCACACAGCTTTGAAGCTGTAGACCAAAAGCATTTATTTTTGTTCTGTTATTTTATAGGATCTAGTGAAATTGATCAATGCACTTGGAAAAATGCTTTTCATTAGCTTCTGTTGCTAAATCTGTGAAGCACATCCTGCTATCATGCACTCAGTTTCCTGCTTACACTGGGAAAATTATACAGGCATTCCTTTCCTTGCCAAGGAATTCTGGACACCTCTACTAAGATGAGGAAGAGCAGATCTCAGAGGAGGTAGCACCATCTTTTTAAACACCAAAGGTAAAACAGAATGCATATGAAATGGATACTGCAGATTGTCTCAAACCCAAGAATAACTATTGTAACCTGAAGAGTTTATTTGGCTTCAGGTGAGATGTTACACACGTGTCTGAAAGCCATAAAAGAGCAGTTACATTTGATGTTGAGATTTATGTGTCACTCGTTTCTTATGTAATATCATAAACAAATATAATTGTTTATAAAAAAGAAATCCCTCCATCTGGAAAATAACCCACAAAGCCTCAGAGGAGATGTTCAAAGCCCTTGCATTTTGTCCTGGAAACAAATTATGTCTTCTGAGAAGCAGATGCAGATGAAATGTTGTCAGCTGTGCAGGTGTCAGGCTCCAAGTCATTGCAAGGACTCTTACCTCATTTTTTAGATGCAGTCCAGTTTCTAGAGGCAATGAGGAATTTTGGGACTGTCATTCGCCCTTCACAAAGATTTTATGCCACGTTTGCATGGAGTGTTTTTGTTGGAATCAGCATTATCCTCATCATATTAGTCAATGGCATAAGCATATGGAAAGACACTGTCCTTGCCCTCATCAGCTGGATGAAAGGGATGCTACTTAACATATCTGGTACCCAAAGTCTAGTTCCCTGGTAGCTTGGGGAATTTCATGGTACATGAATTTCATCTCATTTCTGTACCATGTACCAGTTGATTTATAATATGTAGAATTTAGAGTCGGGGTTTTGTCTGGTACAGAAGGAAATGCAGCTGAATTGTAAGTAGAATAGAGCTGAATTCAAGGAGGTTTTGTGTATGTTAACTTGTGTCATCCTGCAGTTTTCCCATGCTACGAGGCACCAGGGAGAGGCCTCCTTCTGTTTAGAAATTTATTCTTATGGATAGAGAACATCCCTGTTACAGAGTTAGCACAAATTTGGATAAAACTAAACCTTAAAAAAGTCACTGATTTTTCCTCTTCTTGAGTGTCAGGTGATGCCCCATCCCTGGAAGTGTTCAAGGTCAGGTTGGACAGGGCTTGGAGCAACCTGTTCTAGTAGAAGGTGCTCCTGTCCAAGGCAGGGGAGTGGAATGAGATGCTCTTTAAGGTCCTTTCCAACCCAAACCACTCCATAATTTTATGATTGAGAGTAATATATAATTTAACACCGCTGTAAGGAAAAAAAAATGTTTACCACAGTTTAATTTCCGTAGGAAAGGACAGGATGCCCAAGGGCCTACACAAAGCAGGGAAGGACATCTCTCTCCACAGGCAGGCTGCCCTTGACACCAGTCATGAAGCTGAAGGAAAAATGATGGATGTGGGGAAAGGGGGCAGTAAGCAATGAGCTTGTAGAAATGCTGCATAGAGACAACATATCTGAAAAAAGTTCCAAGGATCTTATTTAAGGTTTTGTGGTAAAGAAGGATTCTTGAGGAGGACTGTGAAGGTGGGAGCATGCAGCTACTGGTCTCCTATTGTGACCTTTTCCACTATCCAGTGTTACTTTAAGTCCTAGAAGCCAGTGTGAAAATGCTCCCACAAGCAGTGGAGTGGGAGCTAGATTTGACAGTTGTGCCATATAATGTAGATTTCCCATACAAATACAATCAAATCTCATCTCTCATGTGAAAATCCTGGATTTTCTTGGTTTTCATTGCAGCAACAGTCAATCACCTCTGTGCTCTATGCTGAGCTCACCTCACCTCAGGCTTTTGTGCTTCCGTGGGGTCACTCTGTGGCACAGGGTGCAGGGAGTTCAAGTAGACTCATTGCTTTTCCACAGTGTGGAGTCACTCTTCACATGCACATTAAACCTGCTGGGATTGCTCTGTATTTACAGAGCTCTACATGGGAAACTCACCTTTTGGGGACTGCGGGAGCCACTGGTTAGCATTTGTGAGCAAAGTCTTACAAAATCCTGTGTACAGTCCTGGAAATGTTATCTGCCTTCTGTTGCTTGGGAAATGTAATTAATTTGCTAAGCTTGGAGGCCAGCCTGGCTCCTTCAGACGTCTCACAAGGATGCTGTTTGACGCTGCCCACCGCGGCCTGTCACACCTGGGCTAGCTCTGCTCTGCTCACTGGCCGCTGGCAGCGCCAGCAGTGGGGAATGGTCTGGGAGCTGTTTTCCCCAGACCGAACCTTCAGAGCCTTTCCGCCACTCAAGGCTTTGCGGATCTTAGCGTCGTGGGCTTCGGCGAGGAGATGGAGGAGACCCAGAGTCCAAGCAGCTTTCCAGGAACAGGATTTATTAAGGGAAAGGAGCGGTGACAGGACGAGGGCTGGAAAGGCGCACAGGGACCCAAGGACTCTGAGCACTGAGCACTTCTGTGCAATTCAATTTAAAGGAAGGTGGGTACAAACGCAGGAACCAATGAAAACACAGCTTGAGAGGAGTCAAAGAGTCAAAGGAGGGGTTTACAATATCTGGAACCAATAGGAGGAATACATGGGAGGGACGGCAGCCGCAATACCAATGGGGCTTCGAGTAAGGGATGAATGGCAGGGAACATGCTGGAACAGAGGGTTGGGTTTACTTTGACCGACAGGGACTAGGGGCTGGCTAAAGGTGATGGACAAGGAAGGTTCAGGAAAAAGGGGAGGGGTTTACAAAACTGACAAGTGGGTAAAACCATTACAAATCATAGGGGGATAACAGCAGGAACAAACCATTCAAATTAACAACCAGAACAAACTAAACAGACTGCAACACCTCCCCCTTTCTTTTTTAGAAGGAGGAGGTTGCATTGGCAGGAGGTGCAAAGGGCTCAGTGAACCAGTCTTGGGGCACGGGGAGGGAGGAGGTGAAGAGGAGAGAGGAGAAGGTGTGCTGACAACGTTGATTTGAGGGGAGGGGGATACAAGGTGCATAACCGATTGAACTGAACATCTCTTTAAAACCGCAAATGCTACTAAAATGATGAAAATGACAAAAACAATCCATAAAACAGTCTTTAAAATGGATGAGAGCCATCCTGACAGTCCCCAGCTGGACAAGATGTTGGTGGCCCAGTCTTCGTGCTCTTGTTTTATTTGGTGGACCATGCCTCTCATTTGGTCGATGGTCTGGCATATGCTGGGGCTCTTAGATGTTAGGTTGAGGCAGCAGAGCCCCTTGAACTCCCTGCAGTCATGATTGTGCAGGAGCAACAGGAAATCTATGGCCGCCCGATTTTGGAGGGTGGCCTGCCTGGTTATTTCCTCATCTTCGAGGAGGTCGCTTAGCGCAGCTGATGTTAAGTTGGCCTGTTTCACTACCCAGCACTCAAATTTGCCTAATTCACCGAGGGCTTGAGCAGCGGCTAACCAAGGTAAAAAAAACTGACACTGCCACCCGTTTTAGCTTGCTCCAATGGAAAATTTCAGAGTCGCAGTCTGGATTTAAGTCATCCAGGCTGCGCTTCTTAATAACCGAATTATTCTTTTGACTCCAGTTTTCAATTTGGGTTGTGTTGGGCGAAAACAGGGACAGCCGGCCCAATGTGCACGGCCCTCTGAGCAGGCGAGAGGGGATGCCTGCCCATGCCCGATCTCCACAAATTAAAAACAAACCTTTGGGTAACCGAAGAGGGGTAGGATTGAGGGCATCTTTACATGTGCGATGTTTTGGCACCACCTTGCCGCCTGGAATTGTCGGTTTACTTGCACCACTTTCGGGTATGGGGCAGGGTCAGAGGGATAATAACGGAAATGAACACAGAATGACGCCGGGGAGGAATCTAGGAGATCGAATTCCTGGGGCTCATTGGTCGCCCGCTCCAGTGTGGCCTGCCAGTCTCTCCAGAGAAGGAAGGGGTTCTTGACAGGCCATTTGACTTTGTAAGATGGAACTGAGCGGACGATACGCTGAGCCGGCCTCCCCTGGTTGGCGTCCTGAACTAAGGCGGTAAGGGAGTCGGAGAACTCTTCAGGTTTTAAAGGGATCCCCACCAGGCATGTTGTCGTTGGGTTTCCCGTTGCTCCGGTGGAGAGGCACAGCTCGTCACGCTGCAGGGACTTCGCCAGCATGACCCACATGTTTTGCTTTGGCTGAGGCACAATCCACCCTTTCATCTGGGTCACCACCAATATCACACCGAAGATGATCCTGGCGACGCTTGGGGCTGCCATGTCTTCAGGGATGGCTTTTTCTAAAACAAAACAAGCACACACAAAACATAACTGAAAGGTAAGTTGACATAATAAAAAGGTTTAGGGTTGTTTCCTCCTCCTCCTCGGGTCGGGCGTGGCTCATCCGGACACGACGGCGTCAGCAACCTCGACCCCATCTGGTGGCCTGCTCGGATGTTTAGGGACGTAAGGCTTCACCCATCTTTGTGGGATCCACCTTAGTCCCTGGGGCGAGGACACGCAAGCGTACCCACGCCCCCAGCTCACTAGATCAAAAGGACCCATGATTTTCTGGGTCTCAGGGTCTCGGACCAGCACTGGAGGGCAATGTTGCAGCCGGTAGCTGCTGGCAGTCTGGAAGTGCCGGGTCACTGGAGGGTTGGGATTCTGATCCGAACAAATTAGAAAGTTCAGTGTGTAAAGGGCCTTGCACAACCGTTCTTGTGGTGTGCAGCCCTTCACAGTCTCCCTTTGGTGGAAAAGGACACGCTTGAGTGACTGATGGGCTTGCTCAACAATCGCTTGGCCTGTGGGGGAGTGTGGGATGCCTCTTTTATGTTCCACTCCCCACTCTTGCAGGAATTCCTCCAGCTTCCTGGAGGTGTATGCTGGGCCATTGTCTGTTTTTATTTCTTTGGGGACTCCCAGTATAGAGAAAGCTTGCATGAGGTGTTTGCAAACATGCTCGGCTCCCTCCCCCGTGTGGGCAGAAGCGAAGACCGCACCCGAGAAGGTATCGATGGAAAGGTGTACGAAGCAGAACCTGCCGAATTCAGGGACGTGTGTCACGTCCATCTGCCACACCTCGCAGCTCCCCAGGCCTCGAGGGTTGACCCCCGATCCTAGGGAGGGCATGGCGGTAGGCTGACAGTGTGGGCATGTGGCCACAATGGCTCTAGCCTGGTCTCGCCTCAGGTGGAACTGGCGGACCAGCCCAGGCACATTCTGGTGGAACATCTGATGACTCAGCTTGGCTTGCTGGAACACGTCAGGGAGCTGAGCCATTGAAACTGGGGTAGCGAGGGAATCCGCTATTCTATTCCCCTCTGCTACCGGGCCAGGGAGCTCCGTGTGCGACCTCACATGCATTACGAAGAAAGGCTGCTTTCTGTGGGAAACAGTATAAATTAGTTTAGAAAGCAGCTCAAACAGTTTAGGATTGGAGACCTCCTTGAGAGCTACATGTTCAGCTCTCGCAACCACCCCCGCTACATAGGCCGAATCTGTAACCAAATTGAAAGGTTCAGAAAACCTCTCAAAGGCTCTAACGACTGCATCCAACTCAGCATCTTGTGGAGATCCTTCCACGTATTTAACATCAGTTTCCCACTGCTGAGTCTGAGGATCTTGCCAAGTCACTACTGACTTGTGAGAGGCTCCGGATGCGTCTGTAAAAACAGAGCTTTGAGAGGCTTTCTGCTCCCAACTTCTCTCGGAATTATATTAAATTTTGCATTGAAGAATTTATGTGCAGGGGCGTGGACCGAAACTTGCCCACAGTAACTATCCAGGGCAATCTGGAGGATCTCGTTCTCCTGTAATAGCTGATTGAACATCTCCTTTGTCAGCTTATCTGGGGACGCTTTGTCCCGAGACAAACTAACAGGCACCCGAATGCACGAAAAGTCACACCCAGCCATCTCCCGAAGCCTAGCCCGAGCTCTCCTGATGAGCTGAGCCATCAACTCCTGTGGCCGGGTGACACTCTTGGACCGCTGGTGGCTCAGGAAAATCCACTCTATAATTAAGAGCGGGTCCCTTGAGCTTTGGTCCCATTGGAAGATGAGCCCACACAGGTGTGGCAGTCTTCCCAACACAATAAATTCGAAGGGCAGGGCTGGTTCGTACCAAAGCACTTGTCTTTCGACTAAGGCATCTTGTACCTTCTCCAGGGCTTTCCTCGCCTCTGGGGTCAGGGTCCTGGGAGAACTTAGCTCCTTCTCCCCCTTCAAAAGTATGAAGAGGGGGGCTAGGTCTTCAGTGGTAAGTCCCAGCCAAGGCCTGACCCAGTTCAAAGTCCCACACAGCGAATGGAGGTCTGCCAAAGTTTTCGGATTGCTGTTAATAGCCAATTTTTGAGGCACAATGGTCCTCTCAGCAATCCGTAGACCCAGATACCTCCAGGATGGCATCCTTTGAACTTTATCCTCCTGGAGCTGAAAACCTGCAGATGTTAAAACTTTAACCACTAGGTCAAGAGATCGTGTAAGTAGATCGTCTCGGGGGGCACACACTAGGACATCATCCATGTAGTGATGGATGATGACCTCCCCCATTTCGGCGCATACAGGAGACAGCAATGAGGAGACATACCACTGGCAGATAGTCGGCGAGTTCTTCATGCCCTGGGGCAATACCCGCCAGTGGAATCTCCTCATTGGGGCTTCTCGGTTAAGGGTGGGCACCGAGAAGGCAAACCGTGGGGCATCTTCAGGGTGTAGAGGAATTAGAAAGAAACAATCTTTGATGTCAATTATAGCCAGATTCCAATTTTGGGGGAGCATGGTTGGGGTAGGCATCCCTGGTTGAAGGGGCCCCATGTCTACAATGATTTTATTTATCGCACGAAGATCGTGGAGGAGTCGCCACTTGTCCTTCCCCGGCTTACGGATGACAAAAACCGGAGAATTCCAAGGACGCGTTGTTTCTACGATGTTGCCTTTCGCCAATTGCTCCTCCACGAGCTCGTTGAGCGCCCTTAATTTATCCCTTCTGAGCGGCCACTGATCAATCCAGACCACTTCATCTGTGATCCAATCCAGCTTCTGGAAGGGGCGCTCCACAGTGGCCGCCACTAAAAATCCCGAGGGGTTTTCGGGATTTCAATTCTTACCCCCCATTGGGACATGAGGTCCCTCCCCCACAAGGGAACCTGGAAGTCTGCAACGAATGGGCACAAATTTGCTAATTGCCCATCCGGCCCTGTAATTTGCACCACGCTCTTTGATACTTGAGCCAATTGGGTGCCCCCTATACCCTGTATTTTTCCTGCCACAGGTTGCAACTCCCAATGTGACAGCCATCTCCTTTCGGGGATGATCATCACATCCGCCCCTGTGTCAAGCAGACCCTTCATGTTCACAAATTCCGCACCCTGCTTGACGCTGCAGTCTATGATAGGCTTATCCTCACCCACCACTTCTGCCCAGTAGACGCCTGGTGCGTGGTCGTCTACTGGAATTCTTTCAGGCACTGGAATAACCTGGGCAATAATTTGCCCCTTTGGCAAAAAGTATGGTGGGTGGGTGCAGTGCGCCAGGAGAATGAGGTTCTCCGGACCACCTGGGAAGGTAATCGGAGAAATCTCAATCTCCGGGGGTGTGTATTTAATGTCTCTGATGGTGATAAACTTACAGTCGTGTCCGGTTTCCACTTGATTCCCCTCCAGTGGGTCCACAGCTACCACTGTCCAGTGCTGGGACCGGAAGAGGATGTCTTTGATGGTAATGAGATGTCGCGTCCGGGATATCTGCCATGTCCTGTGTTGAACCACCCCCCCCGCCCCCGCGATACCTGCCCCATTTTTTGCATCGCGCGGGGCAGGTTCGCGCCACGCTCCTAGTTTTTTTTATTAGATGCTCCCTCATGTGCCCTCTCCCCTGAACCATTCCCCATAGGCCCCTGGCGAGGGTGGTTGACAGGACAGTTCCTCGCCATGTGGCCCAGCTGTCCGCATCGGTAGCACTGCATGGTTCTAGCCAGTGGAATGACGAGGTGCCCCGACGGGTGCTGGGTCACTGCTGCTGTTGTTGGTGGTCTTCTGGCCGCCTGTGGTGGTGGTGGCACCCTGGACACCCCCACTAATGGAACTTTCTTCTCGCATGCATCAATGAGGATGTCCAAGGTTGGCGGTGGATATAAAAGCAGGCTGAAAATAACTTGTTTACAGATGTCATTGCAGTTTGCTTTTGCCGTTTCTAGGATAAGCTGCTCTTGCAGCTCAGGTCTATCAACCTGTCTCTCTATCTGCTCCTGCAGCCGGTTAACAAATATAGTAAAGGGCTCATTGGGGGACTGTTTAATATTTGACAAATTGGTCAGGGGTTCCCCCCCCGGCAAGATGTTAAATGCCTTTTCCGCGGCCTCCGTTATCTTAATCAAGACAGGCCGGGGTAAAACCCTGGCCTGTTCTTCCGGCTTCCCCCAATTCCCCTCACCACACAGGTGATCTATCGAGGGGGTTTTCGTCCACGTCAGCCGCGAACTCCTCGCTGTGCAATAGCTCAGGAAGGATGGCCTCCAACGACTTCTTCCACCTCTGTTTCCACAGCCTATAGTCAGCTGGGGAAAGGAGGCAGGCAAAGAAATCTTTTAAGTCGTGGGGAACCATCTTGTTTGCAGAGAAGGTGGCTCTTAATAAGCCCTTAAAGTATTCACTTCTCCTGCCGAACTCTTTCTGAGCTTTGCACAGCTCCCTCTTCGTCTGGAAGGAGAAGGGCTCCCATTCTCGGTACCTCCCTCCCCTTCCTCTAAAACTGACCGGTGCAGCAAAGGGAATAACAACCTGTTCCGGGTTCTGGTCCCCAGGTCTGTCACTTCCAGTTCCCGAAGCGTGGGAACCGGATGGAGAGGCATGGGAACCGGGAGGAGGGGCGTGGGAACCGGAAGGAGGGGCGTGGGAACTGGAAGCCAGAAGAGGCGGGGCTGGAGGACCAACTGAGGAGGAGGGTTGGAGGGAGGAGCAGCGGCCGGAAGGGGTGGGGTTTTGGGATGTAACACTTTGGGGATACACCCCCGAGGAGGAGGGCCAACTCAAGGAAAAGTGAGAGGAGTCAGGGTAGGCTGGAAGGGAGGGGCTAGGGAGGAAGGGGTTGGTCGTTGAAGGAAGGAAGGGGTTCTGGGAAGAAGGAGCACAAGGGAGGAGTCCGACCATGCAGTCCCCGCCATCTTGTGTCCTTCGGGGGCCATTTTGAGGATCGGGTAAAGGGTTAGGGGACATAGGGGAACACTGGGAATAAAGAAACATAGAGGAACTTGGGTTCTGGGGAAATAACTGGGGATCAACAACTTTATTTAACAAGGGAAGCTTTCAACTTTGGGTTATTAACTGGGGAAGTAGGAGAATGGATAAGAGCTGTGGCAGCTTGGCCAGGGCTGCCAGGGCAAGGGTTCTGAGTGAGACGTGGGGAGCCAGGGAGACTACTGCCGCGATTGGAGCGTTAGATGGGTTGCCCCGCAGGTTTCCTCCAACTTGGGATCAGGAGTAGAGGAACATGGGGATGGGGAAACTGGGGAAACTGAGGAAGGCTGCGTTGGTTCTCTCTGCACTCCCCTCTTTTCAATTAAAGCAGTCCAAATTAGAATAAAAAGCGGGACTAATTTAGCTGCCGTCTTGTCCCCTTGGTTTACTAAGGCAGTTAATTTGGACCTGACCAAATTCCAAAACGAAACCGAAGAAATGTTTTCGGGGGACACTTGGGGAAAGTGCAGGAAGAGCCAATGCACAAGCCTCTTCACCAACCCACGTGAAAACCTTTTCTTCCCACCCTCAAGGATTCCCACGACTTGGAGAAAAATCCCCCTCTGCGGAGCTGACAATCGCGCACCCATTTTTCACACCCCCGGCTCTGCAGTCTCACCACCCCCCAACGGCAAACGAGAACTTAAAGAACTAAAAATAAGGGTCTGGACCCGAATCACAACACCTCCCCCCAGGGGAGTGACACCACACAAAGGGGCTCACACACACGCCCCCCCCCCTTTCCCCCACCGGGGAAAACTTACCGGGTCCAGACACTGGCCGTGGGAGATGTCCAAAGCCCCAGGAGCAGTCCCTTGTGCGCAGAGAGATTGTTGCTCCTTCCCCTGGGAGCGCTGCCAGACAAAAACCGGCCTGCTGCAACCGGGGTAGCTGCCGCCCAAAAGTCTTTACATCCCACAAAATCAACTCCTCTGGGGGTCTCCTCGCGCTGAAGAGGCCCCACGTTGGGCGCCAGCTGACGCTGCCCGCCGCGGCCTGTCACACCTGGGCTAGCTCTACTCACTGGCCGCTGGCAGCGCCAGGAGTGGGGAACGGTCTGGGAGCTGTTTTCCCCAGACCGAACCTTCAGAGCCTTTCCGCCACTCAAGGCTCTGCGGATCTTAGCGCTGTGGGCTTCGGCAAGGAGATGGAGGAGACCCAGAGTCCAAGCAGCTTTCCAGGAACAGGATTTATTAAGGGAAAGGAGCGGTGACAGGACGAGGGCTAGAAAGGCGCACAGGGACTGGAGGACTCTGAGCACTGAGCACTTTTGTGCAATTCAATTTAAAGGAAGGAGGGTACAAACTCAGGAACCAATGAAAACACAGCTTGGGAGGAGTCAAAGAGTCAAAGGAGGGGTTTACAATATCTGGAACCAATGGGAGGAATACATGGGAGGGACGGCAGCCGCAATACCAATGGGGCTTCGAGTAAGGGATGAATGGCAGGGAACATGCTGGAACAGAGGGCTGGGTTTACTTTGACCGACAGGGACTAGGGGCTGGCTAAAGGTGATGGACAAGGAAGGTTCAGGAAAAAGGGGAGGGGTTTACAAAACTGACAAGTGGGTAAAACCATTACAAATCATAGGGGGATAACAGCAGGAACAAACAACCAGAACAAACTAAACAGACTGCAACAGCTGTTGGAGAGATGGGAATACTTTCTGAAATTGTATCTCATTCCCAGAAAATAGAAATAAATATCCCTACTAAGGAGCAGAAATAGCTGAAAAGCTCCCCACCACCTGGTTGCTCTCAGAGAGTAAAGAGGCACGTGCTTGAATATTTTTGAGGAACTCACCAGTTATATAGTCTTACTGAAGAGATGTCTCAAGCCAATGAATGGAGGAGCAAAGGGAAATGCCCACGAGGAGTCCCACATTACTTGGCATTGCTCCCATTTGCCAGCATTAGTGTACCTTATCAATTCTGAGAATTTTGCTGCAGGGAAAAAACAAGGCCTAAAAGAATGAAGAACAAGAAAAACCTATATAGTGATTCAGAGTATCTCCTATTTTGTGTTACCGCTGGTGCTTGGAATTGGAGAATTGTAGCTGTGATCCTGACCATGCTTCATACTAAGAAATAGAGATTAAACCCCTCCAGCTCTGTCAAAAGCCTGACATCTAGTGGTTGTAAAATACTGGGCAGCAGAACTCGGCCTAAAACCATCTGACTGTGGAATTTGTATTATTCACTGCTGGTGTAGAGTCCACTTGTTAATTCCATCTGTGAAATATGAGTTAGTCTATTCATCTTCATTGTACACTAAAGTCACAGGATACATGTCTCTTCCAGCTCAGGATAATTTATGATTCTAAATCACAGTAACCTAAGCCTTTAGAAGGTTTTCCGTATGTACACTTGGCAGCAGATAAGCTTTGTAAGGGGAGAGCAATAGGCCTGGGATTGGTATCTTCATGTTAGGAGATAAATACCTATGATGTTTGCTTTTGTAGAATTTATGGAAGCCATTCTAATGTCATCTTAAGAAATATTATTTGAGAAGATGCTACTGGTAACTAGAAGTTGCTACATACATTATCTATTTATCTCTAAGAAGAAAATATATACAGTTATATAGAGAGTTGCTAGACTGACGGAACTGAGAAATAAATGGTTAAACTTCAGTTCTCCAGAATCTTTTTGTTCAGATCTTTTCAATTTTTGCAGCTATAAGAAAAGCTTCAATACTTACAAGAAAAAGTTACTGAAAATTGTGAGCATTCATTTTGATATAATGCTATGAAGCTTGTGAAGTTGTAGTTAAAAATCTCAGAATTTATGTTCTTAGAATTTCTCTATCCTAGCTTAATACTGGTTGAAATAAACATGCAACCTAAACTTTAATAAAAAGTAACAAATATTGCTATTAAAAAACATCATAATAGATGTTATTTCATAAGGTTCAGATATAAGGATATTTTGTTACCTTTTAATTTCAAAACCTTAACCCATTGAAGAAATATCTGATGAAACCTCTCTGTCATACCTGTGGATCTGAAAAAAAGAAAATTAAGTTTCTTTTAAACCAGTATGTAAAGTCTGTCCAACACCATTTGTCTAATTATGAATCTGAAGAGAAGCTTTGATCCATTCCTGTTTTAAATGTCTTTTTCCACAAGGTCATATTATTAGACTAAAGTAATAGGTTACTATTTTTTTTAAACTAACATCTTTCTTAAGAAGACACAAATATAAGTTAAGTTTGATAGTTTCCTTCTGCATCTGTTGATTATAAGATTTGTCCTCTTCAGAAGTCATTTGTATGTGTATGACAGGCTTCTAAATTCAAAAATCCCACACTCTTTAATGACTGGGAGTAATAATACTTTGGACTTATAAATTTCCCAGCTCACATGAAGATAAAGGTAGATATTGAAGGAGGCAGTTGTCCATCTGTTCACCTGTGCAATGTTCTCCGTAAGTCCAAAGCTCATCCAAATTAAATCAGCCCCCTGTGTCTGCATCTGTGTGCCACACATTATCCACTTGTGAGATCTAGGCTACGTGGGCTTTGTTAGCCTCCCCTCCCATACTTTACCTGTCTCTGAGTGTGCCTCACACCTCAGTAACACAGCATGCAGTTATTAAGTAATATAAATTAATAATTAAAATATTAATTATTAATTCTATGCAAGCACAGGCATGTTCAAGATGCTGTCGTGGATGGGTAAGCCTGCTTTTTGATCTGAGCAAATGCTGATATTCACAGAATACAAATACAGGTTTCACCAGAGGGGTAAATGAGGAGAAAACCTTGTGATGAGTTAGAGGTGGAGCCTCAGTTGGCAGGAATTTGGTCGGGGATCTGACTTCTCTCTTCCCTTTTCTCCTTGCCCATTATTTTTGTGACTCTGCAACTGCACAAAACTCTGAGTCTTACATTGGGAAGTCTTTTTTTGGGAAAATATATCTTCTTTTTTTTTGTCTCCCTTTCAGAGTGGTCTGGTTTAAAGGCAGAACTAAAGGGAATAAAGCACAATATGATATTTGTTTCTGCTAGGCTTTATTTTTGTCTCTTACCTGTGCTTGCCCCGCACTGATGGAACAACCATCCTCCTTGGCTCATCCTGCCCCCAGGCTGTATCACAACCACCAGGCATCAGGAGTCACCTGTCCAGCACCCAGTGCTAGGAACATGCAGGGTGAGATACTTCACGTATAATTACATATAATGTGGTGCAGCCCTGTGCACCACAACTTCTGCTCCTCTGCTTTTGTTTTAAGTCTGCATCATCAAAAGCCAGAGACACATCTTGGACAAAATCTGTTGCATTGTTTTCACATCTAGGAACTTTAACCAGCTATGTCTGACATAACTTCCCAAATTAATATACTCTAACCTGCAAGACCAGTGTACGTCTGACTTCTAAATATGTACTGTAGTTTCACAGCACTATCCATTCATGGACAGATGAGGAGTCACTTGATAAGTCAAAAGCAGGTAAGTCAGTTTTTCCTGCACAAGACAAAGATTTGTAAGATCATCATGTTAGATGAAGAGTCTGGTTACAATGTGCACCTTCATTCCTGAAGCAAGGAGTGCCTCTGCTGAGGAATCTGTTATAAATCACATTTTTAGTGAGACTGGCGAAGCCGCATAACTCTGGCCTCAGGGAACCTGTCTAATTTGTCAGCTAAAATTCAGTCTCCTGATAGAAAACTAGTCTGTTCATGCTTTGTGAAGGCTAATTACCCATGGAAGGAATCTGCTCAAGGAACTGTCAGTGATGTGGTGTGGCACCATCATCTGGCTGGAGCTTCCCAGGGAAGGTCAGCCGAGCTCCCCTTCCTCTTGTGCTGAACTTTAACTGTGCAGCTGCTCTCTCCCAGAAAAGTATGTTTGGTCAGACCATTAGCAGAATTGCAGGAGCCAGAGGAGTTCTTATTCACCAATGTCCTCCTTCAGCCCTGCAACAGAAGTTGCTTAAACTCACCACCACTTGGAAAGGGACATAAATAACATCCAGCAAATAGGAGCTTCAAAAAATAATTTTTGGAAGAAACACTACTTCAATTCTTAAGAATTTGTTTATTATAATCATTCAAGTGCACTGTGAACTGTAAAAACTACAGTGTTTAATAAACTGCCACAAAATTAACACTTCTTATTTCAGAGAAGAACTGAGTTTCTTTACTGGACCAATGGAAGTAGTTACAACAATTTTCTATCTGAAAGTCAGAGTTTAATTCCCTTCCATAATGTTGGACATGCAGTGTGTTTTTTCTCTTCTAGGATATTGTTCTCTGTTGTTTGCCCCAAACTTCAATAAGCAAAGTAACTCCATTTGTTCCATTAATGGCATTGTTAAATTAAATTAAATTAAATTAAATTAAATTAAATTAAATTAGTAGTTTTATTCCTACTAATTATGAAGCCCAAATTTTGAGTATGTCCATAAAATATCAATGAGGATGGGAAGAAATTTTGGAAAGAATGGTCAGATCTTGAGGGGAAAATGCAATCATTCACAGTTACTAGCAATTGTTAACAAGTAGAGGTTCAGTACTTGCCAGGGCTAATTTAGGATCCTGTAAGATATCTCTTCAATTGACCATGTAACTTACTTTTGCTGTAATTTATCATGCTGCTAAGAACAGGTCTCCTGGACTGAATGAATTGTATTAAATATGGAAAATAGGTGTGAATAAGAAGATAATTGCTTGGAAAACAGTTACATCCAGTCCCAACCTATCTATAGGCAATCTTTTAATATATTATAGAAAGACTTAGTTCAAAAATAGTTTGAAAGAAATGCTCCTTTTAATTAAAAAATATATTGCATATTGACCATGTAAACTTGAATTCAGCAGGGTGCTGAATGCAAGTTTGCAAGAAACAGAGTAGCCTTGGATGATTACCAACCTCAAAATAACTCTCATTTTTAAGTTTCTTGATGTACCAAGGCCCCTTTGTTCTGTTTGACTCCATCAAATTTGTGTGTTTGTTCTACTAGATGACATCAATGACTAGTCTCTTTTCAGAGTGCTTTGTAGAAAAGGGGACATAATTGTCTGAAAAGAGGCCTATTAAGTGTTTGCTTTTAAATCAAAGATCACTTTTGAAATATTAAAGAAGGACTACAATATATAAGTCACTCCAACCCATCTCAAGTATACTGATGCACATTAATGATACACTTTGAGCTCATACACCTATTTGGTTTTGTGTTCAAAACGTTGTTACCCTGGTAACCCCAACATCTCTCAGAATTTAACTTATTCTCCATCTAAAGTACACTCTTTTAAGGAAATTCATACAGGTTCTCAAGAGAGCTCTTTGCCCTTTTCCCCCCTTTGTTTGTAAAGGAAGAAGTAGTGACTGGTTTTGTCAAGAATGTGTTTTTTTTTTTCTTTTCTTCCTCCCCTCTCCCATCCCATTAATGACAGCTGAGATTTAAACACAACAGTACATTCAGCCTGTGTTCAGTGTTTAACAAAAATCCCAGTCTTAAACAAGTTGAGTTGCTTTACTGCAGTATCGATACATGTTAATATGCTGGAAAGAGCCTTTCTAAGGAATTCCTCTCCTTATTTCAGAGGATACCTTCATTCTCAACAGTCTGTGCTCTCATATATTCCTTTAAACAAGAGCAATGCAGCTCTTTTCTGGCACACTGG
Source organism: Pseudopodoces humilis (assembly GCF_049639895.1). Taxonomy (NCBI): domain Eukaryota; kingdom Metazoa; phylum Chordata; class Aves; order Passeriformes; family Paridae; genus Pseudopodoces; species Pseudopodoces humilis. Next base: position 7,507,556 of record NC_142204.1, on the reverse strand, counting down.
TATTTTACTGGGGTGTCATTAGCTGGGGTATATTTCAGTGCTTGGTGCAATGGCAAATATCAAGAAGAGGTTGCCAAATCACCTCACAGCCCTACTTCTACCCTGTGGTATTCCCTGGCAGGTAGGCAAGGATGGGGGGAACACCAGCACATATCCTGTGGGAGACTGAATGCCAAAGATTACTTAAATAGTCTGCCTTGAAGTGGTCTGGCCTCCCTCCTTCAGTGGTGATTGCTGGTGATCTGGCTCAGGGAGTTGAGCTGAGTGCACATGATGGCTGCAGACTGATGTTGGAGCTGACAGCTCTCGGAAAGCGGCAGTCCTGCTTTGCCCTGGGAGCCACTTCCCATCTTTGCTCCATTGTTTGAGGTCTATCAGTCAGTCATCCAGTAGAAGAACAAGCTGATTGAGAGGGCTGATCCAGTAGGAAAGCTGGAAGTTGACTCCAGGACACTCTGCCCTCCTTCCTCCTGCCTGCACTTGGCTCCTGGTGCCCCACACCTCATGCTGTGCTGCTGTGAGTGTTTCTGTGGCCACACATCCCTGTGGGTTGGTGATTGGATTTAACTGCTCCATTTTTGCATTATCATATTCTTGCTATTATTTTTATTAGTTCCTGATTTTATTAGGCTGATTTAGGGTGGTTCAACACTTACCTCAGCACAAGGCAGGAGATGGGGGCCTGCAGGAACAAGGGACAGGAGGCATGAGATGTGATAACTGGCATTGCCACCTTCCCACAGAACATTGGGGAAGATGATTTTGGGAAGACAAGTCGGAGCTGGAATGGCAGATAAACTTTGCAGTTTGTGCTGGGCAGATGCCACAGCACCTGTAGTGCTGTGCCAGCTCAGAACTAGAACGTACCCAAACTAGACCCCAAGGAAAACACGGCAGCTCATGAGCAAACAAGTGACATCTGCATCCTTTCTGTCCTCTCCTGGGACAGGGAAGCACAGGGCTGTCCACACCTATCTGAGCACAGGGCAGAAAGATGCCAGTTATGGACAGCTCTAGAGAATTACATCCAAGGGAAAACATTCCCAAGAAGGGGTAGAAACCCTACAAACCCTACAAAGTGCATCCTCCAGGCAGGTACAGCACAGCCACAACCACACACTCACTCTGCTAAAGCCAGAAGCAGCAAGAGCATTTGTTGAGCCCCATGGTCTACCTGACAAATCAGTATTTATTCCAGATGTTGATTTTTTTTTTAAGAAGATTTATTCAGACCAATGCAGAAGAAACAAAAGGAGTAAACACAAGCTTAAAGTTTCAGAAGTTTCAAACTCATTATTCATCACTATTTGCTTGCTGTGTAATCTCTTCCTCATTATTCACTGACCTCTGGCAAACAAAGAGTTGAACTGACAGCAACTTCTTTTCCTCAAGCCCAAATTCTTAAAAAAACCTTCTATTTAAAGTTGTATTTCAACCTCTTCAGACACTCTGTCCAATAATCTCTCTTAAAACCACCACCCTACTTGTCTTTCACATTTAAGAAACGTGCAAAGAGGACTTCACAGTAAGCCAGGTAGTGATATTTTTTTTCTTATTGAGAGTAGAGGGGAAAAATTCCGAAGGAATTCTGTAAGCCAGTCTGCTTACAGAAAAACAAAATCTCTTTTCTTGATTTTCCCCCTTTAATTTATAAAAACATCTTGCTAATCCTTGTAGGTTTCTGAGAGAAAAGTTCTCTGAAATCCCTACACAACGATAGAAGTTAGATACATGTGAAACAGAAAAGATTGACCGCTTTAATGATTAAACAAAAAGAGGAGGTATAAATGACTGAGGAATCTATCAGGGAAACATATTAACTGCAGTTTCCTGATTTTTCTACCTTTGCATTCTTAATAATTTACTTAGAGGAGATACTGAGGTGACTGGCTCAGTTAGCTCTTCCTAACCTTAAACGTAAAGAGGTTTTATCCATTTCAATCACAGAACCCCCCCATCACACTATATACATTTTGTTAGTTAATAAATCTCACTCAGTTCTTTGGAAGGATTTCCAAATTTTGGATGATGTCATCTTAGCACATTTTTGAACTTAGATCAAATAAAGTTTTTTTCATTGTTTTTTTTTTTTTTATAAAAACAGTAAACAATTTTTTTTTCCTCTTTGGTTAGATTATTCTCTGAAATTTTCCCAGTTTTGAAGTGAGGATAAAAATGTTTTTGAGCTTTTTTAATTTGAAGGAGGAAAGAAAAGTTTATTAAAAGATTTGCAGCATTTGGACAAAACAGTAGTAAATAGGGTGTATCCTAATCTGGGTAGGAATGACAACACACAACTACTTTCACAATCACAATTTAAGTACAGAATACTGCAAATACTAAGTGGCAGCATTACAGTCGCAAGGAATATTGTAAAAATACACACCCAATTTGCTGATTTAGCAGCAGAAATAATACAATTAATTACTCAAAGGACCTAATGAGCTGAAGTGACAGTATTTTTTCCAGTCACACTGCAAATCAAGATATGTTGTAGGAGTTACCTCCAGGAGATGAAAAGCATACTGCTGACCCCAGGTGGAAAGCAGATGATTTTGAAAACAAAAATTACTATGGCATCAAGAAGCTGCCATTGACTTCAAACAAGGACAAGCATCTCCATGACCCCTGTGCACATTCCCACCTCTCAGTCCAACTGCTGCAGTACCGAGCATCTCTGCCAGTGCACAGGGACTGAGCTTGGCACAGTTTGCTCTACAGTGGTCCTTGAAAAGCCCTTACACTCTACAGACATGATTCACATATGCCCACACAAATTTCATCTCCTCTTTACATCAGTCTGCATTTACTGGAATATTATGTCTGTGTTTGCCCCTACAATGAACACAACACAAATACCACCAGGGCAGTATCTGAGGAGCATTTCTCATAAAAAGGGACAGCCTGCTCAACTGGCACTCAGTTTCCAGCACTGATGTCCCTCAGCAAAGGTAGAACTGTAGAACGGTGCCTGTTGAAAAGGGATCAGTTCTTAGCTCTGTTGGTATAGGGACAGTCTGTCTCTGGGAAGTTACCAAGCAGGGAGTTGTTGTTTGTACTGGATATTGGAGAAGCAGTGAGAAAGCCATGATTCCCTCTGAAAGATACCCAAGAGATTAGAGTCTGTTCGGCTGGTACCAGCTGGGGTGAGATCTGCGCTGATGACTATCAAGTGAAAAGGTCCCACAATTCATCCCCTGTTCCACACACCAAAACTCTCGTTTGTACATTTCAGATTAACTTTATGTCGTGGTTTTAAACCAATAACTAAGAAAATTACTTATTTCTTGCTGTGAGATATGGATTAGAACAAGAGCAAAATAGGCATAAAACTTAAAAGGGAAAAAAAAGAAAGTTTATTGACAAACTACAATAAGAACACCAGAATAAACTTCCAGAAAAACCTTTTCATCCCCTGTCTACCCACTATTCCCTTGTTCACATGACAAAAGAGACAAAACCTTTGGAACTTTGATGGTTAAAACAGTCCCAATTCTTGCTACAGTCTTTTCACCAGTCTTTATAGAGAAACAGAAGTTTCTTCCTGTTAATTTATGGAGTTTCTCACAAGAAAAACTATTTTTCTTATAGTTTTCCATTGCTCTAATGTTAGCTGCCCAGAGCTGCTGTTATTAGAGCCCACTCCTCCCATTTTCACATCCCAAGTGTGTATGGGCCATGAGTCTAGGGATGGGATTTTTAAGGATAAGTTATTCAAAGGCAAAAAGTCTTCTTCATCTGTTTCCGTGAGCTTCACCAGAAAACAGTTTTCTCATTGCCTCTCAAGGCTTCAAATCTTCCAGCACTTCACTGTACCATAATTACTCTACTTTTTACTCAAAATTTACACTTTGAACACTCTATTCCTCCCTATATACTGTCATGAATTAAAGGAGCGTTTTCAAGACCTTATTGTCCATTTCCATAGTTTTAACAGAAAGATATTTCAGCTTAATTAAAGCATCTTCTTAATTCTCTACCTTTTCTTTTCTTTCCTGTCACTAGTAGTTTATAAAGTCTCTTTTCATGTTGATCACTCTCTTTTCTCTGTCTGGATAAAAAGATTAATCCGCAAGTCTCATCTGGGAAATGAAAGAGTTAAAATCTTGCCCAGGCTGTTGTAGGTAGTTCTGTGGCCTCGGCCGGTGCAGGAGCTGGAGCCGTCTGCGATGGAAAGTTCCTCATGGCTGCTCTGGAGAGTGTAGGCGCCGCGCCCAGCCCGCTGCAGGCCCAGAGCCCTTCTCCTTCTTCACTCAGCAGTCTCCAGTGAATCCAGCCACAGCAAAAAACCTGCAGCCGAGCCAGAGATCGGCTCGGCCCGGCCCGGCCGGAGCCCGGAGAAAACCCCCTCCACAGGGCCCGCATCCCCCGGCCGGGAGACGCTGGGCCCAGCCCAGTCCCCGCCCGGCCGCATGGCCTGGGCAGGGAGCGGGAAGCCTGGGGCTCTGCCGCCCTTCCCAGCCAGGAAACAAAGAGAACCAAGAAAGCTCTGGTTTTACACTTTAAGGTAGGGTTCACAAGTTGATCCCACTTTTCAATGGCCTAAACTGCTGTCAATTCTCAGCAATGACCGATAATTGGTCAGGAGAAAAGACGCCAGGCAGATCCCAGCAACTTAAACTTTCTTAAAGGTAAAGTAACTCCATGACACTTTACTACAGAATACGTCTTTGTACAATGCTGTAGAGTTTTGCTCATTGCATCATGTAGGTTACTGCTCGCTGGGGCTTGGAGCAGGCCTACTCCAGGAGCTCACCAGAGACAAAATTCAGATACAGAGTTTTAACTGCCTCCTTGGATAGATCTCTCCACTGTGTTCTAGTTGGGAATATTCTCAATTACTGCCCATATTACAGAACCACAGAATGACCAGGTTGGAAGAGACTTTCAAGATCATCGAGTCCAACCAATATTAGGGGCATATTATCCTCTCTTCCATGAAAGTTTAACAGCATTGCCTCACATATTATTGGAAAAGAAAGCCAAAGTGCTGTCCATGTATGGCCACTTCTATCTTCCTCCCCTCGCACCCCTGCAAAAGCCATGTCACAAAACTTGCTCATGCAGCCATGAGGGTCCCCAGCACTGTGAAGGGGCCTCATGTGTGCATGTCAAGAGAGGTGAGAGGAAGTTGTGGCCACAGGCTGAAAGAAGAAACCTGAAGGGTGATTTCCCCCTTGCCTTATTGGTTTGGAGGGAGAGGGGAAGAAGGTTTTTCCTGATTCAAGCGCATATTTCCCTAGCTCAGCCTAGCTGAAGTACACATGCTTGTGGTTCATCCTCACAAATGCCACGTCAGGCTCTGTGCCAATACAAACACCAAGTCTGTCTTCAGTGTATGCAGGGGGAAAAAATAGTTCTATCTCACTCCAGATTAGAGAATGTTTGCAGAGAAAGGGAGGAAATGAAGAGGGCTCTGATAGTTGTAGCTGAATAATGCTGATCTCTGGCCTTAATAGGTCCTGTTGTGGAAGGCACAGCTATTTCCCTTTGTGTGCTTTCAAGTAGATTATAATATAAAGGTATTCAAACATTCTAGGAAAAGATCTCAAAGGAACATATCTTAATTCAGTAGGATAAGAGGTTTGGTAGGACTGCCAGCATGCCTGGTGAGCTGAGGGAGAAACAGGTGCCTTAGGCCACATGCCAGTGTGAAATCACTGAGTGTTCATTCCTGACAAAGACATGGGAACAAGAGATATGAGACTTTTGGTTTTGTCTTTAAAATATTTCCATGTTATACAAATCTGCAAAGCCTCTGCTATTCAGGTGTTGGTAAAAATGTTCAAACCCAAGTTTCAAATAGACTGAAGCCTTACATTCTATTTAGTTTTCTTGCCCTGGAGAGCCAATGCTATTTCTGCATGAAGCAGAAATACATGAACAAAATTGGGTTGATTAAAGCAAGAACTTCACAAGAAAGGCAGCAACTGAAATGGATCCTGTTTGATCACCACTGAGGACTTCATGGAGGAAAAAAAAGAGAAAATATAACTTTGTTTGCAGGTAGTCAGTCACTAAAAATAAAACTGAAAACAAAAGAGATCATATATATTAATAAAGTATTCATGATAATTAGTTTGGCAAGCATCAATCCGTGCAGTTTTCATAAAGAATAAAGATCCTAGCCAAGTTTCCTGGCCTGGTAATTACATTGTCCCTACATAAATTTCCTCTTCAGTTCAGCATTTTGCATGTGTTTTCCTCTCTGAAAACTGTCTGACAAACCTGAAACCTGTTGCTTGCCTTTCAATGCTGGGTAGTAGCTTTGGGTTTTGCTACAGGATTCATAATTCCTCTACCCCAATCAGCTTCATATTTCTTTAGGCTGAGAGTACTAAATGAAAGGAATTCAAGCCATAGAATTGCTAAATCTAATACTTCTAATGTTTTCATACTATTAAATATCTTACTGCCATTGAGTTTTAGCCATGTCAAACTCCAGCCAAATCAGCCCAGAAAGGACACTGACTTTTCCCAGCCTTCAAAAGCTGCTGCGAGGTTTTCATCATTAGTTGAATTTCAGCCAGGCTACCCTCTGCAGCTATGAACATTGCATCCTAATGCTGTCTGGGGATTATTTGAATGGCTCAAGCTCAGCTTTGGGAGAAAGCTTCCAAACATTTCAGAAGCAGCTGAAGGCTGTTCCTGCAGCTCCACCTTTTGGGAGCTAGGGATCAACCAAACTGCTTGAGATGGTGATTTCTTTACAAGAAAAGGACTTAACCTTGTTGTATTTGTGGCTGACATTAATCTCTAAAATATAAAGAATGAAGCACCTTGGAGGTTTTAAAGATGCATTGATTCCTCATAGAATGCTCTATAATGTGTTAGGCTGGAGATATTTTTATTCTGAATAGTTTCTGATGCCTGTTCAGTATCAGCAAGGAACCTCATTTATGCATGTACTTATAACAAGAATGTTTCCTTTCATCCTTTCTTTTTAAGATTCATTTGGAATCTTTGTGCTGGATTGAGAGGTACTCAAAGTACACAATGTCAAATATGACAGTATCTGGTCCACATAAAATTCAATAATATTCTTGTATGTTTGAGATGGATTTGGTTTCTAATCCTCCACTTGCAGCCTCAGACTAGACTGCAGACCAGAGACTTCATGACATGAGGTGTCAAGTACCCTCAGCACTGTTAGGTAATTTCTGTGTTCCAGTGAGAGGTCAAATTTTCCTGTCCTTTTTTGAGAGAGCCCAGCACAAGGAGATGCTATCCTGTGTTGGTGGGCTGAATGTATTTGAAACATGCAGAAAGCATCCTGGATGCCATAAACTTCCAAAAACTTAGATGTGGACTACAGTACAAATCTGCCTCTGCTGGACAAAGCAGGAATGTGTTGGTGACTGACAAAGGGACTGATCTAGAGTCCATTGAAAGTTATGATACATAAGGCTTGCACTGGGACTTGAACCAAGTCTGTGGTAGATTTTAAAATGAGAAGATATTGTGGCAGCCAACAGTGACCTTTAAGAGAAAAGGGTTCCCCCCGAAAAAATGGCCTCACTTGTTGGTTCCAGGAAGTCGAGGGATGAGTGAAAAAACTAGCAACTCACAGATCAACAACATAAACCCCTTTTTACCTCTTTTCACTCTTCTAGCATGGATTATGTTGCTTTGATGAATATCAGACATGTATTTTCCTTTCATCACTTTTCACGTTCTAAACCTTGCCCTGGACTCAGACTCTGTTTCAGACTACTGAATATTATACATGCACGGGAGCAATTTGGTATATATAATGATAGGCATAATTGTTAAATTGGCTTCCAGTGTCTTTGAGGCTGTGTCCCTGCAGAATTGCAATTAAACACTTGACAAACCACAAGGCTATGCTAATCCCACTTCAAAAATTTCTGATGGCAAGGATGGCAGTCTGCCTTCCTTCTCCACTGAAAGATGGGGAGACCCAGCATTACTCAGGCTCTTAAAAATACTCTTTTTCGCCTTCGGTTCAGTGGCTCGTGTTTCAGCTGTAACATTCTGCCTGAGTTGGCCATTGCTGTGTAACAAGCTCCTCTTTGTTCAGCCCTGCTACCTCATTTCTTTCTATTAGCCTTTAATCCCTGTCAGGGTTTCACCTTTGCAGCGATGAGGTCACAGCTCATGTTGATTGGGAAAGGAAATCCTGATGATTGTTGCTGACAGAAAGCTGATAATGCTGGTTTGGGCAGCAATAAATTCTCAGTCTCTAAATGAAGACTAACCTTTGAGCCAGAAATCACTTCTTTCAGTAGTTTTTTTGGGCCTCATTCACAAATATTTTCCCATGCTCAAGCTGCCTGACCTTTTGGAGCATTCAATGCACCTAGGTTATTGTGCAGAACTGTTTTCCAGGGATCAAAATAAGCAGCCATCTATCAGTGAGAGGCAGGTGAAGTTATGAAATAAGTCATTAGTGTTTTCCTCACTGGGGATGCAGCACTTGGAGCTCTCTGTAGCCTCTGCAACCCTAAGTGCCAAATTGGTCTCTGCTGCTGAACCATTCCATCCTATAAGCATTTTCATTTCTTCAAAAGGCTGGTGTTGTTAGGAGCACTTATTTTTCTTTTTTCAGGACAAAAGCACAACATGCAGAGAGATAAAAAAATGAAAAAGGGGTGAGCAGGAGTGGTTTGTGTTAAACTAATATTGTTGACTCAAACAGTGATTCAGTAAAGACAGGTTTTAAATAACCCTGAGCAATGCAGATGCTTCTTTTACAACATCATAAACCCTGTCTTTGGTATGGTTCACTACCTTAAATCAAGTGTGGCACTTCTCTGCTGCAGCAACCATCATATGCAAATTCCTTGCACCTCCTGCAAGGACACAGTTCCTTGCCAGCAGGGAGCAGCAGGGAAGTTCACCAACGGTTGAACAAGGAGAACTCTCCTAGAAATCCAAAACTTCAAATAATTAACAATACTGTCAAAACCTTATCTTCTGCACATTATATTTTCTTTTTCTTCCTGTTCCTCCTGCTGTTCCCCAAAACACATGTTCCATCAGTACACTGCAATCTAATCTCCTCCTAGTGCCTTATCTACCTACCAGAGCCTCAGTGCCCCCAAATACCTCCAGTGCCCCCAAATATAGCTCCTTTGTCCACTTATTCACTCCCAGACAGCCATATCCATGCTCAATGCTATAAAGATATGAAAAGCTGGTGGCTGAAAGTTTTGGCTCCCTCCCTGCCAGCCCAGCCTGACTATCGTTTTTGTCTCTCAGCAAACTGTACTTACCCCTTTGATCAAAATAACCCTGGACTCTGGTCTGAATGCAGTTTGAACTTTACAAATTGGGTTTTCTCAGCTAACAAAGTGAACATTTTTCTCCCTTTCCTCCCTGCAGTAACAGAACTCCCTGCTCCAACACACAGCTGGTAGCATTTTAGTCAGGCAATCCCTATGTAATCCATTCTAATTTTTTTCTTCCTTCCACAGTGTGTTGGTCTTCCTAATGGCAAAAATCCACTATGGTGAAAATTCTCTCTAAGTACAGGCTCCAGCAAGGATCCTGAAGGGAGCAATTCAGGCACCTGAACACAGATGTGCAGTAGATGATTTAGGCTACCCATGGTACCCACACAAGCCTGGCAGAGGTGATGTAGGAGCTGTGGAAGGTACACACCTTTCTGGAGAGGCAGTCAGAGCCCAGGCAGGCTGTACAAGAGCCTTGACAAGATCTCAGCTGGTTTCAGATGCCTGAGCCTGTCCAGGCAGCCCTGTGCCATCAGAGGGGCAGATTGATTCTGTGCTCATACACAGAATAGGTAAGTTTGGGCAACACATTATCAAGATTCAAAAATGAATCATTATGTGATGTATAGAAACCATCACTTCAGTGTTTGTACTGGTATTCCCATCTTTTCAAGGACAAATCTCAGTATGTTTGTATCTAACTCTTATGCCTACAGGTAACTACTTTATGTATCTTACACAGGTCTGCATGTATCAGATTTTCCAGTCCCTCTGTCAACTAAATCTACTGGCCTGTGGGTTAAACTCTTCAGAGGAGGGGAAACTTTGTTCCTTGAATTGTTTTGACTTCAGGATTCTCTCCTATCTTAGTTTAGCAAAAACTCTAGCATTACCTAGACTTTGTATAAAAGACAAATTTTCATTAGAGGAATTTAACTGGACTAAGATTCCTAAACCTGCCTCACATCTGCAGTCAAGCCCCACTTTCTTCACATGCACATCCCGCTGTTACGGGCAGCTCAGGAGCTCAAGGACAGCAACAAACACCTGTGGGGCAGACCAGTGCTCTGTCTCAGCGCACAGAGAGTGAGCAGATACCCAGAAAATGCTGAAGTAAACTGAGCACAGGGCCCAGGGAAGGGCTGTCCTCGGAATGCAGAGAGCAAGGAGCCAGCACACCAAAGTAGAGACCCAATGTCTCCTTGGACTGGGAGAGCAGCACAACAGCAAGGGTGAAACTGTGGAAAGCTGCTGCAATATGGAGAGCAGAGCTGCTGGCCTGCCTGACCTGGTTTCCATTACCTGCCTGGGATGAGGTGAAATTCCTTAAATGCAAAAACATTATCTCTGCAATTGGCTTGGATAGTCTGGCTCTTGTTTCTGCCCATAATTTGTGAGCCCTGAGATGCTGGCAAGACAAAATACTTCATAAATGCATGGGGAAATACACTGCAGCATAAAAATCAGACGCAATGGAACCACAGCATCATTCCTCCCACAGTCCCAGGGCTCCACTCCAGATTGATTCCTCTGGTTTGTGCTAGCTCCTTTGAGCATCTGGCCATGTTCTGCCATACTGCACAGCTCCATTTGACAAGAGCAGAAAATGGGCACATCCTGGAAGGGAGATGTGTGTGAAGATATGCTAATTGCTGATGGATGAATTCCCAGTGGATGGCACTTATTTCTCCCAGACCAGATCTTCCTTCCATGCATTGCAAGTAGCTTTTTGTGTGCATCTCTTTACCAGCAGTTTTTAACACCAAACATACTATCCTGCCTTTCTTACAGATCTGCTGCTAAAAAGAGCATGTATTATGGTTTTAAAGCCAATTTGTTTTGTTGAATTTGTAAACGTTTATATTTCATATATCAACATAAAAAAAAGCTAAAGAAAAAGTAATCATAATATTGCTGAAACACATATCTAACCCATCCAAACTGGCATCCTAACTCTTACCACAAGTAAAAAAAAAAGAAAAAAAGCAGCTGAAGGCATGGAAATCCCTTTAAGGAAGAAAAATTAGGATGTCAATTACAGGTCTAGTATTTTGCAATGCCATTTTAATCCAGTTACACAACTACAACCAAGTCACACAGCTTCTCCAGCTCTGCTCTGAATTCATTAATCCTGTTTCAAAATGTAATCTCAAAGTGAGCACAGTCACAGCTTTATGCTGCTCAGCTGAGTAGGATACCTTTAATCTTTCAAGCAATATAGCTGAAGGCAGACCCTTGCAGCAGAACAGCCTGAATGCCACATTTACCTGGCCACCTGTGGGACAGAATTGCCTTGGATTTGGGAGATTTTGTATAAATAAATTCTCTTTCTTGGAACACAAACAGTTAATTTCATGAGCATTATAATGCCATTGGCTGCAAACAATTTTGTTTCGAACTCCATTTTCCATTCTAAGATTTCTTATCTTTTTATCACCTTTTTGTTCAAAGTTTGTATGACAACGGGGACCAGGCCTCCTTCAGAATATTTGGTTTGTTCTAGAGATGACATCTAATTGGTCTAGTCTAGTGCCTGAGAAACAAAGGGCCTTGCACACCTGACACACTGGGTTCCCCAGGGAACTGAGAGGCTGCAGCGATGCCTGACCCATGAATCCCTCATGACCCAAGGCAGGAGGTGGGAATTTTGAAGCTCAGGTTAACACCTCAGGGCATGCTGTTTGGCAGAGAATTAAGCACTTAATAATGAAAATTTAAAATGGTTCAATACCAAAGAGCCTTGGTGAGATCTGATGATTTCACCTAAAATATGTGCACCTAAAATTTACCTACTTAAAAAGGAACTTAAGGTATCCCTCTTGTCCAAGCATTTTCAGGTGTCTGGTTCTCAAGACTGTCAGTTCTTGTATTATGGATTTTCTTGGAGATGGAAGAAGTTGCCTGCATGGCAGAAAGGCCATTCCACCTGGGAACTAGGGAGTACTTGCTCAGCATGACAGGAAAAAATAATTACAAAAATAAATCAATCCATGCATGCTTTAATATAGAAACAGTGCAAATTTAGACCTTTTCTTAGCTACAGGCAGCACATTATCTGCTCCTCCATGGCAGGAGGCTTGTTTACCCTTCCCCCTCTTCTGGCACCCATCAGCTCAGGTCAGCGCTCATTCTGATTTGCCAAAACTTTGAGTTTGAGAACATAAGCCTTGTTTAGGCTAAGAAACAAAAACTGACTTGAGATACAGAAATTTTCTGACCAAACACATTTTTGCCAAAATCCTAGTTCTGAAATGAGTGTCATGTAACAGGGCATATTGAGCAGAAGCTGCATGTGGAGTCCCAGGGGCCTGTTATGAAAATGCCTCAACCTTGGAGGGGCAGAGGCAAAAGGGGAGAGACACCCCTCTAGAACAGAGTAAGAAAAGGCCTCCCTCCCATGGGCCTTTTGCAGTCACATGTTGGTGCCTTTTGGCTTCTGGTGCTTTGATAGTGTGTGGGGATTGATGTCACCCTTGTTCAGCCCGTTTACCATTCATCTACCCTTCCTGGAATGTTCTTCCTTCCCTTAAGCTCCATTGTCTCTGTTTTGCCACATTGTTCCACTCCTGTTATCCCTTGGTTCTCCCAACCCTCATCCACTCCCCTGCATCACTTTCCCTTGTCCCTGTTGGACCTCAACCCTCAGATCCACCCCTTTTGCCCCTCATTTAACCCTGTGCCCTCAGCCCAATTTCTGGTTTTTGTCCCTGCACCTATTCGAGGCTGTGTTCAATACAACTGGTTGTTGGATTGCCAAACGAGAACCCATCCCTTTGTCTGAAATTGTCAGCATTTTCTACGGCGTGCTCCGGGCCCGAGAACGATGGTCACTCTCTGGCATCTCGTGGCACGTGCCGGAACAGCTGCACACATCTCATCCTGTAAAACAGAAGCTTGTTTCAAAACAAGCTTGGAGTTTGCCTTTTGCTAACAATTACTGCATTTTTCTTATTTTGCAGCCCAGGGTGCTTTTTATCTGTGCAGCATTTCCATTCTTACAGACTGATTAAAAAAAAAGAATGAAACAAAGCAGTGTTCTTTTCAGGTAATTTAGAAAATGTCTTAACTTCCATCTCCATTTTCTGCAGAGATTAACTACTCTAAATGGATAGGGCAGGTTTAAAAAAAAAAAAAAAATTAGCCAGGCTTTACCATCTAGGAGGCTCACAAGGTGACATTATTGTTTTTAAAGTTCTGTTATAATTTCTTAATCCCTATGATGCAATAGATAGTGCTACCTGCTTCATTTCTGTTGTTCCTAGTCATCACCCTCAGCAAGTTTTACAGCTTGGGACAGACAGACCCCAGAAGAAAAAAGTGCCAGATCTTCCCAGTCTATGGAGAAGGGGTGAAACTGTATTTCCTGGGATGCCACCCAGATTCAAACCACCACTTGATAAGAAGTCCTCATTTTGAATTGGACAAAGAACATAACTATGTTTGGACTGTGCTGACCAGGTCGGACATAAATGAACCTCTCAGGTCCTTCTGAGGCATCAGGAGTAGCAGGGTGATCTGCATGAGCAGCTTGCACCATGCACTCCTGAAGCTCATCTCCCGGGCTGTCTTCAGCTACCATACCTTGGGTTATACTGCAAAGAGATCACAGAGTAACAGCTGGACTCACACTGGGTGAAACCAAGGCAAGATGCTGTTGTGCTTCAGCCTCATGAATGTTCAGCACAATTGATCAGACTAGACCATTTTTTGGGAAAACCACTCAGCCTGGAGAGCTTGTGTGTTTGCAGGAGGCGAACATCAACTCCTTTCCCTCAACTTTTTCAGTCTCCAGATGTGATCCTTTTATGCTTTACTGCTTGCTAGGGTAGACAGAGCCTACACATCTTGCTGAAGGGCATAGAGAGCATCAAGAGCAGTGTGATGACATAACAATTACATGTACAGCTATAACCTACTGCAGCCACGCATCTGGGGCTACTTATGGCCTCATATCAGGATGCACATCTGACCTGCCACGAGCTGCAGTCAGACAAGACACCAGCCATCCGATAGGCCCATCCCTCTCATCTTTCTTTCCCACAGAAAAGTGCTTCTGTTTCCATCAATATGCTCCACAATGACCTGGGACATTTCCACCCACTGGCTTCTGATAAAACCTAGCCATGGATGCTGGTATCACGTGGCTAATAATACGTCAGCAGGACAAATCCTGTGAGACAGGAAATAATACAGCTTGGTGCTGATAAGATAAGTGGCAATATCACTTTTGAAGTGATATTTATTGACTGCAAGCTCAAGGTGGAGAGGATGCATCTCATTCATCAGTGACTTTCTTCCACTCTTTATTGAGTGACTGCTCTTCTGTGTAGGTTGGTTGTATTTATTTGAATCATGTTGCCTCTGACTCTTGTGAAATACTGACATTTCTATTCCTCAGTCCCAACTGAAGGGTCAATACTACACTCAATTTGCTGCAAGCTTTACATACATAATCTCTGGTTTAAATTTAAGGATGGACAATGGCAAAACACAATGTTACTTTCTAGCAAGTTCAGTATGTTTTTTCATGTTCTAGTCACAGAAGAATGACATTAAAAAATGCCTTTCTGTAAATACCTTAGCACATACTTTCTTATTTGTTACACAGTCAAATTTTGGGGAGATTAAGGGGTAGATAATAAAAAGCATTGATATACCTAATACCACAGATAGCTAATCTGTCTTGACTCTTATGACAATGTCTCTAGGCATCTGCAGATCTTCAGGAATCTGGCCATGTGGAAAACAGCTTTTGATCCATAGAGTCTGTCAAATATTCCTTGGGTTACCCCCTCTCAAGAGTTTCATTTTTGGTAAATAAAAAAATACAGTTGATATGTTATAGAGGATCTAGTGCATTAAGCATTGTAGAAGAATCAAAAAGAAAACAGAGGGTGAGGAGAGAGCTAGCAAAAGATGTTCAGTCATTAATGAAATTTACTGGTCAAAACTAATGACAATGCTCCATGGACTTCAATAAAGCAAATTCAGACCATTAACTACAACTAAAAGAGAATAAAAAAAACTTGTGCAGACAAGACACCCATGCAGTGTAACTTCAGAGACAGTTGCTACCCAGTTATTTCAATGTGGTGCATTTCTGAGTCAGAACCAGGCTGCATTTACCCAAATGATCCTTATTTGTGCATGAGTTCAGTTTCATGAACAATTATCAGCTACAAACAAACAGAGAAGTTTACATCAGCCCAGTGGCTTACATGATATTCCAAAAGGAAACACCAAAGAGCCTGGCAGGTGCCAAACAACTGTAGAGGGCAGGGAGGAAAACATGTATACAATTACAATTGCAAAGGAGGTGAAATGAGCAGAACATCGCTGCAAATAATCAGACTGCTTTTACAAACTCCTTCAAAAAATCTGATGTATACTCTTTCACATACTGCAAATAATTGCATTCTTGGATTTCCTTTACTCTCACATATGTGAGACTTACAGCCTTGAGTGAGGCCTCTGTGTTTGAAGGTGATTTGTTGAACTGATATGTATCTGATAGCCCCCAACACAGCCCTGTAAATTAGTATTGGCTAATTTGGTTATAGCTATGCTTTACCTTTTTTTTTTGTTATGGTATTTTCTCTCTCCCACTCATAAGGAGAAAACCACCTCTCTCACCCCAAAGTTGTTATTTGTCATTTTATAGGCTTCTGACAGTTCAAGGAAAGGACCTAGGGACCAAGAGCTGTAGGTGGGAGCGCTTCAGGGTACTGAGCCCATGGACTGGCTTTGCAGGATCAAACCAACCCTTCAGGATCTTCCCAGCTCAGGATATTCCACAGCAAGAGCCAATGGAAGCTACTCCATGAACCCACCCCCACCCCCTACAACATGGGGGCAGAGCTGTGCCCTCTGCTGAAAATATTTTTCTTTTTGACCTCCCCAGTAGCTATTGCCACCTTGCAGTGGTTCCAGATAGCCTTTCCACTCTTTCTGTCAAGTTTCTGGGTTATGACTTTAAAACACTTCCAATACCTCTCTTAACATTTTTATACAGCTAAAGATACATATTGAAGACAAACCAGTTAATAATATTTCCATGTTCTCTCAAAGCATCTGCCACCTGAGGGTTCAGTACAACTGGCTTTTATTTACAAAATATCAGAATGTGGGTTTTACAGATAACTATCTACATAATCTCCATACACAGAAGGAATGGATAAAACATGAAGAAGTAAAACACTTGCCCAAGGTCTCTTTGAAATGCTGTGTGCCTGATAAATCAAGAACTCTTCATCGACTTTAATAGACACCAGTTTAGGCTTTTAATGTTATTGCCAGAAGATGAAACAAAAGTTAAAATGTCCCAGTGCAGTTGCAGAGAGTAATTGGGTGATTCTGCTTTAGATAATTTTGGAACCCTCCAGCCCCTGGACCTCCTTGGCTAGCCCCAGAGAAACCACCTAGCCTTGCCTCAGCCGAGCAGATAGAAGGCAGGGCAGGTACACTGAGCCCAGTGTGAGTGAGAGCAGAGGCACAAGGAGCTCTTCCAGGGCATTCCTCCCCTCTGTGGGTTCCCACAGCTGCACTCAGGCTGCTGGACATCCCTGGCTCTGAACACGGTCATCAGTCCAGCACCACAGCCTCTCCATTTCACCAGGTCATACTCGACCACCGTGGAAAAGAGCATAGACCAGGTAGGTCCCAGTCCCTCTTGCCAAAGCCCTGCCTCCATGTCTCAGAGGAGATGGGTGTCCAGAGAACAGGGGGCTGAGCTTTGCTGCAGAGACACCAGAGAGGTTCTGCTGACCTCATGGAACTGCTGTTTTCCCATTTCTCTCCCAACAGAAAGGCTCCTGCAGAGGCAGCCTCTATTCCAAGCATCAAATACAACACTACTGCTAAAGAGGGGGTTTACAGATCCTGTCTCCTCCTGACTATGTGTACCTGGTCAGAGTCCTTGTGACCCTGCCCAGGTAAGCCCATGTCCATGGAACTCTGGCTTAGCAGCTTTCTAACCCTGTTCCAGTAAGCAGTGCATCTGCAGATCTGGGAAATTTTGTGGGTTTAGCGGAGAAAAAAAGCAGCTCATTTTCTCAGTGCCCTTTAATGGGAGCACTCTTGTAGCCACTCACACCTATCAGATAACTCCACTTGGCCAGGCATCAAAACCAAAGACAAGCCTCAGCCACCAGTGATTTCAGTGTAACCTTTGCCTGGGAGGAGCTCAGGGAAGCCCACATGCTCTCAGACCACTTTAATATTCCCTTCCCAGCTTGCTAACACAGATACTTTCCTGCCTCTTTCTGCCCATCTCACCCTCATGACCACCTTCTCTGGTCTCTGACACAGAGGCAGCAGCTCCACAGCACAGTAGCTTATGAGGCAGAACATCTCATTTCTCTTTGACTGACACAGGCATCTGCAGCTGAAATACTCTTTCCATGTTCCCAGCTGTTCCCCATCTGAGAAACTTAAGGAGAGGGAAGTGGGATAAGGGGTCAGGTGTAAATCTTACTCAGGGGAGAGGTAAAAAAGAATTGCAATCATAAACATTTAGAGAGCTTGGTAGCCAGAGCTTCTTCTACATTGTGGATTTTTCTACAGTGAGTTGGAAAAAACCAAGTTGCTTGTATGAGTTGAAGAAACATCGCTAAAATCAATCAATGAATATAATTCAAGACAAAATTAACCTCACCATTGCTAAAGAAAGCAAAGTTTACCATGACTTGTTAACTGATGGGGTCTGATAAAAAAAAGTATGAGATTTAGTGGCTGCAAATGAGATCCCTAATCTGTAAGATGTAAAGTGCATCATAGGTTGAAGGCTAGACAGTCCATTTTTCTTAAAGTTTTTGGCAGTTGTTTTACAGACTACTTCATCCTCTCGATACCACAGAAAATCTGGTGCTTCCTGGTAGAGCTTGAACAAATGGTCACCAGCTCAATAGGTACAAACGTACACAGTTTTTCTTTGGAAGAGAAAAACCCCAATTTTTTTCTAATTTCTAGCTTCTAGACAGCTGGCCACAGTTCAAGCACCATTTAGTACTTTCTGGCTAGCCTTAGTTAAACACATATTTGTAATTTTCAAAACCTAAACTGCAGTTACAGAGTTATGATGGTATCCATTACAGTAGTGCTTTTTTATCATTACAATTTCTGCTCAAATGCTGGCAATATTAGGACAATTCAGCAACATGTAATTTAACTTACATCCAGAGTCAAGGGTGGTTGTTCTCATCAGGTCCAAGGTCATTTGTGGGCTGCCTTTAGATAAAGTTGGTTTTGGCTTTGCCTGAGTGGAGGAACCCAAAATCTTTTATCAGCTCTTCCCCCGGCCCCATCACTGTATGACCTGCACCAGATCTCACTCATGTGAGGTCAGCTAATGACAAAACAAAAAACCTTACGACCATCTTCAGGATCAACCTGCAAATGTTGCTCTGTGAGCATGGCCAGGCCAAGATACCCATCACCTATGGTGTGATACACCACAGCTGCTTTTCTTTGATGCCTATTGGTTTTTACCTTCTTTTCTTTTATATATTCTCAGTATTCTTTACACATATATTTGCTTATTAGCTTAATGAGCTCTGTAGCTTATTATTGCATTCATAGCTAGTTTTCCTGGTGGTTTCCCTGCCCTTTCCCTAGGCAAGAAGACAAAACAAATTCCAGAGCTTCAAGCCCAGAGGGTACAAGGCCCCTATCCTACCTTAGTTCTTTCTGGGAACCAAGGCTGAAAACAGCATTTTTTTCATAAACAAAGTACAGCTAGTACCAAACAGGGGGGAGTGGGGGTGGAGCTCCAGAGAAGGGGCTTGACTTGGGGGGAATTGCATCACCACTTGTCCACCTAATTGGTACTTTTTATCAATTATGCAAATTTCCTGAAACCCATAAAAATGTATGCACCACTGTGGGGGTGGACTTTTTTGGACATTCTTCTATAATTGCTCCTGGAGCTTCAATACAGAATCCACTTTTATATTGCCTCCTATATTAAAACTATCTTGAGTTTCATTTCTAGGTTGAAAAAGGCATCACTTTCCATTTGATTTATTTGTTTTAATTTAAATGGGGTGACTCCCCTTCCATCCAAGCAAAGCCAGACTTAAGCTAGGTGTGATTAGGGATTACAGGGGTAACTGTGCTTTGCCCTCACAGGCTCAAACACCATGTAAAAATCATAGAGTCCCAGAATGTCTTGGGTTGGAAGGTACCTCAAAATTCATCCAGTCCCACCCCCTTCCACTAGATCAGGTTGCTCCAAGCCCCATCTAACCTGTTCTTGGACACTTCCAGGGATATGGCATCCACAGCTTCTCTGGGCAATGTGTGCCAGGCCCTCACCATCCTCACACAGAAGAATTTTTTCTCTAATATCTAGGATAAACCTCTTTTCTGTCCATTCCCCCTTGTCCTGTCACTCCAGGCCTTTGTAAGTTGTCTCTCTCCATCTTTTTTGTGGGCTCCCTTCAGGTACTGGAAGGGGCAATTAGGTGACCCCATAGCTTCTCTTTTCTGGGCTGAACAATCCCAATTCTCTCAGCCTTTCCTCAGAGAATATGTGGTCCAAGAATGAAGTTTAAAATAAGGTGACCAGAAACTGTCCTATGAAAGTGTCCCTCCTGGCATGATCTGGCCACGATGCAGAGTATCATGATAAAACATTTGGGTATGAAGGCGAATGTGCTTTTGTCTGTCTGCAGTCACCCCAGGATGGATTTTCCCTCTGCAGCTGCTCAAGATCTCTCTCCTTGGTCTGGTGATCATGTTTAACTTCAATTTCTCAGTTACATGTAAACAATTGTTGATAGGAAAAAAATAAAGAGATGGATGCAGAGAATGAAAATATGGAGAGGGAGAGGAGATTTCAATAAAGAAAAAGAGGGGAAAACCCCAGTGAAACAGGATAAGGTGAAAGCAAAAAAAAGGAGGTCATTACAGAACAGATAGCCACATTCTTAGCCACAGCAGGAATAAAAGATCTTTCATCAGGCCAAAATTTTGGAGACTTGGTGGGTGTACTTTATGTCTCTGTCTCAGAGCAGCAATTTTCAGGCAGTCTCACACCTCCCGCTCTCACCACAGGCTGCAGGAACAAAGGCACTTGGAGAGCAGAAGTGATGTGGGAAGGGCTCTGACATTACTTGCTGTGTCAGAGCAGAGAGCCCTGCTCTGGAGAGACCAGAGGGGAGCTGGAGGAAATGGCATTCCCCCCATCCTCTGTCTGGGAGGACAGGAGCTGAGGGCACAGAGGCATGGTGTGCCTGTAGGCAGGTTGGAAACCTCAGCCAAACTCGGGGCCCTGAAATATAAATCACATTCTAGTCCCTCTCCCTTTCCCTAGGGAAAGCGGCATTCCTTAACCCACGGCTAGGCACATGCTGGCCAGCCTGGAGGGGCTCTAGCACATCAAAACCGTGCTCACTCCAGCTCTCTTGATCAGCTTTAGTCAAGAGAGAACAATCAACTGCTGTCTTTGAAGGTGACTGGCTGCAAGCCCTTGGAATGAGCATCTCTGGAAGACTGAAGCTGATACCTTTTGAAGAGCCAGCAAAAATGCCAGTTTATGGAAGAGACAGGTTTTCTTTTGTTGTTTCTTTCAGAGATAATGCCTTTTCTACAAATCAAAAGAAGTATTTTTAATTAATTACCACAGAATCATAGAGTATCCTGAGCTGGAAGGGACCCACAGAGATCATCGAAGTCCAGCTCCTGGCCCTGAACAGGACACCTCATGTGCCTTTGGGTGTTTGAAATGCTCCTTGAGCTCTGGATGTTGAGTGTGCTAAAAATCAAAAGGGAACAGGCAGCCAGTGGACCCAAACTCAAACCTTGCTACAGAAAATAGATGAGAAGACACAATACCAAGATAACAAATCTGTCCACAGTAGAAAGAAATTGCAGAATGCTGTTATTTGCTGAATTTTTTTTTAAATTATATTACGGAGCACACTTATTTATTTTGATTTTACTGAATTCCAACAGCCTTGTCTCATGTAGCTACTTGGAATCACCTCAGAATAATTTTGAAGTCCCCCAAAAGAAGTTACTCTGCTGTCCTTAGCATCATTTGTTTGTCTTGAGACGACTGTGCAAAAAGTAGATAAGACTGCATATTTTTCACTATGTTAATATTTTCCCTGCTGTTCCTAAGAGTGGTATTATCACAATTCACAAGAAAAAAAAGGTTAAATGAACCACATCAACCACAGCAAACCACCACTGGCTCTGTATGTGACGTAGCCAATGGCAAAGGGAACTGATGCTTTGTTTAACCTCTGTGAAAGCCCACCAAGCTGGGAAAACCCATCCTAAGTGATGAGGGCATCCCAGTGCTGTGTTACTTATCCAGCTGCATTAGTGATCTCGTTGGTGTCAAGAGTGAGACTTGAAATGAGTTTTCAAGCTCAGATGGGTAGGAAAAAGGCAATATGGGCATGGCATGAACGTCTCCATCCTTGTCCAGCACGTGAATGCAAACATAAATACTGTTTTCCTACCCAATGTAGCTTAACACCACCACAGAATATAGAAAAGTCATGTGTCAGCATCCCTGTAAAAGCCATTTCTGGCATACTAAATGCAAACTGCTAAAATACTGCAAGAGGGTTGCTAGAAGCTGGTGCTCAGAAGAAACATCCCTCAGAACCCACACTCTTGTTTTCTGCTGCAAAATGGCATCTGCTATTTTCTGCATCAATAACATCCTCCCAAACAGACACAGACCACAAACATTTTATTTAAAAAGTAAAGGTAGCAGGATCGCACTGACCTTAAAGTTCATCCAGTTCCAACCCCCTGCCATGGGCAGGGACACCTTCCACTATCCCAGGTTGCTTCAAGCCCTGTCCAGCCTGGCCTTGGACACTTCCAGGGCTGGGGCAGCCACAGCTTCTCACAGCAGCCTGTTTCATGCTTAGTGCCAGTAATGACCGAGGATGTTTGGTTTGAGTGAGGAGTATGTGTACGATGAATTTGCTTACAAAAGCTGTATCATATAGTTTTCCTGGGAATCAGAAACCATGGCATATTTCAGAGTATTTCCCATCTGACCTTCTTTATTTCCTCATATCTTAAGAAACATAACAAAATGAAACATGGAGTTATTTATTTCCTGTTCTGTAATAAAAAAGATACAGTGTTTTGATGCCCAGAAAATACATTAAACATTCATTTATTTGTGAGATTTTCATTATATTATTACATATGCCTTGGTTTGGTGCATAGAAAATATACAGTTTAACATGCTAATTTTATTAACAATTTTAAAAAGGCATGGAGCTTTATAACACAGAGGAGATATGGTCTGAGTTTCCCATGTATTGCTGAGTACTGGTGAGATTGGAATTTAAGCAATATTCTGTGTTCCTGTAACAGAATAATTTCAGCGAGAGGTACTTGTTTAATTAGAATCAAATAATCTTACAATGAAATAATAAGTACCAGAAAGAAGGAGTATTTTTTCAATATGTGCAATAGCTTGTTAGTCTCTAAGTATTTCTATTTCATTTTGCACTTCCTCTGGTAGCTGCAGCTGAATGTCACTTCTTAGATATCCAGGATTAACTTTTCAGGAATAATTAGCAATTCTGGGAGCCTCTTCAGAGGGCCCAAACCTAACTATTTATTACTCTCTGACAATCTTCTTCAAGGTAGCTAATTTGAGGTGAAATTATTAATCCTTATCCAATTTCTTCCATCCAAAGGTACCATATACTCATCCCAATGAATTCTGACATCTATTTTGTTCCACAGCCTGTCACTCATGTTATCTGGCCAAGGAGCAATATTTGATATCTGTCCAAACACTTAGAAATGTTTTAAATTTCACCAGGCAGCTGAGCAGTTTTACACACTACATATTTATACAAACAACTACATCAGGCTCACTTAATTTGCTCCACCCTATGTCTAATCAACATAATAGCTTGTTATTTGTCTTAAACTATAAACCAAATATTTAAAAATAAAACAAGAAAGAACACTATTGGGTTTTAAAAACAAGGATATGACATAATAGCTTGTGGTAATGTTTCAGGCTGGAGCACTTGCTTGTGGGTGTCCCTCAGAACCAGTACTCGGACACAAAGACGTGGACGTTGACGATGTTGCGGTGAGACACCACCCCACCCATGACATAGTTCATCTCCAGTTTCAGGATGGCATGGAAAGGTCCAATTATGGGCCTCACCTGGCGAACTACACCTGTTGGGACAGAAATAGGTTGCTGAGATTAGCAGGAGAATCTAGCTAATTCCGGGGGAGCTACACCACCCTTGGTGTTCAGTACTGCCCAGGGAAAGGTATTTTATCTATTGGGTCTGTAAATAGCTTGCAAGAAAGCTTGTAAAAGAAGGATAAAACACAACTTTTTAGACAAAATATCTCGAAGATCTATGATACACTTAAGTGTTGCAAATGGTAAAATCCTCCTATACATTCTAAAATCAGTACATTATTTTTTATTTGGGGACATAAATTCAATAAGCATGCTGTGACACTGCTTCTACATAGGGCAGAAGGATATTTCCCTTGGTAACCCAGAACACACATTGCTTGGAGGAGTACAAGAGCACACCTGAGAACACCATGAAATTCCTGGCATCGTGTTGAAAACCTCATTTTGTTTGGAACAGTAGAAACTATCTGTATTGCATCACTAAAATCAACCCTTCCCTTGTGAACATCAGATGACACCAATCTGTGAATCATTAATGTGCTGAGTCATGGATGGACAACCCCACTGGACACAAGGAGAAAAGGAGGCTATCTCTGCATCTACTCCCATGTCATCCTCATGTGAATGGTGGCCATTCCTTCACCAACATTGGGGCTAGGTAAGGAAGGAAGCTGTAAGGGAGAAGTAAGCTGTGTCCACATCCCAGCCAGGTGGCAGGGCAGGCCAGGGGCAGCCAGGTTCATCCAGAGACCCACATCACAGCCTGGCTCATGGATGATGCTGGGCCGGAGGCAAACTGAGGAGGCAACACGTGGGGCAGGGTCCAGAACAAGCAGATCCTCAGCTGTGCTACAACCAGAGACCAGCCCTCTTCCAGCAGTGTTCAGGTAGGGACTGATGCTGACATTGGGCTTCTGGGCTCTAGGTAGGGTGTGTGAGGGGACCCTGGGGAGGCACATCTGGGTCAAGAGGAGTTATCTGTGCCTTGAAGCACTGTGGCTACACAGAATAGTGATACAGCTTCAGACCTACAAAACAAAGTCAACACAAGCTTTGCCATTGACTCCAAAGGCTCCAGATCAGGTTCTAAATATATTCTCACTTCCTGTTTATTTTCCAGGCCTGGTGTTACAGAGTAGGCAGCTACCAAACTGCTCTCATCTGGAAAGGATGTCCCCAAATGTCAAAATCACATGAAGCCAAGGTCAACCAGCAGGCACAGGGAGTCTGGTGGGGACTCCCCTCCACAGACACCTCCTTCTGACAACAGACTGCTTTGACAGTGTTTTGTGTGTTTGATTCAGAAGGAAATGTACAGTTTAAGGAAGGATGATTTGAGATATACTCCTCCTGCATGCTGGGGACTGTGTTTCACAAGACAGCACACCAGTACCATCATGGAGTCCCTGCCAAGCAGCTGCAGCTGATCCCTACGAACACTGCCCTGAGATCTGATGGGAGACATAAACGTTTGCTTATGCAGGCTGTCAGCACCTTTTCCTAAGGCAGTGATGACATTACAGTTCTGTCCTGTTCAAACACTAACTAGTATCTTCAGCATGAAGTGAAATTGCAAACTTCTCACCACAGTCACTTTGCCTGACATATTTGATGGATACACTTTTTAAGCATCCTGCCCCCTACAATTTATATGCATATATATATATATATATATATATATATATATACTTACATTTTATTTTCTTTAGCTTTCTTGGCTACCCTCCTGTATCTTATAAACATGACTGGGCTTGGCAGATGATTTATTGAAACAGAAAGGCCTTGCTTAAATTGGCCTTCCTTTAGGGTAGCATTTAAAGCACTTTGCTAACAACAAATCACATTATTGCAGGCACTGCTCTAACTGAGAACCACGGAAATGCACAGCACTGAAATCACTCACTGCTGGCAATTTTTAACCAACCCCTTGAGCAGCTTCTGCAGTTCAACCACCAAGCCCTAGAGAGCAAAGGCTGCTGGTTTCATTTAGCAATCCTGTTATAGCATTCTACACTTTCTGCACTACTCCACTAGTTTACTCTGCTCTGGAGGTGGGAAAGCAAGTGGTGTTTTCTCTGCTATGCTATGCCACAGTATGGAAAACATTCACACATCAGTGATGCAGCATTCAAATCCATTAGTAACATTCTCTTTCCTGTTGAGGTGCACCCTGCTAAGGCAGGAAAAAAGATGCAATGGGAAAACACTGCAATGGGCAGTCCACGTGGCAGTGCCTTTTCACACAGTTCTCTTGCTGTAGTTTTAAAATCCAGCCTATAAAATGGCTTGAGAAGTGAATGTCACACATGCTGACAGCTATATTGAAGAAAGAAATGTAGAAAGAATACTCTGAAAATAGCTATTTCTATAGTTTGTTGTGCCAATATTCTAGAGATCCTGAAATGACCATCACACTATTTCCCTTCTCTCCCATTAATTAAATGAGGACGATACAGGATAATACAGGCAGTGGCTTTGTCCTACAGCATATGAGTAAGGATAAATCCATTCTGAATGGGTAGAATGAAAAAAGAAGAGTTAGAAGAAACCTTTTAAATGTTCTTCTGGACAAAATCATGAGAGGTTTGCTGCACTTGGCAGATTCACTCCTTGAGAGCTTTGCATTTTTGTTTTGTGACAAGTGTTAAAATGGAAAACTTGAGTATTTTTCTCCACCAAAGTCAAGGACAAAATCAGGTGGAAATCATGCAAGATGCTTCCTGGGTCTGATTTTCTCCTGTCTCAAACCTTTCACATCACCTAGGAGGGAGACATAGCTCTGCCAGACCCAAACAAGGCCAGCAGTCCCTTGGGCTGCCTCATACAAAAGACTAAAGAAAATTTTTGAGATCTAGGCCTGGCCCATGTACTTCACATACATGGCTCAATGAATCAGTCAGTATTTCAGAAGCATTTAGCCCAGGACACATTTGAAGAAGCCACATGTAGTAATTCTGGGTGTAATTTTAAGTTACATGGATTTGTGAGACACTAAAACATTTGCATAAACATGCTGTTTCACTATCCCTTTTTGGCAAACTAATGGGTCCAGATTTGTGGTCTGGCTGCTGTCAGCATTTATAGCTGAACACTAAGTACAAAAGCATACCTTATAGGAGCAGGAAGGTTACGATTTTTAAATGCACTGAGAAGTCAGGGAATGTAAAAATTAAGCAGCTGCTTTTTGATCTCTTTTTTACCCATCTACATCCAAAGTAGCTGGATGGAGCCACTCAGATTTGCCATGGGAATAATTGCAGACTGGGACTTGGTCCTGGAGCACTGTGGCACTGTGGCAGTGTTCTGTGAGTCACTGTCTGCAGGATGTCAGGAGCACCACTGGGGCTGCTCAGGAAATTACTTGAAAACAGAGGGCTCTCACATACCACCATTTGGTCCTCTCAGGGACAAAAGCTACAGGCTCTACAGTTGGCAAAGAAGGTGAGCTCATTTAAGCAAGTTCACCCCAATTCTTTTCCAACAGTATTAGACTTCAGTTAAGTTAGCACAGAGGAAGAAGAAGAAGAAGAAGACAAAGACGAAGAAGAAGAAGAAGAACAACAGGAACAACAACAACAACAACAACAACAACATGATCCTAATGTGATCATAAATGAATATAGAGATTCCCCCTGCTGCTGCATCCAATATCTCAGGCAACCTCAAGTGTCCGTGTTATCTTGCCTGCAGGTACAACTACCAGCGTTGGTACCCTCCAGCCTGATGAGCTGCTGGTGCTGTTCATTCTCTTTGGTCCATCATCTGTGACCCGAACACAGACTCAACCTGCAGAAAATGCCATGTGTCACAGGCCAGGCAGATCGCCTTCCATGACCTCACCTGTGCTTGGATTTGCTGTTGTCATCACATGTCCCAAATCTGTTTGGGTATCTTCATGATTTGGTGACCTCCTTTTAAAAAGCAGTTATTTCTTTCTCTTGCACACTTTACCCTTATTGTAAAAAGAATCTATGACAATCTTTTCTACCTGCTGATCTGTGAAAGCAAACAGCCTCAGAATGAGAGGCAACAAGTTTTTGTATGTCACATGGCCTGACCATGACCTAGCTCCTAAAGCTCTATAATTAAAATACTGAGCTACTCTCCTCTCCTATTTATTATTTCATGTTTTGTTTTTTTATTTTTTTTCTAAGGTAAAGCATGTCACCATGCACAGTGAGGAAAATAACCTAAATAATATATAATACATATTTTTAAGTCAGAGCAATGATAACAGCCAATAATCTGAGTAACTGTCACTGACTTACCAAAGCTTTTTTTATCAGAGAAGATGGGATAAATAAGATAGCAAGGATAATATTGTTAATATTCCTAAACATTTCAGCAGCACTTCTAGTATTTTAACCAGAGAGAATGATAGATTTTTTAGATTGGAAAAGGCCTCTAAGATCAAGTCCAACCTTTAATTCAGCACTGCCAAAGCCATCACTAACTGATGTCCCCAGGTGCCACATCCACATATTGGTTAAATCCCTCCAGGGCTGGTGCCTCAGCCGCTTCCCTGAGCAGCCTGTTCAAATGCTTGGCAACCCTTTTAGTGATGGAATTTTCCATAACATCCAGTCTCAGCCTCCTCTGGCACTACTTGAGGCTGTTTGCCTTTGTCCTGTCTCTTGCTCCCTGGGAACAGAGCCTGACCCTCACCTGGCTGCACCCTCCTCTCCCTCCTCAAGGAGTTGTAGAGATTGAGAAGTTTCCCCCTGAACCTCCTTTTCTCCAGGCTCAGCTCCCCCAGCTCTTTCAGCTGCTCCTCATAAGGCATGTTCTCTAGATGCCACAGGTATTCCTTGGCTTGTCTATACCTCTTAAAGATATCATTACATTTCTCTGCTTTGAAATATGTGAGACCCTCAGGCAATTCACCTCTGTGTTTGGTTTCTGCTTGTACTATTGCATTAAGCAGCTGAATTGCTAAGAAGCTCCATTTTTGGCTGAGGAGAAGAGCTGCTGTTTTGTTACCACATTAACCCATTCTGGCTGACAAGTCCCTGCCTTGTCACGCATTCACATCTTCCCTCCAGACTCCTAATTCTGATTCCTGTGCTAAGCTCCTTAAAATACTCCTGCTTAAAAGAACCTTTCTTCCTCTTTTTTTCACTGCTAGCCACAAAATCTGCTGCAATTACACTCCCAGGGGATCTGGATCATGGTGTTCCTCACATTGCATTTGCATTTCCTCTAGAGAAAGTTCCTCTAAGAGGGATTACATTAGTGTACAAAAAGCAAAGCAGAAATAAGCAGTTTATTTTCATACTGCCATAAGAAACAACTAGTTTAGCTTGGTAGAGATGTTGCAGTTGTTACATTTTATGGTTCAGAAGTGAAGCTCATAGG
This sequence comes from Pseudopodoces humilis, assembly GCF_049639895.1. Lineage (NCBI taxonomy): Eukaryota > Metazoa > Chordata > Aves > Passeriformes > Paridae > Pseudopodoces > Pseudopodoces humilis. The sequence goes on along the minus strand of NC_142204.1, from coordinate 7,478,861 downwards.
ATTTTCCACAGAGATTGGTTCTTGAGTCTAGTCAAATATTTAAATCTGTATCATCATTAAGAGCACAGAACAGACATGAATTATACCCATTCATCAAAAAGAGAGCTTCAGAGATCCTAAATTTTTAAGGATCCCACAAAAAAAGTCAAGCAGAAAAATGTTAGTGGATCAGGCAAGGAATCAGAGACTGACAGTGGGGCTGTATCTGGTGACTGCTGGAAGAGGGGATGTGCTGCAGTAAACTCCTTGCCTTGCCGGCATATGCAGACATATGTATTTGTGTATATATAAACAATCACAGCTGCTGCCAAATCAAAACTTGTTCTTCCAAATAACCTGTGGGCTATGCTCAGGGAAATACAATAAACACAGTTATCAAAATTGGGATCAATTCCCTCAACCATATTTCAAGCTTTGTGTTAAGCAACAGGCACGAGAGCTCTTACTCCTCTTGCCCCTTTCCCATCGCTTATCCCATGAGGTTACAGCTATATTGTTTTTCCCTGTCACCACATACCAAAGGAGAGTAAAAAGACACCTTTTTCTTTCCCTTTGTGCTCACAGCAAGCACACAATGTCCTTCCTGTAACTCTTCTCGGGAGGCGAGTTAACAGAGAGATGTGTGGTTGGTTACTGTTGGGTGAATCCAGTTTTCACTAGTGCAACACTTCACCCTTGACATTACAGGCAAACACTAATTTAGCAGCTTTTTCTAGGAACAAACAATCGATTTAGGACAGTTTGCAATTTTTTTTTATCACTGTTTAGTTGTATGATCTGTGGTCACCTGAAAACTGACCGTGGACTGAATAAATGTGGGATACATGGTAAGGAGTTACTGAGAAAGCATGAAGAGATGAAAAGACGAAAATCCACTTTTCTGAACCATTAATCTATAGTTAACTTATTAATGGGATCCTAAATGGAACAAGATATATTTTTATTAATTCTAAAATCTATTTTAAGTTAAACACTCTGAAAAACTATGTAAAATAATAAGAATGGGATATATATTTGAAATACCAGAGGCAGTCAAACAAATGACATGGTTTTTGTGGTGAACATGGTGGTGATGCTGGGTTAATGGTTGGGCTTGATGAGCTTAAAGGTCTTTTCCAGCTTCGATAATTCTGTGATGCTACAAAGTCTGATCATAGCTCATCATTTGCATTTCCTTCAAAATAAGCACACACTGCTATTCAGGATATTTTGGGGTTTGCAGTGGCCATGCACTATAAAAATTAACTTACATGAATCGGAAAGTAACATATATTAATGTCTAATCCTCATTAGATAAATAAAATCCTATGTGAGATCAAGCATGTCTGGTTTTCCCCTACCTTTCCGAACTCTTGGGCTGTTGCAGGCCTGATTTTAAGTGAAAGCTTAAGTCCATCATGAAATACAATCACAGAACCATAGAGTGGGTTAGGTTGGAAGGGATCTTAAAGCCCATTCAGTTCCTTCTCCTGCCATGGGCAGGGACACCTTCCACTACCCAGGTGCTCCAAGGCCTGGGACACTTCCAGGGATGGGGCAGCCACAGCTTCTCTGGGCCACCTGTGCAGGGCCTCACCACCATCACAGGGAAGAATTTCTTCTGTACATCCAGCCTGAATTTCCTCTCTATACTTTTAAACCATTGTGAACCCATTGAAAATTTCCTCCTTTGAAAAGAAGCACAGGAAGGATTGTCAAAAGAACATGCTATTACATGGTAAGAGAGTGCTATTTTCAGATGGAACTTTTGGGATGAGCTGCTTGTGACACCTACATGAGAGAGATTTCAATGACAACAAAAAAATCCCACCTTGTAATTTTTCCTCCAGCTATTTTTATTATGCTTTAAATGGATACTTGAAACATGAAATGATCAATTAGGAAAAAATCAAGCATAAGAAAATCTGATGAGACCTGTGGAGCTGGAACCTAAACTCAACCGAAGCTTAAGTAATTTATTTGCTTTTGTATTAAATTCCAAATGATCTCAGCCCATGTTCTGAAGTCCTACATATGGCTGTTTCCTGGGTCTCTGTTTCTCCACAGAAAACTCTGGTCCTTTTTACAGCCTTGTCAGAAATGAATAGTCCTAACTACCACAACACAACAGTAACTACCCCTTTCTAAGTAATGGATCTTTGGGTATCACAAAGGAGGTTGTTCCTCCTGAAACCTACAGCCATTGTATTGCTGTTAAAGACAAGGAGCCCAAAACTCTGGCACACGGGTGGCAATGTGTGCCAACAATTTTTGAAGGAGAAAAGGTTGTTTATGAGTTTCACTTAAGCAATACAAGACCAATTTCCTCATCTTAATGTGAGATCCTGGACTATAACTTCAAGTTTAGTTTTCTCCCGAAGGCTTTTTGCTTTATAATGCAGGCCAAGATTTACAGAATTAAGAGAAAACATCTCTACTGCATCAGTGTTACCTTAGGAGTGTTGTCATAGTTTCAGAAGAGATGTTCAGGCAATTAGGAAATTTAGGATTAGGGAAATGATCATGGCAGTGATTATTATAAAAGGTAAATTGTTAGTATCGTTCCAGAAATAAGCAAGAGGAAAATAAATCCAGACATGAATTAATGTTTCTTTGGATCAAATCGTAGGAGTTGCAGGTTAGGCTTGAACACCAAGCTCTCTCAGTTTACAACATGTAAATACATATCTGTAGTGTGAAGCTAAAACTACATAGCAAATTTTTGGCTTTTCAGACCTTAACTCAAAAGAAGTCATGGTAAGAGTTGTAATTTCTTATTCAGTATTCATTACAAATTTATTAGTAGGGTTGGAAAATAATTCACATCCTGGTCACAAACAGAAAATATGTATTTTAGGATATTTTAGCAATATTTTTGTTCTGCAAAAAGCTTTGTGTTAAAGTTTAATATTTATTTTTCCTAAAGATTTCTGCTTATTACACAAAAGGTTGTGCCAGAGTAATGATTTGCAATGCATAAATTGCTCTGCCAACATAGCTACTCAAGTATTTACTGACCTATACTGTGCCAGGGAAGTGAATCAACTCCTAATTGCCTAATGTGTCCTACTGTTGAAAATGCAGTGCTCAAACATTGCACAGCAGAGAATGTCATACTGCACCTGGGAGAGCGAGAGCTGCCTTGGCTGGGCCTCCCGAGGCTCCTGTCAGCCTGTTGCTCCAGCCTGTCAAGGTCCCTCTGCCTGGCAGCACAGCTCTGGTTCATCACCCCTGTCCAGGTGCTCTCTGGCCCATTGGCCAGGCCCTTAATAAAGAAAGTGGCCCCAAAGTCGACCCCTTGGATGCACCACTGGTGAGTGGCAGTGAAATGTGCTGCTGATCCCAACCCTACGAGCCTGGAGTTCAGCCTTTTTCCAATCTATCTCACTGTCCACTTACCCAGCCTACATTTCCTTGGGCTGCCTGTGAGGGCATTAAGGGACTAATGGTGTTGAAAGCCTTACTAAAGTCAAGATAAGCAACATCCACTCTTCTCATTAATCCAGTCATCTTTTTGTAGAAGGATGTCATGCATGATTTCCCTTTCATAAATCCTTGCTGACTGCTTCCAGTGACCTCTTTGTCCTTGTGATTTTTGGAAATGTTTTCCAGTGGATTTTCTTCATTCCCAGGGACTCAGGTGAGGCTGATCAGCCTGTACCTCCCTAGATCCTTTCTGGCCTTCCTGAAGATTGCAGTGACATTTGCCTTTTTCCGTGGGAACTTTTGATCACCACAATCTTTTAAAGATAGTTGAGAGTGCCTTACAATGGCATTGGCCATTTCCCCCAAAACTTGTCCCTTAGTACCCCACCAGCACCCATGGACTTGGTTATGCCCATTTTGTTCAAATGTTCCCAAACCTGAACCTTCTCCACTGTGGGTGAATATTTCCTGCTCCATATCTTCCTCTTGCTCTGAGAACCCCAAGACTCCTGAAGGCCAGTCTTATCAACAAAGAATGAGGCAAAGAAGGCATTGAATACTTCAGCTTTCTCCATGCCTTTTGTCACCAATTCTCCTGCCCTGTTCCTGCCACCATGGGCAGCCTCACAGGCATTATTTTCCTCCACTCCTCTCCAGTTCATGACTGTGCCTAAAGGAACAATCTAGCTGTCAAACTGCAGGCATTTCCCAGACCACCAGATATCTGTCTGCTGACTTCAGAAAGTTAATGTATACTTGAGATTCCTCCATCTCTCAAAAGCTGATTAGTCTTTTTCATTTTCTTTTGTGTGCATGTCTGTGTGTGTGTGAGTGTGTGTGTGTGTGTGTGAAAGCTATTTATATTTCTCTCAATTATTTGTCACAATAACAATGTGGCTCCTGCAATGTAGTGCTCTATAGTTTCTGATATAATCTGCTTTATTAATAAGTGGTTGCTCTTTGTAAAATGAAATATTTCTTGGTATTCATCACTTCAGGCATCAAATCATATGTAGAAAAATAGCTCTGAAGATATGATTAATCCTTAAGTTGCCACACCTGACAAACATAACTACAGTGAAAGGACTCAGAAAACTCATTAATCAAAATACAACTACCAAAATAGATTTCCTCTTGCTTTGAAGTATATTCCCCTCATAACATTGTGAATTAGACCTTCATTCAAGCTTGACGGTGAACATTTTGCAAAAGAAAAGTTTTGGAGAATCAAGTTAGAGCTGGATGTTAACAAGGTTTCCATGCTGATGGAGAGCTGCTTCACAGGAATGTAGCACATACGTATATGTATGGTTATAGATATCTTTGATGAAGTATCTGGGGACAAGGTTTTCAGAAGCATACTTTTCAAACATGACCAGATCTTTATTTAGGAAAAAGGCCTGTTCTTCAATTGTTGAGCAACCAGGTGCTTATAAAATACTTCAGGAGTCAGTTTGGTCACATAAAATTCACTTTTATAAGCTATGTGACACTCAAGGTAATTTCACTGCTGGTTTAAGCTGATCAAAAATAGTGGTCCTGTTACATCCTTCACCCCTTTCCTTGGATGAACACCTGAAAGTACCAAAACCACAGCTTGCCACACAAGCACTCATCTGACCACAGGGTGGAGTGCGTGCTCTGAGGGGGACAGGAGAAGGGGATTTCCCTTTGGAGCACCCACAAAACTCCATAACATGGAACACAACCTCTGTCTTCCTCCTATTGGGAATAGAAAGGTTGAAGTGATTTTGGTGCTGTCACAGTGAGTACTGCATGAACAGGGCTCCTAATGACCCAGGCCCTGCAACCAGACTGCTGGTTCAGTGCTGACTGCAGTGACACAAAAATAATATATATGTGTGTATACACACACACACACACACACATATATATATATGATAAATATGTGTGTGTGTCCCTGGAGCAGTTCAACAAACATTATCCAACAGTGCAGCTCAAGGCAGTACTGGATGCTTCTCTGAGAAGTGTCAAAGAGGACCAGGGGCATGTCAAGACACCCCTGAGAAAAACAGTGTATCCAGGTGGGCCATGTCTGGGACCACAGCCACTGCCTCTGGCTCTTATCTCTCCCATATGCAGAAGATCTGTGGCCACTGGAATAATTTATAAACCATGTAAAGGCAAAACTCTCTTTTAAAGACTGCTTAAACAATTGTCTTAAACTCTCCAGGTACTCATAGCCTTTGAAGTTTCCACCCAGGGTACAGGTGTTAGCTTAAGTTTAGATAAAACTGAATCTTCTTCTCATTTCCCTTTTGCTTCAACTCCAAAGGAAAAAATGAAATTACAGTACAGGAATTACATTTCAGCATGGAAAAAGGATATTTCTGCACTATTCAACAGATCAGAAATTTAGGATTCAATTTATTATAAATTCAACAACTCCATGAAGTTTAATTTCATTAATGCTTGGGCTTCTCTAGAAAGCTTTGATTGCTGAAATGCATCAAATAAAGAGGCCATAAAGAGGCGTCATCACATTAATACATTTTTTGGTCAGAAACAAATGCTGAGTATTTTCAAAGCTATTATCTGTCATATTGGATCATATGGAGCCTTGGTATTATGAAAGAATTAGAAACAATCTTTGATTTTACTGAGGTTTGGCTAGTTGACAAATGCTGTGATCTTTATTAAGGATGCTGAATGACTTCAGAGAGATGTGCTGTTATCTTGGTTTGGCAAACTTGAAGTGCTTTTAGATGTCTGGTTTGCCTTCCAGCCAAACCTTGCAATGGGTTTCAATGTAGACAATGCTGTGAAATCACTCATGCCTAAAATGCAATAACTATACTTGAAGTAGCCTCATTAAAAAATAGTTTCCATCATATATTTTTTGATCTTTCCTGTTCCCTCTTTAAAAATGCGAGATGCTCTATGTAGTAGAAGAGCCTTACATATTACAAAAATAGGTGGGAAAACTTCAGCAATGAACATTCAAAATGTGCAAAATCACATAAATCAGCCTCCTGCTACTTTATTCTCAATATCTGATTTACAGGGGGCTTCATGTGAGAGTGGCTGTGTTTACCCTGCCTGTCCCACAATTGCATTATTCCAACTCAGCCACACTTGGGTCCATAACACCTGGACAATTAACTATTGCAACCCTCATGATAAAAGCTTTTCTTGGCAAAGAGCCACAATTATGGCACACAGTATGATATGGCTCTATGATTTGATTTGCCATGGAAGAAAAAGTACCTAATCCTGAGGCTTTGACACAGAAGCCCCTGTAAGAGTGCTCAGTTATCACCTTGAGGCAACAGCTCTGCTGTTCTTGTTTGCAGAATTCTGAGAAGGAAGCTTCCTGAACTTTTGTGTGTGTCAATTCCTGACCAGTTCTCAAAGGCTGAAATAAGGGCTCACTTCACTACATTTTGCCCCTTTAAAAACAAAAGTTAAAATAGGGTTGTTTTTAAGTGAGCCAGGCATCTGTGTGTATATATTACATATATATACATACTGGGAAAGATTCACAATATGCCTTGGGTCTTATCTTCCTTTTCCATTTTTATAGGGTATGCAGGCACTGCTGCAGGAATAAAATGGTTGCTATCAATACACAAACTCAGATGCAGCAGCAGAAGCAACTGAATCACAGTATTATTTAGACTAGAAAAGATTTTCAGGACCTTTGAGTCCAACCTTTGACCAAACACCACTGTCTCAACTAAACCAGAGCTCTGAGTATCACTTCCAGTTATATTTCATGCTCGGAGATCATCATAAAAGCGGGTCTTTGACTACTTTTAACTGGGACAGAGCACCTCAGAAAGCTGGATTCACATAGACATCTGTCAGAGGAATTCCTATAGTATGTTTCTTGGTGAACTGGATTTCAAACCTGGCTTTATTTGCTGATTTATGCAGCATCTCAGCCCACTGTTTAACATGAATACCAGAAAATGCATGCTATGCAATCTGAACCAAGGACTTTGGTGCTCTTTGCTGCCCCTAACTCAATCCATTTCTTTCCCAAGCTGTCAGGTTTTATACTTCACACCACAGTTCACAAAACTTCATCAGAGCCACAGTGTAATTTATCTGCCTTCTGAGCCTTATGGAAACTGTAACCAAAGGTGGCCTGTATGAATGGGTTTGTAATGCCTTGTACCACCTGAGAGCTGAGATGAACACAGATCAAGGAGAAGAGTTGGATTAACCAGACACTTGCAATGTGCTAGAGTGAAATTTGGCATTAGGAAGGTAGTTCCACTTGAGATCAAGACTCATTCTCATCAGAAAAACACCTTCAGCATTTCTCAGACATGAAATTAAAATTTTCCTCCTGCTCAAGGTGCTCCTTTTCCCCCAGAGGAGCTCTTCATCCTCATTTTTTTCCTGGAGGGGAGGGAGGTTGTTGAGCAATTTGACTACTGAGCAGTGCAGTCAGCAGCACCCTGAAAGGGCAGGTTTAGGCAGTAAATCTAGCATCCTATTTACCAAATGGCTTCTGGGCAACCTCACCTCGAATGGACAGCTGCTAATTTCAACAGGGCAACCCGGCACAGAGAAAAACTCACAAAATATTCTTTTCTAAGGAGGTCCTCCTGTGAGAGAGGAAACTCTAGAGATGAAACCAGAGCAAAGATACTAAAAGGGACTGTGTCTTTTTTAATGTACAGCTGCAAAAGCCTGTTGAAAAACCTACTGAATTATGTCCTGCTCCAGGAGTTTGCTGGTAATGACTGGGCAGCACCAGTTTTGTATGGCCAGACACCATTTTTGTTTCATGCTAATGACATTATAATCATAAAAAAGTGTTCCTATTGCTGCTTACTTTCAATAAAGAGGATCCACATGAGGAGATAACAAGTGTTCTCTCTCCTTGCCCCTGTAAACAGCAGAGCTTGCCTTGATTCCCTGGCTCTGCCTACACTTCCCCTGCCTCACAGAAATCCTGCTGTAGGTGAACTGCTGCTTTCAGCACCAGCTGTGCCAGGAAGCCCACATCAATCTGGGAAACTCACATTGCTGAACACCAAAACACGTGCACAGTAAGAACCAGCCAGCCTCTGGCCCTAAAGATAGTCTGGAGCAACAGAGGAGAGAGAAGCAGAGGGAAATAAGAAGGTACTTGCCTGGCAATGGAGAGTGGGTCCAGGGACAAAGTTCAGAACCAAATCTTTTGCAGACCAATGACTGAATTTAATGTCAGACCATACCAACATTTGCATGGAGGACTGTAAAAAGACTTTGCCACACTGTGAATAGCCAAACTACTGATGAGATACAAAACTACTACCCCTGTACTATAAACTTCTTGTTTGACAGAAGTCAAACAAACCTCCAGTCTCCCTCTCTTGCCCCAACTAACATGGGATCTCACACACTTGCTCATGGTAACTAGTTTTGTTTATCTTCTTTATCATTTCTGACAAGTCTCTCCTCAGACTCTGGAACACACTGAACAATGATACCACAGTAGCAATTGCACTGGTGATCAATCCAGCATAGTACTGTCAGTAGTTGAGATACTTTAATGGTTCAAAGGTAACATTGTGAACTCTCACCCACGTAAAAAAGGTTGGAAATTCAGGACAGAGTCCTGAATGTAAGCCTTGCAAATAACAATGGAGAGCAGTAGTACATAGCAGGGTAGATACAAATGCATTCAAGCACCAGCACAGCCCCCCACAGAAACTCTATAGTGACTTTTTATAGCTATATTGGCTCTGCTTGTTTTTCAGAAGAATAGCACCATTCTGCTTAATAGGCAAAAATATAGGCATAGGTTATTACCAAATGCAATATGGAAGATTTCAGCCCATCAAAACTCCTATTAGCTATACTATGAAATTTTAAAACCTTCCTGAAATTTATCAGACTACAAGGTGGGATTACTGTTTTAAAAAATGAATGCATAGCTAAAGGGGAATGTGTTTTATAGCAACTGATAATACCTTAGGCACTGATAGGACATTTTTGCACAGGTTGAAAATGCATTCTTCATTTTTCACTGACAGCTGTTTAAAGGAGGAATGCAGTGAAGTCTATAAAAGCCTTAAAAAAACACCAAACACAACTGGATAGGTCTGCACTTCTGTTTTTCTCCCACCCATACTAGTAAGTGATGTTAGGTTTTTAACAGTATCATTTATATTCATTGCCACCTTGGCTTGTAACCACACCAGGAAACAAGGAGTCTTCAGCACTTCCTGAACCAGGAAAGACTGGGGATTTGCATCTCTTTTTAATATGGCAGGGTAAAAATATTGGAAGCAACTTTTATACAATTATTTTTCATCAGATTGCATGAAGTCTACACACTGTCTCTCCAGGAATCTGGATTTCATTCCTCCTCTTACGCTGGAAGATACTTTCTGTAGGCCAGCAGAGCTACTTTTGGAGTTTGCTCTCAGTTCTTTTGGCTCCTCCATGTCTGGTAGCCCTGATCATTGATTCCTGTTTGATATGTTTTCTTTCCTTGATTTTGCAATACTGTCCTTGCCTCTTTCTTCTCCTACCTTTGAGCCTGCTTCTTCTACATACCTTTTGGGAGACTGTGTTCTTCTCATAACATTCCCTGGGGCAGCGCTTTCCTCTGCTTCAATTTTCTTCTTTTATCTCTCTCACGACCTGCTCCTTCACACTCATCTCCTCCAATGACCTCAGCTGCAACCTCTCCATCAACAAAGCACAAACCAGCCTGATCACCCATTCTCCAGCCCATCTCACACATAACTCAGCTTCCCTAACATCTCCCTGAAGTCTCAGCATCAGCTTAGAGGGATAATGGCTGAAACTGGTAACCTGAATCTTTTCAGCCCAAAATTCTCAGTGTTGAAGCACCCACTTTTCTTCTGTAACTTCATCTTTAACATCTCCTCTCAGTCTTTAAACCTTTCCCAAAAGAACTGTATCTTTTCACTTTTTTTGTTCCCCCAGTTGCACTTCTGAGAGCATCTTGTTCTTTTGCATCCATGCAAGCACAGGTTACATGCAGGTCCTTGTTAAGGCATCATCTCTGACCTTGTTAGTGACAGCCTAGCTAAAACTGTGTTACTAATGAGGGTCTTCCTGCAAGGGCATCTTCATTGGCCTGTCCTTGCTTGCTCTCTTTACCCAGTGTTCCCTCCTCTCTCTGAATCCCTTCATTGGCTTCCTCTAGTGTGATACTGAGTCAAGGTTTATTACACTAAGGTCTTTCAGTAATTATTTTCCTGCTTTTTTCCACATACCCTTATGCATTTCATCACACTCTGAACTAGTTTGTGTCTTTTCTTTAACAGAAAAAAAACCAAAAAAACAGCCAACAAAAAGCTTACTGTAGAAATTTTCAATCTTTTCTTGTGTAGAGAAAATTAGTCTTGTAAAAAAAATATTTGGTGATCTAATTTCCATTAGCAGACAAAATAGCTTTGATATTCTGGTAATTTCTCCTGAAACAGTGCAACAGAATGAAGTGTGCTTCTTATTTCTTTTACCAATGCTTTTATGGTTTATTATCAAAATTAATCTATTATTTCCTATATAGGCAGCAAAAAGACATTAAAAAGTATGTATTAAAAAAAACCCTAAAAATATGCTATATGGATCCCAGTGGCGTATGTGGTCATCCAGCATGCTGGTCCAGGTGTGCTCTCCCAGAACGGCATAAATTACTTTTTGCAACAAGTTGAAACATTGTAATTGCAGAAAGATTCCTGAAAACCCTTCTCTTACTGGCTTAGCTGGGCATTTCCTCTGCTAGAGCTGCTATCTTCCACACAGTTCTGATGTCCCTGTGATTTAGTGGAACAACCACTAAAGCCTTCTGGTACTGTCTATGCCCTTTGGGGTTTTCCTCCCTTATACAAGCCCTTCCCTTTCTTTACAAGACAGACTTTGTGAATTCTCATGGACTAGGATCGTAGCTGATTTGTCTTGAAAACTTCCCAGCACTTTTTAAGGAAACACCTAACATTCCAACTATTAATAATAATAAAAATTATATTATGAGGAGAACAGCAGAACTGCTTCTGGCAGAATTATTTGCAATCCTAATATCACATAGACAACTTGCTGTCCTGAACCTCTGCCCCTCCAGGTAAGCTGGGGGGTTGTTTTGATTTTCCTTCTCCAGTTCTGCTGCAGGCAGTTTTCTTTGCAGCTTCCACCTATTAACCTCAAAGTACTTTTACATAGAGGAATTAATTAAGAATCTTACACACAAGAATTAATTAAGACAGTAGTAGGCATGTTTTATCATCTCCATGTTGCATAGGGGGAACTGAGGTGAAGAAAGAGTTACCCAATTCTTTCACAGAGCTGGGAATACTTGGGCATGTATCATATCTTCTCAACTCATCCTTTCTCTCTTTACAACATGAGGCAAATAATCCAGTTTACCGAGTAAAATACCACTGAAATACAGACCTGTTCTTCAAAATGGAAACCCTTCCCTCAGGCAAATACCTCGGCCAGTCGAATTTCCAAACACATCCTTCTTTCTTATTTCAGACAGACAGAAACACACGGCACGAAAAGCAAACTACTGTAGCTCCTGTGGGATCTGATAACATTTATGCTCTGCTAAAGAAATGCCCCAATAACTGAAATCTGTAATCTTATCATCCTGTTTTAACAGACTCTCCCTTTTTCTCAGCATTCACATGTATACTTCTGTTTGATCAAGAAAGAAATAGAAACCTAATGACTTAGGATTTTTATCTACAGCTCATAAAGCCTTTGCAGAGCTGATGTTGTGCTATCCTGCTTCTGAAATACACCAGTGCCACCTTCAGACCATGTGAAATAGGGCTTTTTCACAACCCTCCATATGAAAGCTGCAGTGATTTTTCTTTTCCACTGGACAAGTCCTGCTGAAGCACATGTATGAACCTGAGCAGAATCTGCACATTCACATATCAAAGCACAAGTGTTCAGTGGGAACAGTAGTCATTTGTTTTCATAAATAAACCTTAATAGAGAGCAATCAAATGCTCCTTTTTAATACCTGTCATGAGAATTCCAGTGTATTCCCCTGCCACTGCCCAAGCAGCTCCCATTGGGCAGAGCAACACATCAGCTGGGACCTTAAATCATTTGCCAACTGCTCCTGGTTACATTAGGTCCCTCATCATTTTAGAACTAAGCCATTTGCATTTTTAGTTAGAGCCAGTTCTGAAAAAAAAAGTTAAAATACTTCTCATATTAAGGAATAGGCCTCTGGTATCTTGAATAAAAAATTATCTGTGATATTAGTTCAAATAACACATTGGACTGAAGAATATGAAATCAACACTGGCTTGAAAATCAAGGTAGGAATTAATTACTTGAATTAATTTCTTTGACCTTGTCCTACAGTATAGTTAAAAGAAGAAAGTAGGCAGAAAACACTACTCACCCACTGTCATACCATCCATGTAACGCTTGATGATATCAAATGAATCTCTTAGATTTCCTTCTGTAATGTCAAATATGATATCTGCCTGGTTGGCCGGATATGTAGGTGTGATGGCACGAAGAAAAATAATCTCTGCAAGTAGAGTATCACAGAATGTCACAGAATGTCACTGACAAGTATTTGAAAACATCACTGAAGAATTAAACAAAATTTGATCCAAAACGACTTGTCCTCACAGTTGGTGGAAGACATTCCCCTCCCTTACCACTCCCAGTTTGTCCTTTAAAATGGAAAGGCAGAAGATCTAAGGGAAGCGAGGATTTGGATAGATTTGTTTTCTACTCCTATTTCCACCATGCCCTGAAGCCAAAACACTCTTACTTTTAAAATCCAAAAAGATTGCTCTTAAGAAGCCAATCAGATTTCCAGTATGTACCCAAAGAGGATAACACCAAGGATCCACAGGCTGGGCTGAGGAAGGGACCAAAGAGATAAATCTCTCCACTCCAATTCCCCTAGGCAGTTACACAAGGTATTGCTATTAAGGATTAAAGAGTCCTTTGGAGGAGGTGTTTAAGTTTAAAAATAAAAGTAAGACTATTTTCATGTCCCTTGTGAGGGATGGAGTTATTATTACCCTCATTATTATCCTCACTCTATAGATGATGAAACTAGACTTGGAGCTATAAGAATTCACCTGAGGCCATGCACTGAATTACAGTTTACATCTTCTGGGCTTCAGTAGTAATCTCAGATCACTAGGTCTCATCTCTTCTTATTAAAACATGAGGATGGACTAATGAGGTTTGGGAAGCATCCTGGGCGAAACCCTTAGCTCTGCTGCCAGTACACCTGGTGAAGCTGAAGGGGTGTGTATGGGAGCAGAAGTGGCCATGGGGCATTCCTCCATTCCCTGTGAAGCAGGGCCAGCCAAGGCCTGACAGAACCTACACAAGCTCTACATCAGTGGTTAAATTGTTCCTGTCTGGGCAAGGACTGGGATGTCTTTTTTCCCCACTCCTGCCTGGTGCAGAGGGGAAGAATCAACTTTGGCTTTCATTTAGGACAACTTTCTGAAACAGCAAGGCTGAGACTTTGGGTACAACAGAAATAAGGATTTAGGGCCTTTAGAAACCCCTCCAAAAGAACCTTTCCTACCTCCATACCCTTTTCTCTGTGTCTGTGCCACTCAGTAAGATGCTGAGAGCAGCAGAGCTGCAGGCAGTCATCCCACTGATGGCTGCATTGCCAGAAAATCCATACAAATGGCAAGGAGCAAAAACTGGCTCTTGATCTGTAAGTCTTTAGTTTTTATGTGAACTAAGAAAGTGAGTGAAAAGTGAGTATAAATCTACAGGACTTAAAAACTTGCAGGTACTGCAGAGGACGGCCACTCAGGTGCTTTTTGAAATTCTTGTCTTATAAACATTCTGCCAAGTTCTTGGAATTTCCCTTCCTTTAATCTGTAACAAACAACACTTTGTTCGTAGGTCAAAAATCAGCCAATCATCATATATTTTCATCAATATAATTTATTTTGTGATTAATGTTTGCATGTAAGGTTTTTATTCTTGGAACAAGTGACCTGTCAGTAGCAAACAACTGGTCATAGATAGATGAGAGAAATATATTTAGTACCTTGTTCCTACAGCAAAACCTGCAAACAAGGGAAGAAAAAATGTCATGGGGCATATGGTTATTGTGTGAGTAAATGTGGTACATGGGAATTTAGAGTCAATATTTCCTTAGATTGGAAAGCAGTATGAGTTAGAGCTCAGAATGACTTTCTTTCCTCCATAAAATTAAAACTCCTGGATATCAGATGTTTTAATTAAATGGATAGTAAGCTATAATTTGAAGCTGTGCAAACATTTACTGCATCAGTAGCGAGTCTGGCTTTAGGCAAGGATTTCCGGTGGAGGTTTTATATGCTGTAGTCTATTAAACAGAACAAGGAACAAACCACTTACCTTCAGGTCTTGTAAATTCTCTGAACGTGGGCAGTGAAATGACAGTGTGGGAAATTGTGTGGACAGGATCCAACAGACAGCTGACATCATTTGGTCGACAAGACTTGATGCAACGGATGGTATCTGTCTTTTCTAGTCTGACACTAGGAGAAGCAAAAAGTATTTAATATATAGACTGAATATTAAATACTTTGTGTTTTGCAAACTAGGGAGCTAGAAACAATAGTTGATATAAGTGTTGATTCTTCACCCCAAAAACTTAGACAAACGCAGATCATCAGAATTTCAGGATCCCTGAAGAACTTGGTTTGCCTCAGAGTTGCAGTCAAAACCTTCTCAAACCCAGTTCTTCAAGCCAGGCACATGAAAACAAGAACTGTAGTGCCCAAGATGCCGTGTAATGTCCCTTTCCAAGAACAAACAGTGACAACAATGAGACCCTCAGCTGGCCTGGTTTCAGCAATTTCAGTGGAGCCCCTTTTTCTTGCACCAGCCTTTTCCACTCAGTCATGTAAAACAGAAAGAATTGTTTCTGTTTTAGAAACTTGGCATAAATATGTAAAGGGCCAACTTTCATGATTATTGGTGTAGCAAGAGCCATAAGAGCCTCTTTTAAGTCTTTTTTTCACACCCCCCCCTTTCCATCTGAAAGAAGTGAGAAAACAGAAAGGAAGGGAAACTAGGGGAGGAAAAAACTTAACCACATTATTTAAAACCTCAAAGGTTGAATTCTGAGTTTGGGGAAATGGTAAAGGTCATTTCATATTCCATCTCAACCAGCTGCTCATTCGGCCTTGAAAGTCTATTAAAAGTTAAATGACTTCTCACCCTTGTCCACTAGAGTGAATTTAAAGTCACTTACAGTTCAAGAACTTCACACAATACCCACTCTGTGTTCACGAGAGATGAAAGGGCTGTGCTGGGACTTAAAATGGGACTAAGCCCCACAAATTATCTCAACTTTGACCTGCCCATTTCTACATATTCCTAAGTGGAAAAAGAAAATACTGCAGTGTTGGAGGGGGGAATTGAAAGATTAAAAGTGAGAAAAATTTACTGAGTTAAAGGGAAATCAAAAAAGGGAAGATTTAGTTTGTTATATACCTCTAAAAAAGAATGATTCTTGTTATTCTCAAAATGTGTTATCCCAGCCCACACCTACAAACCATCTTTTTTCTGATGCTCAAATGGTCTTTATGGCTCTATTTATAATCAATATATCAGTAATTTCTTATTACATGTTCCCACCTCTGCTCATCAAAGAAAACGGAGCCAAACATGCTGATACTGTGTGAAGTTAAGTAAGGGGAAAACACAACATCAAGGAACTCGTGCTTCAACAGATGTGAACTGTCACAGTCCATAAGGAGGCAACAGAGCTGAGTTAATAAACACCAGCTGAGCCTGATATTCACACTCTGAACTTGATGCTTTGAGACTGGCCAGGATATACAGGCCAAAGAGACCTTTTACTTCCCACCATTATATGTCTACAGAATCTTGTCACATCCTAGACACTTCATTTATAAACAGTGGCTTGCATAACCTATTTTGGGACACTATTACTGATAAAGCACTGTTAGAATGCATAGAACATCCTGAATTACCACAGCTGTATTTAGGTAATAGAATTTGTATGCAAAAAACATTGTGGTGGGAGTGTCTCAGGCATTCAGTAGTGGTTTCCTTTTGCTTCTTCCTGGGAATATAAGGGAGCTTTACTCTTGACTTCAGCTGGAACAAAAGGAAAATACAAATATTTCTGAAATACTTTGCCAATAAAGCCATAATTTTGTGTAAGATGAAGTCTTAAGTAAGACTCGCGTTCATGATTCTCACTTGTGGGATAAAGCCTTCTGACATGACTTTGGTACAGATCAGAGGATCACAATGGTCACAAGTGATTTGTGTTAGTTCTCATTTAAACTGAGTTTCTAGATCCATCTAACTCATAACCACACATGTTACAGATAAATGTCTGTGTCAACTCTATTTCTTTGCACCTTTTGTCTCTCCTCTTACAAATCCCTCTTTTTTTTTTCTTTGCATGCTCCATCCACAGTGCTAAACTGGAACTTGTTCTTTCATTATGCTCACTATCTGATCTCCTTTCTTTTACTATCCCTGCTAATTGCCTCATGCCAGCATATCCAAAGTGCAGTTGATAACACTTTGTTTTCCCATTGCTTCACCTTTTGGACATCTCCAAACTGGACTAACTTCTTTGACAACAAACATCTATTTCAAATCCTGGTATTTGCTATAAATTATATGCTCTGTTTTCATAATACTTTATAATTTTATCCTTACACATCATCTTTGCATTTCATCTTCTGATTAGCTGATGTTTTCCTTTTTGCTCATGTTCTCCTTCAGTGGGGACTGTGACTGGCAGAAATTTTATCCTCAGTCCTGAGAACTTTTTTATTTGCATCTTTCCTTCAAGTTTTCTGCCCCTAGCACAAATTGCAGCTTTGGAGATCAGCTTCCCTCTAGGCATTTTCATTTAAAGAGAAGAAAGTTAAGAAACATCTCAGCTTCTCTGATTATTTCCTGAGAATATTTTTTTCATTCTTCTAGGGTCCTGATATGATTCTTTTTCATATTGTCTGTTAGATTCAATCAGTAAGTTCGTTGGACCAGGAGCTGTGGTTTCATTTTCATTTGGAAAATATAAATAGCACTATGTAACTGCATACATGCTCCTGAAAGTCCCAGTGACACTGCAACATTCAAGCATCTAACACAGGGGAACGTGAGCTTTGTGTTCTTAAATTCCTTGCTAAATACAATTAATGTAGCAGCATTTTACAGCACCGAGGGCCAAGTTCTCAAACTCCCTTCTTTTCCTGCCAAAAAAATACATATTCATGTTTGTAAAAATTAAGTTTATTTTTGAATATTTATCCTACTTCATTATGGCCTCATAAGGAGCTGGTAGCCAGAGGGCATTTACATACAGCTTCTTTGGTAGTAATAAACCCCATTAGCTCAAGCAGCACAGGCTTGTGCTCTCAGTATTCAAACCTGGGACTCTATCCCCACTGGCAACTTCTGGCAGCTTTATAAAGATGTGTCAACAGGCTTATTAAACACTGGCATTCCTTATGTGACTGGAACTCCTATCAGTCAGCTGGGATAAACTTTGCCTTGGGGAACATGTAATATTCTGGCAGAGTGCTGTGATCATGCACCCATCCAGGCGCTGGCTGATGATGAGCCTGAGAGCCTGCAGCTTCCAGTTAATGGAGTAATTCCTTGTGCTCAGGAGACTAAGGCATCTGATCTTGGTTTAGGAGGTTCCCAGTTTCTACCCTTGTACCCTGACTGTGCTGTCAGCACATACACAGTGAGGTATTTTTCCTATAGATGCATTTGCATGGATTATTCCCTGTTCTTCTATGGAATGACTCTTCTGCCTGTGTAATGAGCAGCAGAGATAACTGAGCCCAGGGTAATGTAGAACATTAATTTTTGGATCATATCTCTGGGACTGAGCTTTTAATATTTATCAGCACAAGGACTATGTGTAATAAATAAATCCTATTCCAACTCAGAAAACAAAAGAATTCCAAAGAAATTCCAGTTGTATTTGTCTACATTGTTCTTGACAGCCTAGAAGTAAACAAAGAAAGTCAAAGTAAAGGAAGAAAGATTTGGATGTTGGAATTCTGACTGACTTTTCAGGGGACTTAGGGTTTGGTGTGATAATGGTTGTGGATAAAGTCTTTAATGGTCAAAATTTATGCATTTTAATATGAAAGCTGGAGAGACAAAAGTGTTATGAGACAAATCAAATATATTTTTCAAATGTTCCTGAAGACAGGACTGTTTCAGGATATAGCTTGTGAAACAGAAAGGAGCTCTCTGCTAGTAGCTGAATGCTGTTATGAAGTTGATTGCTGTTCTGCTGTCATTAGTTTTCCCATTCAGCAAAAATTTCACAGAAAGCAAAATGAAATAGCTCAAATAAATGTTCTTTAGAGGAGATTATATTTTGTATCATCCTTAGAAGCAAGAACAAGGATCTGTACCTGGTGGAAATCAGCATTAGCTCACAGGATACAACACAGCAACAATAATTAGGACAGCTTGAGAATCTGGCTTCATTCACACTTTTATACTGACTGATGTGCTGGGGCACCTCAGGGGTCCTAAGGGCCCAAGTTATGCCCTTTTAACAGATTTTCAGAAAATGTACACTATTTGCCACGTAAGTGATGAAATTTTCTAGAGATGTCTCAGTTGAGACAGTCCAAAATATGTACCTATTTCCTTTGGAAAATTTAGACCTAAACGTATGTAACTGTGTATGATCAGATGACTCCCCTACTGTGTGAAGGAAATTAATAGCTCTCAGTCCTCAGGATGTTCACATAATGAACTCTTAGACACCAACTTCTGCTTTGTATTATGATGCAGAGTACACAGAAGAATCTCCACAAATTAGGATGTTCAATTATAGGGTAGAGTGGAAAACTGTAATGATGATGGCAAATAAAATGCAAGTGCAGCATGCAACAGATGAACTAAAACTTTATTAAAACTGGGGGGGAAAAAAGCTACTCCTAGAAGAGAAAGAGTAGCCAATGATGACTGTAAGTTAGGGATCAAAGCTCTGCAGAGACAAAGATAAAAAGTTTGGCAATAAATGTGTTGACAGTTCCATGGCGGGAAAGTCGCATTTGAATTGTCAGAAGAAGGTCTCTGGGCTCTGTGATTTGACGCTGCATGACCACAAGGCCACTGTGGTTGTTCACTTTTTTTGTGGTGAAAAACCCCTCCTGGTTCCCGCTGATGATGGACAGCTGAATTTTATCCCCAGGGACAGCATTGGAAGGACCCATGCGGAAAATGTCGGTGGGTACTTGAATGTTGGTAGGAAAAGAGAGGTGATAGTAGGTTATTCTCAGAGGCAGGCTCTGGCACTCCTTATTTTCATTACAAGGCAAGCGCTCACAGTGACTGCAAGAAAAGTGAGAACACAAGACAAGAGGAAGATTAATGCACATTTAGTGAGTGGGAGGGAAAGCAAGGGCAGTGGGGGTGGGAAAAGATAGGCTGACTTGCATCCTGTATCCATTCTTCAGCCTGGCACCTCACCCATATTGCAAAGGGATACAAATTCAATAAGGATGAACTTGCCTGCAGCTGGAGCTTTGGGAGAAGCATTGCCATTGTGAGAAGTGTTGCCCTTGCTCTGCACGCACAGATGGATCAAGTCTGGCACCTCAGTGGGAGTGAGAGTTTATTTTCATTTACATCAGCCAAGCTCTCCTAGGGAGAACACTGGCACTTTTTTCCCCTCCAAGTTTTATTATTTTGCTGTTTTGACGTATGTTCAGTAAAGGAAGAGATTCTAAGTGGTTAGGGAGTTGTCTGTGTCCTATTTGGGATGTCTGGCTGTATTTTAAGACTGAGTGAATTATTCTGAAAACCATGAATGTCCAAGGAGTTGGTCTCTGAAGATGAACATTTCCTGCTGATATGGCACAGTATTCCTCTGTACTATCAGAACCAACAAGAGTCAATCTAACACCCATCTAGGCAAGCTCTGAAAACAAGATCCAGTGGCCTGATGTCTCCAGCATGTGGCCTACACATTCAGTCCCCTCTTATGTAGCCCTAAGTCATGGGAATGATTCTGGTGAGAGAGAAATTTGCCCTCTGTTCTTTCATTCCCTTAGCACTGTGTCACAGTGAAAAATCCAGAGCACTAGCATGAGATCACCCATGCAGGCTGGCAGGGAACAACAAACCAATACATCAGCATTCACAGTCTTCATGCATTCTGTTCCAGAGAGAAGTGAACTTTGTCCAGAAAATATGGTAGACAGCTATGGGCATCCAAGTCACTGCTGTGTGTGTTATACTTTACTAGCACATAATGAAGATCTGACATGCCATGGTACCAGGTGGGTTTGAGAAGTGTGTAAAGGATTGCATACTGGGAAAGTTTGTATGCATTTCAGATTAAAGATGTGCCCAAATCACCACATAGGTATCCAAACATCCTTCCAGGCAGGTATGAAGTAAAGGTAGACAACAACAATCTCAGCTGGATGATGAATTTGCAGAATTTCATCATGATCAGGTCAAGCATTTAGCTCCAAACTTGCCTGGTGCAAAACTATGAATCAATTAAATTATGTGCAAGAGTCTCTCTACACCAAGCAGTATTTGGTCCACAGGTTGAAGTTTTGGAACCTAAACAATTTCTTTCTTTACCAAGAAGTGCTCCAGCATAAAAGCATGGTTTGTTTCTTACCACCTCAAGTAAATCTGAGTGTCCATTTCATTACTTTATTTTGACATGAGTTTGTGCTCCTATCAGCAGTATCTGCTACCAAGAGAACTGTGGCTCATAAGCGAGCCCCACGTTGCTGCCAGTGCACGGTGATCTGAATTCCAGGAACTTCTCATTATATGCAAAATCAGCACTTTCAAGAAGACTAATTAAAAGTACCCTCAGTTCTTCAATTAATGTGTTGCATGTTTTCTTTTAATACTACTTGCAAACATAAGTGGTTCTTTGAAGCAATTCTTTGAAGTTTTGAATGCATTCTTAATTTTATTCATGTGTTTAAAAATCACACACAAGTCCTCACAAGATGGCCAGCTAATTAGGTGTGGATACTCTTGAAGTACTTTTAGGTATGGAGAGCTCTGCATTATTTTCTGAAACATCATTAATAACTCCACTAAGGAGAATGACTTGGTGTTGTTGAAATCATGAGGCTACTTGGTTTTGCTGAAATCATGGAGCAAGTTGAGACAATTCCTTAACTGGAAATATTTTCTTCAAGTACAACTTCTTAGAAGCATGTACATGCTTATGAGCACTTACACTCTCATAAAGATGCTCTCCCTTATTATTTTATAAAAGTAAGACACATTTTTAAACTATTGCCAGAATTTTTTAAGAGAACAAAAACCCAAAGCTTCCACCTTTCAAAGACTTGAAAAAGGACGTTCTGTTGATTCAGAAAGTTATTTGTGAAGATAGATGTGCCTCCAGCTAGGAGCTAAAATTATTCAAATTTTATATCATGCTTTGGTGGTATACACTGCACACTGTACTGTAGGTTCAGTTAATGCAGTAATTGTTCCATCAAATAACCACAAAGGAGAGATAGAAAATTTTATTCCTTTCAAGAACCAGAGTTCATTCTGGGGTCACACACCACAAAGGCAAGAAGCAAAGAGCATTTCAACCCCAGTGTACTCTCTAGACCTTCAGTGGGCAGGAGGAAATCAGATGGTGGGGGCATGCAACAAGGTGCTACTAATGGGAGAGCAGCTCAAGCCCCGGGTGCCACCCAGCTCCGTGGGACAGGTGAGCTGCCTGTAGAGCTCCTGTGTCCTGCCACCACACTGTGAGCACGGGACGGAGCCCAGCAGGAGAGGGGAGGACTGAGGGGGCAGAAAGTGCTGCCAGAGAAAACCAGCCCAGAGCCCAGGGCCAGCTGTCTTTGCAAAAGTCTGAAATCAGGTACATGGGCTACAAAAGTAAGTTGCTAAATGTTTGTTCCTGGATTTGAACACAGTTATTTTAGCTCACTTTCTACTCTCTTCTCTTATGTTTATTTATGTGGCTGAAATATTGGTTTCAAAGAATTACTCCCAGTTTGAATTTCATGTACCAAACACTGACAAAAAAAAAAAATAAAATACCAAAACTAGAGGAATTACATTTGTAGATAATAAATTGAACATTTTGTAATCAAAAAACAAGAACAAAAATATTTTGTGCCTTCCCTCACGTTAATTTCTGAGTCGAGTTTTCACTTCATTGTGCTCAAAGGAGTTGAGTGGTATGCAACATTTCCTCATGTACTGAAGGAAAACAAACTTTTTAGCAATATTTATGGCTTTATGATTTACTTCCTACAGGGAAACCAGCTCAACATGCTGAGCAACTAACCAAGTTTGTAAGTGAGCTATACCCTCACTATACATTCTATGCTGCAGATTTCCAGAGCTCCAGAACAGTCTTCCAGGCCTCCTAGAATATATTCCACTACAAAGGCTCTTGCTTGTGCTATCATTGGTGTGCACTTCTTTTCAGCAGGTTTCAACACACCATGAGGTCCAAGTGGGCCTTCTCCACATCATGGGTATTGATGCTAATGATCAGCTGTGCAGGGAAGTGGTTTTTGCCTTAAACACACCAGAACTTTAAGGAAATGAAACCAACTGATAGTTGGTCTTCATAGAAAATTCTTAACCAGAGGAGAATCTGGAGCCCTGCTTCAGGAAGGAAAACAGGATACAGGAGAGTAGTAGTGAGGATGGACAAGCACCCTGTGTGCTCCTTCTGTCTGGAGATGGAAAATCTCTAGAACATTTCAAGCTGTAGAGGAGACAGAACTATATTCTGTTTCGCCTCAGCACTGAGCATTTACATCCTATCTTTGTGTCCTTCATCTATCTTTCCTAATCTAGTTTCTTCTCCCTATCCCCTTTCCTAGACTATGGCCCTTGCTGCTCACTCAAATATTTGGCATCAGGACTGTCTACTCAGCCAGTGCCAATCCTCCTTTTCTTGCTCCATTCTCTCCTGGATGATATATAGTTCTTTCAGTATCCACCTCACAGCCCGAAGCACAGATCCTTTCCCGCAGGATCTTTGTGTGGCCATCCCACACAAAGGATTATTCCTTCCTCTGATGGTCCTCATCCAAATTTGGAATAGAATTATGGGATCATTAAGGATGGAAAATATCTCCAAGACCATCAAGTCCAGACTTGACTGATTTCCACCTTGTCACCCAGACCAGAGCACTGAGTGTCACGTCCAGGGGTTCCTTGGACAGCTGTAGGGACAGGGACTCCATCACTTCCCTGGGCAGCCCCTGCCAATACCTGACAACCATTTCAGTGAAGAAATTCTTCCTGATGTCCTCTTGTCTTGTCACTAGTTCCCTGGAATCAATCGCCCTTGACCATAACGTCTTTACCCCTATGGTTGCCCGCTTTCTCTCTAGTTTTACCCCATTTTACCTGCTACCCCTGAAGCATCTCCAGGCTCCTTCACCTCACCTTGACATACCTTCAGACCCTTCCCTCCCTACATTCAGCCTCCTTATCTCAAAGTATGCATTTCTTCTTACCAAGTTGGCTCCTCTCACCTCTGCTAGAAGCAGCTCGCTTATCTGTGAAGCTGGGGCTGTGTCTGGCCCAGGACAGACAGACTGGGCTCCTCTCCTCATGTGGGAGCAGGCTCAGACAGCCTGGGGAGTTAGGCCTGCATGTCTCAGACTGCTTTGAAGGGCAATAAGAAGCTCAGGATCACTAAATCAGAAGTGAACTCTTTGTTGCTGGAAGAAAAAGACCTCTCTAGTGATAGGAAGAATTAAATTGCAGTAAGGCAGATAGCCAAACACAAAGACTGATTGCAACTGAGGCTATGAAATCCTTATCATTCAAGGACTTGAAGGAAAAGTTAAATAAAGAACTCTCAGAAAGATTCCAGGTACATCTGAGCCTATTTTGGCATAGAAGAGTGGATTAAGTTTACCCAAGCTGTTAATTTCCCAAGGATTATAAAAAAAAAGGGCTGAATGCAATTTTACAAAGTTTGTAATTTCAAATGTTTCAGAGGATTTTGGTAAGGATGACAAAAAGCACAAAAGCAATTTCCTAGCAAATTTCAGATTTCTGCTCCATACCATGACAGCAAACTGTTAAAATAATTTTTAAAAAGTATCACCAAAATTTCTTTAAAATACACAGAACAGTGTGTTCCTCTCTACATTTGTTCTTGGAAATGGGAGAACAGCTCTGGCTGAAATTTGCCAAAACTTGAGCCCGAGTCAGACACCTGGCATTTAAAATTTCAACCATTGGTTACACTTTGGCAAAATTTTAAGGAGTTAAAAACATGTCTTAATAATGATAAGCACCAGGAAACTTTAATAATATGCAGGCATGTCTAGAAAATACAAATAGTTCCCCATTTGGCTCAATGCAGCACACACCTGACATGTTGCCATAAATGCTTCTTTATCTTTTCTCCTATTTTTGTTGGCATAAATATTAGAAATGTTTCAATGCCATATAAAGAGAAGGTAATTGTTATGCAATTTGAAAAGAAAAATTGTTTGGCAAGGCATTGCAGCAAGTTGAATTCTATTATGTGGAGCAGCAGATCTTATCTATCCTGGGGAAAAAACCAAGCCCATAGACTGATCAATGAAAAACAAAAAGCAGAATTTAAGTAAAAGAGATAAGGCCTTCAATAAAATTGTTACCATTTAGATCAGGCCAGGCATTTTACTGTCTTTGGGGAAGATAACACAGACTCTTTCTTCCTGGAGCTCAGAGTATCTAAACAGCATCCTGAGGTTTCAGCCCATAGCCTGGGATGATACTGCAATTACTTCACCCCTGCAGCAGCCACCATGCAAAAAACTCTCCTTTACAGGTATTGGGTAAAGAAGCTTCTGGATCACTGTGTGCTGTTGCCTGCACATAAGGATTTTAAAGAAAAATAAGAAGAAAGAAGCTTGGATTTACAGGACTGAGGCTTATTAAATTATAGCTATTCCAAAGAAAGTAATGTGGAACAGGGTAAAAAAAATTCCTGAGTTGCCAGCTTGATGGGAATGGAACAATATGTTGTCTTTCTTATGTACCAAGTTGGTGAAACTGGAATGTGTTTTGAATAAAAAGGAGAGAAAAAATGGTATCTGTACTAGATGTGATAAGAAGCCAACTCCTTTGATTCTAGAGCCTGGTGAAAAAGCAATTTAATGCCATTATCATGCAGAACGTAACAAAGATATTCTGGCTATCATCCCTGCTGGGGTGTATATGCAGAACTGATTCAGTCAAGGAGATGTAAAGTAGTTTGGATGTAAAAAGGGTGCTAAAGAGCTATTTTATGAAAGTGCTCCCCAGTGAACACCAGGTAATCTCACCCATAAACCCTGACTCCAGCACACTGGTACAACATTCGTGTCCCAGCTGAGAGCACCTGGCAGAACCGCTGCACTTCATCGGTGGTAACAATGAACTCACATTCTCTTTTTGCAAACATGTTTTCAACAATGCATTTAGTAACTACCTGTAGCTGTTGAGAGGGGAAAACCTAATAAATTCAACAAGATTATAACTAAAGGAATTAAAATAATTAGAATTTCACTGAGCAGCTGTAGGATTTGTGTCTGACTCAGACTAATTATAGCCTGAACACATCAGAAAGATCTCACCCTATGAGTAGGTTTGAGTTAGGCAGAGTGAACCTAATTTACAGAGCCCAACAACCTAAACACAGAAAAACAATTCAGACATTCTACTGTTTTCCCAAAAGATTGCAAATAGCCAATGATGTCAAATACAGATAAGAGATAAAATGAAATGGAATGTGTCTGCGATGTGTATTTTATAAGTTGAACTCCGTAAGAGTAGAAATCTGCTAATTCTGCCTAGTGGACCATTGCATGTTGCATTTTTTAAAAAATGTGGATACCAATGAAGCCACAGTCTTGCAAATAAAGAGAACATCTGCATCATGAGGCACTGCCTGGTCACTGATGTGACAAATGTAATTTAAAATTTAATTCCTATTAGCCTTCTCAGAACACAAGCATATTTTATAAATAGCTGGGTTTACACACAAACTTTCTCTCCAGCATTCTGATCAAATAAATTTGCTGTGCCACTTATATGACATTTCAAAGACTAAGGCCCGAATGCAAACTAACTAATACCCACAAAATTCCTAAGATGAACATGAGTGTTGGTTTCATTCTACAGAGGAGGCACAAAGTACTCAGGTCTGTCTAACAGATGGTGGCCATACCGACACTGACTGGGAAAAGCAATAGTGGGCTGATAACAAATGTGATTTGTTTGGTTTCCTCCCTGGCTGGTGGAGCACACACTTACCTGAGTACAGGACACACAGGGGGACCATAAAGCAGCCTTTGGAAGAATGGCTAGCGGCCAGAAAGCCACAGGGCAGGAGGTAAAGCATCACCTTCACCAGCCATAAACTTTAGCTACACATCTGAGAGTCTTCAACAACTTCTCTCTGCTGGCACTATTTGATAGGTATAAAAGAGCTGCCAGCTGCCCCTCCTCCCAGAGCTGTCTCCTATTTTCTGCACCACAATGCACAGACTATCTATGAGCAAGGTTAGAGATACAGTTATGAGCTGCAGCTAACTTACCACCCTTGCTAGGATTCCCAGGTTTTGTAATACAGGTGAAAATTGGATACAAATTGAAAGAGGGGAGATTTATATAAGATATTAGGAAGAAATTTTTTATTGTGAGGGTGGATGCCCCAACCCTGGCAGTGCTCAAGGCCAGGCTGGATATGGCCTTGAGCAAACTGGTCTAGTCAGACATGTCCCTGCACATGGCAGAGAGGGCTGGGAATGGATGATTTTTAAGGTCTATTCTAACCCCTTAATATTCTATGATTCAATTAAATGGTACCAAAAATATGACATTCTTGCAATGCTTTGCAAGAGTACAGGTGAGAATTCAGAGAGGGAGCTAAAAAGATTCCTTTAGCTGAAGTGTGACAGTAAGGAAAGACTGTGTGTGATTCTGAAATAAAAGCCAAGGATTTCAAAACCGAATGTAGCCCATCATGCTGCCTGCAAGGGAGCCAGCCAGAGAGTATCTGCTTGTGGCTGTGGGGATCATTATGGTGCAAATCTTAGAAAGAGGAGCATGAGAAAGAAACCAGACCTGTGTGTGCAAAACATAGGGTAGGCCTGCCAATACAATACATATTTGCTAGAAACTGCTCTGCGTTCAGTCATCAGTGGCATGACATTAAGGAGATCATGCCACCAAAAAACTGTTTGACCTTGAAAAATAAAGTACTTACGTATCTCCTGACTTGCGGTAATTCTCGGGACATTCCAAAGACAGGCAGCGAAAGCCGCCCTGGATGTTAAAGCAGGTCTCATTGAAAGAGCAGTTGTGGCTTTCTGCAACACACTCATCGATATCTGCCAAATGGAAACAGGGGACTGGATTAAACACATGCTTTTCCTCTCCTTGCAGATGCCAGACAATGACAGTGTCCTATTAGATACTACAGGACGTGGGGCGCAGTTAAACATCACTACAGGATGGCAAGGGGAGGGCAGAAGAACAAAGAAGAACACTAACCCAACCAACCAGCAAGAGGAAGAAAAGGAAGAGCAGCAGTGCCACTAAGTGGACAAGACCTAAATATTTGCTGACAGGTTACAGCAGGCTATTTCCTTTTGATGGCTAAACTAACTCATAGCATTTCACCATTGGAATCTTCATCGTAAGAATTTTTTATTATTATTTAATAATGTTTTAAAAAGTAGTCTCTACTGAATTACTTTGTAACTGAAATGTCCTGTATATTTATTATAAAAGACTTTTTGCTTCAGATGTCTGGCTGATGTGTACTGCATTACCTATAATTTCGTAGGAAAGGCATCTTTTAAACACAAAAACTGCTAGAACTTGTCAGAATTCCACAATCCAGTGGGGTCTCCCAGCAGCTCTTGAACCCACCTTGGCAGTTGCGTGCATTGGGTGCCAGCCTGTACCCAGTGGAGGGACAAGTACATTGAAAGCTCCCAGGAATATTAATGCACCGAAAGGAACAGATATGTCCTCCAGTGGGCAATGCACATTCATCAATATCTGCAAGGAAAAAACACCACTCATTTACTATGTGTTCATGACATTCAACCCAGTGCACATGTACAGTGTTCCTGCTATGAGCTTCAAGCACAATTTGATGGTTCTAATTTCTGGGCAATGAAGAAGATCATCAGATAGGTGTAGCTTTAGCCAACAACAACTAAATTGCAAAGATTTTCAGGAATAAATGGAACTCTGAAGAAAATTAAAAGCTATAAGAGAGCCCAAGAGACAAAGTAATGGATGAGGGCAAGCACATTACAGTGATATGTATTGCAGTGCTTTATAAAAGGGAGGCAGAGGAATATTTTTATGCTTGTTTTCACAAAAGGAAATTAAAATTAACTATTCTGCCCAAGGCCTCACTGTTTAGTAAGTCTTGGAGACCTAAGTCCAAGTTCAGGATCTTATCCGTGAGGTCACAGCCACATCCTCCTTGTATTCAAGAACACATTAGTTCAGAACCAGCCACAAAAAGAATAATTTCATATAATAATTTCAATTTTATATATAGCTATAGCTATATATATATATATAAAATATATATTATATATATATATTTCAATAATAAATTAATAGAATATTTTCATACATTAAATACCTGGTAATATCATATATTACATATGTAACATAAATATGCTCATATCTTCACTGGCTGAAGACTAGAAATTCTGGTAGTTCCTCAGGAAAAAGACAAATTTCTGTCAAGTTACAAAAGTGTGCCAAGCTACAGTTCAGTGTAAGCAGCAAAAACGACAACACACATGCAAAGAGATGCCTCTGGAAAAGGACATGGGTGGGAGACCTTCATTGAATACAGTCTCACAAGAAAAAACCAAAGAGACTCAAATATTTAAATGAAAAAATTATGTGGAATTGCTCATGTTTGTTACAGCAACAATAAGAAATGCCCACCCAACGTCTCTCTCCCTGCAGTGCCATGGGTCTCACCTTCACACGAAATGCCATCGATGTCACTGAGCTGGAATCCACGGCGGCAATAGCACTGGTAGGAGCCGTACACATTGGCACACTCTTGACTACAGGGGTTGTTCTCACACTCATTCAAATCTGAAATGCAAAGTTATAAACCTGAACCCCAAATTTCTTGCAATATTCTTCACTCCTAATATTGGAATAAGACAACATTTTAGAAGGTTTTTTGTTATTTTTATATTAAAAAGGGATGGCATACATCACTGATTAAGCTGGAAATAGGGGTCTCTGAGTGTTGCTTTTAACAGGGTCTGGCAATATAGGTTAATCTGCACTGTGCTGTAATTTCCTACTGCATTTCAAGGTGTGAGACTGGGAGGGAATGTTTAGGCCACCACTTATGTGTCTGGATATCAGCAAGGCTGGTTTTTTGAAGGTTTTGAACCTGATTGAGTTGAGCCACCCTTCAAAGTGCAAGAAATGCAGACCCATACACCTCTGCATCACAGAATCACAGAACCATTCAGGTTGGAAAATACATCCAAGACCATCGGGTCCAGCCTGTGAGCAAGCCCCACCTTGTCACCACAGATGGGAGCACTTAGTGCCACATCCAGGTGTTCCTCAGACACCTTCAGGAGCGGGGCTCCACCACCTCCCTGGGAAGCCCCTTCTGATGTCTGACCACCCTTTCAGGGAAGAAAGTCTCCCTGATGTCCAGCCTGAGCCTCCCTGGCGCAGTTTGAGGCTCTGTCATCTTTTCCTGTCAGATGAGGCAGTCTAAGGGCGATATATTCAAGCTGTGGGCTATAGCAGCCTCGACTAAGAGCAGCAGCGTTTATGTAATCAAAGAGACTGCACTGTGATGATTTCTTGTGCCATTCCAGTGCAGCCTTGCAAGCTAAAATAAAAAACAGCTGAAAGAGCAATGAGCTGTTTCTCACACTCCATAACCAAAGCATTGACAGCCGTACCTTCACAGGATCTACCATCAGCTGAAAGTTTGAAGCCCATGGTGCAAGTGCAGTAGTAGGAACCAGGAGTGTTCTCACACTTGTGAGCACAGAGGCGGCCTGGGTAGCGTCTGCATTCATTGATATCTGCAATGATGAACACACAGAGAGGTCTGTGGATTGGCTGGCTCACTGTGGTACCAGTCTGGACAAGAATGTAGTTATAAAAGTTTAATTGTTCTTTTCCAGATTTAAATTTCATAATAAAGAGAGAAGAAATCCTCAAAATGCTTATTTAGAAGCTCCCCCCAGAGTATAATTGGATTAGATCTATACAGAAGAAAGTTGCTTTGATCTTCCAAAGCAATCTTTCACTTATAAAAATATCACAGAAAACAATTACACACACTCTCACACCTTTTAACAGGATAGCAGATAACATGTAGACAATACTAACAGAGCTTCCTTTGAAGTATCAGCAGTTCGTTAATATGGCTTTAGAGTCAGCCAAATAATTTAGCAGTCAATTTTACATTCTGATGACAGAGGGCATGCAGAGAGCAGTAACATTCTTTACACAGGATCACTCTGTAAGTGCCATGGCTGCAAGTATTTAGTCTGATGCTGTAACTTACCAATACATGTCCTACTGATGACATCAAAAGTATAGCCAGCCTTGCACTCACAGCGGTAATTGCCTGGGGCATTGATACAAACGTGTCCTTCTCCACAGGGCTGGTTAGAGGATGAGCACTCATCCACATCTAAAACAAAAAGTGATTTGAAGTACACTTCTGAATATGCAAATTGAGAGAACAGCAACAAGTTAACATATTTTTTTGTCCCCTGGTGTTTATAAAGTATTTTGAAACAGAAAACAAGCTGTTATCCTTCTCTCAGGTTTTATAAGATCAGAGTCACAAATCCAAACTATTTGTACCAAAGCAGGTTAGCTCTAAGGTGTCTTTAATGTTGATGGACTTGGGAGGAAAGCGATGAAGTAACCAGGCAATCTTTGGAGGAATTTAGGTGCAAAATTGTTTTATTATGCATACTCAGTATTTGTGGATCAGATCTTCATCTAGTCTAAGATGTCTGAGATCCAGAGTCATCAGTAGTGCTTTGATTAGCCACTCACAGAAATTGAAAACACATACAAAAATGCCTCTCTTTGCAAAAACCACCTCAGCTAAAAGCCAGCCAAATGTCTTTCAGTGCTTTTTGAATGGCTTCTGTAGGGCATTAAATTGAGCCTGTGTTATCTCTCTGTACTAAGGAGATTTGGGACCACACAGCCTTGTTCCATTGATGCAGTCACAGCCAATGCTATTTATGGGGGCTGATAATCATTACTCCTCTTCTCAAAATGTAGGGTTTCATGAGTTTTATGAAGGACAGAGGGTGGATGCTTGTCATTCTTCACTTGCTGGCACTGCCATGAGGGAAAGAACAGGATCAAGAATTGACTGTGGGAATGATAAAAACCTAGGCAAAGCGCAAAAAACTGGTAAACATAAATTATATATGTGAGCTATTCTCTTAGAACTGCTTTTTCTTCCCGACTGTCACTCACCTACACATCTTGTTCCATCTTCATTGAGGTGGTAACCTCGGCCACAGCTGGGTGAGATTCGCTGGCAGGTAAAGGAGCCATCAGTGTTAATACAGATCTGCCCAGCTGGGCACGGCATGTTGGTACTCAGACACTCGTTGATATCTACAAGAGCACAAGTCAGTGTAACTTTTTCCAGTCTCAAGAAGTTTAAGGTAAGATGCTCTCATTATATAACCCTTCAGAGAAAAGTTCTGCCTGTGGGAGAAAACTGTTCATGACATTTAGCTTCACTGATAGAATGCTTCTAGAGTGAAGACTGGGAGGTACAAAAGCCATTGATACCACAGAAAAGCAGTGGAAATTGGTGTAGATCTTGTATTTGTTTCAAAGCCTTTAAAATTCTCTGCTAAACATAAAAAGAGCTAATCAGCAATTCAATTCACTAGCTTAACTGGTTCTCTCTCTGAGTTCTGATTGAGCTCTTAGCTTCTACAGGATGATCAGAGTCACAAATCCAACAACAAAATCCCCTCAGCTTCACACAGAGCAGCATTTTGTTCCCCGTGTGTAAAGTTAGGCTATGAAACTGCCTAAATATTTTGAGCAAATGTATTTTATGAGCCACTGGCTTGCTGCAAACTGATGTGGCTTTACTGATGCCCACAACAGCAAGTTAATCAAAAGCTGCCACGGACCTGGCACTACCTGTGGCAGGTGTACACCTTCAAAGGGTTTGCTGTGCACAGGCACTGGCCCCCCCTCATTTTAAAGGCTGCAGTTTTGTTTTCAGTCTGTTTCCAGTGTCAGATTTCAACACTACAGGAGAACAAGGGGCTGGTAATGAGTGCAACTTGGCAGCCGCTGCTGCTTGGCCAGTTCCACAAGTCCAAGACTTGCTACGCCAATGGGGGAATTAAAAGTTGAGTTGAGACTTGAAAATAATACTCAAGGGAATAACTGATAGATTTGTAGGTCACATTAGACAAATCCATAAAGAGTCTGCTGGAAACCAGTCATTTTAATGCATTTATATGCAGGATATAATTCTGGTTTTGGGAAGTCTTGGAAAAAATGCATTGGCCTGACAAGATTGTCATCAGCCTTCAAAGTAAAACTCCTCTCCACAGTATGATATAACTTTCCCGTCTTTCTCATACACAATAAGATTATTGATAGGCTGCAATGTGGGACAGGTCTGGGAAGACCTACATGCCTGTAAAACCAAGCAGACTAACACCAAAGGGTGTTGCAGAGGATGTCAGCTTTCTACACAAAGCCTTAGCTAAAGCCTTTTGGATAGAGTTAGATAAAATATATCACAATTTTTACAAATTTTGTTTCAGATAAAACACCCAAAGCCTTAAGCAGCTAACCACCTTAGGTAATGCAATCTCATTAAATATAGCGATCTAATATTTAAGTCTTTTATTTAAATGGCTTTCATCTGTCCCTCTTACCTGTGGGATCAAGGAAAGAGCAATGCATGCACAGATGAAGGATAGCTTGAGCAGCTCAGAGCCCACTCAGTGAAACCACAACTTTTCTCCCAGGCAACACCTGAGCATTTCCCAAGATAAGAACATGCCTTACCAATACAGTTGCCTAGTGCATCTTGTATAAACCCACTCATGCACTGTAGCTTGGGTCGGCAGCGGAAAGATCCTGGAGTATTCTGACAGATAAAATCGGGGGGGCAGTTATGAGTACCAGTCTCACATTCGTCAATATCTGGTACACCACAAAAAAAAAATTGTTAGCAGGAATTTGACAGGTTTTTAATTACATTTAAAACATAAGACATAGTTAAAATCATCACATAGATTAAACTTCAGCATATCTTCCTGGAATTCTGTGATCTAGGATCAATCTGACTTACTACCTCAAAAAAGATCTCAGTAAAACCAGGTAGGTTAAGATTTTTTTATGATTTTATGATTAATCTTATATATAGGGGTGTGTCTGTGCACATTATGCTTTACAAGTTTAGTTCTCACAACTAAATGATTCAAGGCTATTATAGAGTACCTAAAGCACCACATTCAGCACTGCTCAGCCTTGATTCAGCAGTGTGCTTAGCTTTGAAGTCAGGAAGATTTAATTACCCAAGTGCAATTTTAATTTTAATTTAGATCCAATGCAGATATTGTTCATTTCTTTCATAAGTGAATTAATTTGCCTTGATTTCCATCCATATTAAGGCTTGCAATATCCCTGCATTATCATGCTTTAAAATGCACATAAATATGACTTCTGCTTACTTTAATATTCTACTCCTGTTCAGAATAAACAATAAATACTTGTGAATAAATTCTTGTTCATGTAAAGCAGATAAAGGAGACAATGGCAAATGAAGCTTCATTCACTAATGTAGTCTTGTCTACATAAAGCAACTAAAATTTAGTGTTTGCCACCTGGAAATGGGATGAAATCTCCTAAAGCTATCAAAATACAGAAACCCTCCAGCAACAGGATACGTCAGCTTTCTCATTCATGCAGTTGATACAAAAGTAGCCCTAGAGTTTTGTGGGACTTAAAAAATGAGTTTGGACACCATTTGAATTTTAGGCTGGGTTAATACTGAACTGGGTTCAGCAGGAATCTACATGTAGCACAACTCAGTCATGTTACCTGGCATTTAAAAACCATACATGAATCTTATTCATTTTTAATTTTTATCACTATTAACATAACATTAATAAATAATGTTATTAACATATCTTACCCAGATAAGAACTTTCTAACATAAGTGGTGGGTATAATTTACTATCTGTACTCCTTTTTATCAACAGGAAAATATGTTAATACTTGCCAGCAAGCTATTTGTTGGCCTAAGTCTGATGTCATTCAAACCACCAGAAGTGTTACTTCAAAGGGACCACAGTTACACGATGATACTTTCAAAAAACCTTGCCTGATATTCTGCAGGTTTTGCACTGGAGTTTGCTCATCAGCTTTTTTATTTAATCTATTTATAAACCACTGATCAGTTCCTACTGTAAAACCTTACCTAAAATTTCAGTTGAGTTAATTTACTCATTTACTACATTTATATTTACTTATAAACCATTCTAAGCTTAGGCAGAACAGACTTTCTCATTAGTGAAAACCAATTCCACATCAACCGGGGTTAGCTGCTAATTTATATTTCTGTAAATGCAGCATGCCAGGTGAAGTTACAGATGCACATGACAGCATTCTTTAAGCTAGATGGAACTTGAAATAAGTAACTTTTTTAGTAAGAAAGACTGTTATGTTCGTGTGGTTTTAGCCTCTTTACATTTTTAAATCCCTAGGGATGCTGTGATTAAGAAATTAATCCCTTTGTAACTTCCTTAGGATAAAAGCTTACTTTCTTTTTCTAAAGATGCATCTACCTTCACATTTCCAAACTGAATCACCTGGTTTCTCCACTTGCCACACTTTGGTTCACACTCCAGAATGTGCAAACCTGATTCATTCAGGTGCATCTAAACCATTATTTATGCTCCAAGAGCAGGACTTAGGCACTCCACTCACTCATGAGCAATCAAATCAGCATACCAGACTGGAGCTAGCCAGAAATAATCTCCAGGGTATTGTGCATAGTGTGAGTTCTGGGCCTTCATAATCACTGGTTTTGGTCACCAGACCAGCTCCTAACATGCAACACAAATTGCCAATGTGAAATAGAGTTATCTCTCCTGGAAGTCTCTGCAGCAGCCCCCAGCTGCATGGTAATCTGCAAGGCAATAGGTGGAAAAACTGCTGTCCTTGAAGTGTGTATGTCTCAATTACATGTGTATTTACCAAAAGCCAAAGAGCACAACATGATGATGTGCTTCATTTTTAACTTAAGCCTGGAAGATTTTAGTTTCTCTGCACAGGACATACCTTTGCAACGACTGTCATCTGTTAGCTCATAACCAGTTCCGCAGCTCGTGTCCCGCTGACAGCGGAAGGATCCTAATGTATTGACACAGGTTTGTCCAATCCCACAGTTGTGTGTCCCAGTGATACATTCGTTAATATCTACAGCATGCAAAATTATTTAAAAAGAAATAAGAGAGAGTAAATAAGAAGCATGAAGATGGGAAGAGAAGAATCTGAAGGCTAGCTATGGGCACACCTCCAACCAGGCACTCCTCTGAGCATCAGAATACAATGGTGTGGATTTGGCCTCACATCCCACTACACAGCTGTTGCCAGGACATGAACCAGCAAAGAGATTTGGACCCTGTTGGTTCCAGGACTCACTGATTCACTGTACTTAAGAAGAGGAAAGTCAACTGAGTGAAAGCAAAGAGTCATCATCTGATTGAGTCTAGCAGTACATGATGTCTCCAGACATGTCTAAGGTTGTTAGAGGTAGGATGTGTAGACATGGTCTGCTAGTGGAGTTGGCAGTATTTGGTTTATGTTGGACTCAATGATCTTAAGTGTCTTTTCCAAACTTAGTGATTTCATGGTCAGATAATAGTGACTATATGAATGAGGTAAACTTTCAGAAATCCTCGCCTTGCTCTGCATCCCACCAATATATGGATTAGGGACTCCCTGAGCCAAGTTGGATTTTATACTTCACAGCTACTGATAGACATTTCCTTTGTGAATTTTTTTCATTCTAACTTTGAATGCACAAGAAAATCTGACATCCATGTGTATTAAATGTAAAAGCTCTTCCTTTTCGTATGTCCAGCTAGGTTAGTGTTAATCTGACCAGTCACCAATATTTATTTTATATTCTGGAGTTTGTATCTAAGCCACTTAAGACTCCATTTCCAGTCACTGACAGAAAAAGGTGCTCTTCATCTGGAGCACTCGTCATCCTTGAATAGCTATGCAGGATGGGCAAGGTGAACTGTGCCCTAGAAGGGCTCATATCCCTCAGCAACAAGGAGCCTGGGCTCACTAGCTCAGAACCAAATGGCCTGAAGTCAAATCCACCTCTATCCCAGCCCATTTCATTTGATGTCACAGATTAGAATATGTTGAATTGGGGTGGATCCATAGGGATCATCCACTCCAGCTCCTGGCTCTGCACAGACACCCCTCAATCCCCTCCTGTGCCTGAGAACACTGTCCAAACGCTCCTGGAGCTCTGGCAGCTTTGGAGCTGTGACCATTCCTGGGAGCCTGTTCAGTGTATGACCACACTCAAGAGGTGGGGGGGGTGTGAAAGAACCAGTTCTTCTGGGAGAAACTAACAATCCTTGACAATTCCCATGCCACTCATGGAATCTAGAACATTAATCATTACTGTCAGTTCTGTCCTTAACATGCTAAAGAATCCTACTCTATTTATTTTGTCTGCCTTATCAATAACAATCCACTTTCACAAGAGAGAATAGGTATTCTATTTTGGTTTTATTCACAGCAAAACATTCAAACTCTGTCTCTTCTCCATTCTAAATTCTCCACCTTTTCCCCTGACCCTCCTTAATTTCATCTTCCCACAATTCTCATTTCAGCACTCTATTCAAATCAACTTTTTATGACTTCACCTCTTTCCCTAGCTGACATAAGCATGTTCTGGTCTCTTCTCTCTGGGTATTTTTGTATCTATTCTTGCTATTTTAACACAAGAATGTTTATAATCGAAACAATGGCTTTATTTCTTTTACCTTCACAGGTGATACCATCTGGTTGAAGCTGATAGCCAACAAAGCAGGAGCAGACGTAACTGGATCCTGTGTCTCTGCACTGCTGAGAGCAGGGACCACCACCTAATGGATATGTTACAAGGTCTTATTTAATTAAGAGGCTCTTCATAGAAACTGAAACAAACCATTAATTTACAGGACACTTGATTTATTTAGAAAAGAAGTTAATACACATATACACAAGAAAGAAAGGGCTAAGCACTGAAAGCTCTAAAAATGTATACAAGAAGGGTTATCCTGACAAACAGAAAGAGAATACTACATAGAATTTACACAAAATTTGGCTTATCTTTAAGAAAACTTTCTGATCTTGTTAAAAAAGAGATGAATATTAAAAATGTTTCATATTCTAAAAATAAAGAAAAGGTTATATATTTCCAAAACCAAATATTTGTTGTAAGGCTGCAGATATCCTTAGCACTAACAGAACCCATGTCCTGTTTTTTAGAATGGCTGGATAGGTATTAAACAAGAGGTTTGAGATAGGCACAATCCATGTGAGCAATTGCAGCTACATTATAAATAATTATATATTATAAATAATTTTTAAGTACAACAATTTCTAATGAGGACAGGGCCATTAAATCACTGAAAATTAGGTGGGAACTGAAAATCAGGTGGAACCATAGTTTTGTGGTTGAGATCAACAGCCTCTGCTCTCTGAATCTCTGCTAATACTGTGAGCTCCATCCTGACACAGTAAAACCTGTAGTGGAAGTGTTAGATGAACAGAATTAATTTCCCCATGTAACATGAAGGTGCTCCAAAACAAATTGCTGGAAGTTCCATTGCCTAGGAAATTTCAGTTTCCCCTGTTCAAAAAATTACAAGTACTTTTGGCATGCCAAATTTATCAGAAAATATGCTGTAGACAGAACCACCAATTGGCAATGAGCAATACCAATCCATCTCCCGCAGGCAGCTGATTAAGAAATACAACAACTGATTACATGAAGAAATAATGCTAGGAAAATATGTAACACATATTTCTATGTCATCTCTCTTAATCAGCAACTGGATTTGCTGTTGGAGAGGCACTGTTGACTCTGGTTCACTAATGACCTGATAGATATTCCCATTCTCTCCAGAGTGTAACAGCTGTAGAACATGGAGCACAGTAAATAATTTTGCAACTGGAATATAAGCCTATTAAATTGATTTTATCCTAAATACGTTTCTGAGTTCTGAAATGCTGGCAGAAAACAATGAATCACTGCTGGCTTAGGTTTATAGACATGTAAATCACATGTGACAAGCAATATTAGCAGAGCAATATTCCAAATGCATGTTTTTAAAGAGTCAGAGCAGCATGACTAATCAGGACTATAGCAACTTTTGTCTTCCTTTTTTTCAGGTGATGCATCTCAAACAGAAACAAGTTTAATTTCATATTCAATCACCATGATAATCAAGCACCAAGAGAAGAATAAAAGATGCACATATTTAATTTAGGATCACCATTTTCTGAAGAATCGAAAGTACTCCAGAGGTTCAAGGGTGACACTTCTATTACCCACTAGAACTTAAGTAGAAGTTAAATGCATTGCGTCAGCTTCAGTTGGATAGGACAGACTCCACTGTGAGAGACAATGCCTCCCCTGTATTTAGTAACTATTTAGGAATCACATAATGGCCCATTACTCTTTGGAAAGGCTCTTCCTCGTGTTTTTTTACCCATAACTATCCTAGGCAAAAGGCTTTGGGTAATCTCTAGATCTAATTTGGCTTCACTTTATTGAAAGCAATCACAAAAGAGCTGGCTAGCAGGACTAGTCACCTGACTCACCTCTGCAGCCATCATGCAGATAAGGATCTTCTTGGTCTAGTTCCTCCTTTGAAATTTCAGCTAAAAAGAGGGGAGATAGGCATTAGAGGAGAAAGCACTTTTCTTCGCAAGGTAAAACACTGTGTGCATGGGATAGAACTCACACCAGGGTTTTGGACAAACTAGAACAAAATTAATAATCATTATTTACATATTTTACAGCTATTTCTTGCTTAAATTTGACCTTCAAAGGCACATGGCCATGGGGCATTTTCCATCTGACTGATTCAATATGAAAGTCACACCGTGATCATAGATTATATATGGACTGAGATTTTCAAATGCAGATTCTTAATGTCAGAGTTTTAACCAAAGCTTAACCTCATTTTCATAAGGCATGTTGTTGAGGCATGCTTGGCTTCCACTGACTTTGTAGTAGCTTGGGGTGCTCAGAGATTTAATGAAAACCAGATTAACCTCAGTTATTTATTTAGACTTCATTTCAAAAAGAAGTCCACACCTAAGTTTTTGGGCACATACTTATGGCATTCTTTCAAATATACACATTGGAGAGTTTTGATCTGTGATGCTCCTGCCACATGTACGTATCCCAAGAGCCCATTCTCTCCACATGAGGACATACAAGGGCCAAACACATCCTGAACCCACTGCTTCCCCAAAGAACCAGCTAATGGATTTTTTCCAACCCCACTACTTTGAACACAGGGGAAAAGGTAGGTTGGTAGTGTGCAAAAACACAATCCCAAAATGCTCTGCTTATTGACTAGGAAACTTAGGCTTGTTTCAGTGACTGCCCATCAGCCTATTCCACCAGCAGTCACTTACAAGCAAGTGATGCAGAGAGGATGTGAAAGCAATGTTTGTGCAATGGCATGAGGCTGGGTTAGTTCACTGAATCCTCAAGCCATAGGGGCACATTTCAATTATGCAGAGCTGATTAAATCAGTTTGGCCAAGTCTGGCTGGATTTTGTACAGGCTTCTGGGGACACAACAGCAGAGATCACAAAATTAGTTAGGCTGGAAAAGACCTCCAAGACCATCAAGTTCAACCTGTGGACAACACTTTATGTGATTTTGAGAGCCAGCTTGCCTTACCCCTGCAGCAGAATGCCCTTGATGCACTGCTGTGGCACAACAAACCCAAGGTTCTAGTCCAAAAATCTGCCTTGCAAAATGGAGCCTCATGTCCCCTTCACCATGAACCAAAATGTCTATTTGTGTTATTTGTTGTGCCTTTCTGCAGGCATTTTTTTATTGTCAACAGTGTTATTTGATGTATGTTCAAACACCTGCTTGTTTCTTAGTTGAATGATGAGAACATTGCCCTGCCCTGCATGTGGACACAGCCCCAGCTTTGCAATGCACAGTGGCTCTGGTGTGTGCCACAATAACCATACCAATGGCTGTTGTGTGTGCCACTTGCCCACAAAGGCAAGCAGGGAAATTCTCTACACCGTGCCCACAGTTCTCATGGATGATGTATTTCTCATGCCATACAGGTACATTGAGTATGCAAATTTCTGTTATTAGCAGAGATGTCTGAGTACAAGGGATCTGCTAATCCAGTCACCTCAGCCAGTGCCAATGGACAGGGGCAGTTCCCCTCCTGAGACAACAGCACACACACAGAAACCACCCAAAAGGGCATTTCTGGATGTTACCTGATAAGGGGGACACTGAGACAAGACAGGCTTGAAAGACCTGGAACAAGTCTGATAACATGCTGGCTCAAGCAGACCAGTGCAAGCTTTTGTGATGGGGCTTGTGTTTAAATGATTGATGGGATGATGTCCCCCAAAATCTGTTGTTTGTGATCTGCCAGCCAGATGGCACACTTGCAGTGCTCGGTGGCCCATGAAGGGGGCAACACCACACAGCATGACTTGTCTGCAGCTTCAGGTCTTTGTGCTAAGTGAAAAAGGGGGGGAAAAACAGTCTATAAGGGTCAATCTGAACACATTCATCCTCTTCAGCTCTGTGGATTAGGTATAGAGAAGGGTGTCAAGAGCTGCTGCCATCTACGTAACCCTCTTTTTTGGTAATATCAAAAGAAACAGGCTCCACACTTCCTGTAGATCTTCAGTTGTCCCAGATACTATAGGCATTTCAAAAACCCCTGGTTTGTGGGCATTTACCTCTGACATAATGGCAACATTTGCATTCTGCTGAGCTGGCAAAAGCCCTCTAGCAATTTCAACAAATTTTCAATTGTTTGTTGATTTTCCTTTTAATTAAGCATTTATCAGTGGGAAAAATGCCATTAAAACTAATTTATAGCTAATATTCAGCTTCTAGGATAAGATTATTAGTTGCCAAAATAAGCTCTCATACATTTAAATTCTGATACCAGAAACTAAGTGACCTCTTTCCTTATTTTTAACAACAGCCTTTCAGGTATCACTAGCCAAAAACATGAGCTCCAAAACATGCATCATTAAATTGCTGAGATGAGATGTCACATTAGAGGAATTCTAACAGAAATAATTTAAAGTGAAAACACTCTTTGTACCCTGTATCATTTTGTGTCTCACTCTTCTAAGTATGCAATAAAATACCTGGCTCCTTTTTAGGAGCATAATCACTGATGGACAGATCAATGCCTTCTTGACCTTTCCCACAGCAAGTTCTGAAGACAATTCCACACTGATATCCTATCTTTGGGTTGGGTTCACAACTCTGTCCTCGAAGTTGGGCAGCCTTTCCCAGCAAACAACAGTTACAGCATGTCTGTTAAAAAGAAAATGAAAATATTAACAAAGTCAAAGTAACATGAGCCTTGACAATGATGTCAGCAGTTATCTCACCTTGGAACTGATGGAAAATTTTCTGCAAACTCTTTAAGAACTCCTGGTATACTTGGGCTCAAATTTCTTAACCTGCTGTGGATGCAATGCATCTGGCCAAGCACAGAACCTGGGTCCAGCTCTCTGCATGTGTGAAGGTGTGTGCAAGCTGATGTGGAAGACCACAGCACTCCCCACGTGTATATGGGATTTCATCACTCCCCACCCACACAGCTTGAGTTCAATCTCCAGCCAAAAGTCAGGACTCTTCACACCCCTGCTGCCCATTTGTGTCCAGTTTAATTAAAATGGGATACATTCAATGAAGTGCAAGGCTCAGTTTGACTGGAGCTGCTTACTCAATTTCCTCCTTGAATAAACAAGCACACCTCATCCAAGGTTTGTGCTAGTAGATCATAAAGAGGATTTTACTCTGAAAAGCATAGTCAGACATTATTTAAAAGCATCACTGTCCTGACATGGCTTCCAGGAGTAACACATTTTCTGCCTCTTTGAGACCTGCTGAACTGCAACCCTGGAATACACCACAGAAGCAAGGACAGGACAAGTTAATCCCATGGAAGCTTCTTTTATTTTAAATAGAGAAGATGCTGCTGATTTGTTCAGTTTTCTGCCTTGCTGTCAGAAAGCAGCAAAAGTTTTTGATTCTCTGGAACTGGTGTCTGCCAATTGCTACTGTCACATGAAAACAGATTTAAGCTTTTTTTACTAGTTTTGTTACTCTTCCAGACTCTATTTTGCTTGAAGAAAATTTCCTGCACCATTAAACAGAACAGATGGATATAAAGTAATGAAACTTTCAACTAAATTTCTATGGCTTGATGCTTAAATTCTATAGCTTGATGCTTTAAGCACCACACATGCTGAAAAGAGGGCAGCTATGAAATGCTTTTCATGACTTTGAGATGTCTATCCTTGCCTATATTCTTAAGTTTTAAGAATTTTTTTTACGTTTTCCCTTGTAAGAAGTTACATGTTTTTCTCCCTGAACTGAACGGCACTTTTAAAACTTAGAGCAACATGAAGGCAAGATAGTAACAGCATCCTAAAACATGTAAGTATTCCATTTTATATGATATCATTAAATACACAACAAAAACTTTTCTGTGCTGCAGGCTGCTATAGGGCTGGAACTCCCCTCTCCTGGCCTCGTCTCCTGGGGTGCTGTTTTCACACCCTCCCAATCTCTAGGAGACATGTTTTCCCTTATTTTCTCTTGTTAGGTGAGGTGGTTCCTACTACCCACTTTTTTACTAGTTTCTCCAAATACTTCCATCCAGTGGCAGATGCTCCAATTTCATCCTATTATGTCTGGAATAATGCCACCTTTTCTGACATTTTTGGATGACTTTAGAAATAAACCCTTGATGATTGCAATATTTCTCAATATTTATTCTAACATATCAAGCAATTTCCTGAGGCATCCTTCTCAATGTTCTTAAATGTGACAATATTTCTCAACCATAAATTAGAAGACAAAAAATGAATTTGAGCTAAAGATTCATTACTTGACTTAAACCTGCATATTTTTGATAACCAAATTTTATTTAAGTTATTGAATAGACTGATGCCTTGACAAATTTTGACATCATATAAATTTGATATCCTCACTAGCATTTGCTGGAAGACTCAGGCTACTTCTTTATCTTGTCACAGGTTGTTCATAAAGGGAGTTACAGAGTTTCTCTTGACTTTTTTAAGAGTGATCATTAATTTTGCCCTTTTTGAAGTGTTAAATAGCCTACTGTTCCTTATTTCTTTCAGGTTGAGCCATCTGAAAATTGAAAAACCTGTCTCTAACTCATGTGAAACTTCAAGTACGGAACTGGCTAAATCTTGCAATACCTGTAAAACACTTTATCTTCAATTTCCATAATTGTGTGCCCTGAACTATTTGATCCAGCCTGTGTTTATTCTAACTGTGCACAATACATCTTGATTTAACATCTTGGTAATGAGAATAATTTATGTTTCTATACCTCAGCCAAAATGATTGAGAGATGGAAAATGTCAAG
Organism: Pseudopodoces humilis; assembly: GCF_049639895.1. Taxonomy (NCBI): domain Eukaryota; kingdom Metazoa; phylum Chordata; class Aves; order Passeriformes; family Paridae; genus Pseudopodoces; species Pseudopodoces humilis. The sequence goes on along the minus strand of NC_142204.1, from coordinate 7,434,795 downwards.
TGTTTTCTTAACTGGTGTGTTGGTTTTGCACAGCCTGGTTTTTGGTAACAGGGGGGCCACAGAAGTTGTTTCTGTGAGAAGCTGCTGGAAGCTTCCACCACATCCAGCAGAGCCAATCCCTGATGGCTCTGAAGATGGTCATGCTGCTGGCCAAGGCTGGGCCAGTGAGAGATGGTTGGTAACGCCTCTGTGATAACACACTTAGAAGAAAATCAAAACAAAGGTAGTGGGGAAGTTTTAATTCCAGATAGACAGGAGGAGGAGGTGAGAACATGTGAGGGAAACAACGTGGAGACACCAAGGTCAGTGCAGAAGGAGGGGCAGGAGGTGCTTCAGGCACCAGAGCTGAGATGTCTCTGCAGGCCGTGGTGATGAAGCAGCTGTGCCCCTGCAGCCCAAGGAGATCCACAGGGAATGCAGAGATCCACCCACAGCCCCTGGGGATCCATGGGGAATGCAGAGATCCACCCACAGCCCCTGGGGATCCATGGGGGGTGCAGAGATCCACCCACAGCCCCTGGGGATCCATGGGGGGTGCAGAGATCCACCCACAGCCCCTGGGGGAGGTGCCCACACTGGAGCAGGTGGATGCCTGGAGGAGGCTGTGATCCAGTGGGAGACCCAGTGCAGAGAGGGGGCCCTGCTTCCAGGCTGGAGCAGCCTGTCCTTGGAGGATGCACCCCATGGGAAGAGAGACCCACGCTGCAGCAGTTTTGGGAGGATTGTTTGCCCATGGGAGGGACTCACGTTGCAGCAGTTTTGGGAGCACTGCTGCTCATGAGATTGGAACCACGCTGGAGAAGTTCATGGAGAACTGTCTCCTGTGGGAAGGGACCCCACGGTCTCACAGGGGAAGGACTCCTCTCCCTGAGCAGTGGAAGAAAGCCTTGGGTGATGAACTGACCAAACCCCCACCTGTCCCTCTGTGCTGTCAGTGGGAAGAAGGGAGGGATTGGGGGAACAAAGGTTGTTTTAAGGGGTTATTTTACTACTCATTATCCTCCTCTGATTTTGTTAGTAATAAATTCACATTGTACCTCTAAGCCAAGCCTTTTTTTCCCTTGGAGTATTTTTCTCCCAGTCCTTAATTCATGAGCCCTTTACTAAATTTTACTCTCCTCTGCCCAGCTGTGGCATAGGAGGGCAAGTGAGACACTTTCATGGGTTTCTGGTGTTTGTTTAGTGTCTAACCACAACAACTGGTGTTTATCATAACTGAATTTTCCTACTGACCCTCACAGCTTCTACACTGGTAATCTCAAAAGCCAACATTTCATGACTGACTCACGAAGGAAGATGGAGAAGCTGATAAAGAGCAAATTCAGGACTCTGTAGACCTTGACATGGCTCCACATATTCACATATTTCACCTGTGAACTTGGAAAGTCACCTTTACTTTCAGTTCTCCCACTACAGAAAGGGACCAGCACAGCAGTGATAAGGCAACTTTAGCTCACACCCATGGGGCATTCTGGAATCCCAAGACATTGGTACATTCCAAAGTAGCATGGAATTACCACTAGCATGATCCTGCTATAATTCATTTCAATGTTTCCTTTCACACAGCCATTTTCCTGGCTATTGGCCTGTTCTGAAAGCCTTTGATCCTTTAGTCAGGAGTGCAGTGTAACCTTCATATTAGTTTAGTTCATGAGGTGTTTGCAGCCATTTTCCAAATGCTGCCAGTTGCCTGGAATCAAGTTGTGATGACCATTTACTTATTTGCTAGATTAGCATCACTGCTTTCATGGATGGTACAACCTAACAATCAAGTTGTTATTATAGCCTTTCACTGCCTGTAAGCCTCTGCTTCTTAAGTCACTCCAATAATATCAAACTTTTTTACCCTGGCATTAGCAAAATCCCACACAGCTTCAAAGCTGTGCCTTGCTCCTCATGTTTGAATAGAGAGTAGACAGCTGTGTCCTACCTGAAGTCCCTTGGCTGCTTTCTAACAGAAAGGAATAAAGGAGTAAAGTTACATGTGAGAAATTTGAAGGTTTATTTTTGGTATGATTAGGAAGCACCTGAAGTTCCTTAGATGAATAAGGTCTCTTGATTATGTAAAGTTTACAACTGTTTTACAATATTTCTTATTATTTATGTTTAGATTTAAGTAGTCAGTTTTGGTGTGAATCCTGTAGTAACACTGCTTTTGGTATCTGTCCACAAGAGGTCTCTCCCTTGCTGAAATCTGTTAGATGGTAACCAAAAACCCACTAGTAACTCAGAGGAATTTTCCAGAACTTTTAAACAGATAAACAAAAATTTAAAATATTTTCAACAGTCCAAGCAATGAAACTTTTGTGCTCACCTGCTACACACAATCAAAAGTATTCATGACAAAACTTCTGAGATAAGGACATATCTCAGACTTTGAAAAGTACCTATGACAAATTTTGGGGAAAATGTCCAAATGCCAAAAAAGGTAGTCAAATTTCTAGAAGCTGCACTCCTTTCTGCAGGGCTGTTGTGGTACATACTTCCAGAAAATAATTGCTACATCTCATGTACCAGCATCACATCTAGAAATAGATTGCTTTCTTTTGATGAAGATTTTAGATATTAATCATTCATTTGGCATCCTTTTTTTTTCCCTCCAAGGCTAGAAAAACTGTTCTTCCAAATAACCAGAAGAGAAAATTCTGCTGATCATTTTCTATGCCTATTGTGTTATGTGTAAAATCTAAGGCAAATATTTTCAAAATTAAGTCTTTTTATCTCCTTTCCAATCCCAAGTTTTGGATTCAAAGGAAAGATTAGCTGCCCCATTTGTTGCAAAGGGCTGTAATTAATCCTTCTGACTGAATTAATCATTCTTTCTGCTTCCTTGAAGGAGACAAAAAAGATCCAAGAGACATGACCTGAGCTAAAAAAATGGACCAACTTAGGCAAAATGAGATTCAAGTTTGCTTACCACAGCAAGGCACAACTTCCAGATGTTGTATGTCTCAAGGTGATCAAATTCAAAATGTAGTCAACAGAAGAAATGTTGAATTATTCACTGGTATTAGATAATAAGTCACTTTATGATCACCATGTCCACCATGGATCAGAGATTACCTTTAAGGATACTCCTACCTCAGTGAAGTTGTTAGGTGTAGGATATTCCTGCTAGGGAGTAGCAGGGCAGAATGTGTCTCACGAAGATTAATTAATTCAGACTATGTTTTTACCAGTAAATTAAACAGGGGCAGAATGTAGGCTCAGGGCATTACCCCACAATCACCTGTAATGCTGAAATATCAGCAAGCTCTAATGGCAAGTAACACTCCATCAGACAAGGCTGAAGTGTGTTCTGAGGCCAGCACAGCCCTCCTGCACTGTGTGTGGCAGGGGAAGGACAGCAGCTACGTGACAGCTGTGCTGAGCCATTTCTTCTCAGGGCCAGAGATCAAGGCCCAGTCCAATTTGTTTAATAATAAAACTGTCACTATCAAAATCTGCCATCTTTAAAGAAGTCTGGCTGTTTACAAAAATACCATTAAGTCTTCTTCCTCATGCTGACAAGCCTACACAGGGAAACATCAGGCAATTGGTGGGTAAGTGGGTTTCCTTGAAGAGCTGCATTCTGGTTTAGCATTGTCCTATGGCATGTGGTTAAAACAGTACAGCTGCTAAAATCCTGCCTTTGGTAACAAGCACTTGGATCTGCAGAGTCCTCACCATCAGTCCTTGTCCATCTGCTCAGAGCCCTTCAAAATATTGACACAGAGGGTGGAATACTATTTTGTGCCACATTCAGATCGAGGGGGATGTGCCTCCCAGCAGTAAAGGCTGCACACAGGAATTCCTGTGCCAAGACCAGGGCATTCCCTGGACATTATCAACAAGTGATGCATGGCCCCTCTGGGAGACATGGTCCACCGTGGGACAAGGTAAAACTGCACATGTGGACAGACTCAGGAGAACCCAGCCTCATTAGCATGGGTTTTCTTTCTGGGTTACTTCCCAGCCCTGTAATCAGTGGCATCCCACTGACAGAAGCAGATCAAGCCAGCACTTTCTAGAATATGAAACTTGTCAGTCAGGCACTGTCTGCCATCCTCTGCAGTTTGTTTGATTTTAACTGGAAGAGCCATTCAGCATCTTGAAGCAGTGGGAAGAGCTAAGATCCCTCTCATCTGTTGTCATCACCATGGAAAGAACTCCATATCAGGACCAAAGCTGTTCATGGTCATGGTTCATGGTCAAGGTCATGATCTTACTGATGGAACTTTCTTCCAAAAATATGCTGAAGAAAGGTATGAATATGCTCCTTCCAGGTCGAGAGGGACAAAGACAGTAATAAAGGTGGAGGGCAGGGCACAGATCAATTGCAGATGCCAACAACAGGCACTTTTATTCTGCTATCAGATGCTGGTATCACAGGCTTACAGATCTCTCCATCCAGTTGTAAATCAAAGTCATGTTAAATTAGAACACTTACGCAACCTGGAATTATAAGTACCCTGAGAGGATTAGCTTCAGTCCTACCCCTTTGGACTACCAGTATTGAAAACCAGTGAGCCTGACCTTAGGCCACAGTGCTTTAGTGAAAGCTGAAGTCTGAAATGTGTCTGAGTTTCTCACCCATCCATCACTAGCACACTGATGTCCTCTTTTCATGCAAAAGTAGTTTCATGGCCAATTAATCATTCAAGATTTTCCACCCTTTTGCATTCTCCCCTCTGCCTCAGCTAAAATGCAATGTGACAGTCTGCTTTGCTAAACAGGGCTCCATTTCTCAAAGAGAAGGACAAAGCAAACAACCTTAACAGAGACACGAGGTGCAGGTGGGGAAAAAACTGTGTGCAGCAAACCAAGTCTAATAACCATCAAGGTCAACCCTAAATAACCTCAATTCCACTTTTTAGAGACAAATAGGAGTATCTCAGAGTCTCACCTTGAAGTATTCGGCTTCACAGGTGGAGTTTTTGGCAATATGTGAGTCACACTCCTCACGCACGTTGGCAAATTCAACCCCGTCGGAACAGGACTGCTTCTCCAGCTGGCTGCGGCAGCACTGCACCTGGGTCATGCTGCCAACAGCATGGAAGAAAGGGGAGAACAATGTCACATATGGGTCAAGATGATGCAAGATTTGACAATTAGTACTTGTACTAGTCGTGTGGAAAGGGGTTTCTGTGGGAGCACTGTTAGAACATAAAGATATTCTCCGGGAGGAGGCAGATTGTCTGTGTGACGTGTTTAATACAGCTTCACTGCTGATCTACCCTGCAGTCTGTCCTAACAACTTTTTTAAACAAATGGGTACAACAACAACCTGCCTCAGGGCTCAAAGTCCTCAGGGCTGCATTCTGGCATGTTTTGTGAGAGATGGTGGCTGGGAAGTGTGATGGAAGGGAGAAGTCAGGCTCTGGATCTTGGGAGAGCCTGCAATCCCAGTCTACCCTCGCACCTGCTGCCCCAAATCAACAGGGATGGCATGTGGAAGGAAGATCAGAGCATTGCTCTGTGGGATACCTGGAGATAAATGAAGATACCAAAAGAAGTCACGGTAAGAAACAGCAGGCTGTATTGCAAGCAAGGGAAAATAAAGACAAGGAAAAGAAAAAAGAATTACAGGGAAGGGAGATGCAAAGAGCAGACAGGATAAAATTGTGCAGAAAACTTAGTTTCATTACACTGCTCATTAAATCATGCTATTTTATCTCAACGTCAGTGAAAAAACTGCAAACTTGTTCCTGCAGGGGAAAAAAAATATGCATGAGGAGGCTTTAAACTTCTCCAGTCCAGTTGCTATTGTCATGTGAATACAAAGCCCAGTGAAGACCTCTCTCCACTCTGCTTTTATGTGTAACTCTGCTTTGCTCAGTAGTTTTGTGAATAAAGCTTTTCCACCACTACCTTCTGTTACAGACACTGGGAAACAGAGAAAATACCCTTTTGCTCCTAAAAATCTTCTATTCCACTGTTTGAAATTTTGATAATATCTGGAAAAGGAATGGGTTAGTGATACTACTGAACTACAGGCTTCTCCCAACATCACCTGAGGTAAGTGGCTTACCATGCATCCCATCTAGAGGACCTTTCCTGCTCTCCAGGACCACAGGATGACCCTTCACCTCCCAGGTAGTATGAGGGACTCCCTGAGCTCTAAGGCCAGGCAACTAAAAGCAGGGGTCATGTCAGTACTGGGCTCAGATTATGCTCTGTGCATAAGGTTCTCAAGATACATTCCTGAAGATTCCAATTACTATTTATTAGATTGCACATGGGTCACTTCTAACCCAAACCACTCTATAATTCTACAGTTCCATGATTAGTAATGGTCTGACTGTGCAGTTCTCACTTGGACAAAAACAGCCATGATATTTAGATGCATAGGAACAAAAACCAGGATAAATTCATGAACAAATTATTCAAAAATAGACTCTAAAATCATAGCAAGAAGTTAAGCCCAGGACAGTAACTTTATTTGGCAGGATATTTGAAGTTTTTGATATCTGATTTAGTTCCAGTTTGGAGAAATATGTAGGTTTTTGTTGCTGAAATTCCCTCTGAAGCAGAATTTCCATTCCCTGCCCAGCTCTGGGGTGGTCTGACTTTCGGGGCTTTGGAAGCCTCTAAAAACTGAAGTCCAAGCCCAACAGTGTGGGAGCTGAGACTTTCCAGCCTCTTTACCCCTCCATAGTCTCTTGAGGAGCTAGATATGTTAGCCACAGACAAGCAAACAAATAAACAAACAACAGCAGTCTTTCAGTAGATCTGTTTGATTCCTGATGTGACTTTGTTTTTTCAAACACAAGCCAACTCTGTGAAATCTCTGAAAAACAGGCAATTTCAACCAAAACAAGAAAGTTCCTTAAAATGTTTCCCACAGCTGTATTCATAAGTCATGTGGTCCACCCCAACTGTAATAAGGAATTAAACATCAATTGGATACTAGGTTAAAATACTATTTGTTCAGTCTGAGAACAGCAATGATAAAATCGCACTTCATTGCCCAAATCCTACAGCCAAGTTGCTCTGGGAGCAAATATTGCTTGAGACTCTAAACACTGGTGTGGCAGTAAGAGAGGCAGAAGTCCTTGAAGAATGGCAGAGAAAAATGCTAGAAATACCTGCAGAGTGTTGGGTCTCCCTTTTCCATCTGCACCCCAGCCCAGGTGCTGCTGCTTGCCAGAACTCACCACAGCCAACTTGGCAGGCTCCAGGGAGTTTGAGATGAGCAGTGTGCCTCCCTGTCTTTCCTAAATCACAAGTGTATCCCTGGATTACAGCCTCAGCTAATACAGGCTCACTTTCCACTCCCCAGCAAGGTGAAGGAGCCCTCTTTCCTGGCTGATAGGACATTAAGATTTGTCTCTTGGTGTAAAAGCTTCCAAGTGTACCATTAACAGTCTGTGGACCATTCAATACTGATCTCTTAAAACAAAGAAAGTAAAGCAGTACATTTCTATGAGTCTGGAGATTTTTAATAAGGAGTAATACTTTAAAAAAGCCAAAAGCTGTTTTTTCTTTATCTGCCTTATTCTGACTTTCAGTTAAAAGAGAGCAATAATTTTTTTCTGAAAATAAACAGGTATTCACAATATGGCAGATATTGTATAACACTAAATACTGAATCTTTAGGAGCATGAGGCCTCATAACTGGTAACTCATTCAGGATATTTCAGGTAAAATAATGCATTTCTGAAGGATGAGTTTTATTCATGGCTCACTAGTGAACAAAAATCACCAAGACACTAAAAAAACTCCTTATTTGTTGTTTCAGATGTTGATCTAAAAGTTATTTCACTACTAGATAGTTTGATTATAAATCAAGTTAAGCACTTTTACTTTCTCACTTTTACATTCTGCTAAAATTTAACCAATGTGGCTGATTTTCATTGAGTTAATTTCCAAATTAAAGTCTACACACCCAATTACATCCACAATATTTTCATATTTATTATTCTCCTGTTTAGAGGATGCACTCCTAATCCAGCACAAATTTCATAATCACTTAATTTTTATTTCACTTATTTTAATAAAATCATCAAAATTTTACATTTTTTCTGTAAAAAATGTCCTGTAAATCTACTTTTACTACTCTCTGTCTCTCTCATTCTACTTCCTTCAAGCTATGTCAGGTCTATTTATGTGTACAGTGGAAGGTCTCAAACAAAATATCAAAATTAAAAAGAATGATTTTGCAAAAAACAAGCTGGGTCTTCCAGCCTTAGATTCTTCAGTCTGCATTCTTGCAGCACTAATAGATAATGTTATTCCTGATGTAATTCCAGAAAGGCTACACATTGTTAAAGGCACGCAATACCATATGGAGATAGACTGTTTCTGGCATGGGAATTAAGTTCAGTTGCTAACAGCTCTGTGCAGGGGAAACTCTTCACTTAGAAAGGAAGACTACTTATTGGACAGGTTTAGTTCCAAAATTAAATGTCAATTCTTTCCAGCTGCTGTGAGTTTAACCACACCACAAGAAAATGAATGAATGGGGAAAGACCCACTGTGATATTACTCATTAAAAGCAGCAGACATGTTACTCATTAAAAGTCTACACTTGTATTTACTGAGTCACAAAGACACAGAGATAAATACTGACGTTGTCCAAAGAGATAATGCAATGAGATTAACTCGTGTGTAGGGCAAGAAACCACAGTAAGAGATTGCAGACATTGGGCCCAGAGCCTTGTTTCAGCTTAAACAAAATGGAGTAAGAGCAACCAGAGGGATCTTTGGAACTTGTGAACTTCATACAGGGTCTGTCTCACCTTGTGTAGGACAGAAAAGTAAATGTCTGTAGTTTGAATCACACCACACTCAGTCAGTGACACTGATACAGCTGATGAGTCCCTCAGGAACCACAAGGGACTTTGGGAGAAGAATACTACAAATATGCTAGAACCCAGAACTGCCACCTTGTTCCTGGGATGCATGGCAGATACGAGAATTACAGGGCTGGAAACAAATTCTCTCTTTAGTACAGAAGACATTTTCCCTGTGAGGGAGGTGAGGCCCTGGCACAGGGTGCCCAGAGCAGCTGTGGCTGCCCCATCCCTGGAAGTGTCCAGAGCCAGGCTGGGCAGGGCTTGGAGCAACCTGGGATAGTGGAAAGTGTTCCTGCCCATGGCAGAGGTTGGAACTGGATGATCTCTAAGGTCCCTTCCAACCCAAACCATTCCATGATTCTATCATTACTCTGGATATATTTTAAATGGTTGGGAAACAGCAAAGGGGATGCAATTCAAACTCAATAGGGCAGCTGGTTCCTCACACAAACAAGAGACTCTAGCAGTGGGCTTCCTTTGAGGGAGAGACTGAATCTGAGACACCACTAAGTTATTACCCTCATGTGCCTGCAAAAAGAATCATGCTCCCTCAGTACTCATTCTGGCCCAAATTACACCAGCAATTAGGAGTAGAATTTGGCCCTGACCTCTGTCTGAAATGGCATCCTGAAGTGATTTTTTCTGTACCTCTCACAGATAGGTCAGTTTGCAATCATAACTGGAGTAAAATAATATTGATGTTTAAAAAAGTGCTCCAAGGTGCCAATTTTAGTCATTCTTAGAGTGAAATCAGGGTTCAGGGGGAACATGCAAGCATGAATAAATGCAACCAAACTGAGTTTACCAACTTAGGGTTTTGTCAAGAAGTGCTCATATCTCTCACAGAATACATGCCTTTTATTTTACTAGTATAATTTTCTTAACTACATCTCAGTTATGCACAAAAGCTAGATGAATCATTAGAGAGATTTTTTTTTCCAGCTCCTATGAAGTCCTAGCGAGTCTCTAAAATTAAAATCTTTTGAAGAATAAATTATTTAAAGCAGAATCTCAACTAGCATTAATCAAATTATGATTAAATCATCAAGATACTCAGTCCCAGATTGTTCAATAAACTTGGTTTCCTGTTTTTCCTCCCTCTGTTTTGTCTGTAATTCTTATGACTCTTCAAGTATTTCCTAAATTGGCATTTATTTCCTATCTGTCAATTCTTCTGCATAAGAGGCTGCTTTCAATGCCAGTATAAATTCAAAAGTCAGAAAACATGGATAGACTTCCCTGGAAGACACATTCTTTCTGTAATAAAAATCAACCCAACACTTCTACAATTACCAAAGTTAAATCACTTTGTAAATCATTTAAGCAGAGGGGAGCAAAGTAAAGTGTTTTAAATACAAATTTCTCTGTGAAGCTGCCTCTCAAACTATCAGTTGTTAGCTCCACTAATTAAACGTAACATGCGCATGTAACAGCAAAAATAATGCAAACTACCATTGAGATAAAAAATACAAATGCCACAATAACATAAGACATGCAGTAGAATCAAAATCTTAATTAAACATTTGCCTTCGTTATTTCATTTAGTAGATTACCAAACAGAAACATCCTCTCAATTCTGAGTAGAATTAAGAAATCTGTGTATTAACTGAAAAGTTCTATTTTCTACAGTCAAATACATTTCATAGAATCATAGAAACACAGAATAGTTTGGGTTGGAGGGGACCTTAAATTCATCTCATCCACCCATCCTGCCATGGGCAGGAACACTTTCCACTACCCCAGGTTGCTCCAAGCCCTGCCCAACCTGACCTTTGACACTTCCAGGGATGGGGCAGCCACAGCTTCCCTGGGCACCCTGTGCCAGGACCTCACCACCTCACAGGGAACAATTTCTTCCTAATATCTAATCTAAACCTTCTCTCTCTCAGTGTGAAGCTGTTTTAGATACTCTCTCTCCATCTTTCTTGTGGGTGCCTTTCCTAAGCTGGACTAACTAGGAAAGTCCTTGAATCACTCTGTGGGGAACTTAAAGCTTAAGTCATCTAAGGACTGCAGGACAATTACCTGTGTAGGACCACAGAAGGCTGCCTCACATGCCTTCACACATATGTACTTATTCAAACCATAGGTTGGACACATGCAGGATCTGCCGTGTTCCTTTATAAACGTTTGCCCAGAAACGTGGCCAGATTCACAATCAGCTTGGTGACATTTGTGCAGCCACACTGAGTCATATCCTGACTGCAGGCAGAGCCCCAGCCCCATGAGCAGAGCTCAGTGGGAAAACCTCTGAGTAAGAGACAGTACATGCCACATGGGTTGGGGCTGGGTGAATCTACACTAGACTGACAGCAAAAATTAAAAGGACTTGATGGATGAAAAGTAGGCACTCAAGAGGTACTCCCCATGTGCAAGCTGAAAAGCTGGGATATGTAAGTTGGGTGCTTCATCTTCTAGGTTAGCTTTAATACCTGCCATTCCTATGGATTCACAACATTAGAGTATAAACTGTGTTTTAATATATAATATGTAACTATGTACCTGCATTCTCTAGACTCGGATATTAACGGCAGAGAAGTACATATTCTGTTTTTATTTGCCCATTCAACACCCTTGTCACAGCATTCTTCCACTGACAGATCTGCAGAAATGAGGAAAGAGAGAAAAACATAATATATTTAATACAACCTTAATAAATGGTACTGCATCTGCCAGTTAAAAAAACACAGCCAAACACAAGCAAGTCAGTTTTTCCCTCCCTGACTTACACACAGAACAGGGCACCCATACAAAAGGCAGCTGTGGCCAAAGAAAGCACCTGTCAGCACCTTGCAATAAAGCCCAGTGCTGGAGGTTTTCCTTTCTTGGTGAAGCAAACTGCATTTTCTCCTAACCTTCCACACAGAGAGAGTGTATCAGCCTAGGGACTGATACACTGGCAGAAACCAGCTCAGATAGTCCTGCCAAATAAAACCAGCTTTGGGATTGCACTCCTTTATTACCAAAAACAGCAGTAGCAATAAGCAACCTCTTAAAATCCTGACGAATACAGGATAAATCAAATACCTGATATGAAAAACAGATGAATCTCATTACAAGCAAATTTGCAGAATTATTTTTTTTCCTGAGGTTATTATCCAGTTAATCTGTTTTCAATTTTTTACTCAAAAGTATGCCTGTAAATGCCAAAGTACTGCAGAGAGGAACAAAAAGGTATATAGTATTTTGATCACTTAACATATGAAAAGAAAACTAATCCTGTTACCAACTTATACAAACTCTGAAACTAAGCGGAAAACCACACCGAAGCCAATTATTTGCGTAGAGCATATTTTTACAAGCTTCTAATTTAATAAAACTGATCACTGTTAATGAACTGAAAACACTACAGGTTTGCTTCATATTCCAAGTGCAAAAGTTCACTGCACAGCAGGTGTATCAGAACTTGGAATAAAACACGAGTCACACTTTTCTATTAACTATCAGTAGTCTGAACACTGAGCAGCTCCTTGTATAACAAATACACAAAGTACGTAAAAACCCTATTTGGTTATCCAGAGGGACAGCTTTCTAATGATTTCTCTCTGTTTCCAAAGTTTTTTGACTGATGTCCCTGACAAGTTTCACCCAGGAGTGCTGAGGGATCTGGATGGTGACACTGCCAGGCTACCTACGATGATTTTGGAGCTCATGGTGAATGAGAGGAGTTCCTGAAGGATGAAAGAGAACAAGCGTCTCCCTGACTTCAGGAAGGACAAGAGAGAAGATCTGGGAAACTACAAGGTGGTCATCCTCTTACAGAATCACAGAATCATTCAGGTTGGAAAAGACCTCTGACTACAGACCAGCCTGTGCCAAATCCCCACCTTGTCACCCAGACCAGAGCACTAAATGCCATGTTCAGGCATTCCTCGGATACCTCCAGGGACAGGGTCTCCACCACCTCTCTGGGCAGTCCCTGCAAATGCCTGACAACCATTTCAGTGAAGAAATTCTTCTTGATGTCCAACCTGAACAATCCCTGGAGCAAATTGAAGCTGATTGGCCTTATCCTGTTCCTTGTTCCCTGGGAGCAGAGCCTGAACCCCACCTGGCTGCACCCTCGTATCAGGGAGCTGTAGAAAGCGAGAAGGTTCCCCTTGAGCCACCTCTTCTCCAAGCTGAGTCTGTCCCAGCTCCCTCAGCTGCTCCTGATGCTCCAGAACCTTCCCAGCTCCATTCCCTTCTCTGGACATGCTCCAACCCCTCAATGCCTTTCTTGTAGTGAGAGGCCCAGAAGCGGATGCAGGACTCAAGGTGTGCTCCCACCCAGTGCCAAGGAAAATTAGTTTGACCAGCAGGGCCTAAGCATTTTTGATACAGGTCAGGATGCCATTGGCTTTTTGCCCATCTGGCACACTCTCCTCATTCTCTGGGAAGGTGATGGAGTAAAATCCTCCTGGAAACAACGTCCAAACACATGAAGGACAAGAATGTGACTGGCGGAAGTCAGTCTGGATTTATGAAGAGTACATCATACATTAAGCATGATGGTTAAGCATATGATTAGTTAATAATCTCACAGCCTTTGATAAGGAGGTGGCTAGTTTAGCAGATGAGGGAGCTGATGTTGTTTGCCATGACAAAGACTTTCAGCACCATCTCCTATATCATCACAGACAAGCTGACAATGGACACTTTAGGTAAGCAGACAGTGAGGCAGCCATGGGGAAGCAGTGCACCCTTCACCAGCTCACAGATCACACAAGTCTGGCAGGAGTGGCTGATGCATGGTCGTGCTGCCTTCCAGAGGAACCTCAAGAGGCTGGAGAAATGGGCCAACAGGAACCTCAGGAAGCTCTGCAAAGGGAAATGCAAAGTCCTGCTTCTGGGGAGGAACAAGGCCCATGCAGCAGTGCACACTGAGGACCTGCCAGCTGTAAAACAGCAAAGAAGGACCTTGGTGTCCTGATGGACTCCAAGTTAACTGTAAGCAATGTGCTTTCCCAGCAGCAGAGGCCCACACCATCTTAGTCTGCATTAGACAGAACATTGGCAGCACACAGAGGAATGTGATCCTTCTCCTCTGCAGAGCACTGATGAAACTACATCTAAAATGCCATGTCCAGTCCTGGGCTCCCCAGCTGAAGAAAGACATGGACTTGCTGTACTGAGTCCGGTGCAAGGCCTCCAAGATGATCTATGTACTGGAGTATCTTTCATATGAGAAGAGACAAGAAGAGCTGGGACTGCTCAGTCCAGAGAACAGAAGGCTTAGGGAGGTAGATCTTATGGGTTTTTATAAACATGTGAGAGGAAGGGATGAAGAGGGAGCCAGACTCCCCTCCATAGTGTTCACTGACAGGACAAGAGACACTGGACACAAATTACACCATATGAAGTTCCATCTGAGCACAAGAAAACACTCCCTTACTGTAAGAGTGCCTAAACTCTGGAGGATTTCAAGAAATCCCTTCCAACTGAAATGATCCTGTGATTGATTACTTAATGAAAATTAAGTAACAGCCTTCCATCTGTTTGTTGCACAGAGGAAGGCAAAGATCATGTACTTTATTTTTATGGAGAAGATGAAGTACTGAAGGATGAAATTATATGCCCAAATTACACATCAAGCTGGTGGCCAAACAGGGAGCACACATGATTGCCTCATTCTTCATTTTGGTCCAAGCACATCTGAAACGAGCACATTTCAACAGCCAGCCACATTATATTCAAGACTACATCTTCACAAATTACTTTGTGCAGAGTTTTGGAAGGACAAGCATCTCTCTCCTCTGGCTACACCAATTGAAAAGCCATCATTCTTAGGTGCACCTGATGTATGGCCATTACAGCCACCTTCCATCTGTCTACATACCCACCTCCTAATTTGTTGCAGTTATTTTAAAAAGCTGAAATATTTAAACTGTTCATGATCACTCTTACTTTGGCACACATCAGATAGAGTTTGTATCTGCTCAACTGGTAGATATTCGCATGTGAGGAAGGTAAAAGCAGCTGAAAACACAGAGAAGGTCATTCTCTCCAGTAATTCAGGGTTTTTTTCTCAGGGAACAACCCATATTCCCAACTGGTGATTGTAATTCAAAGCAAAAATTAAAGATTTAAATGAGATTTTAGGATGCATCAGTCATTTTGAGGTAGGTACTCTTAATGCAGTTATCAATTCTACTGTGTAAAGCTCTGTAGTATTGCACAGAATTCCAGCTTTCCCTGCTTAGAAAAGATTATATCAAAATTAAAAATGTGTAAAGAATTATTAGGATGATCAAGGGAATCAAAGTCCTGCTAAATGAGGAGAAAGTGGGAGAAACCGACCATTTTAGGCATAGATAAGTAAAACCTGTGAAAGGACATGGTTCCTATTAACAAATATTGCAGTATTATAGTATTATTACAGTAAACAACAATCAAAATTATGGGATCAAGTAAACCAAACATGTTCTAGTAAGAAAACCATTATACTTATAAGCAGAATTACATTTAAGTAGTAGTTTATTACAGTGTTCTGTACTCTATGATGCCAGTCATTCTTCTAGCCTTATCCAAAATAATGGTCAAAATTCTGTCATTGCTAAGCCAAGGAAATATTTCTCTTGAATCCCTCAGTGTGTCCAGAATTCATGCCAGTGACTGAAAGCTAAGTGCAATTTATAATGCTTCAGATTAAACCAGTCTAGTAAATAACTTTGCCTGAAATCCATGCAGTTGTGTCTAAGCTCTTCTTTGGGAATAGGGACTCTGTCTGGGGCCCTCTGCCTGACAAACATCATATGCATCAAATTTCATACAAAGGATTACAAATAATCTTATTTTTAGTGTTACTGTCTGCAATCAATCTTAACTGTGTTGAAAAATGATACACATTTAACTGAAGTGCAGAGCTGGCTGTAGGTTTTTACAGGGCTTTGTACAAATGACCTTTTAGCCAAGTTCCTCCCCAGAAGGACAATCCCTGGCTCTGGACACCAGCTCTTCCCTCCAAGTCCTGGCAGCACACCTCTACTCCAACCAAATAACCCAAGAATTCAAAGCAGGCCAAGCTGAGGAAGCTTGTCTGAAGGAATGCATCCAGACAAAGAAGGATCATGAAGAGTTTGTTGAAGGAGAACTGTGGTCCAGGCCCATTGTTTTGGTGACATCACAATTCACATCCTCTAAAGATCCTGCCAAACATCTCCTGAGAATAGAGAGAAGTAAAAAACAAGCAGTAAAAAAAGCACTCCACCCTCAAGGCCATTCTTCTAAAACGTAAAAATTAAATAGTAAAAAACATTTTCTCTTGGCCTTGCAGTTTGGTTTAAAAACAGTAATTCATGGGCAAATCCCTACTGTTTCAAAATCTCAGAGTGTGTGTATCACATATTGGGTGTCAACTTCTGATAGTACTAGAAATGATTCTATTTGTGCATTAAGAGTTGCTAATGAGTATTTAGAAATGAGACAGACTTACCACCTCCCAGCTGCAGCTTTGTTGCTGATTCAACTGCGCACATGTGCACATTCATGTGGCTCCCAGTTGGAAATCTTTAAGCAAAAAGTAAGCAAGAAGCCATTTGTGCCTTCTTACATCCTCTTCAGGGGACCAACAGCATGGAGGGGCTGTGGCCTCCCTGCAGCCTCTCCTACGAGCTGTTACTGCAGAGTAGGCAAAGAATCAGGCAGTGGGAAGCAGAAGGTAGAAACTCCTCTAACTATGACATCTCAAGGAATCTCACTGGAAAGAATGGGGTTTTTTTATTGACTGTAACCACATGTCTCTTACTTCAGCTGGTGGGCTCCTGGCACACCTCAGATCATGGCAGTGCCAACGATGATCGAGTAGCAATAATAGTACTGCTCCACTGAACCTGGTGCTCCTTCAACAGCTTTGCAAGTGCACAATGTTTCATGCAAATCAGCCAGAGAAATCTCAGGCATCCTAAAGACAAAGCCCTTATGGGAAATGCTGATGACATCATCTTTGTTCAGATTAAATGTGCCTTTTTATTTGGAGGGAGAAACCTTACAGGAAAGTTGTAACATGCAAGAACACAGTGCCAGATCCATTTTGTAAAACTGAGGAATATTGGTTCAGCTTTCTGGTATCACAAGACAGAAAAATATGAGGATAAACCAGAGCTCTGTTAATAGAGGAGCATGTTAACTTCCTTTTCATCAGATACAGTAATTTTGCATGCTAACTGATTTGTTCAGAAAATCCCAGGTTTATTTTGGATAAAATCTAGAGCAGCTTTATCACTGCTTTGTTCCTGTACAAAAGTATATGCAGCAGGGTATCCAAGAGAACTTGAGCTCTATTAGTATGATAACAGCAAGGATACCTGTTGTAATGGATATCTGGTGTATGCTGGATTCTGAGAGACATTTCAAGAGTCTTGGGGAGGAGATAGCAGAAACACAGCTGGAACTAAGTTCTCTAATTTTACAAAAGATGTCATGAAGAAAATCTATCAGATAGGGCATGATTAAGGTCAAAAATATCCAAATATGTGCACATGATGCATTTGTGTGCTAGTTCTGAACTGTGTTTACACAGACATGATGTGTACAAGCAAAGGTTGTTTAAAAAAAAAAAAAGGTAGTTTGCTAATTTTAACAGGATTGCCATAACTTGCGGGAGTTCAAAGCAAGAAATGAAGTTAATATCTGGATTATATAAGGTTAATAACCTTAGACTTCTATGATGTAATAATTGCTTATTCAGCTGCTGCAGTAAAGATTTTCTGCAAAAGAAAGACAAGCTGAAGAAGGTTACCCAAAAGCATGATTCCTGGAATGAGAACCCCAGAATTGCTTCTTGTGCAAACCATAAGCAGAAACAAAAATAACTGGATAAATTTCATAGCAGCAGGACTCCAGCTAGATCAAAAAGGAAGATTTTTTTTTTTTTTTTAGGTAACAATCTACAATAGCAGCTATTCTGCACAGCTGCCTCTAATGGAAATGCCTATATAGAGTCCAGGATTGGATAGCTGTTCATTACTCAGCTTTGTTCATTACTGATCTACGGAACAGTTATCAACCTGGTGGTGAAACCAAACCAAAGTGACACCTGAGCCTAGGTGGCCTCACCAGGCCAGTGCCACTTAGGATTGCCTGTTCTTCAGGGCACTCAATAATCTGACCCTCAAACACCTCGATTTCCCAGCCCACATAACCAGCTGTAGTTGGGTACGGATTAGGAAGTGAGTCCAGG
Organism: Pseudopodoces humilis; assembly: GCF_049639895.1. Taxonomy (NCBI): domain Eukaryota; kingdom Metazoa; phylum Chordata; class Aves; order Passeriformes; family Paridae; genus Pseudopodoces; species Pseudopodoces humilis. The sequence goes on along the minus strand of NC_142204.1, from coordinate 7,416,858 downwards.
TCAAGGGGTCAAAATCACACCTTTAAAATGTTTATAATCCTTTAAGCATGTGAATTGATTATGTTTGCAAAACGTAGTGCAGGTCTCGCCCTTCACTCAGTTTACTGCGTAAGAGGCTCAGCACTATGGAATGTGAGAAAACAAAACATGAGTATCCCTTCTCAGCATATGAGGATACAGGCAACAGATAGACTCTGTGAGAGGCTGACACTAATCCAACGTGTTTCAGTAAGAGTATGTCATGGAGAATTTTTGGAACTCGTGATTATAACAAGCACACACTGGTTTAGGTTTCCAGTAAGAAAACCACTTTCAACAGCCACCATGTACCTTTCTGATAAAACCTCTCTTGTCCTGTCCAGAAAACCCTCTCACTACTGAGGCTCGTCCATCTAACTGCCAGCTGGAAAAAACTCAAAAAGCACTTGCAGAATTTGATCCTCAGAATGACAGACTGGCCAGCCATAATACTCAGAGTCACATTCTTCATCTTCCAATCTCCCTTTACATCTGCATTCTCACAAAACTACAGCAACTGCATATCCCTTTAACCAAGGTTCCCCTTCACTCAACATTCAGGACAAGGAAAGTATGCTTGGCCTGATCTGCTACACCAAATGAATTCCTCTTGAACAATGACACCTGGCTGTTATCAGGTGGACAAAGTCAGCTGCTTTTGTAGCAGGGACACCAGTTAAGTGCTGGCAGCTGGGATTTGTACTCTTGGGTTTTTTTCACTCTTCTTACTACAAACTGCAGAAATGGTGTCTCTGACAATGCAAACACACTCTGGCTGGCCACTTAAAGTATTCAATAGACCTGGAGACATGTTTAGACAAGAGGGAAGCCAGCTGACTTCAAAGGTCCAACTGCTAATAGACTAACATGACAAATAACATGACAAATACAGCTTTGCTGCATCTTCATACTGTGTATAAACCTAGGGATTGGGCACAGAGTAGGGGAAAGGGTGAAGGAGACCTGAAACCATGAAAGGGAAAGATGTACATCAGAAAATCTGGCCCCATGGTTCCCTGAAACAAATAGTTTGAACTGGAAGTAAAGGAGAAATGCAGGAGAGCATTACCATTCTTTATCTGTGACAATGTGAGTATGTGATGGATCTCTTCAGAATGGAGTTGGAATGAAGATGCTCCTCTTCCATTTTGTATTAAAAGAAAGAAGCAAAGTAAATAGGAACTTTTCTTCTTCTGCAGAGGAGTGCTGGTTCACCTCAAGACTGTTCATCAAATACACCAATATGCTGATGGTGTACAGTGAACAGACAGCTGAACTGCGGCACTAGTCATCTTTGCACAGTTAGATACTCCTAGTCATTCCACTCAGTTGTTCTTACAGGTTCCCTTAAAGACTACAACAGCCTGAACTTCATAATAAAAGCATAAAACTTGGAGCCAGGACACTGTCTGTCTTCTAACACCCACAGCAGCAGGGGCCAGGAGGAATTCTCTGATGCATATGTTGTAGGATGCAAGGCTGTGTTCCTCACCAGCTGTCCCTTTCCTGTCCTGCTCTAATCCCTCAGAAATTATGACTTTGGGCTTCTCTCCTCCAAGTGTTAGGGGTCATGCTGGAGCTTTCAACAGAATCACACAGAATCTCTAGATTGGAAGAGACCTCGAAGATCATCGAGTCCAACCCATGCCCTAACACCTCAACTAAACCAGGGCACCAAGTGCCACGTCCAGTCTTTTTTTAAACACATCCAGGGATGGTGACTCCCCTACCTCTCTAGGCAAACCGTTCCAGTACTTTATTATTCTTTCCTTGAAAACTTTTTCCTAGTATCCAACCTATATTTCCCTTGGCACAGTTTGAGACTGCATTCTCTCATTCTGTAGTTGCTGCCTGGTGAAAGAGACCAACCCCACCTGACTACAGCCACCTTTCGGGAAGTTGAAGAGAGTGATAAGGTCACCTCTGAGTCTCCTTTTCTCCAGGCTAAACAACCCCAGCTCCCTCAGTCGTTCCTCACAGGGTTTGTGTTCCCAGCCCCTCACCAGCCTCGTTGCCTCCTCTGGATGCGCTCAAGAGTCTCAACGTCCTTCCCAAACTGAGGGGCAGAACTGGACACAGAACTCGAGGTGTGGCCTCACCAGTGCTGAGCACAGGGGAAGAATGACCTCCCTGCTCCTGCTGGCCACACTAGTCCTGATCCAGGCCAGGGGCCATTGGCCTTCTTGGCCCCCAGGGCACGCTGCTGGCTCATGTTCAGCTGCTGTCACCAGCACCCCCAGGTCCCTTTCTGCCTGGGCACTGTCCAGCCACACCATCCCCAGCCTGTAGTGTTACAGGGGGTTATTGTGGCCAAAATGCAGGACTTGGCCCTTGGACCTATTAAACTTCATCCTATTGAACTCTGCCCATTCATCTAAACTTTCCAAGTCTCTCTGCAGAGCCCTTCTCCCTTCCAACAGATCAACACATGCTCCCAGCTTAGTGTCATCTGCAAATTCACTAATGAAAGACTCAATACCCTCATCCACGTCATCAGTAAAAATATTGAACAGGACTGGCCCCAGCACAGACCCCTGAGGGACACCACTGCTCACTGGCCCCCAGCTGGATGCAGCACTGGTCACCACCACTCTCTGGGCCCGGCCATCCAGCCAGTTCCTAACCCAGCACAGAGTGCTCCTGTCCAAGCCATGGGCTGCAGCTTTTCCAGGAGTTTACTGAGGGAGACGGTGTCAAAGGCCTTGCTGAAGTCCAAACAGACAACAGCCACAGCTTTTCCCACACCCACCAGGAGGGTCACCTGGTCATAAAAGGGGATCAGGTTGGTCAAACATGACCTACCCCTCCTAAGCCCACACTGGCTGGGTCAGATCCCCTGGCCATCCTGTAAGTGCTGCACGATGACACTCAGGACAAACTGCTCCATTACCTTACCAGGTACTGAGGTCAGGCTGACTGGCCTAAAATGACCAGGATACTCCATCCCACCCTTTTTGTGAATGGGTGTCACATTGGCCAGCTTCCAGCCATCTGGAACCTCACCTGTGAGCCAGGACTGCTGGTAAATGATGGAGAGTGGCTTCACAAGCTCATCTGCCAGTTCCCTGATGACCCTGGGATGGATCCCATCTGGGCCCATAGATTTATAAACATCCAGGTGGCTCAGCAGTTCTCTGACAGCCTCCTCCTGGATAACAGGGGGACCATTCTGCTCCCTGACACCATCTCCCAGCCCAGGAGGACAGCTGTCCTGAGGACAAGCTGTCTTCCACTAAAGACTGAGGCAAAGAAGGCGTTGAGCACCTCTGCTTTCTCTTCACCTGCAGTTACTGAGTTCCCTCCCTCCCTTTACCGGCTGATAGACAATCACTCAGAATTCACATGCAGCTAAAAACTACAACATCCTCTCTAAACATGTTTAAAGTTTGAACCTTTACTTTCAGATGGATTCCCAGCTGAGAGTGATTATTTCAGGACAGCTGAAATCACTGAAGAAACCCAGTTAGCACAGTAACTAAAGCAGCAGCACCCTAAAGGAAATGCCTGGTATGTTAGTGTGTTTTGTGGTTGGTTTGAAAACGGCCAACATTTTACTGGAAATTGTTTTAGGTCAGGAGAACACTCATTTATAGGGAATGTGACTCTGGTAACACCAACAATGGCCATCACACAACTAGAGGAGGGATTTTTCAGATACAGCCAAACCTCATTTTATGACATATCTGTGTACAGTTTATAAAACAAGTTCTTAAAACCTTCCATGGCAATAGCTGGTGAGGAGGACAGGCTTCATGGAGGCAATGCTATGCTACAACATCCATTATGTCCTTAGTGGAGAATGCACATGCTTTACTGCAGGCTTTTTATTATGCCTCAGGTCTAATAAAAATCTTTCTAAAAGTAGGCAACTGGCTACTGAAAATTAGAAAAGACAACTCCATCTATTGCAGAATAAGGCATCTTATATATATATATCCATATCTGTATCAAAATGGCAGAAAAAATAATGATGTAGAAGGCTCGTGAGGTTATCTTGTCTTACTACTTTCAGGGACACATACTGACACATACTGATAAAATTCAGTCCGTTGTGGGCAGAGTTCTACGTAGTTGTTTAAAATCAATATCAAGTGAGGCTGATTCCCAAACTTGTCTAGGAAATGTGCTATTGTGCTCCAAGATCTCATGCATTCAGCAACAAGATAAATTTTTAGTAATGTATTACCTCACTGTTCACTCCAAAAGCACATTTCAATTCATTCTTTTCTTAGTACCTCTTATACACCAAACCTTCTTTGTGCCTGAAGACTCCTGCTCCCTGAGGATGCCTTTTCTGGGAACAAATTAACACCAATTTTTTCATCTTTCCGGACAGGTTATTTTTTGAGCTTCCATGAGGAGGCTGGAGATCAAAAGACATGAAGGCTACAACAAAGACTTTCCTGAAAACTTTTGGAATCTATGAAAGTATTGAGAGAAACTTGGAGTCCACTGAATGAGCATTGTGTAAACAGCTTACAGTACACGTAGTCTCTGTCCCAGACTTTACATACTCACAAGAATATGAAAAAAGATGGTGCATTCACAGCTCTGATGGACACAGATGGACTGAAGAACCCAGACTCACCAAGGTGACATGGAAGGACATAGGAAAAAAACCTCATAACTGGGAGAACTGCAACTACTCTGGCTGACAAACATGTGCTAAACGTTGCCCTTCACTCTTCCCCCTGTGAGAAAACCATGCAGATAATGAAATAACTTCACAGGATGTTGATAGGAAAAGTGGCACAGAAGGCTTTCTCATTTAAGAGCAAATTTTACTCTTGTCTTGATTTCTCATTTCAAATAATGGAAAACTGTGTGATTAGAATGTTTTATTTAGGGTATTAAAATTAACCTATTGCTATTTGTATAAAGGCCATGACCCAAAATGTACTGCAGTAAATGATAGTCTTTAGGTAGACCTTAAAGAGCTTTGGATTGAGTCCAAGTACATGTATATATCCCAAATAAAGCTACTTAAATAAGAAAAATATTAGAATGTGACAGAGCAGAATGTGTCAGATGTATATCAAACATACATGCTCAATCATTTCTATGATTTCTATTTCTATTGCTATTCCTGTAAAATTATTGCAGGAAAAGCATTTTCACACTGGGATTTCTGTATTTTCATCTGACTAGAAAATTAACAATAATAACTATGCCTTTATATACTGCTAAAGTGAAATGTATCTACTCTGTAGGCAGCATCTTTATTGCTGAATATAAAAAAAACAATAGACGATGAAAGCTTCTGATATTCTAGTACTGCCACATTTAAAGAATAGTCAAGAAACACTAAGCAGATGGGATAAAATTTATAGCACAATGGGTCAAGGTTCAAGTATGGAAGGAACCACAGACCTTACCGAGCAGGAAGAAAATACAGATCCTTTTTTTGCTTATAGTTATATAGCAATGCTTTAGGGAAGATTTCATTTTAGAGAAAACATTACTAAAACTCTTATATGAGACTTTCCTCATTTTGAAATTATCTATACTGAGCCACAAACCAGTATCTAGCTCTCCCAGGTTCTCTGACTAAGCATTTATGGTAAAAGTACGCAGTACCTGAAATTTGGTCAGTGACAAGAGCAAAGATGGAAGTGGTAGTACTTCCAATGGATGTACTGCAAGTAGCATTTGCACATTATATCCCTCCAAAGCTTCATAAATCCTCGGAAACCACCTAAAAAGCTGGAATATACCATACAAAGTATTCCTACATCTGTACACTTCAGCACTGATAAAAAAAAAGATCTTTTCTGGTATTGCTTTCTTTATTACTAAGATTGAAGTCTCAATCCAGATTTTGACTAGACTCAAAAACAAACCATTTAATGGGGAATATACTGCACCCTTGTGCAGCATTGCTCATTTATGGTGCAACCATAACCCAGAAAACAATGTACTTCCCATACCTGTCTACTCAGGACCCAAAACTACATCAGCTTTTTTTGAATGAAAATGTAGCAATAATTTGATTAACTGAAAAGAGTATGAATTAAAATCCCTGAGAATCTTGAAATTTATTTTATTCTAAAGATACAGCAGCACATACTTCAAATCCAAAAGGCAACTTCTAAAAGCTTTAAAGTCTGAAGTAGGTTATAATAGGTACAAATCAGAGACAAAGTACTCCTTAATGCTGGGGGAAAATAGAAATGTTGCTTGCTTTAAAACGTGAACAGAAGAAACAGAATGAACTGCTTTAGCCAAAGTTTTGTTGGTATATTGAGGAGAGTACGAGCACGGGAGATGTTTAAGACATGCTGCATCCTGTTGATCAGAGAAGACTTTCAACACAACTTCTTCTGGACTGTTCTGTGTCTTAGCAGAGGACAAGTAGCCTTGCCAAGTCTGATAAATGTGCAAGTGACTGTCACAATTTTCTGCTCACTGTACACTCTTTCACTCTAAATCACCCAGTATATCATCTTAGTAGGTCCTTGTCTACTCCTTCTCCACTTACTAGACATTATTCTGAGCATTTCTAAGCTAAGTTTTATTCACAAAACATTATGGCCAGTAATTCCAGCCATTTTTCTAGAACTCCTCACTGATCTGTACTGATGTTTTCTCTCCTTTTTGGGCTTTTTGATTGTTGTCACTTCTTCCTATGTTTTCTCTCTTGCTCCTGACAACTCCTGCATGGATTTCTTTGCAGACAATTTTCTATTCTTTCTTACCCTGCAATCTTCTCAACCTTTTGCTTACACATCTACATCTTATCTTGGAGCAATTCTATCCAACCTCCCAATTTAATTGTGTGATGACTTAACTATTAAAATCTCACCCCTGGCCTATCTCCTTCCATAGAACCTACACAAAAACATGAGTGCCTAACATTTCAGAATTATTGCAAAAACTTCTGCCTATTTTGGCTAAAACTACCTACTTACTTTGTTATTTCTAAACTTTACTAATTTTCTTTGCTTCCTGTAACTGTCAACCATCACTTCCTGCTACATTTTCACAAAAGCTTTTGTTCATTTTTCTCTTTCCTACTAACCCACTCTATGTTACCATTAAAATTCTTGCCTGTGCCCTAAAGTTGTTTTATTTGGATTTCAGCTCCCTCTTTCTTGACCTTCTCTGTTTCATCTTTTATTCTGTACAGATATTTTACTACATCAAGTAAACCCAGATCTCTGCTTACTGAGTTCATTTTAGCACCTACTTCTTTAGAAGTATGTGTAACTCTAAAAACCAAACTCAAAATCTTTCATGGTCCCAGTTAACTCTTTCAGTGAAGTCCCAGAGGGCTAAAGCCCATCTTTAGTTTCAAAAAATAGTAATAGAAGTATTGTAGAACAAGCTAGTCTTAACACAACTATTTATTGAAAACACATGTAAAGTTGATATGAAACTTGCAGAATGGGCTAAAGTAGGATGACAAATAAATAACTTTTGAAAATGCATTGACCAATACTCCGATAATGCCTGAAACCTAAGAGAACAATATAAATATACTGGCAGTAACTTGATAAGCTGGTTTATGGGGGTTTCTCTTGGATTTCACTAGCACGTCTGCTTTCAATTATACAGATGAAAAACAAAGAGCTTTAACATCTTGCTCTTCTCCTGATTGCAATAAAATCTCATTTCTGAAAATGGCCTCTTAAAACAAAACTCAACTAAAAGCTACTTTAGAGGTAGCAGTCATGTTTCAGAAGTAGTAGTATGTGATTTTTTGGGGGCAGATTTTATTTATAATAGCACACAAGAAAGCACAGATTTAGTCTTTCATGTGTCCTACCTCCACCCATATACTTCTTATAAATGTACTGTTATAAAAGCACATGTAAAAATCATAATCTTAAAATAAAACTCATTCCACAAAGTCAGTGGAACATTTTTTTTATTACAGCAGTAAGCTTCCCCTGAATAGACATGTTTCCAGATGTTTAGTGAGTTAAAACTGTGCCTGCAGTACCAAGATGTGCCAAAGGGAGAGCTACGGGATGAACTATTAATCTGGCCATGATGATGTAATTCATCTTCTTCAGTTTATGGTAGCTGATATGTGTTAAATAATGCAATGTTTACAGTAAAAAAAAAGTTGCATCATGAAATATTTTAAGATTTTAAGATCCTTTTGCAAAGAATGATGTACATACCTATATTCATGTGCACTGGGCAGTTCCCCTGAAGGCTGCCCCTTAAGTTTCTTCAGAATGAAGACTTTTAAGAGCTACCGATGGTAGGTTTACTAGTGGTTCATTAGTAAGGAAAAGCAATTAAGAAAACTGATGGTAACAAGTTTAGAAGAAAACTGTCATAAATACGCTGTCCTAGTAACAATTTGCAATTGTATCACTAAAGCACTTAAGAGCCCCTCTTTGCTCCAAGGCCCCTTATTCCCGACCTGCGGGGGAGCACAGACTCCGCACCAAAGGCTTGAACAACATGACCTCACCATGTAATTATTCAATTTACCTCCAAAACACAGATTACTATTCAATATTCAATAATTATTTCACCCAAGAGAAGCCAACTCTTTAACTGCTGGTCTTCTAAACAGGGATCCTCACCTGCTTTCAGACATTTAAATCTACTTTTATCCAGTGTACTGTTCAGTTTTAAGAAATAGAAATTCTCAGTCAAATTAGAGTATGGATTCTAATTCGGGAATAAAAAAATTTTGCCGATTTTTGTATTAAAAAAACTTAAAAAAACTGAACTTACAGATCTAATGACTTCCCAGTTTTTTAACAAGTTATCTAGTAACTAAGGTTAAATGTACGGAGGTTACAAAGCAAAATTTTTCATGTTCTACAATAATGTTGAATGCTTAAAATTACTATGTCTTCTCACTGTGACACATCACAGTTTTGCTGATGTACTCTGTTGTCTAAGGCAAAGTAGGAGCTATTTTGTTTCTGGAGGTGAATGCTGTTCTTCTGACCTTCTTATTCTGTCCCTCTTTTAAAGGAGCGTGACAATCTCTTTATGAAAAGCAAGTGTTTTGACAGATATCTGTGACAAGTGCTTTGCTTTAAGAAAAACCAAGACTCAAGACACTGTGACAGTAACAAATTATTTACTTCACTGGCTTTTGTCTGCCTAGGCCAAAGAGTGTTTCCAAGTACTTGCTCAGAGTGTAATGAAACCTCAATGGACCCCTTGGGGTTACTCTAATGGAAAAGTCACTTACCTGTTAGCTGTGATAAATTCATTATCACCATAGGACAAATACTTTCTTTGTCATCTCCTACAAATTAAGATTTGCATGATACCTCTACAATGAATTAAATCAAGTTCACATCCTCTCTTCAGATGGTACTAAAAGATGGGGAAAAGCGTGCAACACGGAAAAGGAGTCATGGCCCGGGTCCAGATCCCTGCTTTCAAAAGCAACCACATCACATGGTATCATTCATAAATGCTCCACATTTCGTCTCCAAAAAGCTCGCATCCTTTGCTTCGCTATTCCTCCCGCTCCTCTGGAATTCCAATTAACTGCTGGCGCAGTTTCCCATGTTTTCCGTCGTGTCTCCGGCAGATCAGAGCTGACACCTCTGCGCTCCGCCGGGCTCGGACCCATCACCACGCGGTGCCACCGCCTCGGGCTGGGGACGAGGGGCACCGTGCGATTCCTGTGACACCCACAGGATCCTGCGCTGGATCCCGGCTGGGGTGTGCGCCGGGAGAACCCAGTCACCCTTTCCGCGGGGCGCAGCCCGTCCCAGCACAGCCTGCACCGAGCCTGTCCGGGGGCAGCGGCGGGGCCGGTGCTCACCGCACCTTCCCGCTCACTTGGACGTGGCAGCGGCGCTTTAAAGCCTGCCCGGAACGTCCAGGGACACGGGGAAGAAGGGAGCCCCAAGGGGAGCCCCGCGGCCCCGGAGCCGGCAGCGGGAAGGAGCCCGGCTGCTCGGGGCGCTGGCAGCGCTCCCGCACTTACCTTGTCCCCGGAGCCGAGGCAGCAGCGCCAGGAGCAGGAGCAGCCGCAGCGGCCGGGCCCCGCCGGGGGTGTCCATCGGCGGGGAGCGCTCGCTCCGAGCGGGTCTCGGCTCTCCTGCGGAGTCCGCTGGGCTCCCCCTCTTCGCTTGCTGCCGCTGCTGCTGCTGCTGCTGCTATCCCAGCCGCCCGAGACCGGTTGGAAAAGAGCTTGCAGGAACCCCCCACTCGGTGGGCTTTACAAAGATTTAATTCAGTGCCTGCCCGCTTAATTATACAGCCTGCAAGTGCTCGGCAGAACAGAGCCGTCACGGCAGCTCGGAGGCACGAACCCTGTTGCTTATGATACCCCGCCGCCCCCACACGCTCTAAAAGTGACTCCCTTGAGCTCGGAAAACTGCAGATCCTCAGCGTGAACCTCGGGCCGGCGTGACTGATTCTGTGAAGGAGAAGTGCAGCGACTTCTCTGGCTTCCAAGAAAACCAGAAAGGCAAGGCAAAGCAAAACAAAACAAAAGAAACCACCTAGCAGAGGTTTAACCTCTAAAGGGGAGATATTCAACCCCCCTGCTAGGTCTTTCCGTGGATTTCATCCCAATACGGCTTTTGTCAATAAAATAAGATTTTAAAAAGAGGAGAGATTCTAGAATCTTTCAATGAAATTCAGCAGGGAAAATGAAAATCTCTTCTTCCCTCCCCCTCCTCTTAAGAAATCAGGATGAGAATTTCAAAGCAAATGAGGCAGCTCTGCTCTCTCTCCCCTCCCTTCTTTTTTCTTTTTTTCTTTCTTTCTTTCTTTCTTTTTTTTTTTTTTTTTTTTTTTTTTAACCTCCTTATCTTATTTAAACAGGAACACAAATACTGATAGTGGTCAAAGGACCCAGTTGGCAATGCTGTTGTTGAGATCTTTAAGATAATGAGAGGGATAATATTTGCAGACAAATGGGGATGGAAACACACAGAGAGTTCAACACCCCAGTATACTTTGCCCTCGATTTTACACAAACAAAGAGTTGGAAGTCATTGTGTGTTTACTTGAAGGTTGTGCCCCACGGACTCTGATAGGGCTATTCCTCTTGTTGCATTACTCAATAATGCAACTTTTGAGTATCTCTCCTCAAAGTGTCCAAATGAAAAAAGTATTTAAGTCAGCAAGGGTTGAATTTGTGTTTTCTTCTGCACCAAGTTATTTGTACTTTTCTAACACAAGAACATAAATACAGCCATAAGGCCAAGAGCCCAACTATCTCAAAAGCCTGTCTTGAACCATAATCATAAAGTAGTGGAAGAGCATGAATAAGAAAAACACATATGATAATTTTCCCAACTACTCTCCCAGCCTTCAGTTCCTTTGAGTTTGGAGCATTTCCTCAGTGAAATGTGGTCTGTGTACTTAGTAGCCCTCAGTGAATTTCTATTCCAGGTATTTATAATGTCTCCCCAAGAGCTCTTGTAAAACTTTATCATCCAAAGTACCCTTTGGCAATCGGTTTCATGGATTTACCAGTGACTGTGTGAAGGGCCATTTCCTTTTGTTCCATTTGAACCTGGTTCCAATGCCCTTCTGGTGCTGCCTCCCACATATACTGCAAAAAGAGTTATCCAAGAACTGACCTCCATCCACACTCAAAATGCCAACATCATCTTCCTTTAACTGCCAGGGGGGTTTTGGTGGGGTTTTTTGGTGTTTTTTGTTGTTGTTGTTTGGTTTGTTTGTTTGTTTGTTTGTTTTGGGTTTTTTGGGGTTTTTTGTTAGTATTTTATTGGGAAGGGGCAGATGGAAAAGGTGGAAAAGGATGGATGGCTAATTTTATTTGGGGAGGATTTTAATTGGGGGATTTTCTACATAAGCATGTCTATTTCTCTCTCTTGTTTAAATGCCCTAACTCAGTTTAAAAGGATTTTACGTTAGTTACAGTGGGACCTTGCCAGTGTTTTATTCCAACCTCCCAGCTACCATTTTTCATGTAGCAGACAGCTGGAAAAAACACTTAACAAAGATTACACCTTGTCTAAAATCCATACCAGTTTACTGAACCAGAGGAATCCCCTCTATAGAAACTCTGGGTTCAGTTCAACATTGCCTTATTTCATTCTACGTTAAAACCTCCCCTAATTGATTAAAGGTGGATAGAAAGAACGTCACCCAGCATACCTGAAACAGTGTAAAGTCATACATAATAGCCTGTCCACACATGGAGTTACCCTGATTAACACCATGTGTGGACATTTTTACTCCAGAGTAAGAATTCCTTGTTCCTGTTTAGCTGGCCATCACAAACCAGAAACGAGGCAAATTTAAATAAGGTTTAAGAAATATTTCTAGGAAACATCATGGCTGCGGTCATCTGCAGATCTGACAAAAGGTTTTTCCTTGGTTTGGGGTGGGGTTTTTTTTGCTCAATACACATTTCTCCTATAAATTGGCACTCTCACCTACAGTCAGATTGAGAGGCCTCAACTACATGTGATTCCAATTACTGACCCCAAGCTTTGTAATGAGCTGAGCCATGCACTTCAGGCTCAATCCAGAGGTCCTGGGAGTCAATGAAAAGCAAGGGCTTATGAGAGGAAACATTTTGCATAACCACATTTTTTTCTTATATCTGTTTGTAAAGGCTCTGTAATCTTTTGTGTAGCTCTAAAACAAACAAATTCTTTAATGAGGATTTTGTTTCTACTTCAGAAGAATCAAAATCATTTGCAGAAGCTCAGATTAATGAGTAATGACAGCGTAACAAATCGTTGCGCAAGTCATTTCCAAGGGTCCTGTTGAGAGTAGATACACACAAGTAGATTGGCAAAGAATTTAGGATTACTCTATCAAATCCAGCCATCTATGGCAGCAGCTCCCATTTGGCTACTTAGGAATTCTTGAGATGGCCTGATAAAGTCTCTATAAGGGCATCAACCTCTGTGTAATGAACAAAGCTGACCTGATGTCCCAGCTGCTGTGCCTCCCAGCTCATCTCTTTAACTGCAGCTCCCAAAGCCTGACTTTTTACCACTCCACCTATCTGTCCCAGAAGTTGAGCAAAAGAGAGGGAAATGAAATTGCACTCTTTCCTGTTTTCAGGAGGAATGTTGCAAGGAAGTTAATAGACTCACCTGGAAGTTAAATCTAACTGTAAATTTCTAATTGTAAAGGGAAACTGCTCAGGCCCTATGGCAAAAAAATAAGCTACATATTGGCTCTTGTATGTGCCACATTAAAAATGCATAAAAAGGCCTCTTCTCCTACTTGTCAGAAAGAATACATCACTGATTGATACACAAGAATTAAGATGATTCATGGATCTTACTCTCTCCCACTGTAAATATAAGACCTCAAACTCTACAATAGGTAAATCTATGGCTATTGGAGTACATATGACCACTCAGCTTAGCTCCAAACACTAGTATGAGCATGGTACAACTGACATTCAGCTTCTTTCCTGCCTGGAGCATGAAAAGAAAAATAAACTTAGCAGAGTTTTCAGAGATGGATGCGCAGTAATAATTAGTTATTTTTTTTGAAACTGCTACTGCCATAACAGATAACAATTGCTTGCTTATTTTGAGTCTAAATAAATGCAGTTTCATTTTTAATAGCTCTCTGGACTTGTATTCATGTTGAAGTTGTCACTTTGTGCATCACTACTGATCACCAAAGCCCCTTAGGATAGTATCACTTGGGGACACTTCATATGCACTTTCCATATTCTTGTCAGGGATTAATTTGGAATAAACCAGGATGCAGGCACATCCCCATCCTCAACTCCCAAACTATAGGACATCCATATCAAATGGTTCCCAGCCTAGGTAAAGAAAAGGAAATGGGAGGACCAGGAGCCTCCTCTGTTGCCCTGCAAGTCCAAAACTGCACCTCCAAGAAACCCAGACACCACCACCACTAGGCTTGTTATAGCATCTTGTAGCTAAAAGCAGAGCTGGAATTCCTTCTAGAAAAATTACTATGTCATTCATAACAATCCTTAATTTAGACTGTTCTTTAGATAAATTGTATTGTATATAAATAGAAATACATAAACAAGTCATATTACACACACACACATAAATATAAATATAAATATAAATATAAATATAAATATAAATATAAATATAAATATAAATATAAATATAAATATAAATATAAATATAAATATAAATATAAATACATATGTATGATTACATGGATGCCAGTAGTCCAAGCCACTATTCCATTTGCATATACAAGAAATACAGATGCTTGTATCCAAACAAGAGAATCTACCTGGGCATACATTTCAAAAGTCTAAAGACTGTCAGAAGAGGTTTGGCTTATCTTAAAGAGCTTTTCTTGTAAAAGACAAAACATGCTTCTAAGCATGTTGAGGTTTTGCCCATTTTGGAGTTTATATCCATTTTTTACACCCTGCCTACATTTTCTTTTCTCTCTTGTCTGATTTAGGGAAATAGATATAGCTATCTTGTCCATTAATATGTATGGGGACTGCTTCTAAGACTAGGGGGGAGTTTATATGGGCATAAAGGAATGCTTTGATGATCCATGTAATTTCCCTTGTGGCACTATTTGTTGAATTCAGGAATAATTCAGTCTGACATTCATAGGGCATTTCCTGCCTTTCCTTCTAGAGATGCATCCTCCCAGCCTCTCAGATCTCTCACTTCCCATAAATTTCCTTTCCCCTTCTAAACTTTCTCATGTCCCCACACACTGAACTAGCCTGATATGTGAATCTGCAAGGTGTTTTCCATGACTTGAGCCCTAGGAAGGCTGTGATCCTTTGGATAAGCTGGAGAACAGTGTGAGTCATACACACACACATAGGAGGGGACAATGGCATCTGCTTCAGACTCTGCTTGGAGCCTCCACAAATCCAACAACAGCAGGGATCAGCCACTATTTTAGCTGCAGTCTAAATAAAATCTCATTATAAAGGATGGGGAAAATCCATCAATAAAGTAAATGGTTATTCTGGTAAAGGCCATTTCCCCTCCTGATAACCCTGGTAAATTTGAACTCCAATCCCTTGCCAAACAAAAGTAATGTCTGAGTATGTGACCCAATAATCTTTGGGCACCAGAAAATACACAAATGAATGTAAGACATTTCAGTCTTGAATAAATAAAATCCCAGAGTCAGTTGTACCTACTAGCTTCAGATCAGGAGTGGTTTTCTGTTTCCTCATGGTCACTGAAGACCTGCATCATTCAGTGCTTCTTCATTGTTTCATGAATTTGCTGTATTATTTACAAGTCTTTTTGCACAGTTCTAATAAACAAGAACCCATCCTACCCATCTGCAAACAGTCCCAGCCTGCCAGAAAACCTTTATCTTACCAGTAGAAACTATGATTTAAAACAGTATAACATAAGCAGGCAGTCAGTGGAAAGAGTATGAACACTGATAAAACTCTGCAACAAATTAATGTATACTCATTTCCTCCTTCTCCCCCAGTTTTACAGACAGCCTGTTTCTTTTCCTCAGTCTCAGTTTCCTTATCAGAGGTTCTCAAACTTTATTTACTCATGTACCACATCCTTTAAACTTCACAGCCTTTGGCTTAATATCTTTGTCCCAGGAACCCGAGATCATTCTTGGTGGCCTGATTCAACAAACACATGTTAATAATACTATTTACAGGGAGTGTGGCTTGCATTTACAAAATGGTGACACAATTCTGATCAGTGGCTATGAGAGGGTACCTTAATAAACATTAATTTGAAAGTTATTGCAGTGTAGCAAACTGTTTAGAATAAAATTATATATTTTCCATATTTTCTAGCACAATTCCACAGAAACTGATTGATACTTGGTGTATGTGAAATTTGTACACACTGGGTTTTAATTGGAAAGGTGAATGGATCAGAAGATCTATGTACAGCTGCAAAATGCAAATACTGAATGAACTTCATGTTCCATGCTGCGTGTGCCCTGTTGTTGTCAGGACAGAAAGCTTCATTTGTATGTCTCCATCATCAGCCAAAGCCTCTGTGGATGAGGAGGCTGGCTCAGTCTTTGGAGAGATAGTTATTTGAATAACATTGAGCTTTTCTGTTCGTCAGGGATTACTTTGTCATTCCTTTCTTAGCTCCTGGGTGAGCTCTGGAAACAGAGGAAGCAAAAAAGTTTAGGTTCTACCTGAAAGAATTTGAGATCTTTTTTTTGAGAACAACTGATCTTTTCTTTTCCAGACTACCCTTTCCTCACACTCTTATTTCTTTTGACTTTGATCTCACAACTGTTCTTTCATATAGTCATAGAGTTTGGGATTGGGTCAATGAGATATTCCTGCAAGAGGGAAGAACAGCCTCCAAGTGAACATAGGAAAATAGGATGTGCCCTACAGACAGCGGCAGCTTACACCAAAAGGAGGTAGAATAAATATCCAGGCTGCTCACAAAAATGACCCCCCACACCCTGAAAGTCCTAAACATGTAGGAATTAATTATCCAGGAGAAATGTGGTCTGCTAAACAGCAAGTTTGAGCAGACTTTAATAGATACTCTGTTTCTAGCTCAATGTCTCTGGCTTCTGAGATACCTTCTGGCAAAATACTGGACTTGGTGCCTCCTGTTGTCTATAGGGATAACCTGATTGGTAAAATGTTTTGAGCTCCATAAAATTAAACAAGGTGCATAAGAATTAGTTATTAGAAACTAGCAACTTTAGGCCATTAGCTTCCCAAGATTGTGGTATGAAGTAATTTGGGCCAATTTTAACTTCTATATCCCCTGTTTCAAAGCAACATCCTATATAGTCTATATTACAGTAAAATAAGTTAACATTACTTAATTCTGAACATTAGTGTTCAGAATAGCTCTCATATTTTCTCCAAACTTAGATATGTACAGACAGGCAGATTTCCAGCCAAATAGCAGATAAAGACATTTGCTGGATAGTTGTTCTGTAATTTGTACTCTACTTCTGAAATATTCCACAAACATACAGGCTATCATTATGGAGATGTAACTTGTGCAAGTCAGTAATAGTTGCATTGCAAGTCAGAAAACAGGGTTCTTTCAAATAGGTGTATTTGGGGGCCATACAAATGGTGTCTTAACTCTCCTGTAGCAGATAGGTCGTATGAAGAGCATTTGCAGAATTATTTACCTGAATCCAGAAAAATAAGCTCCTTTATTCATCTCAGTTTATTCAATATACTGTGTTTAATAGCTCTTCTAAAGACAAGTGAAAGTTTGACTCTAAGGAAATCACTGGCAAAATTCCCACTGACCTCAGTGGGGCCAATGCTGCTGTTAACTCTTCCCTACAAAGAAAATCCAGATTGCCTAGGAAGCTGGCCTGCCTCTGCTAAGACCTCAATCCAGACTGCTTACAAGTTGAACTGATTTTGTACAATTATGAAAGCTGTTATTCTTGAGAATTTGCCAAATCCTCAAGACAAAACTAGCATAATAAATTATCCCCAAACTTTTACCCTGGAGTAAAACAAACCTTCTCATTTTATAAATGAAAGCACCTATGTTGACTTCCATATTCCAGTGGTTTCACTGACAGTTTAACAGAAATTTAAAAAAAAATATTATTTCCAAAAAGAAACTCATGCTTATTAAATGAACACTGATGAAACATTCTGCCTCCAAGTCTGACATTTCATTATAAAGGCACTAAAATACATAAAATTTGTTTAAATATAAGTATATTGTTTTGTATCTTCTGAAACTCTCAGAATTATGGATGATTTATAGCCTGTGAGGAAAGGCTAAGTTAATTGGGATTATTCAGTCTGGAAAACAGAAGGCTCTGGGGCGGCATAATTGCCCCTTCCAGTACCTGAAGTGAACCTAGAAGAAAGATGGGGAGAGACTATTTACAAGGGTCTGGAGTGACAGGACAAAGGGGAATGGTTTCAAAGTGAGAGAGAGTAGGTTTAGATTGGATATTAGGCAGAAATTCTCTGTTGTGAGGGTGGTGAGGCCCTGGCACACAGTCCCCAGAGAAATTGTGGCTGCCTCAGCCCTGAAAGTATTCAAGACCAAGTTGGACAGGGCTTGGAGAAACCTGGGGTAGTGGAAAGTGTCCCTGCCTGTGTCAGGGAGTGAAATGGGATGGGCTGTAAGTCCTCTTCCAACACAGACCATTCATTTATTTTATTTAAATTTATTTAAAAGATTTAAATATATGTCTATTCCAGACCATTTACTACACCAAACCATTCAGTTTCCTTGCTCCCATCAAAATACAAAGATGACTTTTTGAATAGGAAAAAACCACAAGGAACTGAATTTAATGTGGAACAGAAAATTCAGCAACATTGTGATAGTGCTTTATGCTGTAAAGTTTCACAGAACATATTCAAGTACTGTTCTGATCATAGCTGGAAGAAATTGGACTGTTTTCTCTGAAGCAACAAAGCTAAGAATAGCTATAACTTTACAAGGAACTGCCACTGAAAAAACTGGTAATATTTCTGTTGGAGTGCTGTAGGACTTGTTCCCATGGGATGGTATGTAGCCTGATTTCAATACAGCCAAACACTTCATCATTATTTAACAGGCTTATTAACTTCACTGGGATTACTCACACACCTTAATTTATATATGCCCTTAAATTCTTTATTGAACTGGGTTATATAAAGTGTCCAAAAAAAAAAATCCACTCATGTTTTTCATTTTCCAAAATGTATGTTGAGAACTGTAGTCTTTCACTATGATTTCTGAAGCCAGCATTTGCCAGACTCCATCATGGGTCAAAAGACTATTTTTCACACACATGCTATTCATACCTCCTTCTGTATTTTCTGACAGCTCACAGATTCTGAGGTCCTTTTCATTTCACTGCCTGTCACGGCAAGTTGTTTCCTTTCTTAGTAAAGCCAGCCTTACTAGAAATGTCTGTAAATTCTCTTTTGGTTTGCTGTTCTGTTTCTAGTAAAAAAAATCATTCTGGAGTTTTCACTGCCAGATTTCTTTTTAACTCAACATTGAAGAAGAATACCCAAATAGTAATGTCAGCAATGCTTTCATATGCCAGTCATATGTAGATTTTCAAAAGAAAAAGAAAGAAGAAAATTTCCTCCTTATATTCTGAGTTTATTTATTCTGTGAAGTCAATGACTTTTTAAAGAGCTAGCAGTCTTAGCATTCAATTTTTCTTCAGAACTTACTTTCATGGAGAACACACACAAAAGTGTGTTTGTATCTCAGGCAAGTGTATCCCATATTCATTTTCTTCATGAGTGAAGACACAGGAATAGGGACTTCCAGGAGATTACAGACAAACACATTAACACATTGTCACATCCCCATGACTGTTGTTCACTGTGTTTTAGTTGAAAGTCATCTCTTCCAGGCATAGTCCTACAGAGTGGAATCACTCCTTTATTTGCTTTTGTGGGCATTAGCTGGTCACTCCTAGAAGACCTAGCACTGTGGAGCGACATTTGTGAAACCAGACCCCTAGATATTGCCTTCATATAAATAGCAACTAGCAGTAGTAAGGGTCTATGAAATATTATTAAAAGCCTAAAGAATTCATCTCTTCTCTCTTTCTAAATTCCCTGGCTCCTCCTCATACAATATAATTAATATTTACCTTAGACACCAGATAAAATACTAGAGCTTTAAGTTGTCAGAGTTGCTAGTAGCTTCTCATCAGATTGATGGCTTTTGAGATGAAAGATTAATTAGGGATCTCTCCTGCTAGAAGGACAAGTTTGTTCTTAATAGCATCACCAGGATAGGAATGAGACTTTATTGTGTATGTGACTTCAGAAAGCCCTCACTATATTACTAGAAGGATGGCAAGGTCATAAAGTACTTATCAGAAACATTTTATCATCTTTTATAATACTTCCAGCATTATATTATTTATCAAGCTTATTGTGAATTTTTAAAACATTTTCTAATGCCTTCCCACAGTGCCATGTCCCACATCACCCTTCCATCCAGACATATGATGAGAGAGGAATGTCAAAATACATCTTCCTACATGTTTTTTAACTGGTAGGTCCTAGAGAAAAGTTCTGTCCTGTCTAAGAACAGTCATCTATGAAGCTTCCATTGAGCCACACAGCTCAAGAACAACAAATTGTACTTTTCTTCCACCTCAGGATGATGTTTCATTATTTCATACTTGTTATTCTTTGGGGGTTTTACCCTTTCTTCCCTTTTACACTCATTTTGATGATTGCTTTGGCTGTCATGGAACCATTTTATTCCATGGTTACTCTCTGCTTTTGTGACAGTGATTAAGAAAGTCCCTTGAAGGTCCTCTGTTCTGTTTCAAGTTTTGTTTCCAGTCTTATTAACTGTTGTGGTTTGACACTGGCCAAATGTTAGGCACCCATGACAGCTCTCTTGCCCTCCCCTGCCACAGCTGAGCAGAGAAGGGGAAAAGAAAATAAAACAAAGGGTTCATGAGTTACAGACCAGGAGAAAAACACTCCAACAGGCTTGGCTTAGAGGTACAATGTGAGTTTATTACTAACAAAATCAGAGGAGGATAATGAGAAGTAAAATAACCCCTTAAAACAACCTTTGTTCGCCCAATCCCTCCCTTCTTCCCACCAACAATGCAAGGAAGCAGGGACAGGTGGGGGTTTGGTCAGTTCATCACCCAAGGCTTTCTTCCACTGCTCAGGGAGAGGAGTCCTTCCCCTGTGAGACCGTGGGGTCCCTTCCCACAGGAGACAGTTCTCCATGAACTTCTCCAGCGTGGTTCCAATCTCATGAGCAGCAGTGCTCCCAAAACTGCTGCAATGGGAGTTCCTCCCATGGGCAAACAATCCTCCCAAAACTGCTGCAGCGTGGGTCTCTCTTCCCATGGGGTGCATCCTCCAAGGACAGGCTGCTCCAGCCTGGAAGCAGGGCCCCCTCTCTGCACTGGGTCTCCCACTGGATCACAGCCTCCTCCAGGCATCCACCTGCTCCAGTGTGGGCACCTCCCCCAGGGGCTGTGGGTGGATCTCTGCACCCCCCATGGATCCCCAGGGGCTGTGGGTGGATTTCAGCATGCCCCATGGATCTCCATGGGCTGCAGAGGCACAGCTGCTTCATCATGGTCATCACCACGGCCTGCAGAGTGATCACCATCTGAGCTCTGGTGCCTGAAGCACCTCCTGCCCCTCCTTCTGCACTGACCTTGGTGTCTCCACGTTGTTTCCCTCACATGTTCTCACCTCCTCCTCCTGTCTATCTGGAATTAAAACTTCCCCACTACCTTTGTTTTGATTTTCTTCTAAGTGTGTTATCACAGAGGCATTACCAATCATCTCTCACTGGCCCAGCCTTGGCCAGCAGCATGACCATCTTCAGAGCCATCAGGGATTGGCTCTGCTGGATGTGGTGGAAGCTTCCAGCAGCTTCTCACAGAAACCACAGTTACCAAAAACCAGGCTGTGCAAAACCAACACATTGACAGACGCAGATGAGCAACATACACATCAGCCTGCAGCAATTTTAAGTTCTGTATTATAAGCATTTGAGAACCAGAATGCACACACAATGATTCCTCTCTTTCTCTATCCCACAGGACACTCTTCAAAATGTAAACTTTTTCAAAATTTATTTAGAATATAAGAAAATGCTCAGGCAGTGTGGGTTTGTCTGACTCCCATTTTTGTGTTTGTACTAAGTTTGGCTTTGGCATTCCTATGTACCACCCAAGTTGTATTTTGTTTGGAGGCATTTTCACAGTGCTCCTCTCTACTTCAGAGGACTCAGCAAAGGAATGCATGTTTTGCACTTTGTAACATGGAACAGGAACTGTCACTATAGCATATATAATTACATTTAGATATTGAATTGTCTAGGCACTCTTATTTATCTCAAGAACAGGGTATGTGTTTTCTGGGACAAACACAACCACCTTCTCTTTTGACCCTAATGCCTATGGAAAGCACACATAATTACTAGTGAAACACCACAAAAGTGCAAAGTTTGAGCATGTATTCATTTCCTTTTTTGTTTATTTATGTATCTATATATACATTGTTATGCTGGCCTGGTTCTTGCTTCAACATATCCCAAATTTCAGTGGAAAAGCTCAGGAGGTTAATTTTCAGTGTCTCTCAAAATGAAAAATTCTTGTTTAAAAGACCCTTTGTACATTTCAGCAAGTTACATGATTTTGCCTTTAGACTCCTACATTCCAACCATAATTTCAGGGAAAGACTGAACATATACAGAGTCAAAAAACTCATCCATGGCATGAAGAAAAACAAAAGTTATATCATAACCAAAAATGTAATTGAAGCACAAATATCTATATGTAAAGATTCTCAGTGTCGTGGCTCATGTAAATCATCACAGCTCCACTCTTTTTATCAAAATTGTGATAATTTGCAACAGAAGAGGATTACCAACTCTTTGGAAACAAAGGAAGTGCAGTATCCCATGAATTTCTATATGTAAGGCAGGAAGTTTATTAGTGCATCCTCAAAAATATTGTAGTTCATCTCTTTATTTAAAAAAAAAAAGCCTTTTAAAGGTTGAAACTTGGAATAACACCAATCACCGTAAAGTCAGACCTTTAACACTTCAAGGTATAATGCACTACACTGAGATGTGACGCTTAAAAGTATTTGACACTGCTTGTAAAATCATATATAGGACTTGGATTTAAAGTTCTTTCTGTTATTTTTTTTTTTTAGAGTAAAAACTTCTTACAGCCTCCTTTTTTAATTTTTTTTTTTTTTTGGTCTTTTTTTTTCAGAGTAAAAACTTCTTACAGCCTCTGCTTCAAATACAAGAAAATCTGGTCCCAGATGTCACTAATTGGGAACAGGTTAGCAGAGAGATTTATGCAGAGATGCCTGAAGTTACAATTCATCATGTGGGAACTGACAACAGCCTGTTTCACTGGGCTGTTTCATTCCGTTGTATGATAATAAGCTTTAACCGGTACCACACAAAGCACAGAGGACACATTTAAGCAGGGAAATTCTATTAATATAGATCTTTCTAAAAGCTCTTAGTGTTTGTAACATACCAAGTACAAGGTAAATATCTCCCTTCTAGCCAGGGATTCAGCATAAGCACAAATTGAAAAGAGAAGTACATTAATCTGTGTATTTTGTTTCTTAACATCTGACATTTAAAAACTAAATTTAAGGAGTTACATGTCTTTCAGCAGATTACTAGTTCAAGAACATTTCAAAATTAATTTTTTCTAATAAACACAATATTTGGAGAGAGAAGGAGGAGTAAAGAGAATTGTGGTTAGTTATGATGTAGACTTGCTTTTGGTGCTGGAATCAGGAGGAAGGTTGCCATTAATTTCAAGGGTAGAAAGACTGAGCGAAGTACATGACAGTGGCACTAAATGTATAAACAGAAATAATTCCTGCCCACAGGTTTAAAACACTGTGTTAAAACACAAGCACTTAATCTGAAATCTAGTCTTTAAAAAATAAAATGATCAAATTACAAATAGTCAAGACAGTTCTTCCCATTTACATGCAAGCCTAGTCCAGAGACCATTGAAGTCAACTAACAATTCTCAACACTTTTCAAGTGGTTGAAACTGCTAGATAGCACTCACTATGGGCCAATTATTTAACTAAGATATTAACACTTGTGCTCCATTAGAAATGTTTATTTCCAATTTATAAGGCTTTTTTCCTACAATACAATAATCTAATTGCACATACAAATTTTGGCATGCTCCCAAAGACAGTATTTTGTGAGCCTTATTATCCATTTCCTTGTGTTTCATGTTAGTCATTAGACCTGGTGCTAATTGTGAGTAAGACAGAAAAACAGTAGGTGTTTTCTTTAATTTTCTTTACATTGTCTCAAATGACTATATAAGAATTTGGGTCCACTGAAATCTACTGCTAAATTCTCCTTACCTCATAGGAAATATGGTCCAATCCAAGTTATACGAAACATTTTCTGCTGTGGAGATTACTTTAGACATACTCTGCCCTTCAAATAAAATGAAAACTAGCAGGTAGTTAATACGTATGCATATACTAACTAACCATATAATTATTAACATGTCATTTATTAACTTTTTACTCTTTTTACTCTTAATTTCATGGTCTTGTGAGTATTAAGATTCATGTTTGAATCACCAGTTTTGAAAAGAAAAGTTTTAAATAGTGAGATCCCATTTTTGCTTTCAAGATCACTTTTTGTCACCAAATCCATAGCTCATTATAATTATTCTGACAGGTAACACCAGAGGCTCTGACTCCCTTTCCTGTTAGAGAGGTCTTTGGCATACTGTGATGTAATGTGGGAGCCAGGCAGCCACTGGTCTTTATGGAAGGTATATCCCTTTGGAAGCATCAGTTCAGGAGAAGGAGAGATAGCACTTGAAATTAACTTCCACCAAAAAATTGAGTTTTTCTCTTAAAAGAAAATCAATGTAAATTTTTTCACTTAGTGCAATCAGAAGCTGCGACTGAATTCTAACATGGAGTCATCTTCATGTTGTTTTAAAACTATTCTGTAATTTTTCTGTTCATTTAATCCCCGGGTTCTGTATTGGATTCATATAAAGTCTCCAAACAGAAGAGCTCAGGAGGTTTAACAACGTATGTGAAATGGAGAAAAGCAATCTGCCATCTTCTTGTAACCATTGCATAGAACACGCAAGTAAGGACACTAAGTTTTTACTACGCTTTCTCAGAGGATATTTCAGGGTCTCAAAATAAATGCCCCAAGTACTCTCTGAAGCTCAGAATATCTCCTCTTCAATATTTAGGGAGGAGTGCTATGTCTAGCTTTGAAGCATCCAGAGTGCTCAAAGCATTAGTAGAAGTTACAATTAGTTATGAGTTGTACATTAAATTCATTACAGAAATTAACACTGAGATTACCATAAGAATGAAAATCATCATTGCATTCTTACTATTCTCCCAAACTTCCTGAAGTACAAAGCAAAGAAGAAACAGACCAAAACATCTCAAAATAAATGTTCTTGTTTGTACCGATTGTGTCTCCTAAACAGCCAGTTTGGCTTCCCAGTGAGGAACAGGGAGAACAAATCTGCTATGCTGATCAGAAATGTAGTTCTCAGACTACATTCAGTTCATAAAAGATATCCACACAGGCACAGGTATCCAATCTCTCCTGTGGGGCAAAGAAAATGAAATGCAATTTCTTCTCTAGACTAAAATTTTCATTGCTCCTAAACCAGCCCTTTACAGCCCCTTTAGAATCTAAATTTCAAACAGATTAGCCTAGCCCCTCTGATGTATTCAGGACAACTTTTAAACAGTACAAGAAAGGTAATATAGTGGAGCCTCTTTGGCAATTTGCCTGAATCCAAACACATATCATCTGTTGGCAAGACAGAAATGGTTTGGTTATGTCAAAAGTGGCATATGTTACTTTAGGAAACAAACCTCTGCAGCAGGAATTTAAACACAAGTGAGGCTCCAAAGTATCTGAACAGTGCTCTTAACTGAACAAGAAAACTTGTTTGAATGAATGACTGCATGCTCAAAACACAGGAAGTGATGCGACCTGTCTGAGGATTGAACTAATATGCTAGAATATAAAAAAAAATAAAAAATAAAATAAAAAAAAAACTAAATGCCAGCTGCAAAACGGCTACTGCCTTTGTTTATCATAGCTAAAGGATGAGAAAAAATTAAAATAATGAAATTATGATTTATGCTGCTTGTAATTGAGACTCGAGTCTTAGATGCACTGATGTTGGGAGCAAAATTCTTAGTGAATATTCCCTTCTTCACTCCAAGCTTCAAAAATACTCTTATTCCAACTTAAAAATTTTGTATTCTTGCATTTTATTATTTACTAGATAGGTAGACCATGAAATAGGCTGGCGCATACAACATGATTTTATTTCATTACACATCAGTCTGACATTAAGAACTAAAGTGCTTTGCTAACTTTACAGAACATTTACTATTATTATTATTATTATTATTATTATTATTATTATTATTATTATTATTAAATATATTCTGCAAACAAAAAATAAGTAAAAGAATTAGTGTAGTAAGAAAATCCCTACCTTTTGAATTGCTAGATATAACATATACTTGTACATATATAAAAATACATTAATTTCATAATTAGTCAGCAGGAATCTTTAGGTGAATTCAGCATCCTAGGGTGGCAGCTATAAGCTCATTTAATTGTAAATCAAGCAGGTATGTTAATGATGGACAGCATGCTAGCAGCAGGAAATTTTCACTGAATTGACAGTGAAGAGTGATTTCCCTATTTATACCTTAGTAGCTTTATGCTAATATAACAACATTATTTTCAAAATCCTAAACTTGCATAAATCACATGAAGTTGAACGAAAAAGAGGATTAATTGCTGTTAATAGAACTAAGCTGAATTTAATAATGTAAAACATACTTTTCTTAAATCCCTGGAATCCATTAAAGGAAACTGCATTGTGGCTGTGGTAGACTGAATGTTAATCTAACACATGTGCTTTGGGAATGCCCATTCATACATAAATTCTCAGATGAAATATTTGAAAGCATTATTATAATCTTGTACAGCAATATTTTTCTCAACCTTAAACTGGGTGTTTTTTAAGAAATATATGCCTTAAGGAATCACAAATTTTTTTGTTGAGTTTTAGCTGAAACATAAAAACCCCAAGCCTCAGTTGGTTCTTCAGAAATCCTTCAGAATTTCAGGTTTCTGAATCCTTCAGAAATAACCCTTCAAAAGGGTTTCCCATCCTAGAGTGTTATAGCAGCCTCAATGAGAAGCAAATATAGCAGCAAATTAAGAAAGCACTATTCTGCTTGAATGAGCAACATAATACATTTATATGGAACAGTCATGTTTCTCAGAAAATCACAATTTACATCAACTGGTTTTGAACTAGTTTTTCTCATACCAGGCTTTTAAAACAGAGACAAGAGTTTCTACTCATGCTATACTGAAAGTTTGTATGGCAGATCAAAACCTTAAAAAACCCAGAAGACATAAATCCCTAATTAAAATGTCAAAGTCAGTGTAATTTTTACTGTGATCAGTACTCTCTGATATTGTCTGTATAGTTTTTTATGGCCCAGTTTTCAAGGACAAAAATACAATGAAATGTCTAAACCAGGTCTAACTGCAATTTGGTCAGATTTGGAAGCCATTAAGTAAGTCCTTTTAAGTAATTTTGGAAGTCATTAAGTTCCTTAGTATTTTGTGAAAAACATCAGCTCTAAATTCTTGCTCGGATATCTAAATAGTCTAAAATTACAGCACACCACATGCCCCAAACAGGTGATTTTGGTCTTCATTGCTTCTAAAAAAGAAACACTTTATTTGCATTTCTTAGGAACAGGAATTCAAGCCAGGAGGCCATTTAGACTGGTATCCTTTTTCTAGCAATAGCTGTAAGTGGATGCTCAGTGAAGAGCAACAGAGAAAAAAACGACTTTTCTTTCAGAAGTCCCCCAGTTTCCAATTATAGGCAGGTCACATGATTTTCTAAACTTGCTGGATTTTTTTTTCTGTTTAGTAATCTTTAGTGGATTCTTCTTCTAAGTGTTTTTCCCCCTAAAATCCATGTAAATATGAGCATCTGCAATACCTCCTGGTGAGCAGTTCCATGGGGCTACTACTCTTTGCATAAAGAACTGCCATATTGTATTTGTTCTGAAGTCAGCTTCATTTGACGGTCTTTAGTTTTTCTGAGAAAAGAGATAGTGAACAGCTGACCTGCATCAACAATCCCTGTGAAAGCCAGGATTCTGTGGATTTCCTATCAGCCCTCTAAATTACCCTTTTCTGAGTTAAAAATGGCTAGCCTAGTAGTCCATTCTTTCTAGAGAAACTCCATACTTTTGTTACCTTTTTTGCCTTCTCTGAATATTTTCAAGTTTTAATACATTCCTTTTTGAGATCAAGGGATCAGAACTTGCACTATATCCAAAAAGCCATGATTGAACTAAAATGGTACAAGGTGGCATAATGGTGTTCTCTGTTTTGTTTTCAGTCCTGGAAAAGTCTAACAGTTGATTTGGTTTTATGACTGTCACTGAGCAATGAATCAATGTTTTATGAAACTAAAGATCATAACCTCAGAATCTTGCTCATAAGTGGGAACAGCTGGTTCAGTTTTATGTGACCCCAGAGTTGTTTTTGCCATGTGCTTGATTTCACATTTATATATTCTGAAATGTTGCCAATTTGTTGCCTGGTCATTTAGTTCTATAAGCTCTTCTTTACCATCTTCTCTTCTTCTCTTCTTCTCTCTCTCCTGAATAACTTAGTATGTTCCAAACTTTTAATCTCAATGTTCACATTTGCTTTTAGGTTATTTATGAATACATTGAAGAGAGTAGATCTTAGTACAGACCACTCCTGAAATTTGCAAATGATGATTCATTGTAAAAACAACATTTTGGACTTATCCTCCTTAGTCAATATTTTAGGTGACTGTTTAGCTAAGCAAAGACCTTACTTTTTGATCTGTGCCAATTAATTTTCTTAAAAGCGCTCAGTGACAGACCTCTTTAAATGCACGGCATATCTACACAGACTATGGCCTGAAATAACACAGAATCACAGAACGACTGGCTTGGAAGAGACCTCCAGGATCATCGAGTCCAACTCACGCCCTAACACCTCAACTAAACCATGGCACTGAGTGCCACATCCAGTCTTTTTTAAACACATCCAGGGATGGTGACTCCACTGCCTCCCCAGGCAAACCATCCTAATACTTTATCACTCTTTCCATAAAAAACTTTTCCCTAATATCCAACCCTTGGAGCAGCTTGAGACTGTGTCCTCTTGCTCTGTAGTTGCTGCCTGGAGAAAGAGACCAACCCCACCTGACTACAGCCACCCTTCAGGAAGTTGAAGAGAGTGATAAGGTCACCTCTGAGTCTCCTTTTCTCCAGGCTAAACAACCCCAGCTCCCTCAGTCGTTCCTCACAGGGTTTGTGTTCCCAGCCCCTCACCAGCCTCGTTGCCTCCTCTGGACGTGCTCAAGAGTCTCAACGTCCTTCCCAAACTGAGGGCCCAGAACTGGACACAGAACTCGAGGTGTGACCTCACCAGTGCTGAGTACAGAAGAACAACCTCCCTGCTCCTGCTGGCCACAATAGCCTATAAAGTTGCAGGGGGTTAGTGTGGCCAAAATGCAGGAAACAACATGGTCCACAACTGCACTTATCTTCTGAAAGATCACCCAGAGACCCATAAGGCAAAAGTCTCTTGATTTTCTATGTAGATCATATTGAGTTAGGCTTCCCCATTTTAATTTTTATTATTATTTAATAACTAAATTCTGCATGGAACAGATCACTGCACATTATAAAGAGGAACAAGATAGTATTTCCAAACCCAACTGTTTACAAAGGGCAATACGGCAAAGAAAGAAAGGCAGTTGCTCAGGGAAGTTGTGGCTGCCCCATCCCTGGAAGTGCTCAAATCCAGGTTGGATAAAGCCTTGAGCAACCTGGTCTAGTGGGAGGTGTCTTTGCACATGGTAGGGGAGGTTGTGACTATATGATCTTTAAGGTGCATTCCAACCCCTTAACATTCTAGAGTTACATGATTATATGAAGCTGCCTTGATTTGGACTTGATGATCTTGAAGACCTTTTCCAACCTTAATGATTCTATTTATATCAGTGGTAAACTGGATTGCTTGGCTTTTACTTTAACTGGAATTTACCATTCTGTAAGCCAAAATCACAGGTTTCACCAAAAATGTAAAGTCAAATGATTCATTCTTTTTCTTTAATTCATAGCAGAAAAAGGACTAATTAATTCATTAGGAAAATCTAGAAACCTGACCAACTAGTCTAAGAAGAAAACTCATATCATTATTTGAACCCTTTCTAGCCAGATAAAAAAACTTCTTGCAAAAACTTTCAAGGAAAAAGCATTTAACTGTGAATATTTTCCTTCCCTATGAAAGAATTTTACTTAAAAATAACTGCATTCATTACAGTTACCTTTTTTAAGTGATACCCACAGCCAGTGTTCCACAGCCAGCTCCACTACCCTGTATTGTCTCTGTAAACACTGGCTCATAGTCACCTGAAAGCCTGACCCAAACAGATACTCATTTTCTATTATCTAAAGGATATCAAGTCTCCTAAGCCCATCCGTGAAAGCTCCCTATGGTGCAAAATCAATGAGTAAAAAAAATACTGTCTGGATCATGATATTCCAAATGTATTTGATAAATTTCTAATTATTATTTATATTGAGTTGCTGTATTTATATTCTTTCTGCATTCAACATGAATTAGCACCTAAATGTATTTAAAACTCCACCATGTAGGATAAAATGTGAAACAGAATTCCTTTTAGAGGTCAAAAGTATACATGGGCCAAAATACTCCTGATTAAAATTTAGGACAGAAAACTGCAGTGAGAGGTAAACACACAAATGGAGCACAGGCTAACAGAAAGATGGCAGTATTCACAGAATTAAGTTGTCTTGTTTGTAATA
This sequence comes from Pseudopodoces humilis, assembly GCF_049639895.1. NCBI lineage: Eukaryota > Metazoa > Chordata > Aves > Passeriformes > Paridae > Pseudopodoces > Pseudopodoces humilis. The sequence goes on along the minus strand of NC_142204.1, from coordinate 7,386,578 downwards.
ATAGTTGAGTTGCTTACCCCCTCTTACTATCTTTGGTTTTTCATTCATTTATCAGTATCAACCCTAAGATATTCATCAAAAGAACTGTAAAGTAAATTCAAGGGGTGTAAAAGGATAAACAGGGCTCATAGAGAAGATGCAGGTCATTGTCTTGTGTGTGGGCAGCAGTTTTACGTGCATAGAACGCTTGATTTCAATTTCTCCTCTTTTAATGAAGAGTAATTGAGTGCAGATATTTTGCAAAAGGGAACTGATGTAAGACACAAGGAATAGAGAACGTGAGTTTCTGAAGCTGTGCTGTTCATGTCTGTGGTGACAGCCAGGCCTTGGCCAGCACTGAAGTTGGAAACCATATGGTAAGTGTCACAAACACTTGGAAAATACTGCTCTGAAAACTACTTCAGACAGAGGGGAGCATGTTCCTGTTACAGCATCCGTACAGCCGTAAGTCCAGTTGGCATGGATACAAGGCAGGATGAAAGGCAACAGGCTGAAAATCAGAATATTTTAGGGGCAATTGCTGGGGCTTTGTCAATAAGAGCTGTGCACATGAGTGAAGAGCTTTTTGGCCTTTAGCAGTCAAAATAATAATACAACTGAGCACCATCGCATATAAAAAAATGGTGTGTTTGTTTTCTACTTGTTTTTTTTAACTTAAAATTTGCTGCAATCATTTGAGACTGCAATGAGTTAAAGATTTGTTTGCAGGGTATCTCAAACAAAAACATTTTTATCAAAAAATATTTTTGGTCTAAAATATTAGCAAAAACCAACATCCATTTAATATCATTCCAATAAATCAAATAGCCATGTCAGTGTCCATTCTCCACCCAATCTATTTGCTCTATGTTCAGCAAGTAGATACTCAGTTCCCCGCAACATTTTATACCCAGATGTAAGAACTGAGTGTGGAAAGATAAACTTTGTTTTAACATCCCTGTGAGCACAGACTAAGCTTCAATTCTCCACCAGTTATGCTTCTACTAAACTGCTGCATCAGGAACACTCAGTGGTGTCTGATAACAGATGCTTATTTCCCTCTAGTGAAAGTTTGAAAATCAGTTTACCCACCTCTTCAGTGCACCATACAATACTGGATGAAAGAATTTTCCAAAAGACAAGAGTCTTCCTAAGAAGAAACTTCTATAAGTGAAGAATTCTATTAGAAATCCCTTCTTTCTCTACCCAAACACAGTAACTCCAAGTACAAATGCCACACCGCATCATGAGGTAAATACTGTTCTATGCACAATAAAATACCCAACCCATCTTAGCAATGAATGGCAAATGCTTCCCACGGTGATGTTCCTGCATTTTGTTCCATCCCAGGGAGCTAGTGTCAGGGGAATGTGTCAGACATTACTTTGTTCTGCACACTGTCACATTTTCAAACCAGTTTTTAGCTTGGCACATCAAAATTACCCATTCCTGCTCTGTGTTACTCCATAGGCATTATTGCAACTTCCTTTTACGTTTAACTCTGCTGAGTGATTTCTGGTTAAACTGGTAGATCTAGTTGATCTTTGTACATCAGAAGTCTTCTTCTAGGGCAAATATCAAAGGCTAAAAAAATAAAGAAATAGAGACAAAAAGGAAGCTAGATTGCCTAAAATACTTTTTAAAACAAAATTAAATTGCTCCTAGTGCTTTCACTCATCTCTCTCATACATTATTTTCATAGACTGGGCCAAATTCAATAGACACATTGAATGGCCTTATCTGATCTCAGGTTACTACTTAATTAGATGACAGAGAATTATTACATGACAGGGAGCCAGTGAGAGAAAGAATAACTTTGGGCAAAAACTGACAGTCCAAATTTGAGATATAAATACATACTGAGAGGAATGACAGATTTGTCTTTACAAACAAGTAAATAAAACTAGAACTGAGAGATAAAAGAAACAATGGGAAGGGTTCCACTGATTGATGAATGGGAAAAAAAGATATTTGCCTGTAGCAACAAACTGCAGGTTTGCTGATAAATGAAATTGGATATTGAAAGATGAAAGAAACAATGGGGGAAAAAACATAAATTCCATAAGAATTAAAAATTAAGAGGGAGGGTTATACATTAGGGGGGAATCTTAGCTACCAGGCGTTCCGGGAAGTCTGTACCTCTCAAGTACCTCAGGCAATGGGGAAAGAGAGAAGGGACACTAGGATAAAAAAATTAGGGAAATTAGGATAAAAAGGAGGCTGTGTCCTCCAAAAATTTGAGAGACCCCATGGCCTCTCCCTTTATTCAAATAAAGTAAAAGGACTCCTCTGTCTCCTTTTTGGACATAAACCTCTGCTGTTTGTGGGTTAATTCTCCTGACAATATGAAGCAAGCATCACTGCTTGTTATTTTGCACTTTTTCAAAATATATTACTGCTAAATTAGGAACTGGCATAGCAAACTCCAAAATGATCATACACAATTGCCTCAGATTCTCAGAAACAGAAGTTTCAGATCTACATGAGGAAGATTGCATTATAGAGGATAAAAATATTATGTATCATGCTCTAGGAAAGTTTATTATTTCCTAATCCCTGGGAAGAGTCTGTAGACTGGAATGTGACACGGGCAAATTGACATTTTTGTCTAAGAGGCCTATTATAACAACAGTTGCTTAGTCTGTGCTGACAGGGGTGTTAAAACAAAGGTTCATCTTTCCACACTCAGTTCTTACATCTGGGTATAAAATGTTACAGGGAACTGAGTATCTACTTGCTGAACATAGACCAAATAGGGGATGTTGGGTTTTGCTAATATTTTAGACCAAAAATATTTTTTGATAAAAAACTGAAAATAAGCAACTAGATCTTGGAGTCTGTCACTGAATACAAAAAGCACAAGTCAATAAGATGGAAGAAAATGGATTGTTTTTCTTCTCACAGTTTTAAACAGCAAGTTGTGCAGAATCTACACATCTTAATGGCTGCCTCAAATTGTAAGTGATATGGTTTCTGTACTCTCAAGAAGGTGGGGATCCACAGGGTTATAGATTTGCTCTTCATATTCTAAAATAATTTGTAATATTCTACCTCAGCTGGAGGAGAACAGTATGTCACAGTGGGAGAGGACAAAAAAACCACATTCCCTGTCTCCCAAGCACTGGTACCTTTCCTTCTATGTCTCATAAGACTGCTTCAGTTGCAGTCTGTTAGTACTATTTATGCACCTTGGAGTGCTTGTCTTAGGTTACAATGTAAGGTGTGTATTCTATCACACCTATATCACCTTCTGATGAGCTGTTATGGGTCGGTCCTCACATCAGCTTCTCAACACACCCAGCCTAAAGGGGGGGCCATCAAGGACTTCCCAGAATGACTCAATGAATTACACCATCCCATTGTGAAATGCCCAACTGCGGGGTTGGTACCCAACATTCCTACCTGTATATAATCTGGGGCTTGGGACACCACAATACCACCGTTGGGTGCCCAGAGGACAAGAGCTCTCAACTGCTACCACTGGACCTCCAGAGAAAGACCAGACCTTTCTACAGGACCACCGCTTCAACAGGATCACATTTATCACTCCAGTTGGACTGCTGCCACCACCCTGACCAACAGGGTGCCAGGCTGTATTCTGACATGGTCGGTTTAAGCCAGTGTTTCTGGACTCTTGCCTTTATTGCAATTTTTCCTATTAAACTGTAGTTCTGACTTGGAATCTCTCGCAACATATTTGTGTGGAGTTAATTCCTCCTGCTGGTTTGCCTTCAAAACAGTGCAGTGCTCGTTTGTATTTAAAAGCTAGAAAGATATTGGTTCTACTCCGCTGAAACTACCAAGAACGTGTAATTTCGGAGAATTTCTTAGGAAATGCACACTTTGTATATATGTATTTGTATATGGGTTGACTCATTATGAAGGTAGATTGATTAATTCTGCCCAGAACACTACTGAGTAGATTTTGTCAATGTCACAAGACTTTTGGAATCCTAAACGCTTCCCAGAAAGGATTAAAACTTCCTGGTTTTACATAGAAAAATTTTATTCCATCAGAGTCTTTTGTTCTCAGTGGACAGCATTACTTTTATTACAGTATTAAATTAACATTTCTTTCATTTTACTTCTTTTTTTTTCCTTCTCCTCCCTTTTGTTATTTTATGTTTTTCCTTTCTCATTTCTCTGTCCAATAACTTTTGAGACTAATTTAATAACACAAAAGAACAAATGAAAGCAAGGAGAAACCAACCTATGGAAACTAACAATCTATTTTGCTTGTATATTACTTCAGAAATGGCTTATAAACCCTCACATGCTTTGCTAAATTACACAGTTATCCAAATGGCCCTGAGGTTGTGCTTTAGAATTGTCTGGTACATAGCTGATATACAGATGGTCCTCCTCTGTTCCTCTGAATGTCACAGTGATATTGAAATAAAAGACACCTAGATACAAAGAGGACTATTTCAAATGAAGAGAAAATATATTCCCTTCATTTTTTAGAGGCAAGAAGTTAAATCACAAAATTACAGAATGGTTATGTTTGGAAGTAGCCTCTGAAAATCATGTAGAGACTCCCTCAGCCAAACAGAGCCACTTAGAGCTGGTCACCCAGGGCTGTACCCAGACTAATTTTGAGTATCTCTGAGAATCAAAACTCATCTGTTCTGGGCAATCTGTTAGAGTGCTCTAACATTCTCCTGGGAATGACTTCCAAGTACAAAAGCACAGCCTCATGCAAAATGGCACTGCACACTGTCCTATAATGAATAAGAAATGTTTAGAAATAACCCAGAAAAGCTAAAACTGAAAATTCAAGTTGGCAGTCAAGTAAATCATCACAAGAATACATTGCTCATTTTACTTCATATCTATCTGTGTATTCTTGCCTACTCTTAGGGATAAAGCTCTCAACCGAAAGTTTCAGTCTGTTTATTTTCTGTGACATGAATATAAAGGTAATTCTACATGTTCACACTCAATACCATCATACCCTTTGATTAAATCGTAAGCACTTGATAAAAAAACAAATACCAAAAGTACTGAGATCCCACTGCTGACTTTAATACTTTTGGATGTGGACATAAATCACTTTGAACCAAAACTCACAGTGTCTCTTCAGTGTAAACCTTCTTCAAGATTGCATTAAAAAAAAAAAAAATACATCAGTAAATTTATATATTGATGCGGCATGATGACAATTATATGTATTATGTATTATATGTATTATACATATATTTTCTCTAGACATTAAAAAAAATACAGTTAATACTACCAGAGACAACTATACTTTCCATAGAAAGTAAGAATGAAAAAAAAACCTTCTATGATATTTACTTTGCACAGATTACTCAGGGCCTGAGGCTTCAGCACAGTCCTAATTCAGGTCACGGGATAACAGCTTTTAGGTAGATGAACAGAATTTGATTATTCTATGAATCCAGGATCTCACATTTTAGCATATTAAAACTATTAACATGGCTCCATTCTAAAGATAAACAACAGTTTCTAGACAAAACAACATCTTTTGTTTGTGTAAATGCTTTTTACTGAATCTGAGTAGCATTTGAAAACCATACATTCTTTGTTTAACGTTCCTTGCCAAGAATGAGAACACCATTTGGAGTACAAGCTCAGTGACATAATTGCTGAAGAATGAAATTATTTTCCTGGCTATTAAAAAACCTGGATACTATATAAAATTTTTTCAAGTTTCTGTTCCTAGGATATACATGTCTAGTAATTGACATTTCCCAGTGGAAACAAGTTTTCTGTTTTCAGAGAGGTCAAACAGACCGTGCAGAAGATAGGGCTCATAATTCCTTTTTCCTCAATGCACTACAGAGAAAGAAAAGCAAAACATTGAAAAATTGGCTCTTGAGGAAAATATAAGAACATGAACAGCCTATTGGATCAGACAAGTTGTCCATCTATCATAATATCCTGCATTTGATAGTAACTTATGCATTGGAGGGAAGTAACAGAAAGGTATAATAGACACCCTCAAAAGAACCTACCCATAGCTGAACTACTACCACTGAACTATGAGCTTCTGAACCAGTGGAGCCCTGACTTACTCTTTATCTTTGAATACTAACAGTTCCACTGCCTTGAATGAAATCATGCATGTTCCTAATCTGCTTTAGTGATTTATCACAAAGTGGTCTTTAATAATTTGCTTAAACCCTGAATGTGACAGTTTATAGTCACATTTTCACATTTCATATGTGAAAATCATAATTTTCACAACATGCCCAAAGTGGTTCAATAGATTCTCAACAAACATATAAGGAAATAGTTCGATTTTATTAAACTCTCTCAAAGATTCTATTTCTATATTTCTATATTTTATGTGTTGCTTTCAAACATTTCCTTCTACAATTCTAAGCATATTTCTATTTTTATTGTCTTCTCTTCCCTTATTAGAGACTCAATAAGATGGCCCATTCACTGTGTTCTCAGTTGGAGTATTTGTGCAAAGTGGCTGGAGACACCTGAGCTAACCCAAACCAGACCTAATTTGGATTGCAATTCTGCACAAAAGCAACTGCTCTACTCTCAAGGCTGGCTGCATTTCAGAAGCAGTTGGCGTTATCATGTGGCACAAAAGGCAGTCAAACAAAAGTCACTTAAAACTGAGGATGCCCATGAGAACTATAGAACTAGTAAGTAAAAATAATATGAGACCTGTAATAGCTGTAATACCTGTAATAATAATATATGGGTATTTGTTGAGATAAGCAGGCCTATCAGTTGCCCAGTAGAACTTGACATCTATTTTACCTATTAGTTTGTCTTATGTATTTTTATATCTCTGTCTAGTGACATAAAATCTTTGGTATATTTATTGCTTTTTGTTCTAGTTGGTCCTTCTGCTTTATCTATCTCTATAATTTAATGACATTATTTAACTTTATCATTTGACTGTAATGCTGTGAAATAGTTGCTTCAAATTCGAAGTGAGCATAGAAAATGGATCTAATCTAAATATTTGTTTATACTATTTGCTACTGAATTATTCTCATTTTGCAGACTAGAAAATAAACTGGAGAAAGCTTAAAATTCTCCTGGTCAGACATGACATGTGGCAAGGATACACAATCGTGGTCTCCAGTGTCCTGAACTATTACACAAACTGATTCTGTCTGAGATTCAAACATTTTTTTCTTTCTCATCTCTAAAATGCTCCCTTTCGTACTTCAGAATTTTTTGGCTGAGGACAATCACAGCCAATCACAAGGTATTGGATCAAGTTACCACATTATGTCATTCCTTAATCGGTTTGGGGCTGTGACAAACTGACTATAAACTTTCCCCCATCAGGCTGTACTTGTCTTAGCTCTTTTTCTTCAGTGGCTACAATTTCTATTTAACTGTTGTCATTATTATTTTTAGCAGCCCTTGTTCTCCACTAGGTTTAAGGTATTATCATGCTATTTACTGGCTTTATCAGTGAAGTGTTCTATGTCCTGCTATTATAAAAAAGCATCTCCTAACATGTCTTGTATTTTTAGAGACCTGGGCTAGGGAAGGCTTGGTATTTGTGCTTTGTCCATAGATCCCTGTGACTTGCTTTTTTTCCTATGGTTATAGGACTTGCACAGTGACAGAAGCTGTATTTCCTGTCTTGCATTCTTGCTTTCCATTCACATACTAAACCCTTTACCAGTTTCAACCTAAATAAAAGAAGGTAAAGGTTTAAAATAGAAATTTCTATAAATTTCACAAGTTGAGCTTGGATAAGGTGGGAAGAACAAAGGTGATCAACCTGTTTAGGGAAAGGACACAGCATTTCAATACTTCTCTGCCATGTGGCTTTGAGCCACATGTATGAAAAAACCAGTTGATAGTCAGGTGACACAGGAGGGAGACTGAGAATTTTAGTGCAAAATGGCATCATTGAGGATAAGTTAAAACACCACTACATCATTTATGATTTCAGGCTTTTCTATAAATGCATCATAACATCAGCATATAGTAAGTCTCATGTGCTGGAGACCTACTGTACAAAGTGATTTTAGTAGAGATGCTGGCATTACTAAAGTACTTTGTCTTGATAATTACCTTCATGAGAACATCAACAATCCAATCCTACAGCAGCCAGTTGTAAACTACAAAATTTTCCAATAAACTGAAACATTAATTAATACACACAGCAGAACTGAATAAACATTTAAATTCTTAGTAAGGCAGGTCTGTAGGCCCTGGGATAATGACTGTTATACAGGTATCTTTAAGAGTTCATCTTATTAATAAATAACACTAGAATAAATAGAAGTAATTTGCTGTGCTGGCCAAACTTGTTATACTCATTTCTTGTTCATTACCTTTTTCTAATAATTTGATCTTTTATACTGAAATATGACAATAAAGCAGATTTCTAGCACTTAGGAAGGCCCTGAAGGAGGAGGTTGAGGCCTTTCTTTTTCCCCAAGACTTTGGTATATTGAGCTATAACTAGTAACCACAGGGGAGATGGAGTTTATCTGACAGAAAAATGTACTTTCTTTAGCACAAGTCACATTTCCAAAAGAGAAAAATATGTACTATTTCTTTAAAATCTTTTCAGTCTTCCTTACTTATGTCTAACAGAAGGCTTTTTTCTGCTCCACCCTGTTGCATTTTCTCATAAACTGACTTATGTCACAGTTCTGTTGCTTATTTATATACAGGTCAAATTGAAAACTGATGCTGTATTCCAGATTTAATACAGCAAGGGCTTTTGTCTTCAGTGAGGATACAAAGCCATTTTCTTCTTCGATGCATACAATTAACAATTCTTTTCAAGGAAGGGCAGAAAGAGAATCCCAAGGGAGGAGAACATTGCTGTGAGAGCCACCCTTTTTCTGTAGTATTCCCTTTTTGTGCTTCACTTTTTTCACCATGGAATGTAACTGGAAATACATACCCATCTGGTAGCCTGAGATCCTTCTATCTCTATGCAACCTACACCTTGATTATAATCATGAAGGAAGAAACTCAAACTTTTCTGTCCCATGTTTCGAAAAGGTATCCAGACTGTAAGAGGACTACTTCTCCCAAGTGTCCTTCTGCATTAATGAAGCCTGTGCAGAATGAGCATATAAACAACTAAATCAAAAAATGTGCTAGGAAAAGTTTGTAAAGGTATGTGACAAGCCATGGCCTCCTTGCAGAATACTAATGCATCAACACACATTGTAAACTACAGAATTAGAAGGCCAGACTTATTTCCACTAGAGTGGAAGAAGCTTTATAGAAAATGTCACCTTCCATTTTCCTGAGCTCAGTACAAGCTGCTTCCCGTGTACTGGCAGAGTTGTCACACACCTGAACTTTCAGATCATGGCTGCAGCCAACAGCGTCCATAATCCTGACCAGAACCTCAGTGACCTCTGCTCTGTTTTGTTCATAAATTACTACCTGTTAAGAGGCTCAAAAGTGCAAAAATTGGAAGCATGAAATATTACTTTCATAATTTACTCAGATTTTTATACAGCCATGCTTTGGTGTCTCTGACTTTTCATCCATATTTTACTTAATTATTTTTCTACTTTTCTTTTGTTTTGTTTTTCCATTCTGTTTCTTGATTAGGTATCTGAAAGCACAGATGATTCAATTAACCAGCATGAAATCTGTTTTCCCTTGGCTAAGACAAAACTTGCCACTAACCTTTGCATCAGTGAAAATCTATCCCATCACCTTACAGAAAAACTCTATTCCCTATGGGATGCAAACAATAGCTTACCAAACCACAAACCAACAGGGACAGATAAGGGGTGAAATTCTGGTTCCACTCAGGGGCTGTGTTTACACAGGTTGTGTACCTTTTAACCATACAAAAGTGCACACCCCACCAGAGCTCACTTGCTTGTGCCATACATGACTCACGCTCTCACTTCTGGAAGAACTGTTACACATCCTACTGAGGTCTCAAAAATAGAAGAGTGAAGGGCCTGTAGACCATGCTTTTATGCAGTTCATCAAAGCAATAAGCTATTTCCCAGCTCTACACCAGCTGGATAACACTTGGCTAACCTTGGCAGAACCTCTCATTCTTCAGTCCTTTAAGCTTCCAGGGAAAAACATTTTCTTTGTAGAAAAAAGCTTATGATCTCTGTTGGAATCAACTCTGGCCCTGGCAATCCTTCCAAAAAAATGACTATTTTATCTTTCTTTTTTTTTTTAAACCAACAGGAGCTGAACAGATGGTTTTAAAACTGCACTTTCATTTCTGTGTATATGCACACATCTGTACTTACACATTAAATGCTCACATATATTGTGGGAGGCTAAAAACATCGATCCACTGCAATTTCAGTTATCCTGAATCTACACTTGGTACTTGGATCTCTGAGCTGGACTTAGGTAACTACAGATACAAGCAGACCTGCATCTCCAAGAATTCACAACTCAAAATTGTCATTGTTCCACTCTGGCTCTTAGTCTAACAGAAGCATGAACCCAAGGAATGACTGTAGATACTTCTGCATGTGAAAAGACAGACAGTATTTTCCAGTTAGAAGGTTTGCTTGAGACTGACTATTTTACCCATTTTGCTATTCAGCAAACCCCAATTATTATATGTCTTTTTAAGTGATTTTTCTCATATACCATACTAATAAACTGCAGTGCAGCTGTACTGTTTTTTCATCTATCTTTTCACTAATTTGTCCACTCATCCCAATTTCAGAGCAGTGTCATTGGTTTCATGCATTTTAACCAATTTTCAAGACATTTGTGTTTAAACATCTCATCACTTAATTGCTAGTGACAGCATTAAACTAGCAACTAGCATCTTAATATTACCAATGATTTTTATTTTTAATTTTAAATAGTACCATCTTAATGTAGCTGGCTGTTTCTTTTTGTCAATTTTTCCTGTATATGCTCGATTTTTCAATCCTCACTTCCTTTCTAGCATTTTCAAACAAGAAACCTGAATTAACTCTTAAATTTTATTGATGGATAAAGTTCATTGAAAATATAATAATGATAATAATAATAATAATAATAATAATGCTGCTCAAAGGTAAATATTTTTCATTTTTGTATGCTGTATCAAACACTCGTAGTATTTACAGTACTCTGTTTTTCAGTGTATTTCAACCAGTACTGCAATAGCAAATATTCTGTTAGAAAAACCATAGTACATACTGGAGCAACTGTTTTGTTCAAGTTGGTACGACAGTGATGCATCTGGATCCTCCGTAATTCCATTCTCTTGTGCTATTGCAAAATGGCATAGTTAGATTAGACCTTGTATTATTAAAAAAAAATAATTCCCTTATCCCTATTTCCTAAGAAGCTCAGCATGAGTATGTTTTGCTGTGTGAACAGCAATTGTACAATTTCTACTATGACATCTAGAGGCTGCTTTTTTTTTTCTGTGGTTTCTTCTAAGGGCAATATTTTTGTGGTTTCTTCTGTGAAGAATCAGGATTGCTAATGAGAAGCCACAGGAATCAGATTTCTCAGGGTGAGAGTTCACTACAGTTCTGCTAAGCAGCACTACATTTCTGGGTTAGAGCATCAATAGCAAGAAACATTCTAACGGTAATGTCCTCATTTCATAATTCTTGTAATAAATCTAGAAAAGGGCAGTATATTGGAAAAGTATTTAAGCCAATAGAAAGTATGCTGAAGTCCTATAAAATAATTTAAAAGTTCATGCCAAAATGGACACAGATATACATATATACATAGACATATCTGTGGCAATAGAAGAGTAATGATAATCAATTTAATGAAGTTAACTAAAGCAAATAAGCTAAGCCAAACATTTTACAAAATCATATTTAGACAAAATTCTGCCTTCAAAAAGCAGTATCTATCCTGATTAAATGATCAGCTGAAGTATTCCTCATAGTCCCATTGTATCATCAGCCTTTAATTGAGTAGAATGTCTACCAGATATCCAATTTTCCCTGGTTCCACATGCTGTCATCTGAAAAGCATTTGACTTCATTAATAATTGCAACAAGGTATGACAGAAATGACACATAAAATTCACTGGAACAGACTTAACATGAATTTCTCCCTAATTCATACAGAATATTTCTGCGCTTTAAGAATTTGAAGTACAGGTGTTTCATATTACAGAACTAGGAACACACACAGAATCCACAGGAAATAAATGTGGAAGAATATGTGAAGCAAATATAAAAAATAATTACAATAAGAAAACCAGGACTGACCTAGCTTCCTTCATTAGGTGCTTTTATTTGTTTTTTAGCATTAGTATACCAGTTCAGTTAAAAACACTAGTAACATTTCAGTAATAGCTACAAATAAAACTTAACTTTGCCCTTGCAGGACAAAGCCCAGGAAATTAGTGAAATGTAGTTTATTAATTTAGAAATTGATTTTTTTCCCTATTCAGAAACTATTTTTCTGATTTTGAAATCTGTATGCCCATTTGTCTATGAATAGTTTGCCTTGTTCATTTGTAAATTCATTCATATCTGCCTACCTTGCCAAGTTTTGAGGTTAATATCCTCTAAATTGCATTTGATACAAAACAGTATCTTCGGTTTAAAATGAGGAACTAAAAACTGGTTCTGAGAAAATGTTCTAAAAAGAATTGACTTGAAAAGAGAAATATCAGGATCCTCACAGAGATATGAAACAGAATAAAAAAAGGAAATTAGCACTTTTTCCCATTCTATAATCAGATTTCAGTATTTGTAATGGCTATTTCCAACCTGACTGTTCACTACTTGCTTGTGCAACTTGCGAAAATAACAGCAGCAATTTACTCAGTGAAAACCTTCAAAACCTTTAGTTATAACAACTTTACACATACACATTTTAAGTCTTTCAGCAGATATTTTTATTTTCATAGAAGTTAATGACTACAAATGGAATATCATCTGCCCAACCAAATATAAAATTCAGTAACACAATAGGTTTAGTTTTGATTATTCCAATTCACAGATTTTACTTAAGTGAACAGATGAAAAAAAGCAATGAAGGGTTAAATCTAAGCCAGAATAACATTAAGAAACTATTTTATAAGGTCTGATCTCTCCTTTTTGATTTATGATGTTCCATTGGTTTATTCATTTTTTTAACTGAAAATTTTGTGTCTCAGCACATTTGGTTAAGTTGAAAATACATTTTAAACATCTTTCTTGTACCATGCAAACAACTGTAGTAGAAGTATTAAATTTTAGTTCAAAGCTGTCTTTCATTAACTATTGTGAAGTTAATTGCAGTGATTTCTGGGGTTTTAAAAGAAAAGAGCTGAACTTGTGCCTGCTCACTTCTGTTTCAAAGCTCACTAACATCTGCAAGACTCTTACTAGGCCTTTCTGAGCTTTAGAAGTGAGAGAAAGAGACTGCATTAGATTATCATAACTTAGAAACTCAGTCATCTCTTCTTGTAAAACAGCAAAGTAAACAGCAGACTTATTTCCTTTAACCTTTTAATTAAGTGATAAAACTGAAGAATTTGTACTTTTTCAGAAGTAGATAAACTTCCTACTGACATGAGGGTAAGAGGAACCGGTTTTTTCTTTCTTTCATTTGTATCTCTCACCTATAAAGCAAAGTAAAACCTGGGAAGATATTTTTAATATAGTGATTTTTTTAAATTCATTGGCCAGAAAATGTGAAAAATCCCTAGCTAAGCAAAAAAAGACTACTAAAAAAATAAAAGTAACCTAAATTAAACATTATCCAAACCTTAAAGTAAAAACCTTCCCCAAGTATCAGGTAGTAGAGTAAACCTTTTCAAGGAAGCCATCAACTCCTCCAAAGGTCCATGCCAGAAGCAGAGGGGAAATCAAACTGTGGTAAGCTGGATCTGAAACTTAACAACATAGACCAAAAATAAAGCTAAAGCATCTCTAAAGTAAAGGTATAAAATTTATATTCCTTTCTGAATGCCTTATAAGCAGGTGAACCTAAAAAGAAGCCCGTAGGAGAGAAAATTTCTTAAAGCAGCAGAAAAAATGAGGTAATCGCAAACAGTTGAAGAGAATTTTTGTGTATTCACAGAGTATGGACATTTCCAAATCAGAACACAGTATTATGTGGAAATTACCGGTAGTGTTTCAAGCCATTACAGACATTCCAGGACAGCATAACAAAATAGACAGTAACAGGTTGCACAGAATGAAAATTCACTTTGTAACTTCCCTTTGGACGGAAATTCCTAATACCCATGATTCCTGGGTAAAATGCTATTCAACATCCTGAAAACAGAAGTAAATGTTGGGATCATATATTTCCTGATCCTATTAACCTGTGTAGCAAAAGGATGATGGGGAGATGAAATGTTAGGTGAAGCCTGATACAGGAAAACTCAAAAGAGACATATACCAAGAAACATCCCCCACCTCTAGTTTTAAGTATATATTTTGGGGGACCTAAACTAGTTCATATAACTGAAGAAATATCTTTGGGATATTTTGAGATACTATAGACTTCTATAAAATGCCTCTCAGTGGTAAACAATGGCCAAAACCCCCAATGTTAGGATTCTATAGAAATAGAATATAGAATATTCTATAGAAATAGAATATATTTGCCTTATGGAAAATATGGAATAAACCAGAAAATATAATTATTACACCGTCTTCTGACCCCCTCATCTCAAAACAATTATATTGTCAAATTTTTAAAAGTACAGAAGTCAGTAAAGAGGACTGAGAAACCCGTATGATAACTGAACAAACAGGATTCTTCAGCCTACAAAAAGGAAAGATTCAATGGTGATGCCACTGTGGTCTAAAACAACTTAAAAAAATATAAGGAGCAGCTATTCACCTTTCTAAAACATTTTCATAAAAAGATTAACAAGGATCAAGTGAAGATCAAAGATGATAGGTTAAAAAAACAGGCAGAAGGTGAGTCTGCAGAAATACATCTTGGCTGGTACATTTACCCGGGTTCAAAAAGCAAAGGGTTTTCATCAGGGTTAATGATTGCAATAGCAACCACCTATTATAGCTCTGGAAGTCCCTGAGACAGTTTGCTAGAAAGGATTATTCCCCCATCCTGGATAAAATGATGGCTTAGCTGGATGTTTATTCTGATAAATGTCTCAGTCTCTCTTTAGGGAAAGGAATGGAGAAGGGGAACCATAACCAGAATTTCAAACTCATTTGCTCACACCAATTACCACCATTTCCAAGACTTAACTATGCACTTTGCATTACATCACTATCAATGAGAGACACAAACAAACACACCTAATTTTCATATATAATTAGCTAGATCATGTGTCAATGAACAAAAAAAGAATCCCAATCCAATTTCTACAAGCATATCAAAAAATACTTATTGTCACGAAAATCTTGTACACTAACTAAGAATTTCCTTGGGTCAGACCTTTGCTCCAGAGTTAAGATAGAGAAATATTATAAATATTAAATAGTCCCTAGAGGAAGTAGAATACTGGACTCAGGTCAACCACTGTAACTTCTTTTTTAAATGTTAAATGCCTATTCTTTTCCCAAATTGTTGATCCAAAGTGTGGAAAACTGTGTGAATAAGAACCACAAATTTAAAAATGATAGATGATGATAAAAATGATATCATTTTCCTCTCTGAAATCAGGTCCTAGCACATGCATCTTACCCAAATTACTTCAATGAAGCTCCATGAAGACCATTTAATCTAATTAATTGTGCTTATTTCTAAGGACCATTATAATAACTGATAAATGTTAGAAACTTCTTATGCCATACTCACGGTTTTTAAAAAAGTCTTTCTTAAGAAACAAAATATATGTAATTTATTTTAGGAAGAGATGGTTACTATCCCTCTACTCCCAGCAGCTGTGATTTGTAATCATTCCAGTTAGCTGATCAT
This sequence comes from Pseudopodoces humilis, assembly GCF_049639895.1. NCBI lineage: Eukaryota > Metazoa > Chordata > Aves > Passeriformes > Paridae > Pseudopodoces > Pseudopodoces humilis. The sequence continues at coordinate 7,370,840 of NC_142204.1, read as the reverse complement.
ATCGGTGACACTGTCTTTTTCACTGCTGTATTTAATAGAAATATCTACAAATATCACAAAAAATATATTACTCCAGTTAACAGAAACTGACATTTTGAAATACCTACAACCACCTAAGGCTCTTTTTAATTGATCTTCTCTATTTATTTCAAAACTCAGCAGTAGAAGTTAAGAGTGATGTTTCAAAAGGTGAAGATACCACTCACAGCCTGCTTGTTACAAAGCCATACAGGCTTGAGGAGTTCCTGCACTTCAATTCTTTATTATCACCTGCTCAGGCGATACCTTCTGAAAACACGGCTTATGTCAGTGCAAGATAAAAGCTAGTATCAAATATCAGTAACAGTGAATCAGACCTTTTCCCCTCTACATTAAGAATGTTATCTACAACTTAATTGTGCTTCCTTTTTAACACCCAAAATAAATTTGTTTTTATATTCTGAAGCAACAGGTAGAATGGAACGTGGCTGTTCTTGTAAATATGACTGATGATTCTGAAAGTTTTCTATCAATTATTGAACTATCAGTCTTACTTGAATTTCCATCTAAAGGCTTATTCAGAGTACAAATGAGAAACCTATCCTTCTCTGACTTCATATAAAATGTTTCCAAGCAAACAAATAGGTAATGCAAAAAGGCTTTAAAACCCATAGTCCTTCCTGAAGGAAACTCTAACATCATCTGACAAGGTCCAGCATCATTTAGGTAAACTGTAGAGCTGTTGTAAAGTCTGCAAGCATGTAGTCACACAAGTTGGACAAATGAAGACAACTTCATTAACTTTTCAGCACATGCTTTATTCACTTTTCTGTCAGGCAACTAAAATTCTAGGTAAAAAAGTCAGAGTGAGATATTCAACACAGATCAAACCCAACTTTAGTGACATGAGAACTACTAGAGATGAAATATTAATTCACCCATCCCATTTGATGGCCTGTCTATTCTAAGACACATAACTGCACTCCTGAGGTTTTCAATTTAATATGGTATTAGGTAATACTCCAAACAGATTCAGCCACATGTGAATCTCAGTCTGACAAATGGATCTCCAAATGCTATCCCACTGGAATCTCCCGAGTATCATTCCTTCTTACTTCTTCATAGACCAGATCATTATTAACAATACAAATGTGATCCCCTCTCAACTTCATTTACCAACTCTCCTCAGTTCCTGCATTTCAGCCACACTGCTTTTCTATTTAGCTTCTATCTACACTACAATTAATTCCAATTGTCTCAATGTACTAAAATTGGGGCATATCTTTTTGCTCAAGATAATCATGTTGAAAGGCATTTCTTTAACCACTTGAATGCTCTCCTTTATTTTCTTTCAATTCTCTATCTAAAGGCACTAACATGATGGCTCTTTTCCAAATTCCTCTTTAATCAGCATTTTGAATCAGGCAGCAAGATTTTATCAGTGTGATCCCACGGGCACTAGTTCAGCTGAGCAAACAGAACTGTTTGAACAGTCCCCTTTCAAGAAAGGCTTCCTTCAAACATCTTAAAATCCTCCTACTAATATCTCAAGAACCATGCATTCTTCATTATTTTCACAGATATAAGAATAACTCGTTCAAGTTTACCTCAGCTCATTATTTTTTAAGTAACTTTCCTCCTTTGCTTGGTGAAGGCATCTTCAACCTGTTGCACTACAAAGTTCATTCAACATTACCATTATTGCTGAGACAAAGAACAACCAGTGGACTTCATGCCAATATCATCAGGATATTTTTATCTCAGATTTATGTCCCATATGCTGGCAAGTTACAGTTTGAGATCTATTCTCATAAATGAGCTCTATCTTTATTAAAGTTTCACAATATTAGAGGTCTTGGATTCTTAGCTGAATCTCTCATCTGACTCTCATTTTTTCTCCTCTTTCAGATCTTCTGACTCCTAGGGTTAGTCTTCTAACCCTTTTTGCAGTCCTTTCCATGTCAGCTCTTTCTCTTCTGGATTTCATTTCCTTGTTAGCTCCACCATCCATTTCTCTTCGGCAGTTGGTTTCCAACATTGCTTCTCCATATTTTCTTCCTCTGTGTTGTGCTTGTTCATGTTTCAAATGTCAGTGACTGGCTATTTAATTGCTAAGTCAATACTGTCACCATGAAGACACGAAGTACACGGGTTCCCTGAATTACAAGGTGAGATTTTTCTCCTTGACTTTCTTTGGTGCACATCTGCTTTTTCACCCCTCTTCTATCACAACTCTGAATTGTCCCCACACTCCTTCAGCAGAACACCACCTGAAACTTCCTCCATTATTTCCAGTATGTATGTAGGAATACACACATATTGTATGTAGGTGTATGTAGGCATACTTTTCCCCCAGCTTTTCTGCATTAACACATCCTGTTTCAGTGCCACACCTGAGTGTACTGATCACCTGGATGACTATTGAACTCTTATCTCCTTATTCCCAGTGTTCACAAAATAAAAGTAACGTTTCTGACCAACTTGACCACTTTTTCCTTTTTTCTTGCCTTTGTGTCTGGCTGGTTTTTTTACTTTAAGAAAATCCAAAACAAAAAGCCCAAAACCAAACCACAAACAAACTAACCCAAAATTTTCTGCCTATGTCATTTTTCTTCTCTCCCAGAGAAGTACATCACTTGTGGTCTACGGGAGGCAGCATTCCTCTCTGGCCAAGTTGCATAAAGCAGCACTGTAGTTTAAACTCAGAGTTCGTTCCAGAAATTGATTCCTATGGGCATGAATAATGTAAGTGTTACAGCTAAGCCTGAGACTTAAGAGTCAAACAACCTGAAACTGAATCTACTAGTCCTTTCAGAAAAACAATCATGTTTAAAAATTATTACCATGTTTTCCTGTTCTTAGAACAGATCTGGCCTAGGAGACTGTCCTTTAGTTTGAGTGCAGTGTTTCAAGAGGGCAGGGGACTCATAAAAACAATAAAACATGGGATTGCTCAACTGAAAATTTTAATGTGCCTACATACTTCTGTATAGTTCAGGTTGATTTATCCCGATCGTTACCGAGTGGTTGTATTAAACTGTGCGTAATACTCATCTGTTGGAATATTTGAATACTCTTCCTCCTTAAGATAAATGTTCCTAGAAATAAAGAAAAAATTTTAAAAGCCATTAGTAAATGTTTTCTTGCTATTATACAGAAGTAGCCTGAGAAACCTGAAAAAGATATAATGAATTAACACCCATAAATGTTCATAAATTATTAGAAATTTAATTTAATGTAACTAGAATTTGTTTTGCAAAATATATGCCACATCTCTTGCAATATAGCAAACTTCTGGTTTTCTATTCTATTTTTCTTCATGAAATATCCCTTCAAAAATCTCAACAGTAAAAAAGCCCGAATTTACACAATTCCAAACTTTTGTTTTCATGATAAGAAGTCGTTATGTATTGGAAAGTCATTTGTAAAATGTATATATGAACCTGAGATTGGCTAAGTTGGTCAGAGCATGGTGCTAATAATGCCAGTCATGGGCTCAATCCCCATATGGGCGATTTATTTAAGAGCTGGACTTGATGACCCTTCTAGGTCCCTTCCAACTCTGACTGTTCTGTGATTCTGTATTCATGCCCAAAAAAAAATACAACAAAAACAAACAAACAAAACAAAACAAACTGGAAAAGCATTTACATTTGTTTTTCTTTTCCTGTATGTATTATCTTCCTCCTTTCCCATAAGAGCAGACACAAGAACAGCCCATCAAGACACATCCAGTGGTTAGTGAAAGTTCTGTCATACATAATAGGCTGTCATTCTGTCATACATAATAGGTCATGCATAATACATCCAGGCTACTTGTGCTGCTAGCTTAACCCTGAGCTATCAGAAACTGGCAGCTCTACTGGCAGTTCATCCTTTTTTGTTTCAGAAAACTAAGGTAAATCAAAGAAACTGCTTTTCACCTGATAGTATCATTTTTCCGTGTAGCTAATTATATTTACTCTCTATTTTGCCATCTATATCAACAGTTTGTTGTCAGTGGAATGCTTGTAAGAATTCCAGATCCTAATTAATTCATGCCAGTCAGTAACACTCAAAACCTACTCTCTGAAGATTTATTAAATAATACTGGAAAACACACTTCAGACGAATTGTTGATTTTTTTAAAAGCATGAACTCATAGCAAGTGTATTAAAAAAGTTACAAACAGAACAAGTAAAAAAGCTCTTTGAAAGCCAAGATACTGGGTTAATAATGATAAAGAGTTTTTTTTATTTGAACAATGCTGGTTTGGTACTTACTTTGCTTTTTGCTCCTGAGAGAGTTCTGCGTTCATGACATCTAATTCTCGGCGCTGAACCTGATTTTGCCGCTGCTGGTGCCGCTCCCAAAGCAACTGGGCTCTTGCAGCCTGTAGACGTTGCCTGTCCCATTCAACATCTCTTCGGCGCTCCTGCTCTTTTACTCTCTACAGGAGTGAGAAAAATGCTTCATTTTCTCTTTCAAAGACAGAACTGTATATATAAAGTCTCATGGGTACGTTCATCCAAACAAACTTGCTTGCCTTTATTGAACACTAGGGGGAGAATTTGAAATGGGGAGAAGGGAGCAAGGATTTCTAAACCAAGCAGAAGCAAGATGAGGCCAATTAAAGAGCTATTCTTTTCTCTCTGTAAAAATCCAGAGCAGCAAGACAGGTTGATTTTTATTTTTTTTAAACTTTTCTTAGCAAGAGTTGAAACTTTTTGAGGCAAGAAGTGCATAGAAATCAGTATGGCTTATAATATGGCTAACTCAGTATAACAGGGGAGCTACAAACACGAGTAGACTTGTTTTTTCCTCTGCCTCACTTCTTACCTGACAATCAGGTCTGCAAAAAACTTACTTTTCTTGGTTTTACTAATTTTCAGCCAGCTTAATGACTTGAATGGGTTCAGAGTAATAGAAGAAGCAGGAAAATGCCAATTCTACCTTCAGCTTTAATAACACTACTAGGTAAGACAGTATAGCCTACAGTATTGCAAGGACTAAAAGATAAAATCAAACACTATTCCTTAGCTGTCATAAATGCAGCCTCTGCACTGAGGGAGGCAAGTCACTTTCTACTTTACAATGTCTTCATTTTGACTGCCTGCTTCTATACACCCCTAGAGCAGCAACTGTTACCACTAAAATTCTATTTTACAACATGGCTCATAGCTGTGTGGGATGCTAGAAATTAAACTCCATCACATTCTTACATTCATTCACTTCTAGGCCTCTGAAATATGCATGAGCAAGGTCACCGGACCTGGTTTATTTGCCTTGCTTGGGTAGCCTTGAGCATGAGAATGCCCTGCTTTCATCTTCAGCTCCCAGATCTTCTTACCCTAAGGAGCAGCCCACTCCCTGAAGGCAGCCTGTGCACTCTCAGGTCATGAACTGCACTATGAAGCCTTGGTCTTAGGCTGGGCAGGACTGTGCTGCTCAGCTGGACCATCATGGACCATGCCCTAAGATCCCATTGGCCCTGGGCTCTTCAGCAACCCTCCTCCCAGTCCAACTCAGGGCTACATCCTTCTCCATGATATCTCCAAAGTGATTCAGACGCACTATGTTCAATTAGACTGATTAAAGTTTGGGTAAAACACAGATTAATGGAAAACACAGTCTCATACTGGCATGTCCAGGGCAAACAATGGGATTTTTCTTCTACAAACATTGTCTATAATATTATTACAACCAAGAAAGCAGAAAATGCATGAAAACACATGTAAGCTTAAATACCAGTTTCTCCAGAGCTTGTTCCTTTTGAAATTGACGAATTTCCATCAGCTGCTCTTGATTCATTCCCTTCCACCGATCCACAAGCACATGATGTTTACCCAAGGGACCAATTGCTTGGTCAGGGTTTTCAGAAAGGAAGTCTCCTCGAAGGAGGCAGGTAATTTCATCCATGTCATCTTTTATTTTTTGAGCCTTTTCCAATTCATTTTTATGATCTAGTTCAGCAGCCTAAATTCAATGGAAAGAGAGGTGATATTTTTCCAAGAGAAATATGAACTAAGGGATGAAAAAATGTTAACACATCGTAACAGATGTCTTTCCAACTGGCATACAGTTGTCAAAAGCATCACATACAAATACTGTGATCATTGTCTTGATGCCTTAAGTTTTAGCTTTCATATTTTCCAGATTCTGTACTGCCTTAGTGTGACTCTGAACTTCACATAAAATGTTAGCAAGTTCTCTTCACAGGGTAGTTAGAAAAACAATCCATTTCCAGCCTGAGAACCAAGGACACCATTTCAGCTTCTGGCCCCAAAAGGTACAAACAACAGCGACTTGAGGAGAACAAACTGGGAGGATGGGACTTCATAACCTGAAGCTGTAACTGGACAATAAACCCCAATACATAAACGGACCAAAACTTATAAAAGTGTGAAAACTCATGACCATCTTGCATCCATCTAGAATCCATCTTGGGTAGATCCATGGCCAAGATCTTGAACTGCCCCAGGTGTATCCTTTGAAGGCCTTTTAATAAATATCTATTGTATTCCTTTAACTCTGTCTAGTTTAGGCAGAGTTTAGGCATCAGTCTTATTGGCCAAGATCAAAAGTCTAATATCAAACAGTTCTTTAATGTTGTCATATCACATATAGCAAGTAAACTGGGGAAAAATAACTGTTGTATAAGAAAACACAGAATTAAATAAATAATTCCACATTTATCCCCATGTAAATAAATGTATTTATTTAGCAGACAGACACAATATGATAGAAATTTACAATAAAAGTTAACAATCTTGAATCACTAGCCTTGATTTACCTATTACATACTGAACCTAGGTGAAGAGCATAGTTAAGCACTCAAAACAGACAGACAGGAGATGTCCAATTAAAGTCTGAAGATGCAGCCTTGATTCTGTTTGCTGAGACAAAATGCCAACTTGAATCATGTTATGTGAATGTATCTGAAATATTGGAACTGGAGATCACAGTATGCATTTTCTGTGGAAATCACTGTTCCTAATGTTCACCACAAGGCACAGTCTCCTATTCAAAGGAAATTTTCCCCTTACAATACTCCAGAAACAAAATACAATTATGTTAGTGAACATAATTACCTTTCAAGGAAGAATTAGACTCAGTAAACTAATTTGAAGTAGAATGATAATGCTATGCATCTTTCATTTCTAATACTATCTCATCCTTCTGTAATGCATAAGCTAAACTATCTGGAGCAATGCTTGGTTCCAGCTTCCACTGGACAGAGGACAGGAAACCTCCTGCTTGCTAGAGCACACAGACACAGGCTGCCAGACCTGTCTCTCTTTACACATCTATCTTGACTGCAATAGATCAGTGAGTAATTCCGTCTCCACTTTGACTAAGATGCGCTGTTAAAAGAAATCACTGCCTTGAGAATATTCACGTATGTAGAACAGCTCACACTTTCCTTGCTGATCAGTTGGCACTGGTTGGCACATACACATTGGCAAAGTAGATGAGGACAAATGAAAACGGAAGGGCTTTCCAATAAGAAAGAGCAGGTGAAGTCTTCTGTGCCATGTAAGGTAGAGTTAATATGAGCAGGCAGAGTAACTAGAAGATATAAACAACTGGGAATGACAGGACTTCAGACACATGCATGAACTTGTTCCCCTGCACATGCCAAGGAAAAGAATTGTAACTGAGCAAAGTGAACGGGGTGATCTATGCCACCAGAGGAGACTGCTAAACTGGAATTATCTCTACATCTGTAGTTAAAGACTTTGAATCTGGATAACAGTGGTTGTCCCTAACATCAGACCAGGAGACTGCCAGAGAGTGATTTGTTTGCTCCAAGGAAACATGCAAAACCACCTGTCAGTGACGGGTAGAAGAAACAACTAAGTACCATATTTTAGATTAATAAATTCCTTGGCTGAAAACAGCCTTGTGGTTTCCATTAAAATAACAGAAGTATTTGATGTGCAAAGAAAGTAATAAAAGATAAATTAACTTCTTAAAATTATACATTAGCTAAGCCACAATTCAACTTAGACAATGGCAAAAACCTCATATTTAGAAACACCTAGACCCAACAGGAACATCAACTATAGGGAAAAAAAATAAATGCCTACTTTTACACAAATGGCAAACCTCAAGCAAATTAAGTTTCATGTGACAAATATCAGATCTAAGAATCATCGTCATCATAACATGGAATAACACAGTAGGAATTAAAGGCTACTTTTCCATCTCTGATGTTAGTGAGCATGAATTTTATCAAAAGGTTAAAAGAAAATTTTAAAAGTCAAAATGTATTTCCCTGAATTGTTTTTTTTTCCTCAATAAGAGTCAATAAGTACATGAAAGGAACTCTGACATGACAACTTTTAAGACCTAAATGCCCAAAGATACTCAATCACCCAGTATTTTTGGAACACTGAACCAGAACATCTGGGTATGTACTTTTCCCTTATTAATACTATGAATCAAGCAATGATTTGTAATTTGGAAAAGCTCCACAGTAAATCACATTTAAAAGAAAATAAGTTTGAATGGATCTCATATAATTGCTGGCCTTGAAGCTTAAAATGTGCAATTATTATTTAGATCACCTTCTTAATGTTACTCTACTGTGATCTAGCAACAGATCAAAACAAGGCACTTCAACATTGTAACATTAAAGATTCAAGATTTCTCTCCCTCTTAGAGATTTCTCTTTAAGAGGGAGAGCATAAAATTTCCAAGCTGCCTGAGAATCTTACTGGAGGAAACTCCCAGCCCTATGTACAGCCATGCGTGTCACACCACCATGCCATGATTAATGACAAGATATTAAACTCTGAAAACACATCTGATTTATCTTTGCTTCACTATTTCTGATCCAGGCAAGCTGCCACTGGCCTCTTGCCTACCTGGGCAAGCTGGCTCATGTTCAGCCACAGTCACCGGCACCCCAGGGCCTTTCCTGCCAGGCACTTTGCAGACACAGTCCCCATCTTGGAGCTGTAGGGAGTTGTTGTGACCAAGTGCAAAATCCAGAACTTGGCTTTGTTAAAACTCAGACCACTGGCCTGGGCCCATTATTCCAGCACATCCAGATCCCTCTGCAGAGCATTCCTACCTTCCAGAAGACTTGGTGCCATCTACAAAGTGACTTGACCCCCTTGTCCAGGTCACTGATGAAGGTGTTAAAAAGCTGACCCTTAGGAACACCACAGGTGCCTGGCCCCAGCTGGATGTAGCTCCATTCCCCACCACTCTCTGGGCCCCAACGTCCAGCCAGTTCTCCTACCCAGTGAACAGTGTGTGTCCCTGCCCAAGCCATGAGGAAAATGCTGTGGGAAACAGTGTCAAAGGCTTTCCTAAAGTCCAGGCAGACACATCCACTGAAGGGGTCACTCTGTCCTAGGAGATCAGGTGGGTCAAGTAGGACCCATAAACCCTGGCTGGCTGATGCCCTGGTTGTCCTGCACGTGTTGCATGATGACGCTCAAGAGGATCTGCTCCATGACCTTTCCCAGCACTGAGGTGAGGCTGACAGGCCGGTAGTTCCCTGCATCCTCCTTCCAGCCCTTCTTACAGGAGTGTCACTCTGGCCAGCTCCCCTTCACCTGGGACCTCCCTGGTGAGCCAGCTCAGCTGGGAAATGATGGAAAGTGGCTCCATGAGCATTGTCACCATCTCAGTACCCTTGGGTGGATCCCATCTGGCACTGTGGACTTTTGTGGGTCTAAGTTGTACAAAAGTTCTCTGACCATTCCCTCCTGGAATATGGGAGCTTCATTCTGGTCCCTGTCCCTGCCTTCCAGCTCAGGGGGCTGAAGACCAAAGCAGAGAAGATACTAAGTACCTCAGTCTTTTCCCTATGCTCTATCACTATGTTTCCCCACAAACAAAGGATAGAGATTCTCCTTGCCTTTCTTTTGCTGTTCATGTTTATTTAGAAACAGTTTTCATTGTCTTTGACAGCAGTAGCCAGATTAAGGTCTAGCTGGGCTTTGGCCCCTTCTAATTTGCTCCCTGCATGACCTCACAACATTATTGCAGCCCATCCCTTCTTCCAAATGTAATAAACCCTCTTTTTCTCCCTGAGTCCCAGCCAAAGCTGTATGTTCAGCCAGGCTGGTCTTCACCACTGGCCTGGCTTTCATCACATGGGGACGGCTTGTTCCTGTACTTTTAGATTTTGATTTTCAATCAACTTGGGCTGTCTATAAAAAAAATTACAAGAGAAATGCCCCCAAAAAAGGTCAAGCAACATTAAAGACTTGCATGCTTATACAGCTAAACCAAAAAGTACCATATGTAATGTAAGTAATTCTAATGTGATTTATTTTAATGTGAGTAAATACATTTAAAGCTAATTCACAACAAATATAATTTAGCCAAGCTAATAACATCCATGTAACCCCTTTTGAGTTCTATGTAGAAGCTGAAGAGAAGAAAACCCTCTGCAGTAAGGTGACAAACTAGAGCATGACAGATAATAGTACTAAGACAGGCCCCAAAGCAAGGTCAGTAAAAAACCAAGAGACACTGTACACAAATACCCATGAAGCAGCCAAAGTGACAAAACCAGTGGTTGTGGGGAGTTAATGTAAATGATAAGGATAAACAGCTGTCAGTAATGTTTCCACACAAGTGCAAAGAAAAGCAGACAGACACACCAAGAGAATGGGAGGACTGATATAAACCCAGAAAGAAGCATGGGAGGCATTTGCTGTACCCCAGCTCAAAGCCCCCAAATGACTGTAGAGCTGTTTTTGCCCACCAGCCAGCAAGGTGAGAACCAGAAGGGACAATTTTGGCAGAGGATAACTAGATAGAGGACATCTAGATCCTTGGAGCCTCTATTCACTTGGCAAAGTACATAAAACTTATCTTGTTCCAATCTGAAACAACCTTGGAAGTCAGCTCCTAAGAAACCCCCGTGAAAACGACACTATTCATTCTGATTTTGTGCATCTTATTTTCCTTCTCTGTCTCCATATGTTCTAATAAACAAACAAACCAACTTAGTATTAATTTACCTGGATTCTATTGAAAGTTTTAGTAGCTGTACAAACAACACGTCTGCTTTCCTCTTCTTTTCTTTGTTCTTCCATAATCTTTCGGTCAAGTTCAATCCTAAACTTGTCATAAAGATCATCTAAATTAGATTCAAATGAAATTTAGTCAATATACATGGACATGATGTGCCAAAGGAGTTAACCAGGGAAAGAGGCAGGGGAAGCTACAGATACAGTAGGCTGAATAACTATTTCCAAATCCTACCACCAAAGCTGTCCATCTTGGGATTTCAGGTGAATTATGAATCAGTTTAATATGAAACCTATCTTGTCTAAACAAGAAATGAAATGCTAAAATGAAAGAAGGATCTTAGGTACTGCAGAAAACAATGTTTCATGACAAGCTGGGAAAGAAAAATCATTATTATTTTTTCTGCTCTAGGACAGTACGGATTGGACAGTTTGGCCTGATGAAGTAAGCATACCTACTGGAGGCATAAACCAGAAATGAAACCTGGGTGATATTACAATCACATGTGATGAAATAGAGATTTCCTAAGAGAAACAGTGAATACATTAGAGTTTATACAAAAACTGCTCTAGTACCTCTAGAGATTAAATATACAATAGGGTATGCCATATTTTTATCAGCTACATCACAACTTCAGAAAAATATTAAAACTACACTATCTTTTTTGTTACCTGCCAATTTTTGGTCAGCCAATGCATTTTTCCAGTCTTTCTGTTGCTGAAGAAACCACTCCCTTAACTGCTCCTTTTGAAACTTCATCCTCTGATCATAGTTTAAGTCTTCACCCACAAACTTCTGCATGCCAGATATAGTACACCGAGGATCATCATCTGAAACTCGAGCAGGTCTGTCTTTCTTTAGGGCTTGTGGATCATTCAGGTCAAATTCACGTCTTGTTTCCGGCTTCTGAAAATTCTTGTGAAATTCAATGAGAGCCCTATTCATGTCTTTAATTTCATTTTTCTGTCGTTCTTCTAGCAGACACATGAGCTTGTCATTTTTCTTCATGTCATGAGCTAGACAAAAATTAACACAATGAAACCAAAATTCCTAGAGGTGCATGAGTCATTGGAGTGCACACATAAGGTAGAAATAAAATTTTCAAGATGAATAAACAGAATGTAAGTCTTCAAACTTATATGTTATGATTATGCCTTAGGAGAGCATTTGATCCTTAAGTACCAGCCCAGCAAACACTCTAATGTTAGTAATATTTACTTATGAAATATTTTCATCTTTTTAGGTATAAATTTTATTTATTTTTACTAATGCTACAATTAAATATATGCATGTGAAACAAATACAATAAGAACTACTAGAACTATGAGGTTTTGTTTGGTGAAAACCTGCAGGAACACAAGAAATGTACAGTAAATCAATTCCCATTTACCCATAGTTTACAGCTACAGCTGAAATTGTTGCTTGTTGGAAGCTTCAAATTGTTGGAAGCAAACCAAAATTGGGCTGCAACCGAAAGGAATATAGGTAGCTCTTCCATAGTTCCAATGATTTTTCTAACCATAGCAATAAAATCATTGGCTGGCATTAAGTTTTGAACAGCTTAAGTGCTCCTGCCCATTTAATTGAAACTAAATAAATGACTGCATTTTTAAGAAAAAATTCACACCCAATTAGCCATTTTAGTGATTTAAAATAATCTGCAAGAAAAGATCATTTCCTCTTTTGCCAGACTCCACATTGCTGCTGGTAGTTTCCCAAGAGTCAGACCCTGAGAGGTGTATTTTCAAGCCAGGAAAATCACAAGCAGCTGTAGTAGAAGCACAGCATGGAAGCTGGCAGCTCCATTTTAGTTCCTCTTGAGGCACACAGAGAGCTCAGGCTGTGGGACCTTTTCACCTGATCACAAAGAAAGCACGCCAAACACAGAAGACCACAAAGGGTTTGATCAAGGCACAGCATGAAATATTTGTGTGGCTGTGAGTTCTGACTCAGCAATGGCTCCTCTTATCACCTTACTGTACATGACTCATGCTTCCAGCAATAATAATCTAGAGAGGATTCCACTCATCAATATATTCTATGGAAGAATGGCTAGACAGAAAATGAGCTCACTCTACAGGAGACCAACTAAAACAGATTAGCCACTACTATATTGAAAGGAGAGTGGTAATTAATTTTTTTTAAATCCTGCTGCATAGTCAGCATTTTAAATGATGCTATTCATCAATACCTTTTAAAAGAAAACACTGAAGATTCTGGCCTATTAGGCAATGTATCCATGCTTAATCATGTCAATATTAACTTAAGACAGCAAGGAGAATATATACTATGCCAATGTAGATGTATGAACATAAATAGGACATAAATTGGATGACTGAATTTAGAGAATATATTAAGGGGTAAAAGAAAGCAGAAAATGGATTAAAACATTTAACTATTCACAGATATATCACAGTATCTAGAAATATACCAAATCTTTCATGTTGTGCTTTTTCAGCTGCTTCTTGAATTTTTCTCTCCTTGACCTGCGCATCCAATGCATCTTTATCAATCTATTAAAATGAAAAAAAAAGTAGCTCTTTAGGAGATACTGTGTTTGAACAATTAAAACAGGTATTGTAAAGCTACATTGACTCACAGCTGTACAAGATAGATATAATCCCACTAGCAATGGAATAAGTACACATTACTAATGTAGGTAAAATAAAAATCCAGGAACAGAAATATACTTGTTTGTTTGTTTTGTTTTTATAATGACAGGTATGCTCTTGCACCTGATCAGATTTTCATCTGATAATTTTTATGTGATACATAGAGCTATAAATATTTTCAGCTGCATTACACAGAATGTATTTTCCCCATTACAGCTGGCAATTTTATTTTACTGTTCTGCTTTGATTTATAAAGCAGGTAAGTATTTTAACAGTAAAGATGACAGGAAGTAGTAATAGTTCTTATTTGAAAAAAATACAGAAGGTTCACTACAAGAATGGAATGGAAATGTTTCCAGTCTTGTCAGAGAGATTTACATGGCAAATGCAGTACAGGGTACATGATCTGTGATGAGCCGACAGATATGGTACAGAACATCCACATCCATGGCGAGGGGAATCATCAAATGGGAGCAGACACCTCCATTTTAGGCAAAAGAATGTGACCCCACATTTGCTGGCAGATGGTGGCAAATTAATAGGCAGAAACAAGGATTTTACTTATTTTCTGGTTTTTTTACTATCAAGTCACCTAATGTCTTAAAAAATTTTGTCAAAAATACAATGACAAATCTTCAAGAATCTGGTAAACAATTTTAATAGTCTTTGTCTAGAACTTATTCAGATGAAGACAGAAACAGATCATGGCTGAAAATACACATGGTTGGTGCTGTAAAGAACAACTGACAACAGCAGTCAGGCAAAGAGGAAAGTTTGTAAGCAAGGGTGAAACCTTCATGAATTCTATCCTCCAAAAACAATGGTGTTGTGGACACTAAATATCAACTCTTTCAGAGGTCTCATTGGGAAAACCAAGCTGACAATATAACTACAGGAAATACTGTCAAGAGAAATTCAATACAAGTTCTTAGTATTCTGGGAATAATAGAGGTAGGTCAGTGTACCAACTTGTGTTACACTATTGGCTCTGTGCTCTTCAAAACACTTTCACTCAACACAAAAACATCTCTAGAACAGACATCCCCAGTCACAGAAAAGTACAACTTTCACTTTTATGCATTTAAATAAGAAATCTATGAACAGTTTGAGGCAGCTAATTTCTAAACTAGTTCTATTTACGTACAAATTTTACATGTACATTGAAAGCAATTTTTTATTTGGATTACTTATCTGAACTCTTTAGAAAAATCAGTGATTTACTGAGGATAAATTCTTCAATCTGTAAGTGAAGAGGGCATTATCTTACGTTTCCATTACTCAGATGACAAAACAGATACAGAAGTCAAAGTAATAATAAAACTAGTAATAATCAAGGGAAAAAATGTAAAATCTGGGTTCCCATTCTGCTTTCCAGTATATCATCTCCATGTTTTTAAAATATTCAAACCCTGCTTTAGGATTTCTGTTTTTTAAGTCAAATATTGTCCTGATTTTTAAATACTGTCAGCAACTGCCACTCAGGTAAATTGGTCAGAGAACAGACACAAAGAATCTTAAAACCACACAGAAATACCAATAAAGATTATCTCCATACGGATTTCCTGGCCCTTTATGGTTCAGACCTGGCCTAACTTCAAAGCATAAGAACAGTCCCTTCTGTCTGCATCATTGTTCAGGTACACTGAACAATGCTAAATCAAAACAAACTGTTAATCAAAATTCCCCAGAGGAGCTCTCCTTCATTTTAGATGTTTGTCTAATGTAAACAGATCTATCAAAACCTGCCAGAGTCAGTTCTACAAAACAAGTCAATTCTAAAAAAGTATTTGAGTAAAACCTTCGAATGGCGCATTCCAGTATGGCTCAATAAAACACACCAGGATATGTTAGTTGTCAGCTATTTCATTAACTGAGAATATATGGCTTGCACTTCATTTTTAAGGCTCTAAAAAAGCCAGTTTATAGAGAAAGGATATGTTTCTGATGAAGAAATTCCAAACCATCCCAAAACTGCTAAAAAGTGTTATTATTTCCTTGCACTTAAGAATACTGTTTGGTACTTAAGTATATTGTTGGTGTGTGTTGGGATGCTGTAGGAGGTGGACACACCTGTCATGTTCATTAAGTGGGGTACTGCTAATTGCTCTGCAGTTACAATGACTCTTACATAAGAGTGACAAGAATAAATTCAAGGCCCTGTCAGAGATAAGGTGAAGATATTTTTTCACTGAGTCATGTTTCTGTACCTAAGAAAAGACGATCCAATTGACAGCTGTTGCAATTCTACCAGTTCATTGAAATCACCTCACAGCACTCATCCCTCCAGGCACACTCATAAAATCTTAATGTAGGCCTTTGGACATATCACAGGGAGACTCAATACGCTATTGCATCCAAAGTCAAGTAGGTATAGAGCACATTATTCCCTGACCTTCAGGATGCAAATTGCACAGTACACTCTGGAGAAAATCCAGCAGCCTGAAGGGTGTTCACATATAGACATCAACAAAAAATCAGACACAACAATTAATTAGACATACATAAACAAGGATGGATCTGTCTTGTTTTGTCTGATGCAAAATGTGCACTAATTGCAGGACACTTACAGCAGTAAATCTCTCACAGCATCAATTCTAGCGAGGTCCAAGCAGAAAGGGGCAGTATCATGGAGCAGAGAGGTAAAAAACAATTACTCGTTTCAGCCACATTACATGAGCTGACTCTAGAAGCTCTTGGATTCCTTCAAAGTACTCCTACACAGAGATACAACACAAGGCTTGATCTCTCTGTGCTGTAAGGGGGCAATGACACCTTGTTCTTGAATCCAGAGCAGTGGGGCACGGGTACACACGAGAAGCAGTGGCCATAACGTAAAACATAGTAAATTTTGCCTCGACAGAAGGAAGAATCTGTTTCCATCGAGGGTGGCAGAGCACTGAACAGCTGCCCAGGGAGCTCACAGAGTTTCCCCCTGAAGATATTCCAAACCCATGGACATGTTCCTGTGTCACCTGCTCTGGCTGACCCTGCCTTGGCGGGGGGGTTGGAGTGAATAATCTTCAGAGGTCCCGTCCAACCCTAAGTATTCTGTGACTTCTTTCACCAGTAACTATAAACGCGACTCTAAAAGTTGCATCTGAGCCCTCCCTTCCTCCTTGCTCCCCCTCACACATACACCTGGGGAGGGGTCACTGGGGTACCGCTCCCGGCCCGCCCAGACCGCCTTAGCCGCCCCTTCCCTCCCTGCCCCTGTGCTAAGCCGTTCTTCTCAGAACTCCTGAAAGCGACGGGGGAACTCGGCGTCTTCCCTCCCTTCCTACCCGCCCTCACCCCTATGGTGCGGATCCGTGGGTTGAAGATGCGGCCCCGCCGCAGCAGCTCCCGCCGCCGCCGGCGCTCCAGGGCGGCGGCCTCCTCCAGCTCCCGCTGCGGCCCCAGCCCGTTCATGGCGCCGGGACGGAACATCGGGACGGAGGGGCTGGAGTGAGAGCGGCGGCCGGGAGCAGCGGCACGTCCAGCCGGGACACACCGCGGCCTGTCGCGATGGGAACGGGAGCGGCGGGAGCCAGCCGGCACACAAGGCGGCCCGTCGCGATGGGAACGGGACCGGCGCAGCACGGCGGGGCGGGGCCGCTGCACGAGGCGCGCAGACTGTGAGGGCGGGGTGGGGCGGGGCCGCCCCTGCCTTTGAGGCGATAAAATTGTGGAAGGGGGGGGTTTGGTTGGGGTTTTTTTGCTAGTAGACCGAGTGGTGAAATATTCTCGTCGACTTTTTGAGGGGGTTGAGGTGTGGAGCTCTGGAGCTCCTGCCCCCGGCTCCCCGTGGGATGGGTTACCTGAAGCTGCTGGTGGTGAAGGACTTCAAGTCATGGAGGGGGCAGCAGGTTATCGGCCCCTTCATGAGGTTCAACTGCATCATCGGGCCCAATGGATCAGGTAGTGTGGGTGGGTGTGTGGGTAGGTGACAGCTGCTCCATGAGATGTCAACTTCGAGGGCTCAGTTTGGTGGTATTCAGCCTCACGGACCTGCTGAAAAATCTCCTCATGTGCACCTGAAGTGGGGGGGCAGTACAACTAAAGCCTTGGAGAGGTACCTGCTCTAATTCTTAGCTGAAAGTGCAGGTTTTTCCAGCGCGGAAGGGCAGGAGCACGCTGGGGGGAGAGAGGGAGGGGGTTAATGGAATTTTAATTTCGAGTTGACTTGTTGCTTTCCAGCTTGAGCAGAAAGCACAATTTGCAAACAGCACACCTCGTATTGGCCACCCCAGTTTACAAAGATCACATAAAGATGGTTTTATTTTAATAGCCCGGGCTGTACCTGATGGAAACCTGCTTCTTGATGGGAGTCTGTGGGTTTTGCTGTGCTTCCTCCGGGAAGGGGAGCGCGGCTGTGCGAAATGGCGGCTGCTGTGAAGTCGGGCTCACACCAACAGGGCTCTGTCGTTCCAGCGCCAGGTCGTGATCCCAAGGTGCTGGAACTTCTGTAAATTTGATCTCTGCTTCAGAAAGTTCCATTCAACAAAGGGGATTTTTAAGTCTGTTTGTCAAAGTGGTAGGAGGCGAGTGCTGTCTTAACAGAGCAACAAGGATGTGTTTAATGTTTGGCTTTAGCTTCTCCAGTCTGTTAATGATTTAATTTATAATTCAGATTTTTAGGCCCTGTATTTTCCTCACTTACCTGATTGAAGTAAGAGCTATGAATGCAAGTTGAATATATTTAGCATTGTTCTCATGTTCTTTATCATTCTATCTCCACTGTTCTGTATTGTAAAGTCTCAGAATTATGATACATTTTCCAGGTACTCTTTCAGTTAAATCTGAGTACATTTTATAGATGAATCCAAGGAAAAAAGGTGTGACTATTATGTAATCTCTGAATTGGGTATTTTTATTTGTCTGTTTTCCTCTTAGTGTTCTTTCTTTTCTGATGCTTTTGAGAGTAAGTCAAAATATTGTCGAAGTAATAAGGTTGAATGCTGAAAGGAATTAAGCTGTCAGCAGAAATGCTGAAGACTAAAGGGATAAAACAAAAAGAAGATTCCATTAAGAGGATTTTTGTCGAAGGACTATGACCAAGCTTTGTTGCTGTGGTAAATGGATCTGGGAAAGTGCTAGTATTCTTTAGAGGGCTGGAGTTGCAGTGGAAAAGTTGGAGATGGAGCGCTTATCCAATAAAACTCGCTCACGTCCCTCCAGAAAGCAGGCTGCCAAGGAAGGAGGGTGATGTGGCACACTCTCATCCAGAGAAGCTGTGTAAAAAACAAATGGCTTCTTCAATAAGGCTGAAGAAATAAATCAGTTTTGTCATAATTTTTGTTACAGACAGGCTTATTTTCTCCTACCAGTGTGTTACATCTTTAAAATGTTTATTATGTGCAACATCTTTTCCTCAAAGTCTCAAAATCATAGAGTGGTTTGGGTTAGAAGGGACCTCATATCTCATCTAG
Source organism: Pseudopodoces humilis (assembly GCF_049639895.1). NCBI lineage: Eukaryota > Metazoa > Chordata > Aves > Passeriformes > Paridae > Pseudopodoces > Pseudopodoces humilis. Next base: position 7,351,864 of record NC_142204.1, on the reverse strand, counting down.
TCCCAGCCCCCCTGTCATGGGCAGGGACACCTTCCACTAGACTGAGTTGTTCCAAGCCTCATCTGACTTGGCCTTAAACACTTCCAGTAATGGAGCATCCATAGCTTCTTTGAGCAACCTGTGCTACCATCTCACCACCCTCACAGGGAATGATTTCTTCCTAAAACAATAAAAAGATACGTAATTAGAAATAGAATTCTGAAAGAATTTGGCAAATCTATGGAGTCTTTAATTCTTAATAAAATGCTTCCATTTCTGTAATGTCAAAAATGTCTTAATTTTTTCACTTTTTAAGGAAAATCTAACATAATGGATGCTGTTAGCTTTGTGGTGTGTGAAAAGACATCAAATTTGCGAGTTAAAAGTGTTGGAGAACTTATTCATGGAGCACATGTTGGAAAACCTGTTTCTTCTACAGCTAGTGTGAAGATAGTATGTTGTGAGGAAGACGGGGAAGAAAAAACTTTTTCAAGAGTTATCCGTGGTAGGTAGTAGTTTCTGCTGTATGTACTGTCTGGTGTATAAAGAAACGGAGACAGAAAATACCCAACTTGGAATTTCAGATGTCCAATATTAGTTCATAGTTGGGCAGAATAGTATAGTCCTTTCAGATAGCATTTTAATAGTGTTATAAATGAAAAAAATATATTCGGGTTAATTGGTTAAAAAATTAAACAAGTTATTATATGTTCTTTGTTCAATAGCTGTCTCTAGATATTTCCTTGTGATATGTAGATGATGTAGGCTCTAGGAAATGGGGTCTGACACCTTGCTGCAGGTGTGAGCACCATAAGCAAGGTTATGCCAGTTCCTTTAGAAAGTACTAAAATTAGAAACTAGAGTTTTCAAACAGAAAAAATAAATTACTGAAAGGAATAAATGAGTGATTGAAATCTCTTGTCATCTTTGAGAGAATTGCTTAGTTAAATTATTTCAGTAGTTTAATTATTTTCCAGTGGATTTTTTTGTTGTAGCCATTTTCAGCAGTAATTTTTTTTTTCCTTTCCTCCTTTAGGTAGTTGCTCTGAGTTTCTTTTCAATGACAAGTCTGTCAGCCGATCTGCATACATATCTGAGCTTGAAAAAGTAGGCATTCTTGTCAAGGCCAGGAATTGCCTTATTTTTCAGGTGAGCATTTAAGGAACTTTCAAAAGAAAAAGGGTTCTTGTTATTTTATAGAATACACAGTTAAGTATTGTATAGAAATGAGAGAGCACCCTTAGCCAACTACAAGGCAACATATTTTTTCCTGACCTTGCCAAGATCTACGAGAGTACAAAATAATACTTAATGGGGTTTGTATGTAGATGCATACACTAGTAAGAATGAAGCTAATCTGGAAGAATTGCTTCTGTTATTCACAATATATAAAAAAGTATGGGTGTGTATAAATACTTAGTGTATTTAATTGTAGGAGTGTAATTTCATTTTAAAACATTTCTGCTAGTAAAGATGCATTAAAATGTAAAAGATTTTTTTTTAAGATTAAGGGGTTGAAAATTCTATTCAGCTATTAGTTTCCTATAATTTAATGACATAGGCTTTAAGATTCTGATGAATAATACATTTCACAAAATCATCTTCCTTAGAGTTGCTGACAAAAATCTCTAAGGAAGAATGGATTTTTCCCTTTTACAGAAACATTAATAGAAACCTGAGTGGCTAGGTGATCCTCATTTTGGCACTAAATTTTTCCTTGGCTTTAAATCTAGGTGCATTTCCCCCAGCTGTGTGCACCATGAATATATACAGAGGTCTATACGTTATGCTCTTAAATTCAAAAGGCATCATATTCACCTACAATGCTGTATAATTTATTTATTTTCAATTTTGGTTTAGGGAACAGTAGAATCAATTGCAATGAAAAAGCCAAAGGAGAGAACTCAACTTTTTGAGCAAATTAGTAATTCATGGGAATATGCTGAAGACTATGAACGAAAGAAGAAGAAAATGCAGCAAGCAGAAGAGGATGCACAGTTTAATTATAACAAGAAAAAAAGAGTGGCAGCAGAACGCAAACAAGCAAAGGTGGAAAAAGAGGAGGTAACTTCAAGTTACTCAAATTTTCATGCTAAGTTGCCAGATTTTGCATCTCTTCTAAATTTCAATAGTGTTTAAAAAAACACAACAAGCCAATGAAACAAGCTGACAAACTTCTGTTGGTTTTAGTCTAGTAGTTTCTTTCAGTATGGCATACTAGATAATAATTCAGTATAATTTGAAAAGGTAGAGGAATACATGTAATCTAAATAAAAGAAAGTATAGGCTTGCCAGTATAATTAATTAACCATTCGCTTAAATGTTTGAGTTTTATGATTAGTGACCATTACTGGAATTACAGCTACTTGTACGTCATGTTACATCACTTTTGGCTTGAAGTTAGACTGCTAAGGATGGAAAATAGTTTTTATAAACTATAAATTAAATTTTTATGTTGATAGGCAGAGCATTACCAGATGCTAATCAAGGAACTAGAGGACGAAAGGATACAGCTGCAGCTTTTTCAGCTTTATCACAATGAAAAACAAGTTGACTTTCTGAAAAACAATTTGGATGAAAAGAATATGGAGGCTTATATCAAGAAAGAGTCTCTTTCTACTGCAGAAGATTCATTTAAAGTCAAGAAAAAAATGCTTGGGGTACTAAACAGGGACCAACAGCATATGGAAAAAGAAATGAAGTAGGTTTTCCAGTCACATTCTGTGATAGTTGAATAAAGCATTATCTGCACTGGGAGTTTCTTGGCAGGTGTGCATTTCCTGGTAAAAATTTGGGTGATAGCCCAGTGCTATGGAAGTCAGTTCCTTCCTAGCAGTTCTTTGAAGTAAAATCCAGAAATGGTTTTTACCTCCTCTACCATGCCTAGATACATATTTCATTATATAAATATTTGCTTGATATTAAAATTTAGGAGGCTATGTTTCACTTCTAAAATTACTGTGGGTACACCCACAGTGTAAGTCCCAATTTTAAAACATTTTAAAACTGATAGTTTGCATATGTGGTCAGGAGGGGGGAGGGGTGTCTTTTCTGTCTTCCCTCTCTCCCCTTTTCCTTTGGCTTTGTTTTGTCTGTGTTTTGTGGGGGTTGGTTGTTTTGGGTTTGTTTCTGGTTTTGTTTTTTAGGACTCTGGAAGCATCACTGATTCAGCAGAGACCTCTCTATATAAAAGCAAAGGAAAACACATCCTACCAAATCAAGAAAGTAGAAATGTCTAAAAAGTCTCTAAGGGACAAGGAGAAATCCTGTAATAAGGAAAAGCAGAACATAGAAGAACTAGAGAGAGAATTGAATGATATTGAGAAGGCATGGAGAGCGTTTGAGGAGAAAACCAAAGAAGAGAGAATGCAGAGAGCAGCAGATATTGAGCTGGGAGAAAGTCAGGTGAGCCAGGAGGCCTAAAAGTACTGTTTGCTAGAGAAGTCCAAAAATACTCCTGATAGCACAGAAACTGTTATTTCACCAATGATCTGTGATTTTTAGTGATCTTTTTGCCCTTGAACTGAAACAAAGCCAAAATTCCAAGTTTTATTTAGACACATGATACGTTGTGGAAGGGTAGGACAGAAAACATTTGTGAGGGTCTCAGGGTGAGTGATTTTTGAGAACTGGCTTTTCATCTGCTGTATCAATTAGGGAAAACCAATGAAGACAGAAAAGTAAACCAGACCTTATAGTATACATACCATCTGCTGTGGGTCTGAGTCTGAAACTGGGGTAGCTCATTTGAGAAGGAAAAGGCTACATCCCTTGATAGTAAGTTTACTTCAGAAGAAGCTGTCTTTACAGCCATATGGCCATGAATGTTTGTAGAACTATGTGATAGGTTTTTTCCACTGTCTCCTCCTTAAAGTAGTTTCTGATCAATTAATGGAGAACCTGCAGGGTTGTTACTTTAGTTTGTGAATATTCCTGCACTGCATTTTAGAGGCGTTTGGTCAGTTAGTCATCACTTAGAAGATTTGTTAAAATATTTATATTTCACTTACTATATGAATTTTTCTAATATCATGAGAATGCTGAAAATATTGCACTAATTTTGGGCTATGCAAAAACTTACTGTTAAGTTTCAGATTGAATGGGAAGTACTATAAGGTTCCCTGAACAAAAAGAGTAATAGAGAAGGCTGAAAAAAGACTGTAGGTGAGAACTCTTAGGTGTAAGCTTTGGGTTGAATCTTACTCTAAAAAAAATACAGCTTGTTATAATGCAGTCACTAGCTAGAAGAGTCTTCTTGAGAACTGGGTAGTTTTATGAAGTTTAGGTTGGTAAAGTTACTTAAGGCTGTAACAACATGAGTCTTCTCACTTTCCAAGGAGTGATTTTTTTTTTTAATTTCCTTTTGTTCAGTTGGAGTGGTACAAAGAGCTAAAGGAAATGGCAAGAAAGAAAGTAGCTACTCTAGCCCAGCAGCTAGAAAAACTTCGTTGGGAGGATAAAGGAGATCAAGAAAGGCTGAAACTTAATCGCAGGAAGAAAAATGAAATTGAGGTATCTGTATCAAACTAGAATTGGTTTTTTAGGAGAAAAATATCTCTCTGCCCTTCCTGTGGTATAACTGTGTATATAAACGTGTTCAATGCTCTGATGTAATAAAATCCTCAGCAGAAAAGGTACATTGCAAGTGTTAATTCAGTCTCTGTGTTGCAGCAGGTTTAGGAAAATGGCTTCTAAATTTGTTCAGAAATAGTTTGTGTGGGCCCACACTGAGGATTTAGATTTGAAAGCTTTGGCTCTGATATTTTACAATTATTAAGAATGTTGGCTTAACTGTCATCAGTTTCTGGTTTTGTAAGTGTAGTCTTTCTGAGGTGTTCCACTGCCTTTGTATATGTGTATGACAGTCACTCCCTGCAGAGGTGTATTTTGATCACAGCTGAGATGGTTTTAGGGTCAGTTGTGTGTTAGAATGTATTGTAGTTGGAAAAATCTCAGTGTCCACTGTTCTCTTGCACTTCAGAGGCAGTTTTTTTGTGTGAATACAGTTACAGTCATTTTGATTCTGGTATCTTTTATCATTGCAGATCCAAACATGTAACAATAAAATATGTACATTTTTCACTCTGGCTTGGTTACTATGCATGATGTTTGCTTCTGATAGAAATGAAAAGGGCAGAAGCTCAGCTGATGATTTCTGTTTTGCTGGAAACCTTGTCCTGTTAGGTGTTCTGGGTTTATTACTTGTTTTTGGTGGTTTGATTTTTTTCAGACTCTGCTAAATTGCGTTTTTATCACCTATTAAGAAGTTAGAGAGTCAACATGCATTTCTTCAGCATTTAGATACAGTCAAGGTTGAGGGAGACTGCTGTTTAGAAAGCTTAGAAATGCATCATGTGAGACTTTACGAGTGATAGAGTTCCAAACACCTCCTTCTTGAACATATAAACTTTTTTCTATGGAAAAGTCTATATTTTGCTCCAGATTTATGAGGATATAAAATTATCCTTACCATAATAGCTAAGCTAATATTTGTACATCCATTTTTCCTTTATTAAATACTATTTCTTTTTGAATTACTAGCTGTCGGGAAAATTTGATTAGTATGTAAAAATGAAAAAAATTTCATTGCCTGTGCTTCTTAAATTGAGCAAGTCTCATTGTGTTGTTGAGAAAGGAATAAGGAATACTTAAGAGTGCATGAAATATGAATATGCGAACATTGCAGTGGGTAAGAAGAGGTTAGCTCTCCATCCCTAGAACTATTTAAAAGGTCACAAGGAGTTCAGGAGTTAAATTAAGGCTTAATAAACTGTGTAGGTAGCTGTATTTTTTTTCCTCTGCACTTGATTCAGTTAATGTGTTTTTAATAAATTTGAGTAATTGAAAGTTCTTGTTTTGGCATTGGTGGGGTTTTTTTACTACAATGTTTTGTGTCAGTTTGGAAAACTGTCAACTTCGTTGGAAAAAGCTATTGATGCTGGGCCAAGAACAGCTCATCTTCTGTTTCAAGACTGTAATTTCCTGGCTCTTTGTTTAAAGTTTTCTTTTATTTATTGGTGTCATGATTCTCTGTGCTGAAAAGTCTTTCCCTGAACTGTAGCTGAACATGGAAAATCTAATAATGGCCTTGGTAAAATAATTTCCCAATAGTACTTATTCAGGTTCAGCTTGGCACCCACCGTTGCAAAAGAGATGCTGTTACTTCACCATAAAATGGCAATAAAGAAGAAAAGATCTATCTCAGTACTTGTTCTGAGTGTAGAGTTGTATATCTTAAAACTGTCATTTTTCTCTGGTTTATTTTTAACACTTTCTATTTGTGACTGCATAGGAAACCATAAAACAGACTGTGGAACAGGTAGAAGAGCATGAAAAACGCATAGAGAAGTTGGAAGAATATACTAAAATATGCATGTATGTGTAAAAAATTAAAAGCTAACTGGATTTCTTAGGTGTTAATCATTTTCAAAACATAGCAGGTTTCTGTTTCCTTCTAATTACTTTCTTTGAGGTTTTAATAACAACTAGAAGTCTTACTAATTTTATTTAATATTTCAATCACTTAAGCTGTCAAAGTAGGAAGTATGATGACTAATCCATGTTTCATTTGAATCAGTTCTGTAATTTCTCACAAGTTACGTTACAGTGGGATGGGACTATTATTGGACAAATTCTGAGCAAGGATACAGGACAGTTTTGTAATTGTGCTGCTCTAGAAAGCATTAATGTTTACATTGTGTATTAGCAAAGCTTGGGTCTTGCCTTCTGCCTGATACTTACTCCTTGTGAAGTTAGGTGACTGCAGAATGACCTTAATTTATACTGAAAGTGTGTATAAATGAAATGGTGAATTGCTTTTTATTTTTGCTTCTGTTCAAAGTGGATCGTTAACAGAAAAAAAACAGCAGGAGGAAGTGCTGGCTAAGGAAATTGAGAATGCAACAATACGAATGGCTGAAGTGAACGAAGACTTGAACAAAACAGTTGGTGAACTGCAGAATGCCAAAATTGATTACCATGAAGGAAGGCGTGAGCAGATGAGAGCAGAGATCTTGGAAAGTCTAAAAAGGCTATATCCGGATTCTGTGGTAATGGAATGGCCTCATTTAAATGCTTTATTTTGGAGTTAAGACTTAAAAGTTCTGCATTAGACTGAGTAAGCAGCTGGAGTAAATTGGACAGTCTGTAATATTGTTTAAATTTTGTTCTTGATTTTGAATGTATTTGATGAAATAGTATTACTGGAAGAATTGTAGCATATACTGTCATTATTTTTTACAGGTTCAAAAAATACAGGCATTCCTGCTTGCATCAAACAGTAATTTTGATCTCTTGTGTGATTTAGTGATGTTCAATTAATTCTTTTCCTTATTTGGTTTTGTTTTCTTCTGTCCTCCTTTTTGACTTCGTTATTTTGAGCAACTGAATGGGAAGATTAGCCATGAGACCATTTATTCCAGAACAAATTCCAAATACTGCTTCTGAATGACAATTTTTATATTATCAAATGATCTGTCCTTGCTTATAAGTTAGGTTAGTTTACATATTTTCCTTAAATTACACTTCAGTAATGCCATTAAGGGTTTTGTCTATTGATTCTGAATTGTCAGCATATGTTAATTGGTGTATGAAGCATCTTTATATCTTTTTAGTGATGTTAAAAAGATAGACTCCAACACTAAAAACCATTTCAAATAGGAAATTTTTTATAAATCTAATTAGTTAAATAGTTGGCCTCTGAGTATGACTCAGTGTAATTGATCCCTCTTGATATACATAGTCATTTGAGATGTGCAAGCTGGCAGTCTTTTTTTTTAATGTTTACCCAACTTTCCAGTGTTGCCTTTAGAACATGAAAAGTAAAATGTTTTCAGTTGATTTTGGCTTCTTGGTCTTTTGCAAAAACCTCAGATTATGGCAAGCATCTGATCCTGTTTTCTCGAAAGAGTAAGAAATCTGCTTTTCAGCTGTTCTTCAGGATTTTTTCATCCAAGTTAGCAAGGTGGTGCTAAAAAAATCAAAGACTTGATTGGCTTACCTCTTTTTGCTCACTCTTTGTTTTATATTCCTGTTTGAAAAGGGCTGGATCAGGTGGTGATGCCTTTTTGGCTTAGGGAAGGTAGGTGTTGAGGAATATTCCGTGATTTTCCTGTAGGAACTGCAAATTTAAGTGTACTTAGAGATGGGATGGTTTCTAACAAAAATGAGAAGTCAAATTAATTGCATGAACTATCCTATTACTGGAAGGCTTTAGTGCTGTCTGCTTCAGTTACCCTTGTTCCTGCAGTAGTTTTGCCAACACCAGCGCACTGAGGCAACACAGATGTTTCTGAACTGCTCCTTAGTGCTTGGGTGTACTAATTCCAGATGAGTGAACACAACCTAAATCACAGTTTTAGGATAGAGGGGTCAAGACACATTTTGTCTTCTGGTCTGCTGGCAGAATGAAGGAAATCTTTGCATTGGTCTTCTGGATTTCATGGGCAAAAATGACAGCTTCTAAATGTTCAATTCCTACATCCATCTTACAGCTTCTGTTTTGTTAAAACATGCTTATAATGGTGGGTGAACTCTGCAGGTACTGAATTTGATAATAAAACTGTAGATATGCAAGAAGAGATGAGTAGCCATATGTCAAGAAGCAGGAAAATTGGTTTTGCATGAATTCACAGATAATAATGTTCAGACTGTGCATCAGTAGGTTTGATCATTCAGAAAAAGCTCAGCTCTGCCTATAATTACGGAAAATAAATAAAAATCTTTAGGGAGCATGTACAGCAAAGAACTATAATTCATTTTCTCTCTGGAGGTGTTATTTCAACACATGGCAAAAGAGGCTAGATTATTTGGACTATGCAGTACAAGGAAAGTAGTTCTTATGCTTTTCATGCTCCCTCATTTTGGGGTTGAAACTGGAATGGTAGCTCTTGCTGCCATTTTGTAGGTAACCGGTCTATTTATTTAAGATGTTATTGTCATTTTATGATCTTACTTAGTGTTAGATACTTCTTACTCTCCAAAAAGCCTGCTTAGATAACTTTGTTAACTTTGCTAGCTCTGCATGCTTCTAGAAATGTATGAAAGTGATTCTCAGTAACACATAGATATGTACCTGTAACCTTAGAGGAAAAAATGGGATCATTCCATATTCTGAAGACAGACTTTCTAAGTTGGGTTGATGACTGCTATGATTTCTGGCTTTTTCTGATGTACAGCTGTTGTGAGAGAGGGCAGCTGGTAGATATGTAATACTGAAGCACTAAGAGGAAAATATATCTTGTATGCAAAAACACTTTTTATATCTAAAATATTAATATTTCTCTGTATTTTAATCTTCAGTTTGGAAGATTACTTGACCTGTGTCATCCTATTCATAAAAAATACCAGCTTGCTGTTACCAAGGTATTCAGCAAATACATGACTGCTATTGTTGTTGCCACTGAAAAAACAGCAAGAGATTGCATTCGGTTCCTAAAACAAGAACGAGCTGAACCTGAAACTTTTCTTGCTTTGGATTACCTCGATGTAAGTATGTTTTTCTTTTTCCTGTCACCAGCAAGCTAATACACTTACAAGCCTTGATACTGGTTCATTTAAGTTTAACTAAAATCGGCTTAAGTGTTAAAGCACAGGACTTGGGAAGTGAATTTCGTGAGGCTCCTTTGCCAGCCAGCTGAGGTCCTTATGGATGGCAGCATGAACATCTGGGCATATCAGCCATTCCTCCCAGTTTTTTGTGATCAGCAAATGCTGAGGATATATTCTTCCCCATCATCCAGTTAATTAATGAAGGCATTAAACAGGATCAGTCCCAGTATTGACATGTCTACCTACTGGCCTCCAGCTGGTCTTTGTCTACCAGTCACCACACTGTGGGCTTGTCTGTTCAGAGAGTTTTCAATTCATCTCACTATTCATCCAGACCCTATTTCATCAGCTTCTCCATTATGACCTTAGGGGAGGCAGTGTTAAAAGCCTCTCTGAAGTCTGGGTGGGAAATACTCACTGTTCTCCCCTGGTCTCCCAGGCCAGTCATTTCTATTGTGTCAGGCTGTTACTGATCCTGTGTGACTGACTTAGTGAATCCATGCTGGCTACTTCTCCAAGATTTTGTGTTCATATGCCTGAAACTGGTTTCTAGGATAAGTTGCTCTATCCACAATCCACAAGTTGCTTTTCCACAATCAACACAAAGCTGACAGTCCTTGAGTCCTCCTCCTTGCCCCTATTTGAGCACAGGAGAGACACTTGTTTTCACCTAATCCTTAGGTACCTCTTTCAGTTCAGCTGCCGTTCTCACTCAAAGGTACATTGCAAGTGGCCTTGTAATGACATCCTTCAGCTCTGCTGGTTGCATCACACCAGGACCTACACATTTACATGCATTCAATTTGCTTAAGTTTGCCTGAACTGATCCTCTTCTCGCAATGTCTTTATGTTCTAGACTCCCCCTTGGGCTCCTGCCTGGATTCCCAGAGGCTAGTCTTGCAAGACTGAGGTGAAAAGAATTCAGTACCTCAATCTATTCTATATGCTTTATCACCAAGGCCCCTGCCTCATTCAGTAGCAAGCTCACATCTTCCTTAGTCTTGCTTTTATGACTGTGTATTTACAGTGCCAAAACTGTATTTACAGACACCATTTCTGTGGCATCCCTTGTCAGATTTGGTTTCATCTGAGTTTTGGCTTTTTTAACCTCATACCTGCATGCTTGGATTGTGCTTCTGTATTCCTATGAGACTGCTTGTGTTCCTGCTTCCACCTTTTGTTTCCTTTTTGTATTTGTTTATCCTTGTGGCATTTTTGCTTGACTTCTTGCTCATGTTAACATTCTTAAGACTGGAGGAGCTGATTGTTGAACACTGAACAGGATTCTTGGGCCTGTCTTCATTTGGGGGCCTTGTTCCATGAAGAGGCCAAAGTCCAGGGCTGTGAGCTTGCCTTTCACCCTTGTGCCTACTCTCAGGATGCTGAACTCTTTCTTCTGTGTCATGCTTACTGCAGCTAGGACTGCTTTTTGACTTTCCCATCCCCTACAAGCCTCTCCCTTTTGAGTATGAGATATAGCACACCTCATGTTCCCACCTTCCAGCATCTGTCACTTGGGCAAAGAATTGGTCATCAGTGCTTCTCAGGAATGACATGGATTGCTTGTGCCCTTTCTTGTCCTTTAGCTGTCTGTAGAAAGCCTCATCCCTCTGCCCTTCCTGATCAGGCAGCCTGTAGCAGACACTCATTCCATTGTCACCTTTACCTGGCCCCTAAGTCCTTACCTATGAGCTCCCAAATGGTGTATCTTCTTTCCCCAGGCAAACCTCTATGCATTCCAGCTGTTCTCTCACATAAAGGGAAACTTCAGCTCCTCGTCCCCACCCCACCTGTCCTTCCCAAAAAGTCTGTATCCCTCTGTGGCACTGCTCCAGCTGTAGGAACTATCCAACCATGTCTTGTTGACCCCAAAAATCATAGAATCACAAACTGGTTTGGTTTAGAATGGATCTTAAAGCTCATCCAGTTCCACCCTTGCCATGGGCAGGGACACCTTCCAATAGACCAGGTTGCTTGTACCCCCTGGCCTTGAACACCTGGAGGGATGGGGCAGCCACAGCTTCTCTGGGCAAGGTGGTAGCCTTGCAGCTGCACACAGAGCATGAATTCTCTCGTTTATTCTCCATGCATTGGTGTCCTTTGATTTGATGCACAGGTTATACAATAGTATCTTAATGCCATCATAAATAGTGATGCATTAGGTTATGCAGACTGAAGGACAATGGTGGACAGAGAACATAAACCCCAGATCTGTTTCTAGTCTTGCAGTGATGGAGCTCCCTGTTTCATTGATCTGTACATCCTGTCCCCAGACTACTCAGACTTCAACATGCTGTGCTGTAACAACATGGATTCTAAACACTGCTTGTTTGCTTTACAGGTTAAACCAATTAATGAGAAGCTAAGGGAGATAAAAGGAGCTAAAATGATGGTGGATGTTGTACAAACGCAATTTGCTCCACTGAAAAAAGTGATTCAGTTTGTGAGTGGGAATGCCTTGATCTGTGAAACAGTTAAGGAAGCCAAACACATTGCATTTGATGGACCAGTGAGGCTGAAAGTAAGAGGCTGAAGTTTGTTGCATATATTTTCATTGCAGTTATGTATTTGATGTCATTAAATAATTCTTCTGTGAACAAGCTGGAGTATTGCAGATAAACACAGAGTTTGTACTGTGCTGTCTAATACCACAGAAACAAATCACTAGATATTTCACATGGCTGTATTTTTCCTCTGATAGTAAGTTGAAGCAGTTTCTTGGGAAAAGGTGGAGGCAAATTAAAGGTTGGTGTCCGAATAGGATTCTTGGTATGGTCCTTGTGATGAGGAGTAGGAGGGATGGATAACCCTGCTTCTAAAACTGTCTTACTTAAAAATACAGACTTAATCTTGCAAGACTTTCTTTAAGGAAATGCTTTCAAAATTTTTTAAAATATCTGCCAGAATCTCTTGGTTATAGATATGGATTTTGTCAATGACTGGAAGCTTCTCTGTTGCTTCCTGTAGTTCTTTCTTCTTATTCCTGTCTCTATTGCTGCAGACACTATTTTATTCGCTTACTAAACCTTCTAAAATTTTGATTAAGACAGCTTTAAGTTGAAGGTGAGTGTGAAATCATTTTTACTTGAAATAAAGTCACAAAAACATTCATGTTCTTTACTAAAATTTACACTTTCACTCTACAAACAAGCTGTTTGCCCTTACTCTGTTACCATGTTGCCTGCTCAACATGGTAAAAAAAACAAGTTTAAAAGGTGTCTGTTCTACACCTTTTAAGTGCAAGTGTAGTACAAAGGACTATATGCAAGGAAATGATACAATTTCATTTTATGTTCTGATCATTTACACTAATACCAAAATATGATTACTACTGAGAAACAACAGACTTTCTCTTTACTTCACATGTCTCTTGTTAGCAGGTTTGGAAGAGAAAAAGAAAAATTTGAGTCCAACTCAAATGTGGTAGTTACTTGTTTAACTACCATATCTTGGGTACTAGTGCATGGGATATTTTGGCTGGGATTTTTTTCAGATTTATTTGGATATAACTTGTTTTCTTCCAGACAGTGGCTCTTGATGGAACTTTATTTTTGAAATCTGGAGTGATTTCTGGAGGATCAAGTGATTTAAGATTTAAAGCTAGATGTTGGGATGAGAAAGAAATGAGTAAAATGAAAGAAAGAAGAGATAGCTTGATTAATGAGTTAAAGGTAGGTCTCTTAAAAGAACTTAACTGCAAAAGTCATGCTCTAACTTAATTCACCTCTGGGAAGGTCATTTTCTAAAAAATGTAATTTGCAAATCTTCTAGAAGATGCAGACTGGACATAATAGCTGTTCATCCTCTTGTTAATAATGAATTCTGTGTCTCAGTTCTTAGCTGTGGTTCTTAGCTTGCAAGTGAAAATACAGGACGACACTGTTGATCCAAGCTCCTTACAGGAAAAAGTTACGTACCTGAAGGCTTGTAGTGAAAATGACAATGTGATTGTGTCAACATGGGAATGTTGCCATGAACCAAAACCTGCCACTGTAAAATGATTTGTCATACCTTTAGTGTTGGCTTTTTTTAAGAGGCATAGAGTTGTAATGTAATCTGTGAGCAGATACTTTCGTGGGAGAAATCAATCCATTACAATATTAATATTGAATATGACCTGTCCTGTCAGCCTTTACCTTGAATGAGGCCTGCATCAGTGAGGCTAGCTTTAAAATGTGAAAAACAAATAAAAGTTGAACTATTTGAAAATTATTTAAAAAGCTTTTTCTCCTACCATAACACTTTCTCAGGACTTAATGAAGACCAGACGGAAGGAGGCCGACTTGAAGCAATTGCGTGCTCAGTGCCAAGGAACTCAGACACGACTTAAATATTCACAGGCTGAATTAGACCTTATTAGGAAGAAACATCTTGCTAATCTCTTCATGGTATAATATTAAGTCTTTATAATTTTCATGTTTAATAATTGCTTTAAACTGCAATTGCTAATAAAGTAACACTACTTCCTTACATAGTTTTATTTAGTTAAAGTTTTACATAAAGCAGTTACAACTAAGGAATTGATAAAATATAATAAACAAAATTGCAGAGTACTTTACATGAAGCTTTTTCTATTGTGGTTTTAAAACTTGAATTTCTGGTAAGCTTGGTTTATCATTTAGTAGCCTTCAGAAATCTGTAAGCCAAAGTGTGCTTTATGTGGTACTTAGTTTGCTTTTCTGCTCGTTAAAGCTGTAATTCTTACATGCAGATCGGGAGTATTGGTGGTTAAGTGACATTTGAGAAGAAAATATTTTATGTTTTTAATCAGAAAAAACGGCTAACCTGGAACAGAGCTGTCTCTTAATTTCTAGGAAGTTGATCATCCTATTAAGAAAAATTACTATCTTTTTCCTTTCTATCTAGGAAAAATCAAAGCTGGAAAGTGAACTGGTAAATATTGAGGCTCAGTATGATATGCTGAATGAAGGAGTAGTACAAAGAAAAGAAAAAATAGAAGAATTTCAGAAAAATATTAATGAGGTAATGCCTTCTGTCAGAGCTTAGAGAGTTCATGATACTGGACTACAGAAACTTACGTTTTACTGATATTTAGACCTGGGCAACTTTTAACTTTGTAAACTGCTTTGTCAAAACAAGGCTTGCAAATTATTCCAGCAACCTTTCTACCTCCTCTGCCTTTCTTACCAAGGTAGCTGTGAACAGAGAATGTTAGTGTATACCAGTCATAGCTTTGCAAATCAGCTTCCTTAGAGTCAAAGTTCTGTGACTGTCAAGTGCTAAACACAAATCCAGCCAAAACTAAATCCATCTATGTCTCAAACAGATGAAACTTTGCTTAATATATTCAGCTTTCTAGAGCTGAAAACAGTCCTCAGCACTGCAAGAGGGCTTTGTTCTGAGCTCTACAGGTGACATGTCTGGGGGATGGCCTGTGTGCTTAGAAAGTAGATGAAAAATAGCATAGTCTGAAGGTTCATTTCTCTTGGGAAGTAGCTGGTATTTGTTCTTGGGTTTTCTCTGTGCTGTGATTACCCTGGGAGAGTGGCTGAGGTGTGTGTGATGATTGTCAGCAAAATTCTTGTTTCACTGTTTTGGTTTTTTTTTTTGTTTCTGTAGAGGTTTTCTTCTGATTTTGTTTGTTTTTTTCTTTCTCAGGTGGGAAGAAGGTTCTTTTGTGTTTTTTGCATTTTGTGTTTTTGGGGCTTGTTTTGGTATTTTGTAGGGTTTTTTTAAGACTGTTGTATACCTGTATTCAAGTCCAGTTCATGGAAGATGGAACTAGCCTGGGATATAAAAGTGTTCTTTGCTCACCCTCTCTTTTGAGGTGTAGGAGATGGAGAGCTTGGAGATCTTGTTCTATCCCCACTTGTACAAATTAATTTTCTGTTACAGTACTAAACAAAAAGCTTTTGTCTTTAGAATCTTTTCCTGTCTGCTTCCTATCAGCAACAGGAAAAGTCTATGGTATGTGATCTGCCACTTAGGTTTTTCAGGTTTTTTTGTGTAGACACTTCTGCCATCTCATCCCTCAGTTTCCCTGTCATTTACTGATCTTTCAGTGGTCCCCAGAATAGTCCATACAGACAATGGAAAGATTGCAGAGCAGGGTTGTCATGAAGAGACTAAAGGCATTTAGTGAGGGGACTGTTAGTAAAACCTAACACAATGCCAAGCAGGGTTTCTTGCTGTGTTCTACTAGAGTAGGCAGTGACTGACCTCTTGGGGAAATGCGCACCTCATCTCTACCTGTGTCTTGAAGCTACCTTTGTTCCTACTCTTGTCTAACAAGGTCTGGTGTAAGCTGTGGAAAAACGGTACTGCAATTTTATCTGTAAAATTCACAGCCCAGGACTCAGATGCTGGTGTAAATGTATATTGTTGAAGGAGAGATTCTTCATCACTGTCTGCAGTAACTCAGGCTGTATTGTACATCTGTAATTTAGTTCCTGCTTCTGACCCATTCTCATCAGTCAGTCTGAGATTAATCCATGACTGGAATTCTGCATATAAGAACAAGCCAAAATTGCTGCCTGTTCTCTGTCTTGCTTGGGGTGCAGGCATGAGGGAGTGCAGATGTCTGTCACCTGCAAACACTGAGAAAGATGCTGACCGTTAACTGTATAAGAATTCCAGATACAGGAACTTTTCTTTTGCTTGTTCTGAAAAAACAAAAACATAGAGGCTATCATTTGGAACCAATCATCAGTTTCCACAGAGTATTGTAACTTGGATAGTATAACTTGGTTTGATACAGTATTTGATACCTGGCTAAAAAAAACTGAATACTAAAACAATATAAACAATACCAAGCTTTGACCTGCAGCATTCTCTTAAAATTTTGTTCAGTCCATTGGGTTTCCTTTTAAATACTGTTGCTGTTCCGTCCTTCAGTCCAGCCATATATACTGTACCTAGTATTTGCCTGCTTAAATTTTTCTTAAAAATTTTAGAATTGGTTTTGACTGATGCTTTTGTTAGTATCTACTGTATAATTCGGAAATGAGATACTCCATGGCAGAGTTTCTGCTATGACTTTTCTATAAACAGAGCACGTTTAGCTGTCTGGGAACAGCAGTCAAAACCAGGGAAGCTGGTTACACTGTGATGACTTTTGTCTTCAGAATGACTGGGTGTTGTCAAGAAGAGCTTAGATTTGAATTAAACTTAGTAGATCATAGGCACATATATGCCTTATGTCTGGCATTTGGACTGAAAGTGTTACTTGAAAATTTCAAGTACAAATCACTTCTCAGTAGCTGTTAGCTCTTTTCTTGAAGTACCTTAAAAATCCAGTTTGTAGGTGAAGTGATTGAGTATTTTTCATCTGTGAGTTGCAAAATACTATAATAATTTTTTGTTCCATTTCTGTTTTCAAAGGTTGAAGATGTTGTTTTCCGGGAATTCTGTGAAGAAATTGGTATAGAAAATATTCGTGTATATGAACAAGAACATGTGAGACAGCAAGAGGAGATTGATAAGAGAAGGTGGTATATGTCATTAAAATGTAAACCAGTGGTTTGGTATTAGATTGGGCACCCTGGTACTTGAGAAACTCCCTCACAGGAGAAAACACAAAGTCCTAGGAGAATGTAGAAGGCTCTCCTTGTCACTGTAAGGATTAGTTAGACCATTGCTATAGATTAGTTTGATCACTGCTGTGGTGTGGGTTTGTTAGATGGCATCAGTGACAGCTCACAAAAAACTTGAAAGGTAACATTTGCTGTTTTGGTAGCACTATTGTAAAAAAATAAAGAATAGTTTTCTAATACCCACATTGAAAAATGGTAGTAGCCCAAACTGAGAATAGCATGAAGGGTCACTTGTGTGTGAAAAATCTTAAGGAAAACTGGGTGTAAGATGCAGGAGTTTGGTATAAGAATATACTCTTACAAGGAAAACAGGTTCTTGAGTTTTTCACAGGCAACCTCAGCTAGTGTTTCTCTCACAGACATGTGTCCACTGCACCACAGATTTGTATCTTAGAGGGAGAATGTTAAAATGAACTGATGGTTGAAGTTCAAGTGTCACTTTCCATGTTGATGTGGCTGTATTCTATATTGTATTTGTTTGAGCAGTATCACTGTATCTTTGTGATTTCCCATATATTTACAGGATGTGGTGTAGTAGATCAATGTAATGCAGATTTTTGTGTTCACATAGAAGATATAGTAATGGTATCTAAATAGAGTCCAATCACAGTTAATAGACTACTTTGTAAGAAGTGGTTTTAAATCCTGTACTTTGACTAGATTGGAGTTTGAAAATCAGAGAACACGACTGAACATTCAGCTGGAGTATAATCGTGGTAATCTACAAAAATTAACAAACTCAGTCAGCAAGTTGAGGGAGACAGTTCATAAAGACGAAGCTGAGATTATCAAGCTACAGAAGGTAATAATAAAATAATTTTCTCTGTCTCTGTAATTCAGTGTATTCTTTCCTCTCAGTTCCAGTTTTGAATAAATGTGTTTGATGCTGTGGATTAATTTCTCAAGGGGTTAATTCAGTGTTGACTTTGAAATTGCTTAGAAAAATGTAGATGCATATTGCATTTTAACCTTGGAACAAACTGCCATATTTGGATGCTTATTTATTATTAAAAATAAGCTTACTAAAAGTTAAGTTTTGGGTTACTGTCTGTACAGTATTATTTTATACTTTGTTCAGTTGATATGGAAAGGCAACATACATCTATAGATAAAACCAGCAGCATGTAGCTCAGATTGAGCAGATTTTATAAGAGCAAGCAACTGTGGTGCTTTACATCTTTAAGCTAATTTACAGCCACTAATGCATTTAAAATAATGCTAAAACCAATTTAGATTTTCAGTTGAAGTAATATGTATGGGTTCCTCCTTCACAGTGTTCTTTACCTGTATTGTGCTGATGTTGCTTGTTAAAGAAACAAGCTTGTGCTTGTTGACAGAAAAGAGAAGGAGAAAGTACGTGCTTTGAACAAAGAACAGAAGGTGAAATGTATAAAACTGCCACAAAGTGGGGGGAAAACCCACCTCCCCAGTGCCTTTCAGATCTTGTGCTGTAACACATTTGAATGTAACAGGTTTAAACTTTAACTCCTTTCTGTATAGTAGAGGTTCCAGATCAAGATTCTTGGTGGGAGGCTAAAAGTTTAAATATTTCTATGCAGGATGAGGAAAATCTTCTAAAAAAAGTGAATGGACTTTTGGAGGAGCAGCAGCACCTTAAGGATAGATTAAGTGCTCATAAATCTGAGCTTACAAAAAGCCAAAATGAAGTTGAAGAGTTCAGAAAGATGGTGTTAACTCTTAATAGGTAATTCCTAATTCTACTCCTGGGAAGGTGACTAATGGGATAATATTTAGAAGGGATTTACTGATCACATATTTGGATTTCTCTTGTTTTGTTTTCTTGTGAAAGATTTATTAGAGACATAGTGATTTGCAACTACAGTGTGCCTTAGTTTAACAGTGTTTCAGTGTGTGAAGGAGAGTATTTCAAGAGAGCCATCCCATAAACCATACAGAATTATTTTATTACCTGCCTAGTCTTAGATCTCACTGTGATCTCTGACCACAGATCTCTCATCTCTTGTGGTGAGTATGTAGTAGCTTGCAGCTTGACTGGGGGCATGTGAAGTTCCCTTGTAGTTTGACTGTTTCATTTTACAGTGTGTCTGACTAATGGGAATATTTTTATTTTCTGATTTAATTTGTTATTTTTCCACACTTTTCTTGTGTTGAATACAATAAACTAGTACTAACTGTAGGTCATTGTTTTGTACTACTGTTACATTAAATCAACTCCTTTGTGTGGACAGTTTATACTTCATTTCCATTGTGCGTGCTTATTATTGATGTCCCTTAATCAGGAGTCATTGCTGTATTTAAAAACCCTATCATGTTGGCACAGTAGGTCTAGGAAAACTTGGGGAATCTTGATGCTATCAGAGGAGTTGGCTGCAAAGAATCAAGCTGTTTCAAGGAAAGTAATGATAAAAGATACTTGATTACATGTTAAGGAATCAAATCTCCATACATGTTAACTAGAGTTAAACAGAACAGAGCTGGGCTGTAATTAGGAAATATGGGTACTTGAATGTGCATTTCAATGAACTTGGCAGTGTACTGCAACTGAGGCTTCCTTTGGAGTAATTTGGGAGAATGGAGAGGACAGCAGAAGTACAGCACCATTTTCCTATATGTTTGATGGGGGTTATTGCAGAGTAAACAGCCCTCTTGGTGTTTGGAATCTGTTTTCCATACTGCATTTATCATGCTGTTTTTCTGTGGATATTATTAGCAGTGATGTTTTCACTTTTGCACTGTGCCTTTTGTGCATGTAGAGAAGCCACAAAGTTGCAGAGGGAAGCTACAGCTCTAGAAACATCTCTGGAAGAGAAGAGATTAAGGCGACATAATCTGCTGCTTGAATGCAAGGTGCAGGACTTGAAAATCAAGCTACTGTCTGGATCACTGGATGATATCAGTGAAGTAGAGGTACATAAAGTGTTTAGAAGAAGATAGATATTGTGGAGGAGCACTTACTCATGAATTTAAAGTTTTTTTTTCTTTCCCTACAGGACTGTTTCTCTTACGTAGTAATGTTCAAACCAGTACACTCTATTTATGTGACCAGGTCTCTTTCATTCAAAAGAGCAATTTATTTTTGTAGACAGAAATAGTGTTTGCAAATATTTTTGCTTGTGTTCAAAACATACTCTTGTGAAATATATAAAATCTTGTGGTAAAAGAAAATTGGTATGATGATAAGTAAGAGGATACACAGGGATCAGTTCAGAAATGTAAATTAATATGTTATGTGCAAGAGTTGAGATATTTGGTCTATCATCCATAATGTAAATGCTGTATAGAAAATCACCCTTTTGAGTTCAGCAGTTGTAGATATTCACAGAAACCAGGGATAGGCTAAAATAGAAGCATTCCTGCTATCTGATGACTGTCCCTTGTTATTTGTCTCCATCTTCCCTCTTTTTCCAACATACCTTTTGTGAGGAGAAACAATCTTCCTGCACTGTTACAAAAGAAATGAACTGTGGGTTTTGAAGAACTTATAACAAATGTGTAAATTTGGTAGGAGTCTTGTTGAACCCATTCCTTAGAAAAGTATTTTTGCCAGAGGGATAGGTGTGAACTGGGCAGCAGACAAAATTCAGGCAGTGAGGTGGGGTGGACAGTCAGTGAAGAGAAAGAACAAGAAATGGTAATGATCAGAGGATGTAGGAACTCAGCTCTCACTGTTTCTGAATAAGGAAGAGAGGAAACCAAGGCAGGGAGCAGAAGGAATGACAATGTGGATTCTTAATTAACCTCACTGAGAAGACCAGCAAGACTTAGTTCTGAGAAAGATTCTTGGTGGGAAAGGGGTCTAATAATGAGAGATAGCTCATGTTTCGTTTGAGGGAAAGTGACTGAAATTCAGGCTAGAGGGAGTAGAAGATTCTCTGCTTATGCCATACAGAACTGAAGCTCCTCAATTCTTTTGAAAGAGGAAGAAATGCCTCAGTTTACACACTTCAGCCTTCCCTTGGAAGGGATCGAGGCACCAGGATGTGTACATCTTTCCAATCAGGACATTTACAGTATGTACAGAGTTGTAAATACGTAATAAACAGATGTTGTTGCTGCTTTTAACATAGCTTCAAGCTGAGTTCAGCAGATGTTTTCATCTTCATTTACAGGTGTGTGTGTTAATTAGGCTCGTGAGGCCTTAATTGTCCACTCCATTTGGTCCAGGGGAAGAGCCATGGATTAAGTTTACCTCATGCCATGTTACCAGTGTCTTCTAATTTTAAAACCTTTTAATGAATTGGTTTTACTGTTTTAAAGTTAACTCTTGTGTTTCTGAATTGGAATGTCCTTCCTCTTCTAGCTAGAAACTGAAATAGAAGGCACCCAGACTCTATCAGGGATCTATGAAAGGGAAGAGGGAATTCAGATAGACTACAGTACCCTAGAAGCTGACCTAAAGGTAATCTTTTCTGTCTGAAATTATAAGAGATTAAGTGTTTGATTTTATTTTTGTGAAAGATATTTTATTTGTTGTTTATTTTGTTCTTCACCCTGGTCTTAAATTGACACTTGGTAAAACCATTGCTAAGATGAAGTGCATGTCTGTGTGCTCTGGTTTTGTACTCATGACGTAGCATTGATGTGTGGGATCTCTAGATAAGGCAGCTTCCCATATAACTGGCTTTAACTTACAGCTTCCCTGAACCACAAAAATGGCATTGAGAGACTTATTATAATCTTGATTTTTATTTTTTTTCCCCTTCTTCCTTTATTTTCTGCCTTGAAGTTCCAACTATATATGTTAAGGCTCAAAACTTCAAAACCCAAGGATGGCTGGGGGGAGTTGTTCACTTTGTTTGTGGCATTTGCCGAGACTGAGGCTTCCCATCCTTCCCTAATAGCCCATAAGGCCACATTTTCTCAGCAGGTTTTGCAATTTTTTTTCCTTTTTAATCTTGAAGAAAATAGTTAAATGTCGGAAGAACAGAGCAAAGGATGAATCTGTCATCAGTAGAACTTACCTCAAAGAATTTACTGAGAACCTCTTCTTTAAAAACCAAGGAGTGAAGCACTAATCCTGCTCCCATGTTGTATTTTAGAAAGGGAATTGAGGGAAAATAATTGTCTCCCTGTTTTTAGAGATCTTGGAAAAGAAGAGTGAGGGCCTGGTAGATTCATTGCAGGAACTAAGACCAGGGTGGCATCAGTTGTTTTTCAAGTTAAAGCTATTAATGATTGTTTCAGGAACCATGAGTGCTTGCTGTATGTATTAAAATGTGTTGGCCTAAAAGCAAATTAGATTGCTCTACTGGTTTTATTTTTTTAGCAACTAGAATCTGATAAAGATATAGAGGATCATGTGAAGGAAATGCAGCAGGAAATCAAATCTAAAGAGGTCACATTAATGAAGACAGCTGCTCCAAACCTGAGAGCAGGAGAGAAGTTACAGATAGCTCGGGACAAGTTCCAAGAATCGATAGACGGTAACACTGAGTCTTTCATGTCAGTCACTTTTGTGATTCTACCCCTAATTGAAATTCTTCTTGGGGTTGGTCCTGCTGGCTTTGCCCATTTCAGATATTAAGATATATTTTTGTGGTTAAGTGTTTATCCTCAGTTATCTTTTTAATTATATGTAAACAGTTCTTTAACATACACTTGAGTGTGCAGTAGTTTGTTGACAACGGTTTGAATGATTGGGAAGATACTTGTTCCCCACATGACATCATAAAGTGTTTTTACTTGCTTTCTGAGAGTACTGACTTTAATGTTAAAATTGCTTAAATTTTTCTTACATAACTGAAGGAACTGTGTATGTTGTCCAAAACTCACACATGAGCATTTCTGCAAAATGATGACTATCTTCAGAGAGTTTTGAATGTAAGAAACTTAAGGGGTTCTGGAGCTGTACCAGGTCAGTGCTGGTGCTGCTTAGGGCTGCCTGGTTCCCAGAAGGAAAAACAGGAGAAGGACATTATTCCTTGCTCCAGATAAATGTGGCACAGAGCAGATTGAATACATTACAACTTTGCTGGTTTGTGGGTTCTCGATTTGAAACATGGAAGGAAAATCACACTATATTGGTATGTTCCTTTTTCTACAATAAATATTTTCTTTGATCTTGCTCATGGTACCCATTATATATTTGTTCTGTGTATTTGCTCAAAGACTTCTTAAGGAGTAATTCCTGTGATTTTATTTTTCAATAGCTTTTGAGACCAGCAGAAAGGAGGCCAGAAGATGCAAGCAGGAATTTGAAGAAGTGAAAAAAAGGAGATATGAGCTGTTTAGCCGGTGCTTTGAGCATGCCTCCATCGCCATTGACAGCATCTACAAGAGGCTTTGCAGGAGCAGTAGTGCTCAGGTGTGTCGACCTCAGGGGCTTTGCCTTAAAGGCAAAGATGCTTTGTTACCTAGAATAAAGTAGCACTACTGGCTTCCAAAGACAGTCTCTATCCTTAAGAAGAAAACTACAGAAATAATGATGACAGAAGTTTAGGGTCAGGGAAGGAACAGGCAATAAGCCAAAGTATGCTTGACATTAGACAGAGGGAGATAATCTGTGAGCAAAATTCGGAGCTATTCAGCTTGGCTTAGTTTTACTCTTTGCTTTTTACCAGACTTGTTAATTATCAGAACATGAATGTGAAATTATAGTGGTTTAAGTTTGCTAATTTGAGTCCTTCATTTTAAAATAAGATTGGTTTACACATCAAGTTACATGAATAATAATCATTAGTACAGACAACTGAAAATCATGAATCAGTGCTAGTGTTTTGTACAGGGTCTTGAAGCACCTTCTACTCCGCCTAAATATTTAGAAAGCAAACAGACATAATATGTTTGCAGCTTTTAAGAAATATGTAGAAAAATTGTCTCACTTTTATCTTTGTTACTGTTCCTGTATTAATACCAAAAGTCAAGAGGGAACTCCCAAATGCTTTGGTTAGTGGAATATTTAAAGGATTGAACTGTTGTCTGTCTTAAGATTTTGTTTTCCTTCAGCATGTTGTGTGTGGTTTGATTTTCTTCCATGATGTCTGTGATCTAAGAGGAGACATTTGAAACGAGGGTTAAGTAAGGAAATTTATCTGTCTCCAGTTGTGCAGGGGGGGAGGAGTCTGTATTATTTTATTGTTTCTTCTATTAATGAGAAAAACAAACTATGTAGCAAAGATCTTACCCATCATACTTTTAGGGGTTAGGAAAAATGGTGGTTCCTTTAAAATAATGCTATTACATTTTGTCCCTTGGAACCAAGATACAGAAAAAGGTACAGAAGTACAAAGTACAGAAAAGGACTTTATTGCAAGCAGTCTTTGTCCAGCTCAAAGTTAGGTTCTGTAAAGCTAACCTTTCACAAAAAAAAAAGGCAGTTTTGCAAATACATTGTCTTCTAGGCCATAAAAGAAGAAACTTGCTTTTGAAGTCTAATATTTTAATAATTAAAAAAAATCAAAGCAGTTACATAAAATGGTGGTAAAATCAAGTTTGTTCAGTAGTCAAAAGTTTGGGAATAACAAATATGTGGGACTATTTCCATACTGGTTTTGTTACTGAGCCTCTTGGTTCCTAGTTTGTTAACAAAACCATATTCTCTGGAAGCTGGATACTGCTCCTCTCAGAATGTATGAACAGGTTCCCTGAAAGCGAAGCAAACTCACTGATTTCCTCATTAGCTCAGTTGGTATTTAAACCTAAAAAATACCCATCTAAATAATTTGATTAATCTTACTTTTAACAATTAAGTGTATTTGTTTCCAGGCATTCCTTAGTCCTGAAAATCCTGAGGAGCCGTATCTGGAGGGCATTGGCTTCAACTGCGTAGCTCCAGGCAAGCGCTTTATGCCAATGGACAGCTTGTCAGGAGGGGAAAAAACAGTGGCAGCCCTGGCTCTTGTGTTTGCCATACACAGGTAAAACAACTGCTGTGGGATTATTCAGAGGAAAAAAAGAAGTATTAGAGTATTCTCCAAGTATCTGGCCAAGTAGGTGATGGAAAGAGACAGCATTATGCTTACACGCGTTAAAAAAATTCTGCTAATGGAGTGTTCAAGCATTGCTGAAGTCCTTACTCTTCATCTGTCATGACTTTATATATTCAATGTAGAACTTCATGTTAATTAAAATATTAACTGTTAATTGTTAATTTCTTGTCTATTATTTAATGTTAAATGATTCCTAACTACTTAGTCTGCAATATTATTCTTATATTTAATTATTTTCAACTTTATTTATGGAGTAAGTAATTACAATGTTGACTAACATTTTGGTATCTCAGTGCAAAATACTGTCTTGTCTTCTGCAGCTTTCGTCCAGCTCCTTTTTTTATTTTGGATGAGATAGATGCTGCACTGGACAACACAAACATTGATAAAGTAAGTTGCTCTTTTACCAACAATATATGGTACTTTTTGTAGAAGGGCAGCTACTTCCATTGTAGGGTGTTGGGATACAGAGATTGATTAGCCTGCCTGAACCTGTTTTAAATTAGATTGGATTTAGGGCTGAAATAATGAGTCAGTCCATGAGATATGGGAAAAATTTAAAATTTAGATTCCTTAATCCAAGTGTGTTTGATTGGTCTCAAAATTGGGAAGGTGAGATGAGGTGGTGAAGAGTGTGAAGGTGTGCAGGTGTGTTGTGTTGCAACCCTATGTGTCACAGTCTGACTTGGAGGGCACCTGGGAATTGTGCTGCTTGGAATTGGTAAGGCCTTGGAATTCCGTTGGCTCTGAGAAGTAGCAAGGAGTGTGTCTGGATGTGGAAACCAAGTCATTCTGTCACTGGAGTGTTTAATATCATTGGCTTAGTAACTATTTTTGGCTTAGCACCAATTAAGCTGTTGCTCCAGTCATTTTAGTCACATGACTTTTCTTGATTTAAACACCTTCCTGCCCTCTCAATTTCTCTGTCCCTTTTTGCCAATAACTGTTCAATGTAACAAGAACCAAGGCTGGAGCACAGAGATTGCAGCTGAGGATGGCAGCCCCTGGGAGGGGGGGAGGCTCAGAACAGGGGGATTGTTTGTAGGGAGGAATCCTAAAACTTTCCACATATGCCTGGATTTTCTTCTGTAGAAGCATTTTTTTTTTCAGAACAGTATTTCTACTATCATTACTGCTTATGTCAGTCTTGGTAAAGCCTAACAAAAGCAGTTGTTTAAACACCAAACATTTTGGTTTTTCCCTTGAAGGCATTAACTGTGATGTGCCAAGTACCCCAGAGTTTGATTGGACGGTTCCTCTGGAATAGATAGCTGGGAAGCTCTATCACTTGCGCCTGCCATATAGAATTCAGTTCCTTCTTGGAGATTACTGACTCACTGTGAGAGGTTCCTGAACCTGAATTCCCTAAATAATCCTTGGGATGCCAGTGCACAAGGGTTAGGCAGGCCCTGAGGTTGTTTTAACTTGGTGCAGTGTGTTTCAGCAACATCAGATGGGATGTAGTGGGGCTATAATGAAGATCCCTAAGGAAACTTCAGGGTTTGGCTCTCAGTGACATGATTAAAAACAGCATTACACATCACACAGCACCTCTGTGACCTGAGCTGCTATCACATACTGCTCTGCTTATGAGCCTTACTTGGGACTACTCAAAGATAATGTATTCCAGTTAAATATGAGTATTGTGTTTTCTGTGTGTAACTCTTTCTGGGCTCAGATGTCTCAAGGCTGATGACTTGGAGCAGTTCAGGCTGACTCCAGGCTTTCCTTTGCTGTTTCACCATTTACTGCTGAACTTCACATTTCTGTTCTTCATGGAAGCTGTGGTGGGTGTGTCAGGTGATGAGCACTGCCTGTCTCTGCAGCTCTCTGGGGTGGCTGGCTGATGTTTCCTGGCTCTGGCTGGAGCTGGGCAGGGACCCAGATCATGCCTTTACGTGGTTGTTACCAGGATGACTTTATTAATCCAAATAAATTCCTGTTGCAGTTAGACATGCCCCAATCCTGTACACATTGCACGAAGGTGAGGATTTTGGGGATGTTGACAGCTTTCCATATAGGCTACCTATGATGCATTAACAGAGCTGATGGTGATTAATAGAATGCACCAGGCATTTTGCTGCACTTTGACCCTCTGAGGAGGCTCATTCTGCCTGGCAGAAGAGAAGTCCCCTTTATGCCTAAGGATGTGCTGAGCACCATTCTTGTCAAAACACTGGAAACAAAGAGGTGATTTTGCCTCTATGCACCTGGATTTCACAATTCAGTTCAAAAGGAGCTAAAATTAAATACTGAAAGTAAGCAAAACTGATCTGTGAAAGATTGTTGCTTGTACTCACTGGTACCTATTTTTTATTGTAAGAAATTAAACTCTTTCCATATTTCAGATTGATGATGTATTAAAGCAGATCTCTCACTAATTGAAAATATATTCTGAAATTATTGTGAAGTTTTTAACTTACTTGCAACAGTTTTTCCAGTAACTTTCTAACAGTTCTTTCATTAAAAAATTAATTTCCATGTCACATAGAACTGTGCAGGCAGAGGGCTCATTAAAAATGTACTGGTTTTCCTTTATCCAGAATTTTATTTATACTGGGGGACATTGCAATACTCACCAATTAATAACTTGAATTTTGTACGTTTGAGTTGCATTATCATTGAGACATTTGCTGCTGTCTGCAGTGAACTAATTGAAGATTATTATACAGCCAGTAACGAACTTTTCACTTTTCTTAAAACTTATTTAGAAATTTCCACCTTCCTTTCTAGTTATGTAAAGTAAAATGGTTATTCATTGACACTGGTGTCTTTTTATAGCTTTATTCATTAGAATGAACCATTATTTTCTTAAGTATTTTCAAAAAGCAGCACATCTGAGGGGTTGTCTTAAAACCATGCAAAATACCTGGCTTTTAGAACTGGTTTATTTCTCATTTTAGCAATTCTATTTAATGATGGAATTCTGCATCTAGCACAGTTCAGTCCTTTCCTCACCATTCCCTAATCACAGCATTGTTTCAGGTTGCCAGAACTAACTGAAATACTTGGTTTCTTTCCAAAGGTCTCAAGTTTCATTAGAGAACAGGCACATGAACAGTTCCAAATGATAGTTATTTCCCTGAAGGAAGAGTTTTATTGCAAGGCAGATGCATTGATTGGAGTGTGTCCTGAGGTAACAATTAATTATGGTTAAATAATCCACATGGGGTTGTTGAAGTGCTGGTTGCACCTGAAGTGTTACTCCAGTGAATCATGCACAGTTGGTGAGTGAGTGGGTGTGTCCTGCTGTGCAGGTACCAGCTCCAGGGAACTTCCTTTGGGAGATGCAATCATAAGATTGAGTTATGATTGAGATGATAGTTATGATTGAGGTAAGATAGTTATGAAATGCTTATTTCAAGTACCAGAAGTGTGTTACATGGTGTGATCATCCTCCCTCTTCTCAGCACGATGACATTATGTTCAGCCGAGTCCTGACCCTGGATCTTACCGAGTACCCAGAGGGGGAAGAGCAGGACACAGCAGAGAAGCCCAGCCATGGTTCTCTCTTCGAATAGCGCATGGATGGTGTCAGGGCTGGGTGACAGCAGGAGCTGGGTTCACAGCTGATTGTTACAAACCTGAGTTTGAATGTGGCTATTAGATGTTGACTGGGAAATGTTCACTTTTCAAGTGAAGCAGTTTTGCAAAATATTAAGGGAATCAACTGCTACTCCTTGTTGCAATTTTGTTAAGGAGTGGGAGCCCAAGGCTGTTTCTGAGGTGTGCACACTGGTACCCAAAGCTTTCATTCCAAATACTTTGGCTGTACAAAGAAGGGCTGCAGGTTCATTTCCAGAAGTACAGTATCTCAAAGAACAAGCCTCTTACTTTTCTTATGAAAATTCCATAGCGCCAGCACACTGTTCAGGTGCTCACTACTCCAGTCAGGACCTTCTGTGTTGTAGCTGCATCTATTTGCCTTCAGATAGGATTATTTCCTCTTTTCTAAAACAGTAAGGTACTGGAATGTGCTCGTTATCTTTGGTGACTTCTGTGACAACCAGAAAGACTTCAGTCTTCCACTGCAGCCTTACACGAGTATTAGTTAACTGTACAAAAACTTGTGATGCAGCTCTAGAGCTGTGATGTAACCTTGAAAAATTTCACCTCTGAGCTATTTCACCTTGTTCAGAAGTGGAAAGAATGAGTCAGATGCTATAGAGGCAAATGAAATTAATATAGAAATATAGAAAAATGTATTGGTTTGTTACTGTGCAGCTGTCCCAGTACACTGAATTTGCTTTCCTGGCTGTTTTCCATCTAAGCAGCTGGAAGTTAATGAATTTTTGATCTAAAGTTAATGAAGTTGGGTACAGAAAACTGAAAGCTGGAATCACTTTATCTGGCTTATGTTGCACCTCTGTGTGCTGAAGAGGTTCCCTTTGTTTGTGATTGTTCATAATAATTACATCTTGTGTTCACAGAGCAGGTTCCTTTTGTCCTATCGGTTGTTTACACATCCCCTGCTTTATCACGTGCTGTGAGCCCTGGGCTTGTGCTGGGCCTGCGGGGATCCTGCCTCAGGGAGGAAGATTGTCTGAGCAGGAGTGTAACATGTTTCACAGGAATACAGATGTTCATCAAGTACTTGAGTTATTGCTACGCTTCATTGAATAAAACAATTTACTCTGACACGAGTCAGCATCAGTGCCTTAATTCAGAATTTGGTAACAAACTGGGAGGTGCTGCTGCCCACAGAGGCAAAGATTTAGCTTCAGATTAGCATTGTTTAAGTGAGAGGTGTGGCTTTAAAGCCTGGGAATGGTAAAATTCCATCCCTCTTCCTTGGGAGATGTGCCCTGTAAGCCTGGGAAGAGTTGGCCCACCCCATCCCTGCCTGGGGTTTCTTCCTTGCTTATGTCTCTGTTAGTCCCCAACCTTAAACTCCACCCTGGCCCTCCCCCATAAAACCTACCATCCTGCCTCTGTTCTGGGCTCTCTGTCTCTGATTTAAGCTGAATAAACGGTTTCCTGAGCTTAAACAGAGACCAGTCTCGTGGAGTTCTCATGCCAGTCACTAATAACTGTAGCCTCTCTGGACATGATCCTGCAGCCCCAGAACACAACAGATGTGTTAGGAGATAAAATAACCCCTCATTCTTTGCTTTTGAGGAGATGGGAGGCTGCTGGACAAGCTACAGTTCAGCAGTATCTACAAGGGAAGAATCACCGGTGCTGAGTGTAAGCTGATCCTTACCAAGGGGAGGGATGGGATTTCCTATTGTGGACCCAGCTTCAATGGCCTGATAAGGAGTTGCATTACTTTAGGGTTTAAATAGTGGTAGTAATCAGGATCATAAATACATCACTGCAAGAGATAAATTTTGCTTCAGCTTGAAACAACAGATGCAGTGTTCTGAGCTGATCAACAGGATCACAAGAGCCTGGCTAGTCACTTTCCAAAGCAGCCCGTTCATACTGACTGTACAAGCTTACGTTTGAAGGTAGTCTCGCAGATCATGCTCTTTGTGATGCTGAAAGACAATTTTCAGAAGTGATCTTGGTGTAAATAGACCCTGTCAGAGGAACAGGGTGGCTGTGGCATGCCTGAAGGCCTGCAGGAGCACAGCAGCATCCTCAGAGTGCACCTCACTAAAGCTTTTTGTCCCAGGGAGTGAAGACCTGCCACACCACAGCTCAGAAAGGTCACCTGCCAGACCCACCCTTTGCCCTCCCTGTAAAACCCCAATACAATGTGATCTGCTCTCCGAAGGCATAACAGAAATCTTTAGGAAACAGCAACAGGGAAAACTGACAGGAACAATCCTTCAGCCCTGCCAGGTACACCTGTACTGGCATGTTGGGGGTTAGATGTCTTTCTTTTCGTTCCATCTCACCTACGGAATTTTTTGCCCATTAGTTGCAGGGAAATCCTGATGGCTGGTACTTGTGTGCTTGAGAGAAACAGCGAGTTCGGCTGGGCCCAGCAAGGAAGGGAAGGGGAGGGGCAGCTGAGGGCTGGCTGGTTTATTGGGCTGGGGAGCGAGACACTGAGCTGTTGCAGCTTGGAGAAGGGAATTCACCATCACCCAGGTGGAACTGCTGCTGCTTCTTCTCCTTCCTTCTTGCCCTCACTCCCTGTCCTGCCGGGACGTGTGGCAGTGCCAGGCACCGCCACAGAGCTGCTGATCCACCTCAGCCACCAGCCCAAGATCTCAGCTCATCCCTGCTGTTCCAGCTGAGTGTTCCTCAGAGCCCTGCAGGAGCACCGGGACTGACTGCCCGAGGGGTTTGTGAAGCAAAGCCTCTCCTCCATCCCTTCCCATCTCAGCCGAGAAAGCTGTCACGGGGTCCCTTGCTCTGTTTTGTTGCTAACGCTGTAGTTATTGTTGTTTGTGTGCCTTGTTATACATACTAGTAAAGAACTGTTATTCCTATCCCCAGATCTCTGCCTGAGAGCCCCTTGATTGCAAAATTATAATTCAGAGGGAGGGGGTCTACATTTTCATTCCAAGGGAGGCTCCTGCTTTCCCTAGCAGACACCTGTCTTCCAAACCAAGACATGGCATCAGCAAAGGTGATGCCAAAGAACAGCCCTGGACATGCTCTCCTGCAGACACTGAGATGAGAGCCCACTGACTGGAAAACTTCATGTGATTACCAGTGCTGGCAGCTGCAGTGGGAATTCTGTCTTGCTGACAAGTACCTGGAAGTACCAGTACTGCTGGGTCTCACCTTCACCCTTGGACCAGTTCAAACGAAGGTGAACTTACACACTAGGAATTTTACCTGCAGACAGATCCTTTGATAATAACTGGGTTTCATTCCACTGCAAGACAGTTACCTGCTGCCCAAGGCAGCACAGTCTGTGATGTTCCGATATTTAAAGTATTTCCACAGGAACCCACTGCAGAGAGGTCAGAGAGCGCCTGCCCTGCACTGTCCCTGCAGATGCAGCACTGTTCCAGCCTTTCTGCCCCAGGTGATCTCATGCTTTGCCACACACAGGAAAAAACAAATCCTCATTCCAAAAGTGGAAAGTAGGTGGGTCATCATTCAGTGGGTTCCATAAATGTTAAACACTGTTCTTCAGGACTTGGGGATCAGAGACTGAAGCCTGCAAGACCCCTGAAGAATCCAGAACTTCAACTGATGGGAGAACTGAAACCCCTCTATTTCAAAGGCAGGTGTGCCAAGAGGCACTTCTACCAGATTCAAACGTTGTGGCTTAACTTGGGGAAGAGTTTGGTCCAAGTGGCTTCACACAGATGCAACCAGAAGTTGCATCTGCTTCTATCTGACCTTGCACGTCCTGCCTGGGAGGTCTGGCAGTGACTCATTTGACTCTCAAGCTTTACACACACAACTCAGGGCTTTAGAAAAGAGAAAGCTAGTATGTGCAATTTTATTCCATTTAAAATCATGGAAATACCAGCTCAAAACTCTCCATGCAGCAGATGTAAAGCACCTACTGTTAAAAAGCTTCTGAGGTGGGCCTTGGGTGTTTGGGGTTTTCATTCAAGAGTGGGTATATCATTATCTGACTGCTTTATCCTCTTAGGAGAATCAGTGCCACTTTCTCCTAACTTCCTTTTAGCACAGTCCACACATGAAGTTCCTGGGGTGAGAGAGGGGAAAGAAAACAAATTAATATTGCTACATTCATGTGTTTGGTGTACTTTTTATTTTAAGCACCAGCTAGCAAGATACAATCCTGGTCTCCTGAGGTTCTCATATTTGGATTCTGAATTACACATAACATGAACCCTGCTAAAGGTCTGGGCACAAGCTCTCCCCCAAAACTGACACAAACAACAGGGACTCAGATCAGGATTCAGCTGCCTTTTGCTGAAGCTAATTTAACACCTATGGAGCTCACACGTATGTCTGGATCTCTTGTTCAGATGCCCCAGCTTGAGTAGGATGACTGAAATAGATTACCCCAGTGGTCCCAACCTGAACCATTCCTTAAGTCTGCAACAAAAAATCATTGGTGTAAGCTGCTGTTGGAAGTACATAAACAACATAACTGAAGAGTAACATGAATGGAATAGAAATACCTTCAAAACCTGAATATTCACTTAGATTTTGTGGAGTATTACACACAATAATCCTCTTGGGTTTTTTACTTAATCTGTGTTCTGAACTACAAGTAAAGAGGTGCTAAAACTACCTAAAGATGGTCCTACCAAGTTAGTAAAGGAGGACTGTTAAGAGGGACTGGAATAAATTGTACTCAAGGTTTTGGTTTCTCTTCTGCCTAATTGTACTTTATTGAAAATGGGATTTATGAACTCAGTTGAGAGAAATGTAAATTTAAAATCCCACTGGAATTACAAAACTAATCTCTGACTTTACACCTGCACATAAGTGTCTTGGAGCTTGTGCTTTTTGATTGGGAAAGAGCAGGGGTTTCACCTCCTGCACTGCCAAAGGCCCTTACATGCAGTACTGAATGATACTCCTATACAATTTTTATGTTGTCTGCAGCAGCACAGATCTCTCAGGAATGGAATCTTTTTTAAGTTGTTTCGCTATATTTTCTCCATCAACTTGAAAGTATTATTGCTTGGGTTATTCATAGAAATACCACAAAGCAACCTGAACAGCTCAGCTGAAAAATCACCTTCAGTACCACACCCTTGAGATTCACTCTTCCTGACCCCCTTAAGGAAGGCTTTTGGAACAGAAACCTGTATTTGGAAATATAAGCCAAAAATCTCATTGATGTTAGCATGTAAAACCTCCAGAAAATGTATATAGAGTTACTAACATTGACCAGAGTATTCTGAGGTAATACTATCATTTGTCATTTGATAGATCTGAAAAGGCTATCAGTTACCTGCTGCTAGGCAGAAAGAAAACCAGAGTAAAAAAAGAGCATTCAGCAAACTTTCAGAGCTAACTCAGAGCTCTGCACAGTAATTATTTAATTACTTTGGAAATAAGAGGGATATTTTTCTTGTGTTGGTACCATTATGGAACTTTCTGTGAAAATAAAAGCATTACTTACCCAACAGCGTTGTGCTGTCCACCCGTTCAGCATCTAGAGAAGTGTAAGAGACATTAGCAACACACATGAGCATCCAGGAAGTTTTTATACTGTTATGCACCATCCCAAAACAGCAAGGTTGTATCTAGAATCCCAGAATGGTCTAGGTTTGAAGGGATGTTAAAGCTCATCCAGATCCACCCTCCTGCCAGGGGCCAGGACACCTTCCACTATCCCAGGTTGCTCCAAGCCCCATCCAGCCTGGCCCTGAACACTTCCAGGGATGGGGCAGCCACAGCTTCCCTGGGCAACCTGTGCCAGGGTCCCACCATTCTGATCATAAAAACATGTCCTCTCTAATCTAAATCTATGCCCTTTCAGTTTGAAGCCATTCACCCTTGTCCTGTCCCTATGTGCCCTTGTCCAAAAGTCCTTCTCCAGCTCTCTGGGAGTCCCTTTAGGCACTGGAAGACTGCTGTAAGATCTCCCTAGAGCCTCCTCTTCTCCAGGCTGAACACCCCCAGTTCTCACAGCCTGTCTCCAAAGCAGAGGTACTCCAGCCCCTGATCTTTGCTGCCCACCTCTGGACCCACTTCCAGGAGCTCCATGTCCTTCTGATGCTGGGGACCCCTGGGCTCAAGGCAGCTCTGCAGGTGGGATCTCACCTGAGCAGGGCAGAGGAGCAGATTTCCCCCCTCCCCTGCTGCCCACACTGGGGGCTCAGCCCAGCACAGGGGGGCTTCTAAGATGGGGTCTGTCCAGCTCTCACCCACCAGCACCCCAAGGTCTTCACCAGGGTTGCTCCATCTGCTCATCCTCAGCCTGGATTTGTGCTTGTGATTGCAGGACCCTGGCCTTGCTAAACTTGGTGATTGCACAGCCCTGCCTCTCCAGCCTAACCACTCTGGATGTGACCCCTTCCCTATAATCACAGCCCTCAGCTTGCTGTCACCTGCTGAGGACACACTTGAGCTCACTGTCTACATCCCTGTCAAAACCATTACATGGTCCTGATCCTAACACAGACTCCTGGAGGATGCAGCTTCCATCAGTTTCCATCCACACATAGAACCACTGACCATCCAGCCCATTTTTTACCCACATTCCCCAAGTCTTCCTTTTTTCCATTTTGAAAAGTGCAGATTATGCTGCTTCTTTTCCTGTCAGTGGGAATCTCCTGAGTTGACACAATTTTTCAAATAATATGGCTAATCAACTTCATCATGGTTTAGCAGATTGAGAATTCCACCAGGACATGAATACTCCAGCCCAAGTTACTACCAATCCTGACCTCAGGTCCAGCTGAGCCTCTCCTCTGCTGGGCTCTCCATTACCTCTCCTAGGAAGTGGTCCTCAAGGCATTCCAGGATTCCTGGACTGCTTGCAGTCTGCTGTGTTCCTTTTCTAGTGAGTGTCTGGGGGCCTGTAGTCCCCACTCTGCATCAGGCTTATTTTGGTTTTGCATTTCTCATTTCTTTAATACAGCACTTTTGACAAACTCCCCCTGCTACATTTGAGAATAGAGTTTGCAAATAGACACAAAAAACCAAACCCTGACAGTCTGGTGATGTACGGAGCAGTTCTGCACACCTGAAAATGGTTTTGTTTGGGATCTTGACTTATAAACCAGATCACAAGATTTTCAAAAGAGACAAATCTGGAATTCAAGATTAAATTTTCAAGAATTCACAGCCCTCCAAAGTCCACAGATTTTAAAAAAAAAACATCTAGTTAAAGTTTGGCCACATGTTCCAACTCTGCATGTCCCTCACAAGCAACAAAGCTGCATATAAGGCCAGTGGCTCACATCAGCTGCAGTGTTCAGGCAGGACAAACTGCCTAGTACCTGCTCCAGGTTGTGCTGCTGAAGAGGCCACATTACCTGGACTTCTCTGTTTGCAGATTTGAGCAGCCAGATCCTGGACATACTCTGGGAATTGTTGGAAGCAGTCCCCATAGGACACTACTTTTATTCCATGCAGCAGCATGTCTGCCTGGAGCTTAAAAAAGTGGTCTTCGTTTTCTTTAAGCACCAACATGTAATGTTCTAGATCCACTTTGTTCTTTACTGTGTAAAGAAAAAGAGCTTGGAATATCTGGTCACGCAGAGTCTCTCCACAACCCAAAAACAAAAAAGACTTGGTTCGGTACAAGTTCTGAAGAACCTCCTGTGAAAGAATAGAAAGAAAGAAGAGCTCCATTTACTTCAGCAGACAAAAGCCAAGGTCAGAACTTCTAAAATACATCAGCCAGAAAAGGACCAGCAAAACAGAATGTCACTAGTGACCTGAAAAAAGCAAATGCTTTAGGACCAGGCCAAACTGACATTTCATAACCATTGTTCCTACAACCAAAAAAAAAAAAAAAAAAAAATTTATCATACAAATATGGGAGTTGGAACAAGACAATCTTTATTAAGGTCTCTTCCAACCCAAGCCATTCCATGGAATTTAAATGGGCATGTAAGTGTTGCCAGCAAGGGAATTTAAATTGAAAGAATTAGGGTGACAGAATATTGTGTTCCTCTTAGGTCAATCTCTAAATAAGGAAAATAAATATTCTTCACCAAATATTTGACTTCCTATGACAGCTAAGACAACATTAAGTCCAGGATCCAGGGCTGGTACCAGTTTAAACCCCTAAGAAACCCAGCAACCATATGATGATGAATCCTTGTCCTGGTGTCCAGTATTCTGAGGCTCTTGTTCTTTCCAAAGATAAATACAAACTGACATCCAGCTGAAGGGTTTGGTTGTGATTTACACAGCCACAGTACCCAAGGGCACACACTGCCCTGGCAATAGAGCCACCTATCTGAATAATTCTGAGTAACTCCTCTAGTCCCCAAGTATTTAATTTATAAGATCCCACAGAGCCTTAGGTATCTTGTCTGCAGTGATTACAAGAAAACTGGCAAAACATAATCAAAATTTTAAAGTACACACAAACCATGACTTCAGGATCTTGAGTAACATCTTTATATCCTGAGGGATCAAGCACCATTCCACAGGGATCTGTATATAAGCCGTGAATATGAAGAACTCCGTATTTTACATGGCCCCTTGCCCACTGAAGAACCTAAAGCACATCATGCAAGATACATCCTTTTGTTATAATATACCACACTCACCATGAATCTGCAAAACTATACAGCTGAACTGACTTATAAAACACCTAAAGTAGAAACAAGTCCTTTTCCACTTTCCTACAGCAAGAGGTTGTAATTACTAATTAAACAGCTCGCTTTAAATGGTAACAAAGATGTGATGGCTGATACTGCAGCTGTCTCTGGCTTTTTGGGTTAAACAGCCAGTCAAATAAAAAAGCAAGTTCCAGCAGCACTGACAGAAAAGGTATGAACAGCAAATTAATTACCAGCCAGGTGAAATTCTGCTTGGAATTTTAACAATGACTTTACATAAGTTAAATAATTGGTGGGTTTTTTCCAATAAATGGCAGAGTATTAGTTAACAAACATGTCACTGAAATTCTCCTTATCAGATTATTCAGAAAAAAGAGATATGTAAAAGAAACATCTGGGAGTCTTCTGTAGCTTATAAACATGCTTTAACAATTACCAACTTTTGGTCTTGACTCTTTAAACAGCAAAACATCTTTCAGTGCAGCTAATGTGCTGATTTGTCATATATTAAGTCTAATAATTTTACTGCTCTCATCGTACCTTATCCTTATCTTTAAGGTCTAAGGATTCCATAGGTTTACCCTGCTGCTGACCAAATATTTCAAGCAAATTATCATAGTTTGTAGTCAAAACCATTGTGCCTCTTTCCATAAGCCTCAGGATGGATTGTAGAACCACAGGGTTCTGAATGTGTTGTTCTAAATTATCAAACACCTCCATTAAGCAGTCCTGGAAGAAGTTTGGCTTTGTGTCACCGGTACGCTGAGGAAAGAGGAGAGGAACACTCCATCAGGCCCATGTGCTCTGTTACAACTGCCTCCCACAGGAACCCACTGTCCATCGGTCTACTTAATGCCAAAGCATTCCTGTAAAAGAGGGCTTGAACAGTACACCAATCAAAACCACCCAAAACAAATCTCAATTTGTTCCAGAGCTCTTGCCTCTATTTAGTGCAGCTCCAAACAATTGCCTGGGTTTCTCAGGAGAGTGTGTAATACAAGTACAATAAAACAACACTAAAATTAGCTTACCCTGGATTCAGACTAACCAGTATTTTAACAGTATTCAGCTATTCAGTATATCCTGGATATCCCTGGGATATATTATTAAAGGGGGGACAGGGGGTTCTGTTTTTTCATTCCTGGTTGAGAAAACATCATTAATGATTAAATCTGCTATGAACACATGCAGACTTACTGTCACCCCAGCCTACACTTAGCCCTATGTCTGTCACCCAGATCATTTCAGCTAGAAGGAAGACTTGACAAAGGTCTTAACACATTTTGAAAAACTCTGGAAACTCAGATGGATGACTGAGAATGGGAATGCATGGGCTGTCCTCGGGAAAGTGTGAGCTGCACCAGTGATTCACAATGTGTGGCCCAAGGTCATCAGTAGGCTCAAGGCCTACCTGTACTTTCAGGATCTCCCCAGTTACAGCCACAGATCTAGAAATTCCTCTTTCACTTCTCAGAAACATTCCAGCAAATATTTAATAGTCAGGACTCTTGTTTGCATTAATTCTGATGAATACTAACTTATACTAAAACTCAGGGATTTTTTAGCCTCCCCAAAATGTACAATGGGCTGTATGATTACTCACAAAATTTGCATTTTCACCAGAAAAAAAATAAACTTTTGGAAGCAGTGTTTCCTTAGAACAAAAGTACATAGTGGGTTTAGAAATTAACAGAGGTTATAAACATACTCACTGGTGACATCTTCCTGATGAGATCATGCGCAACCACAAGCAGGTCTCTCTCTTTGATTACTTTGTTACGGAATTCAGCAACATCCCCGGGGTGCAGTACCTCCAGCTGCTCAGCTGCTCCAAGGACAGCCTCAATGCAGCTCCTCCAGGAGCAGAGTGCCGGGATTCCTGGGGCTACCGCAGCACTCACCCCCGTCCCAATTACCAGGAGAAGGTCCTGAGGCTGCTTTCTTACAAGACTTTTTAAGAATTTTCTTGAACACAGAAAACAAAAGTGTTCATTGTTCACGGTGCATTTCCTGGCTTGCCTGAAGAGCTCAGGGACTGACTCCAGAAGTTCACCTGAGCCATTACAACTTCTGCAAAACACCAACCAACCAGCAGGAACAGAGTTCTCCATTCCTATACAACAGGATGAGATGAGCAGCCACAGAAGCTCATGGCCTCCCCCAAACCAACAACAGCCTAGAAGCCTTTTTGCCATTTCATATAAGTAAATGTGCATGGTTAATGCCAGCCAAAACAAGGTGACAACTTCAAATCTCTACTATCTCTGAGATCCAAATTGACAATTGCCAGGCCACTGAGTAAGCCAAACACCATTTCCAATGAAATTTTGAAAAAAGTAAGCAAGATTGTCCAGTGACTGAACTAATACATGTGTGATAGAAATTATGTAGAACTATTTCAAAGAGACAAGTCACAATATTCAAAAAATACAAACTTTCATTTTTTTCTGGGAAGAGGTGGAATATTTTATTCTCATTTATCATCACTGTAGATATGTGAACATAGCAATCATGCTAGTTCAGATAAAGGGTTCATCTAACTCACTATTTAGACATTACTACCCACATATCTCTCTCAGAGGTGTGTTGGTGTTACATCCACATTCTCTGCACAAACCAGCACAGGGAACTGTGAGGAAAATCTGTCTTTCATGATTACTCAGCAAAGAAGTGAAAATGCACATAAACCATACAGCAAAATCACTTCTGTGCAAACAAGTACAGAACCTCAGAACTCTCCTGACTTTCCAAACTACCTTTACAGATTTTCAGTTCCAGGTAACATGGTAGTAAAGATGATTAACACCTCTTATTTCACAATCATCGGAGACCATCTAGGTCAAACTATAATGTTCAATTTGGAACAGCCTCAAGAAAAGCAATAAATATATAAGTATGGCTGCCAACTAGTGCCTACAAATAAAAAGTGTTTGATGACCCCATGCCTTCCTGCAACATTTACCCCAAATTGTTTCCTCTCATTATTTATTTTCCATAAACAACTTGGCTGAACATGAAGTATTTAGTCAATGAAGAAACAAGCTTCTGCAATAATTTCAAGTTTTCAGGCATGATGTTGTTCTTGTATTCAGTACTCGGTAGTTTATTCCCACTGTGGTTTCAGACTTTCATTAAGAGACAGCTTTGTATCAACTCTAATACAAGTTACCTGAACTTCTGCTCACTTCTAATTGTAGCCCCTTCTGGTGAATCCATCTCTGAGCCCTAAATAAAACAAAAAGCAAAGTAATTCTTAATGCTTCTACCCTAGAAAAAGCCAAAACCAAAATCAGATGTATTACTGTTGATTTTTTCTCTTTATTCCTACCAGCTACTTTAATATCAAGGCTCCATGTGTCACATCCCAGTGAAGCAAGGCACTGATGGAAACAAACCTGACAGAGGACAAGTGTGCAAACCCAGCACAGCTCCAGTTAAGCTTCCAAATGCCATAGGCCTGAGTTAACAGAGATGCAGCTATTCATGCAGCTAAAAAATACTTGTGTCTAAACTCAAGATAAAATTTATCAGACCCACTAAAACTACAAGTCATTTGAAGTCAATGAGTTTCTTGATTTTATTATTTTTTTTCATAATAATCAGTTTATTCAATCCAGTTTGTGGAAACCAGGCTTCCACATGACATCCTGCTCACAAGAAGCCCTCTGAGAGCCACCTGGCTACATGACCATACTGCAGGGTATGACAGATTTTATTTAAAAATAAATAAAATATTTTTCTCTTGCTGAGAAGAAGAAAAACAACTTATTTCTCTATCATCTATTATGTCTTTAGTACAAGAAAGACACCATCTTGGCAGGAGAACTGCTATAGGATCATTACTTAGAAACCCCCAAGTTCCATTACATGGGTTTATTTTTTTATGAAGACGTATTTTTCTGTTTGGCTTTGAGACACAGGTTTTGGTGGTGGTGGTGATGGCAAACTGCAGACCCTAATCCCTCAAATAATCATTGTGCCAGAGCCAAAGCTCCTAAGGTAACTGCCAACTCTTGTATTCATGTGCTGGAATCTAATGTGGAAGCAAGAGGCTCCAAATTTGGAAATTATTTGGCTAACATAAAAACCCAAACCAACCAACAAAAAAAAATTAAAATCACCCCAAAAAATCCCAACAGAACAAACAAACAAACAAAATTTTCAAAACCACAAAAAACCCCAACCAACCAACTCC
The DNA here is from genome assembly GCF_049639895.1 of Pseudopodoces humilis. Classification (NCBI taxonomy): domain Eukaryota; kingdom Metazoa; phylum Chordata; class Aves; order Passeriformes; family Paridae; genus Pseudopodoces; species Pseudopodoces humilis. Next base: position 7,310,598 of record NC_142204.1, on the reverse strand, counting down.
AACCCAACCCAACCAAAGTCCAAAACAACCCCCCTAAAAAACCAGAAAAACAAACCCAAACAAAATCCTCCCCACAGATGTTTTCAGCAAATGTACTCATGGTGTCTTTTAAGGAGGAAAAACCTTTTCTTGTTGTAATATTTATTTTCTCTGAACTCCCTTCCCTGACCAACAGCATCCTACAGAGGTGCCCCACTGTCATCATTAGCACATCCAAAAATCAGGGCAATAATCTGTCTAGGGCAGAGCACTTCAAAATCACACAGAACCATCAAGGCTGGCAGAAACCATCCAGATCAACAAGGTCACCACCCCAGCATCACCATAATCACCCCTAAAACATGACCCCCAGGTGCCACAAGACTCCTTCATACATGGGAACATTATGAGTGCACAATGCAAAAACAACACAGGAAGGAAGGGCAACTTACTTTTGTGGAAAAAATAGTTCTTATTTTATAACCCAACTGAAGAAAGCTTTAGTAATGGTAACTCCCCACATTTAATAAAAGCATCTCACCACGGGCTGCTGTCGATACCAACATTTCAGACCTCGCTGCTTCCTTTTAGCTCCTAAAAGGAGCTTCCTGAAAGGCGCAGCCGTGCAAGGAGTGGGAGCAATGATCCCCCAATCCTCACAGAGAAATGGCTGCGATGGGGGGGTCAAATCTCCCCGTGGTCCGAGTACTGGGAGCTGCTCTGGAACATCCTCCGGGACTGAGCACAGGTTTGGGCAGCTGCTTTTCAACACGATTTTCTCACGGCAGGCTGGAAGTGGGAGCCCACGGGGACCCAGGGATGTCCAAGCTGGGATGGGAGCAGGGTCCTTACTCCCAACACAATGAGGACATCGAAACAACTTCTAATCTCACATCTTTCCTGCTCAACACAATCCGTTTCTATCGGTGAAATAAGAGCTCTATTCACCGACTGAAACTCCAGGTCACCAGGCTAACCCGACGAAGCGAGTGTTTGGAGACAGTTTTATATCTGATAACAGCCTAAAACGTTCAACCCAAAAGGCAGCCGTGGGAAAAGAAATGCCCTATCCCGAACCCACAATTCCCTCCGAGAAGAACCCCGCCGTGAGCGGGAGCCGGAGCGGGACAGCCGGGGCTGCCGGTCCCAATTCCCGGCCTGCTTCCGGGAGCGACCCGACGGGCTCCGGGGCCGAGCCTTCCCGCCGCCCGGGAAACAGCCACCCCGCACCGAGGTTCCGCGTACCTCCGACAATCACATTCCAACTAAAATCTGCTCCTAAACCGCGGCCGTTCCCCTCAAACCCCGCGGTGGGAGGGCGGCGGGGAGGTGAACGCGTCTGTCCCCTAGGCCCCGGTCCGAGAACGGGCATGGGACCGGCCGCGGATCCCGAAAACCCCTGAGGGGCAAGAGTACCCACCTGCGGGTCTGTGTGAAGTGCAGCAGTCAGCTTTCAGCTGCCGGAGAAAGCGAACTGGCTAAGGCGCATGTTAAGCAGTTAGTGCTCTGAAAACGTACTGCTGACGGAGGTGTTAGACAAGAGACGGCAGCGTTACCTTGGATGGCTCTACCGGCGGCACGGCGGGGCTGCCGGGGGTGGCCGAGGCATCATGAGGGGCGATGCTGTGAGGCCGGGACAGCAGGTGGCACAGGCCGCCTTGGGCACGGCCACCTGCAAGGAGAGCAAGGAGTGCACACAGCTGCCTCTCCAACAAGTCACATCGCTAGCAACACCCACAGCGCCTCCTCCCTTCCAATCCTCTTTTTTTTTTTTTTTTTTTTTTTTTGTTCTTTTTTTTAAGCTTTTAATATCTTAAAGCCAGAGTGTAAAAACTTCCAGGTAGGTCCTTCAGCACAGTTTTTTCTGGTGTTTGGTTAACAACATTTAGCTCAGTTGCAGCGTTTTTTCCTCATCAGAAGTCCCACCTCCCTTTTGTGAAAAACGAGGTTCACATAATTTTTATAGAATTTTAAAGTTTAATAAAAAAAAAACCCAAACAATTAGGAGAAAAAAAATAAAGTATACAGATACAGCCGGGTGTCTCTGCATTCAGCCAAGAGAGCACACCTTACTAAGAAAGAGTTGTCCCTTAAAAACAGAATCCTACTACATATCCATAAATTCTCATACTTATTAATACATTCTTCTTAGGATTTTTGGTGTTCTTCTGTTTAGTTTTCTCTTGCCCCCTTCCCAATAGATCAATCTTCTTGGCGCCATTGAGATTTACATTCCCTGATACCAGAAATGCAATAAATTCCTCCCCCCAGAGTTCTGGTCACTGCTGTCTTCATCTGGATAAGATAGTTTACAAAAGAAAAAAAAAGGTCTCCGGCTATCTTTTTCAGTCTTTGGGTTATACAGACAAAAGTAGTTTTTGTTTTAATGCTATGTCATAGCTTAACATATATGTATTATACCACTCTTTCTAACAGAAATAAAGGGAACTATGTTAATACAACAAAATTTCCCATTCTTATACACATAACATTCATTTTAATATTTGCGAAAAGCAGACAATATAATATGTAACTCTAACACTTTGAAACACCACGCTTTAATCCTGGGAGTCGGACGGGTAAAGTCAAAGGATGCTGTTACTGACCTGTACTCCCAAATTCCATTTGCAAAACTATGTTGAAAATGCAGAATTCTCTGGTTTTAATTCCATAACTGGAATTTTCAAAACTATGTGCGGAAGGAATTCTCTGCTGTGAGGGTGGGGAAGGCCTGGCACAGGTTGCCCAAGAAGCTGGGGCTGCCCCATCCCTGGAAGTGTCCAAGGACAGGGCTTGGAGCAACCTGGGATAATGGAAGGTGACCCTGCCCATGGCAGCACATGAAACAAGATGAGCTTTAAAGTCCCTTACAATCCAAACTGTGATTCTATTATTCTACTCATGATACCATTTTATAGACTTTTGAACACCTGAAGTACTTCTTGGCATAAACTTCCTCCTTTCCTTTGTTTCTCTAGTCAGTCACTTCCATTGTTTTTGGGAGTTACAGTCAGGACTCACAGGTTTTGCATGTCCATGTTATAGATTTGACCATTCTGTTGTGTTCATAAAATGTCAGAGTTGTATTGATATTCTGGTATAGTTTTAGGAAAAATTTTGGTAATTATAGCCAGTTTTGAGGATGATAACATAAGCACAGTTTTTACTCCATATCCAGTGTTTTGGCAAGAGCAGTTGTGTTTACCACTGTGAAATCTCTGACTTTCAACCTGTGTAAGAACACTGTGTCCTTGTGAACTGTCTGTGTTATGTTCCCTAGACACCACTTCTCACTTTGTTATTATTCTTACATAACTATATTGCAGCCTCTACAAAGGTTTAACAAATATTTGGAGAATCATATTCCTAAGACAAGGAAGATGGAGGGTAGGATCTGTGGGAACATGGAGGGAGAAGGAAGAATGCAAGTAGCCTCACCTGAAAACTGACACAGGACTGAGTAAGGGAAACTCTGCAGTGTTTCCAGCTCTTTGCCTTTCACCCTTCACTGCTGCCTGTCAAGCAGGAAGGAATTTCAACATGCTCCTATTGAGGGTTCTGTAAACCTGAAGGTCAAAGACACTGTTTTAAAAGAAGTAGGTGATATTCTTCTCTCTAAACCCAGCAACTATGTATGAAATCCAGTTTGGAATGCTATTTGACACTGTATTGTAGTAACAGTGGAATGTATTACTAAAGAATTTGTTGCCTTAGAATATTTTTTCAGCTGTAGATAGGAATTACAAAGACTTGCTAAATATTTGACTGAGTTTGAGACGTCTGCCCCATCCTGTAGATTTACAATGCCTAATATTCTTAATTCATTTAAAAAGAGATGTGAGAGGAAATTTTTGTGAAGAAAGGCTTTTGAAAGCATTTCCATTCTTCAGTCTGAATCAATTAATCTGGTGTTATTACCTTTCCCTGTGACTGTTGCTCCTTTCAAATCCTTAAACTTCACTATTATTTTTAAACTCCAAGAGCAGTCACAACAACGGTACATTTCATAAGCTCTGGATTCCTCTGCAAGGAGTTGGAAAGTTACTAAGGACAAATACCAATGCATTCCAACCAAACACAGTACAAAAGTAACTACATAAAGTACAATCAAAAGGAGGCTTAGATACTTTTCCAAATGTACAATAAGAAGAAAAAAAGTATTTTTATCCATTATATTTCCATGTTATTATTTTTAAATGTGAACAACTAAATATGACAGTGACAGGCCAACACCATTACGAGAAAACTGGCAGAAAGTTCACGAGCAAAAGTCACAGTGAAAAAAGAATATTGAAGTGAGTTGAAAGTGAGTGAACTTTGAAAAATTAAGGAGTTTCTTTCAAGAAGCAACAAAGAAAGGCAATTGAGGATGTCTGAGAGGTAAAACATACACTTAAAAGAAATAACTACAACAGTTCAACACTTGATTCAACCTCAGATTTATCTCTCATAGTAAATCTGTTTGTCCCAGTGTACTAAACAACACATTAAGCCAGTTGCTTTTTTGGGGGGTTGTTGCCAACTTTGGAAATAACACTTGAAAGTATGTCATCAGGCTAAGAAATGCAGCTGGTTGGTTTTGGCTGAAAGAAGCAATGTATCTGATTATTCAGCTGTAGTTCTATGAACTGAGATGTAATGCTGGTTACATTATGTGTTTGACATCTTGGTCTTTGAGAAGTTACAATAAAATAAATCCAAGCCTACATTATGCCAGAACCTGCTGGTTTGAGAGAAACCAAGCAAAACTGATAATGAAATCTTACTGAGCTTGCTAAAAAGTATCTTTAAGATACAACTAACTTGTGCCTTAGTTTTTTCCATAGCAGGAAGCCAACCTGCCCTGTTGATTGGGATAAAATTCCTTGCACAATGGAGCTGCCAGTTCCTCCCTGTTAGGGGATTATCCTTTTTTAACTTGGAACTGACTGGATTTTACTAGTTTGTCATCTTGGTAAACAGAATAGTTTATAAAATACTGTGAAGAAGAAAGATACTTTCAGAAATTCAAAGTATGTTTTCAAAAGCCATTGTCAGTTCACTTAGAGTTTACCCATGATTGAATGTAAACATTAATATTCAAAGTTAACATTTGACTTGCAGCACTATGTGTATTTGCTGCAGAGTGACAAGATCTCTAAAGTAACTCTGGATGTAACTGCAGGTGGATTTTTAAAGCTGCCAAGTGTTAAGCACATCTGCACCAGAAAGGTTTCCCTACAGTCAACTCTTACCTAACAGAGGGTAATTACCATCAATTTTTGCTTTACTTTGCACCTGCCTCTCTCACACCTGACTTCTATAAGCAACACTGAAAGTGTGATCATTTCAGTAAAATCACATGCAAAAAAAGTACATGGTACTTTAAAAGGGTAAATGAGAGGGAAAATTAACTCTGTTAACTGCCCTCTTTCTGACCTTGTCTTTAGTTTGAACTTGTTTATAAAAATGTCTGAATACATGAGTTTGCTTGGAAAACCAAGGAGTGTAACTAAATGGGGTGTCCTTTGATTAAAGAGTTTGTATTACGCATTTTTCTGACAAAAAAAAAGCCAAAATAGCAAAGCAACAAAGAAGCTCTGTCACAAAGTCCTTATCTGTTCTGAACAGCAGCAATGTGTGCAGCAGTGAGAAAGGGAGGAAAACCACTGTGGAGAGGCACAACTCTAGTGGAAAAAGGGAGCAAAACAAAACCAAAGAGAAGACAGTCAGAAAAAAAAAAAAAAAAAAGAAAAAAGAAAAAAAAAAAGAGAGAGAGAAAGAAGATAAAAATAAATAAAACATTCTGAAGCCTGGAAGGACAGGATTTAAACCAAACATACTACTGTGAAGAATAGGAAGAGAGAAAGCCAGTCAGGAAGTTGCAAATACTCAAATTCTGCTTGAAAAATTGCTATTGTTAAAGAACTTAACTAGGTCAGGGAAATGAACCTTGGGAATATTATTGTATGAACTTGTTGGTGAAATGGCAAAAAACTCTTTTCTTTTTGTCAAAAATCAGAAATTTAAAATGTTGGCCAAAATAAGTTCATAAATAAAATCTGTATAAACGAGGGACAAAAGTAGAGGTGTTACTCTGTTCTGTTAGAACAGATCAGCTGTGGTATTAAATAATAAGGTGGGTTTTTTCCTGCTTGGTAGGTTTTTCTGGTGTAATGGCTACTTCTTCTACCCAGGCATGGATTTAACAAGCTTAAAGCACAGCTACAGATCAGCAAACTGAGAGTTTATGCAGACAGGAACATGAGTGCAGAATGCAGTGCAGAGACAGAGGTTAAGATCTTGGAATTCTCTGAAACTGCAGCACAAGGAAGCCCTGAGGACAGGAACCTGTGACCCTATGCAGTGATGGTCAGTCAGTCTAGCTGTCTGACTCAGTGTGCTGATGGTCACTGTGCAACTACAGAATAAAGCTCCTGAATGGCCAGATCCCATCAGTTTTCCAGCAAACAAACCTTTGCTTCAACATGGTTGCTAATGTGATCTCTCCTGTGGATTAAATAATTCTGCAGACTCCTGATCTGGGGTGGAGCTGTCTTTGTAATTCCTGCAAAGTCAGCATCCAGCCTACAAGGGAAGCTGTGAGTGTAGCCCTGGAGCTCAAGGATGTCATCCAAAAGAAATTTTACTTCAGAAGGAAAGTTCTTTGTATCCAGCCAGCTGCTGTGCCCTATGCCCCCTAGCACGCCTAAAGAAATGAAGCATTGTACCATGGTTACATCATGCTTCCTTGGATTGACATCACCAACAGCTGAGAGACAGATTAACCATTGTACATGATTTTTGGTGGGATGTCTCAGTTACAATCTCCTTTAATGCACGTTGTAACAAAGTGGTGTGCTATAATATATGCTATCATTCCATTAAATATTACAGATTCTTGCCCAGAGATAATTGGACAGACACCTTCTATTCTACATTTAAAAAACTGAGCCTTCATTTAGAATCCCTTAGATCCTGTTTCACTGAAAGATTTCGGTCAAAATTATCGCAGCAATGTCTTGAGACCTCAGCTTTAACTACTTGAACACTATGTAACCCATAGAAGCTCAAAAAGTTATAATATGAAGGTCATGCATTCTACAAAGGAAAGAAAATACCTATAAGGATATTTCAGAGTTTCAATGTTTTTCTAGAATATATGACAATAAGAAATTTCTGTAAGAAATTTTTAGTCTGTTATTTCATTAACTGTCTCCATGTCTTTTTAACTACATAAAGCATGAAAGGCTCTGTAATCTCCAGTTTTACTGGATTTATTGAACAAATTATCAACTCTAATATTGACTTATATTGCAATACGGATCTCTCCAGAATTCCCTATTCCTGATAAGAAACAATAAAAGTAAAATAAGATTTATTCTACTAATGCAATCTTGATTATAGAAAATGCTAGTGAGTTTGTGGGTAGCTTTTTATGAGTCAGGTTTCTAATACATTGCTGCCTTCTCCTGCTACATCCCTTGCAGTGACTCATAGCAGCAGAGATGAAACCAAGTAAAAAAACAAACCAATTTAGCTACGCACTGTGTTCTGGGTGAAAAATTTCCTTTGGAGGAAATTCAGATACCTATAGATAGTTTATCCTAAAGTTATAGTCCTGATTTTTGTGGAAAGGTAGGACAGTAAAAAGGTTTGACCAACAGGAATTTCCCAAGGTTTCAATCTCTTTGTGGGTAATTGTTCCTTTTCACTCAGTTTCTTCTCACCTGTTAGCTGGAACAAAAACGAGAACTGCACAGCACAGGATGCCAGTCAGAAGAATTCCTGTGCAGGTTTAGAAATAATCCCTTGGATTTACAAGTCCAGTTCTATATTTCAGCTGTATTGTTAAACAACAAGGAGCTAAATTTAATACATCAGCCACTATCTGATTGAAATGCCTTTGAATGAGAGTATTTATGTAGATGTACTCAAGATTAATATAAGAAAAGGTAATTTATTGTAAATTACTGAATGTGAGAATAAATTATTTACCTAGAGGCTGAAGAACACAGACTGTCTTGGAGAAATCTACTGCAAGGTTTCTATGTTAATGTAAGCAAATGTAAATAAATCCATTGCATGAGGTTTACAAGAACATTACAGTGAGGTTCCAGCTCAGATACTAAGAAGACAGAAAATATAAAAGTCAGTATTATCTGTTCATCCCTGATTTGCTTCACCACGTATTTGTACTATGATAAGACTTTACAGGAGCACATATTTCCTTCCCCCATCCTACTGCTTTGTCTTTTAGTACACAGGATGGATGGTGCTTGCTTCAAAAAAATTTCTCACTATTGTCAAATGTACAACTTTTGTGCTTAATATAGTGCATATTCTCTAAACCATTGCTGGAGATGAAGCTACTTATTTATTTTCAATGAAATCTATTAAACCATTTATTTTAAATTTCCTGTGAGATGAGGAAATGTAGAAATTAAAGTAAAATAATATTTCCTAATTTGGTTGCCTATTTATTAGAGTCTGTTTTGTACTACTACTTTGCATGTTATAGTAACCTAAATACTCAAGGTGATTCTCACTGACCACAGCAGTAGCTGTCTTAATTGTTTCTCCAAATCTGAGCTAGATCCTCAGACTTTGAATCCAGATAACGAAGATCTAAGTACTGCCAATCCCAAAAAACAATTCCGTGCAGGTGTTTTTGTCCAGAGTAGCACCAGAACTCCGTGATAAGAGACCAAATTTACTTCCCAAGGAGGGATGGATAGCCTGAACTTCAAGATTGTAACATTATTTTTTTTTCATTCCTTATTGGAAACAGTGTTATCTGGTATACAGATTGGATTGATCAACAGAGACAGAAGCATGCAGAAGAAATAATTTCTGACAATGAATTTCAATGAATTCTGTAATTCAAGACAGTATCATAACACATCTAACATGCTAAATGAATATTGCAGAAATATCTGTAATACGGATTTCAACTCTTAACTAACTTGTGTTTGTAGCCATAGCATTCTTTTAACACTGCTGCAAGTGCAAAGTAAAGTTTATGCAAGACAAACAGAAGAAATTCCATTCTGTGTTTTTAGGGCAGGAGACTTTAGAGGCAATTCAAGGACCTTTGTCACCTAAGGAAAAAAAGGAACTGACAATATGAGAGAAGTAAACTTGCTCTGAATACATATATGAATATACATACTTGTGATGGTATGGGGGTGCATGCATACACATCCTTCTCATCCTTGGGCCTGCTCTAGGATCTCAGAGGCTTCTGATAAGCCTTGATTGAATCAGCTGAGGAGTGAAGAGTCCTGTGAGCAAACCAGTCCAGCCATGAGGCACTCCCTGACCACAGCAGGAGCTCTAGCATGCTAGAGGCAGGAACAAGCAGCTGCCCAAGAAAGGTGGGAAACAAAGAATAAGCAATTATCCTTTGTGGCCCGGTAAACCATTTACCTGACTCAAATGGAGTGGCACCATTGTTCCTGCACTTTGGGAATAAAAGCTCAGTAATTACCAATAGTTTGGTTAGGCCAGGATGGAAACTTAATGGTGACCGAAGTCAACAGTGTTGGGACCGTATAAACAACAGTCCTGAATGAGACCCTTTGAGATCTCCTGGATGGCAGCGGCTGTGCCACCACCTCTGAGTGGGACCTGCCTTGGAGCTCCAAACCTTACAGCTACACCTGGAACAACTTCAGCCTTTTCCAAGATCTTGCCTCTCAGCATCCATTTTATCACAAAACACATAGTGAATAACATGAAAAACTTTCCAGTCAAAGTCCTTTCCAATCAGCAGTTTCAAATCAGATGCTGACATTAGATTAGATATGTGCAAGCACAGAAATAGATCTAGCAGTTCTCATATGGATTTTCCTGTTGGCCAATGAATTTAACCTGAGAGAGCTCAGCACTGCTGGGGCACCATAAAGCAGGTTGCTAGACACCTTCATAGCTACACCTGTAATGGAGCGTTTCAACTGGGGGCAGATAATTCACATTTTACCTTCACAAAGGAACATTACACACTCAATGCTACTTCCTAGTGTGTTTTAAGAGCATAAATCAACTTTTAAGAAGTAATAATTATATTTGTAATGTTGTATCTGATGCAAGAGGTGGGTTACAGACATGTAGAAAGTTTGGGTCATACAAGCAAGTCCCATTATTCCCCACTCTGAAGAGGTATTGTTTCAGGATATCAGAAGTTTTCCTGACATCTGCACCTGAGTCTTGGAGGCGAGGCACAAATTGTATATATGGAACAAAGCAGCCTCATAAAGCCCAAGCTATCCCCACTTGCTTGCTGGAAGGTGCTGTCAAGCACTTTGCTGCTGCTGTCTGTCACCATGGAGCTTATTGCACTTGCTGCTGGAGAGACCTTTTTAACAAAGCTGTTAAAACAACTTTAGCCCTTTCCATTCACCATGTATTTAATTGACATCTTTCACTTTTGCCCCAAAATACTCCCAAGACAAACCAAAAATCAGCTACTAGTTTGGCTGTATTGTGATCCTAACCCTTCCTGCAAATTTTTTGGTGAAGCTCTTTACACTTATCCTTCAGAAACTGTAAAAGATCTCAGTGTAGCTAAGAGCAACAGTTTTTAGTAGCTCTTTTCCTCTTTTCCAAAGATAATCTGATGGAGTAGGAAGAAGGGTGGCAAAGGCTGCTCCTCCTCCTGCCCCCCTCCCCGTCTATGACTCCAGTGAACAACCAGCATGTCCTGCCATTTCAGACTTAATCCTGTAGCCAAGGCAGAGTTCCTGTAGTCACAGTTCATCTCTTGGCACAGCAGCCCTTTGGTCTCACAGCACCTGGACCTCCTGGGATCGCAGTGCGTAGGGGCTGCAGGAAACCATGAGGGATCTCAATTCTTGGCCAGCCAGGACCACCACTGCTTCCAGTAGAATCTGAAAGCCCTCACAGCTTCCAGCAAAGCATGACTGAATCCATTGGAAGCTTAGATGCACCTCTTGAGTCTCCTCTGCTGCACAGCCAAGGCACAAGTTCCAAGCTCTGTAACTGGAAGTTAAATTTTTTTTGTTAATTTTTTTTTATAGCCTCCTTCAGTGCTGTCAACAGTGAAGGTGTTAGCATTCAGGAACTTTATTAAAGAGCTCTGGGTATTGGGGTACACATACCCAAATCTGACCCAGCTTGGTTTCCAGCTGAACGTATTTTTATGCTCTATCATTATATAACTTACATATTGATTATTAAACTTACATTGTTCTATTGTATACACTGATTCTATCAAACCCCTAACATAGTTTCTCATGATTCTTTAAACAATAATTATATCTAATCACATCTAATACTTATATCATTTATCATATACTGACTACACAAGTGCAGTTTCACATGCTCTTAGCAAGCATAAGGCCTAACATTTCCCAGGGCCTACCTTTAACACTTCTTCCAGGGCTTGCCAAACCTAACTTTCTTTCTAACTCCCCAAATTTTTTATGATTTTAAAATCTTTTACTATCAAAGGAATGGCAGTTTTTCCAAAGCTGTGGTACATTGGGAACAGTTTCTGCTTGAAAGCTTTCTGCTGTTTTCCTGGAGGAGAGTTCCTGCAACTGGTGGGTTGTGAGATGTTTTTAGCTCTGATCCCATGCAAAATTAAATCTGTTTTAAAAGAAAGAAGTTTCTGGCACAACTTAGAAATATAACTTGAGGGTCAGTGCTCAAGTTAGTAGAGTTCTGACAACCCTGTATTTAATGGGAGCTAATGGCTTGTAAACAGATACTACCCAAGACATGCTCTTTCTTCAGGCTAACTTTCCCAAATTATAATAATACTTCTTACAGCTATGTCTTCCAGCTCTCCCACTCTCTACTTCATCACTCTTAGCCTAGTCTGGTAAATCAGCAATAGGGAAGTTTTTGGAGTGCTGTTATTCTTTTTCTTTTTCTTTTTTTTTTTAACCTGACTAGGTAAGTCTGATAGTGGCATTAATAAAGATAGAGACAAAAGTTACAGTACTTTTCCAGAAATTCCCCACACCCTCAGCTTTTTAGGATGCTGCTGCATTTTCTTACCAATAAAGCTGAATATAAGCTGTTAGGACAATTCCATTTTCTTCATTTTTTTTCCTTCCTCCTTCTCTAGGAGGCATCTAAAGGTGAGCCAATGTGCTTCCCTGCAGACCAAACAAGGGACAGAGACCAGAGACAAATCTAAACAAAATTTCTCCCAGTCTCTCTAGTTAAAAGTTTGCATCTGCTTGCCTTAAATAGCAGCAGAAGATATTTCTCTGTAAGCACTCAGTTTGGTATAGATTCACTCATTTGTTTGAGAAGTTTTCCCACAGAATTTGCAGAAGATGAGGTGGTTGATGCAAATTCTAACACAAACCATATTTGCAGCTATAATTACTTATCAGTAGACTTTTATATGCAGTTGCAACCTGGCTTAGACAAATGAAGGTGTGCTCTTCAGACACAGGATGTATCCTAGAATACCATGCATTCACAACTGTCTGTGTTAGCTGTATGGGATGGTGTCTGTGGTTATAGCTTCCAACCAGCCAGGGCCTGCTCTTTCCACTTGGTCCAAAGTGGCAACAACCAGCAGTGAAAGTTTTAAGATTGGCCAACAGACAGAACAATTTCATCGCTGCTCCCTCTAAAGTCTCTTCTCAGTGCCTCTCCAAAAAGGAGGCTGCATACAACATTCAGGGGAGAAGGTGTGAAATAAGAAAAGCTTTAATTTCTGTCAGCTCACAGAGTAGCTCTAGGTGGCATTTGGACAGTGCCAGAGCAGTGGGGAACAGGGAAGGCAGCTCTTACTCGCCAGTGATGTTGCTGCCAAGAGTTATGAAACTCATTTTTTGAATGAAGCCATGGGGCAGGCATCTGTGACCACAGGTCTAGCATGACTTGCCTTCATCTGAAAAAACAGATAAATCAGTTTGCAAGGGCTTGCAAAGGCTGGCTACTCTATGAAGCAAACAGCAGCAGTTACCCAACGTTTCTCAATAGTTTTACTTAGGGGAGTTCAGGCTTTTACACATTTAGACAAAGACAAGGCATCAAAACGTGGAGTACTTGGTTTCATGTGCAAAATTTTGCAGCTGATAGTGCTGCTCCACACCTACCAGAGTCAGCTAGCACAGTGTATTAGTACTCAGCACCACTAAAGTGGTAAATAATAGTAATAATTGTAATAATAGTAATAATAATAAAAATAAAATAAATATTTTTATTATATTTTAATAACACCCTAATGAAAACTAAGACCAGAGGCTCAGTTCTATATATCTTACAGTTACATATTTTTTTCTCTTTTTTCCCATTCACACCCACTCCCATGAATTTGTGAAGGCTTTCATGTAAAGGTCACATCATCTTCCAGAGAGGCACAATGCAGGACACTCACCTGATTCCTTCACTACATACAAGTAGATGATAAGATTTATTTGGATGCAGTGAGTTGTCAAACACCCAAAAAGTTTGTCTAGACCAACTGTAGTAAGGGTGGAACTGTAGCAACCTGAGGGGCTGCAGTTTGAGGCTTCAGGCTTTAATCTAAAGAAGAAAGTTACCAAAAACATATATTAAAAAAACCTGAACAAACAAAAAAAAGAAAACCACAAAAAAAAACACCTTTCTCCTCTTCCCCCTGAAAGCTCTGACTCAAACAACATTAAAGCATAAAAAGGGGATGCAAATTGCAGCTGAGCAGGGAAAAAATACCAGTTTTAAGAATCATCAGCTTAAGGCCCTTAATCACAGCAATTTTTTGTATTTCAAGGCTGAATTTTTTTTTTTTTTTAAGATTCATAGCCATCAAACAAATTCAGAATTTATCACTCATACAAAATTCTACATGACCACGTTACAGTCTTGCCAAGATGAAGAATGTGGCAAACTATTGCATGAGCTGTAGTCATGCAAACTAGTACTTAGGATATTGATTTTCCAGCAGCTGAGAGTATGTCAATAGAGCTTCACTCCACAGAAAGTAAATCACCTTTCAGAGTGAAAGTTTTAGCCATTATTTTTTACGTGGATATTTTCCTAAGCCATCATGTTTTAATTGAGTACCAGACCATCTTATGCTCTGTCTGAATTCACCAGCCATAAGAGGGATAACATTGCCTTTAATATTTTGAGATTGTTGGGTTTGCTTCACGTTCAGAAGAATCACAAAGAAAGAAAATTAACATGGCAATAAGCTCTGTCAGCACGATCTGTGCTAGCAGATGTGTCCTAAATTAGGACCAGATCTCATCCTTACTTATACTTGTGTAAATTCACATAAATTCCACAGAAGTCAAGGGAGCTTGTCTGGATTTAAAGGATGTGAACAAACTCAGCGTAATTACAATGTTCCTGAGGAAAGTGCAAGAGAAGAGATCAATGTAAATTCCTGTATCTTCAGTTAAGCAACAAGGACAATTTTCTTTCTCTGTGTTGCCTTGTAGGCAATTCTGTGGTAATTTATAGAAGCCTCTAGACTCAGTTTGGATTTATTGCTCCATGAGAGAAAAACTTGCCTGTAGCCTTGGTTTTCCAGGACTGTGTGAAGATCATAAGTATTTGAGAAGGATAAGATGTGAAGTTACAAAAGACTGTGAAATGTGTGGAACTTTCCAGGACCGAAAATCCAGCCCTTCTTTACATTCTTATCTGGAGACATAATGAACAGAGCTACCCTGCTGTAGTCCATCTCTCCACTACACTGCACAGGCTAAAATGTACAGTCCTTGCAAGCCCAGTTTCATGTTGTTTGTGCATATTAAACACCTTAAAGTGTTTAATAGAAAGATTAAAAAGCATGGTGATGACATCTGCCAGTCAAGAGATAATCTATCTAAAGGGTGAGCACAGAATCCATCCTAAAGTATTTGGAAGATCCTCACTAGTTTTTGGCATAGCCATGTTCTAATTCACTTAACTGAAAGTTCTTCTAATAGAATTCCTCTTAACCTTTGCAACAGTTAATCAGCTACAAGTTATTTTAATTACCTTCAAACAGTTTGCCTCATTTTCCAAAATACAGCAGTTACTGAAGTTTTTGTTAGGGGCAGTTCGAAACTTTAACTTTCAAACCTCAGTCTCTGAAGAGGCAGTGGAGAAACATTCCTTGTATTTTGCTCAGTCACTTACAAGATATTAATATCTTGTAAGGTTCTGCAGATATCCTGGTGAGTGCAAGCCTTGAGGAATGCACTGAAAGAGGAGTAATGCCTTTGTTAATTAATTTTCTAAAAAGTATCCATGAATATGGAAGTGAAAGCAGAGATATTTTTTAAAAGTACATAAAAGAGACAATCAATGTTTGGGAGAGTGGTGGAAAGCAGGGACAGCTAAAAGTGGTGAAGGACAGAGTTGCAGCATTATAATATTGTGAAAGTGGCCAAGGTGTTATGTCAAACAGTGGAAAAGTTTTCTCTTCTGTCCAGTCAGCATTCTTCAGGCATGGTTCCCTGATGGGAACTACAGCCACCTCTGCTGCTGAGTCTCCTGTACCAGCCGTCCTGAAGCGGATAATGGCAAGGGAAGCAGCTCTCATGCTGATGTTGTGAGAACATTTGACCATTTGAGGGCAGCACTGAAATCAACAGGTTTATTCAAAGAGGTTATCAGCCAGCTACTATAGACTTCAGACGGGCTTGTCCTGATGGCTGCTATTAGTGTCATAAGGCAGTGTCTGAAAATCTGAGCAATGCAGCTTTTCATTTAATGGTGAATAACTCTTAGTCACTATTGCACAGTATTTATACCACAAGGCTGCAGGAATTATTTTCAGGGTATTTTTTCCTCCTTTCCTAATGAAGTCCCTTTGTGTGTACTCATTATGACAGTGCAGACAGAAGAGCTTTGAAAACCACTCTGTTCCAAAGGGACTGGTGTGATGGAAATAACCTCCATTCCCTCCACACAGGAACACTTGTGTGCGGAGTGTGGAGGCTGTATGGGTTGGAGCATCATGACTCACCTTACATTAGAGATCTGTTTCCATACAGAAATAGAAAGGCTGAGGAAAATGAGAACCTTGAACTTACTTTATCATCTGGTTACAATTAATCTTGTGCAAACCTGAAAGGACAAGCAGTGGAAACATCAGGATGGGGAAAAATAACTTTCTGCTTAAGAAATCAGGGCCACATCATTGCTCAATATAAGCTGGCCTGGCTCCATTGAGGTACATTTCTTACAGACACAAGAACTGCTGCTTCTGGCATTCCCCTCAGAAATCACGTATAAGATCTTATCACTGCAGTAAACTCCAAACAACTGCAGAACATTTGAAGCTGATAGAAGCCAGAGGTTAAATGAAAACCTCTTTGTTACACAGCAGTTATTGTTTTCTTTGCTGAGGAAATACCTTACTGTCTACAGTTACCTGCTTTAACTATAATCTCATACTGTTAATAACCACTGAGTATATCTTTTTATGAAAGCCCTGGGCTTACATGATAGTCTAAATGTCTCTAATAAAAGCAAAGACCATTTGCTGCTGCCTATCCTTGTGAGGGATAATTTGTGCCAGGCAAGTCAGAGACTGGACTCACATTTTTTCACTTAGAAAATGGTAGTATTTTCCTACTTCAGTGAATTCAGTGCTGGTTGAAGGGCTTGTTCTAAGTATCAGCTACTATTAGGAGTCATTCTGCTGCAGAGGAGGAAGAAGAGAAAATAACTTTGGTAATTCAGAGAGGTTGGATAATTGTGTGTTTTAGCTATGACCAAAGTAACATTTTTTGATGAAGAACTAAGGAAAGATGACAGGGGATGGAGTCAATTTTCTTGGCCTGCTAATCTTATCCTAGTTACATTCCCTAGCCTGCAGTTTCTGTTAGCTGGGTTTGTGCAGAGGTAATGTGACTGTGCTGGCCTGGTGTGGGTCAGTGCATGACCCTTTCCCTGGCTGATGTGAGGAATCAGGCCTCCCTAAGTGGTAGGTGTAATCCCTGTCTTGACCTCTTTGCTCTTTGTATATTTGTGTAATAGAGCCCTTTATTTTTACTAGGTAGATAAAATACAGCCTTTTGGGTTTGAAAGCAAGAGCAAATATTAATGACACAAAACTTTACTAGTATTTGAGGACTGGGATTGATATCTGTAATAGCTGGAGAGTAGGATCTTTCCCCACAATGATTTTTTGGGCTTGGAATACATTTCTGAATCTTCTACAGTCCCGAAATACCACTTCATGAAGGCAGTTTAATGTCTTTGGGACTCAGATGAACTTCAGTGCAATAGCTGCAGTTTTATATGAACGTGAAATAAAACACAATGAGGCTCCTGTACTGAGCAGTGTGGCAAATTCTACTGCAGTAAGATTGGAGTAAAAGATTTTTAAAAAATTATTAATTAGGTCCCTGATGTTGTAATTACAAGTGCATAAAGCTTTAGGTAAGGACTTCCTTTACTCACTGAATTGTAACCCACTAGCTAATTCATCATTTCTAGAAGTACAAACAGTATATTCTGGCTTTGACTTTAGTATTTATGGTGTAGACAATATGATTTATGCTGGTCTGATGGATGCTGTTTGAAGTCAACAACAATCTGCAAACCCTACACCAGAACCACCCCTGAAAAAAACCACATGAATCAGATATTGTTGAATCTTGTTCCTTATTCTTCAGCCAATATCACAGAAGAGCCCTATTCATTTGCCTTCCAAGACATTTGAAAGGACTCATGGAAAAATTCTGATATGCACGTCTCTGGTATCCATATCTGTGGTGTACAGAAGGATGGAGTCATCCCTATGTGTGGATACTGAATGCCCACCTGCTGCTTATCAACATTCATGTTCTAAGCAACACCCTTATTTCTGGTTACTTAAGATCATTTTGTGTGTGTTTGATAATGTAATCCTTTTTATAATTTGCATATAGGTTCCTACCAATAATATTTAAATGGCTCTGTTTCCTCTCTGCTGCTCTTCAGGATTCAAAGGACTATGTGTAGTGACTTCTTGTTCAACTCTGAATTGAACATAAGACATGGGAACACGTCAGCAGGATTGCTGCCAGCCCTGCATTGAGTTACCTCTGTATGTCAGTGAGCAGCATCAAGAGATTAATTCTTTAGAGATTTTTTTTCTCATGGTCTGATAATATGACAGATACCAAGTTCTCATGAACAAGTGCAGTTGGTACATGCCTAGAACAAGAGATTTGGGAAAGAAAAGACATCCCAGGGTATTAAATTACTGTGATTAACCATTGCTCTGGAAAAGGGAGAGAAAGGCTTGGCTCAGCTGTGTTTGTATGGTTTGGAATTTAATATTGTTGGGGGTTAGGTGTCCTTCCTTTTGTTCCATTTCACCTAAGGAATTTTTACCCAGTTTTTTACCAGAAGGGAAACCTGACTGCTGGTACTTACAGGATGCTTGAGAAACACAGAGTTTGGCTGGGCCCGGGAAGGGAGGGGTGGGCAGGAAAAGGGAGGGTGGGGGCAGCTGGGGGCTCGCTGGTTTTCTTCAGCTTCAGAGCAGAATTCTCACTGCTTTCACTCGGAGCTGTTGCGGCTTGGAGAAGGGAATTAGCCATCGCCCAGATGGAGCTGCTGCTTCTTCTCCTTCCTTTCCTTCCCTCTTCCTTGCTGGGCCTCGCACTCCCTGTCCTGCCGGGACGTGTGGCAGTGCCAGGCACCGCCACAGAGCTGCTGATCCACCTCAGCCACCAGCCCGAGATCTCAGCTCATCCCTGCTGTTCCAGCTGAGTGTTCCTCAGAGCCCTGCAGGAGCACCGGGACTGACTGCCCGAGGGGTTTGTGAAGCAAAGCCTCTCCTCCATCCCTTCCTGTCTCAGCTGAGAAAGCTGTCACGGGGTCCCTGGTTCTGTTTTGTTGTTAACGCTGTAGTTATTGTTGTTTGTGTGCCTTGTTATACATACTAGTAAAGAACTGTTATTCCTATCCCCAGATCTCTGCCTGAGAGCCCCTTGATTGCAAAATTATAGTAACTCGGAGGGAGGGGGTTTACATTTTCATTCCAAGGGAGGCTCCTGCTTTCCCTAGCAGACACCTGTCTTCCAAACCAAGACAAACATAACATTTATACTGCTTCAGTTTACAATAGACTCAGATGCCTCAGTGTTTTCCTATGGCTTCTTTGAGCTCATGTGTTTAGGAAAACATTTTAACAGAGCAAAAGCATGATATTTTACTAAAAGCCTGTCTGCTCAACCCAGCTTTCAATCCAGGCAACAATTCGAAGGGCAGTGTCCTTGAAACTCTCCTGGAACAGTGAGAATAAAGAAAAACAATGGCATTGTGTATAAAGAAAAGAATGTTAAACAATATCTATTAGCCAATAGTAGCTGGTTAAGCCACGAGAACCCTGTAGGACCTTATAAAAGTGTGCTAAAGATAGAAATAAACAACGTTCACGATACCTCTGAGGACTCAATGAATAGACTGAGCAGTTTTCCATTACATGTGCATGTAGATAACTTGGCAGTAAACAGTTTTTCTCAATGATTCAAGGCAGAAGAAAAGTCAATCTGAAGCTGTAGAAGGCATTTACAAAAATACATTCCAGTTGTTTAGGGTTTTTTTTACATTTAGGAAGTGAAACAACCACTTCAGAAAAAATATAAGAAATGAAAGACACTATTTCTCCTAACTCATATGCTCCTAGTGTTCTAAGGTTTCAGATAATATTAGTGGCAAATATAAATTAATAAGTATTAATAATAATAAACAGGACTCAGTGTAAATAGCTGCTGGAAGAGGGATGCAATAGAGAAAATAATATTAGAATTTCAGCTAGGTTGGTGTAAGTTTCTTTGCAGTCAAACAGGTTTAAACCTTGAGCCCTATAAAGATAGATATAACTGAAAAGGTAAACCCAAATGTATTTGTCATAAAAAGATTCTGTTAAAATAGTAAGCATTGCTGTGGCCTCTGTCTAAATAGGGATTCTGATGCAATGACTTGAGTGTTGCAATAGTAAGGAAAGCACATGTCTCAACTCTCATGGTTCCTAGTCCAGCATCTGATGGACTGAGCTGATTCCATCACAAGCTTACTTCAAGGAACTTCATTTTAAGATATTTTTACTTAGTCTGGTAGGCAGAAACTTGTCTTTTGTTATATAAAGCTATTTAAACCTTTGCTTTCTCCTTTCAATGCACTTGTAGTGGGACTCAGTGAGAAGCATTTTTTTGAAATCTGTTTTCTAAACAGCTTCAGTTCCATCTTTATTCTCATCTCCAGCCCACTCACCACTGCAGTGCACTTGTCTCAGCTCTCAGTTGTTAATTTTTGCCTTTAGAAAAAGTTTTGTGTTTAGGGCCTTGGATGAGGATCCAAAAGATCATGCATAGTTAGTGGCATCCTCTGAAAACAACCTATTTATCTGTCTTTTCAGATGCCCACTTTTCAAAGAGGAATACAAATTGATGTGCTCTCCACTTTTGGTGTTCTGTGGTCAAACTGTACGTGTTTTGGGAAAGATTATTAACCGCATTCAAGTATTGGTTGTTCTAGCCTTTAAAAAAAAGAATTGTGTAATACAATTCACTGGTCAATTTTGGGCTGACACAGAATACAACCCTTAAATTCACTTGCAGTTTCCAAGCATTCATGCACAGAACCTTTTTAAAGAAAGGCCTCACGATATATATATATAGTGTGCCAAATGTATGAAATGTTGAAATAATTTAAATGCATTTGGCTTCCAAGAGTGGATTTCATATGAACACAGACTAAACAGATATTCCTGCTCAGGAGCTGAGATCCAGCTGTGCTTTTTTATATACACACAGGTGCATGTGTGTATTATATACACATTTGGTGCATGATGGGGCTTAATTCTGGAGCAATTTGGTTTCATTATCACTGCATACCAAGAGATCAGGCTCTGAAAGTCAAGGTTTAGGCTGTGTATCTCTGGATATCCTCCCAGACCAGCTGCTGAGGAGCAGACCAGAGAAGCAGACAGCAAGGAGTTCCAAATGTCAGGGCTCGGGGAGCTGTGGTTGGCAGTGGGAGGTCCTGCTGGAGGTCAGGCACTAATGGTGTTCCCCAGGGGTCAGTGTAGGAGCAGTACCAATGACTGCATTAATGACCTCAGTGATGGACCAGAGAGCACTCCCAGCAACTTTACAGGAGAAAACAAACCTGAAAGGGGTGGCTGATACACCAGATAGTTGGGCTGCCACCCACAGGCACCTGGGCATGGTGGAGGATGGACCAACAGGAATCTCGTAAATTGAACAAAGAGGAGTCAAAGTTCTGCACTTGGAAGGAATAACCTTGTAT
This sequence comes from Pseudopodoces humilis, assembly GCF_049639895.1. Taxonomy (NCBI): domain Eukaryota; kingdom Metazoa; phylum Chordata; class Aves; order Passeriformes; family Paridae; genus Pseudopodoces; species Pseudopodoces humilis. The sequence continues at coordinate 7,289,427 of NC_142204.1, read as the reverse complement.
GCCAGTATGCAGTGGGACAAGCTGACTGGAAAGCAGCTGTGCAGGAGAGGAGTTGGACTGCTGTGGACAAGAGGTTACGCAGGAGCCAGCAATGGGCTCTGCAGCAAAGGCAGCCACCAGCATTTAGAGCTGCATGAAGGTCATGGCCAGCAGGTCGAGGATGTTGATCCTTCCCCTCTGCTCAGCCCTGGGAGGCCACAACTGGACTGCTGTGTCCAGGTCTGGGTTCCCCACTATGAGAGAGACGTGGACATACTGCCATGAGTTCAGGGAAGGGCAACTAAAATCATTAAAAGTATGGAACATCTGGCATTACATAAGAGTCTGAGAGGGATGTAGTTATTTAGCCTTGAAAGGAGAAAGCTCCAGGGGAACCTGGCCAATGCATGTGAATACCTGATGGGATGAAGCCTATGACAAGAAGATAGCCAAAGGAAGAAGCACATGGAAAGATGGGACCAAATGGACTTACTGGGTTCTGTACAAAGAAATGCCCATCAGCATTATAAACAGTCATCTCACTAAGAAGTCTTTCACTAAAACCCATTTAAATGATTTTGAAATGTTTTTTTCAGGAAGGCTGCAATGCAGCATGATGTGGATTTAGTTGTACATATGCTGCAGACAGGACAGTCCAACAAGTCATATTAGAAAATTCCCATGTGAAGCTCTGTGCCCCAGAACTGCTCTAATCTAGACCAGAGACCAAGCAGAATACCACGAGGTCAGGAGTAGAGCATGGACAGTTTTAAGAACACATCTTTGCTGATTATCATCCCTCACACATGAAGACAATAATGAAGTCACATCTTCTGTTTTGCTTTTGGTGCTAACCCAGAAACAGCTGACTTCAGCACCTCAGTTGCTCTGGTGGTTTTGGTATTAATAGCAAACAATCATACACAATGCCTGATAAAGCTTATCCCTAGTATACAACTCCTGAAAACAAGAGTGAAAAGGTACTAAACAGACTGTCAGTTGTAGAAGAGCTTTTCACCCTCTTCCAGCCTGGCTGTAGTTCTTATTCTACCAAACAAGACAGAATGTTTCATTGATGTCTTCTGCATTTTTTATTTTTAAGACAATTCCCCCTATGTTTGTTGTTAAACATTCAGGAGAAAGCTGTAGCTAGCTCCAAGAATCCTGTTTGGTAGAATTATTAAATTTCAGCAGATGTCATTCTAGAAGACCAGCATGCCAGGTCATCATAAACATTAAAGAAAGATGTGCTCTTTCATCCTTAAGTACTTTTAAAACTGGAAATTAAATATACCAATTTTTTCTTTCACAGCAACTGGTATGATAAATGTATTACTTGATGACTGCTAATGGTAATCACAGGTAAGCAGTAAATTGCTTTGATACAGCTTCCAACTGAACCACATGACTTCATGTACATCATCTCCCAGGCCTTTGCAATTTGGTAAACAGAGTATGAGTTGACAAAATTAGTTAACTTAAACCACATAACCTGGCCTGTTTCATTATACATCTGCAGCAGTGTAAGAGCATATCACACTGCCAGTTATTGTGTGTTATTTGATGAGTAGTAGAGCATTAAAATGGAGAAATTTGATAATTTAAAACTATCTATACATATAGATTACATATCAGTCCTACTGGTAGCCTGAAGTGAAAACTTTAAGCTAGCCTAATTAATTTTCTAGTTCTTCTAGCTTAAAAAAGATTATATTTAGCTTAGCACTCATCCAACCTGTCAACTTTCTATGATAGCTCTGCTGTTGCAGTGCCCTATCTAGTAGAAGCAAAGCCCGGGGCAGCTACAAAAAAACCCTAAATATATAAACTTGTACTTGGATCTCAACCAAGCAAAGCTTCATTTCTGTTCTGATGCTTAGCTCACATGACTTTTATTTATCTTTTTATTTGTTTACCTACCAGAGCTCTGCATTTCAGCTCCTGTTCTTGACACACTTTTTGCTCTACTTTCCATCAGTCTCAGTTCTTTCATTAAGAATTGCATATCCCAAAGATGATTGATTATTATTGGTTTTATTCTATCAAACTTTCTGTGAGTGCATATGTAGCTCATATAAGCCTGAACTCTCATCTGCAGAGTCAGAAGTGCAAAGGATGCTCAGGACACAACAGAGATACTTGGTGAGAGCCACACAGCAGCTCAGGTATTTGCAGTGTTACACACTCACGGTCCTGCTTGGACAAAGTAATTTTGTCTAAAAGATGACTGGTGATACCGACACTGACATGCCAGAATTTGGAGACTCTGTAACACAGGTCTAACACTGTCAGGCATGGCTTTCTATATTAAACACTGAACTACTTCATGAATCAGGGCAGCAAAATTACTACAATTTACTAAATTTCCTAAATTTACAAATTACTACAATTTACTAAAATTACTACAGTTTAAAGTAAATAATCTATCTCGTTTTCTAACAAGTCATTGCCACAATCCAACCTATCCAATTAGCATAGAACAATACACATCTATCATCCAGGAGGATAACATCATAAGTCCAATATGATAAATGGGAATACCACTTACAAAGCCAAAATGAGCTGAAGCCAATGAAGCTGCATAGATTTATACCAAGTGTAATGTCTCTAGTCTCCTCCAGTCAGTAATCCCTCTTAATTGACTGTAGTCTTAAGTGTCCTGCAAACCATGAGAGGGAAAGACAAAGGGAAGGGAAGGTAGAGCTGTACTTGCTTTAAAGAGAAAGGCCTGATGAAAAACACGACACAACACATGTATGAGGGAGCAGATTTCTCAGCATGACTTCCATGAAACTGATGACTGCTGGAAAATTAACTACTTCCATTCACGAACACAGCACATTTAGCACCAGCTATATAATAAAAATAAGTAAAACCTTCCTGAAATAAAGTTTTACTTCTCTGGCCCAGGCCTTTCCTTGGGGAAGGGAAGAAAACACGAAGATGAGAACCAAAACACAAAGGTGAGAACCAAAGCAAAAAAACTCAATTATATCAACAACAAAAACAAGACAAAGCTCTCCATGACCAATGTGAAAAGAAAGATGGCACATACCACAGATCAAACAGGATTTTCTCCACCTATTTGTCAATGAGTTCCCTTACAAGTTTCCAAGCACAGGGCCTTGTTCCTGGAAAACTAAATGGAAAGCAGAGGAGCAGCAAAGCCCTCCTAAGCAACCTGTGACTAGCCTTGCACTTCTTGTGTCCCTTTCCACCATTAGGGAGCAGAGAGTGGGGAATGCTGTGGGAATGTGACCCATGCCAGTCAGTGGTGGATAAAACCAGAGCTGCTCTAGGAAGCATTTTGAACTTAGCAGTTGCTGAGATGGTAAAGGAGAAAGGGCTTTTGTGCAACAACAACAGAAAAAATAAATGGAGAAAGTCCAAATGACTGTCCAAACAGAAGTATTGAGTTATGAATTGAGTTCCCTCCCTCCCTCCCTTTCCTTTTTCTTCCCTTTCCTTTTTCTTCCCTTTTTCTTTCCCTCTTTTACTATTAAATAAAATATACTACATTTTTGCCACCAACATCTAACCTTGTTTGGTTTTAATCTTGGTTTTGGGTATATTTTGAATTTTCAAAGTTCTTTCCTGTTTATACAGAGAAAAAAGAGAAGCTTTCTTGGCTCTTCTGGGTTTAAACCAGATCCTAACAGCAGGATAAAGAACTGCTGGCTGCAAATGATATTCTATGAATTTGTATGGACAGGGAATTTAAACTATGGTGCTATTGCTTGAGGAATGATACAACATAATTTTCAATAGAATAAACTGCTAGTGATGTGTAAGTGCTTTATGTGTACTATTTATCATTTCATTGATGCAGACCCCACCCCACACTTGATTTTACCACAAACTAAGCTACAGTGAACTTTGAACAGTTTCTTTAAGCAAAAGCTAAGGAATAGAGACGTATGTTTTGCTGTCCATCCTATAGCAAAGATTTCTTTGTAACACAGAATACACATACAGATATTAGGATGGAATTTTGGAAGTGGAATCCAAATTTTGGCTGTGTGTTGGGGTGTGTCACTGCTGGTTCAGTTCTTCTCCCCAGGATGGAGATTGACGAGAGAGGAACTTGTTTTCTTGTTTGGGCTTAGGATGTTTATTTTTCTTTATCTATATTACATAATTACAGGAGTAAGTATGAGGAGCTATGTACAGTAGGGTAACAAGGTGCAAAATGGCTGAAGAAGTATCTCTTCAAGGTCTTTTAAGTGTCAGCCCATCCAATAATGAAATGACAAGTAACTTATTTTCATTACTAACCCAATAATTAGACACCTGTGTTCTGCAATGCAGATTCTTTCATCCAATCATCTAATATTACCCAAAAACCCTGGAAGAAGAAGGAGAAGAAGAAGGAGAAAAGGACAACACCCCAAATCCTCCACACTGTCTCTTTTTCACTAATATAGCTTAAACCCTAAACCCTTTTCACAAATACAGCTTAAACCCCTTTCTCACACAGTGACAATATAATTCTGTCTAAATTAAACACTCACAATCTCAGTTTCTCTACTTAGTTCTAGAAGGTTTTTCCTTAGTTTTAAGTTAAACTCAGTGTTCTCTTGAGTGTCAGAGCCTGTCAGCACAGATAAGGGAATATTTCCTGTGCCTCTGACTCCAACAGCCACTTGCTTTTGGAAGACAATGAGAGCTCTTTTCCACATAAAGGAAAACACACAGCCCCTGTGTATCAGGTACAGATGACAGATGACCCAAGACAGGTAAAGTCCAGAAATACCTGTCTTGTCTCTTAGAGCAGTCTTTGGATGGATTGATTGCAACAGCTTTCTCACCTGCAAGTTTTTGTGAATTAATTTTTTGTCAGATGCTTTCAAGTTTGGATCTGGACTCTGTAAGTATGATGGAATGTATTAGCACATATAACTGAGAAGGAGTTTGAATGTGGTGCAAATAGGAGTTTGTGCAGAGAATAGGAAGGTCAGCAAAACCTTTTTGTCCTGACTCAAGTGTTTTGAGGACACTGACTAGACGTCTCCACCTTTGGAGCTACACTTAGAGGTTTTAGGTGTGCACACAGCACTGTCTAGTGAAGCTGTTGAATGGCAACAGTGGGAACGTCCACTTGATGGTGGTGTGTGCTTGACAGAGATGTAAGTGCACCATGGTTATCTCCAAACTATCAAATGTGAAGATCCTAAGGCCATTTCTCTCAATGAAAATATGCCAGAATAGAAAGATTTCAATTGCTTTCCCTTCCATTTGAAAACATGTACTCACAGTTACTTTTCCCTGCAGCCTGTCAACTGCACACACAAGTGTGGTGCATTGCACTTCCAGGCTCAGCTATTTGTAGCATTACATAATTTCAGTCTCTGCAGAGTCTGAAATGTCCAGCTACTTCTTGCTGAGGAAAATGCAGCAATATTGAATCAGTCCACCACATTGCTTCTGTCAAAACATGCTGATGCTACGCATTTTCCTTCTCAGCTACTCACACCATCATGTTCTGTCATTCTTGCAGTCAATCTAAACTAAAAGGTTTCTATCTGCATCTCACATAGACAAATATGTCAGTGTATTGGGTTTGCATAGCCAGTCTTTGGTAGTGGGGGATTACAGGGGTGGCTCCTGTGAGAAGCTGCTGGAGGCTCCCTCCGTGTCTGGCAGAGCCAGTCCCTGGCAGCTCCAAAGACAAACATGTCACTGGTCAAGGCTGGGACAATTAGAAATGGTGGTAAATGTCTCTGTGATAACTTATTTAGGAAGAAAGAAAAACTAAAAGTTGTTGCACAGGTGCCCCGCTCCAGAGAGCTCAGGTTGAGAGCTGCAATGTACTCATCTACAAGATGGGTGCTCCCCCTTTCATTCCCAAAACCCTTGGGAATTACACTGGGCAGCCCTGGCCCCTCCCAAAGTCTGCCAGTCAACTCTTCTTCGCTGTCCATTGGTGGAGACCATTTTCCTGAAACCTGATTGGGGGTCAGGTGTTGCCATGCCACGCCTCCTAGTAATGACCCTGTCCTCCTCCCAAATTCCCTGACTACCAAGGCTGTCCAGTGGCAACAGTACAAAAGGGGAAGCGTTGGTGATGAAGGGAGATGGGGACAACTGACTTTGTGATCAGAATCTGATTTGACTGTAGGTTACATCTGCTTATATACCATTCTAGGAAAGCTAGTAATTTTTTACTACGATGATTGTGCTCAACATCATACAAACATATATTTTTGCTACATCTCTTCTACTTGATTCAATCTTCCTGCAATCTCCAAAGCTCTGTTCCTGCCAAGGCATCCAGGCTATCAGATCTCTTATGCTAATCAAGTCCAAGGTACTTTCTGACTTTATGATAGGGAGGGGAGAACAAATCACAACAACATCAATAAAACTTCTCTTAACATATATCATAACATACTCATATACTTTCTTAACATACATCACAATAACATCAATAAAACTTACCTTAACATGCACAAAATACTCATCCATTAATAGCGAGAGCCAAACATTGCATTACCCATCTATAACAGGTTTGCAACAGTAGCCACACAAAATCACCTCATTTTGCAATTAGAAACTGTTTCAAAGTGAACTTTGCAAACTCTGCGGACAGCCAGGAAAAAAAGCCAGCGAGTTCCTGGGGCCAGGCCACGCTGTGCCGGTGCCCACAGGCCAGTCCTTCCCGCCCACCCCCGGCAGCAGCGCAGAGCCCACACAGGCCAGAGAGTTTCCACCTGCTTCTAGAGCTGCTCTGTGGCTCCTGCCCTCCTGCTAGGGGTTGACACCGTCTTGTCACTTTGTTCCCACGAGGTTCCTGAGATTTGGCAATTTTATGTCTACCAGTTCTTTATTGTTATTTTTTACTGGATGCTGTCTCATTTGTCAGTAAACTGTTATTTTGTTACATATCTCTACTCGTATTTCATGCCTTATTGGTGGATAAGGGGTTGGTGGAAATCAAGGGGAGATTACTGATTTCAGAGTGCCCACCTCTTTAAAATGGCTCAAACCAAGACAGTTTCTTATGCTCCAAGTAGAATGCTGAGGCAGGAGCCGGGCTTTTGTTCTAGGACCTTTTGTATGGGATCAGCTCCTGGTGTTTGAAACTGGGATCTCTGAGAGCAAAACGCATAATGTTTCATGTAGCTTTAAAAGGAAGGTGCATAGCCCCAGGGTGTATTGTGCAGTTGAAAGGCTGCGAGGAGAAGGCCTAATCCAGCAACTGCTTTTGTCCTGGCTTTTTTCTTGGTTTTGTTTTGGGGTTTTTTTGTTTGTTTGGGGTTTTTTTAGTTGGTTGGTTGGTTTTTTGTTTTGGTTTTTGGGTTTGTTTTTTTTTTGCAAAAATATATCCAGCTCTTTGGACATTGTGAGGCTGACCATACAGGATGGTGCTTAAGTCTGAGAAAGAGTGTGCAGAGAACCATAGCATGCCTGAAGTTGACATGCTGAAAAAGCAAGTGGACTGTCATATGATTGTGGTACAAATACAAGTTTCCAAGTACAGGGAGGACAATAAGAGGAAGATTTTTGTCCTGGGGCACATACCCCCAGTTATTCAGGTATGAGGCATGGCCCAGGGGAGACAAGGCCAGCAAGACTCCTCTATCCTGGCCACTTTCTGCTGGGACCAATCCTTGGATGTATTGAATTTTGGAGGTGGAATGCAAATTTAGGCCACTGGCTCCTGGACCAGAATGAGAGTTGCAAGAAATGACCCTCACTTTTAAAATTTCAAAGGTTAATTAAACCTTAAGAAAATACAACAAAAAACTGAATAAGGAGAAGAGCAATGCTGGGAGCATAAGCCTAAGCTGCTATGTGCTCATCTACACAATTGATGTTCCACTTTTTATACTCTTGGCCCCTCCCAAAGTCTTGTCAGTCAACTCTTTTTCTGCTGTCCATTGGTGGAGATAATTTCCTTATAACTTGATTGAAGGTCAGGTGTTGCCAAGCCACACCTCCTGGTAATCGGCCTGCCCGCTCCCAAATACCCCTTCCATTGACAACAATCCAAGGGTGAAGGGAAAGAGAACTATGGGGAGAACATAATAACATAACTATACGTCTATAAAACTTTTCTTAATATACACATAATATTTGTCCCTTAATTGTGAGAGCCAACCATCACATTGCTCATGTATAACAAACCCCCCTTTTCCTTTTCTGTAAGTCATTTGGCTTGAGCAATAAACTTTCATTTTTGATTTTGATGTTTTACTTCTCTTGAGTCAAAATTTAATTTTGGATGAGTCATAATAGTATCTGTTGATGTGGGCGTGGACAATGGGAACAATACAACCTCAGGTTTCCCTTAAGCACAATGATTGGTGGAATTGGTGACATGAATTGGTTGGAGTGGACAAAAGGGAACCACAGAGGTTCAGTGTGGCCTTTTGCCCCCACCTACCATGCCCATGGGGCTGCTACCCATAGCAGGTATATCTTGGTGGTGAATATAGAGGCCAACTCTGTCTTTCTCTCTAGTCCCTGTATTGAATTTTGGAGGGAAAAGACAATTGAGGAACGATAGAGGTCTGGTATGACTTCTTGGTCCCCACCTTACCATGCCTATGGGGCTACTGCCTGCAACAGGGCTGTATAATCTTCTCGGTGGCAAACACAGGGGCCAGTCTGGTCTTGTCCTCTACATCCTGTCTTACTCCACTTGTCAATTTCTAAGTGAACCACCCCAGTGCCTCTCACTGTTCTCTGTGTACTTCCCTTCAACAGATACTTGTAATTTCATCTATTAAAAACAGGACAATTATACTGATAAACCATACATTTTAAGTTCCCTGCCCAAAGTGTTGCTTAAAGCAGTTCTTGAGCTGGCTGGTAGAACTCTTCCACTGCACAGATGAAACTTGCAAAACATTGATCCTCTTTCAAGTGAAAGAAAAGGACAGAGTGAAGACATGTAGAGGATAACATGAAGACACCAAGGTCAGTAAAGAAAGAGTCAAGTCTCAGATTGAAGGAGAATGAGGAGATGCCTTAATATTGGGCTGGAAGTTCTTTTGGTAAGGCCATGGAGATGGACTGTGATACACAAGAATATTCCCTTTAATTCATGAAAGAGTATGGGGGGATGTAGTGTTCAAACTGTAGATGTGAGCAGAGGCATCCATAATAAAGCAAAGCAGATGTTGAAGTAGCTGTGGTCCCATGAGAAGCTTGAACAGAGAGAGATGAGAGTGATGAAGACCCTTTTGCCCCCAGGGAAAGAAGAAGAAGACCTCTGTTCCCAGAGATGAAGATGATCTCAGAGATAGATGAAGAGAACCTTTGCTTTTGAACAGCTCATCCTTAAAATAATACCCCATAAGTTGACATGGCCCATGAACTCAGCTGTGGGAAGGCTGTGAAAGATGGGAGGAACTTCAGGATTGCAGATTTTCTGGGCAGAAAATTTCATGGAAAAATAAAGAAACCACAAGAGAATTGTTTCTTGTGGAGAAGTCTCCATGGCATGGCCAGAGAAATTCCTCTCCCTACAAGAACTGATGAAAGACTATTGTAGAGGTGATAACTGATTGAAAATCCCAGGTTTTGTCTCTAGGTTTGGAAAGAGAATAAGTCAGGCAGTGAGAGGAGAAGTGTTCTGAAGGTTTTATTCTGATTCTTATTATTCTTTAATTCTGTTCATAAAGTTTTCTTTATACCTTTTAAGTTTTGAGCCTGCTTTGCCCTCCCTCCTAATTCATATCTCATGGCAGCAAATGAGTAATAATTCTAGTAGATGCAGTGGCAATTTTAGCCAGTGCTAAACCCATTACATTATTTGGAGCATTGGCCAGGAAGCTCAAACTTAAACCACTATATTGATATATCACACACTGTTCAGTTACTTGCCTAGCTAGTCCAAAAATTCCTATGCAGCCCCAGTCCCTTAGGAACTGATCACTCAATGCTTATGTTGTGTTGTGTCATGCATGTGTTGTGCCATTCATGCCTTCTAGCATTTTCTTGGCAAGTGGTTTATTTAATAATTGTCTCCCATCCGGTAACCTCCACTTGCCCTCATTATCTCTCTTTGCTTTCTTTTGCAAGACAAAGCAATTTGTGTCAGCCTCTGCCTCTCAGACCTTGTAAGTTGTAGCTGTTATACCTGAGAGAATAATGAATGACTGTGTTTGCGTTCAACTGGTTTTCAATGTTTGACTCGTGTGTAGGGTAGAAACAGTTTTATCTCTTCTGTTTAACATGCAAATAAGTGCCTACATGCATGTGTGCATCCTGTGGAAGGAAATCCAAGGAGAAGGTGGTGGTTGTGTATGAAAATAGAGAACACTGCTTTTTGTTTGTTTGTTTTGTTTTTGTTGCTGTTGTTGAGTTTTTTTGGTTTTTCGTTTTGCAGAGCACTGTGTGTTAGTGGAAACAATAAGAAAAATTGCTGCCTGGGAGAGACAGTTGTAAACTGCCACATAAACAACTTTCTGATATCAAATTGCTGGAGTCCAACTGCGCTCAAAATATGAAGACTGAGGACTACACAAAGAAAGACCAATAACTTATTTTCTGGTTCATATTTTTCATGGAGGTAGCACATCTGCCCAGCAAAGCCACCAGAAAATCAAAAGCACTTGGGACAAACAAACCGGAGATGCTGTGACCTCATGCGTTAGAATAAGAAACTTTCCTAATAGAATCAAAAAGTGTGCTTCTCCACATAGTTGAAGTTTGTTAACAGGCCAGAACTTGTGCCCATACCACAGCCTTCCATGTGCCTCAATGAGCACGCAAAAAATATCTATTAATCTCTGAGAAACTGATGATACTCTTGTTAAAATTAAATTAATTCAATACCTTAGAAATGTATACACAATGTAAGGTCCATCTGTCCTTACAGGATGTTCAGATCCTTTCACTTTTGTTTATTTAGCAATTATTTCAATAGCTTATGTAGAAAAATAACAGCAAAAATAATTAACTAACCAAGTCACAAATACTATCTCTTTCTGCCTGATAATAAGAGCTAATTCCAGCAGTATTCACTCAACTTACTGATTCCTTTCAACAATTTTACTTTCTGTTTTTCTGTAAATACTGCCTCCTTCACCTGCTGCAATCAAAGAAGGGTTGGCAGCATCATATGACATGTCAGATTATTAAAGCCTACAAGCCAGCTTGAAAAAATTAACAATAAAATGTAACATCTTTTTTGCAAAACTTGTGTTCTTCTTAAGCAAGTTAAAAAATAAAATTTGTAGCTGAAGTGTCAAATTAAAAAAAAAAATCCCTACATTTTAGGATTAATGATGTCACTCTTCATGAAAATTTACCAAAACCAAAAGAACACAACAAATACACAAATACACAAGAACAAATTGTAATGTACATTTACAATTCACAAATTTCAGTATTTCCTGCTGAAATTGAACTGCTGGAATAGTGTGTAACTTTTTACCAGTACAGCAATGAGAGGAAGAAGAAACTGAAAATATGATGCTGAAAATAAATTTAAAAGTAGAAAAGGAAATTCTTGTCAAAAAAGTAGGTGTTATGTGTGTGAGAATGTGCCTATCAAAGAAGACATGATATGTAGAATCTGGTAAAAGACTATTGGAAATTACCATACAGCTATGATCTCCAAAAAATAATCTTAGCCCACCTAAATGAATTTGATAAGTTGCCACTGAAAATAATCTTTTGTGAACTGTTTATTAATATAAGCTGCAGCCATATACATATATATATATATGTATTATATACATATGTATATATTATGAAATTGACTTTTGTTTACAGGTCTCTTCTGAGAAGCCACTGAGGAATGAAGTGTCAAATGTGTCCCTCTGCAATAACCTGAATAAGACACTTGAAAAACTGCTAGGATTGAGTTCTGAACAGGCAGCTTCTACTTGAAATCCCCACTAATATAAAAACACCTAAACTTGTTTTATGCAGTTATTCATGTCTTAGGATTAGGTAAGGTTGATCCTCAGTTTTCCTGTGGGAATTGACAGTTCTGTTTGTTGGAAGATGCAATGGAGAACTCTTTCATCAGGCATTATCAAATCAAGGTAGTATCAAACTTGGGGTCGTTATGGGTCATATGAAGTAAGGATAAGTCTAAGAAATTATCATCTTTTACTGAAGAAAAGTGCTATGACTACAGAGACAATCCTGCCTTTTACAAGTAGTAAGAGTCCTTTATCTGGTAAATCCCATTGGAAAAATTACTCAGATGTCAGTTTAGTCCTAATGTAAGTACTGTAACTTGCATGAGTGCGGAGTTGCACAAGATCTAGCGGTTGGAGATCAGACAGGTCCTCATCTTGCTTGTTATGAGAATCTGAAAAGCTGTTTTTACAACATTTACAATTTAGGTATCCCTGCTAAGTAAGAGTAAGGCTGTTTATGTACAGCTAAATAAAAGTACTGACTTACTGTAGAAATCTGTGCTGAGTGTATTGCCTTACCTGTCTCTTGTTTTCCTCCATTCTTACAGCACATGACGAAATCTTCCAGAAAGGAACAAGAATTACATTGCTAATTTAAGTGATTAATGCTTTAATACACACACACACACACACACACACACAGAGGGGAATTCTTACAAAATATAGTTCTCATAGTTATCATCTCAACTCCCATGTAATATTCTGAAGCTCAGTATAAGGCTGTTGTAAAATGTGATGCAGAATTGAAGGAAAAGAACAAATTTCAAAAAGAACAAATCCTAAGTACCACTGCAAGAAGGAAAGGAAGTAAAGGGTCATACTCTGCTTTTCGGTTGAGACATAATAGAAATGGAAATATATCAAGATAAAGAGGTGGAAGCATATGGCACATGGTAGAGGCTCTTGTCCCTGCCCGAGGGACTCAGAAGCCAGACAGAATGTTACTTCAGCAGAGGGCACCAGAGCAACAAGGATGAGGTGTGGTACTGGCTCTGCCTTGCTCAGCCTAGTGGGTCTACTGACTTGTTATGCTGTGAACTCTTATACTTTATACAGCTTCAACATTTTTATCACACTATGAGAGAGGTGCTGAGTAACACTGGAAACTCTGGGATGTAACCAAAGCAGGCAATGACATGTAAGAAAAAAGGCAGTAAAGAGCACCATGAGAACTGGGGGCACAGCAGTCAGTGACTGACTGGGAGTCAGCATTCTGCATCCTACATCATCTGTAAGATCAAGGATGATGAGATGGGACAATTAAGTAAGCAAAACTTCTAAAGAAAAATCTTCCAACCAAAGTTTCTTATCTTCCTTATATTTTTTCCTTTTTTCACATCAGGTGATGTGAAAATAAGCCAGAAGATATATTTACATAGATCTTTTGCATTTCAAATGCCCTGAAAATACAAATATGAATAACTGCTCTGATATTCTGCAAATTCATTATATACAGCATCAAAGGACTGCAAAAAGTTTTTAAACAAATTTGATGTTTAGTGGGTTATGTAGTATTATTTGTGCAAATTGAATGGTTGGGAGAGAAGCATTCATAGAGGAACATTGATTTTACACATATGCACTTCATATTCCCTTAGATCCTTTAGGCATTTCTTGAGCAAAGAAAATCTAAACCTTACGTCTTATGGTGGAGATACTGATGATATCCTTCCACAGTGGAAGGCTCTATTTTGCTGACTTTTTATTATTTTAAAATAAGCATATATAGATAGCTCTAATAGTTGCATCTTTATCCCATGGGTTTGGATGATATTCAACATGCACTTCAATGAATACTGGACTTTTATCCTGGTTTGAAAAGGTTTGCTAAGGAAAGCAGAAACCTTTCTTGAAATGGAAAAATGTAAAAGCCCCCCCCGCCTCCAAATTATTACAATTTTGAAATTAAGGGTCTCTCAGATGAAGATATGGGAACAGAAATAACAGTTCTTTACTAGGAAAATGAAAATGAAAATGCAGTAGTGCAAAAAAATCCACTGACAGTCAGAATACAGCCTGACACCGTGTTGGTCAGGGTGTTGGTAGCAGTCTGATTAAATGGTGGCTGCAGTCATCCTGGAGTGACAGATGTGGTTCTGTTGAAACAATGATGCTGTAGAAGGGTGTAGTTTTCCTCTGAAGGTCCTGTGGTGTAGATGGGTCTGATCTTTCCTCTGGGAATCCAATGGAGAAAGGCTGCTATGGTGTTCTGATTCTCTGATTATATCCAGGTAGGAATGCTTGGCTCCTCCCCCTGGGTGGAGCATCTCACAACAGGATGATGTAATTTTATCAGTCATGCAGTGAGACTCAGTGGCCCATTAACAGAAGATATTTCCCTGCAGGGAGGATGGGTCATGGAAGAGATAAAGAACACTGCCCCACCTGGTTTCCACAGATGGTAATAGAATACATACTTTTGGTTACATCTTGCATTGCAACCCAAGACAACTTTTTTTACAATTGATTGTGTTGGATCTATACAGTCTTTTGCTTTTGCCAGTGGAATTTTATAAAATGAAATTAGGTTTTATTAATATGATGGTTAAGCACATACGAGTATTAAAGTTTTTATTTTTTGCTATCTGACGTACATGAAAGAATCTTGGTAGTGTTAAATAACAAGAATTTTTTATACATGCTTGCAGCCGCCTGGAAAAATATTTCATTCTGATATCACAGGTTTCAAAATAGAATTTTTCCATTATTATCAGTTTTACAGGTCATGTTGATAACTAAAATATCAAACTGAAACACTGTCAAAACATTTGAAAATATATATTTTTTTTCCCTAATTATGTCTATTCTGGTACCTTGGTTCTATATCAGTTTTATGGGGAAAGTGGGATATAAAAATTGAATGGTGAGATAATGCCAGTTGATATTTATAACGGTATTTTTCTTATTTGTCTCAGTCATACGAGCTAAAATGGGGAATCAGTTTTAATGTATAATCTGGAAAACATTGTTAGGGTGGCCACAAATGTCAAATCCTAGAATCATGCCTACATATTAACCCATCTCAGATGAAAGAAGAAAATAAAAAAAAAGAAACTGAGAATTGAGACTATATGTGGTAGAATCAAAACTAATTCTTGTGGGTTTTTCAGAACATAAAGAAAGAGCATTGTGACCAAGTGGAGATAAATTATAGCAGATTTAATGATAAACTGAAATTAGATCTGAAAACAGTAATATAAAGGCAGATACTGTTTTCTGTTTCAAATGCTGAAGTAGTGTGTCATGCAGGAAGAAATGCTGTGTAACTGGGGAAAACAGATATTAAAAGCAATCTGATCCCACTACTATCTAGTAGGATCAGCTCCCAAGGAGAAAAGAAGCTCATCTACCAATTTCTGAACTTTTAAAACACAGAATAAAAAATAAGCATTACAAAAATTACTCTGATGGAGGTCTAAAGCAGGGTTTGAGTATATAAGTACTCATCTTTGGGTCATTTCAGATCCCACTTCTTTAAATTTCACCAATGCAGTACTGTGGTAACCGATGTTGTAGTATTGAAAACGAGTTAATATATTAGCACTGGTAATGGAATTAAATTCTGAGGGAAAACACAAGCTCCTTGAACAATAAAAATTTTCCACAATACAGGAACTGTATACAGAAACATACTATAGGAAGTGGTAGAAGTCTCCACTAGGAAATAGAAGGACATACTCAGGCCCTTACCATTTCCAGCTTCTGTGAGTTTAAACCAAGCTTGCAAAGAACATCTACCATTTTAGCTGCTAGTACCATCTTCTGCTTCTGATCAGGACACCAACAACTCCAGCAACGTCCACATTTCTAGTGTAACATTTAGGAGAGGATTCTGCAAAAGATGGCAATTGCTGATAGATTTTGTGTGGTATAGAATCCCAGAATGGTTTGTGTTGAAAGGACTGTAAAGCTGATTCAATCCACCTGCTGCTGTGGGCAGGGACACCAACTAGATCAGGTTGCTCCAAACCCTCTCCAACCTGGCATGAAACACTTCCAACTTACACTTCTTTTGCAATTCATAGTCAGGCTCTTGCGAAGTTGAAGGTGGACTTTGTAGATATCTTAGTCTTCTGTGTTTGTACAGTCTCAACGGTCTTTGGCTACAGCAAGAAGACCCTCTTTCAGAAATTAATAGCTGTCCCTAATAGTATTTTATTTAACCACTGATCCTTGATAAGCATTAAACTTGTTTTGGTGGAAAAGTCTAAATAATAGAGATTATTTCTTTAATCAAATGGATAGAAATAACACTTTTATTTACTACCACCACATTTCTTGTAAAAGAAATGTTATTTCATATTTATGTAAATTAAATGTTATTTTTTCTAAAACAAAAATTTATTTTCCAAAACTGAAAAGGTGTCAGAGGGATGGCTGGGTACTCTAATTGAAGTTTGTCTATATGGTGTTAGGAATCTTCATCAGTATTGTTAAGATGTTAAATAACTTAAAGTTTCATTAATAGTGACTATTGCATTTTCATGTCTTCTCAGTATGTATTTAAATTTTATGTTGTTGAAAGTAATGTTTTGCAATGTTTGTATTTTCTTTATGTTTGCCACAGAAGATGGAAAAGGTTCCTCCCTGAACTTAATTTTGGAGCTCACGCAGGATTTCATATGATTATGAAACCAGGTCTGTTACTGTGCTGAAGGAAGAGGATGTAGTAATAACAAGCGATGTGTAAAGCATGATTGTGCAGAAGAAGGGGATGACAGAGGAGCTGAGGTGGCAGGTGGAGATATTTCTCCAGCTCTACATGAAGAAAGCAAGGCATAAGTTAAACTGACAGAAGAGAGCATTTCATGTTCAAAATATAATTGAAACCAAACGGGAGGAAGGAAGGAAGGGAGGAAGGAAGGAAGTGGCGGAAGGAAGTGGCGGAAGTGGCGGAAGTGGCGGAAGTGGCGGAAGTGGCGGAAGTGGCGGAAGTGGCGGAAGTGGCGGAAGTGGCGGAAGTGGCGGAAGGAAGGAAGGAAGGAAGGAAGGAAGGAAGGAAGGAAGGAAGTGGCGGGAGGAAGGAAGTGGCGGAAGGGAGGGAGGGAGGGAGGGAGGTACCTAATACAACAAACAAAGGTACTAACCTTTCCAGACATACATAAATTGAAATAACAACAATTTTTCTTTCCAGAATCATTACCTAATTCAATATTATGCTCTGTTTGATATTGTTAACTAAAATCTTCCTGATTTTTATAATGATTTTGTACATAAAAGTATAAAGTATGACTGTAATATAGCTAACACTTTTTCAAACTCTAGAAATTAAGATAAAATAGTCAAATCTAGGAGATTGATGTATCTGAATGTATTTATGGATAACACACGCCTATGCAATGGATGCCTTAATGCATGTAGGCACAAGGTAGCTGCTTTACCACTTCATTAGGTAAAGATGATTTATTGCTGTTTTGGGGTGGAGTGTAGCAGGATGCTCTGCCCTGGAAGAGCAACCTGTAAAGCAACCTGAATGATGCCCTATTTGCAAGGTTATCAGTGGTAGACATGAGAGGGGAATCTTTCATGTGCTGGTTTTTGGTGTTGAATTATGATGAAACCTGTCTGGCACACCAACCTCAAACCAATCTCCTGATAGTGAGGCAAAGATTTGGCAGATAAGCTGCAAAAC
The DNA here is from genome assembly GCF_049639895.1 of Pseudopodoces humilis. Taxonomy (NCBI): domain Eukaryota; kingdom Metazoa; phylum Chordata; class Aves; order Passeriformes; family Paridae; genus Pseudopodoces; species Pseudopodoces humilis. Next base: position 7,271,934 of record NC_142204.1, on the reverse strand, counting down.
TGACCTGGGTGCATATGACTGGCAGTTAACCCCTTTACACTATCAAAGTCCTGTCCAGTTTCCATTGGGTAGGTTCTTCAAATATATTTCTTTATTTGAGGATGGCTGTCTTTGGTTTTGCAGACAGCCACCAAGGATATACCTTGAGGTTAAGAGAAAGAGATTTGCCCGCAGTCATTGGTATGGGTGAATTACATCAGTCTCTAATAATTATTTGGTTTTGCTAGCTTTAATTTAATTGCTTTAATATTGCTTTGATATAGTGCACTATGTTATCTTATAATAGTGGTTTTAGGTTTTATACTGTATAGTAAATTATCTTGATTGAGTTCTTTTACTCTAAATTTTATTGTCTAATATTTAGCATAATAAATAATTAACTTTCATATAAATATATCTGATTTAATATCATTAAAACATATGGAGCAAAATTCTAAAACCACTTATGAAGTCCAGGGCTAGGACTGGATCCTGGTCTTCTCTTTCTGAGAAGGAATTTAGAAAGCAAGGAGGTCTTTTTCTGAAGCTTGTGACTCAACAGGAGGGCTTTTTGGATAAACTTTGTTTGAAGCTCCCTCTCTACCTGTGACAATGTCTGTAAGGGTCATGTGGGCTGTGGGGGCTGTGAAGGGTGTGAGTTCTGTTTGGGCTAGAGGGTCTGTGAGGGCTATGGAGTCTATGAGTACCACGGGGGTTGTTAGGTCTTTGAAGGTTATGAGTGCCCCAGCTGTGCAGAGCAAGGCCTGTGTTCCCTTGAGGGCACAGAAGAGAAGGAAGGGAACATCTGGCATGGCCATGGACCTATGGTGGCACCTGTGGACATGTGAGGTGCCAAGCTGGGCTCCAGTTCACAAGAACGCCCCCAGTTTAAGGGGGCTGAGAGGTCTGTGAGGGCTGTGGGGGCTGTAAAGGGCTGAAGAGGCTGGGAGGGTTATACTGTCTCCCAGGGCTGTGATGGCCAAGAAATGAAGATTTGTTAATGCATGTAATGAATTGTTAGCAAGTGTGGAGTTTGTCACATAACTCACCAGCTTTATCTGGAGATGACTACATGAGATACAAAGAAGTGAAGCCCAAGTACCTACTGTGACAGTAATTTCTCTGAGCAGTCTAAGCATCAAAAGAAAAAAAGGCAGTTAAAAGAATCCCACTGTTGAACAATACTGAGGAAGGGAAACTGTTTATTTAATCCAGAAAGTATGTAAAGCATGGCCTAGGAGTAATGGCAATGGAAGAATTTCAATTTTGAATTAAGAATTCATTATCTTGGGAATTTATTTCCAATAGGAATGACTAGAGGTAACATAGTTTGGGGAAGATTAGTTGCTCATTCAGATTCAGCTCGAAAGTAATCTTGAATGCTTTCTCTAGAGCTTTGTCCTGAGGTGCCTAAGCCTAGACAAGCTTGCTGGAGTAGTCCATCCTGCATCCAGTAGCAGCTCAAACCATTTCCACAACAGGCAGTGCCAGATGAAATTCATAATGGCTGTATTGGTTTTGCAAAGAGCCATGCACAGCTTGGGTGCTCCTGGATGTGTAGTTATGGACATGGGTGCTTTGCATGTCAGAAAAATTTCACATATATCCATCTTCTGCAGCCTAGGCAGTTGTCGTTTTTGACAGGCACTTTAGCTGATACAACTATATCAAGTTTTACAAGTCAAAATTGTTTGTAATACAGTTGACTTGCAAATCATGGTGTATTTGTGGTCATTACTGTATTACTTCTCATTTTCTTTTTTTGTGATTAAAAAGACCGAGTATTTTCTTCTTATTTGTGAATGCTTTCTATTTTTTTTTCCTCCTCCTAGTTTTCTTCCTCTTGTGCTTTATTTTTAGCCCTTTGTTTTCACATGTTCTTACTCAGCCCTGAGACTTACCAAGCTGTTTATCCCAGAAGTCACATGATAATGTGAAGCATCTGGGTTAGGACAAAGCATGCATTTTACTGTAATTTCACCTAATAAAATGATCAGGAGTATATCAGGAAAATGAAAAAGAGCTGTTCAATTACATCTGAAAAGTTGTAGTCCTATTTCTGACATGGAGAGATCTTTTTCACAAAAAAAAAAAACACAGAAGAAACTAAAGTGAATACGGTGATCAGATTTTTCCCCATGACAAACAAAATCTATTAATGCAAGTCAAGCTTGGTATATTTCTGAAATAAAATTAAATCACCTCTTTGTGTGTGCTACAGGATTGCTTGGATGGTTGAAGAAACAGAACAGTCAGAATTTACATGGTGATGTTGTGTAGTCCTGTTATGCTCTCCTATCGTTCTGTGTATGTAAAGATAGCTTTTCCCCTTCACTTTCCAAGAACCTATTTTAATTATAATCTCTTCCCAGATTAAGAATCTGTTGTAAAGCACAGTTTGAACTGAGATTACAGAGAGAAGGTGGTGGAAGAAAAAGTCTCAGTAAAACCTAAAAAGAAAAACTAAATCCCAGCAGAGAAAGGATGTCAGTAGAAAAGTCAAATCCTGCAACTGCAGGTTCTCCAGCAAAATATCCTCTGCTCTGCACTACCCTGGATAGCTAGTAAAAATGGGATATTTTGTCCTATTTTCATATAAAAAGCAAGTATAATTAATGACAAAAAAACAGTAAATGGCTTTTGCTAAGTGATCTGCCCTAGGGAATTGTACTCTGGCAGACAGAGAGAAGCTTCATCTTCCATGTTGTACTTGCCACTTCATAGTTTAAAGAGAATTTAGGAAGATGTACTGCAGAACAATCAGATAATGTAGAATGAAAGCTACTTGGTTTGTGTTTGATAGTATTGTGCAATGCCACAGGGATATCACTCATGGGTTTCAGCCCTCAAAATGAACATATAAATGAGAACATAATTGAAAATATTGGTCGTCGTCTTCTTTCTTCTTCTTCATCATTCTGCTGGGACATCCTGCCACAGAGCTGCTGATACACCTCATTCCCTGGCCCAGGATCTCAGCTCATCCCTGCTGTTCCAGCTGAGTGTTCCTCAGAGCCCTGCAGGAGCACCAGGACTGACTGCCCGAGGGGTTTGTGAAACAAAGCCTCTCCTCCATCCCTTCCCGTCTCAGCCGAGAAAGCTGTCACGGGGTCCCTGGTTCTGTTTTGTTGCTAACGCTGTAGTTATTGTTGTTTGTGTGCCTTGTTATACATACTAGTAAAGAACTGTTATTCCTATCCCCAGATCTCTGCCTGAGAGCCCCTTGTTTTCAAAATTATAATAATTCAGAGGGAGGAGGGGTTTACATTTTTCATTCTGAGGGAGGCTCCTGCTTTCCCTAGCAGACACCTGTCTTCCAAACCAAGATGTATTTATACCTCTTAAAATGGTTCTAATAGCTTCTAGAACAGAGGCATGTGTCACAGTATGCCATGATTTCAGGTGAGTAAAGAATAGCTGTTGAGATATTGAACAACAAACTAAAACATCACACATATAATGAATACTCAAAGCTTAATTGGACTGGAAACTGAAAACCATGAAACATTTCTCAATGGTAATGACATATTCAGAAGATTCAGTGAATTTATATAAAACATCAGTCGGTTCAAAAGCTAAACACAGATGACGACCACAGGAAGAGCTCAAAGATATTCCTGTGTACACAGTACATCTTCTCATGTACAAAAACCTGTAGTAAGCAGCTAAGGGACATTTTGAAAAGGAAGATTTCTAATATTTTAAAAATGAAAAGACTGTTTTGTCAGGCTACAAATTTTATTCTTTTTTCCCCCTCTCATGGCTACAAACTGTACAGTGAAACTGCAGCAGCTGATCAGAGGGGAAAGACACAAAGTGATCATTAACTAGCTGGTTTAGAGAGAAAGTTTTATGGTTGACATGTTTTTTGTAATTTTTTCAATGGGCTTTTCCCAGTTCTTTCAGGCTGGTCCAGTAAAACAAGACTAAAGGTGACTCATGGTGTGAACTGAGTGGACAATTCCAGCTATGTGGGTTATAGCTATAACCGTAGTGAGCTAGCTACAAAAACTAGCAGAGAGGTCACATGTCTACATTTCTAGAACAATGCAAATAAAAACATTTTGCTATTGGTATGTAAGAACTATCTTTATGTGTGTTAATTGTAGTTAGTCTTGGCATTGATGCACAAATCACTACAAATTCTCAACGCACAAGTCATTGACAAAAAAGAGAGAAGTAAAAATAGAAATCAAATTATGTATGTCAACCAGCTCTTGATCAGCTTCACTGGATGCATATTCTGAATTGGCTCATCTACAGGCTGTCACAACTGCATGGCTGAGAACATGCTTGAAATTATTACTAGTCTGGCATTTTAATTTAAAGACAGTTGATTGAATCAGCTTAAATATTAAACAATTTTGTCCCCATTTTAGCTAATTGGAATCTCAGTAATGGAACATCCCGTCCCTTTTTAGGTCTTGTTATGTAGACATGTATTTCTGGCACAGCTGGAGACTGAGCTGTTGTTCAAAACAGCCATTTTTTGTCATCTTCTCTGAAATAATTCAGGGAGGGGGTTTTTTGCTTTGTTTTCATGCCAGAGTCAGTATTTGGTAGTTGTTCTGTGTGTGTGCCTTGCCAAGCTGTTCCTGTCCTCTGCCCTCAGAAGTGGGTGATGAAGCACTCTGTCATTGCAGGGAGGTGTTTCTGCCACAGACACTGCCCTCATCACTTAAGTCTCACACTGCAACGTTGACAGCAATGATGAGTTTGGTTTGTAAGGAAGTTTCCTCCACTTTGCTCGCACTGCACACCTTTTCCTGGTGCTTTCCCAAGCAGAATTTTGCTTGTGACTTTGCCTACAGCCATTTACCAATAAATTCTTCTGACAAGGCCTGAGAGAGCCAGCCCATAAACAGGTTACTTTTTGGGGGTAGTCTCATCTCAAGCACTTGTAAAGCTGTAAAGCAGCCCATTGTTTTGTGCAGCTTAAAACATTCACTGTGGAAATCAGAATACCTCTAAGAGGCTAGTTGTAATAGCTCTAACAGCTTCTAGAACAGGTAAGCATGTTCCACATGTTTCAGCAGCTCCCATAAAGAGCCCGTTCTTGAAGTTTTTCAGTGCACACTAGTTCTACACTGATTGCTTCTACCGTGTTTCTGAACTTTGTGAGATCAGCCTTGTTGATGCCAGAAAGAGGGGCAGGAGGGTATTACATGGTACGCTAAGCCTTGCTGCCTACTTTCTCCTTTCTGAAGCAATACAATTGTCAATGTAAAAAGGCCTCTCCCGAGGAAGGGGAGCCCTTGTTCCCTAGTGCCATCTCTGTGCATCCTGTGCTCTGCACAGTGTAGTAACAGGCTCTCCAGCCACAGGCAGCAGGTGAGGTGGGAATCATACCTGGCCTACACAAAGGCTGCTGAACATTTCCTGTAAAATCGTTGTTTGCAGAGAAGTGTTTGTTTGCTGCATTTTTTGTTTAAGTCCTTTTCTGTTGACAAGTTACAGAGCTGCTTAGATCATCTGTGTTCAGGGATATCAGCAAGTCATTTTTCTCCAAAACACTTCCCAAGGTATTTTTATGAGCTGCTCTAATCTTCATACTGGATAAGGACTTTGGCTGAGCTTGCTGTGTGAATTACATGTATCTATTTTCTAGAAGGAAATGCAGAAAAAATTGTATCTTGTTGGAAGTTTGGAGCTGTAAAGTATATCATTGACTCTAAGAAGGGAAAATGGGACATAGCTGGAGGTGGGCTAACCCTGACAAATGCATTTAATACTTCCAGTAACTTTCAGCAGATCTGAGTCTGACATTTTGAGTTTAACAAGTATCTTTAAGTTTTCCCAAACTGTCCCTGTTAATAAAAAATTTAAAAGAAATTATAAGAAGTTTAATTTTTTTTCATTTCTTTAAACAGATAGTATAGAACACTAGAAAAGGGCTGTAACTTTCTGTCATGGTTTAATCCCAATCTGCAGCTCAGCCCCATGTTCCCTCTTGCTCTAGTGGGATGGAGGAGAGAATTGGAAGGGTCAAAGTGAGAAATCTGGTGCACTGAGACAGTTTGAAAAGCAAAAGCTATAGAGAACAAGAAAAGCCAAACAGGGGATTCATTCTCCACTTTCTGTAAGCAGACAGGTGTTCAGCCATCCCAGGAAAGTCAGGCTCCATGATACACAACAGTGACTTGGGAAAATAAACATCATCACTCTAAATCTCCCTCCATCTCCCCCCAGCTCTGTATGCTGACCACGCCACCAAATGGTCTGGGATATCCCTGTGGCCAGCTGGGAAAAGCTGCCCCAGCCATGTCCCCTCCCAGCTCCTTGTGTCCCCCAGTCTTTTGCTGGTGAGGAGCAGAAAAGGCCTTGGCTCTGTGCATGCCCTGCTCAGCAATAACTAAAACATCCCTGTGTTATCAGTACTGCTCCAGCACAAATCCAAAACACAACCACTACCAGCTACTGGGAAGAAAATTAACTCTACCCCAGCCCAAATCTGCAAACCCCTTCCCATTTCCTTCCAGGAGAGGAGTCATGCTGCTCCACACACACTGTTCCTTCTTTGAAGTATGCACTGTCCCAGTGAGAGTGCTTACCTTTTTCTGTAATAGCAGGAAGTTTGGCTTGGTCAAAGTCATAAAAACTGGATTATTTGAGACTAAGAACCTGAAATGCATTGGTTGTCAAGTTCAGTCATGAGCTATCAGACTATGCTTGCAGGAACAAAGAAGCAGGAACACAATAAGTGGCAAGCATCCCACTAAAATAATGGGTTTTCTCTTGGCATGCTTGGAAAGACTGCAAAAGCTACTGGGGAATTCAGTGTTAAGAATCCCTCAGTTTAAAACCAAACTAAAGTAGGTGTGAGGCCTATAGAAAGCTGGGTGCAAAGTGGAAGTTATGAGGTGGCAAAAACTATATGAATGTTGTTTCAAGACTGCTGGAGGAAATTACCATGAGTGTTAAGGGGCTGATAGAAGCCATGGACAGGTGTCAATAGAGTTGTATATTTTAAGGCAAGCAAGACTCTGTGGGGCTAGCATTAATTGTTATGCTCAAAGCAAAGTGCTCCTGACACAGAAGGCAGCTATCAGTTGATGAGGCCTGCATAGAAGACTGGCCATGGCACAGACCAAAAAAACTGTGCAGTGGCAAGGTCAGTGCTCAGGGGTAGAGCTGTCTTCAGATCCTGACTGCCAGTGCTGCCTAGAGGATCATCTCCTCACTCTGGAGCTCCACAAACATTCCACTCTGGCCTGCACCAGTGCTGTAACTTGGAGAAGTGTTCCCACTCTCCATGATGCTGCTCCTGTTCCTGCATGCTTGTCATTTCTTGGGACTACACAAGCAGCTGTGAAGGTGAACAGCCAGTTGCTTCATATTAAAGTCAGCCCCCTGAAAACAGACAGCTGTAATTAATCCAGAGAACTTCACTGAAGTTCCACTGCAGAAGATCTCCAGGAATGTTTGAGTGTATACAAGAGCTAATGGGGAAGCAGAACTCACTCATGTATGGTAATTTTGAGATTAAATTTTAAAAAGAACATAAATCCTCAAAGCTTGAACATTTTACAGAGGGCAAAAAACATTAGCAAAGAAGCATAACAAAAGGAGTATAAAGTTGAACCAAAGAATAAAGTTGGAGATGGTTAGACCAGCCCTATTGGTAATTGGTCTGGGATCTTTTGTTGTGTTCTTATTGAGGAAGCCTTAACAATTGCAATGTTTTTCTGGAAAAACAAATCTGAAGTTTGATGAGTGGAGGCAGAGAAAGCTCTATGAAAGAAGAGGTGGAAGAACCTCTTTCTAAACCTAACATCTAAGTCTCAAAAATATTTTTGAAAAAAGAAGCAGTTAAACCCCCTATGTAACATATATCGGGGGAAAAATTGGGAGAAACAAGGAAATATGTGAGTCAACACTATCACAGAAACTGAAAAGGCTTCTGAAAGCCACAATGTAAATCACTTAATTAAGAAAAGCAAAATTCTGAGTGACAAGTTTATATCAACTGGACGACCTGTTACAAATAAACAGAAGAAAAAAATTAGAAACAGGAAAAAAAGGCCTATGGACAAATCATGCTTAAGAGATGGAACAGCAGCAAGCTGTAAGCAGCATGTAAAACCAGTGATGCTGTCAGTCAGCAGCTGTAGCCAAAGCCTGATCATTCCACATCACAAACAGAGCTATGAAAAATCTTTATACAATGTAAAACCACTGCAGTTTCAGGCAAAGAGGGACAGCTCTAAGAAAAAACAGTCACAAAAAGATGGAGTTGGTGAGGTTATCAGTAGCTGTTGAAAATCCTGTGAGACAGGGAAGCTTTCTCAGCAATCTGAAAGCAGCACTTCTTTCAAAATGCAAAGGATGACCTAAGCATATGCACAAACTATGAAGGCTTTGGGGTCCCTTCAGTCTTCTCCAAAAACAGAACTGTCTTAAACAGAATTAATGAACCATGGTGAAAGTAAAGAAAGATCAAGATATGGTTTCCAGAAAACCAAGGCCCCACCAGATTCTTACCCTAAGAACAGTCATCAAAGAGATAATTGAATAGCAAATGCCACCAAACTTCACATATTTAAAGGAAACTTTTGACAGGCTTTAGTGTCAATGTCATCTTGAAGTATTAGGAAATCCAAGAAAAATAATAAAATTCTTCTAGCAAGTCATAGTTTTGTATTTTTAATAAACATAGCTTCAATGAACAATTTAACAGAGCTGAATGTCAAAAAAAAAGTCTTGTTTCACCTTTATGTCACTGCCAGCTTCATTATGAGAAGGGATAATGAGAATTATATGAGAAGGTATTTATCATTTGGCTTATATAGCACCAGATACTTAACAACAGCAAGTGTGATCTGGATTTTGCTGATGATATTATATATCATATATATATATATCATATATATATATGATATAACCACCCTACTAACAGGATTATGAAACTCCTTCTCCAATATGAACCAAAAAGCTTTAACAATTAGCAATTGCCAAAATCTAGGCAGAGCTCACCAATTTGCAGTTCAAATTGTCTGCAAGATAACATCAAGAGTAATAAAGGTGATACCAGAAGAGGTTTAATTAGGCAACACAACAAGAGCTTTCCCCAGCATAAACACTTGCAGCTTATCACTGCTTGGACTTGCAGGCATATTAAAGGCTACATCCAGTCAGAGCTCTACCTGCTCATAAATCCTGTTAATCCCTGGGCAACACTTAGGATATGCACATTGTGTACAATGATGAACTTGTATTTCATATTCATCACAGTGAAATAATATGTTTACAGGCTTGAGAAACATATTCCATCTCAAGAGTCATCCCTTGATTAAGTAATCTGAGCTAAATGTAACTGAGAAAGGGCCAGAAGGACCTGGGCAGCAAGGTAGTTTTGCATCTGATTACCTTAGGAGTGTCCTTTAATTTGGTGATCAAGTAATTATTTACTTGCTTAATAATGCATTCTATACACACTGCCATAGGTAAGTCTACAATATACATTAAAAACAAGATGTTAGCTGTCCCCTTGATATTTCCATGGAGTTACAAACACAACTGTTGAGACTACGTGAAGGAGAGACTAAAGCCCCAGTAGGACCTAAACATACTTGGACTTCTCCATGCAAACAGCATGGGTAACAGGAGAGTTGGATTAAGTACAGTTTTGGGATCACATTTAATGGTCAGACACATGGTACTCCCCACTTCTTCTGATTTTAACACATTCTGAATGTGGACTAGTATTTTTTCTAGGTCAACATCACTACGTGATGAGTGTAGAATTCAGTTTTGCAGTGGTAGAAAGTAAGCAAAAGACTTGATTTCATCTCTCAAGAAAGGTTTACCCCTTGTTTCTCTCTGGAATACAAACTCAGAATGGCTTCTAATCCTGCTTGCTATTCAAGATGAAGTCAACCAGTTCATGAAGAGGGAATCAGTTCTGTGGGATCCATGGAACTGATTAATCACTATAAATCAGTCAGCTGGAAATGCAAAAGTATACATTTTAAAACTTTCTGTTCAACACTAACCCAGACTCAGAAAATGGTTGAAGTGGCAGGAACCTCTGGAAATCATCTAATCCATCTGTACCTCTGCTCAAGACAGGTCACCTGGAGCTGGTTACCCAGGACTGTACCCATTTGGATTTTTTAATGTCTCCAAGGATGGAGGCTCCACAGCTTCTCTGGGCAGCCTCTGTCCACTGCTCAGTCACCCACACAGCAAAAAAACATTTCCTGATGTTCAGAGGGACCCTCTTGTGTTTCAGTGTGTGCCCCTGGCCTCTGCAGGGCACTGCCAATAAGAACCTGCTTCAATCCTGTTCTCACTCTCCCTTCAGGTATTTAAACACATTGGTGAGATCCCTCCAAGCCACCTCTTCTCCAGGATGAACAGTCCCAGCTCTCAGCCTTTCCACACCTGTGAAGGACTCTGGTCTCTTCATCAGCCTTGTAGCCCTTCACTGACCTCTGTCTATTATGTTCATGTCTCTCATGTACTGAGGAGCCTGGAACTGGACACAGAGCTCCAGGTGTGGACTCATCAACACTGAGAAAGGGACAGGATCAAGGATCACCTCCCTCTGTCTGCATTCTCTCTAATGCAGCCCAGGATGCCACTGGCCTTCTTTGCAGGAACTGCAGACACAGGCCCAGCCTGGTGCTCTCAGGGATACACACAGCGAGTCCTTGTATAGAAGGTGTCCTTCTCCTCCTCAGCTCCTTTGAGCACATAACTGTGCCTGGGGTTGTCCCTCCCCAGGGGCAGAACTTTGCATTTTTTGTTGAACTTCCTGAGATTCCTGTTGGCCCATTTCTCCAGCCTGTCGAGGTCCCTCTGGAAGGCACCATGAGACTCTGGTGCATTAGCCACTCCTGTCAGCTTGGTGTCATCTGCAAACCTACCAAGGGTTCACTCTTCCTCCCATCCTGACCATTAATGGAGAAGTTAAACAGAGAGACACTAGACTTACTGCTGGAATTAATGTATTCTTTTATTTGTAAAATTTAGGACTATAGTCTACTTTCATAAAATCAGAACAAAGTAAATATTTGCAAATCCATTTTTGTAATGGATTGCTTTTGATAAGCACTTGAAAGCTAAGAACTAATTCCCAGAAGTGTGGGGTAGCTGTATTTTCAGTTAATAAAAGTGAGAGCTCACGACCCTATAAAACTTGGCTTCTCATGGATAATAAACAGCTCTTTTACTTTAAAATCTAGGTCCTTTATGCTATTTCATGCTCTCTGTTCAATTGACAGAACACATTTTGTTCAATTGAACAAATCTGTTATGGATTCATATTTTTAGGATGTGACTCACAATTACTTTAAAAAATCGTTATTCAGGTAATGTAACATAATGTATTTGAGAGATTCTGCAGTAAGAGAAAACTGCTGCCACTAAAGTGTCATTTGAATAGCTCTGTATTGGTGTTTTTTGCTTTAGTTCATTGATCCTTAGGCTGTGTATTTCAGGAGTCTTAGATAGGGATTCTGCCTTACAAGCTAATAACAACTTTAAAAAAGGCATCACCAATGTCATTCTTACTTCGTGATAAAGGAGGAAAAACTGTGAAAAACAGGGGGAAATAACCTGTTTTCTTCTTGTGCTCATGGCAAACAAATACTGCAGCTAACAGTATTGATGATTCAGGGTCAACTGCAAGCTGTATTAACTAAGCTGAGATTTTCTGAAGTGTTTGATTGTCTTTCTCCTAATTCATTGGGATGGCTTCTGCCCTCTGGCACTTGACAAGTCACACTGGCATTTCAGTTTTGGAGAAGATAAACCACCATTTCCCTAACACCCACCTGCTTTATCAGCAGCACTGCTTTGGCTTTGAGTATGTACCTCCAGAGAAATTGATAGCATCCCTAATTTTCAGCCTCTGTGGAATTAATTTTAAATGGGCAATAAAACACCTCAAAATTAAAAGCACAGGTTTGAGTCAAACAGTGTTACACATTCATTTAAAATGGAAATAAAAGCAAGAACCATGGATTTGGATTATGCATAGCCTTAGGCTTTGGCAGTACCCAAGGCTACCTTCCCATTTCTATTTATATCCCAGGTTTCCAATTTTTCTTGAATGTCAATGAAGCTCCTAAGTCAACTACGAAAATCCCTTATTTTCAGAGGATCTCTCCTGAGGTCCTGCCTTAGGCATCTCAGAGATCTCTTAAGCTTACCTGAGAATGACTGCCATGTAGGGTAGATGGATAAACCACTGAGGAAACCCATTCCTCTTCTCATATTTATCATTTCTTTTAATAAGTCTTTTGAATACTAGACTTACTCTGTTTTACAAATCACATTAAAATTGGTGGGGAGGGGGGAGCTTTAATTGTGTACCTGGTTTACTGTCATTTTGGGCAGCACAGAATTTCATTTGCACAGTAAAACTTGATGCCAATTTTAAGAGGCATCCTGTCTCAAGATAACTGCATCCAGGTTTTTGACAGTCCATAAATGCCAAGTGCTCTGAAGAAAGGTTTTGCCTTTAGCATAAAAGAAGTCACAATTCTTCATAGGTCAGAGTATCAGTAGAAAAAACAACATTCAACAAGTGACATTTCAATAATATGGAGTTATAATTTGGGCACTCTGTTGGAAATCAAACTTTTGACTATATTTTGGTTCTTTCAGTTCTTTATATAGATATATATATTTTTTTTTTCCAGACTTGAGAGAAATTTGCTGCTTCAAAATTTGTTTCTTTGTAATTTTTTTTTGCCAACAACCCCCAAAACAAACTACCTCAGATGTGGGGAGTGGGGTGATTGATGGAGGGTAAGAATCCACTTATAGTTCAGATTTCAGTGCTTGTAGCAATAGGAAAAAATCCAAAGTTCAGGGCCAAAAGTAAGGTGAAGTAATGAGTTTATTCTCCATAAGCGTACCTTTTTTTTTTGTAAAAGGAAACATTTTGCAACATTATACAAGAAGAATGGTTTTGAATTGAGTGAAAGTAGGTTTAGATTAGAGATTAGCAAATTCTTCCCTGTGAGGGTGACACAAACTGCCTAGAGAAGTTTGGCTGCCCAAACCCTGGCAGTTTCCAAGGTCAGGTTGGACAGGGCATGGAGCAGCCTGGGATAATGGAAGGTGTCCCTGCCCATGGCAGGGGGGTGGAACAGTTTCATCTTTAAGGTCTCTTCCAATCCAAACCATTCTGTGATCTGTGATTTTAATAAAGCAGCTGTTTCCTTCTGGTATCATTCCTAGACAGGGGTCAGTAGGACTGCCTCCTTGGAATCTGAGGAGATATATTGCTTTACTGCAGTGTTAGCAACACTCCAGCCGGTCTGCAACACAGACAGAAGAATGTTCCTGCCTGCTAACCCTGCTCAGTCACTGAAGATTTCTCAGAGCTGTAATTTGTTGAGCATTGGCCAGCTCGGGGCTGAGATCATTCAGCTTTAGCCTGTGTTTTAACTTGCAGAATCCTCATGGCTTCCTTTCTAAACTGTAATCTTACAGGAAGATACTGCACAGCTGGGTTTTGCGCCCTGAAGCAGCTGTATTTTATCAGTAAATCCTGTACTGGGAACTCTGCTCATCTTTCTTTAAGAAATATGTGAGATCTTGTTAATGCTAAAAAAAGGGTTTTGTAAAAAATTTGTTGAAAGACATTTTCCCCATGTGAAGTATTTTTATTTGTAATTATTATTTGAGTACCTTTTAATTTCTCTGTTTATTTTCTCTACTATGTGAAATCCCGTAATTTAGGGAGGGCTTAGAAAGCTTCTGAACTCTGTGAGGAATGAGTAATGAGAAACCTAAGGGAAAACAGGCCTTGTGCAAGAGTGATACACAGCTTCTCTCTTCCCTTTCTGAACAAAATTGTACCACCAGTGTCTACTGATCAGAGTATAAAGTAATTTCTTTTGAAATCATTCTTCCATGTCAGGTTTCTTTTCTGATGCAATACATAAGCAGTGATACCCATAATGAGAAGCGCTGCACCTGGCAGCAAGATCTGAGCCTGAGCTTAAAGGCAGGAGAAAATTAATTTTGATAATAGAGCAACCTTTCCAAGTATAGTGCTGGCTGAGGTAAATTGAGATGCCTAAACTGCTTTGATTAGAACCAGTCTGAAAGATTCATGCTTCTAAAAAAAAAACAAAAGGAGAAAAAAAAAGACTGTCCCTGCGCCATTCCATGACAGGGATTTGAAACTGGATGATCTTTAAGGTCCCTCCCAACCCAAACAATTCTGTAATACCACTCTATAAAGCACTGGAAGGATTTTGAAACCTTTCTTTCTTGTTAGGACACCCATTGTGTTCAGGACAACTTTTCATTTGTTATAGCTTTTTTTAAAACTACTGGATGAAGTTAAGGAGTTTCTTAAGAAGAAATACAATAGAAGGGGTTGAAATGTAAATACACAGCTGGCTTTCATTTTGAGGTGTGTGCTGTCAGTGGTAGGCAGGAACAAAGCAGTGGTAAGATAGAAAGAGCTGATTGTTTAGCTATGAAATGCTGTAAGTACAGCACTGTTGACCATTTCTGCCTTCCAGCCCACCTCCTCTTAGGCTTTGGCTTCATGAGAAACCTTTGTGGAATACACAAAGGTCTATACATCAAATGCACCATTCTGCACAAATTTTTTTCTCACCACAGTATGTGTCCCTTCTACAGTTTAAAAAAAAATTCTTTGGGATTAGACTAGGTTTACTAAATGACCCTGCAAAAAACCACTGTTATGTCATGAAAATGCAAGCAGGTTGTTAAACAGATTATCACCAGTCTGCCTTGTTGCATACACACGGACAAAAGAAAAGAACCTCAGGGCAAATGCTTTAATTCTGAAATCCTCAAATTAAATTTGGCAACAAGAAGTTTCTGGTGCTTAAAGAACTTTTAGTATTTGGCCCCAAATGAGTAGCTTGACCTGAAGCATTTCTTGCAGTCTTAAATATGTGCTTTTGAAAATCAAATCCTAGTGGGCATGCCAAAATATAACTTCAGGGTTCAAACTCTACTCTGCTATTGGTAAATACGCTGATAAATGCCTGTAATAAGCATTTCTCCCTTCTGTGGGGCTACCAGTTCTCTCACAGTCTAGCCAGGGAATGCATGGGGTGGTCTATGCCCCTCTCTTTTCCTAGAGCCGAGCATGCACACATTGTCTGCCCCCAGGTATTCCACACATGAGTGATTCCCAAGCTCAGAGGGAATGAAGCATCTCTGCTGCACCACACATGCCCTGCATGGATCTCAATTCCCAGCTGCTCTCAGTGCCAGGACATAAGTCTGGACAGGCTGGAAGTGAAGGGGTTAACAATAATGCCTTTGTCAGTCAGCCCAATCCTTTAATAGTCACTTTAGGCTTCATAAATTCAAATTCCCCTTTGTGCTGGGCCAAGGGGAAAAGATAGGGTGATGCATCTTTAAGTAGTGAGGATGAGATCACAACCTTTTTATAGAAACTGAAATCATCCAAAAGCTGCACAGCAGCAGGCTGAGCACGTTTCTCAAGCTGCATAAAAACAGCACTATCTGGGAGTTTCTTTCCAAATAAAAAAGGAGAACATACCCAGACAGCTCTTATCGTGAAATATGACTCTTAGACACTGCTTTTATTTCTTGGTGAGAACTGGGGGATTTGACTGGTTTTATGTTATTACTTCTCCAGCCACTTAACTCCATTTTTACGGTTGTGAAAGTGAAAACCAGATCCTTCATTTTCCACTGGATATGATGAGAAATCATTATAGCACTCTGAATCTCATCTAGACAGGACCAATCTGATGCAGTGATAGAGCAATTAATATTTATAAAGAAAAAGCAATAAATCCCACATAAAAAAATCATCCTGTCCTAATACTGTGCAGTAACATACAAACACTTAAGAGAAACTGTTTTATTTTGTTCTATTAATTTATTTATTTTATTGTTCATAAAATAGACCTTGCCCCCCATGCAAGCACACACACAAACTCCTGTACACACAGAGACAGACATGCAGTCTGAATCATTAGTGGGTTGAACTTGGCCAGGCATAGGCCAGAACCAGGATTCCTGTAGGAGTGGCAAAAGGATCACAGGGCACGTTTGCAACCATGGTTCGCCCCCTATAAAAACACCAAGAATGTACTCTAAATTTTGAGTCCAGCAGGTACATCCATAAATCAGTGCAGTGCCTACATTTAACCACACACTGTGCAGACTGACATCACTTTGTTCTGGCTGTTCAGTACCTTGCATTGCTTACATAAGTCACACTACAATCAGCTCTTCCTGTGTTTCCTAGTTTCAGAAAAGGCCTAGTAGTTTCATGCAAGGACTGGGTATGTTTTGAAATTTGTCTTTGACTGGTTTCATACACTGTAGCATTGTCCAGCAGAAGAGAAACTCACAGAGGGTGAAATGAGTTGACCATGTTCCTTCAGTGTCAGCCAGAGTTCAGGTCAGCAGTCTGTTCACTGGAGCCTTGCACTCCTCATGCCAGTTCAAAGGACAGAGTTCAAAGAGGATTTTAACACTTGGTGTAAGCAGGACTGAAGGGGGTGAGGAGTGAGGTATGTTGAAGGTCTGAAAGTTTTTACTCATGGAGTAAAGAGGTGAGAAGATGCAGCACTGCTGTGGTAAGTGCCTGAGGACTGGACCCCATCTCTTTCAGTCACAGGTTCCCTGAGCCACAAAGAGCCGTGTGGGGTGACAACTATAAGGAAGTATTTCACCTGGTGATTAATGAACCAGGACTGTAACAACAACAAAGCACAGCACAAGGATACATGCTGGGCTGCTGAGACGTCACACAGACCAGAAGGAACCTGTGCACCTCCCAAGTCACTAGTCATTTCAGACCCAAATTGCTCCCTGCTTATAGGGCCCATTCCTGTGTCCATTCAGCTGTGCCCTGTGAATGAATAACCGGTGGCACAAGCTGCCCCAGAGACCTGGCTGTCCTGAGCCCTCTGCAGCATGGCTGGCTCCTCACCAGCATGGAGCAGAGAGCTTCCCACACACAGTGCAGCAGCCTGTGGAAAGCAGAATTGTACAGACCACTTCGCTAATTGGGAAGTGCTGAGTCCTGCATCATCTTTTAGGGAAAATGTAAAGCAAGGAAGTGGCTGAGATAAATGACCTCTCCTGTTTTTTAAAGCCTGTGTGTGTGTGTGTGTGTGTGTGTGTGTGTGTGTACACAGATGTGGACTCCACAGCTGATGTTATTTTGATTTATTAGTGTATTTGCTGAGTTTTACAGTGGTACAGACCATACAGATCTCTGTTTTACTGTGGTACAGACCTCTCTGCAGCACAGTGTTACAGTGCAGTGGGTTCTGCTAGGAATGGCATAGATCAGAGAACCACAAAATTAAAAATGTGATTACAATAGAATGCAAATTTCATTTCAGAAATAATATGTTGTTCTGTAGCTGTCCTTTCAGGTTTCACTCTCATAAACCTCTTAAAAATTCTGCTGTGAATTTTCACTCCCCCTTCATTAACAGCCAAAACCCAAGTACACTGCATGCTGTGAAAAGCAGATAGTGTATGACTATCTAATATATCTATACAAGGTAGTTATATTAAAGATTTATGATATTTACTAACACATGACCATATCCTTACCACTTTAGGCTTGCACAACTCTATTGGTACATAGCCAATACATCCCAGCTGGGAACTCAGCCTTCAAAAACTTTACTCATTTGATTGTTGAAAGGCTGAGGCACAGAAAATCTCACCAAAAAAATTACACTCATCTGGAATATCTGGAATAATAAAGTAAGAACTATATATTTTTCACATCTATTATATTTTTTGTCATTCATGCAGGCACAAACAGTCCTGACTAGTTTCAGCTGAGTTTTTCTCCTGGAAGATATTTACTAGATACATACCTAGTTTCTAAACCAGAGATATTCTTTCAAGTTAGTTCTCTACACAGTCTTAAATCAACTGAATAATAAAAAGGGATGGGTGTGCATGTATATGTCTGGATGCTTAGAAGATTTTTATATCTTTTTACTGACTTTTCCTAAAAAAGCAGTCACTTTACAAGTGCATTATAACTTTGAAGAAATCATTTCAAAGACATGGTGGCATTGCATTTTTTGCTGTCCAGCTAAGATATTGACTTAAAACATATGTCAATAACAAGAAGGTCTCCCCACTGAAAAAGTGTAATTCATCTAAAATTAAGAGCTCTGACTTTTTTGTTAAGGTTCATTTTGTTGCACACACAGAAATTAAAAAGAGAACACATAACCAAAGCCCAGCATGATTAGTTTTCTGCCTTAATTGTGGCAGGCTAGTGATAGCTGAACTGCTGCAGAGCCATGTGCTGTAATTCCTTTCCAGCCATGCTTGGAGTGCACCATGCCTGTCAGCAGGCTCTCTGCTGCTCTGGCTTCTTATCATAGCAGGAATATCAGAGCAGGAAGAAGCATTTCCTGTGCTGCCCACAGGCTGGGCTTAGAATACCCTGCAAAAATGTGAGGCAAGTGCTGAGCCATGCCTGGAAGGCAGCCACATCTGGAAGCTGGATAGCGAGGAGAGTGGAAGAGCTGGCATTCCATTTCAGCATAAACTCCAAGAGAGCACGTTAATTTCAACTTGTTTTGATTTTTACAGAATAGAAAAAGGTTAAAATTCTCTTTCTAAAATGCACTTACCCACATAATAACTTTGGCCAAGTCCTGATGTCAGTTCTCGGTGATGTTGTAAATTCTGGATTGATAAGCAGCTAATATGACAAAATGTGCAGAGCCATTATTCTCTTCAGCAAAATAAATACTGTCCAAGTCTGAGCAGTTCTCAGTTGCACAAATTGAGCTACATTTTCCAGTGAGACACATACAGAGCAGCTTCCAGCCAGCCTTAACTGAACTTGCCTAGGTAGAGTTTCCTGTAGTGCCATCAAATCTGAACCAGCTTCCTTCAAAGTTCCTGTAGTATTTCCACCTATTATACACTGTAGACATAGGGAATTCTTGGAGCTAGAATTATTAAGCCAGATCCAGCACTTTTCTTATGCAGTTACTTGACCAGTGCAGAGAAAATATTGCAGTCATTTTTGTTTGTTGCTATTTACTGTCAGCCTTTCTTAAGAAAAAACATACACAGAGATGAAAAATTTTGCTGTAATTTTTTTCACTTTTTTGGAAACCACAACAAGTATACATTTGTCTCTTAACATACAGAAAACTACTGTCTCCCAAATAACCAAAATTCAGAGTTGTGGGTTTATTTATATTTGACTCAAACACTGATGTCATAAGGAATGTATATTTCTTTTAAAGAATTTAATTTATTCATAAAAATACATCTGAATGTCTGAAAGGAACAATAGTTGACTGTTTCTGTGATCAAGAAGAACATCAAATGTGCCTCTCCATGTATCCTCATGTTCTTATCAATACTTTCCCAAATTTCCTGTTGACTTTGATGGCTATTTTATATAGACTCTGCCATGAGGTATCTTAACATTTTGTACAATCCACCCAACTTGTCTCCAGCAGAGCTTTCACTACACAAAATTTTCCACCATGAAATTTTTCTTTCATTTTGCCTCTTATTATATCCATTTTATTTTATTATATTTGCTACAATCTTCACATAAGATTCACTTAATGGTAACTATTAGAAATTCTCTAATTTATTTCATAATTCTAATGAATATACTGAATATACTGAATATTATATAATACAATATACTTGAGTATATTACAGCATAGAGACTAAGAAAAAACATATCTACTGTACCATCCCACAGAAGAACTGAAAATAAGTCACTTCATATTTTTGCACACAGATTATTTGCTTTTTTGCAGAAAGAGTCTTATGTCTATGAATCAATAGAAGTCACAGTCAGACAAAAATTTAACTAGATTTTCAATAATGCTGAAGACCATTAAGCAGTGACCAACATTTTTCAGAGTTCAGCCACCAAAGCTAACACAATACATAGCATAATTTTTTAAGAAGGAATAATTTGAAAAGAAATATTTTTGAACCCAAACCTATCCGTGGGCATTGAATTATTTAGAACATCCTGGCCAAACAATGAAGTTCTGTAGTGAACTTCATGTACAAGCCACAGTAAGTCAGAGACTTGATTTTTATCTAAGTTTAGGAAGTTGATTGTCCTACCAATTCCAACTTCTCCTTCTTCTCTTCATATTTCCACAGGAACATACTGAACAGGCACAGAAATCCCATAAGTCTTTGCATATAGAGAAATTAAGGGGCGAATAAGCTCTAAACTGTCATAGCCCAGATTCGGAATTTTGGATGTTTCTTCCGGGTGTTGAACCATCTCAAGTTTGCTTTTCTCCTTAAGTAGATTTGGGCAACCTTTTATGATCCAACTTAGAAACCATAACAAGGAACTAGAATCAAAACTTCAGACCTTCAGAGTTTAAGACAAGTACTTCATGGTGCGTTTCTTTTTCTTGATACAAGCCAAAGGTTTGAATTCAGAAGTGCAAGAGGACTTCTGTTCACCTTCAGGAGGCAGGTTGTACTATTGTATATGTCCTCTGGCCCTTTTCATGGGGGAATCAAGAAACCAGTGTCCTTAAAAAGCTCTAAAATGTGTTTGCAAATAAGGGTTGTGCATAAGAGGCTCTATCACCATCACTAACAAAGGACTTCAGGTGGGAACTCTGAGGGATACAAAAGGGACTGTTTTACTTTTCTTTGGTTAGAACCAGGTGAACTCTAGTCACTGCCACTGTTTCCTGTAAGAGGCAAAAACAAGTGACTGCTCTTCAAAGGCATTTCTGCCACTCTTTTTCCCAATTACTGTCATCCTGTTTATAGGTTCAAATCACTTGAATTCTCTGATTCCTTATTTGCAGAGTCAACAAGTTCTATGCCTTGAACTTCCAGGATTTTCAACACATTCAATCCTGCATTTTAAACAGTGAAGTATGTAATTGCAGACATTGCAAAATCTGTTAAAGGTCCATCACTCTACTGTGGCCAAGTTGATTTGATGACCATTTCTATCTACAGAACTTTCAGGTGCTCAGGAGCCACATGAAATTCTCCGCTATTTAATCTTGCCTTTAAAAGTAGTTCTATGACTGGTTTGATTTCTTAACTATAGTGGATACTATAGATGGCATAAAAAATTAATTCCATTATCACACTGCTTCTTGGACATAACCACACTGGAATTTTCAGTACTTCCCTCAAATATTAACTGCTAGGGAGTGGGCCAGCATGGGGAATCTGACCAGGCATGTGTCATGGACTGCTCTTGAATACCTAAGATACTTCAATGCCAATACCATCACAAGTGCTGTGCTCATTTCTCCCACTTCTGAAGTCTCCCTTATTACAGCCATGGATACTAATGAACAATAAATAGTTCACAGCGTTTCTATCAACTGCTTTGGAAACATTGTTAATATGATCCATTCTTGGCTCTAGAAATGGAGTGAAACTTTTGGATGGAGTTGCCAAATACTGTTAGCATCTCTTGTCCTTTTGACCAGACCATAAAGATCTAATGTAAGGTAAAGCTATTTTTTATCCTTTAAACAGTGCAGTTTCATTTCACATTCTTATTGGCAGTAGAAGGAGCCAAGTTCTACTCTATTCTACTGCTAGACTGAGAAGCCAAATTATTTTCTGTTGCTGGATTTGTCCTTTCAAATTAAGATACAGATATATTAGAAGTATGGAAAAGTTGCAGGGCTCACTATTAGGGCCAGATTATTTAAATATTTTATTGATGATCTGGATGCCCAGATCAAGTGCATCCTTAATAAATTTGTGGACAATACCAAGTTAGGTGGGAGTGTAGATATGTTGGAGGGCAGGAAGGCTCTCAGAGGGACCTGGACATGCTGGATCCGTGGACTGAGGCAAATAGACTGGGACAGGCCAAGCTCCAGGTCCTTGAGCAAAACAACCTCAGGCAATGCCACAGTTCAGGGCCAGTCTCAGGTGTACTTGGTTTGCCTGCAAAGTCGTGGTAAAAACACATCAAAGGTCAGCAGCCTGAGCTGTAAACAGGGTTCCTTTTCCTCATGGATTGCAGGATTCATCTAGGCTTGACAGAAAGGTTGGAGGATGGGAAAAAATGAGAAAAAAGAAACAAAATAAGGAGTGAGGCTCACAACCAGCTATACAGAGAGAAGATTTTTATGATGATGAAATGGGTGACATCCAAGTTAAAGAAAAGACTTGACAGTTCAGGATGGTTTTGTTACAACAATTTCTTTATCTGACTGCTGCCATATGTGATTTTTGAAAGGCTTCTGACCTCTATTTTCTAAAGCTTTGTTCATAAGCAATAACTAGTGTGTTTAATCTCTTTGAGATGAGGACTGTCTTCTTTTGTCCATGCATAGTAATTAGGCCTAGTATAACTTAGAGCCCCTAGATATTGTGTGTGTGGGATACTGTAGCATTCAAAGATAAATGCATGGCGTTTTTCCTTTAGTTTAATTTGAAAATGTTATCCTTATTTTTTTTCATACTGCCCAACAAAAGTCTTCACTAGTGGAATCATCCCTTTCTACCCTCTGCAAAGCCTCACAGGTGTACTTCCCCTGAACACGCAGTACAAGCAAGCCTTTGGAACAAAGCATGACATCAAACTAGCTCATCAAGAGAAACTCTGGCAGCTGTCCATGACACTGCTGAATGAAAGCACTTGTCAGGGCTAACACACAGCCAAGCATCCATAGACAGACAAGGAAGCACTCAGTAATTACTTCCCAAGCCTTGCCATTTATCTGATTGTGCCTGGCTCAGAGATACAGCATGTGAAACCCCTGCTCTGCAGGGACTTGGTGCTTACATGTAGAGACTTTAGATCTTCCTGACAGGAGACTGCTTTTCTCCCTTAATGTTTCCACAAAGAACTGGTAAGATGCAGGAAATAATTCTGAGAATTTGGCACCTGATGTTCATAAAGCTTCAAGAGTCCCTGTAAGCAGGTAGGATTAGGGTGTGTATTGCTGTGCACTTCAGCTCAGAGCAGGCAAGGCAGCACCCCTTGGTACTCCTGACATGCAACACTGAATAGAGAAAGGATTTTCCCAGGAACCACACTTCGGGTGGATTAACAGGGACAGCTGTGAAGGAGGAAGAGATGTTTGCAATACAGCATTTCTTTTGGCCTTAGCAACCAAATTCATGTTTCAAGAGTGAAAGGTTTCTGCCTAAATTAATGGAATCAAGTAATCCTCAGTGTTCTATAAGCCATTAGAACTGTGAAATTCAAATTGGTGTTCTTCAGCTTATTTATCTTAAATATGCTAAGAACAGCCTTTCTTCAGTGGAAAGACACATCCCACCTCCTGAAGCTCCTTAGCTGCCTCTCTTCATTGAATTGCTTGAGGAAAGAAAATCTCAGTCTTCTGCCTGAAATAAGCACATAATGAACTCCCTGAATCTAACAGATGTCTCTACCTTTTAAGCTGATCTGGGGAGCACTTTTTCTTATCTATGGTTTAAAATATTTGGATAAGGAAGAACAGCACTACATGAAGGGGTGCTATGCCTGAGGACACCCAGAAATGGACTGGCTTAAGACTCCATCTCCTCCTGCTCTGCCTGCACCAATGTGATCAACATTCCCCAGGACAGTGTGGGAGTGTGCAACTGGCCAGGAAACTACCTACCACTAATAGGAAAAGCACTGGGCACTCTTCAAATGTCTTTCTTCCTGGTGAGACACAAATGTCTTACAGCACAGAGTAAGCTTGTCTACAAGTAGTACAGAAACTTTCACTTCCAGCATGCACAGTAAAATACCTCTAAAGTACCATTTGAGGAATTCTTTAGGCACTGATAAAGGATGCCATAAGCCCAGTTAAGATTTACACGTATATAAATTGTCTTTAACAGGAGATAATGTCATAATACAGGAAAACACACAACACCCTTCCAACACTTCTGGATATATCTGGGCCTTACGAGGATTTAAGTCTGACTTATCTATTTCTTATGTTTCATCTTGTCAGGATGAACTTGCTCAATTTTAGTAAATATATGTTGATTGTCAGCAGCACAGTTGATTCAGATACAAGACGTTTTCCAGGCATTGCTGTACATAAAACTCTGTATAATACACCAAAAAGTGCAGTGTGTGTATGTCAAGGTACACGGTCTGAAACTGAGGAGGTAATTGTTTGTAATTCAACTGGAGAAGAAAAGGGATTATTTGAAGTGATCATAAATTGCTGTGAACTCATTAGATGGGTACCTGTTTAATACATACAGGTATAATTACTATCTTTTTTTGCAAGAATAGCAGATCACATGATTTATGAAAGCATTTGTTGAAAGTGTAATAATCACTTTGGGCACTAACAAATGCTTCACAAAATACAAAAAAATTGAGACCATATTCACAGTTTAAGCTACCCTAGCTAGTTGCATTTATTCAGTTCACCACTGGTAGAAAAGGAAAATCTCATGGAGACGACTGATTTGGCTTAATGCCTCAGCTAGTGTGCAGAAAGGCTGGCTATGTCACCTTGAGCTCATGTGCAGAAAAGTGTATGTCATCACTACTCAGATCCTCCAAACCAATACACTGGACAATTTAGAGAACCATCTTCAGAATAAAATTCCTGTTTCACAGGTTTTCTTTCTCCCCACCTCTGACCAAATGAGACTGGGTTTTGACTTGAGAGAAAAAAAGGCAACATTTCATATACCTTCATTTAAACATGAACAGTACTTCAACTTCTTTTGTTTGCTTTACAACTTGAACACAACTCCTCTTACAAAATTAAAGATTGAACTTCCTGCACAAGCAAATGAGTTGATGTCTTTGTAACATATATGTTACAGTCTTTATTTTGCAGAGGTAGAAAAAAATATTGAGTTAATAAAAAAAAATTCAGGATTAACTCCTGACCTTATTGATACCCACAGACTGCTTCCTTTTACATGATTGAGTCAGGCCAAATTCCAGTCAAAGTCATCCTGAAAATACTTTAATTTTTTTTAATGCATTTCTCAAATTGAAAACTTGATTTCCCTAATTCATGTATTTATTATATATATTGGTATAAGCACCAAAATATTTTGTAAAGGTAAAAAAGTATTTTTATTATGTAAGAGAACATGTCAGAGCAGAGTTCAGCCAGGTAATCTGTAGAGAAAAATTTTAGATAAATTGTTGAAGATCACAGAATCACAGACTGCTTTGACTTGGAAAGGCCTTAAAGCTCATTTCAATCCCCTGCCATGGGCAGGGACACCCTCCACTAGACCAGCTTGCTCAGAGCTCTAAGGATTGCCCGAATTGTCTTGTGTGTAGTTGACGTACTGAATTTTTGCTTAAGTAAATATGAACCTAAAAAACCTGCCACACCAAGTTTTTTATCTGGAGCTGTTGCTTGAGTCATTTATTAGCGCAACCCAGTTTACAAAAGCAGATCTGAAAAGTGAAATTTATTTTGCTCTCTGCTCACAGATTCTTTTGTATCTTGTTTGTTATTAAAAATATTAACTGATGTTCATTAATACTGAAATATTAACATAACTATACAATATAGTGTAATTACTATAGCATTAAAACCACTAAAATAAAATCACATTATTACCAAAATTTGTCGCTCTATTAGGAACGGCGAGAAGAAAGACACAGACTCTCTTGGTAGTCGACCAGGAGAATTTCTCTTGGTTTATTACTTCAGGTCTTTTTTATAGACCGATACATGAAAAGTACAGAAAAGAAACTCTTATTGGTTAGCAAACTAACACATCACCATCATTGGTCAGTGGGGTTCACCACCCCTTGACCTTCTCTTGCAAGAAAACAAGGAACAGACAAACAGCACCTGCAAGGCTGTTTTCTGTCTCTGAGGATTGTTTAAATTCCTCCCTATGATTTCCCAGGCCACTTTCTCAGGCAAGACTGAGAAGCTATGCGGCCTGCAATTTCCACCGGCACCGTCTTCTCTGTTTCAGAGTTAATATCCACAATTGCCCCTTTTTGTTTTAAAATAAAAAGCAGTGTTTGTAATTTCCTGCTGGGCCCTTGCAGGAAAGAGAACAAACATAGCACAAGAGGTCTCCTTCAACAGAACTTTGAATGGATACTGATTTAGAACGTTTTGGCTTATGTTCTTGATGTCTAAGGATTGTTTTCTTTGCAAGGACTTGATGGTTGACTCTAATACAACTAGTTCAATGAACTAACACACACACAGCAAATAAAACATTGTTAGTCTGCTTAAACTGACAGTCTAACTTGTCAACAGGGAAGCTTAAAAGAATACCAAAGTGACAAATTTACTTTAAGAACACTCATATCTAGATCTAGTGAAACTCTACTCAATTCTACTATGTAAAATTTATAAATTTTTTACAGATCACTTAACAATGCAACTCCCAATACTTTGATCCCTTTTTTTTTTTTTTTTGTTTACCATTGGATTTTCCCCTCAAATATGATTGAAGGACTTGTAGAGATCACATGGCTGTGGTCAAAAGCTTCCTGACTCTCTGCAATTAGTGAAGTAACCAGGGAAGCTATCTGAGGTGTAGAGATGGTTGCTTCATCAGGATCATGTTGTTGTTCGTCGGGTTCCGTAGCTGTGTTGCTGAGTGGTTTGAAGCTTGCATGCTCTGCAGTTCTGTAAAGTTGACTCCATTGTAAAGTTGTTGGTGTTGCTGCTCGCTGAAGCTCCTGCTCAGCTGCTGTTTCCAGCGGTGGTTGCCCTGGCAACAAAGTTGCAGTAGCCGGTCCGGGCAGCAGCTTCACTTGTGGACCCGTTTGCCCCACCTTGCCGGGCTGGGCATGGAGGGGAGTGTCCACACCCACCTCCGCTGTGGTGGGCAGTGCTGCTGCCGTCAGGGGGCTGTGCAGAGGCGGTGCAGAGGCCAGAGGGAACACCCCTGATGAGGGCTGTTGCGATGGGTGTCCTGG
Source organism: Pseudopodoces humilis (assembly GCF_049639895.1). NCBI lineage: Eukaryota > Metazoa > Chordata > Aves > Passeriformes > Paridae > Pseudopodoces > Pseudopodoces humilis. The sequence goes on along the minus strand of NC_142204.1, from coordinate 7,245,128 downwards.
TGAGGTTCGCACATGCGCGGGCCCTGTGGCTGGACCCCGGAGGGCTGAAACTTGATCTCCCCCCGCCGTGCTGGCGGGTCCTGCAGATGGACGCGGGATGCCAGGGGTGCCTCTTTTGTACACCATGAGAGACCGGGGGGTGAGACTGAGAACCCGTCATCTGCGGAGCTGGGCGCGCAAGCCTCGCCAACAGAGAGGCAGCAGGAGAATGGAGATCACCTGTCCCCGCCTGCGCCTCCGTCTGCGGCGCCTTCACCAGTGCCACAAGCACTGCTGCGGGGGGCCCTTCGCTGTCGATGGTGTTCTTCAGCCCCCCCGTGCTCTCTGCGTTCCTTTCTCCTGTGCCGCAAGGGACAGCACAGACACCCCCGCTGCAGCCTGCTGGTGCAGCAAGAGGAGCGCCCCCCCTGGCATCTGAATCTTCCATCCCAGCATCACTGTCCCAAGACTGGCACCCTCCAGCGCTTTAAAGAGCACGCCCCAGGTGGCTGCCAAGCTGCACACGCTGGTATTTCCTGCAGCTAACTCAGACCATAAGCGGTCTCCCACTGACAGCCAGATCTCAAGGTTAAAGGCATTATCAAGGGTCACAGTAAAACCTTGAGCTTTTACCCACTGGAATAAAGCACGCATAGCTTCTTCGGAAATACTGAGTCCCATGCTCAGCAAGGCATCCTGCCACGCAGGGAAGACAAGCTGATCATTAGTTGAATTGCAGTTCCCCATTGTGAGAACTGTCTGTCTTGATGGCCTGCGAATGCAATGATGCAGATGTAGTGGCTTAACTCGGGACTTTAAGCTCTAGCTTCATCAAAATAAACAGTTCAAGCCTGCTCACTGGCAGGGCTCCACTATCCCATTGGTCTAAAAACCAGCTCCCTCCAGGAGAGCCTGGGAGATTCTCACTTACCCCTCTGTGGGGGAAGCAGCTGGTTTGTTGTCCGCTGGTTGCACCTAACCTCGGGGGTCACCAGATGCACATCACGTTGGGGTCACCAGACGTCGCTCTATTAGGAACAGCAAGAAGAACGACACAGACTCTCTTGGTAGTTGACCAGGAGAATTTCTCTTGGTTTATTACTTCAGGTCTTTTTTATAGACCCATACATGAAAAGTACAGAAAAGAAACTCTTATTGGTTAGCAAACTAACACATCACCATCATTGGTCAGTGGGGTTCACCACCCCTTGACCTTCTCTTGCAAGAAAACAAGGAACAGACAAACAGCACCTGCAAGGCTGTTTTCTGTCTCTGAGGATTGTTTAAATTCCTCCCTATGATTTCCCAGGCCACTTTCTCAGGCAAGACTGAGAAGCTATGCGGCCTGCAATTTCCACCGGCACCGTCTTCTCTGTTTCAGAGTTAGCATCCACAAAAATTGTAAATTTTTCAAACGTCCTTTTGGTTAGATATTTCTAAAATATCTAAATATTTCTACTGTTTAGACATTTCTAAAAAAAAAAAATACTACATTATTATTAGTTGCATTCATAGAATTGATACTCATACTCAGATTTGATTTTGCCCCTACAGTTCTAGAAGTGTACACACTAATTCAGGAGTTAGAAAAACTCATTTCTAAATTTCAACATAATTATTTAGAAATTAATTCTGAAAAGTCAGTTTATTTTTAGAAAGCTATCACATATCTTTTCCCAAAAGAATTAAGGACTTAATCACTGCATTCTTTATAAACTTTGCATGATTTGATTATTTCTCTGAAGAAGTGGTTTTTTTTATACCCTCTGTCACTGCCTATTGGGATATAATTTCTCTTTAAGGCAGGCTGAAACCTGTTCTTTGTGGTTACAAACAGGTCTTGCAGAAGCCTTGAGCACCTCCTGAAGTGGAAGGCAAACACACTTTCCCAGCAGCCGCAGCTCGGTGTGACACAAGGTCAGCTCCCAGCCCTGGCTTGCCTCACTGAGCCCCTGTGACCCAATTCTCTTCCACCAGATTTGTCCTTTCAAAGGACACAGGTAATACCTAGGCAGACTTACACATTCACAGTTCTGAAATCCTGTGTCCAAGAGGTGGTGAATGTTTTTTTAGCAACTGCAACCTATGAACTCAAAGCCTGTAACACACAGAGACACAAAAATGCAGGCACGTAAACGTGAGATAGATTGTTGGAGTGTGAGATACAGAGAACGTGCCCTTGTCTCTGATCCCAAGCTCTGACATCCAAGAAAACACTCAACTTCATATAACATGAGATTCATGAGCATGTTTTCGTGGTGTTACATGAAAACAACTGTTAAATGGAAAAGCTAGAAGCGTAAGTGTGTAGATTAGAAAGTTTTCTTAAGTCACTGGGTGAAAAAGTTAAAATTTAGAGCTTAAACTAGTTTAGAGAGCAGAAGACAAGCTGGAGGATTTAGGGTGTTGTCTCTTTTCCTTCTTCTTCATGTTCTTCTAGAGGTTTTTGGGTAATAGTAGGTGACTGGATAGAAAATGCCTCAGTGCAGCACACAGGTGATGGGTCATTAAGAAAAATAATATATGTATAATGCCTATTGTTAATTGGCTAAGAACAAGTATAAAGATAAAGAAACTGTGTAGTTTGGGGCCATTTTGTGCTTATCAGGCCAAAGAGAGCCATGTGATGGTGGGTTGAATTTGTGCAGAAGGGTCTGGGGAAGACCTGCCAAGTATTTTGATAACATCCTAATAAATACGAGAAGTAAGATCCTGATGAGCTTTGGAGTTTTCTTCCTGACCCGGAGAACTCAGATAAACAGAGCTCCCTGTGAGGGAGCATCCCAAAGGAGCTCAACTCAGAAGAAACTGAGAAATCCATTTCAAGAAGTAGAGAATAAAGCAAGAAAAAAACTTACACAGATAAGGTAACACATTTATATTTAGCAATATACTGGCATCATGTAAGATTCCTGTGGAAAGCAATGCTGTGTCACTCCCTGGGGCAGACATGTCAGCAGATACTCGGCCTGTGCAAAGTCCTGATTATCTCTGCTCTCTGTGGTGGCTTCCAGCCAGTTCAGCTTTTTCAGCAGAATCCCATGCCCAGAATGAAAAGCCCTACCTAGCCTGGCAGGGCCTTCTTTCCTGCAAGGAACTGCCCCATTTCCTCTTATCCAAGAGCCTAGCTATGTGAAAAAATAATTCCTACATAGATTTCAGACTGGCTGAGCTGATGAAGAGATTGGGGTGGGTTCATAAGGGATGAGGGGTTTCTGGGTACAAGTACAGCTCAAGAAAATCAATGAGACATGGATTCTGAGTAAGTGGCTTATAAATCTCAGAAGACTGTTATCACAAAGGCTACGGTTCATATGTCACTCCTATTGAGATAATTATCCTCTCAGGAACAGCACAGGAACAACCTGGGATAAAGGGCTCAGATGCAGAAGCTCAGTGGTTTTGGCTGAAGAGGAGAGGGATCAGTCTGGGCTGAAAGCTCTACATACAAGTTCAAATGTGTTTCTACTCCTACAGTGCAAGGCTGAGTATTTCTGGCTTCCACTCAGTATAACCCATGGAAATTAACAGATTAAAGTAGGAGCAGGGGTAACAAGACTGATACAAAGAAAGGGCAAAGAGGAAAAGAAACCTAAACACGTAGAATACCTCTAACTTCAAAATAGAATGACCTTAAATATTCTGCTGTGCATTCAGAGATCTGACTCCAAAGAATTATTTTAGCTGAAAAAAGATCTTGTAACATTCTGTACGTAAAACTTTCAGTGACTTGTATGTTTAATCTTGTGAGAAAAACCAGGCCTGTGCTGAACACAAGGAAGTTCCTGAAGTAACTTTGAGTTATCTTTCAAGCTAGCCAATTTAACACCGTTTATAATGGGAGTCCCAAACAGCCATGTCCTAAGTCAGAATGATTTGAGGCAGTTAAAGAGGCAACTAAGTAAAGATTGCAGAATTCCTTTTTGCATACAAACTGCCTGGATGGCCACTGACCCATAGGCAAGCCCTCAGCAGAACAGCAGACTGCCAAAGATGGCAATACACCAATTCAAGACTAAAATAGGATTGAGATTTTTAAATTGCTTAATCTCTTCCTCAAAAAACTGCATTTCATGCCCTGTGTCTTCAAGCTAGATAGAACATTCATTTGCTACGTATAGCTGTTATTAATCTTAATGTTTTATTTTCAGTAAAGGAACACAAGGGAAAAATGGGGGTACTTTACATGTTTATAACAGGTTGAATAGAACTACCAAAGCTTCAGAATTACAAAATCTGTTCCTGCAATAGTTTATACACATAGAGAGCTTGAAGTGCTCATGTAATGCTGATCTTTGACAGGTTGTAAGTAGCCACACAGGTCAGACAGGGCCAGGACTGTCATCTACACCTAACCTAGGACTCAGCCATTAGACAGACATTCAAATGCATTCAACAAGCTCATATTTGCTAACTTGCAAACTTAATTTCACCATAAGATACTCACACCCCATGTTGTCTTATTACCATACACTATAGTTATTATAATATTATTATAATCTAGTATATATAGTATTATCACTATATATATTATAATTATATTATTAAATATAATATATATTATAAATAATTATAACTATATAATTATAATTTATATCACTATTAGCTGCTGCTAAAATAATTATATTAAGAAAAATACAGCCTCATATAAATAATTTGCCTAACTTTCACATACCAGAGGTGACTGTTATCAACCAGTGCAAAAGGCATACCCCAAAACATTAAGCCAGTTGAATATTTTTAATAAGCCTAAAGACTTTGTATTTACCTTTCTTCTGTACAGGACACACATCCTAAGGTACAAAGATGAATTCAGCCCAGCCTCTGTCCCAAAGCATATCCATCTTGTCAATCAATATGCATATTTTACACCAGGACATGAAGTGCACTACTATATAAGAAAGCACAGGAACCTATTGTCAGGGCTTGCACAGCTTAAAAGCTCCCTGGAGAGACACTCCTAGGTTGGCAGGGCCTTTGTGGTCCACAGCTCAGCATAACAGAAGCTCAGTGAGGGCACAGGGTAAAACAGAGTCCAGGTCCAAAGACACCTCCAGGGTCTGGAGGCAGATCTGGGGCTAAACTGAGCAGCAGCCTGCCAGAGCAGAGCCACACCCTAAGACCACCACTCCATTCAAGGGGCCTCAGGACTGAGCTTAAATAGAGATCCCAGCCTGGGGTTGGGGAAAGGAGGCCCCAGGTGAGGGAGATGAGGGCCATTAAGGCTTTTTAGAGCCCTCAGGACCATAACATCTACTACCCCTTTGTAAGACAGAGAATTTTGTGTGTAATTGAGTTGAGTGAGAGCACGTATGGTCAGATAGTGCTCCTTGTGCCTATTATAGTGATAACATTGCGTTAAGTGTGGATGAAGAAGACCTTTATGACCAATATATAGTGATTAGATACAAAGCCCCCTTTCTGGAAAGACTTTGGCTAGACAGAATGGTTTCTTGTTTTACAGTGTACCATGAGATCTTTAAAAAAAAAAAATCAATTAGCATTCCAGGATTCTAACTGATCCTAAGGGTACTTAATCAGTAGTCCCTTTAAGAAAACAAACTTTATTCCTGTGTTCTCTGATCAAGTGCTGTGATCTACTAGGAGGTATGTTTAGCTAGGGAAGCCTACAAGAAGGAAAACAGCTTCATTTTTTGTCCATGGGTGTCTTTTGATAGAAGCCAGAGAAAGTAGAAGGTAGGGTGGGGAGCTAAGATGGGGCAGAAATACCTTTTAATTTTATAAAAGGCTTCTACAGGGCAGCAGCAAATTTCCTTGTTTGTTTGTTTTATTACATCAAGGTGGCTGGAACTTTACAGATAGTGTTCAGGGCACAGCAGAGAGGCTGAACTTCTGGAGACTCTGGTGAAATTGCTGCAAGGTTGGCTTCTGGCTGGTGACACAAGTGTTCCCGTGTGCTCCCAACATAGCAGTGCTGTTGGAATCCAGAAGCAATCTGCAGGAAAAAGACATCAAATCCTTAGCATGTTCAGCATGATGGGGGGGGAGGTGATACTGTCGCTCCTCTGGCAGCAGAGAGACTTGTTCCTCCCAACAGTGCCAGGAACAACTTGGAGGGTAACAGTACAGGACAGTCTTCTGCTGCTCTTCCCTGTGGGATAAATAATTCTCATTAATTATTACATGAATGCATTTACAAGGCTAACATGTGACTGCAAACTTCATTCTCTCCAAGAGAAAGAACTATCAAATTTAACAAGGGAAGAGGTGCTTAAGTTCTGAGATTGTATGTCCCTGTTTTCTATTTCTTTATGAAAGAACTAGATATTTCACTAGCAAAATGCTGCATCAACTTGAAATTTCTCTCCTCTGTCCAATTCAGCATGAGGGCCTTCCACAGAAAATACTCATCTATATTGGTGTCATGGGAAATGAGTGCATGACTGTAAATTGCATTCAGCAGGTGTCTGATTGTTAACTTACTGGTGTCTAAAGCTGACATGAAACTGAGATTGGCAATATGGGGTAAATGTATGCCGTTGTGGAGAGCGGACATGCAGTATTTGAAAACTTTTCTTTCTCATTATGCTGCAAAAAGCCCAACTCTCAAATGCTGTCATCTCACACTTGAAGTCCTCTGACCCTTTTGCTTCTCCCCACCACCACTTGCAAGGCCTGCCAATTTTCGAATGGGGTTTCAGAGTGAAGAACAGTCTGCCTAGGCCTTTACAGTATTTTTAGGAACTAAGGAGAGGCTAAAGAAATATTATAAACAAAAAACATTGAGTGAATTGTTTGCAGGAGAGCTGAGCAGGTAGTGGTATTGCTCTCCAACTGTGGCTTAGGAAATCGAAAATTTCTGAGGAAGTTTTGGCCATTGTTGGAATCTGCTGTGGACAACCACCACCAGCAGCAGGAGGATGTGGGATCCAGTCTCTGCAGCACAAGCTGGGTTATTGCCTGAGATCACCAGTTCCTGATTTTCACGAGAGGTGCTAATGTTAAGGAAGACGTGACAGACCTTGGTGGAGATTTCAGCAGGCACCTTAGGTTGGGTTTTGTCCCCACAGGGGACACATGGGAACAGGAAAGCAAGAAGGAAGCAGGAACTGGTCTATGACATCAGTGCGGTGGGCAGGAGAGATCTGCAGTGACCGTAGACAGATCTGTGGGACCCCGTGAGAAGGAAGGCTAGCGAAGAAGGCGTCCAGAAAGAGCCATTAGCTGTCAGGGCCGCAGGACTATGTGGGTTTCCCAGGGTGCTGGCTGATGTCAGGGGTGCAGGGTGGATTGTCAGGGGTGCAGGACGGGTTTCCCAGGATGCCGGTTGATGTCAGGGACTGAGGATGGTTGCCCGGGATGACGGTGGGTGGCAGATCCGCCCTGTGGGCGGCTCGGGGCGGCTCCCGGCCCTGCCGGCCCCGCCCGGCGGCCGCAGTAGCAGGAAGCGGCGGAGCGCGGCTGGGCAGCGGTGGCGATCGCTGTGTCCCGGGGAGGGGTCGGAGGCGACGCCCGGGAAGCGTCCCGAGGGGGAAGAGGCCGGGTCAGCGGGACCGGGAGGGCTCCTGGTCGTTGCCGTGTCGGGAGCGCCGGGTGCCGCCTCCGCGGCGGCCTGACATGAGCTCACAGGCGGCGGCGGCGGCAGCATGGCCTGTGCCCGGAGGGACGGGGAGGCGGACGGCGAGCCCGACCGCTCCCTGCGGCACATGCTGCGGGCGATAGCGGAGGAGAGGAGCCGCGCCGGCCTCCGGCACGACATCAGCGGCCTCGGTGAGTCGGGCGGGGCGGGCGGGGAGCGGCGCCGGGAGCCCCCTGAGGGAGCGGCAGCCCCGGCCCGGCCCCGCGCCCGGCTCGCTGTCAACAACACCTGTTGTGTTCGGGGGATGGGATGGGCCCTCCTGCCTTTCCGAGCCTCTCGGGCTCATCCCCTGCTCCATTGTCTGAAATGCCCTTGGAGAAAAATGGTCAGGCGGCACCGCGCACATCAGACCATATCGTATTTTTTAAGTGAAACTACGTGTCGTGTGTTTTGGGATGGAAACAGAACCGGTTTTTGGTGCCTCTTGCCCGTGCTCGCTCTTGTGCGGCTCTCAGACGCTCTCTAGAGATTCTGAGCCTGACACCTCCCTTCTCTGTTTAAATGACTTCACGCCGCTTGCCATGGTCTAGTAAGCACAGGATGTTGTGGCTCTAGCAGGTCAGTTAATTTTTTAAACCGTGAAGGATTTCTTAAGCTTTCTGTCTTGTTTATTTTAATCTCGGGTGATGCAGATTTCACATGGCACATCTTTTTTTAGCTTTTGGCAAAGCTTATGCACTGTAAAACAAGTTTCAGGTTGAAATTCAGTCAACTTTAGGTAACAGAATGGTATGGCAGCTCCTTAACCAGAATTGTTCATGTCAGGAAACTCTTCTGACCAGGCTAATGAATAGGAATTACTGATTTTTATATGCAGCAGTAGAGATCATGGAAATTGTTCTTTACATCCAAAATTTCTGTCTACCTTATTCAAAGCTTTTATATAGCCAGGACTGGACTTGTGTTCTAAGGAGGTGAATATCCAGAAGTTTTTGCAGGGGTAGTGATTCAAATGATGAAAAGTGATGTACAACACTTGTTTCTTCCATGGTGCCTTTATTAATGACTCCTCCCTCTTCAGCTCCTTTATAAATAAGGCCCCAAAAGCCTCATCCACTTTTGAGTCTTTGTTAAAAGCTCAGGATAAGTTATTACTCACATTTTACAGGCTGTGAGGTTTGGATTGACATGGGGGATCTCTGGTTCTTTGCCTTTATTCATCACTTTGTCTGCCGGCGCTTGCTGTGGTCTCCCTGGGAAGGAATGGGCTCTGTAGTCTTTCCTTTTGCTTTGCCACAGAGTGAAATCTTGTATGAACAAAGTGAAATGGTTCTTGGTTGGAATAGCCTGGGTTGTTCTGGAGTATACTGGGCTCTGGGCCCACAGCAGATGTAAAGGATTTTTCTCAAGTTCAGAAGTCATGAAAGTAGTCACAGTCCTGTCTGGGTTCAGGTGGTCAGCACAGAGATTTTGTCTGCCTTTTGTGCCTGGATGGCACATCACCTATGGGGCTTCAGGATCTGCACACCCACAGCTGGTTTTATATTCATGGTGGGGCTTTTTGTAGTGGCCATATCCTTTTGAGCTTTATCAGCAGGTGAAACGTGTTGTTTTCCAGTTCTCTTCAAATCAGCTGAAAAAGACTCCCAACAGAGGCTTTTCCCTGAGTGCTGCTAATCCCTCAACAATAAAATGGGACTCACTGGGTCATAACATAGCCATCCTCTCTCCTTTTGTGTATTTCCTAATAATGGGCCCAAGGAGGAGGAAATTGCTATTTTTGCTGATATGAGGTTTGGTGAGAGGAATTGCTTGTTTCAAGAATGTCACATAAGCAATTGGACAGACTTTGCTCAAAAATGCAAATCCCCTTGTGTGGTGGGATTTTCTGTAATGTCCTGTTTGTGTAATGTACAAAATGTAGCACTTCAAAATAATGACTCATGTCATTATTTACCAAGCTGTGAAGGGTGATGTCTCTCCAAGAATTGTTGGCTGGATGTTTGTGTCATTCCAGTTGAACAGTACTACTCTGGTGTTGTCGACTAAGGTCTATCTGAAGTGCTGTTGGTTGCAACATTTCTCTGGCAAAATATTTCTCCTCCTGAGGGAAGGACAGAGATGCTATCTGTCTCCTCAGCCAGGCTGTGTGTAAGTGAAGTTGTCTTTTGGCCAAAGCCCTGAACTGAGGAATGTTTTGTTTTTGGTGGTACCTGATACTACTGTGTAACATTTTCAGATACTTCATTTCCTTGTCCTTCTGTCATTCAGTGATAATTTGCCCTGCTTTTAGAGTAGTAGAGTGGGTTTGGATGGAGTGTGACTTTATTTGTACTGGATCGTAGAATGACAAAGAGAAAATAAACAGGTAGATCCAAACAAGCTCTTGAACTGTGGCTAGTCCATAATGGAGATGTGTCATGGGTGAAAAATGGAGAAGTCATAGAGATCCTGAAAAGGTGACTGCCCTGTGGAGTGCAGCACATGGGGCTTTAACAAGCAGCTGAAATCTGAGGTGTGTAACAGGAACCTGTTCCAGGTGCCGGTAGAGAGGCTCAGTGGTCTTACCTGTCGTGAGGTTTCTTGTGCTTTCTTTCCTGCTGGTCCTGGGGGTGTTCTGGGACTTGAACAGCTGTTGAGGAGAGGAGGGTGTACTTGGCATGGGGGCAACAGAAGCAGGAATGTTCATCCTCAAAGCCAGAGGATTGCCTGGACTTGTTTGTGCAGCAGTGCAGAAACCTCAGGGCTCATCATGTGAGAAAAGACTGTAGCATGATTCATGGACCACATTGCCTTGATGAATAAGACCTGGAAAGAATTCTTTAGCCTTCCTGAGAGAAGGGGAGGTGAGGTGGCAATAAATGTTGGTCCCTGTGATGGAAACACAGTGTGGGTTAAGGCATGAAAAACAGGGGAAGAAATTTTTTGGAAAACAAAAGAGATTGAAATGAAAAATTAAAAGGAGAATTAATTTGGATTTGAAAGTACTAGATTCAGGCCTTACCTTCTTTGTAGTGTAGTAACTTTTAATTAAATTATAATATTCAAGAAGGATATATTTGCATCTGTAACTTTGAAGAAAGTGTATCCACAGAGTAGGTGGAAGTGTCTGCAGAGAATTTACTGCAGCACAGAACTGGTTTGACAAGAGTCACTTTCCAGCAGACAGAAAACATTCTTCATTCATGTTTCTTCTTGGAGTTAGTTCAGGGAGTTGTGCAGTCAAAGGTGAGAAACTACAAAAGCTGCAAAGCTTTTTATTCTTTTCATCTGTCAGTAACAAGGAGGTATGAAAACCACCTCTGTTCTAACAAAAACTTGAGGGATGTATACAACCAAATTCACCAACTGTGGCTAATGTGGCCTGTAATGAGTTTGTTTAATTTAGAGCATTTTTATTTCAGCTTAAAAATATGTATTTTATTACTTTTACCTTATTTACACAATTTCTTTTGCCCTATTTATAAAGTGTTTTGCAACTAATGAATATGAAGTGTTCACTAAAAGATGTGTAGTCAAATACTGAAGAGAAAAATAAGATACTAATGTAAGAAACTTACAAATTGTAAAATAAAAATGTGTTTATAGAGTAGCTTCCTAATCAGTCAAAACCAAAAATACTCCCCCCCACAACATTCCAGCCAGGAGGAATCTGTATTTCTTTTCAGGAAAAGTTGTAGAAAACACAAATACAATGCAAGATCAGAACAGATAATTTAAATCAGAGTTAAAGTAGATACTTTGAAGTCAGAGTGATTTAATCAGTTTATCCTCAGGTAAATACCCTGAGGTATTGAACCTCAGATTTGTAGCTGGATAAAGATGAAAAAATAGTGAAGAAATTCTAGTGATTTGATGAAAGATGATTTTAATTGATTTTTTTTTTTAACCTGGCACTGAAAAATGTCTAGAAGACATTTCTGCAATCAAATACTTGTAGACATTTGATGTGTAGTTGAGCAGTTGGATGGGGTGGTGTGGGAGAAACCACAGGTGGAGAAAACTCTTAAATCCAGTGGCTTTGTCCAGGGTATGAGAATGTGTTTCTGCTTGGGTTTTGTGTCCTGGGATCCCATCCTGTCACTTCTACAGTCAAGTGTGGGAGTGTCCCTGTAGGATCAGGCTGTGGATAATGGCAACCTAGGGTTATACTGCAGGGCTGCAGCCTTCCAGGGTTAATACGTTTTTCTGTGAGGGTTTTGTTTTGCTTTTTTTTTTCTTTTTTGTTTGTCTTTTAAAGGTGATTCATTTAAAATTCTGTTTTAATTGTTCCTTAGTTCATTGCTGTTCCTTGTTCATGCTGATGTCACTAATGGCCTGTCATCACTCACTGGTACATTCAGGGATTTGTCATGTGGCTGTTGAAGGTTAGCTTCTGTCTGGAGTGTGACAGATATTCCATGCCACATCGATAATATAACAGACTCTCTTTTATTACAACTTTAACATCTTTTTTTAACAGTTGGGTTTTTAGTTTGTTCTTTCATTTTAATAGAGATGAAACCCTATGGGATTTTTCATGTTTTGCTTGGGAGTGTATATGCTCAAATTATCAGACTGGAGATGCTGAAGTAAAGAGGCAAGATTTTTTTAAACCTAGGAAAAAACCCACCACCAACAACCCAAAAAATATCTCCACAAAATACCTTCCAGAACATTGTTTCCCTACCAAAATGATTAGTTAAGTCTCTAAGGCATGGCATACTGCTGTTCATTTTTGAATGCTACAAGAAGTTGCTAAATCCCCCGCCCCCCCCCACTTTTTATTTTTTTGTAATTAGTCTCCCTCCAGGCAGAATTATGAATCCATAAGCCTGATAATGGGAACAGTCGGGGTATTTGAGAACACCCATCTCTTATTGATGTTATACTGTTGCTCTAGTAACCTTAGCTGCTTAGTTTTGTTGTTCTAATAGTGTGCTCTAAATCTTTAGTAGGGTACTATGTGGTAAATCCATTTGGAAGTCTGAGTTCTCTCTTGGAATTTAAGATGGATGGGAGGTTTGTCTTAGAGATTAGGAAACATCTGACCTGTAAGGTTCAGGATGGATCTTTCAAAGATTTAACATTCTATCTGTTTGGATTCTTTCCAAGGAATGAAAACTGGAATTTCCTGAAGAATTAAGTGTGTTGATCTCCTCTCTTAACTGTTCAGGGTGCTGATCAATAGAAAAAGCTCAAAGGATGCAGATTTATCAATAGCTGAAATACACAGTGTCTTTATGTCCAGCTGCACTTCTGGAAAACCAAAACCCTGCAGTTAAATAGTTAGTAATGATTGTTGCATCTATTTATCCTTGTAAACTGGCTCAGTAGGATTAGGGAGGAGCTCACTGATGTTTTAAGTATATCGGGAAGAGAACGATAAGGTAGAAAGAGAAAGTCTGCACAAAATCAATTCATGGTGTCAGGAGCCCACTGAATAGTCTTCAAAAGTCTGTGAAACAAGCTGGTTTTGGTCTGTCTGTAGCCCCTTGGGTTAAACAGAGTGAATTTCAGGGAATCAAGGTTGCTGTTTTTTTGGGGTATGTGATCATAAAGAAGGTTTTGATTGCCTTTCTTTATGCAGGAAATAAAATGCAATCAGGATACAGAAACAGCAGATCATGTTGCTGTTGCTGTGGAGTTGTGGTCACCTGGGCACACTGCAGCAGAGGTTCTGTTGGCTGAAGTTAATCAGATGCACCAACAGTCCTAAGTAATTTTTTCCCCTGATTTCTTATTGTTTAAGGCACAAATTATATGTGTAAAGATTTATAAAGATTATAAAGATTTATATTTCTGCAATTTCAAGGCTTTAAAACTGAAGTTTTTGTCGTTTCAGTTCACCTGGTCTGGTATAGACAGTGTGCAGAAATTGAACCCTAGAAACAGTGATATCCTTTATCTTCCTACTCTGGGGGTTCCCTAGATGTATTTCCTTAGGGACCACAAGTTAAATCCCTTTAGCTGAATGTAATATTTTGCAGGCAGGTAATGTGTTGTGAAGTGAAGAGCAGTTCATTTTGGAGCCATATCTGTCCTGCCACAGCAGTGAGGAAACAACTACTGGTGCTGGTATTGAGGCTGCTTTTGGTGTTTCAGAATATTTTTTGCATAATTTTCTTTCTTATGTCAGAAAGCAGAGGAGACGGCAGGCCATCATCAATCCTTCACATTTGAAGCATTCTGGATTGTTTCCAGGTACAACAGTGTGCTGGATGTGCAGAAGTGCGTTTGGGGTGACCTAATCTGTTGAACTTTGTTGTGTTTCCCTCTGGAAAATGACAGCATTGGGCTTTTTTGTCCCTCCTTTTTAGGCAAGATGTGCTCAGTGAGTCAGGCTGAGACTGCCCTTGGTTTTCCTGTTTGTGTTGAAAATCTTTATGGCTCAATAGTGACCCAGCTCTTCATAAGCTCCCATGCAAAGGCCCCATGTCAGGAATTGCACTGTCACTACCAGAGTGATTTCAAGTGTCAGGAATATTGCGTTAGGTGTTGCTCCCATTTTATCCATCTGTTGGTACTGCATTGTGTTGGGTCTTCTGTAGGAAAATGAGTGAACACTTAGGTGGGGTTTCCTTTGAGCACATGGAGGTGGAAGATAGATTACTTCTGATTATCTGTGTCTGGAAATAACAGTTTTAGCTCCAAATTCTGTTTGCATGTCTAGCTGCCAAGCTTGGCTAAAAGGCAGAAGTGCATTGGGAGTTCTTGCAGGGCTTTATGTCATCAACAGGAGCTTGAGAAATGGATTAAGATGCCAGTGAAGCTTGAGCTGTCATTGCATTATGAAGAGCTTGATTTAATTGCCTGGAGATGCTGAAACACCATCAAGATGAGAGAAGTGTTTTGAAATGGATTTGTAACTTTCTCCTAAGAGCTGTGAAGGATTTCATTGGAAATTTATTCCTCTGTGTTGTTGGAGAGCAGATGCAGGAGATCATGAATGTCTACCAGTGTTACATTTCCAGTAAGGGATATGTTTACATACCTGCCTTGAAGGACCCGGAGAGGTGGGTTTCAAATTTCCATAACACTCAGTGCTCTGTAATAATACACAAGGCGTTCAGTATGAGTGAAATAATCAGGAGATCAGATTGAGGAGATGAATTTATTGCCTCTTGGGGGGACACTCCTGCTTAGTGGCTGCCTGATCTCATCCTTTCAGAAGGAAAACAGCAAGATCATGACATTACAACTTGGAGATAAAGCTCTGTAAACCCAGGTGTCTTTCTGAATAATGATGACCCAGCTTTTTATATACTTCATAGGATTGTCAAAGTACCTTGTTTGTTTGTTTGTTTCTAATGAGTAGTTTAATTCTGCCTAAATAATGAAGGTCTGAACAGATGACCCATTTTTTTCTTAACAAGGGTGACTAAACTCTACTCAAAGCATCGTTTGAATTGTTAGTAGCCCATGTTTTATGTGATTAAAGGATAACTGATTTTATCCTCTTCAATCTTTGAAATTAAAAGTATAGATTACATTATGCTGAGTTCTTTGCTCTGTCTCTTCAGATTCATTCTGGATTGTTCTTCATAAGTGATTTTTCTTTTCTTTCAGTTAACAAAGAACAAAGATTTAAAGGCTTGCATTAGGTGGTTTAAAAATATTATAGGACCAGAGTAATTCTTACGATTTTTTACTTTCTTCTATCCAACAACTGTCAGAATAACTCATTTAGTGATAGATATCTAAGTAGTCATATGTGTGTATATTTAATATGATGCATTAATCCTGTGACACAACAGAAGTATTTCTGAATGGAAGAATGATACTTTTGCATTTGTTCTACACTTGAGTGCATTTAGTTGCTCCTAGAAGCCAGTAGGGAAAATGTGGTTGTGACTCTCAAATGGAAAAGTGTAAAGGGAGGCAAGGTGTAAGATCTCAAGTATGGTGTCTGTCTCTTTTACAATTTTGCTGTCTTG
Organism: Pseudopodoces humilis; assembly: GCF_049639895.1. Taxonomy (NCBI): domain Eukaryota; kingdom Metazoa; phylum Chordata; class Aves; order Passeriformes; family Paridae; genus Pseudopodoces; species Pseudopodoces humilis. The sequence continues at coordinate 7,229,693 of NC_142204.1, read as the reverse complement.
AATTAATTTCTAAAGTAACATTTCTGGATGTCTCCAAGGTAGAGACTAAAAATTTAGACTTTCTGTGTTGAAGCTCGCTCTAATGTTTTGCTCTGAGGCTGCTGTAGCTGGTGCCAGCAGTGTCAGAGCTGCACTCAGAGCAGGCTAGTGTCCTGTTCCTGGAAGCAGTGCTGTCCTCTGTTCCTTCCTGTGACATGGCCTGGAGCACCACCTGGCCTGTAAATAACAGAAATTCTGCTTTATTAACAAAAAACGTAAACACATGGTTGTCTGTGATTTTTTTGTAGCAAAACTTGAGTTCTGAGTTTCTTTCCAATTCGAATCATTTTGCCAGAAATGAAGAAAACTCCAGGTTCGACTTTTTCACCCTATGTTGTTCTGATTGGGGCAAAAGGGGGAAATCAGGTGTAGATATGTCCTTCCTCTGTCTCCTTTTCTGGTAAGAAATTTTTTAGGGAATCACAAATGTCTCTTCAGCAAAATGCTGTGAAGAATGCAGCAAGTAAAAATATAAGCTTATATTACATAGGTCATTGGTTGGAGTCAGAAGCAACATGAACTCACCGAGGGTCCTCAACAAACAGCGTGTTTTATTATTTGGAACCTTGGGAGTTTGAATTCCCCAGGCTTAGACAAGTGATTGGTCTGAGTTTTAACACCACCCAACTCTTCGACCAGTGATATGTCTGCACTTAGAATCAAATGGGATTGGCTGTGGTCCTTTGTATGTATTCAAATCCATCCTATCATCACTCACCCAAGGGACTTGTTTATCAGACTAGGAGAGCCAGATTGGGTTTCTTATTATGGCCAGATTTATCTTTCAAGCTACAGACCAGCTGTACTGTGGCATGCTTACCTTGTACTTGCTTATCACTGTCTATGAAACCTGAGGTTGAGGACATTCCCTAGAATTTACAGAAAACAAAAGGATGGGGGACATTTGGGTTACTGTGTCTGTATCTAAAGTCTTGGTATGTCTCTTCTAATGCAGGATCTATGCTTCAGTGCTTTAATGACTGAATAGAAGAATATTAAGATTTATATTCTTTACTTCTAAGCTGTAGTTGCAACATCAAAAGGCAGTAAACTGTAATCAAAATCTCAGGGGAGGATGTTTGTAAGCCCAGTGGTGGGCAAAGGCAGTAAAAGACATTGTCTTGTGGTGCTTGTGCTGAGATTTTTCTAAGGAAGACCTTTCTTTTTCAGCTCACATGTTCTCACTTGAGACCTTGTAACTGTCATGAGATAGAAGTGATTTCTCAGTAGATAAAGGTTGTGACTGTCTCTGGTTACTTATAAACCATTTTTTGAAACTCTTTTTAGCCTGGAGAGTGTGCCTGTTGAGGGTGATGTGGTGGATGGGAGAGACCCAGGGAGGGAAGGAGGGTGAAAGAAGCAGAGCTGAAGAGACAAGCAATAGTCATGTTGCAGGTTGGAGGCAAAATCTTCCAAGTCTCTTAACTCTCAAGCCCAGTATTCTGTTCCCTTAGCCAGGTTACTGTAATAACTAATAAATAATTACTATAACACCCCTGTACAAGCCTTCAAGGTCTGTAGGGATCTGTAGCTGTGCAAGTCTCCCCTTTGGAGGAGAAAGTGGAACAGTGATGCTTGTTACCAATAGAAAGGGATGGCATGTTTTCAGAAGCTAAAATATTAATGGAAGGCTAAACCTCTGTTTATGAAATAGAACAGCAACTTTGCAGTAGTTGCTTTCCCTTAAGGAGTAGGATGCTGGCTTTAGGGCAGTTTTTCGGGTTCTGTCTGACTGAAGTTAGTATGTCATGTCTGTTAATAAAATTCCTTTCCCTCTGTCTCCCTGTCCCTCTCCCTCTCCTCTCCTCTCCCCCAGTAATGACAATTTCCACAGAGAGCCAGGTTTTTTCTTGTTTCCAGTTATTTGGTTGTGGACTAAATTAAATTCTTGTGCCTTTCTTGGGACTGTCAAGAAACTATCCCTTTCCTCACATGTATGAGGTGCCTGCAGCATGAAAACCTGGGGTGCTGATGAGGGGATCGATGGTCTCCAACCCTGCACTGTCTGCAGGATAGCCTGGGCATGCTACCTTGACAATTTGATGGTTTTGCAGTAAAGTGATCAGCTCTTAGAAGGAAACATTTTTCTTCCATGCACGACTGTGATTTGTTTAAAGAGAGTGGCCTGCATTTTCCATAAGAGGAGATTTCACTGAGATGTAGGTGAGTAGCCAGGCATTTCACATGTATTTCTAGCTAAACAGCTGTATTTCTTGTCTTAGAAACCTGCATTAACAGTAATGTCAATGCTAAAGGGGGTGTTTCCCAATTAGCTGAAATAGCTAGGTGCTGGCAGTGACACTCAGTTTGTTGGACACTCCAACCCTGAACAACCCAAAGTGTGATTTTTATAGGAATTTTTCTTTTTTTTTTTTCTTTTTCTTTTTTTTTTTTTTTTTTTTTTTAAGAGATACATCCTTCTTTAGACTGGTTGTCTTATGTGTGCATGTCAGGTTGGACACCCAGCTGAGAGATGGCAATGTCAAACAGGTTTTTTTTAAATCTTGGCTGCAAGATGGGTGAAAGTGTTGGTTGTCAGCTTCTAAAAGTGAGTGGGTTTGTGGTGTAGAAGGTAAGTGAGAATTATGGCTTCCACTGTAAAGTTGCCAAGTGCTCAGTCAGAAAGATGCTGCCGATGTTTCTAACCAGAGAAGAAACTGAATTTGGAAAATAGCAGCCTGTGGTAGTAAGTATGGGCAGGAAATAACTCTGCTTCTCTGCAAACTGCTGTTGTGATAGCTACTCCTTCCTTCTGCCTTGACAGCAAGTTGCCAACTAGCAGCCTGGGCAACGATAAGGTACTGTGGGAGGTACATACATGAAATTATCAGTAATAACCACAGTCTTGGTAGTTTTGTAAGGCTGGAATACTTCTAAAATACAATTTGCTGGTTTTACCAGATCTACCACAGTAGTCTCTCAGACAGGGCTTTGACAGTGGTGTTTATTAAGTGTGAAAATAGGAACCGTAGATGTCATGAATTTACAGAAGTAGCAGTCTTTGATAGGAGGGATTCCTTTGGCAGAGAATAAAAATAGCATGTATTTTATCAGTGAAAACACACCATTTGTACTGTTACAGACACGTTTCTGCACTCCAGCAGTGCCAGCATGCTTTGTAAGTTGCCAAGTGGCCTTTCCAGATTGGATCTAGGTCTTGGAAAGTTTGTGACTGTTGCTGGGTAATCGTGGAAGCAGCAGTAGAAAACATTGTAACCTCTTTTCCCCTCTTTCACTGGATTTAAAGTGTCTGCATCCAGTGGGGTTGCCTCTGTTGAAGGAGAATGTTTACACCTGCACTAAATCCCCAGTTAAGCCAGCTCTGAAACATAGCAGCTTTTCTGCAGTAGTTTCTTATGAAAGGCATAACAAGGTGACTCCTCTGGTGCTTCCCTAATGAGTAAATTAAATCTGTGGAAGTGATGCTGCAGTCCTTTGGGGAATTGCACATGATTTAGTTTGGGTGCTGTTTCCAGGGAACTGAACTACCACATGCTTTGAGAGGCTGAAGTACAGCAAAGTAGCTGACAACTGTTGGATGAAAATGGATTTAGTATTTCTGTGCGCTGCAGTTTGGTAGCAGGTAACAGAACCCTTTCAATTGTGTTGACTCTTGCTAGGATTCAAAGTAAATTTCCAGATGCCTGTAAAATTTAAAATTTAATTAAAACTTTATTTGGTGTTTCATACTGACCTGTCATATTTGATGATTTCTCTCTAAATTTATCTTCTAGGGTTACTCTTGTTGGAAAATATTTCTCATGTTATTGTGGTCCCATCTGAATTCTATTTTTAAAAAGTGGAAATCTGTTGATGGTGCACAGTAGTTTATTCTTTTAAATTATGTGAGCTTTGATTCACTATTGAATGTTAACTGAAATGATGGTTTTCTCAGCATATGATGTAATAGTAAAGAAGAGACCTGCAGGAAGATGTGTGAACTTTAGGAATACATTTTACAATTTCTTTTTCTAGAGGAGATTGTTTTTGTCTTCTCAACAATGATACTATAAAGCAATTTTCTGCTGTGAAAGAAGTGCAGATAAAAATGGAAATGGAGAATTGAAACAAATGTGGATGAAAGAAACTAATCTCTCTCCCACCTTCCACTTCTGACTATGTTACTTCTAAGTAACGTAGAAACCATCCCAAGGAGAATAAAGGAGAAAACTGCAATGCCCGGAGTCCAAAGAGTGAGACTTCTTGATGCTTTTGTGCAAGTGAGCACTTCTTTTCCTTCAATATTTTCACTGCCTGCATGAAATGAAATAACAAATAAGCAATACTGTTTTTTTTCCAGGATGTGAAGAACCAAAGGGTCCAATTTGAGGAATCTCTGAAACCCCAGCCAAACTTTGTGGCCGGTGCTTAACCTGAGTCATGTTCAGCTATACCTTTCTTTGTCACTTTTAGTGGACTTTCAAAATACTACACAAAAATTTGTGTGTCCCTTGCATTTTGGTGGCCAGCATCAAATGCATTCCAGTACTGTAATATATGATGCTGCATGGCTGTTGTGTAAACTTTAGCATGAGGGATCACCTGTTCTCTTCATGTGTCTTGAACTTAAATAATGTATGTATGTTGTGCTGGACTTCTGCAAGGTCATTCCGTGCTCCTCTGCATGAGAGAAAGCAAACTTTTTACTATTACATTATAAATGTAATCAAAGTGGCAGGTTATATATGAACCTCAGAATGTGGAATTATAAGTGTTCCAGAAACTGAAGTTTTCTGAAGTGAAAAAGTGAAACTACTTTTGCCCACAAGTAGTTTAGTGAGCAATTGAGGACGTAAATAAGATATGTTATTGATATCTAAAATTGTGAGATCAGTACTGGGCAGAAAATATTAGTTTAATAAGAAAATAAGAAGAGAAAAATCCCAAAATGAAAATAAAACCCCAAAGCTGAAAAAGAATGCTTGTTAACTCTAGCAATTGAACTGTAGTGTACCTTCTCTCATTAAGTAACAGCTCTTTGTGGGGGATGTGCTACTGGCCTTCAGCTGTTTTCTTTATAAGGAGGTGCTCAATTCACCATAGAAAAGGCAATTTGGTCATTAATAGAACATCTTTGTGCTGTGTATTGTTCTCCGTTGTGCATTGCAGAAGTGCCTAAAGCCACACTCAGGTTTACTTCTGTGAATCCCTTTTCTCTTGGGTGAAATTCAGTAAAACAGAAAATAGCAGAAAAGAATTGTTTGGATTCAGAAATGGCTGTACAAATTTTAGGAGCAAGGGAGGCAAATGAGAAATTTGTCTGTTGGTTGATTGCTCTTCAGTGTCATGGGTATTTCTCAGGTGAGTGGAATTGTTTCCCTTGCTGATGCAGTGGGTTCTTATAAATTTAATATTGGAAAATGAAAGCATATAAAATATGAGTTTTCCTGTGTATTGTTGATAAAGATGCATTGAAAGTGAAGAGCTCTGGAATAGATTTTCTTAATGCATACCTGTGCAGTTTCACACCTGGTTGTGTTTGAAGTGTTCCCTGTAGGAGCTCTAATGTACCCTCCTCTAGGCCTGGTAATGTGTCCACTTGTGCACAAGGACATTTGAAATCTGTACTGTTGTTCTGCCTGTGCATAAGGGTTCTTCCTTTTATTTGTGCTATAGCTCTGCAAGGATATGTGAAGAACAGGGGAAAAAAAGGAAATAGTTTTGCGGAAAGGCAAGTTTGTGCCCCAAAACTTATTGCGTTAGAAACTCTGTCCCTGGGTTTGACTGATTAGCAAACAACATATTCATAGAGTAAGCTGTAATTGTTCCTGTTTTCAGTGTAGTCAAAAGAGGATTTAGAAGCTGTGAGGGAAGGCATTGAAATCCTTGTTTTGCCACAGAAAGTTTCCATGGCATTTGCTCATCTTTAATATTGTAGACTTGAAAAGGTTCAGAGAAGGGCAGTAGAGGTGCTATGGGAATGATTTTTGTACAGGGGATACTTATGTAGTGGGGTAGGACTTGTCAGCCTGGAAAAGGGATGCTTCAGGTCCTGGGTGCCAGAAGATACTTGTGAAGTAGATGGTGTGAATGCAGTGTGTAGGCAGTAATTGCTCACTGTGCCTTTCTGTGATTAAAACCATTGTTTAAAGTTGGAAATTGGTAGGAAAGAAAACCCCCAAGCCCCTAAAAAACTTACAAACCAAACAAAACCACCTCCTGTATGGTAAAAACTGTGGGATTCATGGTCACAAGCAATTGTAGGTTGTGAATGTCTAGGTGTGTCCAAAGAGATGATGAACAGGTGACTAAAATGGCCATCCAGCAGGAGCTGCATGTTCACTGGTCTCTGGGACAGAAACACTGGGGGCTGTGAGGATACTGAGGAGAAAGGAATACACTCCTGTATCATCCTCTGCTCCTCCCTGTCTGTCTTCAGGGCTGGCTGTCCAAGGCACAGTGCTGGGGTAGACAACCTTTGGGTTTGACTCACTGTTCTTACATGATGTTTTTGTATTCCTTGGAATTAAAAGGAAAGTATTCTTCAAGGGATTTCCTCATCAGGAATGCCCAATAGTAGTGTTTCACTATGAAGTGTAATACAGAGATAATTAGAAATATTTATTCTTTAATTTTGTACTGTGCAGTTTTTGATTATCTGAATTTAGCTACTTTGTGGTATTTCTATGCTGATCTTTTAGTAACACTGTGGAGTTACTGGATATATAACTTTGATCATTAAACCCAATGTAAAACATTGTGCTGCAGAATAATACCCCAGTGTTAATCCAAATAAGCTCTTATTAGACAAGAAAAATAAGCTCTTTATGTCACTGTTTAATTAACCAAGGCAGATCAAAGTGCTGGCAGGGAGATGGCTTAGGAAAAGGTTAAACTGCAGTTCTGTGGTGTCCTTTCAGGACACTGTAAGTGGTAATTCCATACTTAGATTGATAATCAGTGTCTAAATAGGTCCTTGGTATCTTTCCTATGTTTCCATGGATGCTTGTAGGCTCATCTCTGCTTACACTACTTTAGAGTCATAATCTACGGATCTGAGAGCATATTTGACAAAGAATAGCATAAAGCATGTTTCTCATTAAGTACAAATGAAATATTTGGAAGGTTTATTTATTAAACTGATCTGTCTCTGACAGGATGATGATAGTGCCTTATTTGGACAGATGGAATAGTCAGGCAGGGCTGCTAAGTGACTTAGTCAAACCAAAAGAGTTGGTGATGGGGCAAATAACCCTCTTCTGGTGTTTTTTTGACTTGAATTTTCATACCTTCTGTAATTTGTGAATGCTTCTTAATGAATTCAGTGTCTAAATATGTGAAAGAGCTCCTTCAAAATGGGCAGGTACTATGGTTAGAGCTGTCTGACTCTGCTCTCACTGATTAATCTCCTTCTGATTAGACTCTGATGATTTAGGTGTGCAGAAGTGTTGTGCCTCACACCCCTTGTGCCACCCACCCCCTCCCCAAACTCCTCTTTGTTGTTGAGGAAGTAATAAAACTTTTGGGCCCTAGAATAAATGTTGAAAAATATCCTTCAGGTGATGAGTTATTAAACCCTACTCTCTGTGCTTTGCCCTCTACTTTGTGTTCTCCAGCTGGGGAGGTAAAACAAGGTCAGAAACCTCTTTTGGCTGTTTTTTTCTTCCTTAAGCCCTTTCCTAGGTGAGCTAGAGCCATCTTTTACACCTTTTTTTAATCCCAAAGTACTGTCTTTTGTTTTGAAAACCAGCTGAGACCTCCCCTTTCCTAAAGTTTTCCTGCAAGCTGGAGAATTGTTAATTGTGTTTGAAGATTCTCTTCACCCTGAGTCCTCCTCTCCCCATTCCAAAAGTCTATGAATACTAACTGGGGCCAAGTTAAGTCCTTAAATACATGAGACATGCATTAAGTGTTTGTAACTTTGACTGGCTGGGCTGTGTGTGCTCTTAGGGTCAGCAGTAATGACCAGTACCTAAAAGGATTGCATGGTATTATATTCATTAATCTAGCTGTGGTCTGGGTGGATACATACATAAGAGGCATTTTCTGTCAGGAAAGGGAGAGGTTAAAACAGTTGGAGCTGCAGGAAAAGGTGGGGAAATGGATTTTAGGTTTCAGAGATTGGTGTAGGATAGCAAGACCAATTTCTTTGAGTTTGGTAAAAGCTTGATTTAAATGGAAAAAGAAAAGTAATTCAAGATACCACCAGATGGATGAGATACAGGAAATACTTCTCTAGTGATAAATTTTTAAATGGGATAATTATGGTAACCTCTCAAAAAACATGCTTTAAAAGTCAGGATAATATAGCCAGGATGTAGTTATACATGCTAAGAGTTATGTGTAATTAGGTAGCTGGTCTATATGGACTTTTACACAAAATCAGCAGGTGGTGGAATAAATGCACTGCCACTTTTTTTGTACAAAGTTGGGGCTTTTTACAAAAGTCTGCAAAGAGATCAGTCCTTTGTCTCTATTGGATAGATCATTACAGATACTGTTAATAAACCAGAAATAACTGACATATCGACAGTCTAAAGGTCTGCTCTGTTCTGCTGTCCTCAGTTAAATGAGAGCAGCTTTGTGGAGGAACCTTGCTCTGATCTCTGGGCACCGGCTGTGTCTGCACTCTTCCTCTTACTTGCTAGGGACTAATTAGAAAGTAGAAAATCCCAAAAAGGTATTATAGAAATACCATAATTATGTTTATTACGAAGTCTGGTTTAGGTTTATGTTATGTGTTAGATTGTGTTAGATTGGCACCAGCCAATCTATGTGTTAGATTGGCACCAGCTATCCTTGCCTTTATTTATTTGATTTTGATAGTTTAATTCTACAGCCAAACTTCTTGTTAATCAGGGCAAATTTATACAAACCCGACGTGCAGTGCTTGAGTACAGGAAGGCAACCAGGGGTAGGGACTCTGGTGTTCCTCTGTATCCTTCCTGTGGCTGTTTTGGGAAGGGTGTGCTGGTTTTGCATTAATTGACATTTGGTGAGGAGGGAAGAAGCCACCCACAGAAATTATTTTTCTGAGAGAAGCTGCTAAGAGCTTCCTCTGTGCTTAGCAAAAGCCAATAGCTGGCTAGCTCTGAAAATTGACATCCTATTAAACCATTTAGAAGGTAAGTCTGCCTCTGTGAGATTCACATCTTAAAGATGCCAAGCCCAGGAAATCTCTTGCTTCTGGCTATGAAGAGGTAATTGGGCACTGGTTGGACCGGCCCCCCTCTGCCATGGCCCGGCGGGGGTCAGAGACCAGCCACGCAGCCAGAGCAGCCACCACCGTTCTGGCCAGGCCCCCTGAGATCTTGGCACAGCCCCAGCACAGCCTGAAATCCACCACCGTGACTGCTTCAGCCACTGCCCAGCAGAAACCATCATGACCATCCGCAGGCCTGGGCGAGGTATTAACTCTTTCAGTGCACAGATGAGACCTGCAGACCTCGATCCTCTCTCGAGTGAGAGAAAAGGACAGACTGAAGACATGTAGAGGATAACATGAAGACACCAAGGTCAGTAAAGAAGGAGTCAAGTCCCAGACAGAAGTAGAATGAGGAGGTGCCTTAGTATTGGGCTGGAAGTTCTTTTGGTAAGGCCATGGAGATGGACTGTGATACACAAGAATATTCCCTTTAATTCATGAAAGAATATGGGGGGATAGAGTGTTCAAACTGAAGATGTGAGCAGAGGCATCCATAATAAAGCAAAGCAGATGTTGAAGTAGCTGTGGTCCCATGAGAAGCTTGAACAGAGACAGAGATGAGAGTGATGAAGACCCTTTTGCCCCCAGGGAAAGAAGAAGACCTCTGTTCCCAGAGATGAAGATGATCTCAGAGATAGATGAAGAGAACCTTTGCCTTTTTAGCAGCTCATCCTTAAAATAATACCCCATAAGTTGACATGGCCCATGAACTCAGCTGTGGGAAGGCTGTGAAAGATGGGAGGAACTTCAGGATTGCAGATTTTCTGGGCAGCTGCTATTCGTGGAAATTAAAAAGCCACGAGAGAAGTGTTTCTTGTGGAGAAGTCTCCATGGCATGGCCAGAGAAATTCCTCTCCCTACAAGAACTGATGAAAGACTATTGTAGAGGTGGTAACTGATTGAAAATCCCAGGTTTTGTCTCTATATTTTCAGTTGAGAAGGAAAAGTTGGGCAGGGGGAGGAGAAGTGTTCTGAAGGTTTTATTCTGATTCTTATTATTCTTTAATTCTGTTCATTAATTTTTCTTTATACCTTTTAAGTTTTGAGCCTGCTTTGCCCTCCCTCCTAATTCATATCTCATGGCAGCAAATGAGTAATAATTCTAGTAGGTGCACTGGTGATTTTAGCCAGTGCTAAACCCATTTATGTTATTTGGTGCAGTGGCCAGGATACTCAAACTGGCAAATCTAAACCACTGCACTTAAATTCATGTTTCCACCCAGTTTGAACTAAAACTGCCACAAAGGGGATTGGAGGCAAGGAGTTTGTGTGGCTGTTGAACTGTTGGGGAACAGAGCCTTGGCAGTTCCCCTGTAGGAGATGCAATGGAGTCTCTTGTCGTACGTGGGTGGCCAGGCTGGTTGTTGCAATGCCCCAGTCACTTCCAAGGGCTTTTCCAAAGGCTTATAGCAAGAGCCATCAAAGTCTGTGTAGCAGACAGGATTTGCTGGGGGATAGCAGCAAAGGGAAATTTGTGTGGTAAAATGCTGTGTGACCCTGCATGAAAGGGGAAAGTTATGCTGCTTGACCAAATCTCTCATCAGGTTTATTTTCTGCACCTGTGGGATAGTGCCAGTGGCATGAAGGTAGAGGTGGACATCACCAGTGTCTGACACAGGGAAAGGGATGACACCTACTAGGTCCATGCTCATGGCTGGCAAGGAAGGACAAGATTATGGGCATTTGGGCTCCTGGGTTCTTTGGTTCAGTCCTATGGATACTGTGCTTTGAAAAGGTTCAGTCCCATGGATTCTGTGTTTTGTAAAGTGGAGCTCAGTTTTCCCCCATGCCCTGTGCCAGAGGTGCTAAGCAGAGTTCCTTGGTTTTGCCTCTGATTGCTGGCACTTATGGGGATCTTGTTGTCTGTGAGATTTGTCTTCCCCAAGTGGATGAGGTTGGAAGTGACCCAGGGGTTCAGAAGGCGTTTGGGTTGTTCTGGTGGGAGATGTGTGTGCTTAGGAGCCTTTGCAGGGGCCCGGGAAGCAGAGGCTTCTGCAAGAAGAGGCTATATAGAAGGGCCCAGCTAGTGACCTCGGGGTTCTGTGCCTGGACCCTGAGGCCATGGCAGTGGCCAGTGTCACTTTCATGGGAAGCCCATGTGGAAGCAGCATTTCCCAAAAGCCTTTGCTCCATGGCACATTGTCACTGGGGCTGGTGAAGATGAAGAGAACTCTCTGGAGGTACAGACCCCTCCTAGGGTATTCATTCCCTCGGGAAGAAACAGCCCCAAGGATGGGAGAAATGCCTTATGAAGAGCCTGTTTAGTGTTGCTAAGTTTACCTTCCCTATGCTGTATAATTGATAAAAGACGTTTATCAGCCCAAAGTCTGGCCAGATAAATATTTTTGGTCATGACACTGGAGGTAAGGTGCTGAAGGATGTGCTGAAGGCAGGGCAGTACTTTTCCAGGTGCCTCTTGAGAAAGCAGCTGGGAGAAGCAAGTGGTGGGACCAAGCCCAACCTAGATTTGAAGGGGAGGTACCTGTAAAAATGAGTCTTGAGAAGATCTGATCCTGCTGGTGGCAATTCACCCCTGTCGCATTGAACAGCACTTTCTGGGGCATCCCCTGGCGTTCACAGTGCTACCAAGGGGCAGCTTTGGGTAGCACACTGAGCCCTGGCTGAGGGGCAGTGGGAGTGGAGAACTGGCTGCTGGAGGAGGAAAGGAATCAGGGAACAGCAAAGAGCAGCAGCCAGGAGCTGTTCCAGTGAGCTCAGTGGGGTTCCTGTGACTCTTTTGGAGTTTTTTCCAGGACACTGTGATGTTTCCCCCATCAGAGGCTCTGCCAGGTGCTGGGAGGAGCCAGTGATGGAGCCAGAAAAAGCTGTCAGTGGCATCATATGGCACCGTGTCATTCCTGGCTGGTGAGGCAGAGTATTGGCCCATCTGTGGTGGCAGGGGTGGGGGCTGGATCTGAAATGAGGTCCTGTTCATTTCCTGGCCAGTGGAGTTTTGGGAGGCTGGACAGACCTGGCAGGACTTCTTGTCTCAGGAAGAAGGAGATGGGGGGAGGTGGAGGTTGCATGCATGTTGAAAATCAGTTGAAGGCTGAGGAAAAGACAATTGGTACCTGTTTTTGTCAACGGCGTTTCTTATTTTTCAGTCAGTTTGGGGTTTTTTCTGCTGCTGGGTAGAGCAGCATCAGAAACCCTTTAGGTTCTTCATTGTCTGCCTCTCTGTAGTGGTGTTTTAATGGGCTGCTTCAGTCTCTGAAGCTGTAGAGAAAAGAGGGAAACAGCTCATTTTCCCAGACTCAAGCAGAGGAAGGGAGGCTGAGTGCTTCCTCAGTTTAGCTAGAAGGGGGAGAGCTGCTTCCATTCTAGATATCTCCAGACTATTTGATTGCATCCCCCCAAAAAGGTTGGTGAGATGGCACAGGCACTATGAGACTTCCTGAATTTGTAACTGCACAGCTGGGGAGCCCAGTGCAGGTATGGATTTCCTTGAAATCAGTCCTTGCCTCCTTGCAGACAGGTTCCACACCCTTTTATGGATTTCTTGGCTCATCTCCAGCAGTTTTCTGAATAAACATATAAGTTAGAGATCTCAGGTCTTTCTGACTGGGATAATACTGAGTCTTCATTGTCTTAGATAATAGATGTGTACATGGCACATCTGTTGGGGTAGAATAGTTAACTCTTCTTTAGGATAAGGAGGGGGTTTGTGTCTGTGGCATCTGTCTTGCCCCTTGTTGCTGCTGTTACCATGATGCCTTTTTTTTTTTTAGCCAAAGTTCTGCTGGTAAAATTTATTCTTTCTGTGTCACCTGCCTTCCAACTATTGCTTGCCACTGAACTTCTGGAAGTTCACTGGAGTCCTGTTTTCATAAGGTCAAGCTGAAGGGATTAAGTGGTGTCCCTGTACATAGTCATGGGAAGGAGCCTGAACTTTAGATTTCTGATAATCTGGTTAGCTGGCAACAATCTCTAGAGAGGGAACATCCATTCTGATTTTATGCAGTCATAATTACAACCTTATAAAATCAAAGGTAGCTTTAATATATGTGAAGCACTTCTTATAATCTCCTTGCAGAATACTTGGCTAAACTCAAGGCAAAAATTAAGTACAGCGTGAATTACTTAGAACTCTTATTTTGTCACCATGCTGGGATTGTAAAGATCTTCATTAGTGTTTAATTAACCCGTAAATATCTAAGGACAGTTATTTTACAAATGATCACTGTGTCAGTGTTGGATTAAATGAGTTTTATAATGTTTCACGGTGAGAAGTATCTCCTGGCAGACTAAAGGAATAAAAGCATAGGAAGAAACCCTGTCTAGCTGAAATTGTTCTTCTAAGCTCTGAGTAGTACATGCTGAAAAAAATATTATCCACTGACTGGGAAGTCTTTTCTTCTTTTCCTTTTGAAGCAAAATAATAACCTGACACTTCCCTTTATCCAATGATTTTTTGGAGAGCATTAAAAAAAGTGAATTCATTATTTCCTGTGTGGATATGAAGTTAGTTCCCTGAAATGAATGTTGAGTATAAAATAATAGGTAAGAAGAAAGACATTTATTACATAGCAATTGGCATAAATTTTGCTTCTAATGAGGATAAAATACATGTAGACGAATAATTACAGTAATTCTTGTTGTTAGGATTTGTTCATGACAAGGGTCTCATAATTATATAACCAACTTTGGGTTCATTAAGATTTATAGTCTGAACTCTTAATTCCATTTTATTCCTTTAGAAGCAAGATTTTCTATGGGAGGAGTGCTTTCAGGAAGCTGACTTGCTACATGCTCTCAATTACAGAGGTTTACAATTTTCTTCTTGGCAAAGCTGGAAGGCTTCCAGTGAGATGCTGTAAACGACCAAAATTACTGTTAACATGGGGATCTAATAGCTGAAGGCACTCCTGAGTAGACATACTGGATCTGGCAGTTTCTTGCTTTAAATTGTAATAGATTTTCTCCTTCTCAGGTTTTAAGAAGTTCTGGTTACAAATAAAAATGTTGTCTCCTTTGAAGGTTAATGCAATTTAATAGTAGATTTTAAAGGGTATTTCTTCTTGTGTGCTGTTGCACATTCTCTCTGTTTCTACTAGAATTGAATAAACACAGCTTTTTTGCTGTGGATTGGCTCTTTTTGGCTTCAAGGTGAGTCCTTTCGCCATTGCAGTCACAACAGTCACAGCATCCTTGGTCTGGTTTTAATTACAGCAGAATCTGCAACTATCCCTGAAGCATGGAGAAGAGTTTTACCTCTTACCAGCTGCAGGTGGGGTTGGAATTGACAGCGATACAATGTGGCTCTAAGGATTTCCAGGGCTTTTCCCCTGCATTGTGCTGCAGTGCTGAAGTAGGTTCAGTGCTGCAGTGCTTTTATCCCCAGGCTTTCTGTTTAGGCTAAGGTTGAATCCAGAGAATCAGTTTGTCCTCTGTTCCCCAGCAAGTGTAAAAGCACACACAAAGTCCTGGTATTGTACCTTGTTCTGTTGTTCTCCTGCAGGCATAACCACCCAGAAATGTATATGCTATATATATATATATATGTATATATGCTAAATATATATGCTATTACTATCCCTAAATACCTAGGTGAGCATAGTAATTCCTGTGGCTTATAGCCTCAAACACACTTGATGGTGTCAGCAGCTCATGGACAGTTTCTTAGAGTTCTGCATGTATTATAAGAATCAAGTAGTGATTAATAAACCCTTTTTTAAATGCTGGGTTTAGATAGCTTGACTTTGCATTATAAATCTAGGAGTGCCTTGCCTAGACTTATTTTGTTTCCTAGTCTGTGGAGCAAACCAAAGCAGTGTATTTCTGAACACTAAAGCACTTTCAGAGAATGTACATTCTTTTTTAGTTTTTCCTTTGACTTTCTTAGAACTTCAGAGGAACTCAGGGCAATCCTCTTTCCCTCTTTCCTCCTCCCTCCCTGTCTAATTAAGGCTGGGAATTCAGGTACTCTAACCTTACGAGATTTAATAAGTGTCTTTGAGACTATTAGTTAATCACGATGAATGTGTGCCATTTTCTGCTCTTTGCTAAATATAGAGGCAGGACTGGGTCATGGTGTCCTTGGCTGTCACTGGCACCACGGGAACTTTCTTAACCAAGCTGAGCTCTGTCTTAGCTGCAGGGATTTTTGCCTTCATTATTCCAGCTGAGGGGTCTGCTCCTGAACTTTGTGGCTTGAATGCTTAGGAATCAGCTTTGAATTTTCAGCCTGCATATGTCAGTGGATAGTTTAGAGCCATTTGTCCTTGTGTCAGCGAGGTTTATCCTTAAACCTGAATAGTTCTTTTTCTCTTTTTGATGTTCTTCTGTGAATATACAGACCAGTGATAATCCTGTCCTTTTTCAGACTGGTTTTGTGAGTCTGAACACACTGGAATCCACTCTTGCATATTATGCTCTCAGGTGTAACTGTTTGCTATACACAGTCCTGTTCATCTGTGTCCTAAGGAGACATTCCCATGATGAAGATATCCAGGATCCTGTATCTGTTTGATTCCATTTGTCCGCTGGAAGAAATGGATAGTCTTTAACTACTCCTTTAGTGCAGATTTTATTCAGGATTACATGTTATGTTCCATGCTCCCTTAAGTAATTGAAATTACTTCACTGCAGTCTTGAAAATAAAGTAATTGCAGTGTGGCCTGGAATTAACCTACACTGGGAGCTAATTACCTCAGCCTTTTTCTGTTCTCCCTCAGCCTTTCCATTTTGTTTTTTTTAAATTAGCTATATACATATTTTCAAATACTGTCCTGTTTGATGTTGATTAAGGTATTCTGTGCATGGTCCATCAGTGGATTTTTATTGTTTCAATATTACTTTTTTATTTTGTTTGGATACACTTAATATTTTTCTTTCAGTCACACATCTGTCTCCTAAAATTTTGAAAGTCTAATCTCCTGCTCACCCAGGTAATTAAAGATTGTAAGAAAGATTTGTCTGGAAAATACTGCACATGGAGTAAAGTCAGAAAATGTGCTGAGGATGTCCTGTAAAAGGTAGATGTTCTGGAGGAGGGGTTGGCAGTTGCATGTCTACATACACCTCCACCTGTCTTGCTGTCTTGTACATAATAGCCATCCATTATTCTCACTATCCATTTTAAATTTTTGTTCTTTGTCAGCAATATAATTATTTATATTTTTTAGTGTTTCTCTCACATGTTTAAAACAGCTTGATTGTAACAGCCAGTTACCTCTCAGTAGGGCTTTGGGGAGGGGATGCAAACACTCAATGGCGTAGTTATCAGCTCCTCTATCACCAGGCACAGTACTGCATTCTCTTCTCATCTTTAGTAACACCAAAGGTGCAGCACCCTTTGCTGTTTTATTACAGCTAAGTGCTTTGAAGAGTTTCACAAAATGAGATGTCACCTCTGCTGTGCCTCCTTTTCTTGGGTAGAGGCCCAACTGCAGTGCTATTGCTGATGCTGATGTCATTCGTCTCCTTGAATGCGACTTTGTGGCATCTTCCTCTTCCCATTTTTGCCCTTCTGCTTCTGCTTTTTGTTGTGTAATTGGGATTCAAGGCTTGTGAACTCATAATTTCCTTAAGCTGAATTTTGTTCCTTTGTCAAAGAGAGGGTGAAGTACAGTCATCCTGCACAGGTACATTCTTGTTGCTGTATATTGGTTTAAGGAAGGCATCAGCTGTTAGTTCCTGAAGGATTGGCTATAATCCCCAAGACCCCGTAAGAAACCTGTTGGCACCTTGTGGCTTCAGGTCATTAACTGGAGCATGTACTGTCACATGTCTTTAAAAGGGTTCGAGTGTGGCTTTGATGTGTTCTCCCACAGTGCATTGTCCCTGCACCTCTTCATGGCACAGGCAGAACCAGGGTCTGCTCCCAGGCCTTGACCTGTGCTTGTGGGGCAGAGGGGCAGATTGGTTGCTGGGATGTGCTTGACAATGGCCCAAGATAGGCTGTGGGCTCAGGCCAAGTGACAGCTGGTCTGTGCACCATAGAAGAACTTAGAGCTACAATTCTGATGTTGTGTTAAGCACAAGCAAAAGTGACATCCCCATTCAAAACTCATATCTCTCTTTTATACCTCTTAGGGTGTTTCAAAGATGACCGTATTGTGTTCTGGACTTGGATGTTTTCGACATATTTCATGGAGAAGTGGGCCCCTCGGCAGGACGATATGCTCTTCTACGTCCGTCGGAAACTGTCTTATGTCAGTGGGGAGAGTACAGAGGGTAAAAAGGTGAGTAATGATGTATTTTAACTTGAGAAGCTTAAGGTAACATGGGATTTAATTCTTCAGATGAGTGCCTGACACATCTGAAGAATTGCAAACCAAGCATAAGGAATTTCCAGCTCTGCTCACCAGAAGATGTTACACAAAATTGATCCATAAGGAAGTACCTTGGTTAAGGTTGTGAATGCCAGGTGACCCTGCCTTGGCAGGGGGGTTGGACTGGATGATCTCCAGAGGTCTCTTCCAACTCTAATGATTTTGTAACATCAGCAGCAGTGTAAATGAGGTGCACTATCATAGACTTGAGAAAATCAGAAAGCTTCCCTGCCTTTTTGGAAAGCTGATTTTTGTTTTGTTTTTCAGTTATGATACTTTATAAATTCGAAGCATAAGTCTGTAGGAAGGGAGAAAAAAAGAAGGAAGATGGTCATACTGGTATTTCTAGAAGAAAATTGGTTGAGATTACCAGACTATCAGGAATGAACATCTGTTGGGTGTACTCAGTAGCAGATTACAAACAGCCTCCTGGAGGTGGGTTACAGCAATGACAAACAGCAGAGAAATTACTGTATTCTCATAGTCTACATTTAAGACAATATGCCCCTCATAAAGAATTATTGTACCTTGCAAACATAGTTGGGTATCCTAGTGCTGCTGCACAGGTATTTCCCCATAAGAGATCTGAGAAACTTATTAGCATTCCAAGGCATTTTTCAACTTAGTTGTGGGAAACAGAAGGAAGAGGTAGGATGGTTTTATTGAGAATTAAGGTTGGTGGCCGCAGGAAGATAAATGGAGGAGAAAAAGACAGGAATTAATTTCCTGACACATTTAAATAATTGACACTGTTGTTGAATCACAGGAATTTGGGCATTGTGTATGTGAAAGTGTTTGTAACACTTAACTTTTTTGAAATTGTTTAAGTTGTACAAGAGTTCTCTGGGTTCACTTGTGGTGGTGTAAAGAGCCACAGTTGTCAGCTCCCTTGAGAAAAATATTCCAGAACATTTTCACACACTTTTGATGAAGATACACAAAATGGACAGTGTTATGTGGGGTCGTTGGTTGGAGAGAGAAATGACACTCAGATATCTGTGCGACAGCAGGAATGAGTTTAATATGTTTTTTTATAGGGGGTTTGAATCTCCCAAGCTCATAGTCGATCATAGCTGGTCAATTGGGATCTCTCCACCAGATCTCTGGCCAGTGGTGTGCTTTCATCTAAGCTTGAATGGGGTTGGCTGAGGATCCCCCTGTAACTTACCTAGGCCAGCCAAATTGCATTTGTGTTATGGCCAGATTTACCTTGTCTAGTTCAGACCAGCTATACTGTGACAATATTGTGACAATTCCTCCTTTCTTTTTTATTAAAAGATGCAAAGTGTTCTCTGTTATCTTACCTGCAAAGGCCCTTTGCAGACAGGATGACAGGGGACAGCATGAGTTTAATTTGAATGAGGTTTTCCAGTCAATTTGACAAACTTAGCTCTCTTCAGCAAGTAATGTGTCCCATGTACTGCTGGAGTTTGTAGCACTCACTTCCAGGAGCTTTTAGGTGAGATCACAGTCTTTCAGGCTAACATGTTACAGATTAATTACTTATAAGTTACAACCTAACATTAAAAAACAAGAAACGATTTAACTTTTAGAACTGTTAGAAAAAACTACTAGAAAAATAATTTGTAAACAAATAGAGTCTTTAAATGAATTGTCATTTTAATAGTCTCAGATTTTCATGATGTAGGTGTGTAAGTTGTTCTGGTCACTCTTCTACACACAGCTCTGTTGAGGAGCCTTGTTGTCTACGTTGGTAGTACTGAGGTGTTAATTTAAGAGTAGCTGCTATGGAATCTTTTGCCAGATGCTCACAGGATCGGGCAGGGCTGTTGGCAATGCAGCGATGGCAGTGATATCACGGTGTTCTGCAGGGGGGACGATGGCTCTGGATTTCTTGGTTGGTATCTTTTGCGTTCTTTGTCTGTACATAATCTAACGAAAATTAAATACTGGCAGGAGAGGTGCGCTTGGGACAGCAGCACAGCTTCTGGGTATTATGTCTGCAGGAACTCTTGGTGACACTTTTCATGCACCTGCCCCCAAAGGCTGGGACGGAGGCACAGCCATGACCCACAAAGGTGGGATCGGAGGTGAAGCCACGCCCCACAAAGGTGGGGTTGGAGGCTCAGCCATGCCCCATGAAGGCGGGGTCAGAGGCACAGCCATATCCCCTCAGATGTTGTGTTGGAGGTGTGATGAGATATTCTCTCAATGTGGCAGCACAGAGCGACATTGTGCAACATCTCAGAGCAGCTGCTGCGTGGTCTGGCTATGTGGAGTGGGGCAGCGTGGGGTGCATGCCCCAGGTGAAATTGTCCAGCCTGGCACAACAGCCCAGTGCAGGCAGTGGGGGGTCGGCCCCAGAGACCAAGTGACACTGCAGGATGGTCCTGGTGGTGCTGCTTGACCTGGGACAGCAGCCTGGAGCAGCTGGAGGGCAACTCAGCACGGCAGCTTGGAGCCAGCGCCGTGTCTGTGTTTGCCTCTGCTCTGCCACAAGCTGGGGCCCTGCCATCTGCCACTGTGCTGCTGGTCTGTGCAGCCACATCCACTGTGGTTTGGGTTTCCACCTGGGCACTGGCAGCCACTGCAGCACTGGCAGCATGCAGGCTCCCTCCATGTGCCAGGAATTCACCACTCTGTGGGGCTGTGCCAACCACTGGGGCGCTGCCTGGGCACACGGAGGTACTGACACTGTGCGGGCTCTCGCTGCCCGCTGGGACTCAGCTGTCCCTCCTGGGGCTGCCTGCCTGGGCTGTTGCACAATCTTACACATGGTGCCCATTCATCACCGCGCTGTGCAGCCACTTCTCCCAGCACCCAGTCTTCGCTACGCATCTCGGTTTTTATCTGCATTATTAAGTTCAATATTAGCTTTCTAGGGTTTTAGGATTTTATCTGTACTTTTTTCGCCTTTGTAAGCTACATCTATTATATATTTACCAGCCTCTATGTATGTATATCTAGCACAGTCTTTTGGTAGGTTCTAACCCCTGATTTTTTGTCCATATTATTAAATCTAATAAAGTCTTTTCCTTCATAATCTATATCCTCTTCCCTTAGAAAATTAGTCTGTACCTTCATCACTGAATGTTCTTCTATGGAGATGGATCCTCCCATGTCTTCAGTGGAGGTTTTCTTCTATTTAAAGGGTGTGTATACAAAGGAGAATCTGGATTTTTGCAGCTTCCACCGCAAAACAGCTCTGCACACTTTATATTTTGGATGGCTCTTCACACTTGGCTCTTAGTTATTTCTTCAGTTTATCTTGCTGATTTTTCTGACAGCTTTCCCTGGATGCCGGCCTGCCTCCCCCCATTCTGCTCACGGGAAATGGCTGAGTTGGATCACGTCGGGGTCACCGTGTGTTATGTGGGTTCGTTGGTTGGCGGCAGAAATGACATGAACTCTCAGAGATCTATGTGACAACACCAACAAATTTAATATGGTTGCCCTTTTTTATAGGGGGTTTGAATCTTCTGGGCTCAGATAGCTGATTGGTTGGGATCTCTCTCTCCACCAGATCTCTGGACAGTGGTCTTCTTGCATCTAAGCTCAAATGGGTTTGGCTGAAGATCCTCTGTAACTTACCTGGAACAAACTAGGCCAGCCAAATTGCATTTGTGTTATGGCCAGATTTACCTTGTCCAGTTCAGACCAGCTGTACCGTACAATACTGTGACAGGACAGAATTATCTCTCTCTTCTCCCTGGCCCTCCAGCTTCCATCATGACAACCACTAAGCGGAAGATTGAAAAATATGGTTCTTTCTCTGTCAGATGAGTGGTTTAGTCTTCATCTAGTGTATTTGGAGCTTTAAGACTTGTGGGGTAAACTTCTGTCCTGATTAAGTGCCTATAAAAGCATCCCTGTTTCACATCAAATGATATTATGGCTTTGTTCAGCCTGGTAAAAGCATGGGTTGTTTAACCTCTTGTTCTTCTCAACAAGGAAAGTGAATCTCAGAGACGGCCTAGTTGCTTAAATCCATTCATATACCCCTGATCAATCTGTTTAACTGATTCATTAGCTTAAAGTGTTTGAACATCTTGTGGATAGGTGACAGTGACATAAACCCTTGTATTTGCTCTCAGAGCATTATTTAAACTTTCTAAAAGCACCATAAATAATTCTTATTTGTGAGAAGGTTGCATAAGTGGTGGTTACTACAAAATCAGCACTAGTTAATCATGTGTGGTAACAGCTGGGATGGGGAGTGGGCCTTAAAGCACATTAAAGCAGCATTTTGTAACTCTCCCATGGCTGGCT
The DNA here is from genome assembly GCF_049639895.1 of Pseudopodoces humilis. Lineage (NCBI taxonomy): Eukaryota > Metazoa > Chordata > Aves > Passeriformes > Paridae > Pseudopodoces > Pseudopodoces humilis. Next base: position 7,208,006 of record NC_142204.1, on the reverse strand, counting down.
GTATTTTGCATGGCTTCTGAGAATTTAACCTTTCCTGTGACTTTGAAGTACTTCAATTGCTTTGTGAAACTTCACAGTTGGTGATTCCCTTGGTACTTGTTCAGCTGTCCTCCTGTTTGATTTCACTTGACTGCTTTGTAGTTCCAACTCCTCTTTTATCTGATTTTTGAGCCTGTCCAGTGCAGTGAGGCACCAAACAACTACTCCTACACTTTGAATTATGACTACATGGGTTTTTAATTTACTTTGTAGTTTTGGACATTGTTTCTTGAAAAATTATGCCAAAATGCTGAAGTCATACTGTTGAAGGGGAGATGGAGACTGGTATCTGTAGAAGCTGGATAGAAGTGCAAGCCTCCCTGCCACCTACCAAACTATGCTCTCATTTAGGTTTCCAAAGGTAAATGAAGGGGAGAGTTCAGAGTTGTTTGGGGACATTTAGGACTAGAACTGGAGCTGTGCTGTTGGCTCCTGCTTTATGCCAGGCTGAGCCAAATGATCTGGTGATGATTCCTTCATGGATCACATTGAGGATGACTTGGTAGTCTGGGTGTACAGTGAAGCAATTTCATTGTAGTTCTTTCACAAACACTACTATAAATGTGCTCTGTGCTGCTGCAGGCTTTGGCTGAAGAGTGCTGGCGGAGGTGACTCATTGTCCCATGTCAGCTCAGAACATCAGTTTATTTTCATGAAAATAAGATCTGTGCAGCTCTGAGGATAGCAATCACGGTACTGATGTCAACAACAGAAGGGGTTGAGTGGGGAGAGGCTGTTTGTCTGAATGCTGACAATGGTGGTGTTGGGTTGTATCATTTCCATGCCCTGGTGTGATGGTATGTGTCAGTGGGAAACAAGTGTCAATAACTCCAGTGATTCCCAGGTTTTGGTGGAGGTGCCTCTCCTGTGTGACTAGAAGTAGTTCCTGCTTGTGGGTTTGGGTTTTTCTGTACTAACTGGAGCTGAAGAGTGTTGTCAATAACATTTGATTTTAAACTGAAGTGTAATAGAGGATAAGCAGAAAAAAACTGATAGGATTTAGATTAGAGGTTCTACTCAGTTTTAAGACTGAATGAGAAGGGCTTTGGATGCAGCTTAGTTATGACAGCTTGAAGTAATAAATTGTACCATTTGGTATGTCCTGTAGGTGCTGGTGGTAAACTTCTTTACCAACATAAATTTTATTTTAAATGGCCTTTTAAATTGTCGGCTTTGCATTCTTCCTGGTCTAAGTGACTTTCCATTTGCTTCTCTTTTCCTTCCCACCGATTTCTAAACTGAGCATAGATGGGTGAAACAGAAATTAAGTTCTTAATATGTGAAAGCCAGGGCAGAATTGCCATATTGAATTCTGGGCTATATCCACTACACAGACTCTTGGATCCCAGAGAAGGACATTTAATTCTGTCTTTCCTTGGCACATCACAATAACACGCTTGCAGTTTTTCTTGCCAAGTTTTGAAAATACATCTTCTCTTGGTGTCTTTAAGCAAAACCACAGACCCCCTGTGTTAGGTTCTTTGCAGACCAGGGCACTGTGGAGTGTAGCTTTTCCCAAGGTTAAGGAATTTAGCAGGGTTTTGTAAAGTGGAATCCCTTTGATTTGTCACTCTTTTTTAAGTCAAGACTCAAAAACTGCTTTGCTGCTGCCTCTCATGCCAGCTGATGTGATCCACTGAAAAATGTAATCCTTGATCCTCACTTCCACTTTGTCTTGGAAATTGCATATTTGAAAGGTTAACGTGGTTGGATTTAGGATTATGACTTTAAAATGCTGTTAGGTCAAGATTGAGTATCTCTGATCTTTCTATAAAGAGCAGCTTTACCTGGGAATCCAGAAGATGCAAGTATATAGTGTTACACAGAAAGCTGGGAAACAAAGATAAAACTTCAGTGGCAGACCAGCAGGTTGTATTTTGCCTTTCATCATGCCTTTTCACCTGGAAAGGTGCCGTATCTATAGGGCAAAGCAATAGAAAAGATAAATGTAAGATACCCTGGGCATATGTTCTGAGATTGCCTGGATATTGGAGCAGTTCCTATTTTCTTCAGCATCCTATGAATGTGGAGGAGTAGAGTTGCTGCCAAATGCACAGGATAGTCATTAGGACTGTTAAGTCTCTAAAAAGCTTAAGCTACTGATGTTGTGACTGCAGCTTCAGAGACAGAGCTGAACAGAGTCATGGTTTACATGTTCATGTGCATCTGGAACTGTGACTCAACAAATGCTGCTTGTGGTGTGACCAGTCAGTTTTCAAACTTAAATTACTTCAGGCACATGACTTGTGCAGAAGATCACAGGATTTTCCTAACTGAATCTGAAATTCACTGTCACTGTCTGGCTGCCTGGAATATTCAACAACCTGAACTCAGCATCTAATAAAAATGCAAGTTTTAAGGATCTTTCATTGCTGGCTCTGTTCCAGTGCTAGGGTTTTTTTCAGCACTGCAAGCAAACAGGATGTCTCCAGAAGAGCTCTATGCTACACTTTGTGGCAGTCCTATGCCACCACCCAAATGCTGAAGAGAAACAAATGGCCAAAAATTGCATCCTTCTTGCTGAATAAATTTTCTCCTTGTTCATGGGTAGTATGTGGAACAATGATTGCAACACATCCAAGTTTATACGGAATCAGCTGTTGTGCCTCAGCTCTTCCATTGTGCTGAACTTGTACAGGTGTTGCAGTGAGCAGGAACAGTGGTTCCTGCAGAGTGCAGCATCCACACAATGCTTTCATTCTGAAACATGAAAAAGGAACCCTGATATTTTCAGATTGATACTCTGTTTTTTTTGTAAGGAGCTCAACATCAAGGTGTGAAGCTCAAGGTGTGAAGACCTTTTTTTTTGCAGTTCCCCTTGCTAGAAACCCCTGTGCTTTCTCATTCTACTTAGATTGTCTAAATGTGTGAGCATAAAGGAGCTGCTACCTGAGAGTCTCTGTTCATGATGCACTTACAAAATCATCCTGGTTGGAAGAGACCTTTAAGGTCACCAAGGCCATCTCCATTTCTTCTGTGTGCTGTGGCAGACTGCTTGGAAAAAAAAAACAAGGGGAAAAAAGTCTATGAAGAGTGTGACAGAAACATCTCTTTTCCACACAGAATGATCCAGGCTGTCCGTGGCCTGCACTATGCTTGTGACACATGTGGCAGGCTGTCCTGGTTTAGGGCAAATTTGTGAGAAAACATCTGAATGGGGTCCCTCCAGAAAGCAAATTCAAGCAGCCCCTCTTCCAGCTGGCTCAGGGAAAAGATTTCCTTGGAGAAAAGTGGAAAAAAACTTGTTTATTTAACAGAAATTGAATAATATTAAACAATAAAACCTCTTGCTGTTCAAAGAGATGGCAAATCCAGAAAAGTCCTTTCCATGGGTGTAGCTCAGCTCGCTCAGTCTCTTATCAGTCCCTCCAGCACTGGAAAGTGCCGAGGCCCAGGCCCCAGTGGGCCACAGGCGTGAGCTCCCGGGGTTTGTCTGGATTTTCAGTCCAGAGCAGGTTTGAACAGATCCAGGAAAAAAACAAACTTCTCTGGGAACTTCTCTGCCTCAGCGAGCTAAAAACTAACTGAAAGCAAAGGAGAGCTCTGTCCCGCTGTCTGTCCATGCTGCAGACAGCACAGTCCAGGAGCAGGATGGGGGACAGTGAGGGCTCTTTCTGAACACAAACTTCTTCTTCCCCCTCTTCGCTCTCAGAGCCAGTCTTACAGGTGCAGAACTTAATATGTAACATAAACAAGGTGATTGAGGATACAAACATCATAAAGTCACCCCAGGACACAGGCTAACACCAGTCAGGGTGATAATGCTCTCATCTGCCCTATTTCCAGAGTAAATTCCTGTCTGAGACAATGCAAGTGTAGAGCTGAAATACTTTCACCGTCGCAAAATTCCAGACTCAGGAAGGGGTGTGGGCTGCAGGGGCATTTTTAATAAATTTAAGCTTTATATTGCTTCCAGTCTATGAAGAACTCTTAAGGAGTCACACAGGGTGACAAAAAAGCCAGAATCAGATGTGGTTTTAATATGAATGACACTGAAATGTGGCAGCCAAGAAGATGCTCTGTTCTTTGCTACAGAGAACAACTTCACTGGGAAGGGAAGAAGCCCAGACACAATTTTTCCTATCTGATGAATTGTGCTGAGTAATTCATTATCAGAAATGCATTACATCTGTCTGAGTCACTGGGGAGTGGAGGGACAGAAGAGCACTGCTAGGCTCAGCTTGCATGCTGGAAAAGCTAAAAGTGTCTGCTTGGAGCTCCCCAAAAGCCTCATAAAGCCACTGGTTCATTGGAGCAGTTTGTGGATTTGATGTGTGGGTTACAGACTGGTCAACTTGCTTATTAGAGGTATGGGAAGGTCTGGGTTCAGTGTTGAAATTAATATGCAATTGAATTGGAGCTCTGGAATATTGTCGTCACATTTGTAGTAACATTGGTAATTAGAACTCAAATGTCTAATGTCTGCACCAGGGTTTTCCCCTACCTGTCTTCTGGTCACTAACTCAGTTTATGCATTTCTGTATTCAACAGAGATGGTTTGAAACATACTGATTTATTACCATTCTGTAATGTTCTTTCTCCCATGGCTGTGTCTGCTGCCTACGGACATAATGTATCTGCCTGAATCCTGGTGACTGGATACTGCAAAAGGCACACTGTGTGTTGCTTCAGGTACTTATGCTTCTCTAAGAGCTTCAGAAAGGGTGGAAAATAACAGTACAGGAATAAGGTAACTGTGAGCAACTTGTAACACCTGAAAACACAGGTTACTCTGTAGTCTGGGACCACATTTGATAATGCTTAAATGATCACACAAGTATCTCTTTGTTTCATTTTGGAAAGCTGATTTAGCAGATCCGTGGAGCATTTGGGGAATTAAAGTTGGTGGGATTCACATAGTACAAGTGTGAGGCTGCAGTAAAGATGACTTTGTCAGGATCCCAAAACCAAGTCATTGAACTCCTAACCCTGTCTTACTTAGCCACTCTTAACCACTGTCCTGATGCCACAGCCAGGCTAGGGATAAACAGTTTCCACACCCATGTGACTTAAGGTTTGCACATTTTTGCTTTCCCCTCATTTGTTTGATGAGCATCTTCAAGCATTCTAGACTGCTCTAGTAATTTGAAAAACTTGCACTTTTATTTTTCATCTTTTATACATCTTCTGCTATTTCTGGGGTTAAAAAGGCAGAACTAGATTTTTGGGATCCTTTTCACCTAAGTAATTTCAATTATGGTTGGTTGAAATCAGCTTTTAATTCTGTGAGTCCTGTTAGCATTACTCAGTTGTATAATTTACTCAATCTTATCACTTCAGAATCTTTTTCATATACAAGGTGCAGATACTGAAAGCAGATACGTAGGCTTGTTAAATCTTTTGTTTTCTATGGTTGTGACTTGCCAATCAGAAGGAATGTCTTTTGCTTCTTCAAAAGAAAACAATACATTTGGTATGTATTCCTTTTGATGAAGTACTTTTGCAAGAGCTATAATTAACTTTAAGGTCATTTCTTTAATATTGAGATATAAACTTATGTAAAAATAAGAATTCAGTGAGAATTCAGTGACAAAACACAGTCTAAAGGCAGTCGCAGGATCTAGAAGAGTTGGTTGGTGTGTTCTCTCACATGAAGAGGGCAAGTAGTTTTTTGTTCTAGAGTGATGAAGGGCAAAGGTTACAGGAGAGTTTTCTGTCCTTGAAGATGGAGGAAGCTGCTCTTTCTAGCTTCTTTTCCCTGCATACCTTTTACTCTTGTTCTCATTTAGAGCTAAGTGTGATCTGACTTGTGAACTTCACCATTCATTTCAGAGCTACTCATAAACCAGTGTCTCTTCCTCCCACAAAAGGACACTTGGGTGGGAGGAGAGGGTGCCAACAAATCGAAGTTGGGAGATGATTGCAGTGATACCTCATCTTCTCTAAAAGAGTTATGATAATGAGCAGTGTAATTAACCCTAAATTGAAGGGGCTGGTCTTGACAAATCAGAGCATTTGTAAACTAAATTGTTAACTCTAGGGCAGTCTTAGGTCATTAAGCCATTACCTGCAACCAGATCCATGAATGACAGGAGAAAGATTAGGTTGTAAGGACTTAGAGGAATTACAACAGCACTAAAACCCATGTGAATAGTGGGAATAGCTTTGTAGGACTGAATATCAAAAGGAATAAAGGCTACACATGAGTTGACTTTGTTTCAAGCTGAGACTGCAACTGCAGTTGCTCAGTGGAGACAATAAAGGATCCAGTGTGTGGGTGCAGCTCCCTCTGAGAGGCCCAGGCTGAGTACCATCAGTACCTAGAAGGTACCAGGGTGGGATAATAAAGTGGTGAAAGATTAAAATTTTAGTGTTTTGTACCCAGAGTTTTGTTCAAGGAAAAAAGCTCAGCTTTGCTCTCCTTCACAACTGTATGACACTTTGGATAAAGCTTTTGGCTGGTTGCCTTGGGGTGGTTTTCTATTCCCTGATTGTCTGCTCTATGCCCAGAAATGGTTGCTGTAGCTTTGAGGTGGGGACAGGGGGGCCCTGGGACTCTTGCACGGGTGTTTTTCAAAGCCTCGCTCCCAGGTGATAGCGTTACTTTGTTCCTTAACTAGCATGGGTTTTTGTTAGTTTAAGGAGAAGGTTTTATTTCCTTTTTCTGGCCTTGGAGACTGCAACAGCAATCCTTCAGTGACCTTTGGGGGTTTTTTTTCTGAACTGTTCTATTTGGTTTTGGTCCGAGATCAGAGAATTAACAGAAGATGAATCAGCTGGGGGGGCAGGCAGGAAGCCAAGTGGCCGCTCCATCTCACCCCCCAATCTCAGAATAGTCGACCCAGCAAAAGAAAGTGTATGGAAAATCACGCTATGAAAAGCCGGTGTCGATAAAGGAGACAGAGGAGTCTACTTTATTAGAATAAAGGAAGAGAGTCCACTGGGGCACATGCCTGTAGGGTTTTCCCTCATGAGGTTTTGGAGGGCACATCCTCCATTTATCCTAAACTGCCAGCTGCATATTGCCCTTTTTCTTTCCCCATTGGCTGAGGTACTAGGAAGGTACAGCCTTCCTGAACTGGCTACCCCATATTCCCCCGTGAATCTGTCATTTTGCCCCAAAGTTCAGAAGTTCAGGCTTGTGCAGACCCTCTTTTCTGTTTCAGGAGTCAGACTGTCTGGGTTCTGCAACAAACCTGCTGCTTGAAGTCAATAGAGACAGTAAGACCCATTTCAAAGATGGTAACACCCATACCTTCACCCATCACATTGTTTTTAAAGACATCTTCCCTATTAAAAGGGCCCTAAATCCACCAGCTTCTTCTGTTTTGAAGAGGAGACTAAAATCAGAGATTCACCAGGTTTCCATTTGTTTTTGCACAAGCTCCTGTGTGAACCCTTTGGTTTTTTTTCATTCCCTGAGACAAAAGCCAACGCCGTATTTTTTTTTTCCTCCCCACCATGTTGTGGCCATTGTGGTTTTTATGTTCCCATGGCAGGGAATAAGGTCTGATAGTTCATTTTTGTTATAGATGGGTAATAGTATGGTTGGCTCTCACAATTAAGGGATGTTAAGAGAATGTTCACCTCATAGTTCTCTCTCCCTTCCCCCTCTTATTGTTGACACTGGTCCAGGCATTGGAGAAGGCAGGCTTGGCAACACCTGATCTCCAATCAGGTTGTAAGAAAATGATCTCCACCAGTGAATGGCAGAAAAGGAGTTGACTGATAAGACTTTGAGCGGGGCCAAGGGTCTAAGAAAGCGAAACATCCATTTTGTAGACAAGCACGTGGCTGCTGGTCATGGAGACTCCCAGTGCTGTAATTTTTCCTTATGCAGTCCTTTGTTGTATTTTGTTAAGGTTCAATAAACCTTTGAAATTTTGAAAAGTGAGCATAGTTTCTCACAGTATCTAGCATTTATTTACCATTTTTTTCCCGTGCTGTGTTGGCATTCTGTTTGTCAATAAACAGTTTGGTTTTTACACTTTCACCCACTATTGTTAATCTCTCATTGGCAGAAAGGGATTGTTGGAACCCCTTTTTTGTTAGAGAAACACTCATTCCGGAGTGTTCCTCTCCTAAACTTTTCTCTAAACTGAGACACTAGCACAAGGAAAAGGTCCCAAAGTTTTTGATCATTTGGTTGTACAAAGGGGTTGTGGGCACAGAATTCAAGTAATTGACACAGAAGCAAATTTTTCAAAATGGGCAGATTGTCTGTAGCTGAACTTTGCTTCTTGCACAGTTTGCAGTTGCTTTATTGCAGTGGGCTTTGTTTTAGGTTTATAGCTATGGTGGGTGTCGAGTTGCCATAGCAACTGGCCATTATGCTGCCTTTATGCGGGCTCCAGAGTGTGTTCTTGGAGGATCAGGTGCAACTTCTGAATAATTGATAGTATCCAGAAAAAAAAAAAAAATAGGAATTTTGTCTTGGAGTGTATTCTTTACACTGTCCTCTGCTGTTAACACCAGTGAAAATTTCAGTAGCCATAATCCTAAGAAAGCTTTTCCGTATAACATCTGAAAGAATCTTTCATTTTAGGGCATTGTTGCATTGTTGAATACAGTTGTCCCCTTTTAAATATTATCTTGGACATAAATATTTTAGTGGAGGCTTATAACATCAGGTTCCCTTTGTGACAGGACTGGGAGTGCACCCTTCCCACAGGGCTTCTCTGCATGCTCCAGAAAATAGCAGGCTCCTTTGATTTCCTTCCAATTTAGCAGAGACAGGGTTGTCACTGGCAAGCAGATGCATGAGCAGATGGGTTTTCATGACCAACTGGCCAGCCCAGCCTGTGTCCTGTTGAGTATCTGTTCTCCAGCGCTGCTGGGCACTGAACGTCTGGGGCTTCCCAGCTTGTTAAAAGATGGGAAGCACTGGGATATTAGACCAACAACCTCCATGCTGTTTGTGGTGGTTTCTTGGACTGAGAAAATGTCCTTTTTCTGTGCCAAAGTGTCACAGTATTGTCACAGTACAGCTGGCCTGGATTGGACAAAGTAAATGTGACCATAACACAAATACAATTTGGCTGGCCTGGTTCATGCCTGAACATGTCCCCAGATAAGTTACAGGGGACCCTCAGCCATCCCCATTTGAGCTGAGAAGTAAGCACATCACTGGCCAGAGATCTGGGTGGAGAGAAATCCCAGCCAATGATCTATCTAAGCATAGGAGTTTTGAATTGAGTATAAAAGTGAGCCCTGCATAATAAACAAGGCTGTTTTGTCTGAGGATCAAGAGGACTCAAGTTGTGGATTCCTGTCTCCACACCCACAACCGGCACGTTACATGTGGTGACTCTGTGTGAGGACCCAGCCTTTCCTGCGAGCAGAGTGAGGTGGCAGACAGGGACAGAGCAAGAAGAGCCTGTCCAAAACAGCTAAAAGCTGGAAAAAACAGAGGTGAGAAGAGCCCAAACTATAACAAAAAGCTGAAACAAGAGGTGTGCAGAAAAAGCCATCTAAAACACACAGTGTGGAGAGCAGTTTGTGGTGAAAAATCACGCAAAATCCAGAATATTTTTGGACTTACCCTTAAAAATAGAAGAGAATACTCATCAGAGCCATGGGAGCCTGGATATCAATTCAACCACCTCCAGTTTTGAAGGTATGTTTGCTTTTTTTCCAAGAATGGGACTTAGAATATGATAAAGATGCATTATTAGTTTTAATAATGTGGGAAAAAAACCCACAGATTGGACACAACCAAAGAGGCTGCCCTTGATATAAATACATGGGCGTGAACTGGACAATTTATACTTTGAGCAGCCTCAAGGGGAGCCAAAAACTCTATAAAAATTTTAAAGCCCTGGAGATTTATTTTTGACTTAATGAGACATAAATTCTGGACTGCAAAATGAAAACAAGGCTCTGGAGGGGTCAGAGAGAAATTGGGACACACTTCCAAGCCTACAGGTGGAGTGGCACCACCAAGCAACTGTCCCATGTGGCGGGGCTACCCTGAATGCTCCCCTCACACTGGGACTGCCCTTTAGTGAGCCATTTCCCACAGCCCCACCATGCCGGAGAGCACAGCTGGCCGTGCCCGGGCAGATGGACAGACTGTGGCGGGCAGCAATGAGCCGAATTGCACAATCTCACCATGTGGCTGGATCTCGCCAGGCGGCGGGGCCAGAGAGGGCAATGGGGCCCTGAGCTGCGCCTACACCACCACAGCCGAGAGGAGCACGACAAGCAAAGAAGGTGCGGCTGCGCTGAGGGGGTGGTGTGCTGTGTCGGAGCGTCCAGCAGCTGTCCTGACCTGCTGTGCAGTACCGGATCTCCCCTCAGTTGCACAGAGCTGTCGCCCCAGCTCACAGAATGCTGCCATTTTGGCCCAGCAGCCCAAGGCCATGACACAGCCCAACATCGCCCCCAGGCCCGGCTCTCAGCCACTGGAGCCACCCACGCCCCTCAGCACCATGGAAATGCCCAGACCGCCCCTGCCCAGAGCTGATTGGCTCAGCCCAGAAGCCACGCCCACAATCCCACCTCCATTGGCCACGCCTGCCTGCCGCTGCTGTTGGGGGCCCAAGGTGATGTCACATGGAGTGCCCGGGTTCATTCCTGGAATTGTACTGGAAGCAGGGAGCAGCATCCCAGCACCAGACACTGGTCCCGCACCCAGCACAGCCCCAGCTCCAATGCAGCTACAGCTAAGGCTCCCACAGGGCCAAGGAACCACATCGCTGATGGAAACATGAGATTCCCATGGAGGGAGTCAAAGTCTTCACCTTACTACCAGCTCTGAAGGACAAGCCCCTACAATCCTGCTGTCAGCAGCTTCAATTCCATTGATGTTCAGAGCAGAAACCATTCCCACTTGAGATCCGCTGATCTTTTGGATGGGTGTGAAACAAAAGGCAATTGAAAGTGGGGATATAGAGGGGCCTGAGCTGATTTCTGCTTCCATGTCTTCATAAGAGGGCTGGCAGCAGGGAATGGGAACAATTGGAGCATTCCCAGTTTTGCGAGGTAATGGCACAACACTCAATAAATACGTACCCTTTAATTGGCAGATCCTTTCAGAACTGCACCAGCTGGCTGCTAAACACGGGCTAAGGTCACCTGCTGTAGCAAATATGCTTTGATTTATGACTGCTAGTGAATTAACTCCCTATGATATGAAGAATATTGCAAAATTAATCTGTAGTCCAGAGACAGCCTGGAGATCATATGCAAAGGACCAGGGGTAGAAAAATTCAAGAGCTTCACAGCAGGACCCATGTTGTGGGGCAGGGATCCCTCAACTAATGGGATTACACCCCATGGAAGATCCACAAACCCAGGCTCGTTTGAACTCCTCAATCCTAGACCAAGTAAAGGACTCAGCAACGTGGGCTCTAACAAAAATCACGAACTTGTCTGTGCCAACCCAAAGCTATTGAAGCATAAGACAAAACCCCGATGAGCAATATATGCAAGTCAGAGAACATTTGCAGGATGCTATGGAAAAGCAGATCACAGTGAAGCAAGGAGTCAATTAATGGTACAATTGGCATGAGATAATGCAAACCAAGTCTGTAGAAAGATTATAGATGCATTACCTAAAGAGAATCCATCTCTAGAGGAAATGATTACAGCACGTGCTAGGTTGGGACTGGATCTCACAACATGGATATGTTAGCTAATGCTATTACAGCTGCTGTTAAACTGACACCCCATTACTACAAGTGTGGACAACAAGGCCACGTGAAAGTGAACTGCCCTCACAAGTCCATTCCACAGGGGACATCTCAGGGACAAAGAAGTGGTAACGCAAGCTGCAACTGATGTGGGAGAGTCGGACATACAGCCAAGGTATGCTGGTCCAAATCTCTCAAAGATGAGGAAAACGAGATGCCCAACGCAAAGGGGAAATGTGTGACAGCACAAGTATTTTCTCACCCTCCAGCACAAGCCTGTGTGACCAGCTCACAGCAAGGACAAGAGGATCAGCTGGTATGGATGTTTCCACCTCAATCCCAATAACCATAAACTCAGTACAGTCCCTCTTGAGGCCCAGGGGCCGATAGGGAAAGGACGGAGTGCACAGCTAATAGGAAGATCCAGTGCCACACTCCAAGGTATCTTTGTGCACCCCGGTGTCATGGATGCCAATTTTACAGGACAAATAAAAGCCGTGGTGTCAACCCCTACGCCCCCTGTGACTATCCCTGCTAACACACAAATTACACAACTTCGTCCTTTTAACTCTTCTGTCCCCAAAGCAGACTCTATGGAGCGAGGAGGCCAAGGCTTTGGATCAACAGGAGAGCCCCAGGTGTACTGGACTCAGGTCATGTGTGATCAAAGACCTGATATGGTTTGTACTGTTACAGTGCCTCAGGCCAGGCCCTCACAGATAAGGGTCAGTGGCATGATGGACACAGGGGCAGATGTCACCATCATCTCATCAACACATGGCCTTCATCCTGGCCTACCACACCTGCAGGATCTGCCAGTGCTGGCCTCGGAGGGACCACACAGAGCTGCCTGAGTAGCCACCCTGTGTTGGTCAAAAAATCAGAAGGCCAAACAGCTACAATTCGACCTTACATCACCACAGCATCACTGAACCTGTGGGGGAAGGATGTTCTGTCTGCATGGGGAGTTAGAATGAGAACAGATTTTTGACAGGGCCACTGTATTGATAGGCATAAGTTATCCTGCCCCAGCCCTGAAATGGCTTACAGATCAGCCTGTGTGGGTACCACAGTGGTCCTTTAATAAGAAGTTAGATGCCTAAAATCATTAGTACAAGAGCAGCTAGCTCAAGGACACATAGAGCCATCTATGAACCCTTGGAATACCTCAGTATTTGTCATAAAAAATGAATCTGTTAAATGGAGGTTTCTCCATGACATAAGAGAAATCAATTCTGTAATGGAGACTATGGGCACATTGCAAGCTGGTATGCTGTCTCCAACAATGATACCTGCCTGCTGGGACATTCTGATAGTAGACTTGAAAGATTGTTTTTTTTACTATTCCACTGCACCCAGATGGTACCCCAAAGTTTGCTTTTACAGTGCCTTCTGTTAATAATGCGGCGCCAGTGCGACATTATCAATGGCGTGTTTTGCCTCAAGGCATGAAAAACAGTCCTACAATTTGCCAGTGGTACATTGCACAGTCACTCTCATCAGTGAGAGTAGTTTCCACGGGCATACTGTTATTATACAGATGACATTTTGATTGCAACTCAAATCAATGCATTAAAAACGTTTGGGCTGCAGGTAGCACCAGAGAAGGTGCAGCAGCAAGCACCCTGGAAATATTTGGGACTCAAAATAACGGACCAGACTATACAACCACAAACAATTCAGTTTTCAACCAAAATTCAAACACTGAACAATGCACAGTTGGGTACCATCAACTGGGTCAGGCCTTATTGAAGATTGACCAACTCACAATTAGCACCTTTATTTGACTTCCTAAAAGGTGATTCAGAGTTAACTTCCCCTAGAAAATTAACCCAGAGGCACAAGCTGCTCTTGAAACAGTGGAGCAAGCTATCACAAACAGACAAGTCCACCAGATATGCCCAGAGGTGTGTAACACTGTATTATTCTCATTGTAAATCTTCACCCTACTAGTATTATGGGGCAGTGGAACACTCACTGCCCTGATCCTCTGCACATCCTAGAGTGGATGTTTTTACCTCATCAACCAAAAAAGACAGCACCCACAGTATTTGAGCTAATAGCACAATAAATCATCAAATGTCATCACAGGTGTTTACAATTGAATGCAAGGGAACCTTCACAAATTATTATACCTGTGACACAAGAACACTTTGAATACTGTTTTGCTAACAGTACAGCCTTGCAAAGTGCCCTGAAAAACTTCACAGGACAAATCATTTATCATTTACCAAGCCACAGATTGCTGAAGTTAAGTGGGGAAATTACATTGTCTCTTAAACCTCTGAATAGCAGAACACTTTAAAGGGTGTTACAGTGTTTACAGATGGCTGTGGGAAAACAGGAAAAGCCATAGTAACATGGAAAGAGGAAGGTGAGTGGCAAACGTTGGAAAGTTATCAGAATGATTTCCCCAGTTAGTGGAGTTGCATGCTGTAGCTATGGCTTTCCAACATTTTCCCCACATTCCTCTAAATATAGTAACTGATTCTGCATACAGATCTGACATCACATAGAGATTAAACCAGGCACTGTTAAAGGAAATTGACAATGCACAATTATTTAATCTGCTAAAAACTTTATGCCATAACATCCAAGCCAGAACCTACCCTTATTATATCTTACACATCAGGAGTCACACAAATTTACCAGGTTATATCACAGAGGGCAATGCAGGACCAGACATGCTAGTGAGCCCTGCCTGGACAGCACCACAGCCAGACACTCTGGCACAAGCAAAGGCATCACACAATTTCTTCCACCAAGATGTTCGGGCCCTACAATGGCAATTCCAGCTGACAAACACAAAGGCTCATAATATTGTTAGCACCTGTGCTGATTGCCAGGGCCACACTGCACCACTGCAGATGGGAGTAAACCCCAATGGACTGCGTGCTTTGCAAATCTGGCAGACTCATGTCACACACATCCTTGAATCTGGATGTCTAAAATATTATCTTAAATATTAAACTTATCCATTGATACCTTTTCATCAGCAATGTGGGCTACAGTGCACACAGGAGAAAAGTCAGGATGCCATGGCACATTGGCAGTTAGCCTTTGTGGCTTTGGGCATTCCTCACACCATCAAGACAGACAATGGCCCTGCATACATCTCACAGAAAAAAAGACATTTCCTACAGCTCTGGGGTGTAGCACACCACACTGGTATTCCCCAAATAGCAACAGGACAAGCCATGTGGAAAGAGCACATGGCACTTTAAAATGTATTCTCAAAAAACAAGAGGGAGGAATGTCCGGTGAGACCCCCACAGAACTAATGCTATTTATATACTAAATCACTTAACAGTGTCAGAAAAGTCCCAGAACCCAGTCATTTTAAATCACTTTCTATCACCACAATCATCTGGAGATGAACAGTTGCCTAAGCCCAAGGTAATGGTGAAAGACCTTCTCATCAATTAGTGGGGAGGCCCATGGAGCTTCATTACCTGGGGAAGGGGATATGACTGTGTTTCCACAGACACTGGAACACATTGGGTACCTGCCAGATGTGTCCATCCTGCCTGGGACCACAAGCAGCACCCTCCTGATGGCCCCTCAACAGATGTGTTGGAGCAGAATGAAGAGTAACTAGAACAACTTATTCACCTACCTCATGAAAATCTGGGACTCTTGAAAAGAGAGTTCATTTAAAAACTCCATTTGTATACAAATTGTTTTTCTGTTGTTGTATGTTTTGGTGGCTTTTTTTGATTCTTGTTTATAGAGTTAAGGTATGATCTCAGTTCTAAATAGTTTCTTATTTTTTAATGTTAAGTTGTAACTTGTAACTATAAGTAGTTAGTTAACCTGTGGCATGTCAGCTTGAAGGATTGTGATCTCACCTGCCAGCTCCTGGGAGTGAGTGCTGCAAACTCCTTTCAGTACACGAAGCACATTGCTAGCTGAGGGGAACTAGATTTGTCAAATTAAGTAGAAAACCTCATTCAAATGAAATCCAAGCAGTCTCCTGTCATCCTGTCTGCAAAGGGCCCCTGCACATAGGATAACAGAGAGCATTTTACATTTTTTAATTTGACTGAAGGGAGCGAATTGTCACAGTATTGTCACAGAACAGCTGGCCTGGTTCATGCCTGAACATATCCCTGGATAAGTTACAGGGGACCCTCAGCCATCCCCATTTGAGCTGAGAAGTAAGCACATCACTGGCCAGAGATCTGGGTGGAGAGAGATCCCAGACAATGAGCTATCTAAGCCCGGGAGTTTTGAATCGAGTATAAAAATGAGCTCTGCATAATAAACAAGGCTGTTTTGTCTGAGGATCAAGAGGATTTGAGTTGTGAATTTCTGTCTCCCCACCCACAACTTGCACATTACACCAATGGGTCCAGGCAGCTCCTGAGATAGTATTTTTTTTTCCTGAATTGCATCATGCTGTGGATGTGAGAGGGAAGCCAGGAATGACATGGTGTCTCCATGGAGGTGGGAGGGTTTTGCCAAAAAAACTTTGTGCTGCAGGGAAAGTTTGGGCATGTTTTGGTGACTTTTGGTAGGTCACTGGCTGTATAATCAACCTTGGTGAAGTTGAAGGAAGTGCTACAGCTAGAGAGAGACATTGCAAAGATTGCAGTGTTTATCACAAACCTGCATTGCTGCTGGTTCCAGGCACTCTTATGTGCAGTGTTTCTGTGTTTTTAAGGAATCACCTGCACCTTCTCCTCAAGAGTCAGATGAACAGGATTCACTGCCAAACCCAGCCAAAACTGGGTAGCTTTTGCTCAGACTGAATCTACCTTCTGGTAATCTCAAACTAGGCATCTGCTGGTAAGAATACCATGGAATATTCAACATAGGAAGAGTGCTCTGCATTAAATCAGGGTCACATGGCTTACTAATTTATTTTTTTTAATTGCAGAAATCAATATAACACATCCTTCCCCCATTACTACTGTAATTACTACTAAATTAGCTTAGAACATTTGTGAGGCTGATTCGAACCTTAGGGTCTCCACATCTTTAGCTAAAATAATATTTTGAAAGTTACATGGGTGTGTATATGTATTTTATTTTTTAGTTCACTTTGTTAGGAGCAAGCCTGTCTGGATTTTCTCTTCTATCTAAGCAGTTTCCCATAAAGCAGCATCAGCACCACCACAGTGTGCAGTTGTTTCAGAGTTTGCAGGCACAGACACACATCCCCATGAGAAAGCTCCAGCTTCTGCTCTGTGCCAGGCTCGTGCTGTGGCAATCCATCGGTACTGGTATCAAATGGGTCTGGTTTCCTGCTGCTGTAAGTTGAGCTGCTGGAGTGAGGAGACAGGGTGGCGCACAGAAATCCCAGCTGTGTGATGAGGTGCTTAAATAAGTGTCTGTGGAGCTAAAAAGTATTGACTATCTGAAAGAAGTGTTGTCTGGAAATGGAGATGATGTTCTGCAGTGGTAGTACCAGTTTGCTCTGTTAATGTCCACCAAAGTTTCACCATTTAAAGTGCTTAGTATGAAAAGAGGTTTTTAAAGTGTGAGGAAATAAAACAAGTGTCTGATGGATAATGCACAAGAAAAGAGCAGAAGAAACTAGGGCTGCTTGGGGATGGGTCTGAAGCATGGAAGAGGACTTTAGTTCATTTGGTTGGTGAATTTAGAAAGAACATTTAATTTGGTTTGAGTTCAAATGTCATTTTGAAATGACACCTTTATGCTTCAGAAAAGAGAGGTAAAAGGAAGTACCTGGATAAATGTGAGAGAAATGCTTCTAATGTTGAAGCCACTAGAGCTGGATATGCTGTGTGATGGGGCTTTTCAAACCTGAGCACATGCTGGGGTATCATTCGGGTTTCATAGCAGATGGATCCATTTGAAAGAAGCTTTTACTTTTGTGGATTTTTCCTGCTGTTTTGAAGCAAACCTGTCAATGTAAGATCCTAGCAATCAAATTTTGGTCTCTGTATTGCAGCTGGCTCTGGGGACAGTAGAAGTATTTTCTTGTAGAACTTGTGTTTGTGGAAAAAGTCTTGAATTTTGTTCCCTGTGTCTCTTTCCTTCCCCTTTTCATGTTCAACCCTCTCCCCTTTACTCTTTTTAGTGAATTTGGTCTGAAAAGAAAACCTGGAAAATGGTTCTATTTATAAATAGACCTGTAATTCCATTAGACTTCTATTTAGAAGAAAACCGGGATCTGTTTTTTTGGCTGGCTTCTCAATGCCAACAAAATACTGCTTCTTGTAAACCCTAATACAAAGAGTTTAAACCTAGACTGGAGTCTTAAATGGATTTTTCTGTGTTTTATGATAAAAATGTTCCAGTTGTCTGAAAGTGGATAACTTAAGACACGCATTATGTAACACCAAGTGGGTGGCGAAGGAGCACAAGTTATGAGGTGGTGCCTAATAAATGAGAGGCTCAGAGGTCTCCTAAAAGTATTTTGTATGGTTTATGTAAAAGATTAGCAAAGAATAACACAAGACCAAAAAAACCCCAAAAGACCAAGCACAAAACCAAAAATCCCAAAACTGGGTATTCAAGATCCTCTTCATATATATATATAAATATATAAATTGGCATGACAAGATCCAGAGGCTGGCAAAAGGAAAGCAGCCAAATTAAATGAAGTTGCACACTTGGAACCAAGAGGATGATTAATCATTGGAATGAGTTCTCAAAGCAAGGTATTTTCCCAGTAGTGTCTAGTCAAAGGTTGTTTAACTGGGGTTTGTGAGGAAGTAACATAGTAAAATGTCCATGGCATGTGGGAGGTCAGCCTGGCTGAGGTCCTTGTCCTTTACAGCTGTAGCTCAGGAGCGCTGTGAAAACTTGATACAAAGGTGGCGTCATGGATTTCAGCTCCAGAAGTGTCACTGACTTGAATGAGCAAATATCTAGCTTGGCTTTTGGATTTCACTGGGGATAAATAATTAGTATTTGCGTAGTTGTTTCTATTAATAACTTTTCATGCTCGCAGGAGGGCACATCTGATCTAGAGCCAGGTAAACAAGCACAAAGATGGCCAAGTGAGTCAGCTGCAGACCTGGAAAAGACCCAGTGTCTCCTGGATGCCTGGCTGGGACAGATTTGTTTTCCTGGGAGGACTCAGCTGTCTGAAATTCAGCATGTTCTCCAGTCTATGGAGAGCTGTGGTTCATGGAGATCCACTCTGCCCTGACCCACAGGTCATTCACCAAGGAATCCTACCCTGAATTAGTGCACAGGGGAAAAACTGGTTAAAGAAAACCCTTTTCGTGACAGTGTCTGTGATAGACTTGCAAGGAATTGCATGAAAGAATTGTTGAGCGGTGGCATTGTAATTGCTGGGGAGAAGTTGTTCATGTGTGGGTGAATTTCACCACCGGAAACGGTTAGTGACTGACTTCTGCAGAGGGAGGTTTCAACTTCGGTGTTGCGAGGTGCTTAACTACTACTTGGCTTAAAATAAAGGCTTCACGGATACAGAGGCAGGAGAGACTGAAACAATGTCTGTGCACTTGGTTTTGCTTTCCCTGGTGTTACTTAGAGCTGGAGTTTTACCCTGACGTTACTCAGTCCTGCCTTCACCCTGTTTTCTTACTGCTTCTTTCCTTCAGTGACAGGATGGCTATTGTTTCACACTATATTGCTGGAATTTTGTTCATGTCACGCTTCTGTGCTTTTAGGCACAGAAGTGCAAATATTACCTTTGTTTGGAGGTGAATCTAAATTAGATTGTTTCCATCATCTGCTCATATCTTTAGTTTTTTGCAGTAACTGTCATTAGTTTGTGTAATTATATTGCCAATAAAAAAATCATGGATGGGAGCTTTGGAAGAAATAAAAACAAACCAAAACAAGAATGACATCTATAGACCTTTCAAAAAATATTTCTAAGTTTAAAAACTAATGGTTAAGAGCACTGTGTTCAGCTTTCATGGTGCCTGATGATAGTGGAAATCCTGAAATATTTATTGTTTCTCTGTTCTTCACTATATTTTGGCATTTTAGCTTTATTTATTTTTATTCTATTTTGTCTTGGAAGTGTCAAACTACATTCACTTCAGTGTACTACTTCGTCATTTTATATTTGTCTCAGCTGCTTCAGTTTGTTAGGATAGGTAGAGTTGTTTCTATGTTCTGAATTATTTGTGATTTTTTATTTGCTTGTTTTTTAGTACAGCTGAAAATCTTGCATGTAGTTGTTTCCAAACAGTAGTTCCAGTGTGAAAACTTTGGAAGAAGTTGTGGGATGTTTATGCTGGCAGATGCCCACCAACACTGCTCCATTGCTGGGCAGGGCAGAGAAAATACAATGAAAGGCTCGTGAGTCAGGATAAGGGCAGGGAGAGGTTCCTCACTGGTTACTGTCAGAGGCAAAATGGACTTAGGGAATTTAGTTTAATTTGTTACCAATGAAAAATAAAATTAAATATTAGAAACAACTTCTCCTCACCCATCCCTTCTTCCTGGCCTTCTTTCCTGGTTTTCTCTATCTCTTCACCCCTCTGGCAGCACAGGGTCATGGGGAGTGGAAGTTATGGTAAGTTCCTCACACATTGCCTCCACTTTTTTGTCCTTAGTGTGAGGGCTCATCACATGCTTTCCCTGATCTAGAGTGGGGTCCCTCCTATGGGAGAGTCCTTCAGGAACTGCTCAGTGTGGTTCCCTTCCACGTGGCCAGTCCTTCAGATACCTGCTGTTCCAGTGTGAGTCCCCCACGGGGTTAGAAGTGCTGCCAGAAAATCTGCTCCAGCCTGGGCTCTTCTTTCTCAGATACTGCCAGGAACCTGCCCCATTGTGGATTCTCCACAGGGTCACAGCCTCTCTCAGGCATCTACCTGCTCCTTCTTAAACCTGCTGTTCCTGAGGTGCTGCCACTCTCACAGACAGGTTCAGCCTTGGCCAGAAGCGCATCCATCCTGGAGCTGCCTGGCATTAGCTGTGCTGCACATAAGGGAAGCTTCTGGCAGCTGCTCACAGGAGCCACCTCTGTAGCTCCCTTGCTACCAAAACCTGGCCATGCAAGCCAGGCACAAAGGAATTTCTAAAATATCCTGTGTGGAGCACACAGGACCTTCCCCAAGGGGCACATGATGTGACTCTTAGGTATGGTCCTGTTCAGGGCCAAGGGTTGGACTGGGTGATCTTTGTGGCGCTCTTCCAAGTCAGCATATTCTGTGATTTAATTATTGGGCTTTGTCTTCCCAGATACTCCTATGCCAATGGAAAATAAGCAATAACTATGGGCTGGACCGTGTTGAGCATTAGTGTAGTGACATGCTTGATTCTGAGGGATGTGTTAAGAGAAATATGTATGTGTATGCATCCCTGATTTTATTAATTTCATTTTTGTTGAAACATACCTGTCACAAGAAATAAATGAAGCTCCTGTCCAAAAAAGATTCTCCTGCACACAGAGTCTCCTGCCTTTCTTCCCTGTTCACGAATACATCCCATGTTTCCCTAGTTCATTTCCACACAAAACCTTGCCTCATCAGCAAAATCTAATTGTGACAGAAAACTAGGAAGCTACATGATGTGCAGCTTCTGATATCAGTTTTATGTTTGGAAATAGGTACCTCTAAGTAATAGTTTTCAAAGAGATGTGATATTTTCTTAGCAGGTTGAAGTTGAAGTTTACCGGAGAGATTCTAAGAAGCTTCCTGGCCTTGGAGACCCCGACATTGACTGGGAAGAGAGCGTCTACTTGAACCTCATCCTGCAGAAGGTAACAGTGAAGCTTATCTAATTTTCACTATTTATGCATTTTTGCCTTTCAGAATCTAAGTGAACATAAACTGAGATATTTATTATTTTTCAATAGAGCCCTAATAGCTTTCTACAAAAAAACTTTAACTGTTTGCAGTGAAGCTAGGCTAAGTTTTATGCTCTGTAACTAAGTTTTTCAAAAGGAAGGCTTCATCCAGTTTAATGTTTTTTGAGAATGAATGAGACTTAGACAAGCAGCATTTCCATTAGAGTTCACAGTACTGGTGCAGTTAAGAGAGAAGAGTGTAAATGCAGTATCATAGATTATGCTGAGGGGTTACTGCTTTTGACAACAGAATTTCGATAAAACATTTGGTGATAGGAACATGAAGCCAGAACGAATTATTTCTTTAACTGACTTATAGGTTGTTTGGTTATTGTATGTGTTACATTGGTGCTTAGGAAAGCTGAATACTGTAATCATTTGAGATCCCTTAAAAGTTTTGTTCATTATGATCTCAGAATGGGAAACTGTTGGCACACATCCTGGAAAATAAATTGTTTTCATTCTCTCTCCTTCCTCCCAGAAGTCTCTTTGCAGAACTTTTCTGCAGAGAGCAGTTTTTGCCTTTATTTGATGCTCAATAAAACCAAGATACATTTGCCACAGTCAGAATTCAGAGATGTTATTACAGCAGGGTATTGCTGTCCAGAGCTGTTGCTCTTGCTCCTTATAAGTTTTTTCAGGTTGTTTGGAAGGCTGTGCTAGTGTTTTCTGACCTAACATGTCATTGGTATTCATTGGTGTCTCTTTTTCCCTGTTCAAAGGGAGGAAATCTTTTCCATTTCTATCCTTAAGTGTGCTTAGGGGTGTGTGTGGGTGTGTGGGTGTGTGTGTGTGTGTGTGTATGCACTGCTTATTCCCCCAGCTGAAATTAATCTTGTGTTAAACAATATTGGCAGGACTTTCCTTACCCATCCATTGTGTACCTCAACAAGCAGCTGTACAAGAGATTAAGAGATTTTGGTGTCACTGAGTTAATGAACAAGCACAGGCTTAAAAATTGTAGGCAGTTCAGTATAGTAAAAGGATTAAAGAAAATGGCAACACCAAAATGTCTTACTTTTTAGACAGCTAAAAAAACGAGACAGAATGTGTTTTCCTTCATGCACATGAATGTTTTGTTTTCCCAACTCTAAATGTTAATTTCTCTGTTTGGTGCCCTGTTCCAGCTGGATTATGTAGTGACCTGTGCTGTGTGCACACGCTCCGATGGAGGAGATATTCATATTCACAAAAAGAAATCTCAGGTGAGCTTCCCCTTTTATTGCTTTGAATCAGAGATTGGTATCCAGTATTACCTAATCCTAAAAACTGCTCCAAGACTGGGACAGTGGTTCTTAGGCTGTGGTCTGACAGATTCATCCCATGAAGCATTGCAAGTCTTTGTCTAGTGCCATTTCTTGCCAGTTATCTAGATGTGAGATCCAAATGTCCTTTATAGCACATCTCAAGGAATTGTGAAGACCCCTGCACACTTCAGGGTGTATATCTTTGCCTCCTGGATTTAGAGAAGAAAGGGAAGGTGCCAGGGAGGAAGGAATATGATGCCAAACTGTTCCCCAGTCCAAGACTAACCTGAAATTGTATGAGATCTGGATTATGAGTAGTCTTCAGGGTAAATTTCTAATGTAGAGCTGTTAAATGGCAGACAATTTACTGATTACCAATTTATATTTTTATTATTTTACAAGGTTCTTACTCTCTTAAACTGCTCATTCCTTTCATGTCCAAATCATATGCTTTTATCTTTTTTCTGCAGTTAATCCTAGGTTTAGGATAGTGGAAGAGACTGAATAACAAGCTAAAAGGGGATAGGAACAAGAAACCTGAGGCTTCCCCACTCAATTTCAATTTGCAATGTAGATCTTGCAACAACTTCTGCTAGTTAGCAGAAATTCTTCTTTCAAAAGGCTCCTGTTGCATTTAAGTGTCTGTTTCTCCCAGGCGTTTCCATTCCCTTAGTTCATGCAGCTGTTTTTGCAGCTTTACTTAAATAAACCAAAGCTCTTCAGTTTTTAATTATATTTAACCACTTTAAAAGAACTTTTGCTTTGCCTACAAACAGAACTAGCAATGCTGACTATTGTCTCTGTGATTTACATTGATGAAGCACATGATTTTTCCTTAGGCGCTGCTGAGATGCCACATTGCACTTGCCAACTTAAGTCTGTTATTTCTCATTGCTTTCTTCTCTTTTTGCTAGTCCAAATTTCACCCCAAGTTAACTTCTGCAATTGTTTTTGAGAAAAAAAACAACCTGTAAATATTATTTGCAGATTTGAAAACTAGGAAGGAGAAGATGAGGGATATGCCCTTACTGCATGTGAGCAGTATTTAGAATGAAGAGGAAGTTTTTTTGTTCTTCCTTTCTAGAGGCTCCTATTGTGGGACAGCTTATAAATTGTTGTCTTCCATTTTCCACATTAAACTTAAATTTAAATTAAATTAAAATAAAATTAAATTGAAATAAACTTCAATTAAACAGTAAATACCAATAACATTTCAGCATCGTTGCATTGATCTACAGAGACAGCAAAAGCAATTCCATATGCTGTAGCAGTTTTCAGTAGCAAACTGGAAACATGTTTCCAGTTGGGCGTTTCATTATCACATCCACTATTGAGTGCTGTTGGTTTTAGATGAAGAAAATCCAGCTGGTCTGGATCTGCATTTCTGCTCTGATGGTTCTTGCTTTAGAAAGTGTGTCTTCTCCCATGTGCAGTCAGATGTTGCTGGCCTAAGATTTGCTGTCCTACTTGAGACCTATGACAAATCTACTTTGCTCACACGAGTGCCTACGGCATGAAGCCAGTATGAAAAAGGCTGACTTTTTTTTGCAAACTTCTGGCTTGACACTAAGATCTCCACAAACTGTATTTTCCTCAGGTGTGCCCAACTGGAGATGAATTTGGGAGGGTGTTCTGTTGTTCATTGGCTGGCCTGAGAGCAGGGATGCCTGGAAGAGGTCCTTGTTTCAGGCATTGGTGGAAGTAGCATTTTTGAGGACTCTGGTTGCTTTCTAATGATGTTTCTCATCTTGAAGCAACATTTCTTTTTAATTCTATTCAATGTGCATAAAGGCTGCATAAGTACAAATAAGGAAAAGCAACTCTCTCATGAATATCTAATATCCTACTCTTAATTATGTTTTGTGTTGAATGGTTTGTAGAAAGAATGTCAGCCTGACACACTGGTCACATCCATAGCTTTCAGCATGTTCACAGTGGGCTAATATTTAACAGGTTTCTTTAATTTAAAGCTTTGTAAACAAATGTAGAAGCAAAGAAAGCTGCCTGGTATGAATTCCTTCTCCCTCCTTACCTACTCATTAATCTTTTTGGAATGATAAAATCTAAAGTCTTTAGCTATTTAAATGAAGTCAATAAAGGAGTTCAGGAACTGCTTGGGAGGGAGAAATGTGCAAGAGGAAGCATAGTGATAGGGGAAGAAACAGAAGCACGAGATGCCAATAAGAAACCAAGTGCTTGTCCTCTTGTGAGCCACTGTCTTGGTTTTGTCATCAAAACTGCGGGGAAAAGCAAAAACTCTTCAAAAACCTTTTTAGTGTTAGAGAATCAAAGCATTACTTTATTCTGGCCAGGATGTTGTTCTGGCCAGGTGCAACAGAAATCATTTCGCCCACACATTGCCTGGGTTTTGCAGAGAAATCATTCCATCACACATAATTTTTACTAGATTTTTCACATACCTATACAGTCAATACCCGTAGAAATTCATTAGTTCAATGTTCGTTGGTCACACATTACACAGTTCTTAGTATTTGGTTTCCTGTTGGTTATCAATCTCTTCACCTTAGATGTTAATGAGGTTCTCATTCTCCATTTCCCAGACCAGGTGTCTCCTGTCAGGGGTCAAGTTTGGCGTTAATGTTCATTAATGGTCGTTATCTTTTGTGTATCTATTGAACTACTCCCAACTCTGTTGAGATGTTAAACTCATCAGGCCTCCAGTGGTGAAACAGTCCCCTGAAATGAAATTCAATTCCCTTCCCTCTGGTGCAAAAGCAAACAAAACTCATGACTAAAGAGTTACAAAAAAAATTTTAAACACGGTCATTTCCAACAGTTTGAGACAGTCTAAAGAGGTGGGCACTCTGAAATGACTAACCTCCCCCTTGGTTCCAACCAATCCTTTTCCCCAATAAGGAATTAAATACCATTAGATTTAAGTGAAAAACTGACATTTTATTATCAGACACCAGCTGTCAGGGGGAAAAGGTAAATATAAATAACTGCTAGATACCAAACTGTTATAACTCAAAACCCCATGGGAACGGAGACCCAACATGCCAGAACACCTGCTCCCAAAACAGCGCCTGCAGGAGGTAGCCGTGTGGCCAAGGGACAAAGGGAAGATGGCGTCACACTGTTCCCTTCCAAGATGGTGCCTCCCAGGTGACCATGTGTCCCCAGGGATAAAGTGACAAGATGGTGGCAACCCCTAGCAGGAGGGCAGGAGCCACAGAGCAGCTCTAGAAGCAGGTGGAAACTCTCTGGCCTGTGTGGGCTCTGCGCTGCTGCCAGGGGTGGGCGGGAAGGACTGGCCTGTGGGCACTGGCACAGCGTGGCCTGGCCCCAGGAACTCGCTGGCTTTTTTCCTCTTTTTTTTTTTTTTTTGTTGCTGCAGGGAGAGTTGGTAAAATTCACTCTGAAAGTTTCTAGTTGCAAAATGCAGTTTCTACAAGTTGCAAACCCAAAGCTGCCACAAAAGGGAGACTCTCCATAGTCTTCTCTCCTGGAATGGCTTCGCCAGAGTGAGGGCTGCTACAGGTGGGCCCCTGTGGAATTTGCCCCCAGACAGACCAAAATTGCTAACTGCAGTCTCTCCTAGACAAAGAAAAAAAAAAAAAAAAACACCCAAAATTAAGAGAGAAGAAAAATGCAAAAGTCTTTTCCTGAACAAAGTCCAAGTACCCTGCAAAGTGAATACTACACAGCCAAGAGCCCAGAAACTGCCCCCCCCCCACTGATTTCAAAAATGTCCACGATAGCAACCACACACACAAGGTCTGCGGCTGCAGAGTTGTAAAGATACAGTAGCAGTTTTTGGGTACAGATAGATATGGAATAAAATAACATTGTGAATCACCCCAGGACAGCCAGGCTACCCTTACTCAGGGAGGTTGATCTTAGTGTGTCTTGGTTTGGAAGACAGGTGTCTGCTAGGGAAAGCAGGAGCCTCCCTTGGAATGAAAAATGTAAACCCCCTCCCTCTGAATTATTATAATTTTGAAATCAAGGGGCTCTCAGGCAGAGATCTGGGGATAGGAATAACAGTTCCTTACTAGTATATATAAAAAGGCACACAAACAACAATAACTACAGCGTTAGCAACAAAACAGAACCAGGGACCCCGTGACAGCTTTCTCGGCCGAGACGGGAAGGGATGGAGGAGAGGCTTTGTTTCACAAACCCCTCGGGCAGTCAGTCCCGGTGCTCCTGCAGGGCTCTGAGGAACACTCAGCTGGAACAGCAGGGATGAACTGAGATCTCGGGCTGGTGGCTGAGGTGTATCAGCAGCTCTGTGGCGGTGCCTGGCACTGCCACACGTCCTGGCAGGACAGGAGGTGCAAGGCCCAGAGAAGAAGAAGAAGCAGCAGCAGCAGCAGCAGCAGCTCCGTCTTGGTTATGGCCAATTCCTTTCCTCAAGTGTGTGCTGCTCTGAAGCCAAAGAACAGAGCCAACCAGCAGCTGCCCCCACTCTCCCTTTTACCTGCCCCACTTCTTCCCTGAGCCCAGCCAAACTCTTTGTGTTCAGCAGTCAGGTTTCCCCACTTCTAATGGGGAAAATTCTATAGGTGAGAAGGAACAAAAGGAAGGACACCTAACCCCCAACAGTGTGCTTTTAAGTAAATAACAACAATTAATTTGCAATTAAAGTAAAGGTATTGGGTCAGCTGCTTCATGGTAATTTTCTTGCAATGTGGCATTTTACTTTGCTGCTGCACTGTGGCAACTTAAAGGCACCTGAAAGTGGTGATGAAAAAGTACGACGGTGTACTGTAGTGTGCTGAGAGGTCAGGTACACACAGGGACATTTACTGTGAAACGAAGAGTTTTTGATTACTTGCATGTGAAAACCAAGGATTTCTCAAGTGCCATTATTTCATATCTGGCTTTAGTCAGAAACCAGCTCAGCTCTGCTTGCAGGATGTCCAGCATCTCTAATGTAAGTGAGCAGTGCAAGCCTGAGGTGTTTTGTAATTGCTTGCCTTGTAATTGTTCCCGAGCACATTTAACTGAGAAGTGGTATCTTTCTCTGCATCTTTCTCAGCAAGTGTTTGCATCTCCAAGCAAACACCCAATGGACAGTAAAGGAGAGGAGTCAAAGATCAGCTACCCCAATATATTCTTCATGATTGACAGTTTCGAGGAGGTGAGTTCCTTGTTGCAGCAGCAAAGTTTTGTCCTATTCTAGTCTTATGTCCTGATTAGCTGGTTTTATTACCTTTTGAGAAAATGTTCTTGACCAGTTGAGGGTTATGTTCTGCTAGATCTTACTTTATTTTATTTAACCTTCCTCTCTCTTTAATGTTTTTTGAAATCTGATCTTAAAGCTGGATTTTGGCATCAGTGCCTATGCTGGGCTAAAGCATGACAGGCTGATGTGAGAGCTGCTCATCTCAACAAGTGATTTGCAGTGTGCACTGCCTGGAATCTGCTTTTTTGAAAGGCTGGAACATTCTGCTCTCTTACAATTTTTATTGGAACTTCGGGCATTAGGACAGCAATGGGAATCAGAATGTATTTTGACTTGAACAACTTTACATCAAAGTGTTTCATCTTGCATCTTTGCCAGGTTTTCAGTGACATGACTGTGGGAGAAGGAGAAATGGTCTGTGTGGAGCTAGTGGCCAGTGATAAAAGCAACACCTTCCAAGGGGTGATTTTCCAGGGGTCCATCCGCTATGAAGCACTCAAGAAGGTCTATGACAACAGGGTAAGGAGCTTCTGAAAGACAATGTCCTTTGTAGCAATGTTGCTCTGTCTAGATTTTTTTTGTGGCTGAGGCTATCAGTTTATTGTCCTGTTAGATCAGCTGCATCATAATCTGTCTTTTTTGGCTTTGAAAGTTAGCTGAAAGATGCTGGTTTTGGCTCAGATAACTGAGGGTATTCAGATTGGAATATATTTCTCTGCTGTTTGCCAGGATACATGGTCAAGAGAGTGACACAGGAATGGACCTGAACAACAGTTCTTGGAGTCCTTTCATTTTCTTTAAAAGTCATAGATATTTCTGTATTCAGAGAAGGTATGATTTCATGGGAGATTTTAAATTCTGGTAACTACCTTGTGATACAGTATATTTTTCTTCATTATATTTTTCACTCATGGCTGTTTTCAAAAGACCCCTCTAGTCTCACTGCCATTGAGAGAAGCTTTCTTTGCTTTCTACAGAAACATGAAATACCAGCACTTTCACCTTCAAATTCAGTACTTGGTGCTGAAATCAAGAGTCAGTAAACTTCTCAAATGGTTTATTATGAAGACAATCCTGAGAGATTTTTAGAAACAAAACAGAAGAAATTCTCACAATATCTACTGTGCCTTTAAATTTCTCTTTGTTTCTACCCTTGTTAGGAGAGGTCCTGAATAATTTCTCTTCTCCCTGTTTTAAATGTGAATCATTACACTCTTCCAGCAGGTTTCTGAGAGAACATGAAACAACAGTTGTTTCTCTCCCACCTTCATCTTGTGGCCCTACACTGTTAGCAGCTGGGTTATTAAAATAAGTGGGAATGGAGAATCACTGTAGACAACATAAAAAGAAAGCCCTGCAGTGGAAAGATAAGATTTTGTGTCACCTCATAGCCTAGGAATGTCCTGATTGACTGCATAGCTAGTTGACATTATTTTGTTAGATGAAGTAAATTGTTAACTCTTCAAATATTTCATTATGGCCAGAGGCAAAACTCTAAATTTTACCATTGTTTTTACAGAACAGAAGTAATCTCTATGCTTTTGAAAATGACTTGATTTCAGTTGTTTCAGGGAAGGTTTCGACTGAATACTAGGAAAAAATTCTTTACTGGAAGAGCTGTCAAGCACTGGAATAGGCAACCCAGGGAAGTGGTGGAGTCCTCAGCCCTTGAGATATTTAACATATGTGTAGATGTGACATTTAAGAACATGATTTAATGTTGGGCTTGGTAGTGTTTGGTTAATGATCAGGCTTAATAATCTTAAAGGTAGTTTCTAACCTAAATTATTCTAGGATTCTGTAATTCTCAGTATAATACAAGCCAATGAGCATCTTGGCCTTTTCATAAACTGATGAAAATTGCAATAAATCACTTAAACTTAGGGATAAAAGCTGAAAACTTAAGGCATCATTTTCACTTAGCAAAACCTTGACTGTTTTCATATTGATCTGTTCCTTTTTTCAGTTCTCAGTTCAATTTTCAGTTCAGTTGTGCTGACTAGAAATTGAGCCCCTGTGTCTGTTGAGGGGATTTAAAGCTGTCAGGGTTTCTTGGTGAGCCGTGCAGGTTAGTTGTGCATGGGACTGGTTCCTTATATTTTGGCCTTAACAGTGTGGACATAAAAATGTCAGAAATTACTTGGCACAAAGTAGTTACTCAGTTGTGGGGTGTGCTTTGCTGGTTTGAGGCATCTTGTGTGTGTGTGTCTATTGCTTTTTGGACTCAAATGAGTGCCCCAGCGCAGGCTGCATTGAATTGTGCACATGCCTGCCTGTGCTCTCATGTGCCACAGTGTGTGGGCCTGGATTAAAACCTTCGGTTTTGTCTCAGTGTGTCATTGCTAACTCTGCCTTTTGGATGGCTGAAGGAGTTGGTTCTTCTCAGAACCTGTTTTTGTCTCTGTAAAATTACTTTCCTCTTGGAGATTACTTCAGATTGTGGCTTAAAATGTGTCTTAGGAATCATTATCCTCTATGGTTCTGGCTTTTTCTTAGATAATTGCTTTCAGAGGGTGTTATTTTCAAGTTGTAGAGTGTTATTACATGTTTTTCTCTCCTGTCTTGATGCATTGTAGGTGAGTGTTGCAGCTAAGATGGCTCAAAGAATGTCTTTTGGCTTTTATAAATACAACAACATGGAGTTTGTCCGAATGAAAGGACCACAGGGAAAAGGACATGCTGAGATGGCAGTGAGTAGAGTTTCCACTGGTGACACCTCACCATATGGGACAGAAGAAGATTCAAATCCAGACTCCCCAGTGCATGAGAGAGTAAGTAGCAGACAGAAATACTGTCTTAAGGGGAAGCATAAACATGTTTTGTTCCAAAGCCAGGAGGCAAGCTAAAGCTGGGGTTAACTCCATCAAGGTTCTGCACTTAGGTTTGCCTATCTGTAATTTGGTTGTACTCAGTATGTGAGATGGATTCTTTAACACAGTTTCCCCTGAGCAAATGCTGAATACAGAGATGACTGGATGATTCATACTTCTGGAGGAGGGTTTTGTTGAAACAACAGCAATCTTGATGCCAGGGAAACCGATGATTCTGCCTGTTTTCTATAAAAAAAAGTAGATTCTGCTTATGTGTGAAATGGGATTTACCTAGAAATGTGGGATTTGTGTATTATATAGGTTGCTTGCTAAACCTCACAAGAAATGATGCTTTTAGGTATTGTCACTGAGGAATACTGCCAACACAAAGCCTATAGTAGCCATTTAGTATAATGCTAAAATAAAGATCACAGATCCAGATGCAGCATCATATTCATTGATATGCTTAATTTTAATGCAAGTGCACTAAAATGCCGATAGAATCAGACCACAGATGCTGATTTGGCCTTTATTCAATCCTGAGCCTTATTTTCCATTAAGACATCTTACTTGATTAATGGGGATTAGGCAACATGTCTTCAAAATACCAGACCTGGTATTGCACAGACCTGGGCTGGTTCAGTACCTCGTGGAGTCTAGTATGGTTTTCTGTGTAGTGCAGCTAACCTTTATCATTTGAAGATCTGCAGAATGTCTTCCAGAGGTCTCCATGCAGGTGGTATGGTTTTTGTTTCTGACATGGTAAAAGGCAACATGAGCTACCAGCACAAAACTCATTAACTGGATGTTCTTGCTCTCTACCACAAGAACACAGTCAGAAGAAATCAGGCCTGGAGGGACAACATGATCTTTTGTCTCCAAGGCTTCCAGTGACAGCTGGAAAATGTCAAATTAGATCTGATAATGTGTTACCACTGCTTTTTGCTAATGGTTTTAACACTGATATGTCTGTTTCTGATTCCCCCTACAGTGTGATATTAGATCCCAAATTAAAATCAGAGACAAGCACAAATGAGAAATTAAGTGTGCTGGGAAGAGGATCAGTTGGGTGTTACAGTGCCCTTATTTTATTTTTTTAACATTAGTGATAGAGGGACAACATGTAGTGTTTCTGTACTCAACCTGGCTTGGCTGCCATCATCACTTCATGTCACCTCCCTCTGCTTTTCTTTGGACATATATGAGCAGTGTCATGTGCCAGCTCAGGGAGATTTACAGGATTGTAAAATTGACTGTGTGAAGAAGGAAGGACAAGATAAAAGTTACTCACGTCCATTTGCAAAGTAGTTATCCCTATTTTCTTCCCTTTTAAATTAAACTATTAAAATACTGCAATCAAAGCCAGTGCATCAGCACTACGTTTCAGTTCTCTCTAAAACAGGTGTACTTGGCTTTAATTGTAGTTTATTCAGTGACAACTACTGCTCTGAAGGAAGGGTGTCTCCATAGTTTTGTCCTTTACTTGAGTTTCAGCACAGACAGTTTCATCCCTGTATTTGTCGTCACTTGGACTAACCAAATCATCTGAGGTACCACAGCTTAATTTTCTCCTTCCAGTATTGAAACATGACACACATAAAAGAGAACATTGACATAACTTCTGCCTCAGTGTGCTGGGCTCAGGATTTTGTGACCCTGCTCCCCAGGGACATTGACCTTCCACGGGGTTCCCATGGGATAGCCTTCCCAGCAGGGAAACTGCTGCCTTGTGTGTGCCAAAGAAATGAAGATGCACATTTTGAGTGTGTTCAATACAGTACATTCTTAGTGCATATTAAGTCTCCTGCATCTCAACATGCAAAAATAAGGTTGACGTTCTTGGTGCCTAAATTACTATTTTTGTGCCATTATGACTGCAAATCCTTGTTTAAATTGACCATCTGAGGAGAAAGGTTTTTCATTATTCATGTAACAGTTGAGGTTTGTGATACATCAAAATATTTTCCCCTTGATAAATATCTTGAGATGATTGTTCAGTTTAAATTCTCTAGCCACTTTCATAAAACAGAGATAGATAGCAGTCATCATTCTGATTTTTACACATGTGATTGCGTTGTGGCACATGGAGAGAAAACCAAGAATTTCTCCAGCATTTCTTCTATTTCCCTTTCAGATTACTTCTTTCAGCACACCACCAACCCCAGAACGTAACAACCGCCCATCCTTCTTCTCCCCATCCCTCAAGAGAAAAGTGCCCCGAAATCGAATTGCTGAGATGAAAAAGTCCCATTCAGCAAACGACAGTGAGGAGTTCTTCAGAGATGATGATGGTGGAGGTAAGAGAAGTATTGACAGCTAAACAGACTTGTCTGGAGAGGGCACAGAGCTGTGGAAAGGGCTCCCAGTGCAGGGTTTTCAAGGTTTGCAGGGTGGAAAAAAAACATACAGCCAGTGCCTCTTTGAAAATGAGATTTTTCACAGGCTTAAGCATCTCTTTGAAGGCTGGAGCCCACAACTCCTGAATATATTAAAACTTTCTGCTTTTGTATGGACCCATCTGAGAGAAACTGGAGCAGCTGAGATCCTCCCACTTTCCCAGATGTCACACTCTCTGGGGGCACTTCTCCAGGTATAGTAGGGTAGGCATGTACTCAGCAATAAGTTCTTTGAATTCTGATTTGATCCACAGCTGGTTAAAGCTGGTGAAAAGGCATTTACTTCAACTGGCTTTGAATCAGTTCTGAACTTTATAAAGAGAAAACCTAATGAGTCTGTCTGTATAATAGTTTAATGCCCTGTGGAACTCTCCCTTTAAATTCTAGTTACTCAGCAGGAAACAACGGCAAGATGGAGCCTGACTCAGAATAGAGTATATAAATCCCAATCACATCATAGTCTTGTGAGGCAGGAAACTCAAAAATGTCAATGTCCAAACTGCTTCTCATATGTTTAAAAAACAATTCAGTCAACAAATCTAACTGTTTGTGTTAGCATTCTAACAGATAAACCTAAGGGTAATTTCCAGATTACAAGTTCTGTTTGAAGTAGCAAAGATATTGCCTATCAGCAGCACTGGACGACCCTAGCTAATAAAGAATTGCACCTTAAAAAACAAGCTGAAGTGACAGTGTTCAGTGCAAATTCTGTGGCAGCTTAAACTGATGGTAGCTAATTCAGGGTTCTGTCAATAAAAACCTTTGCTCATCTCTTTTTCCTAAATTTGCCTAATCAAAATGTATGTTATTTCAAATGAGATGTGTTTTAGTATGGTTTATTAGGCACAGGGTAGTGTGAGGAGAAGGGAAATTTCCCCCACGTGTAGTCCTGGTTTTGATATCTTTATTTTGGAGGTTGCCCAGGATAGAACAGAGTTCAAGGTGTTTCTCCGGCAGCCCTCGTGGATTGTGCAGTGCCTGCTCAGGGTTGTCTTGCAGGGTCTGATCCTAGAGTATTCAGTGGTAATGATGGACATTAATTTTATTTTCGTATCCTTTTCCTTCTAATATATTTATGGAAGTAAACAAATTTTAGATTTTTCAGATATTTTATAGCATTTATAAAAATACCAAGAAATGGTTTCTAAGTGTTTTGACCTTATTGTTGCTCATCTGAAAAATAAAAAGAGGAATATTTTAACAGCTTATGCTAGGAAATTGAATTTTCAGAGATGAGTTTTCTAGAAGGAATAGTAACTAAACTGTCATTTTTTTACAAGTTTCAGAAACCTGAGTGTCCTACCAGTGCTCCTCAGGACAGGAGCTGCAGTGGTGAAACTTTGGCATGAAAAAGCCAGATGCAGAAGATGCAGAGATAGGAGCAGAGATTTGGGTGCATCTTGGCTTTGTGGGTGGAGGAAAAGATGTGGATTGTGTAAAGATCAGCAGTGTCCTTGGTACAGCCAGTGCTGCTGCAGAGTTGCCCCAGTGCAGACAAACCTGGTGTTCTGGTGAACAGAACAGCCCATCAAGGCTCACTTCAGTGGCTTTGCTGTGTGCAAGCATGGTACAGCAGGAGAGTTGTGCTTATTTCAGCTTCCAGAGTCAGCTCTTTCTGCCCTGAAGGCAGGCGTTCTTGCCTGTAGCAGGGTGGGGTTTTCCTCTGGTGAGCAGCAGGGTGATTGAAAGAGAAAATGATCTACCCAGTGAGCCTCTTAATTACACTTCATCTGTGGGATGGATCACCACCTCTGACATTAGAAAGAAAAGAAGGGTAGTTGTAGTAGGTGACTCCCTTCTTAGAGGAACAGAGGGCCCCATATGTTGACTGGACCCATCCCACAGGGAGGGCTGTTGCCTCCCTGGGGCTCAGGTATGGGATATTACCAAGAGACTCCCTGGACTGATTCAGCCCTCTGATTATTATCCACTGCTGATACTCCAGGTTGGTAATGATGAGACTGAAAAGGGGGGGTGTCAGGACAATAAAAAAGGACATTAGGGCTCTGGGTCAGGTGGTTGATAGGGCTGGAGCACAGGTAGTCCTTCTGGTGGTGGAGAAAAATGTTAAAAGGAATAGGAGAGCCTGCATTATTAACAAGTGGCTCAAGGGTTGGTGTTATCAACAGAATTTTGGGCTCTTTGATCATGGGGCAACTTTTTCAGCACCTGGCCTGCTGGAACTGGATGGATTCCATCTCTCTGTTAAGGATTGTAGTTTATGGACTGGTGGAACTTATTGAGAAGGCTTTAAACTAGGTTTGAAGGGGGAAAGGGATGCAGCTGGGCTCTCTGAAAGCAGGCCCAAGGATGATAAACCTGAGTTAGTGGTGAACTTAGCAGCCCAGCTGAGATGAATGTACAGTAACACACACAGCATGGGTAACAAACAAAAGGAACTGGAAGCCATGGTGCAACACCAAAGCTATGATGTAGTTGCCATCATGGAAACATGGTGGGACAACTCACATGGCTGGAGCGCTGCACTGGATGGATGCAAGCTCTTCAGAAGAGACAGGAAAGGGGGAAGAAATGGAGGAGTGGCACTTTATACTAGGGAGGTTTTTGATGCCATAGATATTGAAACTAATGATGATGACATTGAATGCCTATGGCTAAGAATTAAGGGGAAGGCCAACAAGGCTGACATCCTACTGGGAGTCTGTTATCATCCACCCAACCAGGAAGAAGAGGTGGACAACTTATTCTATAAGCAGCTGGAGAATGTCTCAGGTTCACTAGCCCTTGTTCTTGTAGGTGACTTCAACCTACCAGACATCTGCTGGGAACTTAAAACAGCAGTCTGTTGGTCTCTTTCACCAGGCAGCAACTGACAGAACCAGAGGATGCAGTCTCAAGCTGCGCCAAGGGAAATACAGGTTGGATACTAGGAAAAAGTTTTTCACAGAAAGGGTGATAAAGCACTGAAATGGTTTGCCTGGGAAGGTGGTGGAGTCACCATCTCTGGATGTGTTTAAAAATAGACTGGATGTGGCACTTGCCATGGTCTAATTGAGGTGTTAGGACTGGGTTGGACTCAATGATCTTGAAGGTCTCTTCCAACCTTGTGATTCTGTGATCACCACAGTGCTTCTGGCATAGTGGTCTTGCATGGGAAGAGGTAATAGACAGCTTGGCTATACATATGCATAGGGAAGGAGGGAAAGATTTTTCAGGTTTTTTCCTCCCACATTGTTACGCATCTTTCTAGAGTAGGTGCCACTGTGATTTTCCTCTTTATATCAGGATCTGCTTTCAGTCCCAGAGCTTGGATCACTCTGGTTCAGAATCGATATGAATTTATATGAATCGACTTCAACATCTGATTTTAGCATTGTGGGATGGGGCTGAATTTTACAGCGCAATAGAGCAAAGATTTAAAAACACTCCAAAAATGCAGCACATGACTGTGGGAGAGACCTGTACCTGTAGAAAACTCCTCTGGCCCACAGAGGACTCAGTATCTTTCTGTTTTAAAGGTTACTTGGGGACATCTAAACTAATTTTGAGAACAATGGCTCAGCTGAAGGGTCTTAGATGTGGCTCACGATGTGCATGGAGGTGTGCAGGAAACTGAGGTATTAATGTTAAATCTCCCCATGTCTGCTAGATGGCAATTTTCTTCAAAAGAATCAATTTCTATTTTGTTACCTTGGTGAATTTCTGCATGAGTAAGTACTTAATTTTAGGGCTATTCTATGATTCTGTGTATGAGGTAAGGCTGACTTAGTGTTGTGCTGGTGCAGTATGGTAACACAAGCCCTCTCCTGTCTATTGT
This sequence comes from Pseudopodoces humilis, assembly GCF_049639895.1. Lineage (NCBI taxonomy): Eukaryota > Metazoa > Chordata > Aves > Passeriformes > Paridae > Pseudopodoces > Pseudopodoces humilis. The sequence goes on along the minus strand of NC_142204.1, from coordinate 7,171,269 downwards.
TTTCAGGTGCTGCTGCTGCCATTTATTAACTTCAGTGTAAATGGTGAACTCCGTGCTAAGCAATGTTTTAAAAAAGCAGTTATGATTGTGTTCTGCATGTGATTTGTTTCTAAACAATGAATAGGAAGCTTTCGTCTTCTTTTGAGTTTCACAAGTGTTCCAGTAGAGTACAGTCCTTTGAGGCTTGCTGTCTCTTCCTGCCTTTACAGATCTGCACAATGCGACAAATCTCCGGTCACGGTCCCTGTCTGGAACAGGACGCTCGCTGGTGGGCTCGTGGCTGAAGCTGAACAGAACAGATGAAAACTTTCTACTCTATGCACACTTAACATATGTCACTTTGCCATTGCATCGAATTTTAACAGGTGAATTTTGACATGCATTGTCCACAGCCGACCATGTTGGGGGATTCCACTATTATGACAGAGGAACAAGTATTTCTCTGTAATGCTGTTGTAAATAGGAATTGATTTCAATTTAGAAGAAATTACAGATTCCAGTAAAAAATCAGTTATTTGTAATTAAGGATGGATTTTGAACAATGGTTCAGCAAAATACACAATTATTCCTTATGATCATTGTGTTGATAGTCTTACAACAAGTTAGCTGGAGTTACCAAGCTTACTCATTCTCTCACCACAGGCATTTTGGAATTCAAAGAAGATTTGTTGTTTCTGCTGGCATTTAATATCTGCTTAAGAGGGTGGCACAAATGCCTTCATGCTCAAATCCTGGCTTTGAGCTTGAACATCCTTTCTGAGTTCAACAAATTAAGTTGAACATACGGTTGCAAGAATTGGGGTATCTATTGAGATACACAGAAAGAGGGCATGAAATTTCTGGGCTGTAAGGCAGAATTTTCATCTGCTGTTTTTCCCTACACACATTTTCTTTTGCTTCACATGTTGTGTAGGCCCTGTTTCCAAGGCCTTTTTGTAATCAATATATTTGTGCCAATGGCAGCTTTCCAGGTAGCAGGAGTATTACATGTGGGGCAGGGTGAAGTGGGAAAGGCGCTCATTTCTCTTGGGTAGTTCAGGAAACCTGTGCTAAGATATTAAAATCCCAGTGATAGTGATCAAAGTACTTTTTAAAATGTCTTGAATTTGTTGATAAGACTTTACTCTGACCCTTCTCTCCATGTTGGATAATCATAATTCTGTCAGCTTCTCCTCATATGTCAGATGATCCAGTTCTTTAGTCATCTCTGTGGCACTTCACTGGACTCCCTCCACTGTGTTTAATTCTTTACAGGTCTGTCTGGAGCCCTCTGGAGCTGGGGATCAATTTTTGCTCATGTCATCCTTTTCACGCAGTTGTGTTTGATCAGCCTTTTAATTGTGTGTTCCCTTTTCCCATGTTCCTTATTCTTTGTGTAGCCTTGAAAAGGACATCACAGCCCAGTTTCCACATATTTCTGCATAGTGCCTGCCATGTTGGTTTTACTGCCTATATTTAGAAAGATGCCCATAATTACAACAGAAGTTTTAAGGTTCATATTCTGTCCCACTTGGACAATATGAAATTAAAGAGCCAAAAAGGTAAATGTTTTTATATGGCAGCTTTTTGAGTGCAGAAATGTAGGCTTTGGGCTATGGAATGAATGAAAGAGTTGAATTATTTGCACCCACAGAAGTCTCCTTATGGGACTCAGGGATGTTGCATTTGTCCCTTCAAGAATGGGAAACCCCTTGGCATCTCTTGTTAATGGCACTTACACTTGTTTCCCTGGAAAATATTGCCACTCCCTGTCTAATGTATGTTGCTTTGTTACAGTATAAATGATAGTAGATCAGCTGTTCTCTCCACATGATGCAGTTTGTCATCTTTCAGTGCCTCCCAGCTGCATCCTGGTTAACTCAGATTTTAACAGGCAAAGCCATGTACTCATCATGTTTTAGATTCTTAGTGGGCTGTGCCACAGTCTACGTTTATGTCTCCAGTTCTTTGTGCTTCCTGGTACTGTGGCTGCTTCCAGCAGCCTCTTAAGTTGGCTGTGTCTCTTTTTTTCTTTCCCATGCCCAGATATCCTGGAAGTGCGGCAGAAACCAATCCTGATGACATAGCAGAGAGTGGGCACTGCCTTGGAGCCTTGTTGCCAAGTGCCTATCCACAGCAGTTTCCTGTGCTAACACTACCATCTAGTGTCGGGAACAGAGACCGCCGCAGGAAAAAGAGACGTCCAGGAATACCAGCCGATCAAAAGTGCCTCTTTCTTCCTTCCTCTGCTGTCACACACCAAATGCCCACATCACTGGAGTGTTTCTGACTGGAAGAGGACTTTAAGCAAGACAAAATGAGAAGGGGCTGCGTTTAAACTGAGTCAACACCTTATGGACAGTTTGCTACTGTGTTTACTTTATAACTAAGAAGCCAACAATATGTACAGAATGTGTTAAACTTTATATTCTTTGGGAGAAACATTCTAAGAGTTTCATAATGATGTGCTGTTGGACATTGTCCCATAGACTCTGGCCATACCCTCTCTTCATCCGATCAGCCGTGTGCGTGCGTGCGTGTGTGTGTGTGTGTGTGTGTGTGTGTGTTTGTATGTGTAGAGCAGAGTGGGGAGAGAGCAGCTTCCTCCTAAGGGAAGAAAAGGAAAAAGATACATTGCTGTTTTGGTATGTGCAGCAGGTCAGGTCAGAGCTTAGAAGAGGTTGAAAACGTCCCCATTTTTCATGTGTCAGTGTTAGGACAGGTGAAAGCTGCTGACAGATTTCCGTATCTACCAAAGAACAGCAACATTTTCATCCTCAAGAACTGGCTAAGAAAATGAGCCAATGAAAAGAAGGCTAAAATGTGCTGCTATAGTAAAGCTGAGGTTCTTCTCCAGTACTAATGCTGCTTGTCTTTCTCTCAGCTGAGTCAATACCAGTTTGAGTCTAAAGTGAAAAAACAGGAGACTAATTGGTCTCAAAAGGCCTAAAACCTTACCAGTAACCCATCCTCCTGCATGCACTGGACTTGAGAGTTTGTAGTCGTCTTTGCAGTACCCTTTGTAGCCAAGGAAGGCATGGGAGCTGCTTTGTGGTCAGGCAGCTTACCTGGATTTTCCGTCTTTGGTTGCTACGTGCTGAAGCACAGAGAGCTTTCTTGAAATACAAAAGATGGAAACGTAATTCTGTTCTGAAAAGTGACTAGAAACTGCATAGTGGGAGGTCTGAGAATGATGTGCCAGGAGCTCTCAGGAAAACAGCCTTATGTTTACACATGAAGTTCAGCTCTCTCTAAACAGCAAAACTGCTGTCCTTGACATTTAAAAACAAAATTATTGAATGTTGAGGTTACTGTACTCTGGCTAACTATTTTGATGAGAGACAGTACATACTTGGGTTTATTTAGGACCACAAAGCAGTGAGAGGGGTGCCATGTCCCTTAGGGCACATGAGACTCCAGTACATGCACAAAGGGAGAGCAAAGATGCCATTTTTATCACTTTTCAGACTCTGAGCACCTAAACCTGATGCTGTGGCATGTGCTCTGAGCCTGGACCTTTGTCTCCCTCATACCTGGTCTTTCCCAAGTGCTTTGTTGTTACTCTCACAGTAGCATCTAATGACTTAACCTCTCAAATAGGACTTTCTGCTTTTTTTCCTCAGGCTAGATTCCATGGAAATAACGCCACTTCAGCATAAAGGCTGACCAAATTTGCCCTTCAGCCAACCCTGATGACTCCAGCATGGTCAGGGGGTCTGTCTGTATTTGAGGCCAGGCCTGGAAGTTGTCCCCTTAGCACAGCATGGCAGCCTTTCTTACACTGGCAGCATGAGTATATGACAGGGACAGCTGATTAGATTTCAGTTGGCTTTGAATGCGTTGCAAGGCCTTAGAAAAACGTTCCCTTTGTCATTACCAGCACACCCACTTTTCATGCTGCAACCTTGGAATGTTGCCTGTGGTCTGTGTGGATGTGAGGGTGTTTCCACCATCTAACCTGGTTGCCCCAGGCTTTCCCCCTGAGCCCGGGGAGAGGTGGAGTCCTCGCTCTGCAGCTGAAGTGCCCTCTCAAGGAACTTGCCACACAGCCTGGGTGGGTACCTGAGATCCCACAGGTAGTGTTCCTGGCATCAGTCGGTACAAATATTCTCTCTTTGCTCATGCTGAGAATTAAACCACTCCTCAGCTAGAAAACAAGCCTCTCAGTGTGCTCCTTACTCTGTGCTTTCATACTGCTGAACTGGGCAAATCAGTGTTTGGTTTTCCTTCAAATGTTCATTGCAGAGGGAAGGGAGAGAAGGCTCACATTTGTACTAATCATAACAGTTGGTACCTTTCAGTCAGGAAGCTGGAGGAACAATGTAAAAAGGAAGTGTATCCAGATAGGACCCTCAGTGCTAGGTGCCTGATCACTTCTCAGTGGACAGGAATTTGTAATGCTCCCTTGATGTTGTGTGTTATGTTTAGGTGGCTTAACTTTGTTTGATTTGAAAGACTGAGAAAATCTTGCTGTGTAAGATTTCAAAGCAAATGAGGAATGATTCTAAGCTACTGCATTAGCTTAAAAGCGGTGCTATGGAAGGTACAGTTTAGATCCTACATCTGTGTTTCAGGAGATATCATCTGCTTTGTTACATGTATGTGGTTGGATTTTGATGTCTAGTGTTTGAAGGGCTGTAATGTCCTAAAAAAAGTAAATTTATTTCTTGTATCTTGCTAGTGGGATATGCTATATGTATGTTGAAGACTCACCTTTTCTAGTAGAAAAGGACTACAAGTATGCCCTCATGGACATCCATGGAAAACAGAGGTCAAAAAGTCTACTGAATGTCAATAGTGCTTTTTGGAAGCAAAGATGTGCCAGATTCTCAGTTACTCCTTCTTTCAACAACTGTCTTGGACTTCTTATATATAACCAGTGGCTCCCACTTTCTGTTATGAAATTTCACATTTTGTTCTGCTTTTAAACAAACCCTGAAAATTATAATTTGTTGCCTTGTGTGGACAGATGGACAGGGAATTTGATCAAGAAGCATTGTTTGGGTCAGGATGGCACAGCTAGACCCTTAGCATGGTATTGCACTACATCAAAAAGAAAAGTGAATGTTAGTAAGAACCTCTCACCCTATTAATTTGGAGGGGGTTTCATTCTGTGGGTCCTAAGCAGTAAGCAGGATTCACCCCACTGGCCATTGAAGTAATTGCTGCAGATGGAGCTGGCATGTCCTGCAGTGCCATGAAGGATGTTTGGCTGTCAGTCTTAGTGGCTGGAGCACAGTGGGTTTCATTGGTTATACTGATATTTGAAGATGCAGCTCAGTTAACAAATTTGGGAAACTTTGCAGAACAGCTTTCTTTCTTTTTCTTTCTTTTTCTTTCTTTTTCTTTCTTTTTCTTTCTTTTTCTTTCTTTTTCTTTCTTTCTCTTTCCTTCTCTTTCTTTCTTTTGGAATTCTACCATACCTCATTGCTCAGTTAAGTCCTTCCATCCTTCTGCCCACTCACTCCCTTTGGAGAACAAGGCTTACCACTTGAGCTCTTCCTAGATGTTGTATATTGATAGATGTCAAATACAAGGATGTGAATATTTTCACCCATAACAAATTTTTCACTGCTATCAATTTAGCCAGTATAAAAAGCTTTTTTTTTTTTTTAAAAAAAAAAAATGAAAGCTCTTAAATTAATTATTTTGTGTTAGCTGACTATTGCTCTGCCTTAGAGACCACCATGTATGTGAAATTATGTTCTCTTACTGCCAGGCAGGACAAGGTGGATTCCGAATCTCCTCTTAAAAGAAGATGCTTTTGGAAGCGATGAGTCTTTCAGCTGTCTTGGCTAATCCAGTTTGTGTTGGTCCCTGTTCCTTCTCTTTTTATTCTCCTGGTCTTCATTGTTTACAAGGCTTGGGCATGTTGGGCTCTGGATTGCTGTTACTATTTTTATAGTTTTCTATTTCTGGGCATGGTGTGCTTTCCAGAAAAGATAATTGTTTGCACAGGTGGCTTTTCACAGTAATATGTTTTTCCCAAAGTATGTTCATTATTTAGGCAGTGAAGTCCTTGGCTCTGCAGACAGATTTCTTCCAGGAGACCCTCATGTATAGAATCCCATCTGGTCGCTGAAGTTCTGTATGGATGTGGAATCCAGGGAAATAGACTACTTTTAGATTATTGATCTGCTTCTTGCCAGTCATTAATTTTGCCTTTTCAAGATGATTGCTTGTCCTGTATTTTGTAGTCTGAAGCTTCCATATTAAAGACAGATGTAAAATCTTCAGAAGTGCCTAAGCCCTGTTGTTACCCAGTGGGGTTTAAGAACAAATTTTTATTTAGGAAAATAATTTATTAGTCTTAAATTGTATCTGTGTTGTATGTAGCAGTGTCAAGAAATGACAAGTTTATAGTTCTTGGATGAACAATGTCTCTCATATGAACTCACCCTTTGTGTTTGAAAGACTCTCATGGTTTCCAAAGGTCACGGCTGAAAGCTCTGGAAAGTGGATTTCCTGTGGTCACAGCAATCGGATGTCTGTAAATGCCTTACACATTCTGCAAAGTATGACTGCAAGTGTGTAATGCTGGTGTGTAGAAATTCTGTGTCAAGAATAGGTACGGTAGAATCCAGTTAAAGGCATTGTGAAGTAAGTAGCTTTTACACCAAACCTTAAACAAAAGAGTATTTTACACCAGAATGTAGCTGTTTGGATACTTGGTCTGCAAGCAGGTTGCAATGTTGAACATTCTCTATGTAAATATATAAATAGCCTAATTTTATCAGCCTAACACATGTTGCATGGTTTGGGTTTTATTTGCCTCATCGATCATTGGTGTTGCTTAAAAGGTGATGGGTTGAAAATTGTGCTGGCACTGTACTGAGCCATTTGAGCAAAGAGCAAGGAGAATGTTGTGCACCAAAAATAAAGTCGACCATGCTTATGGAGCAGTGAAGAAAGTGTTGGACCCTGCAGCAAATAAACAGACCTCTTTAACAACTATGAACTCTGTTAGTGGTGTTTTCTGTCTGCTGTGCCTGGTGGTGTTGGAGTTTGGATGTATTCCTTTGTGGTGGCAGTGACCAGTGGTGGATAGTGCTCCATGGCACTTCTGTAGGCATTGCCAGATGGATACTCATGTGGCAGAGTGGCCTCATTGCTCTTTATTCTGATTGCACTTGGAGCAAAGCCCAACTTCTGATTCTGCTACAGAACCTCTGAGTGAACACTCCCTGACAACTTGACATTGGATAAGGGGGAAGAAGGTAAAAGTCAGTGTGGTCCTGAATTTGTTTACAAAAGGTTTTCATTCTTGCCTTTAGAACAGCCCTTCTAAACTGATCTGTGGTTTGTTCTAAACTTGATGAATATTTCTGTTTGTGCAGTGTATAATAGTGAGGACTGATGGCTGTAATGGTTTCTACCTGATTGATTCAGGGAGAACTTCAATGCAGGTTTTGCATTGTCACAAAAATGAGGTTGTATTTAGATCTGTGCTGCCTTGAATTGTGTGTACTGGCAGGGATCTGCCTTGATTTAAAGCCATGCAAGGCTCTGAATCCTCCCTCTCCACTTGATTTTTGTGACTAACATTTCACAGTAGAAGAAACCTTCAGAGGATTTTTCTGACTAAATTAATTAAACACTTCTTGAACAAATGTTACCCATAATGTCCATGACTTCATGTGCTGACTTCATTTCAGAGAATCCCAGACCAGGATATTTGGTGAGTCCATGTGGTAAGTAACAACATTTATCCTAAGCCATGTGTGATAGCTCAGACATGTGTGGGATATTAGGGATAATTAAAACACAAACCTTAAGAAGAACAGGATGTCTCAGTTCTTTACATGGATATTTGAGCAGATTGTTGGCAGTGTTGTTTTGTGACTGCTCATGCAACTGGGCAGGAATCTTTGCTGGCTGGGAAATACTAAAATATGGCTTTGACACAAACTGTGATATTTTTTTTTCCCTTGAATGCCTGAAGTTGAAAGGTTTTTTAAGCAGCCATAATGGAGAAGCATTAGTTAAAGATAAAGAGCAGCAGAACCTCATGAGTGGTGGTAATAAACCTCCCCTGCTTGGTTAGTCATTCAAGAGTTTGGACAGGAAAAGGTTTGCTGGTTTGGGGTTTAGTTTTTAATCCAAATGCTGAGGGAAAATAAGACTGCCATGTACATATTTGAAAAGCTTTCCCAGCTTTACTGAATTAATTTATTGAATATACTTAAAGACAAATACAGGATTAACAGTGTGGCAGTACATGTTGTTCTATGGTGTCACTGCTTTGTGCAGCAAAGTTAACTCATGTTCTTTTGTCCTGGAGTATAGCAATGTATCTGAACAACTTAGGCCATAGTGTGCTCCAGCCAAACCATCTGTAGAATCTCTTATCAGACCCTCTGGAATTCGTCAAGGTTGCTGAAACATAAATTGTTCTAAAATAAGAAAGAAGAAGCTGAGAAACAGAAAAACGAGCACAAGAACCAGATAACAGAGGGCAGTTAAACACCTGGACTGTGACCAATCACAGATCCTGAGAAGTGTGTGCTGAACACATGGACAGGATAGAGGTACCAATCAAGAAATGTGTGATGGTGTGAACACTAGTTTTGGAATCTATAAATAAGTGCATAATGTAAACAATAAGCTGCTTCTGCAAAATTGTATTGGTTTGTTGTTCAGAGGTCCTGAGCTCCTGCACTGGTGTGTTGTGTTCTGGCTGGCCACACCTGGAGAGATCCTCCTGAGAAATACCCTAATATTGCTTTGTAGCAGTGTGAAAATAGATAGTGTTGCTGCTACCAGTCCAAAGCGTCTCTTAAGGAAGCTGCTCAGGTGGGCACAGACAGTCACTGTATCCAAAACTCACACACACCACGGATAGGTCAGTGAAGAAACATGGAAAGGGTCTCCTGTATGGTATTCCAGAGAGGTTTATTAGAACCCCACCAAAGGGTTCCAGTGACAAAAGACCAGGATTTCCTGCAGTGTCTCAGGTTAAGTTTGGGGTCAGGAGCCATTAGTCTCAGGGTACAGGGGCAAGGCAAAGGTCACTGACATACAGGGGATGAGGTAAATTTACCTAGTGTTGCACAGCACCATGGAGAAGCTTTTTGTCTCACCCTAAGCAGTTAGGCTTCCATGAAGCCTGTGGCAGATTCTTCCAGGACATCTGCTCAGAAATTCTTCTAACAGGCTCAAGGGCTTCCTCATTGCTTGGCATGCAAGTTTATCATCAAGGTCTGATTACACATAATAAAATCACACTTTGGAGATTAAAGGAAAATTAGGCATCTGTGTTAGCAAACAGTTAGTTGTGTACTCTTCTGAGAAGTGTGTTGTTCCTGAAACTTGTAATTGAAACTTTGCAGAAAGCAAAGGATTAAAATGAAGAAAGAATATGGGTCTGATTTTCCATTAACAGTGTAGATGAGAATCTGGGTGGAGCTGATGCTCCTCAGTTAAGAAAACATTAAAATACATCAAGGAAAATACTAGTTAATTCAAACTCTGTTCCCAGCTTGTTTTCTCACAGAGGTAAGTATGACATCTAGTGATTTCATTGTTGGAAGTAAGTAATTTTTGCTTGGTTATGCCAGGAAACTCTTTCCCAAGACAAGCTAGTTGGCTTTTCTTAGTAGGATTAATGTTGATTGAGGGAGTGGCATGAAAAGCAAGGTAGGCTGTGGCAGCGGCCTCAGGGGAGACAAGGAGTTACATAGTGCCACCCCAAACCCCTTGTGAAGGGCAGCCCAGGTGCTCTGATTGAGTTTGAGTCCCTGGGGGGGTTCTCCCTTGGTGTGCTTCTACTGGTCCCTGACCCTGAACTCCACCCTCAAGGGTGGCGACGCTCGGGGGTTCTGTCCCTCAAAAACCCCTGCTGTGCCTCTGTTCAGAGCTCTCTGTTCTGGACCTGACTTTGTTCCCATGCTGAATAAATGGTTTCATGAACGGGAGCCCGTCTCGTTGGTGTTCCATGCTGGTCCCCAGAATCCTGCTGCTTCCCTGGACGAGATCCTGAGGTTGCTGACTGCAACAGTAGGTGATCCAATTTTTTTGTTCAGACAAGACAGAAGGGTTTGTGTGCACAAACAGGATTTGCTATGTGAGGCACATGCCCTTCTGGTGCAGAAGATAAAGCTGACCTGCCACACAGGACCTTCACACAATGTGTACCTCATGGCACCTACACAGAAAGAAGGATCTTTAGGCAAAACCTCCTGGCTGGAATATATGAGTGTGAGGGGTTGGAGAGGGTGAAAAACAGTGCCTGTTCAGCCAAGCAGATGGGGCTGCTGCTGTTTCCTGGGTAGAGTGAGCATTCTTCTGGAGCTGCTGCTGTTACATGGACGAACTTGAGGTAATGACATGTTTGAATAATAGGTGTGCAGACAGTTAAATTGCATGTTTCTGAATTCACTTCAAATAAACTGTTCAAAGGAAAATGGGAATAAACAGTTTTAAATCCTTGTTGAAATGAATGGAGCTGGCTGATAATTTTCTAAAATACCAAGTTTTCCTGCACAGTTCAGTGGAGAGCACCTACACTGCAAAAAAGCTTTGTCTCAAAACATTAGTTACAGCTGCACTCATGTTTTTTCCCTGTTACCTGTTTATGCCAACATTCTGGTGATTCATGAATGAGTATTTCACAATGTGTGCTGACTCACCCCATGCTCTTCTACCTCCCATCTTCCTCAGACATTAAAGTGTGGTTATGATTGCAGTTCTGCTTTTCCTGCTGGAGCAATATTGCTATGGAGATTCATCAAAAGCAGTTTACAAGCCTACAGACTTTTTGAAGTCCAAAACTCAACCTTTAATTCTAATGCAATCACTGTTTCATCTAAACCCTACTGGAAATAGTGAATGCCTGCACTGAGTCTAGATGCTTTCCTTTCCTCCTGAAGGACAAGAGAGTTGCCAGAACCTACTCTTTCATCACTGCAAGTGTCAGACTAAGTTTTCCTTTGAAAAACAGAGTGATAGATGGATCATCAAGGAGCAAGAGAAGTTATTATTATTCAAGCTTGCTTTTCAGCAAGAGGTGGGAATGCCATGCTTCCTGCTATGGGTATCTGTGGTCACCCTGACAAGCACATGAGATCAGCACAGGTGTCATTTCTGACTTCACTGTAAAGGTAAGAAAAACACAGATTTCATAAACTGCCAAAGTAAGTACTTTTGGTATGTAAACCACCATTTTCTTTTCAGTGTTAGAAATTTCTTTTTACAATGAACCATCTGCAAGCTTTCCCTGGAATTGCCATCTACAGAACTGCTATTTACAGGTAAGAAGAGTGTCACTAAGTGCTCACCAGTCCAGGTAAGGCTCCAGATACAACATCAACCATAGTTCAGACAAAAAAAAAATTGTAGTCTATTATGTCATCCATGCTATAAGGTAGTAAACTAAAGTCACATTTTTTCCTCAGTGCTACAACCTGAATAAGAAAATTCTGTTCATAGCTTTGAAACTTCTGCAGACTTCCAGAGATTATTAATTTGTTACCTCTCAGTAAAGGTTATGTTGTCCCTATCAGTAATACCCACTAAACTGATTTTGATTGTAATCAAAATAAATTTCCATATGCAGGATGCTCATATACAAATAAGAATTTATAAACAAGTATGATGCTTGAAAAATAAGCAATACACAAACCTAACAGAAACTGGGATAAGCATATTGACTACTTCAAATGGAGTAAATTCTGCTGCTGCTTTTTTTTTTCATCTTGTACAGCATTTGGTTCCTTGGTGCAAGTGCTGTATTTCATGCAACTCACTCAGCTCACAGTAATACACAGTAATATAGGTGTAATAGTGAAATAGCTGATACAGTTATGCTTTTTTATGGTAATTGAACTGCCTGCTCGGTTGGCATAACATCCAATGAATATATGATGAAGACCCCCTGCTACTGATATCACAACTATCAGCACTTACTGTCTGTAGAAAGTATGGACCAAAACCCAAGCTGAAGGTGACAGTAAGAACAGACTAAAACCACAGACAAGAAATGCACACGCTCTAAAAAGGCAGTCCTGAGGAGGAGATGTTAAACCGTTCTTGGAACATGTAAACTACTTTGGGGAAAAGTTTAAATATGCATAATTGTTTATGAATATGTAATAGAAAAGGTATGTAAAGGGTGTCTCCAAAATAGCAGGTGTGCTCTTGGCTGAATGCCAAGCACCTGGCCATTAAACTTTGCTTTATTTTCTTTGTCTCTTATTGTCCTTTATCAAACTTTTAAATTTTACCGGGAGAGTGAACCTCGTTTTTCACATTAGTGCCATAGTTACTCTTGTTTGTTTGCCTTGTTATACATACTAGTAAAGAACTGTTATTCCTATCCCCAGATCTCTGCCTGAGAGCCCCTTGATTTCAAAATTATAGTAATTCAGAGGGAGGGAGTTTACATTTTCATTCCAAGGGAGGCTCCTGCCCTCCCTAGCAGACACCTGTCTTCTAAACCAAGACAAAGCTGTTGCCCAAACTTTGAACTTGTTCAACTTCACATGTCCTGTGCATGTGCAAAGATGGTACCCAGTTACTTGGCTGGTTCTTGCTCTGCATTTGCCTTTCATTTTTGTCCTTAGCATGAGATAAATGAGGTTTATTATGGAAGGTAACTTGTCTGTTGAGGCATTGTTTGGGCCATGATTTAAGTGTACTTCTTACTGTCAATATCTACTAGCCAGTGACACACACAGCCTTCTCAAGGCTTAGCCCCAGGCAGTGGCTCAGCCCTTCACTCCTCCCCCTGGTGAGATGGGGAGAGGGTGAGAGGATGAGGGTGGGAAAACTGGTGGGTTGAGATAAGGGCAGGTTGACAGAAAAGCAAAAGACATGCACACAAGCAAAACAGGATTCATTCCCCACTTCCCATGGGCAGGCAGATGTTCAGCCATCCCAGGAAAGTTGAGCTTTATGATGCACCATGGTGACTTGAGAGGACAATTACAATCACTCCAAATATCCATCCTTCCTCCATCTCCCCCTGGCTCTGTATGCTGACCATGACACCAAATGGTCTGGGATGTGCCTGTGGCCATCTGGGAAAGGCTGTCCCAGCCATGTCCCCTCCCAACTCCTTGTGCCCCTCCTGCCCCACTCCCAGGCCCTCACTGGTGGGGTGGGAGAGGAAGAGAAAGAGCCTTGGCTCTGTGCACACCCTGCTCAGCAGTAACTAAAACATCCCTGTGTTATCAGCACTGTTCCAGCACCAACCTAAAACACAGCCACTACCAGCTACTGGGAAAATTAAGTTATCCCAGCCCAAACCAGCATGCCTTTAGCTCTTACTGTGCTCTTCACATGAATGGCTCCAACTGCTGCATGCTGTGGTTGCTGTGACCTGCATGAGCATTTGACTGCTGAATCAGGAAAGAGCCTGATTTTGATTAACACATTCCATTCTTGGAGAGTTGCATTTTCTTAGTCTTAGACTTGATGTCTTCTGCATGGTTGCCTTTGTCCCTTCCTCTTATGCAAGTGATAAAATCTTTGGTGATTAGCAAAGCATTAGGCATCAGATGTTCTAGATTACCCCAGCACAAAAAGAAAAATAATTCTGCCCTTGAGAGCTGTTACTTTTTCTTTATGGCTGCCAAAAGTTTGGGAGACCTTGAACAGTGATGACAGTCTTTTTAAGTAGAAGGAAGAAAGAAGTGTGCAAAATGTGGAATAATGTCAACATGCATCCCAGGTGCATGAAGTTGAACTATACTTGGCATGACAAATCTGTGGCAATTTCATTCAGTGGGGATTTGATTTTGGGGTTCTTGTGTTTGCAAACTCTCACAAACCAATGAAGAAAAGAATCACTTTGGCCTGACCTTAGGTTAGTGCCTCCAGGCAAGATCTAAAATAAATTCAGCAAGGGTCATCAGGTAAATCTAGATTATGTGGCTTCTAAATCCTTTTAATATTCATGTGGAGGGTTTTGAGGTCAGTCTCTCTAGCAGTATGTGAGCACAGGTGCCTCTGTCCTCCAAGCCAGCTCCTTGCTCCAAGCTGGCTCAGCTCACTGACCTGGCAAGGAGGAAGCATTTTGCTGTACTGGCTCCAGGTTTCCAAGTCAGGAATGGGGAGGGCAGGACATTCCTTCTTTTAGTAGCACCATTTTCCAGGCAGGAGTTCACCTGCAAGCAACTGGTTGTAAAATTCATTTTATTAATGCGACGTTATGCACTCAGAATGATTCACACAAGACAAATGAATCTTCCATTCATTTATTCACATTTTCCATAGATTTTTGTACATGTCCTCAGTGTATCAGAACTAATGAAAACATTAACATACACTTTATGTAAAACTTAGGTATGCACTGAAAAATTCAGAGCATTTTGAAATCTACTAACAACTAACAAATTATCACATTCAGCATCTTCATTGGGTTTCGACTAGCTCATGCCACTTTAAATTGTTTAATGTCAGTTAATTTCTGCACACAGGCACCAGCTACAAAATTTTATCAAATGCAAATAAGTTAAGGCATCAGAAAGAAAGTCTTTAACAACAGTTTAAATGTTACAGTGCTGCAAAGGGCGCTGAACTTCAATTTTAATAGCAAAGCAAACCTCCTGACTGCTTTATGTTCTACAGTATGTTCATTTGAACTATAAATTTAATTTAAACTTTCACATCCATCAATCAAAAGGGATTAAAGGAACACAGTGTTGCCCTCCCAAATAGATAATTTTAAATACATTACAAAAAAACCCCAACAAAAAAAAAAAAAGACAAAAAACCCCCCCCCAAAAAAAAAACAAAAACAAAAAAATCCCAAAAGGACCCCCCAAAAAACTAAACCTTGCATATTGCAATTTAATATAATTTAAAATTAAATTCAAGCCAACTGTAATAATCTCCCTTAGAAATTATTCTGAGAATTAAAATAAGCAAAGATGTTTATTTTCCAGCTGAAACTTCAGAATTAGAAGAGGAAGAATAGCTAACACACTCCCGCATCTACATACAGCTGGAACAGCGAAGGCATTAACGCAAACTGGGGCAGAAACTTGCATCTTTAATATCAGGTGTCTGTTATCCAGCTGTTCAATACATTACCAACCAAGACACAAGAATGCCTCCTTGATGTGAAATTCTGATCAAAATTCTTCCCTTGGCTAGCATGTGCCAGTTTGTTATGAAGGCAGCAGTACACTGATGTCTGTGCTCTCCATGAAATTTGCTTTTTCATTTAAGGCCTTTATTTCTATATAACAATCTCTGGCCTTTTACAGCATTTCTATATTTTAGTATTTCTTAAATAGAAACTGAAGCATCATCAAAATTTCTAACAGTGCTGGAAAAGGGCTGTGCTTTATACCTGAGCACCAAGTTTGTCAGTGTGCAACTGACTTTTCCTGCTTCGTAGTCCACATAATGGTATGGTCACCATGAATCAATTAAAATCTGCTTTGCAGGGAAATTCTTCCCTATTCTTTTAGAGGCAATTTTCCCCACGTAAAATGTTCAAAATTGTATGTTTATGCATATATTTAACATTCTAATGAAGGTAACATCCCAATTTTTAGCTTCCCCTGGCTTTACTGATTACATGCACAGAAGAATTCAGGTGTTACTTGCTACAATGGCTAGGGTAAGGTTTAATTCTTTCCAACACAATTTATTATTCTTCTACTTATTTTTCCATTCCCTCTGTGCCCTGTTTGGAAACAGGCCAGAGATGTACTGTCAGAACGGGGCCACATCCATGTGTGCAAAACCCCACAATGGGCCCTCTTCAGAGGCAAAGCATAAGGAAAGAAGTATTAATTAAGTTCAGTGTGTTGGTCCACGTTTCTACGAATGAAGGAACAGTTCCAAATCCATGAGCTTTTGGAAGTAAGCAAAGACAAGGCCAAGCTTTTATAGACAGAGCTGTTCTTTATGGGATGTACAACCAGAGCTCTGTCTATAAACCTTTCTGAACAGAGACAGGGTTAAGACACTAGTCAAAAGACAAATGCAAAATTAACTGAGCCCTTGAACCAGAGCCTGGACTAAACTCTTAGGCAATGTTCTGCTTTTCATTCATACACATTTAGACATCCTCTGTCAGCTTTGGGCCTCCAATTTAGGTAGCAGCAAGACTTTTTTCAAAAAAAGTATCTTATTTTGAGGAAAGCAATGTCACTGACTTTTAATGGTTTAAGTACTTAGCCAGATGCAAAAAGAAACCCCAAAAGGCACCAGTTTATTTTTCAAATAACTCAAATGGCATCTAAGCTCTCTTCACACTCCAGTATTCAAAATGCAATTCTTGTACACTAAGCGTGGCTGAAATGCAAGCAAAGGCCTTTGTTTTCGAACTTTGGTAAACAGGGCTATAGATAAAATCAAGATTTTCCTCCTTTTAATGAAGAGGGGGAAAAAAAGGCCATAACCTGAATTGTGCAGTGAATTAGGCCTAGAGGCAGCTATTTGCTCCCCCCCAGAGCTGGGGTACAGGTGAGATGTGCTGCACCTCATCAAATGGTGTTATTCCTTGTTCCCTGCCCACAGGATGCCACTGTGCTGGATTTCCAGGTTCCCTGTATGAATTGTGTCACACTGACTATATTTAAGGAAAGGGGTTTTTCCTCTGTGTCACATTAGCCAGAGGCAAAACAGCATTTGTTCCATCTTGCCAGAGCTGGTCAGTGCAACACATCTGAGAGCAGTTCAAGTTTCATATTAACATCAAGCTCTTGGAGAAATCCCAGAGTTGGAAGCAAAGTAGAAAAAGTTACTAGGGAAGGAGTTTCCAGCAAACATTTGAAAAAAATAAAAGGATTAAACCACCAAACACAGTCTGACAAAGTTGAGAGGGAAACCGAGACCAGAATGAATGTTCTGATCCCCAAATTATTGCCACCTGATTAATTTTATCACAGCATGAAAACTATGTTTACAAATTACCCCATGCCCCCCACATGCAACAGAAAGCTTCTGCCAAAGCTGCACTCTGCTGCTTTACTTAATGGTTTTACCACATGGAAAAATACGTACTGACACACACCCTTGTGCATGTGTCTCCTGGCAAGGGCCACAGGAAACAGAAAGGTCTTTAGAAGTCCTGAAGTTTGTTGGTGGGAAGAGCTCTCTTCAGCAAAGTACCAGCAGCAGGACCAGTGCACTACGTCCAGCTCTGCCTCAGCTGGGTTGCAGGACTAGGGACAAACACCTCGGAAGGACCATGTGGAAGTGCAATCCTTTGCCTCTGACCTGTCAGAAGCCAGGGAATGCCAGTGTGCCCAAGATAAAACAGTCCTCCAGTTGTCTGCTTGTACTATATTGCACATCATTCGCTTGCTGCTCCAGCAAGAACAGAACTGACAGCTCCTCTGGAGGAACCACTACTGTCAACAAGACTACACAAGCAAATTCTCTTTTAAATATCTGCAGTCTCTGAGTCCTGAAAGCACGTGGGTCTGCAAGGGTACAGACCCAGCACAATGGAGATCGTCACTGGTGGGATGCAGTACTTCACCGAGTCTAAAAGGTCAGTCTCACCAGAATACAACAGACCAATTAAAGTTCTGCAGTCTAGAAACAGCTGCAACAGGTAAACTTGAACATCCTCCCTTCCCAAAACAGGAGGTGGTTGCATTATATTACAGTCTGTGAGGAAGCTCTGGTACCATGTTTTTGTACTCAGTTTTCTGTCCATTTGGTTGACTGGTACTAAAAACATATGCTTGGATTTATATCCATGTGCTTTATCCAGAAGAGGGTTCTGCATTTAGATACTGAAAATGACGGAGCACAGTCCAACACTTGTGTTCTATTAAAGCTTTTATTAGCTAGTTTAGCTTTTCCTCACATCATTTTTCCAGAATTCCTGTACAGTTCTTAATATCAGAGTAAAGAATTAAATGTTCAAGTGAAGTTAGGGAAGAAAAAAAAGAGCAGCAGCAGTTTGGCATTAATTCCTCAAATTACGGACTGCAACTTATTTAAGCCTCCTTTTTCTCCAGTAAAATTTTGTGCAACTCATCTGCATCCTCACTTGTTTTCACTCTTATTAGCATAGTGACAGGAACAGCTGGATTCTTCTCATCGATTGGTGGATTAGGAACACAAACTATAAGAACATTGTTCTTTCCGGTTCTTGTACATGGCATCTTAGGTGGAATTAGAACATTCAACAGTATATTTCCTGCATTTGAGGAGGGGAAAAAATTACAATTAGTAATTTTTATTTACAATTAGTAATTACTTTTACTGCAATACAATGTTAGTATTGAGATTTAGGGTGGTGTTTGAAAGGAAGTCAATTCACAAACATCATGTATGTTTGTCTTCTTCTTCCCTAAGCATCTGTTCATGGCCATTGTTGTCAGATTTCTGTCCTCATTAGAAATGAGAAAATCTCTACAAATACTGCATCCTCCTTTTTCAAATGGAGGAACCCAAATATCAAGTTATAGTAGGGACACACAGGAAAAAGGGAGGGGGACAAGGGAGAAGCAGCAAATGAGGGATCCATTCACAGTGCTTAGTTTATGCCAAGTTACTCATTCTGACCACCAGTTCACATGCAGAAGCAAAATATTTTGATACAGACAGAGGTTAACCTGGACAAACTAGGTTAAAACAGGTACTTTGTATCCCCAAACACACACCATAACCTTTTACTTCATGCCCTGCATCATGTGCTCTTTTTTGTAATGCTCAGTACATGTGCTTGTCAGTATTGTAAATGATTTAGGAAAAAAAAAGTAGGAAAGTTTTCACTAATTTTATCTGTTAATGCTGTGTAAAAAAGACTAAAAAATCCTGCTTAGCAAGGAATTTTGACATCAAGACTTGTTACTGGGATAAATGTACTTACCTAAATTGGTATCTGCTCGTACTAAGAGTTGAGTTTTTTCATTTCCTGCTGGTTTTAAATGTAATGTTCCTACACCTTTTTCTTTAAATTCATTATCTTTTTTGTAAAACAGTTTGCACCTGTGGAGAAAAAAATTAATACCAAATCCTTGTTTGTGCAGCCATGTAGAGATGAAATACAAAGATATCTCCCAGACGCATGTGACCATCTGACTTGCAGTAACAGTAATCAGGATTTAACATGCTGTGAGTAACCTAAATCAGTATTATTCTTGACCTTGTTTCGTGTGCTAACGGACAGCACTTGCAGACCAAAGAGGAAGTGAATTATTTCTTTTAGTATTGAAATGATAAATGTATTACTTTCAGGGAAAAGTAAAAGGCACAGAAACCTGTACTCAGGGTCTGTGAGGAGCAATAAACGTAGGCTACTTTTAAAAAGCACTAATTAGAAAACCGTAAGAACCTGCTGTATCATTCTGAAGTTATAATAGGACTTTAATGTACAATTTATAAACATTTTTTAAATGAAGCTCTAATAAACCTAAAGCCATTTTAATCAAGTAGCACACACACCTTCTTTCGGATAAAACTAATGGCTTTTTGTAGCAGGACAAATTCTGTGCTGAGTGTCAAGCAGATATACAATTATTTGGACTACTGAACATGCTTTAAAAAACTGCTTCTAGTAGAGCTAGCTTCATTTTGAGCTTAAAAGCACAACTTGTTCACTCCTTTATATAATAATAATCAACATTTTCCAACTGAAGAGTCTTATTTTAGGCTATGCAAAGCCAGCTGGTGGATTTTCCAGCAGTACTGTATATGATTTCTGTGGTAAGGGCCCAAGGTCCTGAAATTTAACTGTACAAAATCCGTAGGCAGAAACATCTTCACTTGTAAAAAAGCTGATCAGATATACAACACAAACTATTAGAGCTGTGTCCAAGATACAGAAGAATTTTAGTATGACCTTACACACCCCTGCCTGTAATTAATTTTTTTTTTACAAGTTCACATTCTGTATGGATTCCTAACAAGCTTTATTAATTAGGAAGTCAAGAACATGTCATTAATTATGTGCTGCAGTGGTGAAGAATAGCAATATGCAGGTATTAATTTTATTTTCCAAGTTAAAGTCACTTACTTCTTCGAGTAGAAAGCATCATCTTCTTTTATTTCATTAACAATGACTTTGGGTGGCTCTTCTTCCTCCTCTTCCCCTCCTTTAAATAGAAAGTTTTAATATGTTAACATGAGCACAGATTTTGGCACTATATTCAAAGTTCCTTATGCCCACCATGGTTGACATGGACACATGTGGCCGGTCAGGGACAGTCAGAACACCTTTCAGTCCATGTGTACTTTGCAGCAGCTTCAGCTACAGAAAAAAAGTGTTACTTGCTTTTCATTCAGCTCTTAAAGCAACTTCATCCTCACCTTCAGTTTAAGTGGGATGAAAATACCCAATCCATACCAAACAATATAAAGCTTAGTAAGTCAAAACCTTCTGTTTGAACAGGAACAGCTTTCCCATTTCAAAGAGTATGCTCCACAAATGGGTTCAAGTAAAGCACAATAAATACTTTCCAAGACCCAGGTTTAATTTGGGGGAAGGGAATTAGCTGCACAGTAACAGATGAGACTAGCAGATTATGCCTTTCCAGTCCCTCAGCTACTGGGATTTCTATCAGCACATGCAAAGAGCAGAGTAAAGCTGTCAGGTACTATGTAACTTTGTTGACCTTACAATCGACTAAGTAAAATGGACTAAATTGCTCCGTATCCCACACTTTTTACTCCAGGAATTGCTTGAAAAACCTACTAGGAAAAGTAGTGGGATTGAGAAGTCCAGGCTCCAAGGTGAACATACCAGCTGCTTTAAATTTCATCAATTTAAGTCCTGTCCTCAGATAAAGGATTATATTATATATTAGATATAATATATAATATCATAAATTATAAATAAATTATAAATAAATCTGACAGAAGTATGGAAGTCTTGATAAGCACATACTTTTGTTGTTGCTTAAATAAGGCTGGGTTCTCCCAGTTAGGGGTATAACTCTGCACTTTCAGATTCATTCAAGTATGATCACAGAACACAGAATTTCCCGAGTTGGGAAGGACCCACCAGGATCATCCAGTCCAACTCCTGGCCCTACCCAGAACACCCCAATAATCCCACCCTGTGCTTGACAGTGCTGTTCAAATGCTCCTGAAGCTCTGGCAGCCTTGGGACCTTGAACATTCCCTGGGTAGCCTGTTCAGTGCCTGAGCATCCTCTGGGGGAATAACCTTTCCCTGATATCCAGCCTAAACCTCCTCTGACACTACACCATGCCATCATCTCAATGAACTTAATACTGCATATTTTTTTAGTATTTGTAAGTCACATACGCTAAGAGCTGACCATTAAAATAACTACAAATAGAAATACACAGAATTTACCTTTGTCATCATTATTGCCACTGTCTGTCTGAGCTTCTAATAAACTGGTGGATGCTGCAGTGACAGACTTAGCCTGGTTTGCATCTTTTCCAAACAAACCTGAATTCCCAGGAGAAAATGAGAAACTACTAAGTGTTCCTGAACCAAGGGAACCCAAAACAGAACTGTCAACACTCTTGCCAAAATTAAACGAGACAGTTGATGTAGCTCCTAACAATGGGTCTCTTTTTTCTGATGCAGCTTCAGGTTTTCTGTCTGAGGTATCCTCAGTTTTGTTGTTAAACAAAAATGTGGAGCCTTGCTGGAGCTTTGAACTCCCAAACACAGGAACAGCCCGCGGGCCAGGGGTCTTGCTGCTTTCGTTCTCGGAGCCGCTGTCACTGCCGCCTCCATGCTGCTGCTCAATGCTCGCCAAATACTGCTCATAGTCTCTGAAGATGGGGGTCAGGTCACACAGGGGGTTGCTGTTAACATGCTTCACTATCCAGTCACGAACGGAGCAGTTGAGAGCAGCCAGCTGTTTGTGGTAGGTGCCGGAGCCGTGTGCCGCGCTCGAGGCACTGCCAGACGAGCAGGGCTGGCTGACACCTTTGGCTCGCGGGCTCACAACCTTCTTCTCAGCAAACACAGCAGCAGTGGGACCATTTGATGTTGGGGATCCTGTTACAAGAAAAATCACAAAATTATAGAATACCCTGAGCTGGGAGGGACCCACCAGGACCATCAAGTCCAGCTCCTGGCCTTGCCCAGGACATCCCAACAATCCCACCCTGTGCCTGTGAGCATTGTCCAAATACTCCCAGAGCTCTGGCAGCCTTGGGGCTGTGACCATTCCCTGGGAAGCCTGTTCAGTGCCCAAGCACCCTCCAGGGGAAGAGCCTTTTGCTGATATCCAACTTGACTCGTTTGGTTTATAAGCTCTGGTTTAAAAAAATAACACAACAAAACAACATGGATGCTTTGCTGACCTAGTGAGGAATGTGGCTTAGAACCCCTTTTTTCTCCAGAAAGCACAGGTCACTTAAAAGCCTAACTAACATGCTCAATATTTCTTAATCAAATCACTTCATCGTTATTCAGCTGAGCTCCTTCTTTTGGATCACCACACTGTGCCCCAGGTACTGCCATGCCAGTGAGGAGACCCAAGTTTTCATTTAGACAAGTAAGTTAAGAATAGACAAAGTAGATGGAGCACACTGGTGTATAAAAAAAAAATTTCCAAAGACATCTTGTACAGAACTTTAAAAAATTACGTCTTATATATTGCCAAAACCTTCAAAATCTTACAAAAATCTAACAACTTTTAGCAAGCTGTAACACTTATTAAATCAAAATACTAAATTTATCTCTTGCCATGTGTGCCTTAAGCCACCACCCTGAGTGCACTAGCCCATAATTTTACAAGCTTTTGAGCACTTCTGTATAAAAAACCCTAAGAAGCAAAATAGAAAAATTCTCATTGAATATTTCAGTTTCCCTTAATTTATTTAAGCTCACTAAAATCAAAGTTACTCTAAACTTCAAATTCCAGCATTTCTATTCTATGGCATGGTGACTCCAAAATTCTGTGTTGGCAGGATTACATTTCTGCACCTCTAGCAGAAAGGGACAGAATTAATATTCCTCAGGGAATTCCAAAGCATGAGAGCTCAACTTGCCAAAGTATTTCAAGTGTCTTAAAAATGTAGGTATAACTGTAACAGATAAATTTTGAGTAAGCATCAGATGTACAAAGGAAAAAGATGAAGACTTTAGCTATGCAGCATATATTTTTTATTTAAATTCAAATAACTGGGACATGTTACCAGATGCTCTATACCTTTTACAGACTGCCTTATGACAGTGCCTTCCATCTGTGCCCAGAAAACTTTTACCTCCAGTATTAGAAATATGAATTTAGTTGCCACCTCTTTAAACTGCATGCATGTGAAAACTTGTCCCTCCAGCACTCTAAAATATTAAGAAATCTTACAAAGAGATATAAAGTCTCAAAACCTTAAAACACAACTACAAGATGGTCTAAATTTGTTTTTTCATTACTAAAATAACCCTACAGATTTTATGACTGAAGGTATTGATAAATATGTATGCTTATTTAAAACTTACCAAATGCTGATTGTGTTTCAGAGGTGCTCTTCAAACTGCTGAAAGAAGGAGTACTAGAGACACTACTGCTTCCATTAGACAGCCCTTCCAAAGGCTTTATTCCTGCACCATTCCCGAATCCACTGAAGCCACCTCCTCCTTTTCCAGAAGGCACTATAAAGCCTTTGAACCCTTTAAAAGCTCCTCCACTTTCAGACTGAGGAGAGAAAAAAAGAGAGATAACCAGTTACATACATCTTCTCCACACAAATCCTATTCCCACTTAATATTCCTGATATTCTTGGTTTATTTTTCCCTAGTTCAGCATGTAATTCCATGCATTACTGTGTCAGCTATGCAAACAAAATTAACAGCTTCCTCTTGACACACACTGCTACTGTTTTTAAAAGACTCAGATGTTTGGTATGAAAATAAACTGGGTCTAAGATGTGGATACATGGAAGATGTTTGGAGCTGTGGATGTGTTTGACTACCTATTAGACATTCACAGCATCTAGTTTTCTTTAAATAATTACATAGGATTTTGCAATTTCAGGTTTATTTTCAACAACTTTTAGCATTTACAAAGGCAATCAAGAGCCCAATACTTTAATCCACTCATCACTCTGGAGTCACCTATGAAACCTCTTGTGATTTACCCCAAAATTCCAGTATGACTGATGGAAGATGCAAAGAGATTGTACCTGACCACAAAATATTTATCTCTGCAACCTTTTCATTACCCAGTTCTGATCACTGTCTTTGCAACTGTATTGTTTTATATCATTTCTTACATGATTCTAAAAGACAAAGTATGATTAACATGCAAATAAAGCACTGCAACTTTTAAGTCTTTGGAGGTAATGAACTTTTACTACTGGAAGTGAACTTTCAGTATCCCTGGAAAACCATCAGAGGAGAACTGCTTCCGAGTTTCATCTGCTTTTGCCATTGAAGAAACGGCAAAGCTTGTCAATTTTAGGCTGTATTCCAGTATCTGACCTTATGGTTATGGGTCTCTTTGCTTCCTTTTGTGCTATCTTTTCCAGTCCTCTGCTTATTCCTAGGTAGGCATTTTTATTGTGCTTCTCTCTGATCTGATCAGTCACACCTTTCTCTCTAGATTTTCCAGTTAAACTGCTGTCTTTTCACTGCAGCATTCTGCTTGCTCCATGCAGGAACGTCAGTAAGTTTCAAGTTTACCTTTTCATAGATATTTCACAGGTTTCTTACACAACTTCAGCTGTTATGTCATTTCTTATGTGTTTTAGACTTTGTCCAGCCTGTTGTCCTGGTTTTGGCTGGGATAAAGTTAATTTTCTCCCTAGTAGCTGGCACAGTGGTGTGGCTTGGATTCAGGGTGAGAAGGATGTTGGTGACACAAGGATGTTTTAGTTAGCGCTGAGCAGTGCTCACTGCAATCAAGGATTTCTCAGTGTCTCGTGCTCTGCCAGCAACAGGACACAAGGAGCTGAGAGGGAGCATGGCCAGGACAGTGACCTGAACACAGAATGTCATGGCCAGCATAGAAACTGGGAGAGGAGGGGTGGCTGGGAGCAGCTAATTGCTGCTTGGGGATGAGGTGAGGTCAGTGGGTAGTGAGCAACTGTCCTGTGCATCAATGATCTTTCTTGGGATTTATTTCTTTCTCTTTTTGTTGGTTCCCTTATCGTCATCATCATCACTCTGTTTCGATCATTAAACTGCTCTTACCTCAATGCAGGGGTTTTATTCTTTTGTCTGATTCTCCTCTTCATCCCACTAGGAGGAAGAGTGAGGGGCTGCATGGTCCTTAGTTGTCAGCTGGGGTTAAAGTACACCAGCCCTTCTACAAGCTCTTAACAGCTTGCTCCCAGTCTCCTGACTACTTCTACAACCCATTTGGTCCCTTTTGCTATTCCATTTGCCCCTGAATCTGTCCTGCTCAAGTTGTAATCTGTCTTGCATCATCTCTTTTCAGTACAATCCTTTATTTAACTGTATCCTCTACCACATTTGTGGCTAACACTACTCAAGGCATTAGTGGGCTAAGAGAGCTTCCTCATTTACAGTGCTTGGACTACAGGTGGAAAATCAAAAGCATAGGAGAAGACTGTCTAGCTCCTAACTCTGCTGAGTCCCATCCGATCCTAAAGCAATCTGTGTAACAGGTA
The DNA here is from genome assembly GCF_049639895.1 of Pseudopodoces humilis. Taxonomy (NCBI): domain Eukaryota; kingdom Metazoa; phylum Chordata; class Aves; order Passeriformes; family Paridae; genus Pseudopodoces; species Pseudopodoces humilis. Next base: position 7,145,818 of record NC_142204.1, on the reverse strand, counting down.
AAGCTCCAGGGCTATTTCTAACATGATGCATGTCCTGTTCAAAGGATATCTGGGAAATAGATATATATACAACAAAGCATTTGTCAAGGATTTCTGAAAGGACAACAGTTTGGCTGGACTGGGTTGATGCTTTCACAGGGACTAAACCTGTAACAAAGGCCAACCTCCTTTCAATTTTCAATTTGTTAACTGCAAAGAGTAGATGGCACTAAAGCTCTTAACAGGGAGGGAGAAAAAAGAAGTAGCAGCCTTCTTCACAAAAGACATGTTTTTCATTCTCAGAGCAGCTTAGTATTTGTGTGTTTACTAATACAGCTTCTGAGACATCCCCCAGCCCTCCAGTATGGATAACTAATAACTTTGCATTTCCATACTTCCATCTCTGCAAAAAATCAGTTTTACCCATTTGCAAATGACATTGTGTCTGAAACACTCTTTATTTTTACTTCATAAAATATGCACGAACACCCTCTTTACCCAGTCAAACTACTATTACCCTTTTATTTGCTTTAGCCTTATTCTTAGCATGGAGCAGTATAGCCAAAATTCATGTGCACATATAAGCCATTGAGTCAAAATGATAAATTTATTCAGCCCAAGGAAGTAAAAACCTGAGCATGATGTTGTATTTTGTAACTGAGTAAAACTCCAGCATTCATGTTAAGTGACTACATTACCTCTGACCCAACATTTCGGCGCTTTGCTTTTTTAATAGCTCTGTTCTTCAGGACCTCTTCACTTGCCACAGAGAATGTTCCCACCTTTAAGAGGAAGTTATGGAATCATTAGTGGAATACTTGAAAAGCACAACATGAAGGGACAGCCAGGATCAGGTTTTGAACACAATTCTAACACTGCTACCAAAAAAACAAGGGAAGAAGTTAAAAACCAACCCACTCCAAAAATACAGCACTGTCATTAGCTTGCTAGCCACCTGAATGTCAGCTGATACTTGGAAAACTCTTTCTGGCTCTGCACTACATTTCTCTTTGTGCTATCTCTGTTTTATTACAACAAATAATCTAAGTTTTGCTTTGTTTTTTTAAAACACAGCTCTATGTTCTTTCTGCGGAAGGAAATCTCAGTAATCCAGTTTGGAGCAAATATATGGAGATGTGGGCTCTAAGGCAACCTCCAGCAGTCTGCTGTAGTTCAAACACTAGCAAAGACAGCTAATGGCTCAGTACTACCCTGCAATAAATGAGGAAATTAAGTTTTCTTATATTCAAATTCCTGTGAGAGACAGCTTTCTTTCTTACAGTTATAGACCTAAGCATTGAATACTTTTAGTCAGAAAAAACTAAACCAGTTTGTTTAAACATGAGCCATAGGAAATGTGAGACATTAAAGGTGAAAATCTCTTTTTACAATCAAATGAAACATACACTTGAACTATCTGCCTAATTCCTTTGGCTGTGTGGGGACATTCAGCTAAAATTACTGATCCTCAAAAAAAAAAAATACTGGAGGCATTTATAATCAGAAATCAAATCTGCTTTTCCTGTCAATTCAGTAAATATCCATCACACATATGAAGACTCCAAAAGCATTTTAACAAGCTTCCCTCTAGAAACATGAAGTTCCTATCCCCAGAACTACTGATGTAATTTTAACTCTTAAAAGCTGCTTTGCTATATGGTCTGCATGACTGGAAGCTTTATAAAAATAACTTTTAAGAATCCACTTCTATAAAATTATCTTTAATTACTACACTTTTAACCAGTTCTACTGTAGGTTTTATGCACAAGATACAGAGCAAGTGTAAAGAGCTACTCTACTACCTGCAGAGGTGCGTAGTGGGGGAACTAATGTGTATTTTATTTACCTCCTCAGCTTCATCTTCTTGGTCCCAGTTTCGGTCAGTCAGCTCCTTCTCTGCAATTCTCTTTGCCATTTTTCTACACCTGTGTGGAAGAAACAAAAAATCCTAGAAAGAATTGCACAGAAATTAAATTCTAAGTAGCAATGATCTTCAATTTGTATTCTTAGAACAAAAATACAGGAATTGCAATTCATGTAGAAGCAGGTCAAGACTGGAATGACAACTGAAAACCAAATGTTGTGGCAAAAACAATCAGTGGCACTTGAGATTAAAGCTGTGGTAATCAGCCATACTCAATTTTAAATTAAAGTAACAACAGAAATGTACAGTTCGGTTATGGGATAAATTAGCACCTGGAAAATTCCTTTCAGAACTATAACACATATATTCTCATTCTGAAGGGCTACAAAAACCCCAAAGCTGTGGTTAAAATATTCCAGTCCACACTGCCACCTCAGGATACTCATGTGAGCAGCAAGAAAAAAGTAAGTTGCTTTATCACATCTAAAATAAATACTAATGAGGACTCACTGAATTAACTGATCAGAGAGCTTGGTTAAGACTGAAGACAATGCTCCCCTTTTAAAGTTGGATTGGTAGGCCATTACTAATTTGAAAAAAAATTATTAATAAATGAGATTAACTTTCCTACAAAGGATACACAAGACATGCCATGGATTTTAGAGCAATTACTGTAAGCAGACAAATCATCAAGTTTCTGGTTATCTCTGTGATGTAAAGCAAAATCAGCATTGCAGAAAGAAGGTCTGTAACTGTTCCGAGTTCCATTTTACTAAAGTACAACTAATGAGCTGTATACAAAACCAAAGAAAGAAAGCTGGATTCAGTCTAAAAAACCTGGCAAGCAATCACACTACTGGAATTTTACATGAAAAAAGAGTGTTTTTTACTAACAATGGTTATATCTTCTGATATATTCACTAAGTATGAAAACTTTCCAAAGGAAATATGTATTTTTGTTGCAATTTAAATCTTAAGCAAGCACAAAAATTAAAACTGTTCCAAAAACAATCTTTGGTTTGTGATTAAGAACTGCCCAGAAAAAAAGAAAAAAAAATGCACAAATAGCTGAATTTCAAAGCCAGAAATTGTAACAGTACATTGTTACATGATATCTTGTTTATATGTTGAAATGTTATAGAACAATAAATCAAACGGTCAGCAGTCTTGGGAGATCACACATCCATGTCCTGAATTTTGTCTGACACACATAACAAATAAAGTCAAGTTACTAGAGCTTCTAGAAGTAGAGGGACAAAGACTGGCCTGTGTATACATATCTAAATGCCCTAATCCACACTGTCCTAAAAGTAGACATCCTTGCTTGATCCCTGGGAGACTATTTCAATCTAATCCATTGAAAAGCTAAAAAAGAAGTTATTTTGAAGTAATTTTATTTAAATTTTTGTTTCAATACTTTCTTTTAATATAGAATGTATTATATAGTACATTTTAACTTTAATTTATAATAAATAGAAGTATTCTGTATATTTTTGTGCATATATTCACATTATGTATATACTATAAAATTATTTAAATTTATTAGTTTGATTATTACATAAAATATTTGAGTTACTGAAAGACCACATTAAATAAATCTGTCCCACACCAGAAGAGGGATAACCTTGTCAACCTGGGCTCCAGGTTCCCTGCACCCACCTATGTTTACACAATTTCACTTCAAGAGTACTGTAGAGGATCTAAAATACATTAATCTAACATGAATCTAACGAAGAACCTGAAATGCAGCCTATCCCCGTGAAACAAGAACCAACACAAACCTACATCAGGTTGGTGCTCACAAACTTCACCAAGTTTTAGGAGCACATGTTCTGAACAAGCTGAGATAGAAGTATTTTGAGAAACATATCAAAGAATCACAGAATATCCTCAGTTGGAAGGGACCCACAGGGATCATCCAGTCCAACTCCTGGCCCTGCACAGACACCCCAACAATCCCACCCTGTGCATCCCTGCGAGCGCTGTCCAAACACTCCTGGAGCTCTGGCAGCCTCGTGGCCGTGACCATCCCCTAGGGAAGCCTGTTCAGTGCCCGACACCCTCTGGGGGAAGAACCTTTCCCTGATATCCAGTCTAACTCTTGTTCGATTAACAACCTCCTCTTGTTTAAAAATAACCCAGATACTTTGCCGATCTACGGAGATCCGCCCAGGAGTTTCTCTGCCCTACTTAACGCAGCCGTTCCCAAGCGAGGCTTAGCTGGAGGTTTGCAGCATCACCTGAATACCGAGAGGCCGGAGCCGCCGCCGCGCTGGAGGGAGCGGAGCCGGGTGCCGGGCCCCGGCGGCGTCGCTGCGGGTCCCGGCGGGAGGAAGCGGAAGCCGGATGCCGCCGAGGCGACCCCACGCCGCCGTCCCCGCGGAGCTGTCGTTCCGCTTTGACTCCCGGCTCCGTCCCGGGGACACCGCGCGTTCCCCGCACACCCCATACACCCATCCGCGCGTTCCGAACTCTATGAATTTGTACCGCTGCGGTCCCCCCAAAACCCCGCCGCCGCGCAGCTCCCTCCGTCCCCACCCCGCACCCCCGTACGCGGGTACCGCTCGTCTCCGGTCACCCCTCGCGCCCCCCGCGTGTGGGACCCGCGGGACTCACTCGCTCGGGCGGGAGCTTCTCTCCGCGCTGCGCTATGGGGCCGACGCTGAGGCGGGCGGGAGGCGGGGCCCCCTCGCAGGCTGCACGGCCCCGGGGCGCGCTCAGCATCCCCCACTGTGGCTCCGCAATCCCCGATGCCGCCGGGCCCGGCCGCCCCCTGTGTGTCCGCAGGGAGACGGGGCTCGCTGGGCCCAGACCGGGGACACCGCGTCCGCCGCCGTCTCGGGCCCGCCCGGACCGCGCGTGCGCCCGGCGGGGGCAGCGGGGCGGGGCCGCGGGGGGGGGGGGGTGTGTGCAGCGCGCGGCTCACGTGACTTCCGGCGCGAGCCGCGGTCTTACCAAACCGTCTCGAAATCGTCGGAGGAATAAACGTCGTCTTTTAGTCAGGCATTACTTTATCCTTGCCCAGGATCCTTCTGTGCGTGCCCGACAAAATTTCGGCCTCCACACAGAAGCTGATAAAAAAGCTTTCTCACTTATTTATACATTTTTATCAGATTAATGCTCCCTGGTTCTAAATTACATAATTCGTCATTTCCAACATGGGAGGCGCCTCAAGGGCGGCTGAGGGGCTGCCGTGCCCTGAGTTGTCACGGGCTATCCTGCTGTGCAGCCCTCCTTCCTCTTCCCTGCCACTGGTTCACTTTTCTCGTTAATTTTTAATTAATGATTCTAATTAATCACAATCAGGATGTTAACTATAAGCAGTGCACTAGTGTGTGCACTAGACCTGTAGGAAAGCATGGTCCAGAAACCTGCTGCACGGTGCCTGGTTGGGATGATCATCGGAAATACCTTCGCGACAGGGTGGAAGTCACCCGGAGACAAAGGGTTCTACCCAGCCCTTTTCGGCCTAAATGCTGAAAATAAAGATGGTGATTTTGTCCCAGTGGGGGGCAGAGAACAAGAATCCAGCGCTGCCCTGCCAAGACACACTCGATTTGAGCTGAAAAGGTCACTGCCCGTGTGATTGCATCAGCACGGCCGCCGAAGGGATGAGGCTGTGACAGGCTGGCTGCTCTTACCGAGGGTGAGGCACTTCACGTGGAGTTTGCTGAAAAGAACCAGGAAACTCCAATACTGCTATCATGCTGAAATGTAAGAAGCAGGAAAATAAAAATGTATTCTTTTTTAAAATTCATTTTTATTTAAATTATTTTAATTAATTTAAACTTAATTTTAAATTTAATTTTTTTAAAATTAAATTTTAAATACTTCAAATATTTAAATACTTTCTCCGTTGTTTGCACATTTTGTTATTCCAGAAGTAGCTTTTTAATTGCTTTTTCTGTCAACTCTTATTTATTGTAAGACACAGTGCTGAAGGGAAAGTCCATTTACAAAATGCTCTTTGAATAAGTTTTTCAGCGTCACTTAATGGGATTCCAGGCATTTCCCCATTGATATTTTTTATGTTTGTGCAGTTGCTTGGAAGGTTTCTGAGGAATTCCTATGAAGTATTTTAACTGGAAACATGGGTGTTCTGTTGTATAGGACTCCTGATCCACACAAAGCTAAACAACTTGATGATTTGAAATATTCACCCCTGCGTGGTAATATGGGATTGGCACCTATTTCTGTTGGCAGGTACCAGGTGACAAACTTGGTGTTGAGCCAGGGTTAGGTTTTGTTAGAGGTTTTCCTTTTGTCATTGTCTCTGGTTTGTAGTATTTACCTATCAACTGTTAAAACCCCAAGTGCCTCAAAATAACTATATTTAAAAATCTTTGTTTCCCTGACTTTTTGTGTCTTGCCCAAAAATTATAAAAGAGAGAATTAATATTTCCCAGCAGGGAACTGGATTTGCTAAAATGTCACCACCAATCTCTTAATTAGCCCCGCAAAATACCATGTTGTCTCTTGATCCTCAGTGGGAAAGAATATGAGTTGAAATTAAATGGAGCTTTTTCTTAAATAACAAAACCAAATATGTCCTAAACAACAAAAATCACAGTTGTAAAGTCAGAGGTCGTGTAGGAAATCTTTTAGAAAAGCTGCACTTCAAAATACCAACTGACTTAGAAATTTGAAAGTTGATGGAAATAATAGTAAATGGAATTCTTAGAAAAGGATTAATGTTTGCATTAAAAATAAACTTTTTGATTAATATGGGTAAAAAAGAAAAAAAATTCTCCTAGTGGTCTATAAGATGTATTGACTCCAGATGTTAATCTATTAATTTATGTAAAGTTAGGCCTTAAACCTCTTTCCTGTATTTTCAATTTATTTTTTCCAATTCTGCTAAAATCAAGGTGCCTCGAACAGAGGTGTTCTCCCCAGTGAGGAGGATGCTGAAAAATGTATCAGAACGCCCATTTTTTAATACTCATAGAAGGAATGAGAATCCTTGCCATAAACTATTTCTGATGTGTTGTGCCCATCTCCAGCACAATGGCCAGAGGTGGCTGTTTAATGTAATTAGAACATTAATAGAGGATTTGCAGGTATGATGCGTAAGGAAGGTTCATCTCCAGGCATCAAAGAGGTCTGGAAGACATACACCCATTTCCCTGAGAAGACAGATCTCCACAACATCTTATAGAAGGTCAGTACTGTAGAGGATCTATGCAAATTATTAATGGTTTCTTCCCTGAAATATTCTAAAAATGAAAATTTCATATTAGCTTGAAAAGTTTTTGTTGGCAAAGAAGGGCAAAAATTACAAATTGGGGACAAGTTGACAAGCTTTGTCCAAAATTCAACTAAATGTTTCTGTTCATTTTTTTGTGGAGGTGTTTTAATTTTTCTTTTAGAAAATCGGGAAAAGGAAATGAAAAGGTAGCATTTTACTGCATTCTTTGCTATTTTGGGGAAGGGGGTAAAATTTCAGTAAAACATTCCTCATAAATAAAATCACTAAATAGAGATCACAGATTTGTCCAAAGAAGCCACAGTTCCAAGTTAAAATTCCAAGTCAGGGATATATCTGTTCAGTTTGGTTTCTGCTAGCTCAGTTGGAAAAATGTCTGTGAAAAGAGAGTTCTTTGATTCCATTGTCAAGATTCTTGTTTACATTATTAGAACTCTACTTTATCATCATTGTAATAGTAATTACTCACTAAAAAGTGGGGTCATTAGCCCTAATTCATATTTACAAATACACCAAATATAAACACAAATACAGTTTTAAGGGGAATATTGTTCTGAAAGAGTGGAATATTTTGTCATAGTAACATGTCTCAGCAGTCCAGAAGTGCTTACAGCACCGTTCCACTCAGTCTTGGTGGCAAAATAGGTCAGGACTGTCAGTTTTGCTCATTCTCTGGCTGTCATGTAAATTCTGCTCTCCCTGTCTTCAAGCAAAAGATTAGTTTGTCCCGAGTTTTCTGCTCTTTCCAGCAATAACCATCTTAATTTAAAGAATACTAATCACTTGAACTATTTTTCACATGTAAGCTTTTCCTCATTGAAGAAACCAATGTCATCATCTTGCCTGTATCTCCATAAACTTTTAGGAAGCCATCAGGTTTATTAATATTTTTGAGTAAACTATTTCTTCATGAATATCAGGTTATGTTGTAATCTACAACTGATAGATGGTAGAAATACAGCACCTGATTCTTACATGGTGTGAGTGTGGGCATGTTACAAGAGCCTCTGTGGAGCTTCAATCTGCCTTTCAGTGGCCAGATGGCCAGAATGTTTGTGTGGGCTTTTCTTTATTGTTTTTGTTGCTTTCCATTATCTCTTTTGGAAATGTAAGAGTTGTTATTCTAAGCCTATAGTCTTTGTGAGAAAACTGAAAATCCATCTGCTATTGACTCAAGGAAGCTGGGGGGAAATCAACAGAAACCACCATTTTCTAGGCAGCATTTGCTGCCAGTTCTGAGCCAAAAAACTCAAGCCATTGTGCTCTGGATAGCTGGTGATTTAACCTAGTGGCCAAGGCAGATGAGCATTTCATTATGAATCTTCTTTTGTTTCTGTAATTTTTATTGTGTCTTAGTTACTAACCACAGAACTTATGAGGGTGTTTTTTTTTAATTACATAAAGCAGACTTTATATATTCATTAAGCTGAAAACATGCTGAGTCAGGAGTAGACTTCTCAATACACAAAAATGTCTTAGCTGTCATGGTCCAAACTTTCAAAAGCATCAAGTACTTTGCAATCAGTTGAGTAAATGTTGTTGAACTCATGTCTTTCATGAAACATGGCTGCTTGTTATGAGTGTTTATGATACACTCATAAAACTCCGAGGAAGAAGGGCGAGGATTCATTTTGTCAGTCTACTTCCCCATGAAAATCTATTACAATGGCATTTTCATTTTATGTATCATAGCTAGTTCTGTTCCTAACCCAGCTTTTCCTTAGACACTCGTTTCCTAACTTCCTTTGGCTACAGCAGTCTGTAAGTTTGACCACTGCTAGTCTCACACCCCAAGTAAACAGGTTTGGCAGATCTTTTATCCTCTCCTCTGTTTCCAAGAACTCTAAACCTTTAACATAATTAATGGTCTAACAGCCTCTGTTTTATTTCTGCTCTCTCATCTTCTGCACTGTTGTTCCTTGCCACCAACTTGGCTTTCCCCAGCAAGATTCCTGGTGAATGCAGGCTCACAGAGGGCTGGCTGTATTACTTCTGTGCTCCTGGTATAGGCTGGTGTTAATGAAGATCAAAGAAAGGATGTTGAGCATCCTCAAGTAATATACTTTCCCTGGGTAGATTTCCTCAAAAGCACTTTGGATTGTGGGGCTGTATGAATATTAGCCAATGGGAGAGGTGCAGGCATAACATATTGCATTTCTTTGTTCTTCATACCTTGTTTCTATGGGATAAATTGAGCCTCTCTGGTAATACAGAGTTAATCTCTCTTCTTTCTCAGGGTTCTTTTGTTCTATCTTATGCCACAGGGGTTCCACTGGTTCTAACCCTGATTCATGTGATGGTAAAAAGTGAAAATGCCACTTGCTGGGGTTGCCTGAGCCATTTACCACATGGTTGAACTCTGTCTTTTAATGCTTTAAATAACATTAATGCTCTCAAGAGCTAAGGATCTGGGCCTCTGCCTGTATTCTTTGTGCATGACCTCTTGTTGACTATGAGCTTTCATGGAGTGTATACTTCAGTTCAGTTCTAGGTGAGACATGCTAAATGTCAGGTCAGGAACCACCAGTGATACTGATTGTATCTCCTTTGGTTGTACAGTCTTCTACAGGTAGGCATTTAGATTTATGTCTTCATTTCAGAACTGAGCCCTGCCACAAGTCTCCCTGTTCCTGTTCCCTTCCAAAGCTGATTTCAACATAAGTGTCTGGAATTTGACTTAATGGAGACTATTAGTTCTTTACCTGATATTTGCAGAAAGCTATTTACAGCCCTAAAGAATCTTTTCTGTCTAATCTTATTAATCTTATCTAATCTAATGCTCGCTAAAGAATCTTTTCCTTCAGAGATGGGCTTGTATGGTCCATTTGGAAAGCAGGAACCTTCCCTGTCTCCCTTTGTTCCACTGCAGAGATAGTGATATACCTGCAAATACACTTTCAGCATCCACAAATTTGGGGGGTAGTCTTGCTTAACTTGTATCTTTCCCTCTTGTGATGCAATGGAACAGAATTATAGAATCTTTGGGGTTGGAAAAGAGCTCCAAAATCATCGGGTCCAACCTTTGAAGACCTTTGAAGCCAGCAGTCCCCAGTTTAGGAATATATAAGCCAGAAAGAGGTTCCTGCCACCGCAGTGCTAGTTACTGTTTAAGGTCTTCTAGAAAATTTCTAGCCTTGCCTGTTTCTGGGGACTTTTAACCAACAGATACAGTCTGCATTCAGCTTCTGTCTATTACTGTGCTATAGACCACAAATGTAAAAAGCCATCCAGGTTTCAAAATGTTGAAACACTACCAAGGTTATTTTGTTTTCTCATTGTACTGATCCAAAATAATGTCTAGTCCAAGGGGACTGAGTAAAGACAAGTTAAAACACAAGTCAATTATAGAAATAATTGATTCTGATGTATCTCTTTGACTTTTTTCTTTTTCCCAGAAATCAAGGGTTGGCATAATGGTATTTTTCCCTAAGGAACTGAATTTTTGCTTTTAATAGAAGAAGCAGTTGAACAAAGTAATATATAGGGAAAGTGAATTACTGAGCTTAAGAGATATCTAAGAAACGAATTGGGGATTTTTCAGTCAGTATTAAGGAAAACCTCTTCCAAAGCTGAATAAATAGATTTTTAAAAGGTAACAAGCTTTTAAAATAATCAAACTGTTAAGCTTTTTTACAAATTAATGTTTATTTTTGTCCTCATTTAACTTTGCAGAAATTGTGATATATATTTAGTAAATTTATTTGGATATCTCTAAGTCTTAAAACTCAAGTTTTACATAGTAGTCAATATTTTCTCTGTTGTCTGAGAATATTTTTCCCACGGTAACCTACTTAAACATCCACAGAATCAGCCCCAGAGTCATCAAATCAAATACCTTTAAGCCTCACTTACTACTGGGGTAGAGGGAGCAAATGAAACATTTTTCTGAAAAAAAAATTATTGATGAAAGTGTTATTGAAAGATTTGAGAGTTTGAGGGGGTCTAGAGTTAATTCTTCTTGGAATACTTGAAGGTTCTCAGTAACCATGGGTATCATCTGTGGGCTTTGTGTTGGTGTATTTATCCATGGGTGGATAATCCATTGGAAATATCCAAGTTTCTAGATAATTTGTGCTGGAAATGTGCAACAGTCATGCTTTTGAGCCATATTGCATCTAAAAGCAATATATTTTCATTTCTGGTTGCAGCTTTTGTGCCTATCACCTACTGTATGTAGCTGTCAGGTAAGGTGAGATTTGTGCCAGGCCCTGTGCCAGTCTATGCTGTCTAATGACCAGTTTTGTTAGTGAGTTAAGGAACATAGAGCTTGAAGAGAGAGAAAGACAAATGGTGTGATGAAAGAGACATCCCTTAGCATGTTTTGACTGTTACTGTTTTTTGTTTGGTTTTTTTTTCACCAATTAGTATTATTCAGTTATTTCATATATTTAGGGACAGCAATAATTGATTTAATTTACAGCTTTGAGTGTTTGAGATATCTGTAAATTGTAGTCTATGATTGGACTACAATTGTAACTACAATTACTACTATTGTAAATTGTAGTCTATTTGTAAAAAATCTGTACTTTGAGTAAGATTTTCCCAGCGTTCAAGTAGATTTAAAGCCACAACATTCCTCATACATAAATCTTCTTGCTACATACTTTAGTGATACTTCAGATGGACAGAAATTGCAGTTGTTCCCTAGAAATATTAAACAAACAGAAAGCTGCAGAAGGCAGGCTGTGCAGTTTAGTACTACTGTCTTATGTTGCAATGCAAGATGTAACCAAAAGTATGTATTCTGTCACCATCTGTTAAAACCAGGTGGGGCAGTGTTCTTATCTCTTCTGTGACACATCCCTGATAACTTCCTCTGGAGGGATATCTTCTGTTAATGTGCCATTGAGTCTCACTGCATGACTGATAAAATTGCATCATCCCACTGTGAGATGCTCTGCCCAGAGGTAGCAGCCAAGTATTCCTACCTGGATGTAATCTGAAGTTTGGAACACCATGGACAGCCTTTCTCCACTAGATTCCCAGAGGACAAGAGCTGCATCCACCACTGGACCTTCAGAGGAAGATCCAACCCTTCTACAGGATCACCGCTTCAAGAGAACTACATCTATCACTTCAACAGGACTGCAGCCACCATTTAATTGGACTGCTACCACCATCCTGACCAACTGGCTGTCAGGTTGTATCCTGACTCTGTCAGTGTTCCTATACTATTGCATTTATTTTAATTTTCCAATTTAATTGTAGCTCTGACTTTGAATCTCTTATTGGTTTGCTTTCAGACCAGTACACACTACCCAGAGGAAGCCTGGTGCACAAATGGTAGTCAGTGCTGAGGTTGCTCTCTCTCAGTTTAGCTCATTTCTGCTCAACTTAACATTTAAAATTTGTGTACTCTTGTGATCTGAGGTCTTCAGCTGCCATCAGCACTACTCTCTTACTCTGCTAGGTAAGAATAGATTTGCTATTCAGGAGAGGCATATGAGATTTTGTTTCAATGAGAAACAATAGGACAGTGGAAAGAGCAAGGAGAAAATGATGATTTTTGGAGCAGGATTTGAATAGTGTGCAGTAAGAAAGACTGGAGTCTCTCCTTGAGTGAGCAAGCATCTTTGTGTGCTCAGTGGCATGGGTTTTTCAACCTAAAAATTCTGCCAAATGGTAAGGGAAACCAGAGTTTTTTACAGCAGTGTGTGGTGTCCCTGGGATGTAGCACCTGTCCTTAGAAAGATCCTTAGAAAGGCAGCCACTTTCCATGAAGCAGAAACTTGGAGGTGGTTTGGAGGACCCTGGGAAGACACCACAGGTTTTTGTGGCTGGTGTCTGCTGTGGTATAGACACATTGGTATGGACATGTCCTTTCAGCTCAGAAAAACTCTCCGTTGAGTAATATGTTATAAAATATTTATATGTCCTTTTTTTTGGCAATAATACTGTATCTGCCATCCAAGAGGAGCAGTTTTCAATTCTGTTTTATAGAGAAATTATTTACATTTCTCTTTATTTTTTCAGCCAGTGTTGCATGCTTTTATGCTTATTTTTTTGCACAGCTTTTTTATGCTATGTTTACATATAGAATAGTGTTTATTCTGATTTTTGTAGTGAAGGCTGTTTTGTTACGATGAAGTTGACTTTTTTTACACCTAGAAATAATGGTGCATCTATGATGTAGGCAGCCTAAGATTTATAGGGTCTTTAAATACTAATTTTCTTGGGTTTAAGTACTTGGCTTTTTAAATGAGGCGATAGATCATTTTGTTGTTCACCCAGGTATAAGGGAAGGGATTTAGACCAGTGCTTTGCGCTTTGGTACAGTTTTTTTATCTGCCTTTCACCTGACTGGTAGTATCTCCATGCATTTGAAAAAGGTATGGTTGTGCTATTAACTTGTTTTATGCTGTACCCACCTAAAGGCAGAAATTTCAGTGCAGATCACACTATGTACAACTTCCCTGAATTTGGTTTCAATGGATAATGCCTTTTTGGCTTTGCCATTTTTTAGGAAGGAAACTGAGAGGAAGAAGTTTCATTACCAAATGGGGGAAATTTTATATGTTGTTTGTTGGGGTTTTTTTAAGTAAATTAATTTTATTTATAAGCTTGTAATGGAAATACTTTCTAATAATTTTCAGAAGTACAGAAAATGTTTTAAAACATTTTTATCCATGCTTGGGAAGCTCCCTTCTCTAGGCATCATTATCAAGATACAGTCCTATTTTATATTATGATATACTATGATATCAATGAATAGGCAGAAGAGCAGAGCAACAGTTTAATAAAGAAAAAGGACTTTTAATAAACTTCAACCCTAGAAAGATATTAAATTTTTGCAACACTCTGCAGGTGTCATGGGTACTGAAGATATGTGCTGGGTGTTTGTTAAATCCCTGTGTGTGTTTTGGATACCCATATAATCTGTAGTATTTCCCCTTGCATGATAAATTATGGAAAAAACTTTGACCAGTGGAACTGGAAGTCACATTTTTTGAAAAATACTTGTTTGTTTGTTTTTTTCCCTAAGAGAACAAGAGAAAATGTGTCTCTCTAGTCATAAAGTAAATAATTTTGTATTTAAATTGTTGCACTTTCTGGAGAGCAACTTTACACACAATTAGGGCTAAATCTTACCTTATATTGATGACAGACTGTTCCACACCCCTGCAGTATTCAATGCTTTAAGTGCTTCTCATTTATACTTGAGGATCTTGCAGTCTCACACTGTTCTTCTTTTAAAGAAATCACTGATAACACTGATAGATCTTCCTGGTATCACTTGGAGTTGAACTGAGTCTCCAAGAAGTCTGCAAAATATCCTTAACAGTTTTGTTTAAGTGTTATGTATTGTCTTCAAATGCAGCTGATAGGTGTGATTTTAAGATGAAATTAAGATGGGATGGGGAAAAGTTGAAAGGAGCATTAAAGAGATGTTTCTAAATTGGTGGGGAACTTAGAAGAACATTTTAAACTCAAGTGAAGGTATTTCTTTGTGAACTTCCTTCAGTGACGTAATGGTGGGGTTTCACTGTTTATTTCTCCCCACAGCTAGGGTAATTTTCTTCCCATGCATCTTTCAGGCTGATGAGGCAAGGAGTTCAGAAAGGAAGTTTCTAGCAGAAGTTACAGTTGTCAGTTGTACCCTCTGTAACACCAGTTTTCCCTTCAGTCTCTTCAACCAAGTCATATGGTTGAAGTCAGGTTTAGCCCTGGGTTGCATCACATTGATCATTGGGAAGCAGATTGAAAACTTCCATTTAAAAAAATCCCCAAACAACCAACACAAAGAAGTATAAAATATTGGTCATAAATTATTGAGAAAACATCATTCATCTGATTTTCCTCTGATAGGGTTCTCTTCTGTGGGCTTCTTCAAGAAGGCATTCAACCACTTGTCTGTGTGCATCTAACATTGTAAGCCTTGTTGAATAAAAAAGCGCCTAGTTTTATAAAGGCTTCAACTGGTACTGTTGCCAGAAGAGAAAAGGTAGTTCTACTCCCTGTTCCCAGATCAAGCTGTTATTTCCTATGTGTTGGCTAATGTTTCTTGCTGCTGATGGAGAACTAGTTTGGATTAATGCTAATTTGTTTATTTCTTTGCCAGGATGATTTCCACTCAGGTAAGTTCCATGATCATGTTCCATCACCTGTCTGCAGTAACAATTCTGCTGGTTCAGGGGGATAGCATCACAAAGTCTGGGATAGAGCTCTAAATGGAAGCTATTTTTATTTAGACCACCCTGGTTAGTAATATAAGAATATGAATTACAAATGCACAGATTTCAGCTGGACAAGTAACAGAGGGTGCGTGTAAGTTAATTATGGAGCTGAATGTTGTCCACGTTACATGCAATGTTTGTGTGCATTATTTCAGAAGATGTCTTTAATCATGATTTGTGGAGAGAAGTGGATTAAGGAAATTCATTAATTGATGAATTAAGGCATGGAGTTCCCTCAGCCTTACTAAAATTCTTATATTCCAGTTATCTTTGTGCTAGAGGAGGAAGAAGCTTGCGGAGTGCATCATGTAGAACAGTCCATACAATGTACAAAAATTCTTCAGTGAAAGAGGCCAAGCAAAGTCAGGAGATAGTGTAGATTTCGGTATGCCATGATTGCAAGAAAGAATAGCTTCTGCTACCATTCTTGTCCCTGTGTCCAGACAGGGGCTGTCCCTGGCATCCCCCAGCCTACCCTGTTCCCCTCAGGGAATTCTCACTGCCCCCAGACCCCAGTCCATGAGCAGGTGCAGTGTGCCCCATTGGGTACCTCTCAACACCCAGAACATGCCTCCAGAGCCAAGACAGGTGAACAAAGGGCAAGAAACATGAAATCATCAAGAAAAGTGGGAGCAAGGCACTCTTTCCTTGCAGGATTTGGAAAGATGATGATGAAGCAAGGAATAAATGCTTCCACAGGAAAGCTTGGCACAAGGCAAACCTTTGTGGCTGCAGCAGTGAGGTGACACAGTTGTGACCATGGCCTTGACAGGAAAAGGAACTGGAGAGCAGCTCAGTGGCACTCACTGATACCAGGCTCCCAACAGCAGGGCAGCAGGGAACTTGATACTGGAGGTCTTCGCTGCCTTCCTTGTGGCACTTGGGGACATATAAAAAGGTCCCAGATTTTGTCAGTGGCTGCTGATATGAAGAGAATGTAAAGTTACATGACATGTGAAGACTAGAGAAACACTTCGAATTACATTGTAAGAATACAGATAGCACAGTGAGGGAGATACAGAAAAAATTGCAAAGGTGAATGTTTGATTCTGGTTAAGTTTTCATAACTGAATCTATTTTCAAAGCCGACAGAATAGGTGTTTAATATTTATTTAGCTGAGGTTCTTGAAAACCTCCAGGCTGTTTTCCTGCTTTAGAGCAGCTGAAAGATTTTGAACAGTGTTGTTAATATTTTTTCACCTTTCTATGCTCAGGACAAGTGTCCTTGTAAGGGCAGCAGCTTTGGATTGGCTGGTTGTCATGTAGACAAGGATGTTTTCAAAATAAAGTCACACAATCCATTTGTAAATCCTCCAGGATATATGAAAGTCTAATCAGACTGACTCAGACAGCCAAACTGCTGTGTATCGCATTTGAATTCTCTCTTCCACCAGGCCTTGTATACAAGAAATGTGCAGACATTGTATTGGAAGTAGAAAGCATGAATGATAACAATACTCATGTTAGCGTTCAGGAACACACATAATCACGGAATGATTATATGAAGGTGCTTTATTGAAGAGCTCTGGGTGTCAGGGGTACACATACCCAAATCTGACCCGATTTGGTTTTGAGTTGAACATATTTTATACTCTATAGTTATACAACTTACATATTAATTATTAAACTTATATTGTTCTATTTGTAAGCATTGTTTTTACCCAAGCATGGATTTCTCATGATCCCCCCCAGCCCCCTAACATTGTTCCTCATGTTCTTTAAACTATAATTATATCTGATCACATCTAACAATTGTATCATTTATCATCTACTGACTACACAGGTGCAGTTTGACCTGATCTTTAGCAAGCACAGGGCCTAACATTTCTCGGGGCCTACTTTTTCCAGGGTTTTCCAAACCTAACTTTCTTTCTAAGTCTCCGAATTCTCTAAGATTTTAGAATCTTTTACTATCACTTAGTCCTGATGCAGCCCTGAATGTATTTTAGTTTTGAATGCATCTAAGCATTTCCCTTTTTCATATACTGGCTATAGCTACACCAGCCTTATACAATACCTACTTTTGTCACCAACAGTATAGTCCAGGAGCAACACAACCTTGCACTGCCCCACTTTTCCTTACTGTTAGCACTTGATGCTATTTTCTGCAGTAAGTTACGTGGTTATTGATTTGGTAGACAAACAGGGATCTTGTACAACCTCCTCCTTGAAGGAGTACATCTAATTTTGAGTACAGACTTTCTGGTTGTGTGGGATTTGTGAATCTTCTCTCCATTCTGAGTGTTCTTCTGTTTTCTTCAAATGATAATTTGCTGGTTATTAAGTATACTGAGCTGCTGTCTGGTTTTGATTTTCAGCATTACCTTTTATATATATAAGTACAATACAGTGTTTATATACGTATTCATACATCTGTGTAAAGATGATACTTCTCCCATCACTGAAATTTCTTTGAGGCTGTCACTCTTAAAGCTCCTATTTGAAATGTCTTTCTTCTCAATAACAGATATTTGAGGGAAAACATTGCTACACATGTAAGCAGCAAGTTTGGTGTTTCTCAGCAGTGTAGGTACAATGAAGTTCTATCACCCTTAGAGTAAGGGGCAAAGTTGCCTGTGTGATCCCACTGCCAGCAGCAGCAAAGGTCATTCTACGGTAACAGCTTGGTGGGAATAATAGTGATGCCATTTGGGTTTTGCCTTTTTGTTGTAGTTTAAGGCCTGGCGATGCGGAAGATTTCGGGATGTAACGGAAAGTTAGCAAAAACCCCTCTCTGTTAGGATAGTAAAACCTTCTGTAATTAGCCAATAGCACTTAAGTGTGACATGAGCAGATGGGAGAACACAATGACCCTAGGTTATAAAAGGTCAAATTCTCCTGCAATAAACGCCATTGCTTCGCCATCCATCACATTGATGTCTTGTGGGTAGAGTGGTCTGAGTGGCCAAAGGAGGGGGGCCACCGTGCTGGCTTCTGAACTAGGTTGTTTGCCTTGCTTGAAAAAACCAACACCTTTTTTTATTTTATATGTTCTCTGTATTCTTTTCACATATTTGTAGCTCTATAGCCTATTGTATTAGTAGCTAGTTTTCCCAATATTCTTCCATGGCCTTTCCCTAGGCAGAAGGAAAATACAAATTCCAGAGCTACAAGCCCTGGGAGATACAAGACCCCTATCCATTCTTGGCTCTTCCTGGGAATCAAGGCTGAGAACAGCTCTTTGAGATACATTTTCATGGACAAAGTACAACCAGTACCGAGGAGGGGACTCCTGAGAAGGGGCTTAACCTGGGGGGGAATTGCATCACCACTTGTCCTCCTAATTGGTGCTTTTTATCAATTATGCTAATTTCCTAAAACCTATAAAAATGTACTCACTCCTGGGGGGGTGCGGGGTGGGCTTTCATGGACGTCATTCCATAACTGCTTCTCAAGGTCTCCAAATAAAGATCCTCTTTTATATTACCTCCTTACTAAAATTATCTTGAGTTTCATTTCCACATTGGGAAAAAGGCAAGAATAGGAAAGCCTGAAGTACATTTCTTGGGCTGTGGATAAGAGAGAGTGGGAAATATGGTCCTAGAAGGGCTATGGAAGTCTATAGAAGAGAAATTTCTTACATTATAGTGTGAAGGCTGTATCCAGTTCCTAGAGGAACTTAAGGTGGCCATCTTTATACTTCTTTGGTCCATTGATTGTTTAAGGACAGTATTTTACTGACTTGTCTTGGTTTGAAGACAAATTCTAGGAGAAAAACACTCTGAGTGTTTTTCTTTAGAGAGAGAGGGCTTCAATAACTCCCTTTTCTTCTGCCAATGAGAGAAATAGATACCAGGGGACGAAAGTGAAAGAAAACTAGAACTGTTTATTAACAAAAGCAAGACACCCACAAAGCACAGGAAAAAAAGAAAATTGAACCTTACACCCCACCCCCATCTCACTTCGTGGCCAAGAGGCAAAGATGGCAACTAACTTTTTTTGTGAAAGAAGGAGAAGAGAATTCACAAAGCAGCTGGGAACCTGTTGGATTTCTGGCGTGGGTCTTCTCCTCACAGCCGGTGCAGTTGGTGGAGTTTAATGTCCCTTCCTTTACTGGCTTGGTCTTACCAGGGTTCAAACCAGCCGTAGCTGCTCCAGAGGCTCCCCAGGCTGGAGAGAAAAAAAAAAAAAACAAAAAAAAAATCTGCCAAAAGGATTTGCTGGTGAAAAGCCTCCAGACCAGGAGAAGGAAAAAAAAAAACCAAAATACCCAGATGCTACTTGCCTAAATTGGTGAAAATTAATCCAGTAAAGTGGCAGTGAAGTAACAATCCATGTAGCTGCCGACTCACTGGAGAGAGGGAGATTGAACAGGTTTCCAGGGTCTGGCCTTGCTCCCTGGTTCATCTAAAAAATACTGTAGACATTTCTGGGCATAAAACAGATTATTAAAGAATAAAGTATCATCATAAAATCACCCCAAGACATCACTTGATAAAGATAGATGAACAGAACAACATTTTATTCTTGTCAAGGACAGTTGAACAGAACAGCATGGCCTTGGAAAAACAAATAAAGTAAATAAAAAAATAAATAACTTAGGTAAAGAGAAGTCATGCAAAACACAAGCAGGATGGCAGCTCAGCTCTGCAAGGCTGACAAAGTGGAAGTTAGGCAAAACAATGATATTGCACTTATTCAAAAGTGGGGGTCAAGGAGCAGCCATGTAAAAAGGACACTGGATGTTGAAGACTGAACAGTGGGATTTAGTCCAGTTACAGGGGAACGTAGAGCTAAACACAAGAGTTGTGATAGCAGTTCCCCTCCATCAGGGGGTAGGTATGGATAGTCCAATCACTGCAGAAGTTCTGTTTTCAATAACAGACCTTAATAATTGGAAGTTAATGGCTGGCACCAGAAAAAAGCCTTTGAAATGATGATTAAAACTCAGGATCTGGACTGGAAGGATATAGATACTATGTTAGAAATGTTGTTTGACATATAGATGGTACAGAAAGAGTTGCTGAAACCAGTAGGAGGTTTGTGGAAGAGCAAATTTTGACTGGTAACTTGATGGGTATATTAGATATTAATTTTCCCACTGTGGATTCCAAGCAGGATCCTAATGTGGCCATGTTTAGAAAGAGATTAAATAGATATCAACAAAGGATACTGTATGGATTTAGACATGCCATATCAAAGACTATCAAAATGTCAAAATTATTCAAAATTAAGCAAGATAGTAAGGAATTACCTATCGAATTTTTAAATCACCTAAAAGAAACAGCTCAAAAATATACTAATATCAATCCTGAAGCATAGGAAGGAAAAACTCAATTAGCCCCTATATTTGTGGGACAATCCTCAGATGATATTAGAAGAAAATTACAAAAGGCTGAGGGACAAGACTACTGTGATTTAGGGGAGCAGTTAGATGTTGCTTTGAGAGTTTATCAGAATAGAGAAAAACAGCAAGAAACAACTAAACACAAAATAGTTGCAATTGTGGAAGGAATTTTCAAAGGAATAGTGCCCCTGGGGAAAGAAAGGGGATGAGGGCATGGGAAACTTACCTCAAGCTCCCCTGGGAAACTTGGTAACATTAGCCAGTGTGCATATTGTAAGAAAGACAGGTGCTGGAAAAGTGATGGTCACAGTTGCAACATAAAAGCCCCCCTCTCATGGCCATGACCGATGATGACTGAGTGAGACCTGAGGATTCCTCCCCAGCAGAACCTCTGATTACAGCTAAACTGAGGAGTGAGGAGGTAAATGAGGAGGCAGTATTTTTAGTAGATGTGGGAGCTAGTTACTCTGCTAAATACAGTAAAAGGAAATAGGAATGATTCTATGACAAACATTGGTGCAACAGGGAATTGCAAAACTCAGCTTTTTTGAAGCCCATTGATTTTAAACTGGGAAAACAATGGATGATTCGCCCAATTCACTGAAGCCTCTACTTGGGAGAGATTTTTTGGAACAGCTAAATGCTGAAATTAAATTTTGAAAGTTGCAAAATACAGGTGATCGTTCCAGAATCTAATTATGTGGAATCCTCTATTTTTGCACTATAGTCTCCAAAACTGGACATGATCCATCTGCCAGTATCACTTGAGGATGCAGTGATTCCAACAGTTTGGGCTGGAGGGGTGCTCAGAAATTCCAAAAGAGCAGAGCATATCAGAATTAAATTAAAATTTGGAGCGGGACTGGTAAGACAAAAGCAATACCCTTTGAGAAATAAAAGTTGTAAGGGGTTGTTACCCCTTGTGGAAAAATTGATAAAATATGGCCTGTTGAAGGAATGTGAATCCAAATTGAATACACACATTTTGCCAGTTAAGAAGGCACAAATGGAAAGGATTACTGGCTGGTAGAGGATCTTAGAGTCATAAATAAGACAGAAAATATACACCTAGTAGAAGCAAATCCTTATACCTTCTAACAACCTAGAGTGAAAATTTTAAATGGCTCACAGTATTAGATTTGAAAGATGCCTTTTTCTGAATCCCTTTGAGTACTGAAAGTCAAAAGCTTTTTGCTTTTGAAGGGGAAAATCCAAACACGGGGAGAAGAACCCAACTGACTTGGACGGTTCTACCAAAGCAGTTTAGAAATATCCCCACCATATTTGGAAATCAGTTGGCAAAAGAATTGGGGAAACAGAAAAATCAGAACCCTCTTGTAGTCTTGTTACAGTATATACATAACATTCTGGTATCCGCTGAAACTAAACAGCAATGCTGGGATCAGACTGTGGCATTGTTGAGTTTTTTGTGACTAAGTGGATATAGAGTATTCAGAGACAAAGCACAAACAGTCCAGACCAGAACAACCAATGTGGAATTAAAAAACCCCAAAGGACAAAGGAGGTTGGGACAGGAATGAAAAGAAGAAATTTGCCAACTCCCACAGCCATGAATCGTAAGAGAGTTGCATGCATTTCTCAGGATGGTAAGATGGTGTCGCCTGTAGATCAGCAGTTATGGGTTGTGGGTAAAGTCACTGTGTGATCTCTTGAAGACAGCTCAGAAGGACTTTATGGTATGGACTGATGATTCATAGGCTGCCTTTTTGCAACTTAAGCAAGCCCTTATGCAGGCCTGATGTGTGTTGATCCTGGCCAGATGCCAGGCACCCACCAAAGCTGCTCACTCACTCCTCTCCACTGGGGGCAGGAGAGAGAAAATGTAACAAAGGGTTCATGAGTTAAGAACTGTGAGAGATCCCTCATCAAATACCCTCTCAAAATTAGAAATATTACTTAAAGTTATTACTAACAAAATCAGAGCAAGCTAATGAGAAGTAAAATAAAACTTTAAAAACATCTTCCCCTCACTCCTCCCTCCTTCCCAGCTCTCTCTCCTACCCCAGTGGTGCAAGGAGACAGGGAATGGGGGTTATGGTCAGTTCATCACCCACTGTTTCTCCCTCTGCTCAGGAAAAGGAGTCACTCCCCTGCTGCACCGTGGGGCCCTTCCCACAGGAGAGAGTTCTCCATGAACTTCTCCAGTGTGAGTCCATCTCACAGGCAATAGATCCCTGTGTTATAAATCTGTATTGTGATATTGGCTTTCGCAAGTATTAAGATGAATATTATATGTTAAATATTTTTTGGCTATGTATGTACTTTTTTCTTGCTAACAAGTTTTAAGCTTAAAGGAATCTCTTAGGTACAAAGCAAGGAAACCCCAGAGGGCAAAGACAGTGGGGCCCAAGCTGTTATCAGCAGAAGAACAATAGAGCCCAAGCTGTTATCAGAAGCCAGGACCAGGCCGTTGGCAGCAGGGGAAAGATATGAAGCCCAGCTGCCCTCAAAGGAAGGACGAGGGGCCCGGACTGTTATCAACACTGACCATTTGCAGAAGAAAGGAAACCAAACTCAAAATAATGCTCATCAGCAAGAATAATGATGACCAGCAAAAATAGTGCTGAACAGCAAGAATAAAAACCATACAGAGCATGTTCTAAATAGGCGGCACCAGGGAGGGGACATGCAAAATACTTCTTGAAAATGTTTGAATACGCATTAAACCCTCACAGCAGGAGGGGATAAAAAGAATGTTCCCCGAGATTCCAGGTGTGTTTCTGGCAACCCGCCAGGGCACCTGGCCGTTTTAACCCTTTGCTTTATTCCCTTTGTCTCCTAATTGTCTTTTTGTTTATATTAAACTTATTATAATTTATTAAGTGAATCTCATTTTTAACACCTGCAAACTGCTGCAATGTGAGTCCATCCCACAGGCAACACTCCCCATCAAACTGCTGCAGCATGGGTCACCCTACCATGGGTACAGTCTTTCAGGGACAGGCTGCTCCAGCACAGGCCCCTCTCTCCACAGGCTCCCACAGGGTCACAGCCTCCTCTCAGGCATCCCCCTGCTCTGGCATGGGCCTGGGTCTCCTCCATGGGCTGCAGGTGGATCTCTGCATGCCCATGGATCTCCATGGGCTGCAGGGGCACAGCTGCCTCACCATGGTCTGTGCCTTGGGCTGCAGAGGGATCCCAGCTCCAGTGCCTTGGAACACCCCCTCCCCCTCCTTCTTCACTGACCTTGGTGTCTGCAGAGTTGTTCTTCTCACATATTCTTACTCTGCTCTTCCCCGACTGCAATTACAACTGTGCAAAAACTTCTTTTTCCTTTTTTCTGAAATATGTTATCACAGAGACATTTACCACCATTTCTAATTGTCCCAGCCTTGACCAGTGACACGTTTGTCTTTGGAGCTGCCAGGGACTGGCTCTGCCAGACACGGAGGGAGCCTCCAGCAGCTTCTCACAGGAGCCACCCCTGTAGCCCCACTGCTACCAAAACCAAGCCATGCAAGCCCAAGAGACTGTTTTGGGGTTCCCAGACCCCATGCACCCATTTGAACTATTTGAAAGGCAAAATATAGCACTGGGAGTGCTGTCACAGTTCCTCGGGGTCCAGAAAAGGGTTGTGGCCTACTTTTCAAAGCAGCTAGGTAATGTCAGCCAAGGCTGGCCAAGTTGTCTGAGAGCAGTAGCAGCTACTGTTCTCTTGATGCAGTAATCTCAAAAGCTGACTTTCAGACAAAGCATTTTCATTTCTGTACTACATATTGTCCAGTTGGTATTTGAGAAAAAACTGGGGCCACTGGCTATCTCCCAGCTGGATGCTAAAATACCAGGTAGTCTTGCTGGAGAAAGGCAATGTGACACTGAAAACAACTTCTGTCTTTAACCCTGCTATGTTTTTATCTGCCTGACAAATAGAAGGAAGCCCAGATCATGATTGCTTACAGACTATAGAAGTGTATTCCAGCAGACCTGACTTAGGAAACAGAGCCTTAGAAAGGCCTGATTGGGAAATTTTTACTGCTGGGAACAGCTTTGTCCGAGATGGAAAATGGTTCTCTGGATACACAGTGACTACACACCATGAGGTAGTCAGACTGGGGGCATTCCACTCTGATGTTTCAGCCTAGAAAGCAGAATTAATTGCACTCACTCCAGCTTTGGAACTGAGTAAAGGAAAATGAGTTAACATTTTGACTGATTCAAAATACACTTTTGGAGTGATACATGCACATGAGGCCATCTGGAAAGAAAGAGGCCTTTTGATGTCTCAAGACACATCAGAATGTATCAAAAATGGAAAACAAATCTTGGATTTATTTTAAAGTATCCAGAAACCAGCAGAAGTTGCCATCATGTATTGCTGAGCACACCAAGTGGGTAAGACCAAACCAGAACTGGGAAACCATTTAGCCAATTAAGCTAATTGGAGAATCATTTAGCAAAGAGGCTGCAGAAAAAGGCATGTTAGAAAACAAAGTTTTATCTTTAATACCTGTCATAGAGTCACTTTACCTTTAAGATAGCTTTGAAAGCTAAGGAAGTTGAAGCTGCTGGTGGCTGATGGGAGTCTATTCTCCTGACCAATTATCGGTCATTTCTGAGAATTGGCGGCGGTTTTAACCATTCAGAAGTGAGATCAACTTGTGAACACCACCTTAAGATGTAAAGCCAGGGCTCTCTTGATCTTTTTGGTTTCTGGCTTCTGAAGAGGTAACAGGCTCTGTTTCGGCCTCCCCCCCCCCCCGCTCAGGCCGGACAAGGCCATAGAGGGCAGGGGGGAGAAACGGAGCCGGCCGGCCTGGCTTGGTTTGCAGTTTTTGCTGCTGGACTGAAACCTGACACCATGAACATCTGCAGCTTTCCAAGACTTTAACTCTTTTACTACCTGGATGAGACGTACAGATTACTCCTTTTTCCCAGAGAGAGAGAGAGAGAGAATCAACATGAAAAAGACATCATAAAACCATCAAAGACCGTGAAAAAAAGAGTTAAGTTTTAGATGGAGAAGAGAGAATAAGGAGGTGCTTTATAAGCTGAAATATTTTTCTGTTAAAGCTATGGAGATGGACAATAGTGTTCTAAAAAAACTCCTTTAATTCATGACAGAGTATATTGGGAGGAATGGAGTGTTCAAAGTGTGGATTTTGAGCAAAAGGTGGAGTAATTGTGATACAGTGAGGTGGTGGAACAGAGGGGGGAGAAGTAATAGTTGAACATTTGGGGCCGTTGTAGAGGCAAAGAGAAAACTTCTGTTTCCAGAGAAGCTCACAGAGACAGATGAAGAGAACTTTTGCTGTTGAATAACTCATCCTTAAAAATGACATCCCTAGACTCATTGACCCATACACACCTCAGAGTGATGTGAAATGAGAGGAGTGAACTGATGACAGGATTTCTGGGAAGCTGGCATCAGGAAAATAGAAAGCTGTAATAGAAATAGATTTCTTGTGAGAAACTCCATAGATTACCAGGTGACTTCTGTTTCTCTACAAAGGCTGATGAAAAGACTCTAGCAAAAATTGAGACTGTTTTAAACACCAAAGTTCCAAAGATTTTTGTCTGTATGTTGTCATGTGAACAAGGGAATGGTTGGGTAGTGGGGGATAAAGGGGTTTTCTGGAGGTTTATTCTGTTGTTCTTATTCTTGTAGTTTTGTTAATAAACTTTCTTTATTCCTTTTAAGTTTCAAGCCTGTTTTGCTCTTGTTCTAATCCACATCTCACAGCAAGAAATAAGGAAGTTTTCTAGTAATTTTTTTAGTTACTGCTTTAAAACCACAACAATACCCCTGCTAGAGATGCCTCTCCCAGTAGAAAAAAAACAAAGTATGTTGCTAGGGACTGTCAATTAATTGAAGTGAAGATGTGATCCATGAAGATCAATGAGGCTCAGCAGTTACCCTAACAGGGCAAGTAGTACTGCCAGAACCAATCTTGTGTGAAGTAGTTGAGTATGAACACAAAGCCAAGTGTATATTGGAGTACTGGAAAACTTTTGAAACATGTGCAAAAATCTATAATTGGGTCTCAAGTGGCTCAGATTCAATCAAGAATCCAACAATGTATAGTTTGTGAAAGAAACAACCCTAACAAAGTTAGGCTAGGGACCATAAAATCTGGAAATGTTCCAGGTGAATATTGGCAGATTGATTTTACTGAAAGGGCAGTATAAATACCTCCTAGTTCTGGTGGATACCTTTTCTGGATGTCGAGAAGCCTTCTCTTGTCACACCAGTCAGGCTAGAGAAGTGACTAAAATACCATTGGATCAAATAATACCTAGATTCAAGGTACCTTTGAGAATCTCATCAGACAGATGTTCCCACTTTATTGCAGAAGTGGCACAACAGGTTAGGAAGGCCTTGGGAATAGCTTGGAATGTTCATACTCTTTATAGGCTCCAAGCTAGTGGCAAAGTAGAGTGAATGAATTATACAATCAAATTGCAAGTGGGTAAAATATGTCAGGACAGCTCCTTGACATGGCTCTAAGTCTTACCTGTTACTCCAAATTAGAATTCAGCTGTAGGGCAAAATAAGCCTCTATGAGCTGCTTTATGGTTGACCCTACCCTACCACATATTCCAGGAAACACACTTGTGGAAGGGGGTATTGATTTGAATAATTACTAAGAAAATAATTTTTCTTAGTAAAACCTTACAGGATATATAGCTAGCAGTGGTGGTTTCCAGACTGATGGGATTGGACACACCAGCACAGGATTTCCAACCAGGAGACTGGGTCTACTTGAAAGACTGAGGAACCACTTTGCTCCAGCCAAAGCAGAAGAATGGTTCCTCTTCCTAAGAACCATTGACAAATTTGAGGCTGAATAGAGTAGAATCATGGGTACATTATTCCATAAGTAAAAGGGCCAAGGCCCCTTAGGTAATTGATCAGTTGTCTGGGAAAAAACAAGATGCTTAAGTCTTGCTTTGCTGTCCTGACAACAGTTAGTTCAGCCTTGACTTGGGAGCAAATCTTTCATCTGATTTTATTACACAGTGTGATCCAAGTGTTGCACAAAAATGATTGTTTTCTGTGCACCCATTTACCTGAAAACATAATGAAGCCATTAACCATTTGTGCAATTCAATTTTCATGAGAAATTAATATCAGTTACTGGGTAAACACTTCCTTTTGCCAAGAAGTAGACATACCAGTTAGTGTGCAAGTACCCACCAGCTTCTCTTATCATCATACATGTGTGCAAAGATGTAACTCCCCTAAAGGAATAGGAGAACTAGATTGAACTCATGAAATTGGAACTTTTGTCAGAAATCACACACAATGTACTCAAACAAGTAATAAGTAAATCATCCTTGGCCAGTACCAAATGGAAGAGGTTGGCATTGGACATGCAGAAATAAAGCACATACAGGATGCTCCTAGGCTGGAAAGGCACTTGTACTTTAGGAGCCTTAGTCCCTAACATAACAATAATTGATAAAGACCTGAGGATTTTGGATGAGAAACTATTTGGGGCATACAAAATGAACTTCGAATGCTATAGCTGAGTGACTAACTAAATTTCATCATTTTGCAAGATAGTTTTTATCCTGGCTAAGAGTAACTGAAATAGAGAAGATTGAACATTTCTGCTACCATAGAATATACAGAAAATTGTACAGTAGATACGATTACTATGTTGCAGAAAGAAGTCAAGAGCTTGTCACAAGTTGTTTTACAAAACTGAATGGCCCAAGAGCTTCTTTTAGCATCACAAGGAGGAGTATGCACTATCAATAACACCAGTTGCTGTGTATACATGACCAAAGTGGTAGAGTGTCTACAGATGTCCAGGAAATTGTGAATTTTACAACACAAAACTTAAGATGAGACCTTCTGGGGATTTGAAGAAATCTGGAGCAAACTTACTTTAATTTGTGCCATGACTGCGTGTTAACCATGGAACAAGTGTGATCTGGCAGACTGGATCTCAACAGCAATTCCATCCAGGATCAGGAACTGGACCTGCACACCAGTGGGAGCAGCACATCATGGGCAGCCAGGTATGCCGGGGGAACCTTGACTCTGGTAACATAAACCCAGGCTTTACCTTTTAACACATCAGCACAAAAAGCAGCATGAATGACCTTACACTGAGTGCTAGAAATCACTGAAGGTAAAAAGGTACAAAGACATACACCAGTGAAACCACATGGAAGGGGAGATGGTTGTTATCAGATGTCTCCTATGAAGTACAAAGAAGAAATCAGTCATCTGCTACAAAGTGCAAAAACTGAAAAAAGTGGCTGTGATGCCGTTGTAAAGCCCATGGGTTTGGAGATTCCCCAGTTAATACAAGGAATCAATTAGCTGATGAAGCAGCTAAGGAGGCTGCTGAAAAAAGTATCCTTGCACTAATTCCTAATAGCAAGTTGCATGTCCTAGAACAAAACCCAAATTAGGACAGGCAGTTAGCCCCATCATTGGAAACTACAGAAAATCCCAGCAGGGCAGATAATTGTGCCTCCAGATTAATGTATAAGAACAAAACTAAAGCATCAGGAAACACATTAAGAAATAGAGAATATGGTAACTAGCTTACAAAGGAATATAGGAAGAATAAAAATAACAGAAATTAATAGATCTGTTATTGAAAAATAAATAATTTGTTTTGCAAAATAATCTCAAGGGAGGAAGGAGGCCACCTCCAGGACTAGTAAAACAGAAGAATTCACCATTAATTATTCACCGATAATTATTAGCAAATTGATTTTACAGAACTGCCCAGGCACAGTGGGGGGCTGGTACATTTTGGTACTTTTCTGGATGATCAGAAACTTCCCAGTGTTGCACAAAGAAGGCAAAATGTTGGGGGTTAGGTGTCCTTCCTTTTGTTCCTTCTCACCTGTAGAATTTTCCCCATTAGTTGTGGTGAAACCTGACTGCTGCGACTTACTGGGTGCTTGAGAAGACAAAGGGTTTGGCTGGGCCCAGGGGAAAGGGGGGTCGGGTAAAAGGGAGGGCAGGGGCATCTGCTGTCTGTCTCTGTTCTTTGGCTTCAGAGTGGCACACACTCAGAGCTGTTGTCGCTGCCCCTTTCCCTTTCCCTTTCCCTTTCCCTTTCCCTTTCCCTTTCCCTTTCCCTTTCCCTTTCCCTTTCCCTTTCCCTTTCCCTTTCCCTTTCCCTTTCCCTTTCCCTTTCCCTTTCCCTTTCCCTTTCCCTTCCCCTTCCTCTTCCCCTTCCTCTTCCCCTTCCCCTTCTCCTCCTTCTTCTTCTTCTTCCTCTTCTTCTGTGAGCCCCCGCACCCCCTGTCCTGCAGTGCCAGGCACCACCGTGGAGCTGCTGATCCACCTCATCCACCAGCCCAGGATCTCAGCTCATTCCTGCCATTCCAGCTGAGTGTTCCTCAGAGCCCTGCAGGAGCACCGGGACTGACTGCCCGAGGGGTTTGTGAAACAAAGCCTCTCCTCCATCCCTTCCCATCTCAGCCGAGAAAGCTGTCACGGGGTCCCTGGTTCTGTTTTGTTGTTAACACTGTAGTTATTGTTGTTTGTGTGCCTTGTTATACATACTAGTAAAGAACTGTTATTCCTATCCCCAGATCTCTGCCTGAGAGCCCCTTGATTTCAAAATTATAATAATTCAGAGAGAGGGGGTTTGCATTTTTCATTCCGAGAGAGGCTCCTGCCCTCCCTAGCAGACACCTGTCTTCCAAACTGAAAGGAACACAAAGGAAGCCTCAAACTTGCAGAAATTGATACAATAGTACTAAAATGAACTCTTTTAAGTTTTAAAAGGTACATTGTTATCAACAAATCATTGGGACTAGACTTGCATGTACATCTTTTACAACCAAAAGATACAATATGCATCAAAACCTGGAATTTTGGACCAATCCAGGAGAAGGGAAAGGGAACATATCAAGTTCTCTGGTAAACTACATCACACTCAAGGTGTAAGGAATTGAAACCTGAGTTCATCACAAGTGGGTAAAACCAGCAACACATACACACAGCAGAAACAAGACTGACTAGCACCATGGAATTTTTAAGTATATATATATATAAAGCCTATTGTTTTAAGTAAAGGCTATAATTTTATAGAGGAATATTATTTATTGGATCTAGATAAAAATTATAATTGATAGCATGCTTACAATAATAATATAAACTATATTATTAATTTCTAGGAAAGGGAATGTAGTCTTGAAGTTAGTGCAAGATTTTGAAAGATATTACAGAATGTAACTTCTGTAAGAAGCTTGTTTGCCAACACCATACTCTGCAGAAAATCCAGTTTCACGGGGAACTTCAGTCAATTTAACAAAAATTTGGAACACATGTGGGACCTTAAAAAACATTGATTTCACTGTGAATGTATCCTTCCCTCAGCCCAGATCTGAGTTACTTTATCTTATCTCCGTCAACAAGCAGTTCAGGGCCTTAGTCAGGGCATGGTAGTTTTCTCTGCAGCTTTTGTACAGTTGTGCTATAACAGGCAAAAGTCCTTCATGAAGATGTTTAAGCCATAAATTATAACATTTCAGTCTCCTGCCAAAGGCTGAGCCTGTCAGTGACAGTGGCAGCACCTCATGAATAAAGTATTTAAGAAGGAGAGGAAAATGGCTGCACAACAGCAATTGTGGCCAGAGGAAAGAGGAGTGAGAATATGTGAGAGGAACAGCTCTGAAGACACCAAGTTTGATGGAGAAGGATGAACAGGAGCTGCTTCAAGCACCGGCTCTGAGATTCCCCTGCAACCTATGGTGAGGCAGCATTGCCCTGCAGCCCACTGAGGGCGTGGGGATGCAGAAATCCACCTGCAGCCTATGGAGGAGCCCACACCAGAGCAGGGGGTTGGAGGAGAGAAGCTGTAACCCTACGGAGAACCTGCAATGGAGCAGGTTCCTGGAAAGACTTGTGGATCTTTGGAGAGAGTAGCTGGAGCAGGTTTGCTGGCAGGAATTGTGACCCTGCTGGGTTCACAGCCTGTTCCTGAAGGACTGACCCTATGGAAAGGACCCACACTGGAACAGCCTGTTCCTGAAGGACTGACCCTATGGAAGGGACCTGCACTGGAACAGTTCATAAAGAGCTGCATCTCATGGGAAAGACCCACATTGGAGAAGTTCATGGAGAACAGTATCCTATAGTAGGGACCACATGTTGGAGCAAGAGGATGAGTGTGACAGGGAAAGAATGGCAGAGGTGAGTGATGAACTTACCACAGCCTTCATTCCCTGTCCCACTGTGCTGCTCAGGGGGTCAACAGGGAGAAATTGGGGGTGAATTGGAGCCAAAGAAGATGAAAGGGCTGAGGGAAGGTGCTTTAAGATCCAGGATTTTTTCTTGCTATCCTATGTTAAGGCATGTGTTGCAACAAACCCATGAGAGCAATCCATACCCTCAGGGCCTGGAGAACACCACTAGAGATTGCTGAAAATAAAGGCAAAGGGACAGGTCCTCGTTTGGGTATCTGAAGACTGTTTATTCAAAGGATCCAGGGATGAGAACAGCCTGGAATGACTTCAGGGATGAGAACAGGATCGGGGTAAGGGCACAGAGTTAAATACAGGGAAAAAGGGGCGAGTCTGGGGGTCTAGGTCCAATAGGGACAAGGGAAAGTGGTGCAGGGGAGTGGCTAAAGACCAGGAGAACCAGTGGGATAAGAGGGGTGGAGCAATGAGCCAAACCGAGTCCATGGGGGTTAAGGGAAGGAAGAACATTCTGGGAGGGGTTTATAAATGGTAAACGGGGGCTGAACAAGGGTGATATAAATGTTTACAAACTATTAGAATACCAGAACCCAAAAGCTAATAACGTGTGGCTGCAAAGTCCTGTGGGAATACAATTTTCCTCACCCTAATCTAGAGGGGTGTCTCTCTTCTCTTGTGTCATCCCCTCCAGGGTTGAGATATTTTGGTAACAGGCTCCTGGGCCTCCACAATCCTACTCTGATTTGATTGGTAAAAAAATTAGCTAATTTCCCTGGGTTGAGTCTGCTTTACCCATGATAGTAACTGGTGAGGGATCTCTCCTTGCCCTTAGGTTGACCATGAGCCTTTTGTTATATTTTACTTGCTGTGTTCAGCTGAGACAAAGAATGATGGAGTGACTTGTTGGTCACCTGACATCCAGCTAGGGTCAAACCCACCACATGTCAGCTCTGTTGTTTGTGATTGCTGTGTACACTTTGTTCTCCTTTCTTTCCACTTTACCGAGTTTTGTTTTTTTCTAAATTCATTAACATAGTTTCTTAATTTGGCATATTATGTAATATCCCAAGGAACCAACAAATGGTGATGAAAAAGTTAGTAATTTGGTTTATTGTTTTTGTTCGACACACCTTTGTGGTCAGTGTATTATTTACATTACCATGGCTGGTGATAGCTGAGGTGCATATTTTGTGTCTCATTTGGAGATTTTTCTTTGGTTTCATTATTCTGACCTTGAAAGTCAGTCTGTTGCTCTTTCTCTTACTCAAAGATTGTCTTGATTTGAAAGGCAGGTGTCTGCCAAAAAAGGCAGGAACCTCTCTTAGAATGGTAAATATGACTCTCTTCCCTCCAAATTATTATGACTTTGAAATTAAGGGGCTTTTAAGACATGTGAAAAGGAGTAGCAGTTCTTTGCTAGTACATATATGTATAAGGAGGCGAACAAACAGAACACAAACCCAGTGCCAGCCCTCTCTCGGCCGCAGGCACTTTCCCCTTGGGTGCAGTTCCGGGCACGGCCGGCAGGGGCGCCGGTGGCTCCCGGCCGGGCAGGGCGGGTGCGATGATTCCCCCGCGGCTGCAGGGGGCGCTGTGGCGCGAGCTCAGCCGCCTTTCTGCACGCGGTAATGGCGGGCGGGATGGAAAAGGCGCTGCCTTTGCAAACCCACGGGGGCAGCCGGTCCCGGTGCCCCTCTGCATGGCGAGATGGGCTGTAGCAGGAACCTCGGAGCCACAGCTGGAACGGCAGCGACGAGCAGACCCCGAAGCAGCAAACGAAATGTATCAGAAACTCCGCAGCTGTAGCAGGAGCCGCGGGTGTCCCGGCAGGCAGGGGATGTGGGGTTACAGCGCAGTGAAAACCCGGAGCAGTGGCAGAGAAGCGGTGGGGCTGGGCAGCGGCAGCCAGGCTCTCGAACACGGCCGGGAGAGGCTCCCTTGAAGGGGCTCTGAGGCTCGGGGTCCCAGGTTTTCCCCTGAGGAACTCCAGTAGATGATGAGGGTCCTTTTAGTGAGGTCAGGTGTTAATAAGGTCCCAGTCCAGTGGCTGCTCCTACAAGCAAAGGCTCACCCATGAAGGAAGAAGCCGTACAGGGCTGGGCTCTGGCAGTGGCAGTGAATTCTCCACGCTGGAAGCAACAGCTCAACCTTTCTCCTCCAACAGCAAGAGAGTGAGAGGAGCCCAGCCCAGCCCAGCCCCTCAGCCCCAGCCAAAATTTCACAGTTACTCTGCCCTTACTAAGAGAAAAGCCCTCAGGTAAGAGAGTAGACATCTGCATGCTTCCCCCTCCTCCTCTGGGGCCAGATCTTTTGTTCTCTTAAGTATCAGTAGTTACTGTTTCTTAGCAACAGATGGGACAAAATTCCACGAGAGAAGGAAGCAAAAATCCTAACCCCCAACAAAAGCCCTCCTCTTTGGTCTCTCAAAGAATGAGAGTTAACATCCCTAAATTATTTTTGGTAGGGGAAAACATTGATGCTAAATTTAGTAAGAGATGTATTTTGATTGTTATTTTGTCCAGTAAAAGTTGTGTAATAGTGTTTTGCTGACTTCTCTGCTTGTTTGTCTCTTTTAGCAAGGAGGTGCCATTACACATCTCCCTTATAGAGACAACAGAAAGTTTGATGTGCTGTCATTAGGGAAAAGAATACCAATTTAAGCCTTGTTCCTAACAATTACCCTACTCCAAAGAGTAACTTTCTCCTTATCATCAGAGATTTTTAAACACAAAATTTGAGGGAGTTTTTATATTGTATATTCATGAAATGTGCTCTGTGATCTTTCTTAAAAACAAAACTAACTGGATCTTTCCACTGCTCATCTAACACCAGCTAGGAAGCGTAAGAGATGGGTAAAGTGATGGTGTGCTCTCACAATTAAGAGATGAATATTATGTTTATGTTAAGAGAAGATACATTGATATATTATTGTGATTTGTTGTGCATGGCCTTGGTAGTCGGGACATGTGGAGGGAGGCCGTGTACCTTTGCCCCTTGCATGGGGCATCTGGGAGGAAGGCAGGGTTGTTACTAGGAGGCGTGGCATGGCAACACCTGACCTCCAATCAAGTTGCAAGAAAGCAGTCTCCACCAATGGACGGTGAAGAAGAGTTGATTGGCAGACTTTGGGAGGGGCCAGGGTTGCCTGATGCAACACCAAAGGTATAAAAGGAGTAGCAGCTATTTTTGTGGGTGGGCATGTGGCTGTTGGTTATGGTGATGCCCAGTGCTGCTCTTTCTCCTTATTCAGTCTTTTGTTGTATTTTGTTAAGGTTTCTAATAAACCTTTGAAATTTTAAAAAGTGAGGGTTGTTTCTCACAGGAGGAAGTCTGGTGCTGTCTTTGCTGAAATGCCATTGCATTTGTCTTCTCATCTCAGTAATCATGAGCTACACTATGAATGGACTTCATTTGAATTAGGAATAATTAAGATAAGGGCTGCTGCAAAATCTGTCACCTGTTTCTCCATCCATCATCCACACAGCTGAGGCCACTTCTGGGGCTCTGTAGGTAGAGCGTGAATCCATTGCCTTTCCCCACAAGAGGGGAGATGCTCTTCTGGCAGCCAAACTGGCTGGAGATTCAACACAATGCATATAACTAATAAGTGTCAGAAATGAGACAAATTATAAACTTCAGAATTCTTTAGGAAAGGAGAACAAGCATTTTTGGAAGATAATTTTGAAATAAATGCTAAAATGAGTACTCTAAGGAAATCAACATTTAAGGGTGCTTCATTTGATGTCTGAATTATTTGAAACTGCTCTTTGCTTTTGTCACAATCAAATATTCCAAGAAAACAGTATTCATAGCTATTGTACAAGACATTTTCGAAGTCCTTGTGATTCAAGTATAAAAAAAGGAAACATTATGGTTTGCTCTCATCTTTTACTTTATTTTTCATAATCAAAGATAATAAAGCCCTCATTTCACATCTAGAAATACTTGAAATTACATGTTTTACAGGTAGGAAAAAGACTTAGCAGCAGTTAAGCTATTATTTTCAGTAAGCCAAATAATGGGCTTTAATAAAAAGCTTCTTCTTAGCTGTGTTGTCCATTATTAACATGACTACATCAGTCCTGTAATATTCTTATTCTGAAGGAC
Organism: Pseudopodoces humilis; assembly: GCF_049639895.1. Lineage (NCBI taxonomy): Eukaryota > Metazoa > Chordata > Aves > Passeriformes > Paridae > Pseudopodoces > Pseudopodoces humilis. The sequence goes on along the minus strand of NC_142204.1, from coordinate 7,110,062 downwards.
TCTTGATGGTGCTTTTTTCCTTACGAGAGTGTTGATCTGTGTGTTAGTACCTGGTCCTGACTGATGTGCCAGTTGTGCCTGTCCATGGAAAGCCACCTTTTCTCCAACCAGCCTCTGACAGCTGATGCACTTGCGTCAGTCATCCCTGTGCAAAGTGCATGACAACTTAAATAATCTTGCTAAAAATACTGTGTGCTGTGCACCTGGGATTGCAAATGCTTTGGATATTCAGTGTATTTGTGAAGATAAAAGAAGCATTTAATACTAACTGAAGGGATCATTAGTGCTGGGGCAGTTGTCTGCATTAACCATAGCTGAAATATACACTGAATATTTTTAATGCAAAACCTTTAATTTTGTTTAACATTGCTGTCTCCACACAACCTTGGGGTGAAGAGAGCATTTTATGTTAAAATGTAGAGCCTGCTGATTCTCATCCTCTCCAAGTTCAGCAGCCTTCAGATCAGAAACCTGCCAGAGTTTGTGCTGGAGTGCCCAGTAGCTTCCTTAAACCAATTTACTTAATCTTTGTAGCCAGAAGAGAGCAGAACACAAGAGAAAGATGTTTTAATGCAGTAAAAGAGCTACATGCCTGTCTTTCTTACCCTAAGACCACTGCTCTGTGGTGCAGAGTGAAAGAAATTTTGCTTCTTCAGATCCCACAGCAGAATCAATGTTCTTTATTTTCTATGGAAATTTCTTTAGGAAATTCTTTAGGGAGATTATTTTAGTCTGACTTCAGATTGTAACTGTTGCCGTTCTTTTGGCTCAGTTTGCTCCCAGATTGGCAAAATCAGCTGTGTTAGCATAGCTTGTAGTCATAGGCTAGAGATTATTACATATATTACTTGACTGTTGGGGCTTGATCTTATTTCAGCAATTACTCCTTTCTCCCTTAGAATTATTTTCAGCTAGATCCTTCTCCAGACCTGGCCAAGACTGCAGTCTCAGAATTGCTGAAGTGGCAGTAACCTCTCAAACTGATGAAGACAATGCTGGGAGGAGTACAGAAGAGTTAGAGCAGGAGTGAATACTAATCTCTTGGTCATCAAATCTACTGTTTCCAGGAAATAAATTAGACACACCTTGAAAGCAGCATCATCCAAGGGAAGTCCAAAGATCTTTCACTGACCCATCCAGAGTGGTGTGGGAAGGAAGAGCCAGCTGGCACTTCGTCAGTTTTTCTGTGTGAATCAGTTTTGTGCATTATACTTTTTGTTATTAATATTGTTGCTGTTGCAGTTCAATTTTCTTATCTCATTTCTGCTTCCAGTAAATTGTTCTTATCTCAACCTGTAATTTTTACCTTTTTATCCTGCAATTCTCAATGCCATCCCCACAGTGGGAAAAGGCAGGAGAAGAATGGGAGTGTGAGCAAGCAGTGTCTGGTTTGGGAGCGTCTCGGGGAGGGGGAGTACTTACCTGGGGAGTGCCATCCCTAAAACAGGACACCTATAAAATAGAGTATCACAATAACCAATAATTAAAAATTAACTATATTTATTTATTATTTATTATTTATTATTTATTATTTATTATTTATTATTTATTATTTATTATTATTAACTTCAGCCTATGCAAAGTACAAAGTTATTTATTGACTAACCTGGTCCTTTCTCTCTTACATGTAACCAAGTGCCATTGAGAAGGGACTACTCAGAGGTTCCATTGTGTTTTGATAAACATCTTGTCTCAAGGTGAGTGGGTTCTTACAGAATGCTGTTTATGACATTTTTTACCCTTAAGGACATATCCCACAATAAACTGATGGAAAATGTTACATTTTTGTGTCAATTGTGAAATTTTCAGTGTCATTGGTGGTGTTGCTATCGGTCCACAAAGAGTTTTGAAAGCACCAGGGAGTTTTGTGTATGGAGTATGTTTTCTATGAATGCAAATTTCACTAGTTGAATTGCAAGAATTTCCATAGTTGTTAGGGTTTTATGAGTCAAACTGTAACACCACTGAGTAACTACACGACTGGAAGAAATTTTTTTTTCCTTCTGGAGTAACATACTTAGTGTATTAAGGAAAATTGACCCAGCTCTTGGATCTGCAGCAGAGAAAAAAACACATTGACCACAACTTTTCAGCGCTCATCTTAGAAGCCAAAACTGTAAGTGGACAGGCTCACGTGTTCGTCACTTGCTACGTATATAGAGTGGCCATTTCCACTGGCTTTTAGCTAGTTTAAGGAAGGTGTTTCTGTACACAAGGTGTTGAACTGGGTCTTGACCATTTCATCATCTGAAATTGTGGTGGTAATTTTTTTCTGCTAGGAAATAAAGGAAATGGCCAAATATAGATGGCCATATATGTACCTATACAGAGATTAAGTGATGGTATAATCATGACATGAAATGTATGAAATGGTGCTTTCTTTCTATTTTTCCTATCCTGAAAGGTTTAAAGACAAGATTTTCAGTGTATGATTGCAAATTTTCTGGGTACTCTTTTAATAGAAAGTAGCTCACAGCTGAGTCTTCTGCCCATAAAGTGAAGAGATTTATGGATTACATTATGTTGCCTCTTAGCAGAGAAAAGTTATTTTCCCTTGTCTGAAAACCAAGTACATTTATTTATAAAGCCCAGTCTCTCTCTTCATATCTTCAGTGTAACTGTGCTGTAACTGCCCTTGTGAAATAATACAAAAGGAATTTCCCAAGTAAACTTTTAATTGCATCAATTAACCAAAGAAAAGCAAATTCACTGGTTGAAGAACAGCTATTTTCTGCAGCTTTTCACACAACTGCTCTGGGAATAGATGTAAAAAAATGATTCAAATATCCCATGACTGTAATTAATTTTTTTCTATTGCTTACACTTTCCTGTAATACTGTGTAGTATTGTGATATTCATGTTACTTTGAGAGAGGTTCAGTTTATTTCTTTCAAAAAGTTGGTAAGATATTTAGAGTAAATCAGTTTTGTGCTGTTGGCAGTTGGGTGGAAGGTTTTGCTATAACAAGCATCTCCCATGGCACAGCATGAAGTAGGAGGGCTGATTTCTGAAATACAAACCTTGTCCTTCAAGAAGCCAGACAACAATGCATGAAAGAGACCTTTTTCATCCTTGCAGTGGAATGGTGAGAAGGAAAGTTACAAGCCCATTTCTTTCAGCATTTGCACTTCTAGAATAAGGGGAAGCACCATGAGTGCATTGCAAGCTGGAGTCTGCTGGACAGCTGTGATGCCCCTTCCAGAGGGCCTCCATGTTCCTCTATTCAGCCCAAAATTCTCATATGGCTGAAATTCTTGTAATTCTGTTCAGCCAGAAATTTTCGTATGGGTGAAATTCTCATTACTGTCTTCAGCCAGATTTTTTCATGACATTTATATAATATCTCAACCTGTGCATTCATGGCACATATAATTTTCACAAGACTGGGACTGCAGGCTTTTTGTGGATCATAGCTACTGTCAGTGGGAGTGTTAAAGCTCTAAATTCTATCAAACTTCTGATACAATTCTGACCACAACAGTCCAAGCTTCCAGAACCCGTTCAAAAGAAATTTGAAGTGCTGTGAAAGCTACAGGTTCCTCAGGCATAGCCAGGAGAGGCTTGTATGTAGTTACTTGCCAAAATGACTCGTGTTCAGCTGCATACTGAAAGCCTGGAAATGGCCTTTCTGCCAAAGATGACTTGGAATTCAACTGATCAAAACATAAGTGCTCAGGTAAACACTCCTACCCAGTCATTTATTCCTTTCAAATGCTGACAATAAGGAATGTTCTAAGAATTACTCAGTTGTAGCCTCCAGAAAAGACAACAATGGGCCATAGACATAGTTGAATTTGCCTTTTTGGATATTTAGATTGTTTTTTAGGGAACAGCAAACTGGGTCAGGCATTGCATTACTACATATGAGTAAGCCTTTATTTTTGCTTGTTCTCTAAAGCCTCCTGGAAAACTGTACCAGGGGTGTTAAATCATTGCATCTCTTTCTAAACAGCTTACACCTATTTCTGTAAGCCTTCCTCAGTTCCTGTTTGTTTGCTTGTTTTTAATTTCAGTCCAATTTGAGATCTGGAATTTCATTTCTGGATCGCTGTTTCCTTCAGCAAATAATGTACTGAAGCCACACTGGGAAATATGCTGCAGTTTGATCAAAGCAATTTTGTCTGCATCTCACCCCAGATGAACTAGAGCTTTGAAAAATACTTCTGGCAGGTCATTTACCTTTAGTATGTTAGAATTTTGTTCCAAAATATGTTGTGGTACTTCTGCCTGTTTGTTGCCCAAAATTGTCTGAGTACTTTTATAAAATTCATGTCAAATCAAGGGTCACTGGAAAGTTGGCATCCTTGATTGCCTTCTTCGGTGTGTATTAAGGAGCCCAGTCTGTGTTGCATTACTTTTGCTCTCCTAGTGGACTATTGAAACTTTCATGGAAGAGTGGAAGAAAATGGGATTTCAAAGGAACAAAATGAATCCTGATTTCAGTATATATTCCTGAAACACTTTTGATATTGGTTCACAACTTGCTGATAAGAAAAACTACTAGTACAATCACTCCTGGCAGATGAACGATAGAAAAGGAAATTCAAAGTTTTAATCCAAACACATATAAATATAAATTCAATCTAGCCAATGTCAGTTACTGCTCGATAATCTTTGTCCAGGCTGATGTGACCATGGGACTTCAGTCTTCTGATTTTATTAATGTAATTATTTAAGCCTTATTTCTTTCCTTTAATTGGCTAAAAGTATTGTGAAGAATGTGTTACACAAAAGTGTAATTTCTTTATAGTAGGAACTGATTAAAAAATAAAAGGAGTATGAATCTGGTCAAGAATATTTATTCTGAAAATCACTATTTTGACATGGCCAATACGCATTGACAAGGATAAAATTTAAATACACAACAGTGATTAAGTTCTAGATCATGAGTTAATTTTCAGATCAATACAATTCCCATTGATGACAGTGGTAGTCTTTGCATTTATTTCAATATTCAGTAAATTCAGTCTCCTAAGCAGCAGTACCTTTTAAACTCATAAAACTGGCCTGACACATCATTTGTGTCCAGATTTCCTGCTGTCTTTGAGGTGTTATACCTATCCAGACTTGGAATTGTGTTTGAAATTCTGCTGATGTTTTTTTGGGGTTTGCTTTTGGGGAGGGGGTTTTGTTTGTTTTGATCTTGTTATACCTCTGTGTGTTGTTTTAGTCCTCATTAATAAACTCATTTATTTCAGAAGTTTTAACTTTTTTTGAGTCTCTAGCTTTTAGGTTATTATCATATGCATAAAAACAAGAGTTGGTCTGAATCACTGAAGACTGAAAAGGTTTTTCAAGGCATTGGAGAGGGCAGAGGAGAATGAACACTTCAGTGTTCAGTGGCTGAACACTTCTCATGAGGGAAATCAAGAAGGACCTTGTGTGCAGGCTGCAGGGTGGGTTTTGTGCCGGGAGCAGGGAGACAAATATACATTCCATGTGTGAGAATACATGAACACTTGGCTCTAATGAGCAAAAGACACCTGCACACTTGGAGTACCTCCACAGAAGTTGGATGGTTGGGGTTGATTTATTGAATGTTTGTTTGTATTAAAATAAATTGTGACTTCTCAAATAAGGCTTATTCCTTGGCGTAGGACAGTAGTACCTGGGAGAGGACATGATAGTGTCAGAGTAACTGTATGTAAGGTAGGGCAACACCTTTAAATTCCATTCCTGCAATAAATTCCAATACCCGTATCAGGTATGTGTTTATATACAGGCCATATCTTTATGTGTGTCTGTATTTACCAATTTTTTAGTTTCTTGTGGCTTACCAGACATGTTGTAATGTCTCAGAAGTTACTGTTATGATATACATCATTAAAAAAAAAACCAACAATTTTTAACATATATTACCCAATATATTAAGGGCGCTTGTAAAGACCAGGGACACTCCACTGCATACATGTGAGTTTCAATAGTTAAAGAAACTGGATAATTTACTGAATAAAAAAAATATATATGTCTGATTTTTGCTACTGGTCAGAGTTGGACTTGATGATCCTTGTGAGTCCCTTCCAGCACAGAATGTCTGTAATAATGGTTCTATTGTTCTGGTCTTCTGCATGCTGGATGAATTGCTAGCACATGAAATATGAAAAATTAGGTGTGATAAAGCAGAATTCTGCCCCTACACTCCACCTTTTAGCTTAAACAGAAATACTCTGAAATATTATTGAAATCATTAATTGTTTTGCATTCCCTCTTTACAAATACTGCCTGTCTTGGTAGGACAAGATTAACTAACTCGTGGTGGTGTCACTGATGCTTGAGAAACCTCTGGATGGAAAGCACTGTGTATTTGTGTCCCATTCTGTGGCATCATGGAGGGCTTGTCCTAAAAAGACAAGCAATGTTTCATAGAAGAAAAAGGCACTGATGTGGAAAAACAGTAAGACCAATTTCTGAGAATTAAGCAGCATATAAAAAACTTGTATCTCTTGGCTTAAATTTTCAGCACTGTCTTATATTCCTCAGAGCAGTTCAGAAGGGAGCCATTTCCTCCTTGTTTTCTGAGTCCCTGAAGATTGAGTAATGGATGAGAATAAAAACATTTTGATGGCAAGAAACTTACAATGGGATCATTGTCAGATTGATACCTCAAGGGCTCTACTGGGGGCCATTGTCATGCCTGTTTCCTTTCTGCTAATGAGTGGATCCAGCTCTCACTGAGGTACAGGAGAGATCAGTGTAACAACCCAAGAGCTCACAGTGGCTCATCTTTCTTGTCAGCCTCCCATACTCACTGTGACAAAGTGAAAGGCTTTGGAAAAACTAGACTCATTCAATTTAATTGGACTAAATGGATAATAGGACACTTATTAAGCATAAAAACACAGAGTACTCTTTGCTGGCTTTTGCAAAGACTACAGCTTTGTCATTTGATAATAAACATTCACTTAGGAGTCTATTCTTTTTTTGTGTGCCTTGGGATTTTTAAGATATATTACTCACATCAGTATTAATGGGAATTGTGCAAGTAAACCCTAGGAATTCAGAAAAATAAAACCCGAGACCTTTGTAATCCTAGCAACCAAAAGCCTTGAATAACTGAGAATCTATAATTGATTCTATTATGGGCCAATCTTGGGTGGGAAAAATAGCTCCATGTATAAATAAAACTCACCCACTTAAGGACAAATTCTACAGTCCTAGCTTCACCTAGACAGTAACTTGCTCTTCAAACGATCTGAGTCTGTCCAGTTATCCCAGCTTTTTGTGGAGTAAAAGGGAACTCAGAATAAAGCAGTATGAATCTCCTGCTTCTCAGTCTGAAACCTTCATATACGTTTCCTATATAGGAATGTATATATTCATATACATGCCTATGTAGGGAAACTTGCCCTGTTGGCATCATTCAGAAATACAGTTTTCAACATAAGGAATCATGCTGAAATGATGAATTTTAAGTCAATGTTTAATTTCAATGATATGAAAGTACTGGTAAGACTGGTATTTTTGCCTTTCCAGTTCAGCTCTGCATAGATTCAATAACACTCATTTTGCAGTTTATGGGTGCCTTTTATCCTCAAAAAGCTTTTCAAATATTCAACCATATTTTCGTGTCGTTTAATGCTTTGGTATAACCCAGACCTAGGTGTGAAAACATCAGAGTTCACAGCACTTGTAAATTGGACAAGGCCACAAAGAGGTGATTACTTGTTAATGTTTGTCTTATAGAGATGTCAGCAGGACAGTACTGGTATCATCAAAATTTACATGATGAGACCAACCTTACAGTAAAAGAATTCCAACTTCTAGTGGTTTTTATCCTGCCATTTCTGTTTTTAGAGGTAGAAAAACTGTGGGAGGAACATGGATGTAAATTGCTCTAGTCTGAAAAGTGAGTGGAAGTAGGAGCAGAATTAACGTTCAGTAACCACTGCTGCCCTTCAAGAAAGCATCTCATGGCCCTTCAGAGTAACTTGTTTCTTGTGAACCCAGCTGGCAATTAAAATGGAAGTTCTGGAGTGAAGAAGGAACCAAGGAAAAGGACAGGTAGTGCATCTCTGCATTCTTGTTTTATTAGTATGTGGGGAAAAGAGAGATTTGCCTGGTGTGACCTGACTCTGTTTTAACCCACACTTAGTTATTGCAGTTAGCTGAAGAAATATCCTACTTGTTCCTCATGGTTTCCTTATTAATTTGGTAGAGTACTTTGTGCATTTCCTTTGCCCTTCTAAGAGAGTAGGGATTTTCCTGAATGGATCAGTACACACCTCCTCACAGCTGCAGGGAAATTTCAGTCCTTTGGGGCCACCTGTGCTAATGGTAGGAACAAACCCAGGATCCATCAAGCACTGAGTTAGCTTTTCTATTAGTTACATCTATCTCAAATAGACAGTCTCTGGGTATGAAAAAAACCAAAACCATTGCTTAAGAAAGCAGCTCAATATACATATAATGTGCCCCATTCCCATCTCATTTACCTTTATGTAATCAGAAACAAGCTCATTAACATAGAACAGAGTTATGTCAAAGTAGAGCCAAGATGATAGGAGGAATCAGCCTATTACTTTTGGGATGTTATCTTTTCTTAAAGAGAGGAGTTTGCCTAAAGAAGTTGCTACTGTGTACCTGAAAATGATGCTTTAGGAAGACTTTCAGCAAGGCTGCTGCCTGTTTGATTTCTATTTGTACTAGGATCTTTTGAATGCCTGCAATAACCCTCTCTTCATTTTTCCCTGGTTGGGAACATTCTGGGCATTCCACTAGATGGCTGCAGGGAAAGCAGTTTTGCAGGGAGCAGAAACATGTAGCTCTTGGTATCCAGAGAAAATCTGTCAGGGATTTTTGTCTTTTCTTTCCAAGTTCACTCTCTGACTATGTGATACAGCTGAGCTTCTCAAGCCAAAAAGCCATGTTCAGTGGGGTTGGAGAACTGCCTTATTGCAGACTACAGCAAATTCAACATGATGATCCATTTGATCCGGTTTTCATTCAGTGACATTGTGAGTGCCAAGACTGGAGGTTTATCCTGAGTGTTGTGGACAGTGGGCCTTATCATGGGCCCCTGTAACAGGCAGATATCAAACCAGGTGTGGCTTTGCACAGGTTACACTACACAGGGTGTTTGTCCACAGTGCTACAGGAGCTGAAACATTCTGTGCCTGACTTGGTCACCTGCAGCACTGAGGTCCAGTGGCTCCTAAACAAATATCACTTTGTTTCCATTAGATTAGCCAGAGCACCTTATTCCAGCTTTGCCCCAGCTGCAGGAGGACAGAGAATACTTGCTGTAGAATAAAAACCTGCCTGGACTGTTGCCAGTGCTTCCTGAACATATGTAAAATCAGAGAGTGAACTTACTAGGGCAGCATTTTGAGTTATAGGGCAGTGGTGGTTTGATTTTGGTGTAGAAGACCAAAGTCACTGCCTTGTTGCTTTTCTGTTTTTCAGAACCAGCATAACTTGAAATTCATGGATATTGGAGAGTCTTAGCTGGGACCAGTGAGATGCAGCCAGTAAGATTTTCTGATGTTTCTTTTAGCCAACAGCTGTGCATAGAAAATTTCTTTTAATTGTAACAACTGGTTGGGCTTTTATTATTGTGGCTTTTCCTACAGGACTCCAGCACATGAAGGAAGTATCATTATTTGCATTCAGTAAATTAGGAGAATAGAAGTATTTCCCAGTGATGGGGCTTCCTCAAAGCCTTCCTGCCTATCTGTGGCAGATCTGTGAAAAATGAAGATAAAAATCCCATGAATCCCAAAAAAGGTAATGAAATGGGGAGACCCAGCTGCCAGATCTCTGGGGTTTTGGTGTGTGGCTTTGGTTGGAGGGAGTATTGTAATTAATGTAAGTGGAAAAATTCCTACAATCTCCTTTACTGGCTTTACATATGCAGCACAGGATGTAAAAATGCCGATGTCCTAGAGAAGGCTCTTTTTAAAACCCCTTCTTTTTACCTAAACATCATAATGAATCTGGAATTTGCTCTCCAAAAAATGAAGAATGAAAATAATAACCCAAAAATAATCAGAAATTGGTGCTGTACTGTAAACAAAAAAAAGCCCACAGTGAAATGATGGAAAAATCCTGCATAAACTTTATCACCCAATGTTTTCTACATTTCTACATTGTTTTCTACATTTCATATAATATTTTAAATCAAGACAAACAGATATAAGTCTGTAATGAAAGTTATACTAGCATATCAGTCTTAATTCTGATTTATGTTAACCAGGATTTGGCCATATCATGGAGTGTGGCTCTCCTTTGCCCATTCCCCAACAACAGAACCAAAACTCCCCTCACAAACCACATTTTTAGACAGTTTTATGCATTTATTCCTTCTACTCCAATGTGTCTTTCTGCTCTGCACTTTCTGCATCTCTGATTATTACAATTCTATTATGTTTTAGGTACAGTCTTAGTCAGAATACAACCCTCTGTTTTCTTTTACTGTAAATTAGTGCAGTATTTTGTGTGGGAACATATATAGGTGTAGAGATAGAAACAGTCATCTTAAAGTTCACAAAATGAATGTAAGTCAGACTTTTCTGCAGTTCAATATATTTATGAAGGACAACCTACCATTTTTCTTGCAGCTTCAGTTAAGCTGTGTGGGAATGTAGTTCTACTGTGCCAAGTAGTTTCTGACATATCCATTACTTTAACGAAAGTCTATTCTGTAGCTTATGTACAGCTTGAGAATGAAGGGAGAGAGTAGTGCCTGCTGCCTCACCCAGCTCTGGGTACTGCATGAAATTCTCTTTTTTGGAAACTCATGGTCACCATTAAGGTTTTTCTTGCCCAGATTCTAGTCCTTCCTTGCCTGTTATCTGTGTCTGTGATTTAGACAGCAGGTGTGTGTCCTGGGGTAGGGCCTGGCAGTGTGGGAGCAGGCAAGGGATGAACTGGACTGGTGTGTGGACTAGAGAGTGCCCATGCTCCAGCAGCAGCATTTCCCTCCAGTTTACCAGGATGTCTGAGATTTCCTGCTATCACTTCACCTAACACTCTTCCAGCCCAGCAGTATAAATTCAGTGTCTCAAGAGCCTATTTTTACCCTAATTTACCTTTTTGGACTTGTCAACAAGCAAGGGCTCTGTATGGTCAACTCCTGCATTACTTTGTATCCCCTGCCATTTAAGAGCATCTTTCCTTTAATTCTTTAAGGAAGCAGTCACCCTCCTGTAAAGATACTTTTTCTTAGAGTACAAATTGATATCTATCTTTAGGAACCAAGCATGGGAAACAAAACACAAGTTGTAATTCAACTATAAATTAACATCAGTATCCCAAGGAATAACTGTGTTTGTGTGTGGGACTCTGTTTACTTGCAGTAACATTGTGAGGAATCAGATATTCTAATTGACACTTTCCCTGTGGCATGTCTAATATTTTTAAGTGTCAGCCCTAGGGATATCAGCTACAGTTGTGAGGCACCAGATTTATACATAGGACTGACTTAGTCCTTCTCCTCAAGCCCATCTCATAACTCTCAACTCTTCAGCTGAGAACTGTGGGTTCTCAGTAATCAGGAGATGAAAATGAAGGGGCCATAAAGGGAAGGGGTGTTTTATCTTGGAGACTTGGTTTTCCTTCCTAGCTTCCTCAAGGCATCCATTGAACTACTTTGGAAATCTCTGAACCTCACTTTGCCTCAGCTGCTCCATCTATATGCACTTGTCTCTTAAGTCTCTTCAAAATCAGGTAATGATAGTCTAAGCGTGGGCTGTTGATGCTGAGCACACAGTGATGCTGTTAAACTCTAAAATAATTTTGTTGCTCTTACCAGTTCATCTTGGAATTACTGGCATGGTAAATCTGTATATCCCATGACTAATTTACAATAACTGGAACTGAAACATGTACAAATTGTTACTTTCCCAGCTCTGGTTCCCAAAGATGTGAAATGCAGAATGACCACACCAATGTTTCAGATCAATTGTTCAGCAGCAAAAAGGTGGGGAGCTGAAGTGCTCTTGTCCATTATGCAGAGATAGTAACTTTTTTGCTTTTTTTTGCAAAAAAGACAATAACTTTTTGCTCCCCAAAAGCAGCAAAAAGTCAACTTTAAATTAACCACTGCCCAGGCAAAAACCTGACTTTGCATAAGTCTCAATTATGTTGTGCAGAGGAGCTGAGCAGCACAGTTGACTGTTCTGTGAGAAGAGTCTTCCCAGGTTGGCATGGAGGGTGAGGAGCTCCGAGCTGCTCCCATGGATGGGAGCCAAGAGAAGGACCTGCACTAATTCCTGCTAATTGCCTCCTAGCAGGCATGGCTCTGCGTGGGCTGCTCAAGAAAAAGCCACCTTCAAAAGCCAGCTCCAGCAGAAAAAAAAATAAAATTCCACAGCACTAAGGACACCCAAACATGAAATTTGTATTCACTGGCCAACAACAGTCACTGTTAGACCACCCACCACTTCTCCTGTGTCACAGGTAATCAAGGGCTGGTCAAAGCTTGGTGCTCTGGCAGTGGTTTTTCTGCTGCCTGTATTTTTCCCTCACTGTGCACAGGGGACTGCTATGGGAGAGATGGGAATGCAATCAGAAGCTGCACAAAGTGTATCAAGGAATACAGCCAGGGCAGCCAGTATTCTCTTTACTTGTTGCAGCTCTGTGAGGAGAATCATAATCTCTGTGTATATGTGGAAAAAAGGTCCCAACAAAAAACCTACAGTGATAGAATAACTCGCAAAAGGCAGGAAATTCAGAGCTCACACTGGCAACCCTGCACTCCCTGTGCAGCTCAGAGGGTCAGACTAGCTCAGCTAGCACTGAGGGATTTCAGCCATAGAAGGAAGTTCAAATGCTCTCTCAGCAGATGCCTGCTGTTTGGAAAATCTCCACCCAAATGCTTGCCTACTGAGTAGTTAAATTTGACAAGCAGCTTTCATCCCTATTTCTGTGCTACTTTTCATCAGCTTAGTGTATATCCCTCTTGTTGCTGTACTGTCATGTTTTGATAACTTCATTTCTTTAGCCTGCCTGTCCCCTTCTTCTGCTTCCAAGTACTCTGTTTCCCAGATTCCTTCTCAATACATTTTGTAACTAGAGAAATTCTTTAATTTCCATAGGACTCTGCTGCTCTCTGCTCACCAAAGGAGCATCTGAACAGATTCTCTCTAGTATCAGCTGCTGAAGTTTGTTTATTTGGCACCCAGGAGAGGTGAAAACAGAAATGATAGGATTTTCCATGTCTTCTGAAAAAGATTAGTTTGAATATCAGTCTCATGCCCAAATTTTGTCCTAATTTATGTAAGACTGTAAGTCCCACTTTTGCTTCATTCTGATGTTACTAGTTCTCAATATGGGCTGCAGTAAGACTGATAGTGAAAGAACCTGAATTCTCTACAGTAAAATTTGTAGCTTATCATATTCAATAATATGAAAGTAAGTTATAAAGTTTAAACCATTTCTCTAAATTAATAGGGAAATAAAGCTATGGTGGAAGATGATAAAACACATAAAGATAATTCAATATTTAATATCTTACATCCTACTGGACTAAATTTATTAATGAGGTTTAGATCTAAATGCTATCCTGTCTCGGGTGGGACAAGTCAACTCTTTTCCTATGACACAATACCTATAATGATGGAAGAATCTTTCCAATCTAAATAAATTTGAAGCTTAGCAAGAACATAATTGCCATGTACCTAGCCATGTGCATTCCTGTGATTTGGTCCAAGGTCAATTTCCCAGAGTAGGTGAAAATTTGTGGATTAACACACAGACATGCAGACACACACACATGCTACAAAGGCTAGATCTCTGCAAATAACTTGTTTCCTTCTCAAAGTGCAAGCAAGCTATAAAAAGAATAGTTTGGAGACAAAGAAACCAAGCAATGTTAATGTCAAGATGGCACTAAAAAGAGATACTTTAGTTAAAACAGAAAACATTTATATGTGACTTCAAGTCTTCATGATTAAATTTACTTCCAGCAAAACTCTAAGAGCAGTCTGAACTGATTAAAGGAAGTTCTACCTGGAATTTCTTCTGACTAAAACAAGTTAATTGTAATCAGAATTTCAATCACTTCTTCAAAAACTTCTGTTTCTTGAGTGAAGAATTTATAAAACTTAATAAAAATAATCTGCTCTGTTCATGTCACAATCAAATGGCAAAACATGACCAAATATCACCCACACATAGAGGAGGGCAAGGAAAACTTCTGAGTGTTCCAACAGGAAGGGTTTAATGTAGAGTTTTGGGGCAATGAAAGTACTGAAAATCACCTCAAAATTGTAAATAACCTCCTTGAAAGCAGATGTCAGTTAAGCAGAGAATTTATTCAGAAAAATAAGTGTTACTTTAAAGACATTTTTGGGATTAAAAAAAAAAGGAGAAAAAAGCAAATAAGTTTAGATAAAAGTTTTCAGGGAAAAATTCAATGCTTCCATTTTTGATGCAGTCGTAATTCCAGGGGAGAGAAGCTACAGTCCACAAAAATTGTACTTAAAAATAAATTTCTTGTTGAAAACTTGCTTTGATTATTTTTCTTTTTCTTAAGAGTTCCTAGCTGCCTTGGTAGAAATAGCTATATTCTAAATATGTGAGACAGTTAAAACCCCCAAAATTGTGACAACATAAAAAATACTGAAAGATGTTGATTTACAAAAAGCTATATAAAATCATCTTCCTTTGAAAAATTATGGCCAGCTGTATTTAGTACGCCTTAATTATGCATTTGATCCAGAATGTCATTCATCCTGCTTTCCCCAGCTGATTTCTGACTGAGCATCTCAATAGTAACTGGGTCAGCTATATTTTTAGTGTGAATTGAAAGAGAAAATAAGTTTTGATCCCTAAGGAAAATTTTGAATGCATTTAGTTTAGGCTGTGAGAAGAAGTTTGAGGTGAAGGAACCAAGCATGCAAACATATAGAAATTTATTTGTAGTGGAAGAATTTATATAGGACAAGAGAAAATTATCTGCATTGCTGCAGTTATTCTGCATGTCAATGCTCCTTGTTTTGAGGAACCATCTTGCTGTTAGCAGCTCTTGGGAACATATTCCAGTATGTGGGCAGCATTCAGAGAAAATTCAATGGTAAAAAAAAAAAAGATGGAACAAACTACTGGTTACTGCTTTGAAATTCCCTCTCCCATGCCCAAGATTTGAAAACTCACACCAGAGCCTTGCCTGCATTAGTGAGGAGGAAGATCCCTCTCCAAGACATGGTTATTTTTTCCCACACCTTGCCAGAGGATAACAAGACAAAGTAATGGAGCTGAAGAGGGCACCAGCAAGACAAATAGAAAAGCAAAAGTTAGGGAGATCTAATCACACTGTTATTTTTGATGGACTGTTGATTTATTCTTTCATTTTAATCCTTGCCTGTTTGGGAACCAGATCAATTTAAAATAAGGAAACACTTAAAAAATATAACACTATGAAGAGATTTCCCCTTTTTCCTCTTCCTTTATATCCTCAAATTATTTTCACTGGAGTGTGCACCTGAGAACTGTCAAGTGCCAGGGCCCCAGGCATTCTTCTAGGGAATACTTTTGCTAGAAGCATGAAGTTTTATAAGCTGAACTGTGAACTCAAATAAGCTCTGATTCTCACTTGGGTGGGCATTAAGTGTGAGCTGGTTAAGTACAATCTGTTTTACAGCCCTTTTGAGGAGCTTGTAGGTCCCCAGAGCTGTGAGATTCTCCTCTAACCCATGGGATGCTCTGGGGAGAGGTTTCCCTGCTGCTGGTGCTGTGGTGATCACACCTGGGTTCAGCTCACCACAGGAGCAGAACTTTCTCTTTTGTGATTATCTTTGTCTTCATCAGTTCAGGCTTATTAAGTTTATTCTGGCCTGTGAGTGTTTATTAAACCTTAGCTGGCTGCTTTGAGAGGCATTGTTATTTCTCACACAGAAAGAGACACTTTATTGTGAGGTGAATCTGCTTCTCCTGGTCCCTCAAGATTTCACACATGAAATTTGAAATTTGGCCCTTTCAAAACAAAGACTTGAACATGGCACTGTAAGATAGTTCACATCTCTTCTTGCAATTCACCCAAATTAAACCAGAAAATGTAACAAATCCATATAAACTGTGAAGAAAGGATGAAATGTCTGAGTGACATTGGCCCCAAAAGTGCCTTTGTTTGGAAATTTCTGATTCTGCCATCTGCCCACTTACATAAGCTGGGTGACACTGCTACAGAACAGACAAAGCATCTGTCTTGGATATTTTTAAAAATGCCAGTTTAGGAAAAGTGTGATTAGTGTTTATGTTTTTTTATAAGTAGAAAGGCTAGATGTGAGTCACTGGCTGGGTTGTTCCAATCCTGCAGGTGTTCAGGAGCAGACAGGATGTTCTCTGTTTCTGCTGCTGAATGTTGGGTGTTGAGAAATGGCTTTACTGAAGGAGTCTCTACAAGTGCTATCTCCTGGGGTGGCTTTGTTCTGGGGGCCTGTGTTAATATCAGGACTGAACTTGTCTTTGTGCCTGTCATAGCAGCATGGATGTGATGCCAACTGGGCAGTGAAAAACATCTCCATTAAGTTCAGCTTCTCCCTGTTTCCTTAGCAGGGCAGCACAGCATCTCAGCTGGGAGTGCAGCTCTTCCTTGGACATCTCTGCTCACCTCATGTGTGCATCCTTGTGCAGCCATGCAGCTGCCAGGTATTGGAGGGCACAGCCCTGGAGCAGATGCTCATGCCTGAAATCTGATGGCAGAAACTGCAACTATCTTTATCTTGTTATCTTCACAAATACATAACAATGCTTTTACCATCCTGCATTCATTCTCACCCTGGTGCCTTCTGAAAGGGATTAACAACTTGGATTTCTCCTGGAGCTTGGAGGGTGAATGCCTCTTGCAGCAGCCCTGGAATGACATGTCTTTGCAAAGAGTGTGATGATACTGCTGGGGCCATTGTACTTGTTGAGTGCAACTTTCCTAAGGGATCAGATTGCCCTCATGGATATCATTATAAATTTCCAGAAAATGAGGAGCTGCTGTGACTGAACAAGAAGGAACATCAACACAGTCTGGGCTTTAAGACACTAGTTAAAACAGGCCTGTGTTTTC
Organism: Pseudopodoces humilis; assembly: GCF_049639895.1. Classification (NCBI taxonomy): domain Eukaryota; kingdom Metazoa; phylum Chordata; class Aves; order Passeriformes; family Paridae; genus Pseudopodoces; species Pseudopodoces humilis. Next base: position 7,093,066 of record NC_142204.1, on the reverse strand, counting down.
TGACCTGACAGAGGCTCTAGAAGTGGCTCACTTGGCTTTATCCTGACCAATACTTTTGCTTTCAGGTACATCACTCCACTTCCACAACACTTCTGTGGCTTTTGTTTTTCTGTAGAAGGTGAGCAATTGCTTGATCAGTCTAAATCAGTGAGTTTTCAACATTTTTCAATTGGAGACCTCTAAATATTTTCCAGCGGTGGCCTGTTACTGAGTGAACTTAGGTGTATAGACAAGAGGTTTGCTTTACTGCTTGACCTGCCACAACCCCCTTGGAGGCTGTTCTTACTCTGTGGGGGTGTTTTGAGTGAAGGATGAAAACTGCAGGTCTAGATCATGAATACCATCCCAGCTTAATCTGGAGCATGCCCATGGGCTGGATGGCAGTGCAGCCACCAATGTGGTGTTGCCTTGCTTCTGGGGGAAGCTCTCTTTTGTCACACCTGATGCCTTGAGAGGCTACCTAGAACAGAGGCTAGACAGTGTTAAAGGAATAAAGTAGATATTTATTAAAAAGGCCTTCAAAAATACACCTTGGGCAGTACAAGAGCCTGGCTGAGGCTACACCCAAGATGGACAATGGGTCACACTCAAAAGTTTTCTCACTTTTATAAATTTTGGTCCATTTACATATTGAGGTTAATTGAACAATTTCAGCTTCAGGTTATGAAGTCACATCCTCTCATTTTGCTCTCCTCAATACACTGCTGTTTATATTTTTTTGTGCCTGAAGCTGCAACGGTGTCCTTGGTTCTCAGGCTGGAAAAGGAATTGTTTTGCCTAACTAAACTGTGAGAAGAACTTGCTAACACTTTATATGAAGTTCAGAAGTATATACTAATGCAGTGCAGAGTCTGAAAAGCTAAAATGTAAAGCATCACCCACAAAGCATAAAGACATCATTTTCCTCTGGAGTTTCCCACTGCTGTGCTGGGATGTGTATCTCACTACTTCCACGAAATCCAACTGGAGAAGGAGGAAAATGTTAAGTGTATGCCTTCTCCATTATCCTCTGGACTTGCAGGCAGCCCTCCAACAAAACTCATCCAGTGGTGGTGGGTTTGGGACAGGCACCTATGAAATCAAAGAGTGCCAAGTGAACTCCAGTAGCCCAAGTGCCCAGACAAGTAACTCAGCACTGCAGCTGCTTCCAGAGGCACAAATGACTCTGGGGCAGGCAATAGACCTTCCTCCAGGAACTCGGGGGGCACTGCTTATGGTTCCTCACCCTGTGACCTTGGGCTACCCTGCCTTTTCTGCCACACCTCTCTGTTTCATCTCACACAGCAGGACGTATTCTGGCATGAATTCTGGCTCTCATTGCAGCTCCTCCTCCAGGGCATCAGCAGAAGATTCTGTGGCTTACAAGTTTTTACCAAGGTAAGAAAGTAGGGAATACCTATTTTCCCAGATATTGTACTGGAAATAAGGTGTAGCCTGCTGCTAGAAACTGGGGTTACATTCCATCAGCTTCAGTGTGATAAAAACATTTATTTCAGCGTGTTTATATGATCCTTAAAAGGCAACCTTCTAACACTAATAGCAGCAACATGTGCCTACAGCTGTGCATGGTCTTCAGCTGGAGCCATTATTTATTAGCTCCCCTGAAAACAACCCCTGTCAAGACTACACCAGGAAACTTATTGCTGACTTTCAAGAGAAAAATGGGGAGCACTGCACTCTCAGTGACAAGATGAAAGATTTAGCAGGAATGTGTAAGATCCAAAGAGACAAAGTCTCTGAGTGGCCTCTTTCCCCTGCTCAATGGCTAGTCAGTGGCTTTCTGATATTCTAGATGGGAAACCTGCACTGGTGAGCAAACACCACCTGGCAGGGTGAAAATCTTATTGATGCCCTGATCCAAAGGTAATTTAAATGAATTTTAGAGAAAAAGCTACAGAATTATGCTTTTACAAAGTTTTAATTGGATTTGGATGCGGGTCTAAAGGGGTCACTTTTGTGGGAGGTGTTTTGCCTGCTGTGCTTTTTCTGTTTTGGTTTGGTTTTTGTTTTCTGTCTCTGACCTGATGAGTGTGATACTGGAATTTTGAACACAACCTGGTTGTCATCTCTAGTGTCAGACAGAGGATATTCCTGAGTCTGCCCGTGTGAAATCTGTGCTGGTGAGTATCACACACATAAACAGATACACAGGCTGCACTAAAAAGCATCACCGGGGTTATAAAATCAAATAAAGACATCATAAAAAACAAAGGCAATGTAATTCCATGTCACTGGTGTATACTCAAGGGCATTTTTCTGTCTTCTTCACAGTAGGTTTTTTGACTTTAATAATGTCCTTTTAATACATTTATGAAACTGCTCAAGTTTTTTTTAGTAGCAGATTAAACCAAAACAAAATTCTATTGCTCAGCGTTGTACTCATGGTCAGTTTGATCATTAACAGGGGAGAAACTTCTCTGGTTTTCCTAGGATGTGAGCTCTCTTCCATCCCATCCTAGAAGACAGCATCATGTGCTTTTTAATTTCTTGTGCTTCCAGCCATGTTATGAACATTTTCCTAGGGAAGGCACTTGGCTTGTGCAGCTGAAGAAAAGGAGACTGAGGGGATACCTCATTGCTCTTCATCATCGTGGAGGGGCAGTGGCGGGGCAGCTCTGATCTTGGTCTCTGTTACCAAGGACAGAAACTGAGGGAACAGCTGGAGCTGTGTCAGGGGAGGTTTAGGCTGGATATCAGGGAAAAGTTCTTCCCTCAGAGGGTGCTCAGGCACTGAACAGGCTCCTCAGGGAATGGTCACAGCCCCAAGGCTGCCAGAGCTCCAGGAGGATTTGGACAATGGTCTCAGGTATAGGGTGGGATTGCTGGGGTATCCTGGGCAGGACCAGGAGCTGGACTCAATGGTCCTGGTGGGTCCTTTCCATCTCAGGTATTCTGATTCCTGGCTTTGGGTCACCAATATCTGTGTCCTAGCCATCTCCACCTAATTTTTATTTCCCAGCCTCTTCTAGTCTTATTTTCTGCACCCTCAACCCAGTCACAGATTTCTTCTGAGCCCCAGCTCCTGGTTCATTAGCCAGTGTCCTCTCCCATCTGAGTTTCCAGTCATGCTGGGTAAGTGTGCTTCAGGGTACCATTTCCAAACACTTTTCCTGAGATCTTTGCTTAAACTTGCAGTCTCAGGGAGACTGCTTTGTCTCTCCTACATCAGTCTCAGTGAGGATAAAGCAGTTAAAGAAATGAGCTGTGTAGCCTAGAAAGAATTGTCCGTATATGTACAAACCAATTTTTTAAAGATTTTGCAACTGGGCCAAGTTTTGCCAAAACTTTGTGTTCCCCACAAAAGGCTTTTGTTCCATGAAGGAAACTGTCTCCCAAAAATTTCAGGATATGAATCATAAGAAAGGATTTGGGCACTGCTCAACAAAGGGAGCATTAAGTTTGTGTGTTTACTTTTCCCGGGGTAAGGCCACATCTTTTCCCATTGTTTTTTTTACAGGAAGAGTGGATTCCCTCGGACTGAAACAAAATTAAACAAATTGAAGAAAAACACCCTGCATCGTGTCTAAGCCTGATAACTGGAATGGTAAAACTCCCCTGAAACACTTGGAGTTTGGCAAAGTCATAAGTAGAGAAAACAACCTCAAAATGTCAAATATTGACTAGAAATTAGGCAGTACTATCAGCTCCGCCTCTAAAGTTACCAGGTCACCAGGACACCAGAGGGTAAAAGGATGTCTTGGTATGGAAGACAGGTGTCTGCTAGGGAGAGCAGGAGCCTCCCTTGGAATTAAAAATGTAAACCCCCTCTCTCTGAATTACTATAATTTTGCAATCAAGGGGCTCTCAGGCAGAGATCTGGGGATAGGAATAGCAGTTCTTTACTAGTATGTATAACAAGGCACACAAACAACAATAACTACAGCGTTAGCAACAAAACAGAACCAGGGGTCCCGTGACAGCTTTCTCGGCTGAGATGGGAAGGGATGGAGGAGAGGCTTTGTTTCACAAACCCCTCGGGCAGTCAGTCCCAGTGCTCCTGCAGGGCTCTGAGGAACACTCAGCTGGAACAGCAGGGATGACCTGAGATCCCAGGCTGGTGGATGAGGTGTATCAGCAGCTCCGCGACGGTGGCTGGCACTGGCACGTCCCGTCAGGACAGGGGGTGCGAGGCCACCAGCAAAGGAAGAAGGGGAAGAAGCAGCAGCAGCTCTGGTGAATGTCTGGGTGATGGTGAATTCCCTTCTCCAAGCCACAACAGCGCCGAGAGTTTCTCACTCTCCAGCCCAAGCAACCAGCCAGCCCCCAGCTGCCTCCACCCTTCTCCTCCCCTGCCCCCTTCCCCCTGGGCCCAGCCAAACTCCCTGTTTCTCTCAAGCACACAACAAGTAACATCAATCAGGTTTCCCCCGCAGCTGATGGGTAAAAATTCCATAGGTGAGACTGAACAAAAGGAAGGACACTCAACCCCCAATAAGCTGGAACCACCAAGGGAGGGAGGGGGGAGCAGGGGCAGGAGTTGGCTGTGAAGCTGGAACTGCCAAGGAAAGAGGGGTAGGGGTGGGAATGGGGATTCCTGGCATGGTGGGGGATGGAGATCCCAGCACAAGCAGTGGGACTGGGGCTCCTGGCATGAGTGGGGAGGTGTGGTGGGCCAGGCCAGGTCTGTTCATCTGACCTGGGGAGCCACGACTTTCCCAGAGAGAGTAGTTCTGCAAGAGACAGCCTTTGGAGGTCTCTGGCAATCCCTGGCTGCTGGGTAACCTCAGCAAGGGGCAGCCTGTGGCTGCAAGTGATTTCAGCTCAGTGATTTCAGCTCAGTGATTCCAGCTCTGCTTTCAAGGTTATCCTGGGCTGACTCGGAGATGGAGAGACAGGAGCGTCGTGTGGTGCTTCCACAGAGACAGCCTTTATTGTCCAGCAGCTCTGCAAAGGGTAGCCAGGGATGGCAGCTCCCTGCTGAACTGGGCAGAAGCTGGGGTTTTTATGGGGGAAGGCCAGGGTTGTACAGGGGGGAAAACCAATGGGTTACAAAGGATCAGCATAGTCACCTAGCATGGTGGGATAGCTCACCATGACAAGTGAGGATGGTCCCATCTAAGGGGTATCTCTCCAGGAGAGGGTTGAGATAAGCTTATCACAGCTCCCTGAAGGCACATTTGTCCAAGGGAAACCTTGGCTGGCTGACCTGCCTCCACAGGGGGAGCAATATTTCCTGGGGATCCCAGCCCCTTTCTTTTGCTTTCTCTGCTTGCTCTGTCTCTGGGGTTTCTGATATCTTAAACACTTTTACCCCCAGGGGTTTTATGTCTCCTGTCCAAGAAGAGGCATATTCTTTTTCTTCCAGATCAAATGGTTCTTTTGGATTTGCAAATATATTTAAAGCCTTGCAAATCCAAGCTTCAAAAGACCTATATCTCGGCCAATAGACATGGTTGGGTCTTATTTCCTCTTTTGTCCATTCTATCATACAATATTGAATCATCTTTATCTTTTTCCTTTGTACAAGGATCAATATCCCAATTAGCTAACTTAATTCCCAGGGGACTGTCTTGGGGTATATCCACTGGCACCTTTTTACTCCCTTTTTCCCTTGAACCCAACTTACTGGTTTTTTGTCCCATATTCCCAGGATTTATTTACCTGTTTGTCCCTGGCTTCTGTTTCCTTGCCCTAACCCACTCTTCACAGCACAGAAAATCCTTCCTCTCCAATATAATACAATCCACCTCCTTCCAAAAAAAATAAGTTCAACTTTAAATCAACAATTACATATACTTTCATTCATTCATACTCATTCACTTTTATTTCTTTAATATGTCTGTCTCACTCATTCTCACTCACAACAAGACAACATAATAAATAAGGTACCTTTATTTTCAAGTAACTTGTTAATATCCACCCATGGGTATTGTAAAATCTCAAATATTATTGGCAAACCCCATATTCTCTCAGGTATTGTATCCCACACTTCTTGTATCTTCTTGTGATTTCCAGTCCCTCAACCTGGCAACTTTTAGGGGGTCCCCACTTTTCTCCCACTAAATTCATCTTCTAGTGGATTGTTTTGGATTTTTTAAAAAATATTTTGTTAGCCCTTGTAGTTTAAAGGGATCAGAGCTGAGCTATGCAGAGCTCAAAGGAGCAGCTACGTCATATGTATGCCAACTTTAAACCAGCTAGAAGTGACTAAAATTGTGGGAATGGACTCAGAGCAGGCTCTGAAAATCCATCTGGACCTTGAGTGCCTATGCACACTATGAGCTTGTGATGGGTACCACGTGTGTGACCTGCATGACTGTACATGAAACTGGCTGATCACCCTAACAGCTGTTTAAGCAGCTTAAAATATGCCATGCACAGGAAACACAACTCTGTATGTAATCTAATTTAAATAATGTAATTATAACACAAATTTTTAAATCCATATCTCTGGGATAAGGTCCCAGCTCAAGCTCCCCTTGTATGTGGGTGCCTGCCCAGGGTGGCAGGTGCTGAGGCTGTGTTTCCCAGCAACCAGGTCACAAAACATGCAGGAAGTTTAGCACTGAAAGTGTTCATTTGAATTTGACTTGGAAGTAAATGTATAACCTGAACTATTTGTAGATATGAGACTTCTCACCTTTATTTCCAAACCACTTTGACAAGGATGAGACAGATTCTGTTCCTGTTGATTTGCTGTGGGACTTTCAAGTGAAAATAACTTAAAACTTACAGTTGTAAGCTCCCTTTGTTCTGATGAGTGTAAGGGCACACTTAGAGTAAATGGGAGTTGCCCTGTATGACAATGAAGCTGTTTCAAAAAAGATACCTGAGTGTTGCATCGCATGTTGCAAAAGTGCCATGTCCGGGGACGGTTCAGCCATGGGTGACCAATGTGGGAAATCAACGAGACAGGTCTCAGTTTGGTTAAACTCGGGAATCCATTTGTTGGGGCATCACCAACACAGGAATTAACCCAGCATAATCCAGAAACGGAAAACCCCAAACAGAGGCAGGATGGTTTTATGGGGTAGAGACAGGGTGGAGTTTAGGGTCTGGGTCTAATAGGGACACAGCAAGGGAGAAGCCCCAGGGGCACAAACCAATAGGAGTGGTTAATGCAGAATACAATGAATTGCAACACAAGAAGGGCAGAACACCTCAGGCTGACACCCCACGAGGGATATGGGGGTGGAGCAACTCTTCCTGGGTTTATAGGGCACATCCCCCAAGGCAGAGGGGTGGAATCCACTCTTCCTGTTACTTAAAGCCACACCTGTCCCTTTAGCACAGCCTAAAATCCCTGCCTCTTTGGGCAAGGGCATTCCACACCTGAAGATGCAGGAAGGTAATATCTCAAAATGCCATTTAAGCAACATATAATTATTCTTGCTGTATCTAGCTCAATAAACTGAGATAAAATGGGGAACTCAAACTGTTTTTTTCCAAACCTGTATATAGTAATCTTCAACCAGAAACAAACACAATTTTAGGAATACTTGAAGTGAGATTATTAGCTTAGATTGTGTTGTATTAAAAAAAAAAAAGAAAATCTACCTTTTTGTTTGTCTCAAGTTTTAAGCTTCTGGAGCTTACTAATAACAATGGTATAGGAAGATGAGAATTTAAGATAGGAAATGAAAGTTGTGAATCTTTCATAATCACCTGATTCCAACAGCTGAGGCTCTAAGCACCAAAATGCTCATATTGTATCTCACCTAAAATTTTGTATGGGCAATGAAAACCCCCACAGCACTCTTTGTCTTTAAGGCTTTACTTTTAGCAGACAATTGAAAATGTGATGTACTTTGATAATAAAATTCTAATACTGAATTTTTTCTAAAGAGTCAGAAGCCACACTTTGCCCTGCAAGACTCACAGCCATTAAGTGGATTAGTGGTGGTGGCCTCAGATGTGACACCCTGTTAACAAGCATTGCTGAACCTGGGAGGGGTGACCAGTGACTGACCCAGCTTGGGTCCCATGTTGGAGGGAGATAAGAGAAGAAACATTGTGGTAGAAAAGATGTAAGGTGTGAACTGTATGGGCAAATGAGCCCCTGTAGAGCTGGAGGAAACTGAACAGGATTTTGGATTTCATTTATCTGGTAGTTATCATGGAAGTTCTGGAAAGAGGGTGAGTTAATTTACTCTAACTACCATGCTGACTGTCTGAGAAAACATTGGAAAAAATAGCAACTCACAAACCAGATCATAGCATCAATTTCTTTTAAAGTTCTCAATTGACTTCTATTCTAAAATGAATGCTGTGATAAGACCTAAAGACAGGAAAAAAGCTGACTATCTAAGAAAATATTTCTCCAAGTACCTTTGAGAGATCAGCTTCATGTTCCACAACAATGTCAAAATCACTTAAATGAAGCAACAGAGCAAAGATCTCTTCTAAAAGGAAAGGTTTTGTTCATGTTGGCATCTTCAAGTACACATCGATTAGAAATAACAGCTTCAGCTGAGAGAAATGAAACAGCCTTGTTTATAAAAGAGGATAAATGAAGTGTGTGCACTTAATCACAGTTACAAGATAATCTCTTTTCTTTCAATAGTATTTCAGCAATAATAGGAGTCTGTGTTCCAGTCAGCAGCTCTGCCTCCAGCCTGGTGGTGGCTTTTTCACCCATTGGACTGGCTGGTGGATTCATGCACCAGACCCCACGCTCAATCCCTTACATGGCAGCTTCTCTGTTGCAGAATAGTTACTTAGTTTTACTACCTTTGCTAAATTATACACACTCTACTAGGAATCCCTTTCCAGAACTGGAGGATGTTTCCCTCACTGCAGATGTGCCCTGCTGGCTCAGCACTTCTTGCTGCTGGTTTCATTTTGTTGTACACCAACAGCTTTTATAAATCAATAATGCTCATTCCCTTGATTGGAGTTCTGTGATGGGAGGTTTTGTGTTTACTGATGTACCATTTAAACCTTTTGATATAGCCTTGTGCTGGTGTTGGTTAAACCTGGATCTGGGATCCTGGATCCAATCAAGCATGTTTTTCTTTGGTTAATTGGGTGCATTAATATTTTTGGAGGGCTACAATTATGGTAATGGAGAATTTCGCAGTTTTTTCACTAGGAACATGAGCACTGCATTTTCTATCAGTAGAAGAAATTTAACTTTTATGTTCAGTGTAGATATATGTACCCTGGTCTGTCCTATGGTCATTGGCATGGAGAAGCCACAGGAACAAGTGCTCCAGCAGGCCTGGAGCAATGTGCCATTTCCTAAATCCACCTAAATTCAAGCTAAAGTGTATTCCTATTGATCTCAATGGTTTTAGAAGAGTCTCTGGTTTAAGCTGAAAGACAAGACTCTAGCTAAAAGTAAGCACAATATACTAATGATTAAAATTAAAAGGGTGGGGTGTGGGGCAGGGAGTTAAGGTAAAGTGTGGCAGGTCAGCAACCAAACTCCCACCTAGCTACTCACTTGTTTCTCTGCTGCTCTATCAGAATGGAAAAGAAAGAACAAGATCAAGAAGGCTTATGGGTTGGGATAGACCAGTCTGTTGTTTATCAGTAACTCTTGCAGCAAAACAAATTTGACTTGGAGAAATACATTTATTTCCAACTTAATATGTATTTGATCATTGATTTTTATATTGGGGAACAAGAACTAAGCCCACACCAGTTAAAACAATGAAAACACCATTCCTTCCCTATTCCTGATCTGTGTTTCACTCTGGATTCTTTCCTGGCCCTAATTGCTGGACTTCATTCTCTTCATTGAGGAGAGAAGTGTCATAAAGGATTATGAGGGGGTTGCAATGAGTATCCAGTGGCTTCACTTCTGCTCCTTCCTCCTCATTGTGCTCTGCATGGGTCCTTTGGGCTGCAGTCCCTCTGGGAATACCTGCTTAGCCATGGGGTACCTCTTCTTCTGGCCTCCACATTCTGTTTCTTGCTCTTTGTTCCTTTCTCTTGCACTGTAGTGTTTTCTGCCCTTTCTGACATGTTTCCTGAGAGATGCCCCCAGTCTGGCTGGTGGCCTTGGCTGTGTGCCATGGTGGGTCTACACCTGGAGCTGACTGTCTGGCAAGGAGCAGCCACTGGACCCCCCTCCCAGAGGCTGCCCTGCCCTCACTATCAACACCTTGACACCTACGTCCAGTTTGGAAGGTTGTAAGCTGGTTAAAATTAATTGCAGAAAAAACAATGAAATTAGATTGCCAGTTTATACAGAATATAATTCTATGGATATGGGCTCATCCCCCACAGTGTGGGCAGCAGGGGAAGGGGGGATTCTGCCCCTCTGCTCCACTCAGATGGGACCCCACCTGCAGAGCTGCATCCAGCCCTGGGGTCCCAGCACAGGAAAGACATGGAGCTGTTGGAATGAGTTCAGAGGAGGCACCAAGTTAATCAGAGGGACGGAGCAGCTCTGCTGTGAGGAAAGACTGAGAAAACTGGGATTGTTCAGCCTGGTTGTGGCCTTCCAGTACTTGAAGAAGCTGACAAGAAAGATGGAGAGAGACTTTACAGGGGTCTGGAGTCACAGGACAAGGGGGAATGGTCTTCAGACTCAGAGAGAGTAGGTTTAGATTGGATATTAGCAAGAAATTCTTCTCTGTGAGGGTGGTGAGGCCCTGGCACAGGTTGCCCAGAGAAGCTGTGGCTGCCCCATCCCAGGAAGTGTTCCAAGTCAGGTTGGACAGGGCTTGGAGCAACATGGTCTTGTGGAAGGTGTCCCTGCCCATGGCAGGGAGTGTAATGGGATGAGTTTTAAGGTCCCCTCCAACCCAAATAATACTGTGATTCTATAAATAGTTACTATAGTTCTGTCACTAGAAAACCAAACTTTACCTGAAACTCAACTGACCAAGCTAGTCTTATGTAGCCCTTGATTTGACTACAAACTTGTTTAATAGAAGCATTGTGATGTAATAGACTTACTTGTGTAGTACAATCAGCCCAATGTCATTACTCCTTTTCACTAATGATCAGAAAAAATGTAAAATCCCTCCTGGGGAAACCTGAATATAGCAAAAAAGACAGGTCATGGTTACAGGAAAGAGAGTGTCCAGTATGGTTGTAGCCAAGCTATGTATTCCACACCCATCTACATTATTCCTGATGAACTGTTAATGGTGGGTTAACAGCTGTCCAGTGCACATCCGTCCCCTCAGTGAGAGCTGGGTGTTTTAGATGAGGAAAAAGGGACAACCCTGAGAAGCAGGGTAATGTTTCTTTTTCTTCACCCCTATGATTCAGCCCTGCCAACTCCCTCTGGGAAAGCAGCAGCACAGTCCCATCCATCCTGAAGGGGTCCTCTCTGCTAATGGGACATAATGAACTGAATAGGCACCAGCCAAATAGGCAACTGGAACAGCCATCAAGGACTCCAAAAATTTCCTTTTACTTTATTTTCCTTCCATTGTGAATTCCCTGCTCTGGGAGAGGTAATGAACATTCCTGTCTGTATATAATCTGGGCACTCGGGGACTTGGGACACCAACACCACCACTGGACATCCAGAGGAGGACCTGAACTTCCACAGGAGGACCAGACCTTTCCACAGGACCACCATTTTACAACCATCACTCCAGCTGGACTGCAGCCACTGCTTAATTAGACTATGACCACCATACTGACCAACTGGGTGTCAAGCTGTACTGTGACTTTGTTGGTTTAAGCCAGTGTTTTCTGTATTATTGCATTTATTGCAATCTTTCTATTAAATTGTAACTCTGGCCTAAAAATCTCTCTCAAGGTATTTGCTCCGGGTTCATTCCTCCTGCTGGTTTGCTATTGGTGATTGAGAGATGGGGACATCCCAGTCCAGATCAGAAACCAATTTTATTGAGTATACAAGGTGTTTATATAGGGTTGTACTTGTATGGCACTTATATAGGGTTCTATTTTTGGTTACAATTTCCCATTAGTTATAAATTCTTTATGACTTCAGTTACCTGGTAATCATGACAAAGTTTCACAACATATCTCTTGGTCACTTCTTCCCCAGGGAGTATTTATCTGTGTCTGTCTCTCCCATGCTTTCTGTTTGATTAGGCCTAAGACACTAGGCTCCTTTATCAGTTCCATTGTGCTCTCTGTTTTTTTCCCCATAGTTTACTTTCAAGCCAGCACAATGGGACCAGCGAGAGGACAGCTGGATTCCTCCAGATTGCTGTGCAGCAATGGCTCACCTCAATGACTTGTGCCATCATCCAAGGGCAAATTCTAGGTTGAATGTGTCAGACTGAGGGCTGAGGATAATCCTTATTACCATATGGCACAAACATTGGAAAGGATTTGCAGGAGCAAAGAAAAAGCATGAAGTCCACCATTCAGTGTGATGTAGAGAGGGAAAATAGAGGCTTTATGGCCCTAGTGAGGGAGAGCAGTGAGTAGGAGCAGGATGATGATCCTGTCTCTCCATGCTGGGGAGCAGCATTTAAATTCTGTATCTAGTTTCAGATCCACATCTTGGAACTAGAGTACAACACTGATGATGCCACAGGCCTGCAAAGATTATTTTTGGGGCAGAAATCACATGTTTTTCTTGGGATTGTAGGCATGCACATACTGAAGCTTGCATACTGGAAATCATTTGGCAGGTTTAGTGCCTTGTTAGGGGTGGTTCTGCTCCTTGTGCTGTTCTCAGCAGAGTTGGTCATGCTGGGGCTGTATGAAAATACTGCTCTGCTTTTGGGCCTTTGCTGGTGTTTCTCCCTCCATATACCAATATGAAGTCCCTGGGAAACAAGCTGGCCATGGCTGCTGTTCCCTTCAGGAGTTCATCTTCACAAATCTGTCAGGTTACTGTGAGAGTGCATAAGTACACTGACAGAGAGAAAATACTGGTTAGCCAGCCTAGAGACCCTTTAGCTCTTAGCACCTCAATTTCTGTAAAATGTTGGAACCAGAGAGAGAAAAGTTATTTCAGTCTGAAAATTACAGAGCAGCCTTGTCTGGCACTGCTCAGCTCTGGTTAAAGAACACTGTGTTTGGGTGGGCATCTAACAGAACCAGAACTTTGGCTTGCTTTGTTCTCTTGTTCTATGGTATATAGTGGAGCTTCTGTGCTTAAGCTTTCCATCTGAGACAGGAAAGGAAGACTGATGTTCATGTAAATCTGAAGAGATGAATAAACATCACTGTGCTTCCTGTTAGCTACTGGGCAAATAGTGGCTGATAATTCACTGAACTCAATAACCTCTCCCTTTTCACTGGAGTTCAAAATATTTGGAGGTTCCAGACACCTGGCCTGTTATTATCCCTATAGTATCTATTGGTGCATTCAGCAGAAAATCTTGAACCATGTACAAGTCTTCCATTCTCTGTGTTTATAAATGTGTGGCTAATTGCTTATTATCATATTGAAAAGCTGCACATGACAGAGCAGATACCAGAAATTCAAGCAGCTGGGTGGAGCTTGGGTACCTCCTTCAGCCTGCTCAGTGTGGTGGCTGTGAGAACAGCAACAACGAGGAACACTGGCAAGCATGAGCCAGAGGCAGCCTTCTTAAAAATCAGACTGTTCAGCACAAAATGTTAAATATGCTGTTAAAGACCATGGATTGTCCTGCTTTAATCCTTTGTCAGTGAAGGAATACATCATATGAAATAAATATAATGAGGAGTCTTCCACAGAGGAAGCACACTGATTATCTCCTAGCAAACACTGGGGTAACCATTAGAGTTCTGTTGTCTGCTGTGTGTATTCTTATAATTTTTGTCATTTGAATATGTGTCTTTGCCTACAGAAAATGAGTGTGCATCTGAGATCACTTTTTTGAGCAGCTTTGGAAAAGCTGCTCATAAGATCCTGGTCTGTTTTCTGCCCCATCTCTTTTGCCAATTAATATGTTTGCTCAAAGAAATCCAAGAGCAATTTACCAAGCACCACCTTCCCTCTGCATACGAGCAGCTCCTTTCTGCACTTGCACTCTACTTCAGTTTTGCCAGCAAAAAAAGCCTGTGCTATAAAGTTCCCTGGATCAAGGAACTGATCCAAGCAGAAAATAACTTGACAAAAACCTGAGGAGCTCTCCCGAAGAGTAGCTTCTTGGTTTGTTTCAGAATGTGGATGTATCTACATCTACTTGAGAAAGGGTCCAAGGGCAGAAATAGGGATGTGGCAGCTTAAACCAGCGTCACTGATAGAAAAACCCCACAGAGTCACAGTCTTATTAAAATACAGTTTGTCTGTCCTTATTTTTATAATTGTGGGTCTTTTTCTTCTCGATAACACCACAGTACTTCTGTGGTGACTTCATAGTTTCATAACAGGGCCTATAAACTGTTCCATCCCAATGCCCCAAGTCCAGCTACTTTTTCATGGGAAGGTTAAGGCTGTGGAGGCTCTGATACCTGCCAGGATCTTCAAATACTCTGATTTTTACTGTACTGGAAATACCTGGCTGATTCTATCTGGTGCTGGGGATATATTGCCTGCAAATTACCCAACTTGTTGTCGCTCATTTATTTTATTCCAGCACAGCCTGATCTTCAGATCTCCTCTCTCTTCTAGAGCAATAATCTTACTGAACCAAATCTTAGAAAGCAGAAAATGGCATATCTCTTCTGAAACAGGTGAACTTAGGTGAGAGGTTGGAGCATCTGATGATGGAGAGTAAGAGTAGGAGCAGCAGGAATCACCCTTGTAAGCTCCACCATCCCTTGTGATAAGACTGATGTAAAGAAACAGTCCAAGTGATATGCAGTTTTCTTACCTCCCGTCATTTCTACCTCCATTTTGGCCACTTGCCTGCTATATAGTGTGATAAATGTAACCTTGGATAAAAATTCGTGAAAGAATAAATAAGTATATAACTGGATTTGTAACAATGTAAAAAGTATATAAAATATAGTGTGGCCTAAGAATTTCCCCAAACCCAGCAGTAACTACCCATTCAGGTGGTAACGACCCTAGGGACGTTCATCAGCCTGAAAGAAAGAGCAGGACACGAACAATTAAGCTAAACAAAGAAAGGAGCCAGGCCGAGATGCCCATCAACTCCACACCGCACAGGGACACCCCTTCCTGCAAGCCCCGACTGAAGATGCGATCAGGCCAGACAATAAGAGGAGCCCAGCCGAGATATCCATCGACTCCGCACCAGACCTGGACACTTCACCCTGAGAGCCCAACCGAAGATACAATCGGGAAGCACTCAGAACCTTTCACATGCAAACGGACTCTGCCCAGTCGTCTATTGATTCAGTTCCACGGTTCCAGGAAATTCATTCAACCAGCCATCTAAACTCTTTGTTGAACAGTAACTGCTCGGAGTTTTAGCCTCAGGACACAAAATCCCTATAAAAACCCCGGACAGTCTACCCTCCTTCGTGGATTTGGGTAAATCTGTACCTCTGGGTATAGACGTCTCCCTGTCCACCCAGCGCTGCGCTGATTTATTGTGGTTTTTTTCTCTCGTTGTTTGTGATTAAAATTGTTTTATAATAAATCGCTTTTTATATTAACCCTATTTTGCCATTGCATTTATAACAATAGTAAACATTTTATTAGTGCATATATGTAGCTGTAAGTGTTTTAACAGCAGAGATCACACAGATCCAGCAGTTGCTCCTGACTTCAGGAGGAAGCTTGGCTTGGCTGAGTTACCTGGTTCATCTCAATCAGTCACTTCAGCTAGGCAAACACTGGGCAAACTTCATGGAACTGAGAAATGAATATTGAAGTCTTACATTGCAGAGTTTTGGGGGCTTCTGTCTACTTGCAAAACGAAATTGTTCTTTTTAATCTTTTAAAATGTGAAGTTTGGTCTTTAAAGACAAGAAGGGTTGAATAAGCACCATGTAGAGCAGGCATGGGCATTGTCTTTGCTCAGGGATTGGGTTGCACTTGGTGGGTGATGCAAAAAGATGGAGAGACCCGGTGCATACCCCAAGGGGACCTGGTTTTAGAGTGAACTACCCATGACACTGTGCTTGTATCTGTATCTGTATGTACACATGTATATAGTTAAAGTAGTATGTGTTCGTGTATAATTTAAAGGTTTAATATTTGATGTAACATTTTGGTATGGGAAAAAATTCGGGGTGGATAGTGTTGAGGGTTAGGTGTCCTTTTTGTTGTTGTTGTTGTTCTGGCCTGCCCGTGGAATTTTTACCCATTAGTTTTGGAGACAACCTAACTGTGGGTATTTAGTGGGTGCTCGACAAAGGACAAAGAGTGGCCGGGCCCAGCGGGGGAAGGGGGGCAGGAAAGGAGGGTGGGGACAGCTTTTGGCTGGCTTTCTTCAGCTTCGGGGAAAGACATTCATTTTGCTGGGTCGCAGAGCTGCTGCGGGAGAGAGAAGGGAATCTTGCCATCACCCAGACGGAGCTGCTGCTTCTTCTCCTTCTTCCCTCTTTGTTGGTGGCCTCGCACCCCCTGTCCTGCTGGGACGTGTGGCAGTGCCAGGCACCGCCGCGGAGCTGCTGATACACCTCAGCCACCAGCCGGGGATCTCATCCCTGCTGTTCCAGCTGAGTGTTCCTCAGAGCCCTGCAGAAGCACCAGGACTGACTGCCCGAGGGGTTTGTGAAACAAAGCCTCTCCTCCATTCCTTCCCATCTCAGCCGAGAAAGCTGTCACGGGGCCCCTGGTTCTCTTTTGTTGTTAATCCTGTAGTTATTTTTGTTTGTTTGCCTGGTTATACTAGTAAAGAACTGTTATTCCTATCCCCAGATCTCTGCCTGAAAGCCCCTTGATTTCAAAATTATAATAATTCGGAGGGAGGGGGGTCTACATTCTTCCATCCCAAGGGAGGCTCCTGCTCTCCTTAGCAGACACCTGTCTTCTAGAACCGAGACAGGCATTAACAATATTGCAAGCTGTCAGGAAAATTAATCCACAAACACTAGAGGTTTATGTCCAAAAAGGAGACAGAGGAGTCCTTTTTCTTTATTCGAATAAAGGGAGAGGCCATGGGGCATTCCCCTGGGGTCTCTCAAATTTTTGGAGGGCACAGCCTCCTTTTTATCCTAATCCTAAATTTTAATCCTAAAAACCGGCTGCTTGTCCCTTCTCTCTTTCCCCATAGGCTGAGGTACTTGAGAGGTACAGACTTCCTGGAACGCCTGATACCTGGGATACCTTCCCGCCCCAACCCCCAATGCATAATCCCTTCTTAATTCTTAACTCCTGTGGAATTCATGGTGCTCTTTCAGTGCCTCTTTCACCTTTTAATGGAATCCATCCCATTGTTTCTGTTGTCTCTCACTGATAGCTGCATCTTATCAGCAGACCCACAGCTTGTTTGTAAAGACAAACCCGTCATTCCTCTCAATCCCTCCTCTTTTAATTTTTGTTAATAATTGTCTTTACAAACTTTAGTTATCATTGACTTAATTTCTTTTTCTTGGGTCTTTTTTGGCTTTGTAATTATTTGCAGTGGCATCACTCTCGACCTTTTTGTAGCCATCTCTGGGTCAGTAGGCACGGCTACTACCTGCATTCTTTTGATCACATGTTGAATGAATTAAGCAAGGGATAATGCATGGTAAAAATAATGATAAGTAAGGGATCATGCATGGTAAAAAGATTAGAGTTGCTACAGCTGGAACAGTCATAAGGAGGGCAGTTGGGGTTCAACAATTTAAACTTCAAGTCTATTCACAAACACTCTTTTCTACATATGTGCTTCCTGTTCTATTTAGGCAATATATGCCTGTTTCAGAAGAATGAAGCTGCCATGGACATCTTTCTGTGTCTCAAAATTTTGCTCTATTATGGACTTCACTCAGGGTGCTAACTTACCATTTAGGTTTGACCAGGCTGGCCACTTATGGCCAGTTTTCAGATCTCCGTGGCCCTCTGCAGACCTCACAATTTCTAAGGATAAAGGTTTTTGCTACTTCTTCTCCTAAGGTTAAAAAATTATTTTCCCACTTTAGACCCAACTTAACTGAAAATATAAAGGTAAAATTAATAAGAGAAACATTCTAATAGTGTAATAATCTAATTTCTTAACTTAATTTTCACTTTCACGTTGTCTTCTACACCACCTGTGGCAAGTGAAGGCACAGAAACAGCTTAGCATAAAGAAAGCAATGACAGCATGGATTGGCTCTCAGTGACTGAAGATTTGAGAGTAGGGATGCCCATACAGGCTATTTCAGCAGGCAGTCTGTGGGTAGGCACTCAGGGCTTCCCCCGATGTTGACGCACGCCTACTGCTCCAGTCCACTCCTGCGGAGTGTCAGTCGCGGCTTCCCACCCTTCTCCTCCAGCTGAGATGTCCAAACCTCTGGGCCCTCAGAGACCTTGACCCAAGTGTGATGGGTCCACTCATGTTCAGCTGTCTTGACGGCTGTTTCTGTGGTCAGCAACACCTGGAAAGGTCCACGCCACTTTGCCACCAATGGTGCTTCTTTCCACTCCTTAACTAGGACCCAGTCTCCTGGTTGGATATTATGCACAGCAAAGTCCAAAGGCAGGGTCTGTGTGAGCTGAGCTTCCTGTCGAAGAGATTTCACAAGAGACAGTATCCGAGCCACATAATATACATCACTTATCTCTACCCCCGCCCCAGGCTGAGAATTACAAGGATAAGGAATTCTGAACATCAATTCAAAAGGAGATAGTTGAATATCTTCCCTGGGTCTGGCCCTTATCCTTGCTAAAGCCAGTGGTAAGAGCCGCAGCCATGGCATTTTCATTTCTATCACCAGCTTTAGAAGATGTTTTTTTTATTTCTCCATTCATCCTTTCAACCTGGCCTGAGCTTTGGGGATGCCAGGGAGTGTGGAGGTTCCATTGTATCCCTAAAGCAGTCATTACTCCTTTAAGAATTTTTTCAGTAAAATGAGTTCCTCTATCTGAGTCTATTGCTTCCACCATCCCATATCTTGGAATTATTTGTTCCAAAAATATTTTAATAACTGACCCTGTAGTTGCTGAAACACCTAGGAACACTTCTGGCTACTCATAACTGACATACTATTATTAAATGATATTTAAATCTTGCCACCAGGGGCATTTCAGTGAAATCTACCTGGTATATCTGGAAGGGAGGGTACCGACCAAAGCCTTCTCCCTCTGGCAAGTTTCTTTGTAACTCTGTTATTTGTTTTAGCACAAATCAAACAAATTCTAAAAGCTCGCTTTGCTAGAGCAAAAAGACCCACAGCAGTACACATCTTGAGGAAGGTCTGTGTCATCCCTCGGGAGCCTCGGCACCTCCCACCTCCCTCATGAAGCTGCTTCAACAACTGCAAGGTCAGAGCTCTCGGCATCCACCGCTCACCATCCCTTGCAAACTAACCACCTCCCTTTCCCTCTGCCCCACTCTCCACAACTATCTCAAGGTCCTCCAGTGGAAAAGACAACTTTTCTGGCAAGGGGGCAGCTACTGGGAGCAAGGGAAGTATTTCAGAAACTTCCGGCAACAATGCAGCTTTTCGCTTCTCCATCAGCCAGTCTGCTTCTCTTTGCCTCTTCTGAGCACCCTGTCTGGTACCTTCTAATGTGCATCACTGCTACCTCTTTTGGCAAATTCACCACCTCCAATAGGCGGGAGATTAAATTCTCATGAGCTAACGTCTTTCCTTTGCAGGTTAATAAACCTCTCTCTTCCCACAGTTTCCCAAATGCATGTATCACACCATATGCATATTTAGAATCAGTAAAAATATTTACTGTCTTGTCTTGGTATAATTCACAGGCTCTCACAAGCGCATACAGCTCGGCCGTCTGAGCTGACCAGGTGGGCTGTAACCTCCCCCCCTTCCTTTAGTTTCTTTCCATTCACGATAGAGTATCCTGTAAATCATCTTCCTTCTATCACCCTTGAAGACTCATCAATAAACACATTTTCCTCCTCAGGCCATGGAATGTCTCACAAATCATTCCTTGCCCTAGAATGCAGATCTATTACTTGAATACAGTCATGGAATTTGCCTTGGCTCCTCTCTTCAGGGCCATTCAAACAGTAGGCTGGGTTAAAACCTTCCCCGCTTTTAAATTCTAAATCCTCCTGTTCTAATAAACAAGACTCATATTGCAATAACCGAGAGCTGGTCATCCACTTAGAGGCTCTCTCAGTTAACAAAGCTTTAATCTGGTGTGAAACTTTAACAATCAGATAACCCCCCCTTGTCAGCTTTCAGGCCTCAGCCACCATCAGAGCTGTGGCTGCACAGTTCTGCAGACAATGGGGCCAGCCTCTGGCCACTGGGTCTAACATTTTAGAAAAATAGGCAACAGGTCTCTGTGTTCCCCCATGCTCTTGAACCAAAATTTCTTTTGCATGACTTTGTTTAACATCCACATATAGTTCAAATTCATTTTCTGTATCTGGAAGAGCTAGGACTGGGGCATTAACCAATTTGTCTTTTAAATTTTTTAAAGCTTTGCTCTCCTTCTGGTGGCCATACCACAACATTAGGACTGTCTTGTGTGAAAAAGCCATATAAAGGTCTGGCCACAACAGAAAAGCCTTCTATCCATACTCGGCAGTATCCCACTAACCTTAAAAACTGCCGTAATTCCCTTTTAGTTTGGGGTAATGGTACTTGTAGAATTCTTTGTATTCTTTCTGGATCAATGCACCGTAACCCTCCAGTTTAAATATGTCCCAAATATTTGACCTGTTTCTCTACCAACTGTGCTTTCTTTTTGGACACTCTAAGTCCTTTTTTTTAGCAAGAAAATTAAGCAGTTTCACAGTAGCTCTTTCAACCATTTCCTCCTGTTCCCTTGATAACAGCAAATCATCCACATACTGCAACAACTTAACCTCTGAGGGTGGAGCAAACACTCCTAACATTTTTCTTTTGTGAAGTTTGCCCAAACAAAACAGGTGACTTTGTATAAACATGATCTAGTTCAGCAGTAAGTAATGCCACTGCTTCAAGCCAATTACATTACATTTCTTTATTTTTTAGTAACTAACCACTACCCATCTCAATTTTTGTATCAAGTCCATCTTAGGCATAGGGAGGTGACTAACAAATTAACTTTTATTAAGGAAACTCTAATATTTATAACATTTTATAACTCTTAACATTTAAAACTTTTATTAAGGAAAGAAAACAAAATACTTTCCTTTAAAGTTTTCCCATAACTTCTACAGAGGAAGTGCATGACAAATACCCAGGCGTTCCATAGGACACTATTTTCACAAGGTTGCAGTTACAGAATTTGCTTTAGGTCCACAACAAACCACAGACTGGTGGGCGTGTTCCCCACAAGGTATGAGTTGCAGCATTGGCTTCATAACTGAAACTTGCCAATTCTGGCTTTTTACAACAAAACATACAAAAAGCAGAGGGATGTGGTCCCCTCCAAACTGGAGTCATTCTGCACAAAACTTCATGTAGACAAATGAATTAAATCTTCAAATTAATTTACTACAATTTTTACAATTATTTCAGAGAAAGATGTGTTTAAACTTCTGAGCACACAGAAGAAACCACAATTCTCACAACTCTTTTGAACGATCAAAAAAAAATTCTTTAGACAATTTTCCCCCTCGGGGATAAAAATTAAGGTGAATCGAGAGGTCTTTGTTTTTACTAAGACACACACCTCTCCTCGATCCAGACCCACTTTAAAAGTTGACAATGGCTCTAGGTTGGTGGATATAGTGAGAGCTTTTGACACTAACAATCTATTTCTCTTATCTTCTGGACTTTCTTGACAATTCAGCTGTTTTTGGCTTTTTTGCAGACATTGCCGTTTTCAATGTCCTACGCCCTGAAGACAGCACACTGATTCTTTCCCAACCACTGTTTGGCTTGGGTCTCCCCTGCTCGGGAGAAAAAGCCTCTGCCACTTCCTTGTGGCTGATCCCGTCCCCTCTGTACCGGGGGACCCCTTGGACCTTGCAGTTTTTCCTTCTTTGGCCTGAAAAAGGCCATCACCTTCACCTTTCCTCTTTGTGCTAACTCTATTTACTACTTACTGAATACCAGAGCCAGTCCCTGTCCTGCCACATTGTCCAAACAGCTCCTCCCCGCTCCAGTGCTCCTGGTGGGCACGGCTGGCAGCACCACAGGCAGCCAGGGCGTCCCGTAGCCTCAAAGGGCCGGCAGCTGCTGCTGCCCCTGCCTGGGGCTGGTGGGGTCAGGCACTGCCCAGTGCTGAGTCCCAGCAGCCTCACAGGCCCCCAGCCCGTGCTCCTGGTCCCGCACCTCCACTCCTGGTCCCTGCTTCAACTATATCTCTCCACATTCCCCATTAACCAATTCTGTTCCAGCACACCAACACAATCCATCCATCTCCTGCTGTCAAAGACCCTTTCTTGACTCCCCTTATTGCCCCCCCACCCCAGGCGTGGATTCTCGAGATCTCTTCTAGTTCTAGGGGGTGATATGATATGCTGCTCCCCTCCCTCTACACCACTGTTATTCTCAGGTGGAGCTGTAGGAACAGCATTTCCCTGATCCCTTTGCTCTGGAAGGTGAGGATACAGGGACCTGCAGCTGGCCTTGGGTCAGCTGGTAACACCAGAGGACAAGATGGGGGAAGGTGCTGAAAAACATTTTAATCTTCACTGTTTTCTTCTTTCCCCCGCTTTTTCCTCTTCTTCTTTTTTTTTTTCTTAACACATAGATTTCTCTTGTTGTTTGTTTAAACCGTATCAATCCACATTCCCTTTCAATCCATCTTTTCCAATTCTCCTCTAGATACCTTCACAGAACTCAACACAAATGAATTCTGTTTTCTAAGGTGGCCATATAAGTCCATTTGGCAACTTATACTCTGGCCATACATAATAACGATATTTTACCACCATTTCCATAGTTACCTCTGTGTGAATGCATAATCTGTCTCAAGATCTCAGCATTCTCCCCAAGGGACTCTTTGGGGATATTATGGGATCGTCATCCCTTTTGCCGAGACCACTTCTTGGCTGTACTCTTGCAACCCTCCATGGGTGCCCTGTTTAGCCTGTGCTACCCTCCATGGGTGCCCTGTTTAGCCTGTGCTACCCTCCATGGGTGCCCTCCCAGGCTTCCTCCCCAAAGATCCCATTTTACTCACTGGTGAGATTTTCAGTGGTCCTCCCCTGTGGACTCTTCATGGAGCTCCCTGGTCCGCCACTCGTCTGTCTCCTGGACAGTCTTGGGAACCCAATCGATCGCCCGGTGCAGGCCACCACCAAGGGGAGCTGATCACCGAAACTGGGTGAGGCGCGCCTTCAGCTCCACTTGCTGCCTGCCGCCCCGGATGGTGGAAATATCCCGGACAAGCCCCCAAAATTGTCAGGAAAATTAATCCACAAACACTAGAGGTTTATGTCCAAAAAGGAGACAGAGGAGTCCTTTTTCTTTATTCGAATAAAGGGAGAGGCCATGGGGCATTCCCCTGGGGTCTCTCAAATTTTTGGAGGGCACAGCCTCCTTTTTATCCTAATCCTAAATTTTAATCCTAAAAACCGGCCGCTTGTCCCTTCTCTCTTTCCCCATAGGC
The DNA here is from genome assembly GCF_049639895.1 of Pseudopodoces humilis. Lineage (NCBI taxonomy): Eukaryota > Metazoa > Chordata > Aves > Passeriformes > Paridae > Pseudopodoces > Pseudopodoces humilis. The sequence continues at coordinate 7,069,746 of NC_142204.1, read as the reverse complement.
TGAGGTACTTGAGAGGTACAGACTTCCTGGAATGCCTGATACCTGGGATACCTTCCCGCCCCAACCCCCAATGCATAATCCCTTCTTAATTCTTAACTCCTGTGGAATTCATGGTGCTCTTTCAGTGCCTCTTTCATCTTTTAATGGAATCCATCCCATTGTTTCTGTTGTCTCTCACTGATAGCTGCATCTTATCAGCAGACCCACAGCTTGTTTGTAAAGACAAACCCGTCATTCCTCTCAAAGCCTTTCCCTTTTACCTTCAAACTTACCTGTCTGTATGATTGTCCCACTGCAGTACTTTTCCCTGAATTACATATTATGTATCTACTTTTGAATATGCGTTTATATCACCAACAGTAACATCAGTGAGGTGCTGGTACAGAAGAGATGTTCATGTTTCCTCCTTTTTCTTATGGATCCAAGAGGATCATAAACTGACAGCTGCAGTTTGGCTGAGCCAAATGCAAATCAGAGCATAGCTCAGAGTAAAGGAGATGGTGTTGGTCAAGGCAAAAGGGGGTGGTGACAGAGGCCAATGTTTTGCCTTCTGGAAAGGGCTGCAAGGCTGCAGCAGAGCTGGCTGTGGTAGGAAGCGTGTTGTCACCTCTGGAGAAAGGAGTGACGGGAGAAGCTGCTCTGGGATGATCAGGTGGTTGTCTTTGCCTATCCCACAGTCTTTTTCAAAACAGTTACCTGATACTTTTTTTTCCCCCATGTGATTAAATTATTTCACTGAAGTCTGATAACTGTAGCCACACATCCGTGATTTGTCTAGTCTAATTTTACAGGCTGTTCATGGTAAGGGAATTAGAGCTAGTTAGAGAAGAGGTATTGAATGCTGATGGAATATGCTCTGGTTTAAGACCCAGGTTGTTACTATATTAGCTGTCTGGCTGACAGGACAGTGTAAAAGTATTTCAGGGCTGAGTGAGGGGGTTTTTCTGGGAAGACAAATAAGTGGTCTCTGAAACTTCAAGGTGACATTTTCTAGAGAGAGGGTAGTTAAAATGATTTTTCTTGTTTCCCTATGTTAAGATGGAAATCATAGGTGAAGAATAAAGGTGGGGAAAAGCATCCTGCAGTAAGAGGAGGTGAGGTGTGGCAGACAAAGCCATCTAGTGGTTACTGCTCACTGCTCTCGCTGCTCATGGACTCAGAGTACTCAGTCACAAAGGGGTTTGGTGCCTGCTGTGGGATCTGGTTGGCTCACTGGGCTGTGTCTGCTCCCTCCTGAGCAGAGAGGGAAAGGGCTGCTTGCTATTGAGTCAGAAAAGTAAAGGGAATGGTCCCCTTGAAGAGAAGGGAAGTCAGGTTGCCTGTGACAAAATTGTTTGTCTTGAACATCAGAGGAGAGCAAAGGTGGTGGCTGGACTAGAAAAATACTGACAGAAGTAGTGACTCAAGTAAAACTTGACTGAATGAAATGTGTGAGCCCAAGCCAGGCATTGAGAGCATGATGACCCCAGCTGTGCTTGGTATGCACAAAGGACAGCCAAGAAACAGCTCCCAGATGCTGCAGGCATGCTGCACTTGTGGGGAAATGTGAACATTTTTTAAGCAAAATACTGTATGGATTTGTGCTGAATTTATTAAATTTTTCATCCTCAAAAAAAATTAACTATAAAATCAAACAGGTTTAGTTTTGACACCTTCTAAATGTTTTGACACTTACATAAAATTTTAAAGGCTGAAAACCATAGAGTTTGGACAGCAGTTTTCACTTGATCACCATATGCAGTTTCTCCACTTCCCCATAAAAAAAATCAATTGATCAACAAAAAATGTTTCATATTAACCTAAAATACTCTCTTCCCTGTATTCCCTAGTTTGGTAAATAAACAAAAATCATTATTATTTCCATTGTGAGGCCTTAGTTTAATGCCCATTTTCCTCTTAAAAATGATACTTTTGAATTTTGTCATCTGCTGTGCTCAGAGAGCTGGCATTATAACTTTTCAGAAGATATTACAGACTCCACACTGAAGGCACATATTTATTAGGAAAACAGCTACCTTGTCAACATAATGTGACAGTGCAGGAAGTTTGTATTGTAAGGAAGCACAAAGACCATTGAGAGGGCTGAGGAAGGGAATGTGTGTCCTGAGTATTTTAACGTGCATAAAGGTGAACAGTCAATATTGGTGAAGAAATGTGGCAAAGTAGATAAGCCCAGTGGAGATTTCTCCTGCTGTTGTACCCTTGCCAGGGAGAGGAGACAAAGGATTAAACAATTCTTTACTTCAGTAGCTGAGCCTAATTTCACAGCGTTTAAAACATCTTCATAGTGCATGTATTGTGTGTTCAGCCACAAGTACAATCCTGTTGTTAAAATGCAACTCCAATCCACCTGGGAGTTACAGGGCTGCATTGCTCACTTTTTCTGAAACTCTTAAGGGCACTTCTGATGTGGAGTTTTTTTCCCTTAAGAATTTTAAAAAGATTCCAAGGAATGCTGAATTTATCAAAAGCTGGTGGGTTCTCAGTCAGCAAAGCGCTTGCTGTATGTTTGTTCCTTGCCAATATCCAAACTCGAGTACATGAAAAGTGAGCCCAAAGTCAGTAATGAGGAGGTGGAGAAAATGAATGTGCATTTGATCACCTTTTTACTATCCCTTTCTTTTATCCTGCCCTTAGTAAACCATTTTTGGTTCTGCTATGGATCCAGTTAATGAATTTGGAGTTTGCACTGTTGCACCTTCAATGGCTGTAGAACAAAGTTGAGTTCTCCAGGTATGAAGCAAGTGGTGTGTGTGCCTCAGAAGCAAGCAGCCAAGTCCAGCTTCTCTTAAGAAAAGCAAAAACTGGGCAGGTTTTTTTCTTCCACTTTCCATCATTTTTTGTTTGCCTGTTTCTTTTGAAGAGCACAAGCACAAGACAGGATATTGGGTCAGAAAAGATAATTTTCTCTGTTAGTTTTAATAGAAGACTGGGAGACACCTCCTTCTCTTTGCCAACACCAAATGAAGCAAATAGCACTATGACTAATGTTTCCCCATTTTCAGTGTAACTGCTCATTTTAAGTAGTTGCTTTAATAGGCAGATGGATTTTTCATAATGCTTAAAAGGAGTTAAAGCATGAAGACAATTAAAGAAATCAGAATCAGGTCTTTAACTAATGTCTCTATAAAGTAGAGACCCTTGAAAGATGGCTTGGTCTTGATCCAGCATCCATAGAGGTCTTATTATGGGTCATCAGTTTATTTTGTGAACAATAGTACCTTTTGAAGACACTCATGCAATCAAAATTTAGATTGTGGAAAGTGCTTAATATTATTGAAGTATAATAATAATAATAAATGTGTGTAATATAAATGTATGAGGTTCCCTAAGCCAGCTGTGTGTGCTTATGTCTGTACTTTTCTAGAAGGCAGGCTTGTTGTGATTCAGCATCTGTGACCTCAGGACCAGGCCAGCCAGGAGTTGTGTGGCAAAATTGAAATAGGGACGGGTGCAACGAGGATATCCGAAAAGTAAGAGGGATTAATGGCAAGCAAAAATAAGAAAAGGGAGCAAAAGCCATACATGGTACAGGGATGATCCTTGAAGACAGAACAATGGGACAAACACAGTAATATATATGGTGTGGTTGAGTGTACAGGGTCCAATGAAAAACAAGAAAAATATATGGGAAAGTATACATAACCAGTCATAAATAAGAACTGGAAACATTGCTTAATATGGAACAACAATATTAACTTAATAACTTCCACGATCCTGTTCTTCTCACTGTAACCTAGCTAGATATTTTCCCTCTTGGAATCCTGCTTCCCATGCCCTTAAATTGTTGCTTCCTGTGTGATCAGTTGAGGCCAGTCCCCTGTCCCACAGGACAGGACTGGATCCCAGCCAGCCCAATTCCCACACAAACTCTTCTTTGCATCTTAAATAAATAACAAATCCTGTGGATTTCCTTGTTCCAAAACAGCATTTTTATCATTTTTGTGATCCAATGAATGGAATGAAATGAATGCCATCCTTTCAGGACTACTTTTACAGGAGCAAGAGGAGAGGGGGAAAAGCTCACCACAATTAAAAAAAGCTCATGCTTTAGTATTTAAAAATGCAGTAATGTTTCTTTAAAAGCAATTAAAATTCAGCTATGGGCCAAGAGCCATTTTTGTTACACCAGACTGTAAAAGGCAGTATTTTGGTAAAGATTTGGGCATTTGAAAACGTAAGTTTTTTTATAGAAAAAACTGCATCTTTATTGCCTTCAGTGCTGGTGGAAGTCTGGTTGCCTTATGGGAAACAAAAAGAGTTGCTGAGGAGATGTGAATATTCTCCTAAATATTCTAAATTTCACCTATGAATTTTCCATTGACTCTTAAAGGATCTTCCTCTGTGGTGTCTAGTATGTGATCCAAAGGTATTGAAATAAATTGGAATTCTTGCATTGATTTCCAAAAGCTTTAAATCACATCCTAAGTTCTTTACTCTGTAACACATCTGATTTTGGTTCATTTCTTGCTGAAATCAATGGGGACTTTCCCAGGCTAATGATAACTTTCCCTTGTACCTCCCAGGAGCGTTCCTGATCCCTTTAGAAACTCTGCTTTGGTTGTGTGTGCTTCTGAGCCCAGTCCCACCTCCAGTGCCATGCACTTGACCCAGTTTACGCTGATTTCGGGCTCTGAGTACGAGGTGCAGAAGGGGGAGGCAGTGCAGGTGGGGAGCACATCCCCTGGCACTAGGGCTCCTCAGCAGCTCTCACAGTGATCCCCTACTGTGCTGTCACCATATCCCAGCCAGCAGGATTGCCTGGGCACATGGGCTGCTGCTGCTGGTTCCTCCTCACGCCTGAGGGGCACAAGCTGTCAGAAGCTGATGGGGGCAAGAGGCACATTCAGATCTCCTGTTTCCCACAGGAATGTTCTGGGGGACTTGCAGTGATTGCACTATAATCTGATTCCTAAGCTATTTCTGGAATTAGCCCCTTTTTTAGTTTTACAGCTGATGAAGGCAGGAAGAAAGGTGATTCTGGGGCTATGAGTAGATCCTGCTGGCAGAGTTTTCATGACATTAAGTCAGGGTGACATCCTGGTGAGTCCAAGGGCAGGAGATCCACCTCCCTGAGAGTTCCTAGACTGCTCAGGGTGGACAGAGGTTGCTGCACCTGCACTTGCAACTTCTTACTGTGACTGTAAAACTTTCAGGAGGCTATCTCTAATCCCAGCAGTGACTGGATTGCTTAATTGCTGTTAGTTTGGCCTTTCTGAAGTGCCTGGGCCAAGGAATGACTTGAACATTCCCACAGAGATGCTGATTCCAAGCCTCTCTGAGGTCTACTAGAGGAACTGACTCTGAGTTAGCTGAGTCCCTGGACCGGTTCTCATCTTGGGTGTGATGTGTTTTGCTACAATGGAAGCTCTCTTGCCGGCAGGCAAAGAACCAAACCAGACCGAAATGTTCAGTAGGATTTAGATCAATCCCACAAATTCTGATTCTGCAAAGATTTAAGCTTGTGCACAGCTTTACATATGTGAATAGTCTCATTGAATCAAATTATATAAGATAATGTACAAATATCAACTTAAAATAATGCACCTGCTCAAGTCTTGGCAGTATCAAGGCTGTAATGAACTGGATAAAAACATGGAAAGGATGACTTTCTCAGAGCTGTTAAGGTGTTATTTCAGAAACCTAGTCAACTGCATTTACGTGTACTATACAAAGTCTAAATAAATGGGAGTGCTTATTCATCCATGTAATTTATTTGGGTCAGTGAGCTTCAAGAGTTTGGCTTTTCTATTCTACTCAAAACAGCACCTGAAAGTATCAATTTTACAGTCTGATCCTAGTACAATCAGTGGGTGTTTTTACTGTAGAGAGACTTCAGGATTCCGATTGTAAGCCTTATTAAAAATAGGCCCAAACTGAAGGAGAAACAGTGTGATAGGCTGAGTGAAAGGTCTGCAATGCTGCAAGGGCTTCCTTGTGGTGTGAAGAGCCAGTTCTTCTCCAAAATAAGCATCTCTTGGAGAAAAAAAACAAGTCTTGTGATAAGTCAAGGTCTGAGATGAGGTGCGAGGGTGACATGTGCTGGTGCTTGCAATGACTCTGCTGGCCACCTGTCCTGCCTTCTCCTTCCTCACCTCTGCCTTCAGCCCTGGTCTCTGGTTACTGGGCTCCTCTCAGCTGCCTCTGGAAACTAGCGCATCCCTGCTTCTCTAACAGGTGGCAAAACTGGGGAAGCAGGAAGCAGTGGAAGCAGCACCCTTGCTCAACAAACCTTTTGACTCATCTCTCCTCAGTGTTTGAGGAGCCCAAGTCTCCCTTGGAACCCGCAGTGTTTCTGGGGATGGCATCTCCTCCAACATACTTTTCTGCTCCTTGCTTGGGTCTGATCACTGCCTTTGGGTTTTCAGAGCCACAGGTCATCACTGCACAGGTAAAGAAACTGGAGAGGGGGAAATCCTCCCTGGGCCAGCAGCCACCAGAGTATGTGCACCAGTGGAGCTCTGACTGGACCTAAGCCAGAGATGAACTGTGGGTGCAGCTCTGTGTGTAGGGCAGATCTTATTGCTAAGGTGGAATCATCTTCCTTAAGCTTAAGCTTAAGAAGCCCTCTGCTTCATCAAGCACTGCCAAACCAGCATTAATTAGGAAGGCAGCACTGTGCCAGACAGAGACAACACTTCACAATCACTGACAGCAGTTTAAGGTGCCTGCTCTGCATCTTATCAAAGCCAAACTCTTTTTCTAAGTTGGAGAACTCTTATTTCTATAGCTCCCAGACCCAGAGGAGCAGGAGGACAAGGCTGATCATGCACAGCTGGCACCAGTCAGACTTGGGGCTAGCTTGCTTGGCCTCACCAGCCTCAAGCCTTGAGGGAGGAAATGGAGCTCACCAAGCAATGGGTGACACTCCTAGTGTGCATTTGCTGGAAACAGAAGCCCCACAAAGGAATAATCCAATGGGGCAGTCTGGTCCAAACCCTAGGTTTGGGAAGCCAGATGTTACTCTGCAGTAGAAACTCAAGTGAGGGAGTGAAATATCTTCTCCCCTTAGTCCAGGATCCTGGAGAGATTCTATGCAATTCCTATCCCAGGAACTACCTGTGCTACTTGAGAAACCTCAGCCAGGAACATGGCTTTTGGTGTCCACACCTGCCTTCAAGAAGCAGCAGCTGGGGAAATCTAAGTCAAAAGATTGGCCTGACGGGTCCTGGGGAGCTCCATGGATGAGCCCTGTTCCCAGGAGATGCAGCTGAAGGAGTGTGGTTGGGTGCTCCGTGCCAGGGGAAGTACATGCATAAAATAAGGTATGCATAAAATAAGGTAGAGTCCAGGTCAATACATACAGGGAACAAGTCATAATCCCACCATAGGTGACTAGAGATTTCTGCTGCTGTCTGCAGGAAAGGATCACCTGCAGGGTTCTGTTTATAGTGGCATTGTATGACATAGTGTGGGGCCCAGAACTTGGGGAGAGGGAGAAGATTTATTGGGAGAGTGAAATGCAATGCAAATCAGAGGAACACTCATGTCCATCCCATTCTTCATAAATAGATCACAAGTGGGAGCATGTCACTCATGCTAGATGTAGGGAAATAAGGTGAAATGCTTCTTCAAAGTCACTCAGCCAGGCAGCACAGAGCTCCCTCAGCACTGGGCTGTTGCTGCCCCATTTGAGGGACAAACATATTGCAAGCAGGCCAGGAGCCCTGGTCGTCCTTCCACTAAAGTCACCATGTCAGAAGGGGACAGGATGGAAAAATACTGGTAATTTGGGAACAAGTATGAGATTTGTGGCCTCAGCTGTCCTTGCTTAGACCATTTGTAGATTGTTTTGGAGGACACTTCTTTCCAAAGGTCTCCCTTTTAAAGGGCAGTCTCTAACTAGAACTGTATGACTTGTTAAACTCAATGGAGCTTTCTTAAGGAAAGACTGATTTCACGGTGGTTTTCAACAACACCTGGCACAAATATGATACTTTGAATTACTTCAGTATGAATATTTAATATTAGTAACAACAAACAAAAGTGAATCTGGATCCTGGTTTTAGGAGACCTTGTGTGTGCTCTACACTTTAATAGTGTATTTGAAAACTCTTGTTTTATTCCCCCATCAGTGAAATTGTGCAGACAAGTAAGTTTAAACACCAAAAGTGTTTCTCATTTTCCTTGAGTATACCAGTGTTGGGAGTTAGGTTTTCTCAAAGGAATTTCTTCCCATTTGTTGTCAAGGAAATGCAGGGAGGAGGGGAAGAGGGCTGGCTTCCTAGGTAAAATGGTGGAGATTAAGAGAAAAAAAGAAATGGCCAAGTACCTTGAATACAATTGAAATGGTTTTGGGGAAGGGAATGGACTTTTGGCATTCTTAGGTGGGTGTAGGCAGTCTTTGCCCACCTCGGAGGGGAGATGGTTGTGCTTTTTAGTGCTGGACTTCTGCTCAGAGCCTCAGTGCTGCTGTGGAATTCTCCTTGCTGCCTGTTGGTAAACCTGCTGCTTGCAGGAGCTGGTGGTTGACCAGGACTTTGCAGTACCTGCCATTGCTGGGAGATCTTCACCATCTACGTGGGTGTTTCAGGGGAAGACTGGGGTCCCCCACCTCCCCTCTTTCTCTGGATAGAGGGTCCCATCTGCTGGTTGACTGGAACCTTGGGACTGCCATCGCCAGTGACAGGAAAGATATGTGCTAAGGTCTTTACAGATAATTTGATGGCTGAAGGTATGGGCGTTAATGTCTTTGGAATGGGTCTTAATGTCTCTACTGCAGCAGGTTCCTTACAGAGCCCAGACAACTTGGCTCCTGAAACAGACAAGGGGGTCTGCACAAGCCTGAACTTCTCAACTTTGGGGTAAAATGACAGATTCAAGGAGGAATATGGGATAGCCAGTTCATTGGCTAGTACCTCAGCCAATGGGGAAGGAAGAGGACAACATGGGGCTGGGAGTTTAGGACAAAAGGAGGCCGCACCCTCTGAAACCTTGAGAGAGAAAACACCACGGGCATGTGGTCTGTGGCCTCACTATTGATTCGAGTAAAGTTGCAGGACTCCTCTGTCTTCTTTTTGGACACAAACCTTTGGTGTTTATTGTTTTTCCCAACACCAGGATACCACACCAGACACATGAGAGCCTGTGGAAACAGAAACCCCCAGCTTCTCTCTCTGTCCAAGGCTGCCATTAGTCCCTGGGGGTCCCAGGGCTCGCACTCCCTGAAGCCATGGGGGAGTCACCACAGCCCCTCTGCCCTGCCTGAACCACTAAGGCCCCAAACGCCAAAGGGGAAACTTTCTTAACAGCTGGGAAAATTCTGTTGCTGTTTTCATTGCCATTGTTACTTGTTCTGTGTTTATATATTAGCTAGTAAAGAATTGTTGTTCTTTTCCCCATATTTTTGTCTGGAAGCCACATCATTTCAGAGTTACTATAATTTCAGGGGAGGTCATCTTCCCATTCCAGGAGGGTTCCTGCCTTCCTTGGCAGACACTTGTCTTTATACCAGGACAACAGAAACAATTGGAGGTAATGAGCAACCTGCACTCTTGATCACAGCTCCAAGTCCTCTCCCAGCCAGCTCTGGCTCCAAAAGTTTCCCCCCCCCATTTCTGTTTACTCACAGAATTTTTTAAAAGTTTTTTTTCCTCCTGACAGTCTTGGCTTTTCTGGTTTTATCTACTACTTCCCAGTGTGTCTGAGGAAAAAATACTTTCCCCTCACCTCTGGGGGGAGTTTGAAGTAGGAAGGAAGAGCAAAGGTGAGGGTGATAAATGATGCTTCCCTGTAAGATCTCACTAGTGAACCCTGGAAACAGGGAGCCTGGAGTTCAGCCTGGCTGTGGTGCTCCTCCTTCACTTGTGAGGTGTCTGCTGGCTTTGAGTCCTCCCAGGATTTCCTTGTGGAGTTGAGAAGTCTTTCCCTTCATTGCAATTCACGCTCAACTGAAAAAAGTTTGAATTTTGGTTCAAACATTTTATGACCAAAAATCGTCTTGAAGACTCTCATGCAACTGCACTGACTGTTTTTCAGGAGCATGGTGAGGTGAAGAAGTTATTCTGTATTTATAAAATCAAGGAATAGGTTAATTGGTTAACTGGTTAATTGCCAATTGCCTGTAATCTAACTGCTGTGACAGCAGCATGAGGGCCATCTGGAAGGACAGATCATCCCCAAGCTCCATAAGGAGATGGAAAGGTGACAGTACTGTCACTGTTGCATAAACTTCCTTGGAGCAGGAGTACATCAGATGTGAAATCAGGCTGAGTATAGCTTCCTACACAAGATGAAGAAGGAGAACAAAGGGAGGCAAGAAAAACTAGGATTCCACCAAAGGGGAATTGTTGTGGCTATTCCTGGGACTGTGATGCTACCAAAATAATGGAGGCTGGTTGTTTTCCCTTACAGGCAATTCTGTATTTAATTTGTGAAACTCCCAGTGAGAGCCTTGTGCTCTGGCACCTTTAATAGACAGCACACAGGGATTTGCTGTTCCTTTAATGAGACAGAAAATATATGAATCCTTCTCATTGGACTGGCTGCAGTTACCCCCTGCTCCAATTGGCTCCTGCCCTGCAATATTTAAACTGTTTTGCAAACAACAGAAAAAGACACCTCAGCTCTTTGTACCATTCAGCTGAAGTAGGAAAAACGCTAAAAATTCAATGAAAGAGAAGAAGGTGGGGAAAAATAATTATCGCAAAATGCAAAGAAAATGGGCTGTGAAAATGCTGAGAGGAAAAATGTTTTCATAAAGCAGCAAGGTCTCTGAGTCATGCCCCTCCTTTGAGTCCAGTGTTTCTCCAATTGGCATTGATGGAAGTGTTGGCAGCAGATCAGGCCCCTCTCTGCACTCCTGATGTTCTCCAAACTCTCTGCACTCTGCAGACTCCCCAACCTTCTCATTCAGTTCTGTGAGGAGTGCTGCACATCCCTCTGACATGGTGCAAACTGACCCCCATTTTCCCCACAAGGATGTCACCTAGAGGAACAGAAACCACTGTTCCTAGTAAGTGCTTTAGGTATGCCCATTCCAGACCTCTGTAAACCTGGAAGGGAGTTATCTTCTCCAGGCTGTGGGAAATGTTCTTCTCTCCCCACTGTGGCTTACTTATGCTTGTGTTTTCCAGCACTGGATGAAGAGCAGCCAGTAAGAAACATTGTCTAGATAACAGATATTTGCAATTTTCCCAATGTCCCTTCCAACTTTTCCTTTCTTCCTGCTGCTTCCACCCCAGGAAAAGATGGGTGTGGAGGTTATGGAGCAACTAAATTTGTAAACATGAAGGACAGAATCTATATGAGTTTGTTTAGGCAATTTTCCTGTGGGCAGTTGGTATTTAGCACTTAAATAACTGTGTAAGCAATTCAGGAGCAACAACTGGTGTGGTCACAATTGATGCTTTTAAATCCTTGGCTTTTCTCTGCTGAAAGCCCTATAAAAACATCTCTAAGGAAGTAGAAAACAGCAAAAATTGTTTATATTTCTATATAATTTTTGTTTTGTTACAGAACTGAAAAGCAATATTATTTTACCTAAAAAATAATTTCTGATGAATGCATCTGGCAGACTGCATACCCAAAATTCTATCCTAAAAGTACCCATTCTTAAGGTAAAGTTGTGCTTCAAGACCTTTGTTAGCAGGATGACAAAATGATCTGGTGTGCTAATCATCATTGACCCATGGGGTCTATAATGCTATCAAAAATGGCCCTTTTAAGTTTGACAACTCTGCCCCCTATTCCTTTGGTTATAAATTAGGTAAAATGTTTGAATAGAAAAATGGTGTTTAATAGAAGGTCTCTCAGCAGTAGAACTAGTAATATTTTCAAACAAAGAGTTTACTCATTGAAAAGTGAGGTTTTGGCTGAAAAAATAGGATAATCTGGATCTCTAGCTACTTAGGTTACTACCTTGTGCTTAATTTTAAAAATGTTAAGCACAGAACAAGAAAACAGAATATTTTAGGTTGAGCTAAAGATTTAGTGTGACACCTAAAATACAACTTTCAGTTCTGTGCAGTTTGTGATTTTTTTTTCCGGAAACGGTGTGAAAAGCGATGTTCGCTCTCCTGTAAACTATAGCAAAAGTTACTTTAATATTATACGTATAATATCTATTTCAATATTTTGCAAAAAGCCAATATTATAATATGTATTCATAACAACATTTTGATGAATAAAAAGTATCCACTTGTGGGAGCACAAAGCAAGTTTTTACCACATGCTGATGTCTGGGTTTCTTTTGTACTTATGGAATTTTTTCCCATAAGTTGCTAGGAAACTAACTCTTGAGTACTTAAGAATAAAGAAAGAGTGGTCAAACTCAGGAGAGAGGGGAGGGGATACATGGAAATTTGAGCAGGCAAAAAAGTTGGGGGCTGGGGAGCTGCTGAGGCTCTCGCTCTGGGTTTCAAAGGAGGATGGGCAAGCTGTTGCTTACTGTGAAGAGACTTCACTATCACTGCCAGAGCCCAGTCCTGTACTGCCTTGTTCTTCCTGTGGGCGAGCCTTTGCTCATAAGAGCAGACGTTGGACCTTATTAACACCTCACTAAATGAGGGACCTATCCCCATCTGCTTGGGTGCCCAGGATCTTGGGCTCACCCTTCTCTGCCCTGCTGGGAGCTGGACTGCTGCTGTCCTGCTCCAAGCTTTTGCTGCACTGCAGCCCCACACCTCCTTCCTGCCAAGATGTCCTGCAATTCCAGCCACAGCTCCAGAGCTTCTGATTCATCGTGTCTACCACCCCAGGACTTTTGCTCGTTCCTGTTGGCCCAGTTTGTTGTTTCTGTAAGTCCTTCTGGGACCTTGGGAACGGCTGCCCCAGGGGGGTTTGTGTAGCAAAGCCTCTTTCCCATCTCTTCCAGCCTCTGTCAAGCCACCATTACCGCGTGCTCTCTGAGTTCGCGCCACAGCGCCCCCTGCAGCCGCGGGGGAATCATCGCACCCGCCCTGCCTGGCCGGGAGCCACCAGCGCCCCTGCCGGCCACGCCCGGAATTGCACCCAAGGGGAAAGTGCCTGTGGCCGAGAAGGGTCACTGGGTTCCTCTTCTGTTTGGTGTTAATGCCAAAATTGCTTTATTGTTTGTTTGCTTTATTATACATACTAGTAAAGAACTGTCATTCCTATTCCCATATCTTTGCGTGAGAGCCCCTTAATTTCAAAATTATAATAATTTGGAGGGAGGGGATTTCCATTTTCCATTACAAGGGAGGGTCCTGCCTTCCCTAGCAGACACCTGTCTTTCAAACCAAGACACCAGATTTTTTCTTTCTCTATCATGCTTTTAACAAAGTGCACATATAAAATCTGTTTGATATGGTCAAGTGGCCCTCAACATTTGAATTCAAATGTCTTAGAAATTTACCTCCCCTCAGCTAAGATGTGATAATTGACCAATTGTCTTTTCCTGTTTTCAATTCAAAGTAAACATATCCTATTTACTGTTCTGGTAACATTCTAAAATATTTGTAGATAGTTATTTGTGATTACATTTCCACATTTAGGTAAGCTGTAAGCCTGGGAGCATGGATTTGCACTAGTGATATAACTCCCAAACTTAAAGAAAGAGTCTCAAAAGGCAAAAGTTAATTTAAGAAAAAAGGAACATATTTTCTGCTAGCATATATTAACATTTAAAGTATGACAAATAACAAAGTCAAAGCTGGTTCCCTGTTACAATTTGCAGTTCTAGGCTATGTCAGAGAAAACAGCTGAGGTCTTTGGAATAAGTTGAGTCAAGGGCACAGAAAAGTGCTTCTTACTTTGGCATTCAGGCAATGGAGTGATGCTCAGGAATGACGCTTTAGAACACAAGGAAAACAGTTAAGGTTATAACACTACACAAGTTGTGAAAATACTTTATCCAGATTAAAATAGTACCTTTATATCAGTGCTAAAAAATGTTTAAAATATTAAGTATTCAGTGCAAAAAATTAGGCAATTTCTTCAATGGGGAAACAGTTTTATTAGCTTGAAACCTAAAAAGCAATTATAAAAAATAAGCAGTACAAATGCCAGCACTGTCTGTAGCTCATTAGGTTACCTGAAATAATGGAACAGATTCTGATCAAAATCTTGTTGGATATAAACCTAAAAATAAGTTCCATAATGCCATCACTTTTTTTTTTTTTTCCCCTCTGGAGGACAACCAGCAAGAAGAAAGTCCTTTTGCTTTCTTTCCAGCACTATTCAGGCAAACTGCACATCCTTACTTAAAACCTTTTGGTTTACTTCATGAAGGCAGCAGGAGGGTTTGTATGAAATGAATAAATGGTCATAGTTCCCACCACAAAAGCACAGAGATACAGAGCTTCTCATCCCATCCTCTCTTGCATGCTTCTTGCCAAGTCTGACTTGAGATCCATCACATTAGGAAATTCTGCCAGACTAGTGCCCCTCTGAGATTAATATATTTGAACAAAATATAAGGCAGTGCCAATTTTGTCTCTCTGCAGCAAATCAGTGAGTTGGTTTTAAAAACTGATCCGCAGACTTTCACAGAGGGCATTTGTTCCAGGGCATTATTTCTTAGTAAGGAAGAAAACAAAATCAAGATGATCAATAACAAGCTTTTACTATTTGCCTTTCTATCTCTTTTACTTACCAGCTCTAGAAAGAGGCCTTTTTGGGGGGAATTCAAGTTAAAAGGTATATAGATTAAAAATCCCTGGAATATTCTACCATATTTCATTAGATTTAAAGTTACTTTTCTTCATTATTAAAGATACTGCTCATTTACTATCAGACTTATTTTTATTTCAAGTCAATATGCTGCAATTTAACTTGGAGAGAATAATGGTGAAAATGGAAACATCCTATCCCTAGGTTCACTTTTGCCCTAATTCTCTGGTCCATGGTCTTCACTGTCTCTGTGCTGTTGGACCATGCCTTTGTCCCACACAAGACAGATATCTCCTAAGTGGCACTAGCTGTCAGCTGGTCCACATGAGTGCACATGAACCCTTTCTCCTTTTATTTGAGGGGCAAGTAGACTTTTGAGATGAAGATGACAAAGTTGCGATTCCAGTCTGGTCTTCAGATGTGTATTTTCCATGCCATTCACCTCCTGTCACTGATTTTCAGCAATTTTTGCAAGGAGCAAAACTGTGCATATGATTGAATGGGTAAGATTTTGGAGTCTTCCTCTGGCCATTTATTTCCCCTTCACTAGTCACAGGGAGAGCAGAATTTAAATAACAAATTGACATCTGCCACACAGTTGCATGGGGACTTGTCACGCTATATTAGGAACGTCAGCGGAAGTACGACACAGACTCACCAGCTGGGTTGCACAAGACAGCAAGTTTTATTATTCCAGATCTTCTTTTATAGATCTGAGAAGGTCTGGAAAGGTAAAACTCTCACTGGTCATTAAACTAACACATCACCATCATTGGACAGTTAGGAATACTACCCCTTGACTGTTTCTTGCAAGAAAACAACAAGGTGATAAACAACACCTGCAGAGGTTATTTTCCATCTCTAAGGACTGTTTGGATTCCTCCTTATGATTTTCCAGGCCACACTTCTCAGACCAGTCTGAGAAACTTACATGACTTCGTTTCATAGAGGCTCAAGCTAATGCCTGGAGCCTAAAATCTCTTATTCGACCATTGTCAGTTCCCACATCGCCTGTCTATTTAGATTGATGTCTATAGCAGCTACACTCATCAGGACCATCCTTAGTCAGAAGTACTGGTAATTACAGCACCAGTCTTGCTTTCATCATGGATTAAATCTGGAGTCACACCACAGAACTTGCCTGATAGAATAAAAAGTAATCATTGCTTCCCACTGCTCAAGCAGGCCTTCCAGTCAAGTTCAAGCCAGGTTGAAAGAATTCCTGGTTTGTGAACATGGAGAATATGGCTTCTATGTATAGCTAAAGTGTTGTTGCATGACAGTAGAATATAAAGTTGATATAGCATCTTTGTTCAGAATGATTGAAAAACAGGATTTGGCGCATGAGTGTTTCCTAAAATTTTGAAAAGAGATGGCTAAGGACAGAAGTCATTGAAACTTTAAAAGACTTTTCTTTGGTAGATTTATGTATTAACCTAGCTTGTTTAGAATTCAGGGAAGAAAGCTAAACTTGAATAAAAGGAACATCTGAAAGTGTGTCCCAAATTAAGATGACTTTGGTAGCAAAATTCCCAGGGTTCAGAAAGCCTGTAGGCTGAGATGGCCAGCAAGAGCTTCTGGCACCTGGAATTTAAACACATTTGAAAGTGGCCTAAACACTCCAATTTTGGGTTCAAAGGCATCATCAGGAAAGTGTTTTGATTTGCTAATTTGTGCTGGTTTGAAAGTAAACCAGCAGGAGAAATGAACCCCACACAATTACTTCGAGAAGGATTACAGATCAGAGCTACAATTTAATAGAAAGATTACAATAAATGCAATGCTACACAAAAAAAAATTCCTTAAACCCACAGCGTACAACCTGGCACCCTTGAAGCAGTAAAATCACAGACAAAGGACTCTCTAACTATTATTCTAACTATTAGGGAGGGTATGTTTATTATGGCCAGGTGACAAGCTGAAGTCCTGTCTCGAAGACATGCGCACCCCACCAATGCTGCTCATTTCCTATTTATTCCCCAAAGTGTTACATATGCATAGGATTATGCAGTACGTCTATACAAATTTATTGCCTGGCTCTGCCTGCCCTCATCTTGTATGGTAATGAGCTCCATGCCCCTCTGGGCATGCTCAGTTCTTCTATTGAAATGGGTCTGGGGTCTTTTTAATAAAATCTTTCTTCTCAGGCTTAAACTTTTCAACTGTGTCCTGTTGGCAGCTCTCCTGGTTCTCTGACACAGTTCAGATCTCTTGCTTGCAGGTGTAGACACGGGTCTTTCTTTTTCACATAGTCCATCTTCCTTGTCTCCTTCTACAAATACAACTTAAGACAAGCAGAATGAAATATATATATATATATATATCCCTGCAGCATTCATTTCATCTTGGCAATTGTTGGCTTGTATTCCCTTTGCAAGCAGGACCTGTATAGGCTTGCCTTTAACTAAGCACACTTAGTCTTACATTGCTTCTACCTTAAATTCTTTTTCATTGCTTTTACTTTGAATTTTCTCATAGACTGCTCCTATTCCAGTTAAAATCCTAATTTCCTAATTTTCTTAACTCGCCCTGTTAGTCAGAGTGCTGGTCACAGTGTCCCTGTAGGACACGCAATGATTCACACAGACACTGCTCCCATATGACAGGGAAAAAACTGGTTTTATTCTAACAACTTCAGTATTTATAGATTCTTGGCAATTCAGGGATTGGAGAGTTAGGTTACCACCTTTCCAATCACACTGGTCGTGTGAGATGTCCATCAAAAGATGCGTATCAGAAAGAATGTATACATATCTATGTTTACAGTTGCTGTCCTGGGAAAGTTCTTAGAAATTATGCAAACAAGACTGAAAGTCTTAGTTTTCAGGGCGACAGTCACAGTCCTATTGAATGGTGGTTGCAGTTAAAAGCAGTGGTCCTGTTGAAAGTTCTGATCCTCCTCTGGATCCACTGGTGGAATCCCAAGTCCCCAGTTACATATTGTTAGGTTCAGGTGGGAATGCTCAGTACCTTGGCCAGGGTGGAGAGTTTCACAATGGAATGATGTAATATTGTGAGTCGTAAAGTATTTTTTGGTAGTTCTTGATGACCTTAAGGCATTGCAGCTGCTCATTATGCTAATGTTGTTGAAGAATTACAGCCCATTAGCAGAGATGACCCCTCTCAGGATGGGTAACTGTGCCAGTACTTCCCCAGAGGGAGTTACCATGTGTAATAAATGGAATTGATTTGTGCTAACTAAATTGTAACTATTTGGAAAGTTATTATTAGAAGCAATCAAAAGAATCAGTGTTACAAGACAGATGCACCCTTTTACAGATGTTACATGTTAAAACTGAGGTACAGGATGTAGCTTGGAAGATAAGTGGTGTCTCAAGACCAAAACAATCTTGAGATAGACAAAATTAGAACGACTTTAGGCATTGGGCCTAAAAATCAGTAAATATAAGACTAATTAGTAGACTAACATAACACAACACTTAGTACACACTCGCAAACCTGTAAGGTTATCCAAAGGACAATGAGGAAGAGGAGAAGCCTTCGCCAAAAGACCCCCAAAAGAAGACTGAAGACCCCGTAACAACAAGTGAGGCATGTGCCGTGAAGAAAAGTGATGTAAAGTCAGAAAAATCAGAAATAGGAGGAAACTTGGGGGAAACATTAATGAATATGTATAAGTGTACAGTATATAAGTTTAGTTTGAATTGTTTTGTTTTGTACATGAGGCAGGGTGGGAAGCCTCCATACCCCGATTGGTTTTGTACGTGAGGTGGAGTGATAAGACCTCCCCATACCCCGGTCGGTTTTGCTTATGCTTTAATCATACTTAATTACTGGCAAATTATATATATAAATTGTAGTTTTTGGCTAAATTATATTATTTTACTAAACTGTATTCTTTTATACCAAATTACTATTCAATTTACTAAATTGTATTAATTTTTAATTAAACTGCCATTAACCCAAAGGACCTAGTTGTCGAAATTCTAATTTCATTTATAACACCATGTCTGAGTCATTTGTGAAGACAGAGAAACTCACAGAGTTTGCCTCTTCTCCCTTATCTCATTTAACACCCAGCCTGTCTCCTGAGGGGCTGGGTGTGCACTGGTCAGCTACTGTGAACAACCCATCATTAACAGTTTGTCCTAAATGGCATAGTGGGGAGCAGAATACAAGATTTGGTTACACCCCACATTGGCAGGATCCTTCTGCAACCCATGATGCCTATATAACTTAGATCAAAGTTACAAGGTGCTTATATAGCTTGAGTTGTATCAATATAACCTGATATATCTACATAACCTAATATGAATATAACCTAAATCATGACTTTTTATATACCCATATAACCTGATACCTATATAACCTAAATCACAGCTTTTTATACCTATATAACCTGATATAAATACATTTCTATTGACGGGCAGAATTAAGTGCCCACAGCTAGCAAGGTTGTACAGTAAGTATGTTTTCAGTGCTGGACGGGTGCTGGAATCACTCCACCACAAAACATGCATCCAGAACAGAGCAGACACTCTATTCATATACATTCAAGTTCATACATATTTGTGAAAGCCTACACATGTTCATAACCTCTGCCTGTCTACCCTCACCTCCTATGTTAATTAGCTCTCTGCCAGTCTCTGCTTGTGCACTGCCTCCTGGTGGTCCTGGGCAGGGGTCTTTGGATGAAATTAGGAGTCCTCCTTGAAGTGTTCGCTGGATGAACTTTGTCTTTGAGCAGACTCTCTTGGCATCCGGCCATCCCTCATGGCTTCTGGCCACCCCTCAGGACTTCTTGCCACAGTCCAAACTAGAGATACAGTTTTTACCAGTTTTTAGGGCATTTATCAGTTCTTAGAGATAGGGAAATCCTGTTGTTGCATAGCAAAGGACCATCTGTTCTGAACACACTTGATTACACAGCAAACTATAGTTGCACAAACCTAGTTATAAGTTTCCTATATCACTGTACAATGTAATGGCTAGTATATGGTTAACTAGTTGCTTAATGCTGAACAGACAAAAAAAGAAGAAAAAACTTGCTAGGTGGATAGCTTTAGAGATAGATAAATATAGTACTAACGAAAAATTGGCAAGTACAAAGCCAATTAGCCACAAACCAAAGAATTTAGGCTGGTTAAGACCTGTCAGACCAAGGAACACTGTAACTGTGCATGCTCCGAAGACAAAGCTGAAAAGATCAGATGCAGAGAAGACCTTGTAAGCCTTCATAGAAGACCCCCAATGACCCCCAAGCTGGGGAGATGCAAGCACAGTGCAAAAGGACTATCTAATAGCCATTAGATCGTACTATGTAAATTAGTTCTGGCATGTATGTGATGATGTTGTAGTGACATAGTGATACTAAGCAATACTCACAGTATAAATATACCACAGCACTCGACAAAGGTGGGTGAGTTAGTTGGAGAAATCCCCCTCACCACCAGCACTGCAATAAACAAGTACCTGTTCTATAGACATCAGTCTGTGGGGATTTATTTCCAGCCTATCTTTTGGGCATCATCCAGGACATAATTGTATATGAATAAATTCACTTTGATATCACACCACATTGCATGAGGTGGGGGGTGCTGCCACCACAACCCTGACCAAAATCCCACTGTGATATAGCTACTCTTTGGCTTGAGGCAACACAAGCAGCATGGTTGTGCTTGCAGAGCACTGTGAAAACATGCTCTGCAGTGTGCACAAGGCTATCAGGCATTGTTCTGATCACACTTGGGTTGTATTGACTGCCTTTTTTTTGGTCAAAGTCTGAAATGCCCTTCACATGCTCCTTGAAGGGACCAGTCCTCTCACAGAAAGATGTTTTGCCATCTGGGAAACACCTGACTTTCTGTGAAACTGGACAGATGTGGAATGAAAACGGCAAGTATATCTAATAAATTTTGAAAAAGCTGTGCTTCCACCTGGCTGTACTGCAGTGCTCCATGGCCAGTCTTGGGCCCCTCTTTCTCTGGTGTGGTGCCCAAAGGTGGAAGGAGCAGGTGCCTTCTGTCCCTGCCAGTCTAACCACAGTGTTGTCTCAAACCAACACTCAGGAAATCTTTTGTAATTCTTCTGCCTGTTCCAGTGATGCAGAAATCAAAGTAAGATGTCCTTGGTAGGAGATTATGACATTCTGAGGAGAGGATTTGAGAGTTTCTCACTTGTTGGGGTTCAGTGATACAGCATTCTCTGGGGAGTAATCAACTGGCAGGAAATGCTCACTCACTCATTTTTGCAGAGAAAATGAATAAGAGAAAGGGTTTGTGTATTCCTAGTTTGGGGTTGTTTTGGTCTTTTCTATTTTTATTTTACACTATTAAGATGGCCTGTGCAAGAGAAAATAAACTCTTTCTCCATTCCTAGTCTGTCAATGTGCTATAAATACCAGCCCACAATTTAGCATTGTTAATTAATATGTACTTTCCATTACCTTCCTTTTGGAGAGCTCATTTTCTTGAGAAATGTAGCTCTTCATTCAAACATTTCATTTTGTAGCGGGAGAAAGAGGCATGGAAGAACTACTTTAACTGGATTGTGTTACAATGGCTGTGGTAATAATTGTCTGGGAGAATTATATGGAGGTAATAAAAGGACTCACAAAATGAATACATTACAAAGACTCTTTTATGACTGAAAAATACTGATGTCCTTAAAAGAGAGAAAGAGAGAGAGAAGTAGGAATTGGATGATTTTTTTATGAAAACACAAAGATTACATTTTGAAGTTTGTGTTGGCATAGGGAAGATGTTTTTTTAGGACTGCTGGAGGAAAGCTTAGTCTCTGTTCCATTGTTCCCCACCCCTATTGCCACAGCACATGTTCCTTGTCCTGCCCTAGTAGCACTGGGAGGCTAGGCTGGTCAGCCTGACCTGGGCTCCAACAATTCTGCTGCCACCAAGTGCTCATCAAGCAGAGCAGTTCTGTGAGTGCCTTGGCTGCTGTGCCAGTCTGATTTATCTCTGCACAGACAGCTCACACCCAGTTCATTTTGGCAGTCAAGGCTTGCTGCCAGTATGTCACCCTTTAGGATCCAGTTGTGCAAGCAGGGTAGTCCAGGATGGGGCAATAAGTGGGAGATTAAGAGGAAAGCAGAGAGGCAGAGGGGGTACCTAGTTGTTCTGGGCATCCATTACCATGACAGCTATCTATTTCTAGATCTATCATATAGACACTTATTTCCAGAGCATGCAGGGGGTTGGTGTAATAAGTAAAAGATGCGGGGTTGCCCCTTAAAAAAATATGAGAGCCTTTTTATTGCACCCACTTGACAAGTGGATTCAGTCTTGTTAGTTTTCTCTTAACTCTAAGTTATAATCATGAGAAGCCTGTTTTTCATATCACTTATTTCAACTAAGAGGTTGCACTTGCTGTCACCTTTTGGATGCTGTAGATGTTTGTACTGAACACTGTTTCAGAAATTTTTATTTTTTCATGAAAGTACAGCTGTATCTTGAAGGTGGTAGAGAATTAGAATAAGGCATTGAGGAAACCCTTATTCCTAATGAGGGAATTTCTGAGCAGATGTCCTGGAAGAATCTGCCACAGGCTTCAAGGAAGCCTGACTGCTTAGGATGAGACAAAAAGCTTCTCCATGGTGCTGTGCAACACTAGGTAAATTTACCTCATCCCCTGTATGTCAGTGACCTTTGCCTTGCCCCTGTACCCTGAGACTAATGGCTCCTGACCCCAAACTTAACCTGAGACACTGCAGGAAATCCTGGTCTTTTGTCACTGGAACCTCTGATGGGACTCTGGAATAAATGTCACTGGAATACCATACAGGAGACCCTTCCTGTCTTTCTTCGCTGACCTATCCGTGGTGTGTGTGAGTTTTGGATACAGTGACTGTGCCTACCCAAGCAGCTTCCTCAAGAGAGGCTTTTGTGGTGGTAGCAGCAACACTATCTATTTTCTGCACTGCTACACGGTACAATGAGGTACAGTAGGTTGCTAATACACGTTACACTCAGCAGCACCTTGGCATGGGGAAATGTGCAACTTTACACATCTGGATAAGAGGAACCAACTAAAAAGAGATCAAAATTCTTTTAATGGAAAGGAGAAATGTCATCCTCAATGAAAGGTGTAATTTCTTACTGTAGCTGGTGACTCCCCAGATGAGCACCTTTCCATGGCTAGTGTTAATGTTAAGCACTTCAAAGGGATGGAAATGTGGCAGAGGAAAAAAATCTGCTTTAAAAAGCAGTTTCTTTTTCTGAGGGTGTAGTGGTTGGCTGGATCAGTTTCTGACTTGACCAGACACATAACTGTGAGTGCCACTGCTGCAGAGAAGGTGGTGGTGGGGACCAGGGGGTGTGAAAGGAAGCATAGAAGTACACAGCATCTCTGAGGTGCAGGGGGGTCTCTGATGTGAAGCGCAGCTATTCCTCATTTCTGCAGGCGCAGACAGAGGGGAATTTTCAGCCTTTTATGCACAGCGCTGGGTTAACAAACTGTTGTGGTTTGACACTGGCCAAATGCCAGGCACCCATGAAAGCTGCTCACTCATCCATCCCTGCTACAGAGGACAGAGGAGAGAAAAATTGAAGGAGGGGTTCATGAGTTAAGGACCAGGAGAAAACACTCCAAGGGCAAAACAGGTTCAACTTGAGATACTAAGTGGATTTATTACTAATGTGAAAAATGAGGCTCACCTTTTTGGAATAATTTAAAAAGTTTAATAAAAAGACAATTAGGAGACAGAAATAAAACAAATAGTTAAATTAACGAACAAATATGGCCCGCCCTGGCATTCAGCCAAGAGCACACCTTACTAACAAAGGTTAAAAAGGTTGTTCCTTAAAAGCACTAGCCTGTTGCATATTCATAGATCCCTATGCATGATTCAAAGATTCCTCTTAAGTTTAGACATTCCTTTGCTTAGTTTCAACTCCCCCCCACCCCACCCCCAGCAGATCAATCTTCTTTTGGCTCCATTCAGTCTCACACTCCATGATAACAGAGGTTCAGTAAATTCCTCCACTGGAGCTCTGGTCACTGCCATCTTCATCTGGAGCTCTGGTCACTGGCATCTTCATCTGGATGAGATAAACTAAGAATGCAGGAGGGGTTTCCTGATTATCTTTTCATTCTCTGGGTTATATGAACAAAAGCAGTCTTTATTTTAATACTATACTATAGCCTAAGAAATATATGTATCACACTACTGTTTTTAAGTTTTGTTAATAGAAGTGTTTGGGGTTAGGTATCTTTCCTTTTGTTCCTTCTCACCTATGGAATTTTTACCCATTAGTTGAGGGGAAACCTGATTGCCAGTACTTTTTGGGTGCTTGAGAAACATAAAGAGTTTGGCTGGGCCCAGGGAGGAAGGGAGGCAGGTAAAAGGGAGGGTGGGGGCAGCTGGGGGCTGGTTGGTTTTCTTTGGCTTCAGGGCAGGACAGATGCTTGGAGAAAGGAATTCTCCATAACCTGGACTGCTGCTGCTGCTTAATTTTCTTCTTCTTCTCCTTCTTCTCCTTCTTCTTGTTGTTCTTGTTCTTGTTCTTCTTCTTCTTGTTCCTCTTCTTGTTCTTCTTCTTGTTCTTCTTGTTCTTCTTGTTCTTCTTGTTCTTGTTCTTCTTGTTCTTGTTCTTGTTCTTGTTCTTCTTCTTCTTCTTGTTCTTCTTGCTCTTGTTCTTCTTCTTCTTCTTCTTGTTCTTGTTCCTTTTCTTGTTCTTCTTCTTCTTCTTCTTCTTCTTCTTCTTCTGTGTCTTCTTCTTCTTCTTTGTCTTCTTCGTCTTCTTCTGTCTCGCACCTCCTGTTCTGCCAGGATGCGCCAGTACCAGGCACCGCCACAGAGCTGCTGATACACCTCATCCACCAGCCTGGGATCTCAGCTCATCCCTGCTGTTCCAGCTGAGTGTTCCTCAGAGCCCTGCAGGAGCACCGGGACTGACTGCCCGAGGGGTTTGTGAAACAAAGCCTCTCCTCCATCCCTTCCCATCTCAGCCGAGAAAGCTGTCACGGGGTCCCTGGTTCTGTTTTGTTGCTAACGCTGTAGTTATTGTTGTTTGTGTGCCTTGTTATACATACTAGTAAAGAACTGTTATTCCTATCCCCAGATCTCTGCCTGAGAGCCCCTTGATTTCAAAATTATAGTAATTTGGAGGGAGGGGGTCTACATTTTCATTCCAAGGGAGGCTCCTGCCTTCCCTAACAGACATCTGTCTTCTAAATTAGGACAAGCAGAAATAAAAGAAACTATATTAATACAGGAAAGTTTTCTAAGATTATACATATAGCATTCATTTTAATATTTGTGAAAAGCCAATAATATAATATGTACTTATAACACTAAAAAAATCAGAGGAAGATAATGAAAAGTAAAATAAGACCTTATAAACACCTTCCCCCAGCCCCTCCCTCCTTCCCACCAACAGTGCAGGGAGACAGGGCATCGGAATTTTTGTCAGTTCATCACCTGAGATTTTCTTGCTCTGTGGAGGGAAAGTTGTTCCCCTATTTCAGTTGTTCCCCTGACCATGAGGTCCTTTTCCACAGAAAATTGTTCTCTGTGAACTTCTCCAGCGTGGTTCCAATCTCATGAGCAGCAGTACTCCCAAACCTGCTGCAACGTGAGTCCCTCCCATGGGCAAACAATCCTCCCAAAACTGCTGCAGCGTGGGTCTCTCTTCCCATGGGGTGCATCCTCCAAGGACAGGCTGCTCCAGCCTGGAAGCAGGGCCCCCTCTCTGCACTGGGTCTCCCACTGGATCACAGCCTCCTCCAGGCATCCACCTGCTCCAGTGTGGGCACCTCCCCCAGGGGCTGTGGGTGGATCTCTGCATCCCCCATGGATCCCCAGGGGCTGTGGGTGGATCTCTGCATCCCCCATGGATCCCCAGGGGCTGTGGGTGGATCTCTGCATCCTTCATGGATCTCCAGGGGCTGCAGGGGCACAGCTGCTTCATCATGGTCATCACCACGGCCTGCAGAGGAATCTTGGCTCTGGTGCCTGGAGCACCTCCTGCCCTTCCTTCTGCACTGCCCTTGGTGTCTCCATGTTTTTTCCCTCACATGTTCTCACTGCCTCCTCCTCTCTATCTAATTAAAACTGCCCCACTATTTTTGTTTTGATTTTCTTCTTAAATGTGTTATCAAAGAGGTGTTACCATCATCTCTCATTGGCCCATTGGACTTGTAGGCGATGCTTGTTCAGCTCCAATTGAGGCAGCTTTTCCAGGGCTGCCTGTTCATCTTGGCAGATGCCCCTTCTTAAATTCTTCCCCTTTCTCCCTGCCCTCCAAACAGATTCTTTCCCCAGTCAAAGACGGTTTTCCCCAGTCAGTCATTAAATCAGCCTGATGCAGCTCCCTTCCCCCAGCTGATACGGTGACGAGGAATGCCTGCTGATCGATCAGTCCTTTCACGTTGTCTCTGCCAGTTGCTACTTCAGGTCCTGAAATTAAAAAGAGAGAGAGAGAGAGAGAGAAAGAGAAAAAAAGGAAAAATTAAAAAACACCAGCAAACAAACAAAAGGATCCCAGCAAAATAACAAACAAAACCTAAAAAGCCGCCCTCAAACACAGCAGTGTCTGTCCTGCATTCCTTGAAGTTTGTGGCCCCAGCAGAGCCCAAGCCGAACTGCACAGCCCAAACTTCTCTTCAAGGAGAGAAGCTGGAGCATCCCTTCCCTTCCTCCAGCTGCTTCTCTGGCATCCCCCCTCTGGCTGGACATGCTGACTGTCCTTTTTCCTCCTCTTCCTCCTCCTCTTCCTCCTATTCTCACCCCACTAAAATACACACGCCTAGCGGCTTTTAATGTGATAAAAGAGGAGGTTTGGAGGAAAGTCAAAAGTTTGTGGGGAAGGAAACAGGTTGGACATGTAAAGAGAAAAAGAGCTCAAGAGTTTCACCAGTGAGCCATGAAATGAGAAGTAACAGCTGATGTACTGGAGGGAAGGAGATTCGTTATCGGGAGCTATGGATCCAAGGTATGATCCAAGTGGGGGCAGCTGGAACTTAAAGTAATTACCCAGACAAAGGAGATCCAAAGAAGGAGATCCAGGCTACTGCCTTGTACTGCAATAGCTTGGAAATAATCACCAGGAAAGCTGGCAAACATCAGCAAAAGCCTTTGTGTGGTCGAGAGCCACTTCCCTCTCCTTTTTTAAGTATGAGGCTGAGCATTTCATTTACTTAAAAAAAATAAAAATAACAAAAACCCCAGAGGACTTCCAAGATATTCCCATATTTGCTTGTCCAGGAGGCTGAAAGTAAGAAACTATTTCACCTTTTCTTCTTTTCCCCTAGTTAGAATATAAATACAGAAAGAGAGAGCTAAGGAGTGGCAGTAGAGGTGTAGGAGGTAATTGTGGATTGAGGTGTAGGTTAAAAATACCAGCACCACTGAAGAAAGAACATCCCTTAACTTTTCATTTAGAAATATTAAAATGAATATGTTAGATGTTGAGAAGAACGTTGTGTTGTCCTGGTGAGATGTGATGTTGAACAATATCAAATCCAAGGAATGATTTTTCCTGCTCCCATTTCACAACCTCCTATTGAAACACAAAGCAGGGCAGAAGTTTTCCAGCTTGGCAACCCAAGCCTCAGGAGCCACAATTCCCATCGCCCAAGTCCTAATGCACAGAGAGGGGCGACATGTCCTCTCCCTGTCCCAGCTAATCCCACAGCACATATGGACAAGGTTTTTCCATGAAGTTGGCCCAAGAACAATGACAAGGGGATTTGCTGGAGCAAGCTCTCCTGTGGGATCCTCTTTCCCCTCCACAGCCACACCCCTTGCCATGATGCCCTTGGAAGGTGCCCTTGTCCAGTTGCCTTGCACAGGTTACCCAGGGAGGGTCTCACTGCTCTAGCCCCTTCTGGCAGCTCCCACTCTCCTTTGTTCCATGGCAGTTGCAGCTTGACTACATCTCCCAGCAGGCTGCACTGGAGAAGCGGGGGAGAAAGGCTTTTCTACCTTTTTTCCTCACCCATTACATTCCTCCTCAGTGAGATGAAAAAATCATACTCACTTTGCTGATACATCGTGTGCTTTGAGAAGACAAGAGATGCAAGGCTGCAAGAAGTCAGTTAAATCCTGAAGTAGGAAGGATGTAGCCCTGAGCTTTGAAATCTTAATAAATACATAGAGGAGAGATCTTTTCTTTTGTGTGCAGGACTGATGGCTGCAAGTGTCTCTGGAAACACAACTTACACAAGTGTTTCTCCATCACAAACTAAAGCACATGCATATCTTGCATAATGTTGTTTGCCACTGTACAAATATTTATTTTCTGGCCCCTGTATAGCCTACAGATTTCTTTGCTGATCTTCTGCATCAGATGTCTTTATCCTTCTGGAACTGCATATATGCAGATCTGAGGTCTATGCAAATATGTATAAACAAAATGCATATTTTGTAACAGATTTATTTTCAGTCGTTATGTTTTTATGCTAGGATAAAGAAGTTTGTTTAATTGATATCATTGGTATAAAAGTGATTAATGCTAACAGTGGAAGTTGAAACTTTATCAAGCCTTTTAGAATTAGAATTGCTGGTTGTAGGTGGTCTCCCTATAAATAAACACTGTTCTCTTAGTTATTATTTTGATTTCAGCAAAACAATGCTTGTTTAAATTAAGAGGTATCTGTCTCAGGTTTCTAAAGAATCCTGGCAACAGAGTTTCTCTTCAAGAAGAGCTTGGAAATTATGATTTTAATAAACTCTGGGAGTGGTGTGCCAAGCCTCTGCTCCTCAGAGAGAAGGTTCCATTCACACACTGAGTGCTGCCCTGTGTGCATGTGTTTGGAAACCATATTTGAATGACTAAAGAAAGCCAAGGAGGAGACCTTGCACTCAAAACATGTGGGTTTGGGCATATGTGTGAGTGTTTAGGTAATTCTGTATGCATGTAGACATAAATAGCTTTATAAATACCACATATCCACCGTGTAGCAATTGTTTGTGTGATATGTCAATATACACAATTGTCTATGTCATAAGAGACAAATAAAATGTCAATATGTAAGATTGAATTTTATTTTAAATTGTAAGTTGGATTAACTTCTCTGGCTGATTTGGCAGAGCAAATTACTATTGTTCCATTGCAGACTTCATCACAATATTTGTCCTTGGTATCCTAGGATATTTTGCCATGATTATATTATTTTAAAGATCTTTACCTCTTTATATTAAAAAAAATATTCTACTGTGCTGTTATTAGTATAACCATTCTGGAGAGAGTAGTTTTAAATCTGTAAGTTTTACATTAATTGTTTTCTGTTCCTGTCTGAACTGTAACAAAGATAACCATCCAAGCTCTTCCACTCTATTATATCATCCCTTTCATCTCTGAAGTCTGGGCTTCAGTCTTTCTGAGAATTGCTAAAATCTATTAATAATCAGTGTTGTTTTCACTGAAATTAAAAATGATATCGAGGTGACAGTTTTGTATCAACTAAGTAGGGCTTAGATGCTTGTTATATTTTTATTACACATTGTATAACAGAGTTTTGAGCCAGATTTATAACTTCAAGCCGCAGCCATAAGAAAGAGGTGGTAAGGAGGCACTATGACTCAGATGGACCTTCTTGGAGTCACATTTCCTTCCCAGATCCATTTTATTCCTAAGAACAAGTGCCCATTTACTCCCAACAACATTTTGCTACCTCCTTACTTTTCCAAACACCTCCTGGTACCTTCCATTGAGTGGTGGAGGGATGGTAACAGGTTGTATCAATCTTCACCTTTCCACCTGTTTCAGTGAAGAAATTTCTAGTCTTCCTGTTTCCTTTTTGAATTCCAAGCTCTGGTGTGTTTTGTGTGCATGCCTTGAGTTTGCTCAGATTTCGGTGGCTGAGCTGTTATGTCAGTCACAGTCTGGTCATCTAAACAAAGCTCTGTCAGGACATTTGCTGGGATGGTGGCCCGTTATACTCCATTTTTAAGTCCGTCTGGATGCTGGCATTAAATACACCCTTATTCTTGGACAGGTTCAAGGGCTTCTTCAGCTCTGGGATACAAACTATGGATTAGACCCAAATAAAGGATATTTTTCAGCATTTCCTAGATGTTGAAGATCTTCCTGCCCATGGCAAGGGGATTGGACTAGATGACCTTGAAAGGTCCCTTCCAACCCAAACCATCCTGTGATTATATAAGTAGGCAGATATTTAGTTGCCTTCAGATTATGTACAAGCAGGAAGGAGGACACATTTTCTAAACCCTTTGTTGATCAGAATGGATTCAAATTTATAATACTTCGGTTTCCCAAAGCTGAGTGCAGAACCAAGTAGAAGTTGAGTTTCTCCACTGCAAGCTTCTATATTGCAAGAATTATTGAACTTGGTTTAAACAGCCTCTTTTGTGGCCTCCTGTAACACCTCTGCCACATATGATTTTTCTGCAGTTCTTCTATATATCTGCAGCTTGTCAAGACAGCCATTCTGTACTTGTGCTCACTGACTTCCTCCAAAGCTCAATGAGAATATAATATTTCTATGATGTTGAAGGCTGGGCTCAAATATTATTTTTTTCCTTTAAATTTGTGTCTAGTGAAAACATTGCTCCTCTTACCCTGTCCATACTGAATTTGTCTCTAGTTCTGCAAGCATTTTATTAACATTTTTTGTCATTATATAGAATCATCACAGAATCCTGAAGTGGTTTGGATTGGAAGGGACCTTAAGCCGCTTCTCATCCCATCTCCTGCCATGGGCAGAGACACCTTCTACTAGCCCAGGTTGCTCCAAGCCCTATCCAGCCTGGCCTTGGACACTTCCAGGGATGGGGCAGCCACAGCTTGTCTGGGCACCCTGTGCCAGGGCCTGACCACCCTCATGGGGAATATGTAAACTCACCCTACTTTCTCTCAGTATGAAGCCATTTTTCCTTGTTCTGTCACTCCAGGCCCTTGTACATAGTGTCTCTCAATCTTTCTTGCTGGCTGCAGAATCCTGTATCAAAACTGATGGTATTTCATACTGTAAAACAGATGCCCAGACCTGAAGCAAGATGTCTGGTTGCTATTCTGTTGAAGATTACTGCTGGATTCCTCTTAGTGTTTTAGCTATAACATTTGAATCAATAACTGAGGATATTTTACATCAGGTACATGCAAAAATATTGTTAATGGCAAATACATTTTGTAATTTCATATGGCATTTAAGCAAAGGAGTGTAGAATGCTTTCAGCAAAGTCAGTCATGTTTCAGAGCCTAACATAAAAAAAGTAAAGAAAACAAGATTAACACAAAGCATTGTATCACTGACATCATAACATATTGACAAAAATTAAGAAATAGAAGCAAAA
Source organism: Pseudopodoces humilis (assembly GCF_049639895.1). NCBI lineage: Eukaryota > Metazoa > Chordata > Aves > Passeriformes > Paridae > Pseudopodoces > Pseudopodoces humilis. Next base: position 7,038,941 of record NC_142204.1, on the reverse strand, counting down.
GACCCATGTCCTGTAGAATCAAGGAAAGGAAAACTTGGATCTCAGTAAAACTTGTTAGCATGTTAAGCTTGGTTGCTGCAAAGTGATCCTAAAGGGACCCAACTCTGAGGGAAAGTGAGGACAGAAAGTAGCTGGACCAGCCCTTTTAATAAGATCACATTTATTTTTGTGATATATTTTTACAGTATATATTTGCAACTGGGAATTTGAAGGAAAACCTTTAGGAACAGAAGCCAGGAAGAAGACACCTTTCCAAGTCATGTTATTTAGGTCCAGGTTATTTTTAATTATTTTTCACCTTTAACTTTTGTAATCATGTATTTCCCCAGCAATGCAAAATAGCCAAGGGTGAGATGAAGAAGCATGAGGACTAGAGGACACAGATGTTCCAACAGCAAACTCAGGATTTCTGAGCCAGGGCACTCAAATGTCATGAGTCAGCCTGTTCCTGGCTAGTCATGAGACTGAATAAAAAATATCATTAGCTGTTCTCAAAGCAAATTTGGGCTTCCTTTTGTTTGCCCTTGGATTCTGCTTTTGTCCTATGCTTGGGATATGTTTGTAAGTTTTGCCCCATAGATAAAAGGACTAGAAGGGGATTTAAGTCCCAAGCAAAGGGCATTTGAAAAGCAAGTCAAATGCTAGTCTTGCAAGAATGGGCCAATTATAAAAAAGGTTTCTGCAGAGACATCAAGAGATTAAAAAAAGCACCATAGAACATAGAAGGATGCATTGTTTGGCATCCTTACACAACTCACCTAGTATTTAACTTGGGCAAGGACAGGGAGGCTGATGTTTAGCCCAGAAAAAAAGAGGGGAAAGCATTGAGGCTGGGAATTTAGTGTGGAAAACAGGAAGAGTATTAAGACAGCAGCAGCCTTTTGGCTAACTTGCATGAGCTGTAGCTTGGAGATTTGCATCCATTTTTGGGCTGTGTGTTACTCAGTCTGCTTGTTCTGACTGAGGCAATGTGGCCATGGCTGGGGCACAGGATCTCCCATGGGAGACACCACTACACCTAAGAATTTTCTGTGTTTACCTGGGGAAGGAGAACAAGCACAGTGTTGATATACCCAGTGTCCATCTCCCTCCTTTATTTTGACAGCCCTGGAAACTTTTGTAAAGCACTCAGAAGCCTTTTGTTTTACCATTTTTTGGGAGAGAATTCACAAGTGAAGTGAGAACACTTTATTGCATTACTAGAATGTTGGTGGTCAGGAGAGAAAGCCTCACTCACGCAAGGGTTTAATCTATTTTTTCTGATGGCCTGTTGTGTTTTGTCTTTGCACATCTCTCATTGCACTTAGGCTTAGTGCAGAGAGGACTATTTAAGAAACCTCACTATGTTTATTTAAAGAAGAGAAAAAACCCATGAGAACTCAGAATGCACTTTTTAATATTCTTTAGAGCTGTTCCCCATGATTGCATGTTAAGTAAGACACAACCAATAATTGCATTGAACATGGAGACTTTCTATCATAAGCATTTCATTTCATTTCATTTCATTTCATTTCATTTCATTTCATTTCATTTCATTTTGTTATTCAATTTTTTTAACCTCAGCTTGCACAGCTCCTAGCACAGTTGTCATACTGGGGAGCCTATGTGTATGCTGCTTCAATAGCAGGAGATAATTAGTGTACCCTGCTCCAGAGAATGAGTGCATGGACTGCATGAACAATATCCTGTTGCTCAACACTTCTCATTTCACTTTCTCAGATCCCCTATTTTGAAGATGATATTCCCACAGCCTCACTCTGTGGTGCTCTGCAATGTTGCTTTCCAGTGATATTAACAGGAATGGTATTGATCTGAATATATTCCCAGAGTGATCCTTGGAGCAAAATTTGTTGAGCAAGTGTTATTTACAAATTCACCTCAATGTACAAAAGAAATTCAATTCTCTTCTTCAAAGCAGAGTGATAAAAGGATTCTGGGGACTGAGTCAAGACAGTGAGGCTGGAAGTGAAGGACAACAGCAGCAACAACAAAATTGAGAAAGAGGATGGGGATGAAGAGAGAAAAGAAATACAATATCTAGGAGGTTTCTGTAATTAAAACCATATTAAATATCTGTGCTCTGCAAATGATACAAATTGATATAGTTTCAAAAAGCCATTACTGGGACCCCACTATGGGAGTTCAATATATTTTCTGCCCTAGGGCTTTGTTCAGCAGAAATGTTAAGCAGGACTTCCGTGTGCAGGAGCCTGCTGAATACAGTGAAATGGGCTGCTTCATCTTTTCATCCCATTCAGCAGAAATTTAACTGTCCTGTGGAAATATATCTCAGTATTGCTAGGAACTTTTGCATAGAACCAAAGAGATATGGAGGCTTCTTTGTAATGTTCCTTTTGCTCCCTGCCGGGTCACTGTCTGTTCATTGCACTACAAAGCCCTGTTGCTTTCTGCCACAGAAATTAATTTAATATTTTTCTTTGGAGCAAAAATAGGTTTGGGTTAAATCTCTCATGGGAGAACAAAACTTTGGGAACAGATGTGTATGAACTTTGTGTAAGAGCAAAATGTGGCATGAGGCAGCTGAATCAATTATGATGAAGCTAAGGTGACAGGTGTCAATTCTTCTTCACTTGACCATAAGGAGATGTGATAGAGAACAGAAAGTCTGTGGCCTCTGCCAGAGCCAGGCCTGGTTTTTAGAGTAGTAGGACAAACACAGATTTCCTCCATGGCAGATGACTTATTTGGTGAATACATTAGAGGCACAGGTACCTACCTCTTCCATAACAGTGTGGTTGAATTGTGAATCAGGCTTGGGCTGATAGCAGCTTATTCTTTCCTACCTTTCCTTATTAAAAAGCTTAAATATTTTCCAAAATGCTAAAGAGATTCATATGCATAACTCTTGTTTGAAAGAGGCTTCTTAAACTCCTCAACAGTTTGGGAAACCTTGGGTCTTAGCATGAGACATTTTTTCTGTTACTGTGACTTTCAACCAGGTTTGTCTATCAGTCTGCCCATGTTTTCTCAGGTGCCATAGGGAGATGAAACTGTTCAGAAAACATTCTGTAGAAACAGTTGACTCATTACCTCTTGCCTGAAAATGAGATGAAGGAATGCTCTGGAAAGTGATGCTGGAAGGGATGGACTGCTAATTTCTGAGGAAGGAGTCAGAAAAGGAGAAAAGTTACTATGAACTTCAATATTCTGTTAAATTCTTCATTAACATGAAATGCCTGGGAATAAGCGATGTTCAGACAGGATAGGATTCTTTTCTCAAAGGACATGAGCAGTCCGGTTTCAAGGACTCAATGGGGCTCAAGTATGAGTGCACACATCCTGGAAGGGTTGAAGCATTGCAAATCTGAGTGATTCACTGGAGGATACGTGTTTCTTTTCTGAACCTTTCACACTTTGACACAATGTTGTGCTGTGCTGCCTATATACCATGGTAGGTAGGTAGGTGGGTGGGGGGGGGGGGGGGGCGGGGAGGAAGGAAGGGAGGGAGGAAGGCAGGCAGGCAGGAAGTGGCGGAAGCGGCGGAAGGAAGGAAGGAAGGGTAGTGAATTTTTCTACTCTTTGTTTTCATGTGTGTAACTTACAAGTCTCAAATTGACTTGATTCTCAAAAAAAAATTAGTGTAGGTATAGAAAAATGGATTACAGGCGACCTCACTCCTGATAAGCCACAGTTGTACTAATTACCAAAGAAGAGGAACAGCCTTGCCCTTAATGGGTCGCAGCTGTGACTAATAAAGATAAGTGTGATAAAAGGGGTGAGTTGGCTAGTTAGGGGGCAGCTGGAGGAAGTGGAGTCTGTGGAAGGGATGATGTAGAGAGACATTAAGAAGAACAAAATAAGGAAGAGAGTTACTGCTGTAAAAGATCTGCTATGAGGTCAGTCTGGGTGTGATGGAGCTGGAGCCTGCAATCATAGTTGAGCTACATAAAAGCCTGTGGTCAGAGTCTACGAACAAATACTTGTAGACAGAGTCTAGCAGGAAATAACCAGCAGTCAGAGTCTACAGTTAGACCCTACAGTAGGAGCTTGCTGTAATCAGGATGGCTAAGCTGTAAAGAAGAATAAACTGTGACCCTTTTTATATTGCTAAATGAGAGTATGTGTCTTGGCTAATGTAAGGTAACATAAGGTCTACTGCAACATGTTAGCACCCTTTCCAATGTGAAAAGACAACCTTCCAGAATTTCCTGATCAAATTTAACAATATTCCTTCAGGGTCAAGGTCACTGGAGGGATTTTCAGAAGTATTCAGCATTATTATATCTCATTTGAATTTTACTTCTCACTTCAAAGTTAGTGATATTAGCTCAGTGTGAGAGCTTTAGGAAATCACACTGTATTGATTTAGATCTCACAGGTGGTGATTACCCTGTAGTGGCATCACAGATGTGAATCAGGGCTGGGTTATACTCTCAGGCTTGCTTCAACCCAGGTACAACTCCTGCTTGGAGCAAGGTGCTGGAGTTCTTTCTGCACTAATTGTGCAGAAACAGTAAGAGTCTTTTCCAGAAAGAACCATTTTCTTGAACAGCTTTTCCCAAATATCCAAGACTGTGTGGAGTTCAGCTCCTTTTCCATACAGATTGCTCTATCATATGAGGGTCATACTAGAATTTGGGTTTTCACAGGACTACACTTTGTATGTAATTTACTTGGATTTAAGTGTGTTTAGATTCAAAATGCTTTTTCAAAACAGAAAGAATTGACAGAAGAAAACTTGTTTTAACTCTTCCCAGGGAAAGTGCACACAAAAATCGCCTGCAGTGAATCATTCTTCCAAAAAGCAACTCATTCACTTCACCAGACACTGTGGAGTAGATGATATGTGAGCAGCACACAAAAACTAAATTTGATACTTAGAATAAAAATTAATTGGGTAGGGAATGGAGGTGACTTTACTTCTTTGCCCCCCATACCCAGCCGTTGTGTATGGGGAGATGAGTAAAAGAACTTCAGTCAATCCTTCACATTTGCTCTTGACTAGAGTGGAATGTACTGTGTGTCTCTTTTACCTGAAGTTCTATATTATACTTACTGATGCAGCTGTTTTAAAAAAAAAACAAACATGGGGGCAGTGCTGCTGGGCTTGTAAATGTGCCAAAATGTTTGATAGGAACAGATTTTTTTTTCCTTGCATTGGCATGTCTGCATTTTCCAGAAGTCTTTTTACCTGTGGGTATGACAGCATAGAGGGAGGGATTTTTCAAAGTCTAAAATGAAAGCCAAAGCCCAGCTGATGGTTTACACTGGCACACAACCCACTGGAAGATTGTCAAATGCACAGAAATGCTGGTAGCATTTTGCACTTAAAGGGCCAAATCCTTTTGGCAGATGCACTCAGGCATTCTCCATTGAAGTTGCTAAGAGTTGTTAATACATAGAATTTTGTCCATCTTGAGATTCAGAGTCTGCTTGGGGGTCTGATTCTGTGAATCAGACAGAAGGCTAAAATGAGATAGCTGGGAAAAACCAGGAGAAGCAGAGTGGTAAAAGGACAGGATGAAAGGCAGAACAGACAAGTTCTTATAACACAATGAGAGAACAAGGGAGATTGCTATAATTGGAGAAATGCTCAGAGCTGACAATGGAAAGGCAACATTTAATTGCAAACAATGGACTTGAGACCAGGGGAAGAAGAGTTCCTACCTTAAGAGAAAAGCCAGAATGTAAGCCTATATAGGCACCTAACAGTTCCTGAAATCAAAGAAATTGCTTCTTTGGAGGACAAGTCAGATCTCTGAAGTTGTTTGGGATCCAGTCAGAGGGATAAATATCTTTAAAAATTTAGTCCTAAGGCTCTAAAACTTTCAGTGTTGAGGAAGTCTGTGTTCCAGAACTGGGCTGCAGCTGATGTAATTGAATAACAGAGAAGTCCCATGAGTCAAACACTGAATGCCTTGCTAGAACACAGAGAAGGAAATTGGCCTTTAATAGTGATAGGACAGAGACTGAGAAAAGCCTCAAGATGTGCTGCTAACATGCCAGTTTTGCAGAAGTAAGTTTTAGAGACAGGCTGAAAGTGAGTCTTTTAATTGCACTCTAAAATCTGTACCTGCTTTTACATTATGGCAATATCCTAGAACAGCGTCCTGGTTCTTATTAGATTGGTACTGCAGCTTCTACAGTTTTCATCCTTTTCCCATAAAGAAAGCTGGGGTAGCGTGTTTACATCTCTCTAGTGTCTTCAAGTTAGGAAGGATCTTGTGCTTGTCCTGACTGATACCAAGAGTATTTCTGAGAAGTCAGTACGTGTGAATCGTTTGGGTAGATGTGGAAGAAGTAAAGCAAGAAGATAAACATGTTCAGAAAAAACTTGATGCTTCTTTAAAGCCTAGCAGTATCTTAAACTTCTTTTAAGTTGGTTTACATTTAGAAGATAGTTGCCCATAAGGAACAGTAGTTTAAAGAATTCCAGTTAAGAGGGGATTGCCAAAATTCAGCAGAGATTTTTTTTCATGGTTGGAAGGATAAGCTCTCTTTTCCCATGCTGAATTTCCAAAGGAATTGCAATGCAGTCTGTTCTTGTTTTTGCCTAGCAATGTGTCATTAATAGCTAGGGTTCTCTCAGCTTTCAAGTGCACAATGCAGAAACAATCCAAGGAGAATAAATTCTGCTTCTGTGACCCTGATTTTACCCCAGTAAAGGAGGGGAAAGAACACAATTCCTCTTACAACTGCATGCAAGACCTACCTTATAAACCTGTGAAGAGTAACTGATTCACAATTCTGGTGAAGGAATTGTGGAAATATGGACACTTGTGGTAATGAGACAGTGAAGATGTCAAAGAGTTAGAGAAGAACCCAGAAGATCAGATTTTTAGACAAATGTTTCAGCCTTCTGCATATCTTAGACTTCAGCATTTCACTGTTCTTCATATCCCTTCCATCTGATAATCAGAGGGAATTAATGAGTTTCCTGGCTAATTTTCCTTTCACAGAAGTTTTTCCACCAGAGACAAGATCTGGCTAAATCTCACAACCTCACTGAGATGACTAACGGTTGTCTCTAGTCTCCAGATAAATCTTTTGAAAAGAGGAAAAAGTTACTTCCTCTTCCTAGTCTTATATAGTTCCTGTTCATTCAAGCATCTTCTCAGTTAAGGTGATGATCCTAAAAGGGGAAGAAATATATTGCAGGATGGAGGTATCCAGAAAATACAGGGCAAACTATACCTCTTGGACAGATTGGATAGCCTTAAGCCCCTCAGTGGTGCTTCAAGCTCTGCCCTAGTTTTCTTCTTACCTTGCTGGTTCTTAAGTTTTATTACCACTAGCTTCCACTTGTAGAAAGAGCCCCTGCTCTTGCAAAGAAGTTGACGGTGGCTTGTGTGAAGACAAGGTTCTGTGGTACATTGCTAGTCACTTCAAGGACTTTCCCAGGGCAACAAAAAAGCTATGTTTATATTTTGCTGTAGAACACGCATCTTTTCTCCAGCACTGCGGAGTAGTTCTGTTTGTAAAAGTCCCTTTAGAGGCTCTGAACTGTATCTCTCCACCACTCTAGGAGAAAGAATGGGTGCAGTTTCTTCTGGAGGACCTTTGAAATCCCACAAGTTCTAAGAGCAAGGATAAGAGATGATGAAAAATGTGTTTAATCACATGACATATGACATTTCATTCAAAATTATCTTTTTTCTGTTTAGCACTGACCATAAATTTCTATGCCTAAGCAAACCCACCTGCACCAATGCCAGCCATTCTACTCACCCCCCATTTCAATTTGCATTTCCCAGCTAAACTGTAGCTGTTCCTAATGCAGAGGAATAGGAACATTTTCGTAGGTGACTGCATAATGTTATCACCTAAATGTATTTGTCAAATTAATGTATTTTACACAACTTCCCTAGAAAACAATAAATGAAAAGCAGTGAACTTTATTATAGGTTATAATTTATAACTGATAATTTATATTTTTATTAAAATTTGTGGCCCACCATAGTAGCATTGAAGATGTATAAGCTGATTTTTGAATGGGGGGCAGGCTAAATAAATTTCTAAACTTTTCCTGTTGACATCACAGTGCTGTGGGGAGGATGACACAATAATCCTGATCCTTGCAGTTAAAGGCAAATTGTCTAGTTCATGAACCCATAAACATCTTTGCAGGAAGTCAGGCTTACAGGAATCACTAGTTTTGTTCTGGTCAGCAAGTGACTATTTTATAATGGTAAAAAAAAGGCTCTTTGCTCTATCAATGGAATATGCATTAAAACAAAACAACCAGCATAATGTCAATGAATTCACCATTAACAGGTAAAGAAACAATACTTTATTAGTTTAATCAGTTTCAATTGATGGCTGAACTCACAGAAGCTTTGCTCTGCTACGACCAGAGGTTACTAAGGTAACCTTCACAATTTACAAAATTATGTGGCAAAGTCCTGCTTTTTTTTTTGTATATAACACTAAAAAATACCTTTGTACAGAACACATGAGAAGTAACATTGTTTTGATATTGAAAAATTTTCATACTTATCAGTATCTGCAGGATTGACTTATTTGTCTTTACAAATGTGAGTAGAACTTAGATTTTAGAAGTCCCCATCAGGTAAGCCATTTTATTGTTTGACAGTTAAAAATACCTTTGATATTTTAAATCCAGACATCAAGTATACTATGGAAAACAAACTGACTTCTTGAGAGAAAGAATGAAATGCCTTACTTTCACCTATTCAAGCAGACTGCCAGCACAAACAAGTGCTGTAAGTGTAACCCATTACCTTAACAAATCTTACTAATGCAAATAAGGCTCTTCCAAAAGAATTTATTTCATTGTAAGGTTAACAGAAAATTTCTGTTTGGACTTTACCCCTAATTTTGGCAGGTTAAGAATATTTCAGCATGAATCTTCAAATTATTTTAGTGTAAAAAGTTGTGCTGTGCTTGAACAGAATGTCTGAGAAGTTCAATGGAAATTATGTACATTATTTTGGACTCACAACACATCTCAAACCAGTTTTAAGAGTATAGTTGATGTAAATTGGTTTTGGTAGATATTGGTGTCTTTAAATAGTTTTGAGATAAACTTAGTTATTAAAATTGGTATCTGAGCACAACTGTAGCACAGTGGTGTTTTAAATACTGACTAATGATTTAGGCTGAGTTTCAGCTTTGTGTTTTAGTGCAGATTAAATAAAATATCAGTGTTCAATTGGTGCAGGAGTGGGAGTATTTATACAGCCAAGTTCTGGTCCCTAGCACTCCATCAGCTAACTGCTTACTAAAAGGTGCCCTAAATTTTGACTGTCATCAATAAAATTATTCTGAGCATTGTTTTTTACTTCCAGTTCTATTCTGGCCATGCATTGAGACAACAGTAAATCTAATTGCACAGCTCCCATCACTGCATGGAAAATACTGCAGCTGCATGGTGAAACACTGACTTCATAGACATTCATGCAGCTTGTTTGAATCTATTTTTAAAAAGCTGGCAGCTGGCTTGGTGCTGCATCAGGTGGGGTCTGTCTATAGGACCTGGAGCCTTGTCGCACATTCATGGAAGAGAAGTGACATCTAAGTGATGTGTTTCTGTCCACACATGATCTGGAGCACATCTGTGCTGCAGGGTGACTTGCACGACATGACTGGAGCATCTGCTTGAGTCAGTGCCTGTTTAAAGTATCACTGTTATTTATTAACTAAATAAAGTCAGAGGCTCCGTGTTTCCGTCCCTTAGCAGCAGGTTCATTTGGTCCCGTATCCAAATGTCCCACACTCCCATCCCTTCCTCTTTGAGCTACTACGAACAACCCTGTTTGCGCTGTCCCTTAGCTGTGGATCTGAAAGCATCTCATCTGCCAGAAGACTTTACCTCCCCTAATTAGATTTTTTTTTTTTTTATGTGTCTCAAGTTTGACATCCCACTTTGGGGTGCGAGGACAGCAGCAGTGGGGTGCAGCAGCTTGTCCTGGTGAGGAGCAGGTAGACGGGAGTGAGTGAGGAACCGCGTAAACTGAGTGCGCTGCCCTGTGATCCTCCAGTGCCTGGATCCCTGCCTGAAGCAGCTGATACCACCCGGGCTCCTCGGGATAGCCGAGCCCGAGCGGCTGGGGGGGTTCCCTGGGGCGAGCACGGCCCCTCACGGGATGGGAGCGACGGAGCGAGGTGCGGCTGCCCCGCCTGCTCCCCCCGTGCGGCCAGGCACGGGCAGGGGAGAGCCAGCGGCTGCCGGACGTGTGTGGAGATGGGGGGGTCCCCTCCCTCACGCCAGGGCAGGCCCCAGTGGACATGCTCGGGGAGGGCAGGAAAGGGCGCCAAATTCCCTGTCCCCGCTCCCGTCCTTTCCCTTCCCTCGTCCCTATCCTTATCCCTGTAGCAGTCCCTGCCTGTCCCTATCACCATCCCTGTATTTGTCCCTGTCCGTATCTCTGTTCCTATCCCTCTCTGTATCCCCTGTCCCTGTCTCTTTCCCTTTTCTTCTCAGCTATCCCTGTCCGTGTCTCTGTCCTCTATCCCTCTCTCTGTCTCTCTCTCCTTCTCCCTATTCCTATCCCTCTCTCTTGTCCCTGTCCCTAACTCCTATCCCTGTATCCTACCCCTATATCACTCTGGAACCCTGGCCCCGCCTCCCGGCCCCACCCCCTCCGTCCCCACTTTGTCGCGGCGCCGGTGGCAGGAGGAGCCACTCTGCGCCGGCGGGGGGCCGCGGGAGGCCCGCCCCCCCCCCCCCCCCCCCCCCCGCTTCATCCGGGCACCCGGGCGCGCGCGCCACCGCCGTGTCACAACTTTCTTCCCCCCCGCGTGGCGGATCCCGGCGCGCGTGCTCTCCCAGGAAATATAGTCCCTGCCCGGCCCCGGCTCCCGGCCCGACCCCGCTGGAGCGGCCTGCGGGGTCCGGCGGGGGGCGGCGGGGCGAGCGCGGGGCGGGGCGGGGGCGGCGGATGGCGCGCGGGGGGGGGCGCGCGGGCGGGGGCGCGCGGGGAGGGGTCCCCCCAGCTCGGCGGAAAGTGAGTAATGAGTCCGTGTCCCCAGCGAAGAGGCGAAGAACTTGCCGTGCACACCGAGTACTTGTGTCTGCCGGCTGTCCTGCCGCTTTTCCTTAGTATTGTTGTTCTTGGTGTCGCCACTCCTTTTCTTTTTAATTTTTTTTTTAATTTTTCCTGGGTTTCCTTTTTTTTTTTTTTTCTTTCTTTTTTTTAGTTACTTTAAAAAATTGTTTTCTTCCATTTTTCCGCGGAGGGAGGGGTGACTGCCTGGCTGGCTGGCGGGTCTGTTGCAAAAAGCGAGAGAGAAAATCAAAACCAAAACAAAAAAAAGCCAAAAAAGAAAAAAAAGAAAGGCAGGAAAAAAAAAAGCCAAACAAAACCAAACCAAAAACCAAACCAAACAAAAAAAAAACTTCACTCGGATCTGAAAGTGGCAGGAAAGTGCCTGGCAAGTTGCAGGGATGGAGCTACACAGCTTGCAGGAGGCGTTAAAAGTGGAAATCCAATGTCACCAGGTAAAAGAATGAAATGCTGAGGCAACCAGCCGTGCTCTGCCTCCGATCGGGGCTCGCAGGACCGGTGTTGCATGTTCGGCGAGAGCCTTCGTGCCGCAGCCACCAGGGGAGGGGGCTTGGGGGGGGCGCGGCGGGGACCCCCGGCCCCCCGCCGCAATGGCGAGCACTTCCCCAAAGTACTTTTACGGCTTGTTTGGCTGAGTTTTTTGTGTGTGTGTGCTGTGGAGATGCGGAGTCAACGCTGCAGTCGGTGCTAGTGTGTGTGCGTGAGTGTGAGAGTGTGTGTGTGTGTGTGTGTTGGAGAGATTAGGACGAGACTTGAATATTTATGAGCTTTGCTTGAAACTGACTCGCAGTGTTTACTTGCCTCTTTGTTCCTTACCCCCCTCCCTCCCCCGTCCACACACATACATACATTTAAAATAATCCATTAAACTTGAAACAGTTTCTAATTCTTCCTTTTTTGGGGGTGATTTTTTTTTTTTTATAGAAACTAGTTGCACAGATGAAGCAAGATCCACAGGTAAATGCAGATTTTTTTTTTTTTTTTTTTTTCTCTTCAGTATTTTATCCCTGCCGTAATAAGCGCAGTTGTGCTGGGACAGCAGGATGAGAAACTTTATCAGTAAGAGATCTCATTTTGTAGTCTGCACTGAGCTTTCTTGCTAAGGAGGGTGTTTTGTGTATGCATGCTTCTGTACAGCTTCAGTGGAATGGTTTTGCCTTTGAAAAATTTCTAGCTCGCAAGTTTATTCATTACAGGGGTTAGTTTGCACTTTGCCTTTAATATGCGTCTTGTTGCCGTTTTTGCAGAACGGAGATCTTAAGAAACAAATCCATGAAAGGCAATCAAGAATAGCAGCTCTTAATGAGAAACAAGTAAGGAACAGATCGATTCAGTTGTGTTTGGTTTTTCTTCTTGTTTTTACGATGCACTATCTAAACATCCGAAAAGTGTCTGAAAATGCTGGCGGCAGGGGATATAACATCCATTTTCTTTTGCATAGAGTCAGAAAATGCATGTTTTCATAATAAGGTCGGATTCTCTGATGTCTTGCTGGGGGAAAGAATTATTTCAGTACTTGTAGTAAAAAGATAAGCAGTAGTTAAAACGTAAGAAAAAAAAAGGCGTCCATTTTGAGTTGGTCGACATGTTTTAGGAATATGGAAAATTCTTCTGTCTTGGGCTACTTTGTGCACTTCTGTGTAATGTGCAGAACAAGAGTTGGGAAGGAGGAGGCTGGAGCCCCGTTTGGAGACATTTCTGTGTTTAATTACAAAACTGACTTTTATTGATCACTTTATTTCTTTTTATTTTTCTTCTTCTTCCCCCCCCCCCCCCCCCCTTTTCCTCCCCACTTGCCTTTCTCTTCGCTTGGTCTGATCTGACGTGTTGGCTTTTGATTCGAGTTCACTTAGGCACTTTCACTTTTTTCTCCCCCTTCCAAAAATACGAATAAATACAGATTAACCTGTTTCAGCTGCCAGCGAGAGGGGGAGAAAAACCAAAAAACCGACAAAACGGAGAGAGAAACAAAACAAACCAGGAACCTTCCTCCCTGCCTCTTCCCCTCCCCGTTCCCCCGCCCTTCCTAAAGTTTCTCCTGGCTGTTTTTGTGCCGGGTGACCCCGGGGCCGCTGCTCTTGCCGAGAGGGGCCCGGAAGGAAAGTTTTGGTGCGGGGGGCGGCGGGGCGGCGGGCGCTCAGCACCGCGGACAGCGCCACTCGCCATTCCTGCCCGCCCAGCTCCCCGCGCCCCCCGGCCTCTCTCCCGGCACTTCCAGCGCGGGAAAGGCAGTTGGAAAAGCCAGCGGGAGATCTGCCGGCCCCAGCCCCGCTCTCCATCCCGGGCCTGAACTTTCCGGGTCGCGCCCGGGCCCTCCGCGGCCGTGATGGGTTTCTGTGCTCCGCTCTCCCCGGCCTCGAGCACCGTTCAGCACCGGCGCTGGGGACAGCACCCGCCAGCCCAAAGCCGCCCCTTCCCTCCCGACACAGGCAAAGGGGACACGTGTTCCGCTCCCCCTGCTTTTCCCCGTCCTTCTTCTTATTTTATTTATTTATTTATTTATTTATTTATTTTTTCTTGTATGTATGCGTTCTGTTTTGTTTCGCTGGAGTTGTGGTTAAAGTTGCAAAGTGACTGTGTGATGCGTGCCTGCGGGCGATGGCTGCACGCCACCCTTTTCCTCCCAGTTTATTGTTATGAGAATTGGTCAGCACTCTCAGTTTAGTAGTGGAAGCTTCCATTTTGTGAGGAAGGGGTGTTTGTTCCTCCTAACATGGAGAAAAGTCTGCGGAGTTTGCCGGTGGGGGATGGGGCCCCATTCATGCTGAACATTACCATTTTGATTGCTTTGATGCCATTTTTGGAGGGGGGAGGGGAGAGAATACCCTACTCAGCAGAGCACAAAGATGTTTAATCACTGTATAGAATCAAATCAGATAGTTTCTTTTTTAAAGCAAATCTGACACTACATGATATGTAAGGGCTGTTAGTCCTTGTTTTGCAGTGTAAAACAGCAAGTTGTTGACTCTTAATACTACTGTATTGGGTAGAACCTTGTGGGTTTTGTTTTTTTTTTTTTAATAAGCTAAAAGCCTTTCCTGCAACAATGCATCTTAATGTGTTGTTTCTTAAATATCAAAATAGTTTTACTGTCTAAGTGGGTATTTGGAACGTAGATTTCATCATTTCCCCCTATATTGTAGCAACTATTTCAAGGCTGTTTAAATTTTTATGATCGTAGTAAATGAGAAGCTATTTATTATATGTCATGTTGGAATTTAGATAAAGCAGAGAGACACATTTGAAAATTCAGTTTGAACATTCTGATTCAGCTTGGGGAAAATGGCTTTTGCTAAGCTTGCAGAGCATATTTATGTATAATCCAAACTAACTAGTAAACAATCTTTGTATATTTATGACTTGCCATTCTCATAATCTTGTAAATAAATCTATAGACCATGAAATAATTAAATATAAAATACCTAAATTCTGTAAACAGAAAATTTGGCCTAGCAGGAAACCTCCTATTTTTAGGCAAGCCCTTAAATTTCTTTTACTGTTTTCAACATCCTCTGCAACAAGAGCTCATAATTAAGTGCCTGGCTGGTGGTGTGGTGTACTCGTGCTCCAGGCTGCCACCTCCAGAGGTCTACACTGAAATCTTTCTGGGGTCACACATGAAATGAGTTTGGAGGTCTTAGCTTGTGACCAAGTCACAAACCCATTCTGTAACTTTGCAGACTTGCTATAATTAGTAGTTGCTCCTTAGATAATGGCTTGTAAATGAACTCTGTGTCCTTGAGGGTATAGAGAAGGAGCAGTGAGGACCACGGAGACCACAGATGGGCTAATGGTGGAGCTATTTGGTGGTTTGAAGCCCTCACTTTCACGGAAACACCAGTGTAAATTTAAATAGGCAGTTCAAGTAGGGAGGTTATTTTTACATATGTATTTACATCCCTTCCTCCTTAATGCCCCCAAAGACTTGTTTAGGCACAACTAATTCATAATTCAATAGTGTATACCTTTGATTGTACATGCACTGAATACAAAAGACCCTAAAATTGCATTTCAGTTTAACTGCACATGTTAATGATGAAACAGTAAAACAAACAAAGAAACCCTACCTACACCTGTTAGGAACATAACAGGAGTGAGTGTTATCTCTCAGTGCTGCTATTCATCACTTTTCATTGTAGATGGCTACAATGGCATTTGTGGCAATGTGTACTTTTCTTGAAAGTTACAGTGAAGACAAAAAAAATTGAATGACAAACTCAACTTTTGAGGGAAATTTTTGAAGTAGACTTTTATGTGTAGCTGGATTTAAAGTTGCATCCTAATTAAGGATCCCTGGCTAGTCATCGATGTTTCTTTAATGTTGGTGGGTTAGAGAAATATAGAATTTTGCATAGTTTTAATATTTTTCAGTGTCTTCAAAGAAGTACTGTAGATCCATCATTTTCATTACTGGAAGGTAAGAGCTTCAATCAGTTCTTAATTTGGCATCCAACTCAGAAAGACAAGTTAGACTTCTGTCACAAATACATCAGATGGTGTAGTTTTGATTAATTGTCATCACCTTTGAGAGTGGGTTACCTCTTCTTTAACGAGATATGATGTGTGAAGACTCCATTAGTTAGTCCAGTGGTTTTATACCTTCCATCTACAGCACATGCAGAGCAGCAATAACATTTTTATCTAAATTGTAAAGCAAGAAGCATTTATATGTAAATAAAAGAGCCATCATAAGAGCCAGCACTGGCCTTAATAGCACACCAGAGGTGCTCTGCTGCATGTGTTTCTTGTACTTTATGTCATTAAGGAGTTATTAAGGGTCTTTTAATTCTAGAAAGTTGTCTCTTATTAATTAATAGATCAGGATAAAAAAATAAGCAAATCTTTAACCTCCACTGGAAGTTCCTTTTTACTTGTTCCTCCTTTTACTGTAAGTGTTAGGTGGCAAGCCAGGTCTTTAGCAATGAACATGTGTGGGCCACTATATTTTTGACCATGATGAACTCTGAATTCAGACAGCCTGTCCTGGAGCACAGTAATAAAAATACGCCTTCCCGAAAGACATTATGCCATTCACTTGTGTGCTGCCTCATTTCTTTACCATTATTTACTGTCTATGAAGAAAATCAACATTAGTTTCAGGCAGAGTTTCCCAGCCTGTGTTATTGCTGGTTTGGGTATTTTTTTTTGGGTAGTATATCTGAAATGAAATCACTGACTGTGTTTTGCCTGTGGTGATCACCAGCAAAGCCTGTTTCTGGAAAGTGTTAGGCTTCTTAAAATTGAAGTACAGTTCTTGTGCAAGTTGTTGGAGTTGGTTTAGGTCAAGATGTCTCATTGTGCTGATGTTGTCTCTTTGTTTTGGGGAAGAGGAGGAAGTGGATTTTTGGGTTTGTTGATGTTCATGCTGGGCTGTGCCTGCAAATGGCAGCATTATTTACATAAGTTGAAGAGTAAATTATTGATATTGCCAGAGCTCAGTATTTCATATGGCTGAGTTATTTCAAATTGATTAAGGTAAAATAAGGGTTATAAGCTTCAGTGGAAAGCCAGGTAAAATCTGAAAGGTATTTCCAGATTGAGTTGAACCTGATGTCAAACTCTGACCCAAGGTATGCACAGCCCTCCCTATTGCTGTGGCAGAATTGCATCCGTGTCTGGGGCTGGATGTCAGGGGCGTCAGGGGTGACGGGCTCCCACCCAAGTGGAGTACTAAACTTTTCTATCACTGCACTGTGTCTATAAACACAAAGACAGCTGGTATTAAATATGAGCCATTCTTCTGCATACTGAGGTCCTGCTGACTTTGCTGGGAATCCTGAGCAATTGTAGAATAAAATGAATTTACTGGATCAGAGTAAAGATTAGTTCTGGATTGTAATTCAGAAAGCTCCTGTTCCCAGAAAGCTCCAGTCCCTTTTTTTTTTTTTTTAATTGTAAAATCAGGTGGCAATGTATTGCTTATTTTGCCATCTGTAGAAAGAGGGAAAAAACTAGGGAAGGATTTACCTTCAACTCCTTGGAGGAGAAACTTAGGAATGTAGTTTGCATAATGACAATCCTATCATTCTGTTTGTGCTTTCAGTAACAGCATACTGAGATTCCCATGTCCTATTGGAGAAAAAGGGTAATAAATGCCATTTTCATGGGGGAATGGAAATATGGCTTTCAGCCTGCCATTACGTTGCCCTTATAAAGATTCATGTAACAAAAATTTGTACTAGAGGGGTTAGAACCCCATTTTGTTTGGTAGCTGTTTGACTGGCATGGGAAATGCTATTTTGTTCCAGCATTTTTCTTTGACTGTACACTTTTCTCTACTTACACAGTGTATAACTTGGCAGGGCTAACTGTTGAAAAGAGAATGTTACTTTCATTCTAACCATTTTAAAGAGTTCACTTTGATATTTTACCCACTTAAACACCTGCTGTCAGAACAGTACAATTGATTTCAATTAACTTTGAATTTCTTCAATAAGATGACTCTTATAATAACTCCAGTAATCCCATGATGCTTCATTAGAGGAGCTGGCTATGATGATTATCCCTGTGATTTAGCAATTTTTTCCTTACAATGCCTTTGTCTATACAGAAAAAGGAATTATGCCAACAATACCTTTTTATTTCATTTCTGGTTTTACACTAACAACACTTGCTGCCTCTTACACACTAAAGTATCTAATTTATACTTGGAGCAAACAGGTATTTGTTCAGATGTACACATTACTTTAGTAGAGAGACATTTTTAAAGAAACTTTAGTTCTATATAGGACCTCTGCATCTTGGAGTTAGAATTCCTTTTAATTTTGAGTAGACACTTGGGTAGCTGTTAGGTAGTGCTTCTACAAGAGTCTTAATCAGGAGCTCTGGTTTGATGTAACCAAATCTCCACTGGTTCATGCCACGTGTGTGGCTCATCCAGAGCAGTATGTCATGGCAGATGTTTGAACCAGCTCATCTTGTTTCAGGATCTGGTGCACAGACTTCTTGTATCTGTGGAAGAAAAGGGGAATGTCTTCTTTCCATAGTGTGATGCTAAAGAAGAGTTTTGAATGGTGGTTTTAAATGACATTTCCAATGGGATACTGCATCTGTCTAAACACTTCTGCTATGTTCAAATAGAGAAAATCCCTTTTCATCTCATTGTAGATTTGATTTTCAAGTTGAAAGCATGAAGGCATATGAAGA
This sequence comes from Pseudopodoces humilis, assembly GCF_049639895.1. Taxonomy (NCBI): domain Eukaryota; kingdom Metazoa; phylum Chordata; class Aves; order Passeriformes; family Paridae; genus Pseudopodoces; species Pseudopodoces humilis. Next base: position 7,020,807 of record NC_142204.1, on the reverse strand, counting down.
CATGTTCATACAAAGTTAATTTAAACTTTTCCTTCTATGCTTTTCTTGTTGCGATCAAAGATAAAATGTGCAGCATTTTTGTATTTGATTATAAAATGATGCCTCCCTCTCCCATCCGCCCCCAAAACAAAATCTGGAGCACCAAAGAAACTTTTAAGCAAGAGTTAAAGGACAAAAATTTGCAAATTGATTAGACAAGGCCATGGTAAATGGTGTATGTGTGACCACAATGTCAAGGAGGGCAACTGGTACACACAGAGGAGTTGGAGGTAAGGGAAGCATGAAAACAGGCTGCAAGTTTAAGATAAGAACAAAGAAGAACAAAAAAGAACCAGAATTGTACTAATTGAAAAGCAAATTTGTCATTCTGCCATTAAAGTAGACAGTTGTTTCAGTGTAATAGACTCATATTTGGTCTATCCAATCCTCATCACACACTTTTTTTATATTTCTGTATATACATATATTTAATATTGTTTTTTAATTTTATCTTTTTGTAACTTAAGGTGGTACTACTTTTTTATTTGGAATTGTCCATCTTGAGTTAAAATTTACTTAGTGAAAAATGTTTTCTCCCCCACCCCTCTTTTTTGCATCAGCTGCTTATTGTTATGCAGTAGCAATTTCCAGAGTGTCATATGAAATTGCTGATGCGGCTTAGTTCTCGCTCCAACCTGCAACTGCCAATAGTAAGCGTCTATTGAAATCTAATATGTACCACAGGGCTTTTTGCACATGTACAGGCAGACCTTTCTGGTTAATAGACAGAGGACTAGGAAATAGGAGCATGTGTTTTCCTGTTTTTAACCCATGGAGAACTTAAATATATGTCCAAATTTAAACTATAAAACAATCCTTTGACTGAATTGAAGTAAACCAGAGAACTGACCATAAATGCTGCTGCAGTAAAATCAAAACAATAAGTAGTTGAGAACTCTGTAGATATGATGAGTGGTGTTAATTTAGGTTTCTGAGAGGCAATCTTATTTTCAGAGTTGTAATTCAGTTTTAAGAGCCTGGGCATTGAGGCTCTGGCCAGAACAGTGTGTTCACCTGAAGGATGGTTTAATTGCTTGTGTTTAATTGAGAGAAGCATATAACTGGCCTTGAAACAGAAGTTAAGTCTATATTGTATATAAGTTATTTTCCACATTGATTTAGCTTGATCCTGTTGGTAGCTTGTGATGTAGCTTACGTATTATCTGGGGAGAAGGAGTGGAATTGCCTTTCTGTGCAGCTCAGCTATTGATGACAAATCTTATAAGGTTACAGAAAGTGAAATTGTATATTACATTACAAATAATTTAGTCAAGTGAGAATCATTGATACTTTTGACATGCAGCAGAGATTAACCTACATTTTCTGTAACGTGCTGTTTTTCTAAAGTGCTTCAAATCAGCTAAGATTGCCTAAAGATTTATCGGTGAGGCAAAGCTTTTCTAAGAATAAGGAAGATAGAAGCTTCCATTCTCAGAAATGTACAGACTTGAATGTCTCTGTGTTTAAATTTGCTTCTGTATCTGTGTGTGTGGTTGGGTGTGAGCATAAGGTCTTTCTCTTTGATATCATTCAGGCAGAAAGCCAATATGCGCATGTAAATGAGCCTGAAAATGTAATTAAAAATATATACTGGGGACTGCAGTACAGAATTTAGTATGAGATGTAGGTTATAAAGTGATAAGTAACATTTCCTATATAATCACTGATACTCTGATACTGACTCTCATCTGTGATTTATGCATCTTGTGTGTTATTAAGTGCCAAACAGATAAATGCTGAAATGATTTCTTTAGATATGATTTCACCACGATGACTGAAAGCAAAGTACATCTTGCCCATTCTCTTCCCTTCAACCAAAACAAAAACCAAAATACATCTACCATGCAAGTATTACTACAGAGACTAAAAATATTTTACATAAGGTCAGATAAAGACCTATTTGGTAACATATCTTTCCTGGCAATAAAATGTGACAAAACAGACTTACTTGTGAATATATTAGATGAAGGAAATTCTGCAAATCAATAGGATGCATCTAGGAACTTGTATACAGATGGAAAAAGAGGAAGATTGCCAGGGGAAAGACATAAACAATTTTGTCCTTTATTTCAGTGTAGAAAACAAAGGCTCACACATAAAAGCCTATATGAGAGGCACCTCAGAAACTCCAAACTTTAGGCAAGAAGCCAGTTTTCTTTTCTTGTAAGTATTTTCTAAAAGTTAGGTCAGAGTGCTGGGTGCAGAAGCTAATGTTTCTGCTCTCCAGCTTAGGGAGAAACTACTTGGAAAAGCATTTATTTTGCATTTAAAAATATAGGTGGAGTCCAGATGCATTTCTGTCAACAGCTCTGCAGCCCATAAATATATACAACCAAAGTCAGTGCCTTATTTACATTATTTTATTAACATTCTTTGCTGAGTGGGCTTGAATGGAACACAATCTCTCATATAGAGGATCTAATTATAAACACAAGGGACAGAACCAAATAAGCAGTCTTTAAAGGGAAAAGAGTCTGGCAGCTTTGTTTAAAGTGTCCTTTAATGAACTTCTTTAGCAGCTTGTATCTTAGCAACACGTTTTATTACATACCAGTGCGGGAGAAGCAGTTTGCAGATGGAGTTGCACACAGTAATTTATTTCCCCCCATTTCCCTGGTTTTTTTTTTTTTTTCCTCCTCTGTGGTGACTCGACTTGAATGTGCAGAGTAGCTTTTCTAACACTGATAGCTCACTTGAAATCCCTGATTGGTTCATTTGTATCTGTTCTGTTTTGTTAGTTGATGAAAAAGGCATTTATTATTTTAAATGCATACTGATTTTGCGTGCTCTTAGAAATTCAGATATGACTGTTTTGAATAGGCATGGATTTAAATGGAAAACAACCCCAGCTTTTTTCAGTGCACTTTTTTTCCAATGATGTGTTGCACTCGGCACCCATCCTCATTGCACACACCAGTGAGTTTCCAGATTTGGAGGTTATTTACTCTCCATGTTACATGGAATTGTTTTAATCTCTTATCTTTCACACCTCCAAAACTAATTGGAATATAGGAGTGACAGAAGCATTTGCAATCTCTTTTTTTGTCTTCTTAGACAAAAGCTTGCACTTAAACTGCAAATATATTAAAAAAAAACAAACTGCTGTTTCAAAAACCAGTTGAAATTCTGCACTACTGTCCCTCCTTCAAATGACCTACAGGGCTTATCTTTGTTGAAAGAAATACTTTTTGTTCTCTCTACTGCTAATTGCAGACCAAGTTCTCCTCATATGTTTTGAGTGAAAAAGTATGTGAGTAGCTTTTTTCAATAGGGTCTTTGGCGGAATGTGGTGTTATTGAAGATGAGTATGAGCAATACAATCTAGACTTCATTTTTTTTCTTATAAATTAAAGGGGAAAAATGCCTTTAATGAGCAAACTAAATACTATTCAGCTCAATTTACATTTTCTGCTAGCTAGGCAGGTGTAAGTCGAGGCATATATATTTCCCTGGAGTTCACTGGAGTTACCCAGAGTTTGCACTGGTGTGATAAAAATCAGAATATTTCCAGAGGGAGAAAAGCAGGTGAGGAGGAGAGAGGGCAGATGAAGGCAGTCCAGAGTGTTAGGAGAACCCACAGGAGATTGTTGGCTTAAAGATAGTGCTCTTGGGGATGGCTTCATTAAACTTCAGTTAAGAGCTAATATATTAGGGGTTGATATTAAAAAGACCAAACCTATCCATTTCATAAAGTCCAGTTCATAAAGTTGATATTTGCAAGTAGACAGGGGATGGTTTTTGAAAGAGATGGAATTGTTTCTCTGCTTAAAATTAGTGAAATACAAATGTGTTTCCATTAATTGGCAAACTATTACATTTCTTGACCCCTTTGTTCAAAAAATCCAGTTTCCTTTCACTCCAAAATATGGAAGGATGGATGGATGGATGGATGGATGGATGGATGGATGGATGGATGGATGGATGGATGGATCTCTTCTGGTTTCGAAATGTCAGGTGCCAGCCTGCCTCTTGTCCCTTTTGGATCTGCAATATATCAGCCTTATTAGCAGCATAAAGAAGTCCTTTGAACTTTAAAAGCAGTAAGAGAGGTAAAGAATGGAGAGATAAAGGATTCAGTCCCACTCCCCTTTAAACCATGGTGATACTGGTTTTAAAACAGAAGTATGTCCTCTGGAGCCAAAAGTGATTCAGTTGCTGTGTGATTAACTTACTATTTCTTTCACAATTCAGCTCACTGTTAATTAACTCAATTTCAATTGAAGAAACTCTAAGCTGGAGGAATGCACTAGAATCTTGCACAATCACTGGGATTAACGATGGCAGTCTGAACTGTCAAGCTAAATCATGAAATTTGCAATATTGCTAGACAAAGGCTTACATCTTTTTTTTTTTTTTTTAACTGTAGGTCCCTAACAAAAGGGACCTGCCATTACCAGAACAATTCATGTCCTGTCATGAGAAATAGTATTTATGCCAGGCACAGCATCTGAAGACCATGTCTTGAGTTATTTTTTTAATGTGATAGAGCTGGGAATATTTAAGTGAGGTATAAAAACAAGAGTCCTAACATACAAAGTAATTTCATTCAGAAATGTTGCAGTAAGAGGGAACAAAATTAAGAATTAAATTATTTTCTGCAACATTTTGAAAGGAATTGGAAACCTATGTGTCAGATTGGCTAAAACAAATCAGCAAGATTCAGTGTTTCATTTTACCTTCAATAAAGAAAAAAAAAACTTTTTTTTTTTTTCCAGAAGCACAAACATTTCCAGAAACTTCTTTAAACCTCTGAGTGCTTGCACTGTACCTCATTACAGAACTACTTTTAGTAAAGGAAACTTAAAGGAACTTCCATCCCCAGATGAAGCAAAGACTCATTTATAAACAATGAGAGCAGGAACAATAGAATGCTGAGTGCATTCTGCATGAATAATATAACTGAGGATTGTGGAAAGCCTATGATTTTGTATGCCAAACTCAGTTTGGGAGTTAGTTTATGAGACTATATCTGGATTTAAGCTCTGGATTTCAGGCCTTTTGATTGAAAAATTTTTGCCATAGTTGGTTATTTTATCTTTTTTTCCTCTTGTACTTTCTTAATTAAAGTAATTCTCCTAAATTTGCTGAAGCTCTTTATCCTGTCTGTATTTAGGGTTTGGCTTAATGAGATTCTCCTCCAGGATCCACAGACCATAAGGTAATGCAAACAGTGAAGGCAGTAGTAGCTGACGTTTTTCATAAACAGTGGAAGAATAAATTTTCCCCAAAACTCAACTTTGAGTGACTTTGCTTACTGTTACAAATACAGAGCAAGTAAGCTGGAATTTTCCTGGCTTGGGCTGCCTGAGGTGGTCCATTTCACCCACTGTTATGAACTTGTTATCCTATCTTATAGAAAAATAGCATATAGTTATGAACAAGGTGTTCTTCCCAACCTAAGCCATTCTGTGTTTCTATGGTTCTCTCAAAGCTGAGTTAGGTTATTTTGCAGTTCAGTCCCTGGTTGCTCTTTGAAATTGCCTCCTATTAAACTGAGTGCTGTCAAATGATAATGATAGATTTTGTAAGATGATCCAGTGTCCTGAAAAGTGGACTAATGCATTTGCTAAAGATCTTCCTACTGTATGGCCCCTATTAGTTCTACTAGTGTTAGCTAGGAAAAGTGGTGTGCATAAGCTCTGTCTGTAATAACAGTTTCTGATAGTCTTCTATTTTGCTTCACTGTTTGAAAAAAAAAAAAAAAGAAAAAAAAGACATCTTCATGTTAACATTTTGTAGTTTCCTTGGGTTCAGTTGAGCTGTGCCTGTTTATACTTCTCAAAAATCTGGGCCAGGTGGACTTGAGTTCCCTCACCATCCCCAAACTACAAAACTGGCCAATCACTGATACAAGTTTGTCTTGATCTCCCAGGTTCTTGCTCTTTCATTAAGCTGGCTTCAGTTTAGGTTAGCATCACCCACTGGTTTGCTGATGGACTTCCTCTAAAGGCTGTGGCTAAACCTTTAGATTTTGGTGTCAAAAAATAGCTTTAAAAATATTATTCCAGAACAAAGTCTAAATAATAATGCTGAAATTTGCTACATATTTACTTAATAATTTACTGTTCCTTGAAAAAGATCTTTTGATCATCAGATAGTTATGTATTCATCAGCTGGCCTGTTCCAACCTACCACATAAATACATAGTTTTCAAAATGCACAGTTCTCAGGAGACTAGACATGTACAGGACCTGTTGTTTATTAAAATGCAGTTTCTTGACATGACTGAACTCAAACACTCTTGTAGTCTGTTGACTTACTATCCACTGAAGGAATTTTACCTTCTCTAGTTAAGGATTCACTAGGTAGATACAATTCCTCCCAAGTCATTACACTATTTTCAACTTAAAAAATCTTGGCATTGGAATTAGTGGATGCTGGACTTCTGTTGGAATTTGATTTGCTGTGTTGAATGTGCAATGAATCAGCCTTAAACAAAAATAATTTTATTGCTTTGCATGCCTGTCCAATGTTGTTCTGAGGGAGCTGACTGTTGTCTAAGAGCATCCCAAATGTTTTTAGTGGAAATGGCTTGAAGACAAAGTACACACAGGGATTTATGTTTCAAGGGCTAGATTCTGCCAAACTCAAGGGTGTTGGCACAAGCACCCTTCATATTTTAAAGAGAAAAATCCCCTCCACCTGGTAGAAGAGGTGTACAATGTGTAGAGAGATCGAAACACACAAAGAGCTTGAGAAAACGAATTTGAGGTGATATCTAGGGCAAAAGGATTAAAATTGAAACTTAGAGGTTCTTTGTGAACACAGCAGGGTGGTCTCGGTATTCAGATGAGAAATAAAGAGGGATAGGTCAAAGTTTGAATTGGGAAGGTGATTTTCTGTCCCAATTCCTGGCAAAACAGATGCTGTGGAGCTTCTGTGCAGGAACTGCTGGCAGGCACACTGTGACTTTATGGATACCCACAACTGGCGTAGGTCTGAGCAGTCTCCTTTTCCCACATTTTCTTGTTTCCCAGGAGAAATAGAAGAGAACATTTTAAGATTAATCAGCTAATGATGATATGCAAGAATTCTTTTCTGCAACTTTGATACTAGAAGGGGTGTTAAGAAGGGGATTGATATTCCTGTGCACACTTTTCACTCTTTCTTTGTTTATTTACTTGAAGTTTATACCACCTTTCATGGAACAAGCTTTTGCTGGATGTGTACCCAGGAAATATGCAGGAAGCTGAGTTTTCATGTGATTCAAGTCAGTAATGTCAAAATTTTGATCAGTAATATCAAATCCCTAGTTGTAAAAAAGATGTGCGTTTTTATTTCTTAAGGCTAATACACCACATCTATTTTTAATTACCAGCTATAACTGGAGAGGTGATTGATTTTCCTCTGCTGGAGTGTCATTACTAGCATTTCTGTATTCAGTTGTCCATGTTAAAATGTTTGAATAACCCTCTATTTAGAGTAACAATGTCTCACCTCAGAGTGGTAATTTCAAGCTCAAAAAATTCAGTATTGAAATAACCTACTTTTAATTCCCAGAATAGATGTGTCACTTTTCTTCCATCACTTATGTTCCAGGAGGTGTAACATAAAGCAGATCTAGCAAAATGCATGAGGGAACCTCTCTTTCTGTTTGTTTAGGTAGGTAGACCCACCTCAGCTGGGCAAGCAGGAAAATACAAAGTGCTGAGAGATGGTGGCATCTAATGCTGTTGCTTCCTTAGGACTAAGATGATCAGTTTCTAATGAGGGTGTTTATAATGCTCTCTGAGTAGGACAAGTAGTTGTACAGTGAAAACTGAACTTCTGCCAGTCACTGGTAGTTGTACTAGCTGCCCTCTGCCTTCTTCTTTGCTTTGTGGCTTTGGCTCTTTCACCCTGAAGAATTTTTAGAGTGAAACACAAATAGACACTTTCTTTGGTCTTTTGGAGTTCACAGGAAGGTGGTGGTTATGCCACTGTGCAGTGCAGTGGAAGGTCTGGAGAGCAGAACTGTGGGTACAGAGGACACTGTACCCATCCCAAGGGTTCAGGCTAACCATCCCATGTTTGATGTCAAGGACTGAATGGCTGTTACTGTGTGGAATGTTACGTGTGCTCCAGAAGTGTGCTCTGCTGTTGAGTTTAATCCCAGTAGAATCCACTTGATCCACTCCTGAATTACTTTGTGAAACAAAGTGCAAGATCTACTTTCATCAGATCACAGAGTGATCTGCTTCAGAAATGAGCTCCTGACTTGGAAGCAGTAATTAATATGGATTTACCCAATATGTGTTCCTTGCTGGTGGGTTTCTCTGACACTTAAAACAGCACTACTCATCTCTGGCCCTTCTGTCTTTATGATGATATCCCAGGCTATGAATGGAGGAGAGGGAGGAAGGCAGTTTCCCTGCTTTTAGGCATGGGTATATCAAGTGCATTCCTCTATATTCGCCATAATGGGGATGAAGAACCAACCCCTATTATCTTTTCCCACGTTATTCTGAGGGCTGGAAATGTTTTATATCCCTAAGATCTGGGCCATTTCAGGTCTAATGAAATTCTGGAATGCTACTTAAAGCTTTTATTTTATTATAAGACCTATATCCCACTATGGCTGGGAAAAGAGTCCCTTAAGGTTAGAGCCTCTTCCATGGCATTATAGTATTTTGAGTTGCAGTCTGCACTTAATTTGTCTGTGCTAACAGAAGTTTGTGTCCATTGATTTTGATATCTTGCTTGAACAGAGCATTAGAGGGGCACTTTGGAACTCCTATATTTCTTAAGAAAATGCCACCACTTCCCTTTTTCAGTAGGAATTATTGCCTCTCTTTTCAGATTCCTAATGTTTGTAGTGTTATCCATTACACAAGACCGAAAAAAATCAATGAGGTTCATAAACACAGTTGAAACTTACTTGACATATTTTACTCTAAATGTTTTGCTCACTATAGAAGAGTCAGCAAATACAATTGAAAGAGAGCACAGTAGTGCCATTTTTTAATGTTAAATAATACTTTCTGTTACAAAACAAGGGAAAAAATGAGTGGTTTTCCAACATTCTCTTTAAAAAGCCAGTAGCATTCTTTCATCCAGAACTTTACCACTGCTGACCTTCAGTGCTACAAGGAGCTGTGTAGCAGCTGGGTGGGGGATCAAAGTGCCAATGGTGTTTCTCTCATCAGGCTGGGTTGGATTGTGACCTAATGGTTGGGTTTCAGAAGTTGAGTTGTGACCTTATGGTACAGGGTTTGTGCCATGAGCAGCAGGGGAGGGGGAATTCTGTGGTGTTCCCAGGTTCTGCAGGTGAGACCCACCTGCAGAGCTGCCTCCAGCCCTGGGGCCTAGCACAGGAAGGACGTGGAGTTGTTGGAGCAAGTCTAAGGAGGTGCCAAGATGATCAGAGGGATGGAGCACCTCTGTTGTGAGGGAAGACTGAAAGCACTGGGATTGCTCAGCCTGGAGAACAGAAGCTGCAGGGTTACCCAATTGTGGCTTTCCACCTGAAGGCAACATACAAGAAAGATTGAGACTACAAGGGTCTGGTGTTGTAGGACAAAGAAAAATGGCTTAATACTGAGAGACATTTGGTTTAGATTAGATGTTAGAAAGAAATTCTTGGCTGTGAGGGTGGTGAGGCCCTGGCACAGGTTACCCAGAGCAGCTGTGGCTGCCCCGTCCCTGGAAGTGCTATGGGCCAGTTGGGCTGGGGCTTGGAGCAACCTGGGATAGTGAAAGGTTTTCCTTGCCCATAGGAGAGAGCGGGACAAGATGAGCTACAAGGTCCCTTCCAACCCAAACCATTCTGAGATTCTATGATAAGTAACTGTTTTTTACCCAGCAATTCCTCAGTAGCTGAAGGTATAGCTGATCTTATACAGTTCTTGCCTGACACACAGTCATGATTTCCTGCTGTTAGCATGTTTTTCAATGGCATAACACTTTCTCCACAGTAAAGAGTCTGCACAGAAGCATATGGCTACATCACAGAATTAAAGGAGAACTGTGGATGCTGAGAGATTAGTGTGTAGTGGGGTTCTTGTGGAGTAACAAACATTTCTCTAAAACTTGTGAGGTACAAAGTGTATAAAGGTACATTCTACAGTAGTTCTCTTACTGCAACTACAATAGAAGTGAAGGCTGGACATTGTGTTAGTCTCAAAGTGACTAAGAAGAATGAGGTTCTGGAATAACTTTCCAATAGAGAAAGTGGAAGCAAACCACCAATCTTTTATTTTTTCAGGTGAATCTATGACATGCAAAGATGTTGAGGAGCCCTGGCAGGAGTAGAAAATACATAGCAACTACTTGTTTGTGGGCCATAATGTTTGGAACTATTTCTGCAGGATTCAGAAAAAAAAATGTTGAGAACTGAAAGGGTAGATCAATATGTTAGCCAGTCTCTATTTTACGTCATGTGGAGAGTTGGTTCCAGCTGTCATAAACTTCTTGATGGACAGATGCTTTTGTCATACTAAGAAACTGATTTAAAAATTATTTTCTGTTCTAGTTTTTATGGCATCAGTCATAGTAGTGTTTCTATAATAAGTTGAATATAGAGACGTTGAAGGCACAGTTTGCTCAGATTGTAGGACAGAATTGTTATTTCACATAATCATACCAAAAAATCGTACTACTGTTTCTGGCACTTCGTTTTTCATTGGGATTGTGGTACTTGAAAGAGTCATTGTCTTGGTTTGAAAAGACAGGTGTCTGCTAAGGAAGGCAAAAACCTCCCTTGAAATAGAAAAAATGTAAACCCCTCCCCCCGAATTATTATAATCCTGAAATCAAGGGGCTCTCAGGCAAAGATATGAGAATAGGAATAACAGTTCTTTACTAAGAAAATTAAAATAAAAATGTCATACAAAAAAAACAAAACACTGACAGAGTCAGAATACAGCCTGACACCGTGTTGGTCAGGGTGTTGGTAGCAGTCTGATTAAATGGTGGCTGCAGTCCTGCTGGAGTGACAGATGTGGTTCTGCTAAAGCAAGGATCCCCTAGAAGGGATCCTTCTGAAGGATTTCGGTTCTGAAGATTTTCGGTTTCCTCTGAAGGTCCAGTGATGTAGATGGGTCTGATCTTTCCTCTGGGAATCCAATGGAGAAAGGCTGCTGTGGTGTTCCCAGTCTCTGACTATATCTAGGTAGGAATGCTTGGCTCCTCCCCCTGGGTGGAGCATCTCCGAATGGTGATGTAATTTTATCAGTCATGCAGTGAGACTCAATGGCCCATTAACAGAAGATATCCCCGTGGAGGGAGGTTGGGTTATGGAAGAGATAAAGAACACTGCCCCACCTGGTTTTAACAGATGGTAATAGAGTACATGCTTTTGGTTACATCTTGCATTGCAACCCAAGACAGCCATGAAGAGCCATGAAACATTTTTTTTCCAGTGCAGTCCACTCAGTGCTCCACTCAGATACAGGATTATAATGTGAGGACTCCCTATGTGGAGACAGAGGGGACAGTTTAAGTTCTGACACTGGTATTTCTTTTTTAACTGCCAGGAAGCACCAGAAGATGGCATGGTTTGTACAGATGCGTGCTAGAAAGTAAATGAGTGAGCTTGTGAAACTGCTATTAATAATCTTGGATAGTTTTTAACACTGTCATAAATAAAAGCAGCAACATGCAGTACTTCAATCTTTATTTCTTCTTTCTGCCAGTAAGGGACAACAGTAAAGTCCAGCTTATCTATCTGTGAATCTCTCTGTCAATCTATCTATCTATCTATCTATCTATCTATCTATCTATCTGGAGGAAAAAGTTAAAAAAAAAGCAAGTGTGATGTAATGTTGGTGCAACATACACTGAATGGTCAGCCTGACAAAAAGGGGTATTGATGGTAAGTGAAAAAGGTGACACCTTCCCTCAATAATTTTGATGAAAATCTTTCTTTATCTCCTCTGTACCTGTGAGTTCAAGCCTGGGAACCCAGACGTATCCCTCTTACTTTCCCATTCTCCTCTCTCTGTTCCCAGAAAAAATGTGATGACCAGAGGATATTAAGATACCCAGTTTAACCCTCTGAACTGGAGTACCAGCATCTGCTAGCTATGGAGATTCAGGGTTTAAAGATATTTCATCTTAACATTCGTAATGTTGGAAGAAGTAGGTGTGTATTTTAAAAGTTGTGTTTGTGGGATCCTGCAGGATCAGCAGGCTCTGCCTAGCTTCCCATCATTTACTGGATCTGAAGTTTTCTTTCATGCAGGTGAAACTGGTGAAGGTTTTTATTAGTTTAATGCAAGGGTGCCTCAGTTTGAGATTGTGGACTAACTGGTTAGTATTTCTCTAGCCTTCTGAAAATGTAAAGAACTATGAAAATGTTTAAAATTATTTGTTAAAAAATAATTAGTACAGGGGAAGAATCAGCTGAAACTACATCCCCTACTATAACTGTTTCAGCATGTGACATGCTTTAGCTGATAATCATAAAATCATAGAATCACAGAATGACTTAGGTTGGAAAACAGCTCCAAGATTGTTGTGTCCAACTTATGACTTCTCACCACCACCATGGCACCAAGTGCCACATTCAGTCATTTCTTGTTCACTGACACTGCATTGCAAAACTCACAGAATGTGTGGTTAGGATTTATAGCGCACAGTTGCTTTGATTTTTGGGTTGTTTTTTGTTTTTTTATTGACTATCCAGACACTGGTACTATCTTTTTGAGGACATGTTGAGTTTAGCTCTGTGACTTGGTATTTATGAATTTTTGAGGCAAAGAGCTTAATATAGAGACTGGTTCCGATATATGGTTGGAGTAACTCTGCAGAAGTTGGCAGAGTGCTGTAATGGGGAACTTCTTTTAGACTGGCCACAATATTTATACGGGTCAGGGGTACTTGAAATTTGCTCTTGGCCATCCTGTAATCCTTTTTTTACCAATGGGACATCTGAATCCACAAGGACATCTCAGGGATGAGTCATATTTTCTGCATGTTTAAAATGTTGAGAAATCTATACATTTATGCTCATGGAGAACTTAGTTCAGTATGAGTACAGGTGGGATTTTAACAGAATTTAGTTCACTTCTTTCACAGTCTGAAAGAACTGAAGGAAGGTTTGCACCAGACATTTTTTTTTAAATTTTTTTTTTTCCTTGTGATGTTATTAGACTAGTTTGAAGTAAACATTCTGTACCATCATTCTGGATTTTTTTATCTGTGCAGTATGATGTGAATCACTTTGGAGATGTGATACTTCCAAGTATAAAGAGTCTATACATAATGCAACAAAATGAATTTTCAAGCTGAAACTCCGCTGACCACAGCAAGGGGTGGTAAATACTGTGCATATATAAAGTTAACATTACAGGAATACAGGGTTTCTGTGCAGTTCTACATCTGCAGGTGTCTTGTCTCTCCAGTGAGCTCATTGCTGTGTTCCTTGTGATAGGAGCAGTTCTGTGGAGTTCTGCTCAGAGAAGTGTCAACCACACTTTTCTGGTTCAACACATCTGCATTTTGCTGTGGAGCAAAAGATGCAGAATTGGATTTTCTAGAGCTTTCGACAGTGTCCCAGTGTTCCTGATGAAGAAGACCAAGCTTCTGTTGAAGCCTGTGTATAACTACAGTCCCATGTGGGTGTTGGCTCAGAAACCAACAGGTTGCTTGATCACAACAGCACGTCTGGTCCCTGTCCCCAAGTCCTTGATCAAGGAAGTTCCTGTCTCCAGGGTTGGCCTTAGTCCAGCAGGCCCTGGGGTTTTCTGGTTGGGAAGGGACAACAGACAGTAGGACAGATGCTCATTAAAATTCAATACATTTGTAGAAACTGCCCAAAGAACATATTCAGAAGTGACTTTTTTTCCGAATTACCTTCACCCTGTTCCTCTTACATTTTCAGATTTAGTCAGTGTTGTTGTCACCAGTAAAGGCAGGGTCAGATCCAGAGCCATTTCAAGTCAATGGAAAGGTCCCTGCCATGCAGCCTGGATTTGGCTGGATTTGACTGGATTTCCTTACCAGTTAGCCTAGTTCTCACTGCCTTCATTGGTAATCTTCACTACAGATCAGTCCTTGACAGCTGAGACAATATGGGTTTAAAATGGAAAAATGTGTTTACATCCAGTCTGGGAGATCCTCAAACATACAAAAGAGTTTCACAACTCCCAATTGTAAAGCCAAAGGTCAAATAGTGACCTAGAAAGTTTCAGATGAGGGTGAAACATTGGTGCTGCAAAGGAAAGCAAAGAGATGTTTCATCTGATTTGGAACCTGGAGTCAGAATTAATTCTGCAAACAGGTATTTTCAAGGCCAAGTTATGAATGTGTTGAAATTGAATTATAATAGGGGTTGTTTTGTTTTTTTTTGACAGAAATTGCCGTAACTTTTCTTTATTTTTGACCTTCAATACATTTTAGAAACACGGCTCTGTTAAGTTAGGCCACCAAAATGGTGTGGGTATCAACTTGCTGCAAATGCAGAGCAGGTGATACTTAGGCCTTATATTCCTTTGGCATTTTTACTTTCTTATATATACATTGTTCTGTGAGTATAAACACTGTGAACACTAGTTTGCTGTGTTTGTGCCTTATATTGGTGATTAAGGAAGAGGCACACTCTGGTTCAATGTTTCGCAGAGACAGGGGCATACAAAGGTGTTCTCAAATTCTCTAGAGCCTGTTGAGAAGTTGTCCGTGATGCCTGACCTTCATTTATTCCCAGTAGTGAACCTCACATTTTGGTGAAGCTTGCTGTTACCTTAAATATCCTCAGTATCTCAACCCCTCTGTCCAGTTTGGTTGAAATTACACAGAAGGTTCAAAGTAACACACAAAGGTATTGTAAAACTGTATTTTGCATTTTAAACTGTAATTAGCACAAGGTGATAACATTTTGAAATGGACCAGGTTTTTAAATACCCCCCTGGGGTCTGGGTAACAGTGGCAGTGGGAACACTCTCATCTTGACTGGGCCAAGCACCCCACTTTCCTCCCCTCCAAAGCTCCAGGCTGACTTTGCTTCTTGGAGGAAGTTGTTCTGAGAACATCATGAATGAAGCAAATGTTTTCTGGAACCTGCAGGATTTTGGTTTGGTGCTATTATTTACACGCAGAGTGATTTGCCAGCCAAAGTCAAGGCCACAGGTGTAGCATGCTGCAGATACAAGTCTAAAAGACTGTCTGTACTTTATCAAATCTACTACCTATGTGTCCTCCATCTCCCTACTAACTCTGAGTAAGGGCACCAGAGCAATTGACCACTTGGTAGCTGTGCAAAAGCTTAATTTAATTGTGACTGACAAAGAAAGTGAAGAACAAGGTATAGAAAGGCCCCAGTGTTGATGTGACTCGGTAAGAATATCCTGTTTGCTGGCTTGTTGGCTTGGGTCTTTGGAGATGTAAGATCTCTTCATTGTTTTGGTGGTTTCATGCTATGTGTACTTCAGATGGTTGCCTAAGGCACCTCAGCCTGCTTTCTCATTTTTAAATGGATGAGCTGGCTTAGGGAGCTGAGTCACCCAAAGCTAACTTCACAAAAAGAAGTTATTTGTTCCCTCAGGCTATGGATTGGCAAATCAGAGCCCTGTGCTGGATAAGGGCTTTCATTCATCCCAGACAATTCTTTAGGAAAGCAGAACTGGGCAGTATTATTTTGCAGCATAAAGCGCACAGATCAGCAATGTCCCATGTTATGCAATGGCAGCTTTGTTACAACCAGCAAACACCTGACATCCTGATAAGTTTACAGCATGCTGAAGAGTAAATAAATCCCACAGATATGTCATGTAAAATCTTTCCATTTGGTTGCTTTCTTTCACACAATGTTCTGTAGCAGTTAACTATTTATATCTGTGTTAGTAACTAATATTAAATTGCACTTCAATTGTTACACAAATAATCACAAAAAAAAAAAAATCCTATTAGGAGTATTACCCATATTCTGTCCCCCAGAAATAGGATATAGGGGAATAAAATAGGGGGATAAAAATCTATACATTGGTGCAATCTGTGTGGTAATTTACAGTTGCAAAGACCTTCAGCAAGTCATGCAAAATCCATGGGGTATCTTTTGATGCTGGAGTTTTAGCTGAAGTCTGATAGAGGTGACGTGTGTGCTGTGCAAGCTCTTGTTCCTTCCCACACAGTTTCTTTGTACCCACTCATCTGTATACTCACATCCACAGCAAAGCCAGAGTAGCTCCAGTTGTTTGTCACACCTTAGGTTAATCTCATTCCTGATGAAATGCATGATTGTCCACCAGATAAAATTTGGGTTTTGTTTTTTATTTGACTCTGATTTACATAGTTGAAAGGGTTCCTTGATAAACTTCTTGAATCTTAACTCTGCATACTTAGGTGGTGTTAAGATATAGAATCTACATTAAAAATATTAATTTTCTGGAAGTTATGTGATGTGCTCAAATGTAATATTGCTGTTGTGGCTTATTTAATAGAATTTATTTGATTGTGGTGGGCTGGAAGCAAGGACTATGTGTCCAAATGAAGTCCTGTGAAGTTTTGTCTGTATTTCACTTTGTTGTTCTAGCACTGGTACTTGAGTGTGTGGCATTGACCGCACATCCAAGTGCCATCCTGAGCTTCAGTTCCTTGCTAAGCATATTCTGGTAGCACAAGAAATTTTCTGCTTCCTAGCTGGAACCAGCAGCTAAGTACAGTTGCAGTGTCAAGCTGTACACTCAACTAATGTCACACTTTAGAAAGACTTTAAATACGTATACCCTGCATCTCCAAACGAATTATTAGTCTGGCACTCCAAAGTGCAGGATAGAGCTGTCCACTGCCTGAGGTTTGGTCTTGTCCATGTCAAGCATCAGGAAGATGATCACATCCTCATGTCCGCTTTTGTGGACTGCAGGGAGCTGGGGATGTGTAGCACCTCTTAGGAAGTGCCTACAGAACGGGGTGGCAGCTTATCAGCAGTTTCTGCTCTGTTCAGTGCTGGTGTTTCTCAAGCACATTCAGGCTTCCTCAGACATTTCACATCCCAAAACAACTGTTTTAATTTTGTTTAGGGGAGAATAGATCAGGCTGTGATTTCTGGATATATTGAATTCTTAAGAAGGTCAGATTTTTTTTTTTTTTTTATTACTATATTGAACTAATTTTGATCATCTTGTCTCAATTTTAAATCTCTGCGATTACTGTTTGCTTCAATAGCCTCCAGATGCTTCTTCTTGTATGTGGAAAACCTGGCAGTTATGAATGTTTATGGCTAATGTTGCCTTTTGTGAAAGTACATTGATTTCTAGATCAACACCACAATTTTAAATGGCCTTGGTAAACCTGTTACAAGTAGCTGTTTACAAAGTTCAAAGTCTAAAAATTAATTAAAATCTGAGGCCCTCTTTGGTATAAAATATTTAGTTGTTTTCTTTTTTGTTAGGAATGTCAGATGTTTGTGCTAAGCTGGCAGCTAACAATAGCTGCAAGTTAATTTGGTTATTGTTTTTTAGGCACTGCTAAATATTGAAATCCTTTTCCATTGTTACATTAACTGTGGTCTTTTCTGGATTTGAATTTGTAAAAATCGTGTCTAGAGTTTTGGAGCAGGACTGATTGACAGCATTTTAAGGACTTATTTCTGTTGTGACTCAAGACAAAGTACTGGCTGTTGGTTTCCCCTCAGAAAGCAGTTGGCTGCATAGATGGAAGTGGCTTGGTTTAGGATGGGAGAAAGTCCTCAAAAACAAGAAATGGTCTTAGAGTCTGATCTTTCAGGAATCTTAAAGATTTCCAAGGGCTGTATTGGTAATTTGGGGAATGAACTCCAACCTTATGTCAGTGTTCATTGTGTGCCTATAGCAAATTTTCCTCTGTGTTGCGCAGGACTCTGGGTGGAATAGTCAAGTTCACTTCAGTCCAGCAGCATGAATACTCTGAAACTGCCTGTTCACCTGCCTGAAACTCCTTTCCAGAACACGCAGATCTCTGGCACAGGTGAAAGTCTCCAGTAGAAGGGAACTTGTTAAAAATGTATAGAATGGTTCACTTTTTAAAGGAAGAAGTTCCATTACTTTCTCTTTTTTCTGTGTGAAGGAAAATCATATATTTACAAATGTAATTACAGATTTGGAAACCACATGTCAATTATTTTCTATTAAAGGAGCTTCCAGAAGCCTTTTAGGAGTCTCTTGATGTTAACCCAGGCACAGAAATGCAGGGCAGAACTTATGTCTGAAGAGCTTTCAGTTTAGAAAAAGACAGGTTATAGTTCCAGAGAGTAGCAGTTGAGGCTCAGAGGTATTTAGCTAGGCAGCCAAGGTTGTGCTGGGAAATTTGCAGCCAAGCTGGAAACTGAATCCAGGGCTTCTGTGTCTAGTTGATCAGTTTATTCACATGGGCATACGGTAAAGGTGCTGTTCTTCTACACTTCTGGGAGGGATGTGAGCATGCTCTGTCTCCCAAATGAAACCATTCAGTATGCCAAATAGTCTTCCTGGTGGCATTTTCTACTAGTTTTGTTGCAGTCTGAAATAAATGAAAAACAAAGGCCACTGGCCTCTTCAAACAGCCACAACAACAACAAAAAAAACTCCATAAACAAACACACAAAAAATCCCACCAAAAAAAAAACCAAAACCAAAAAACCCTATTCCCCCCCCCCCAAAAAAAACCCCAAAGCTTCATTTTCTATCCTTGATGAAATATATATTTGGAAGCAGCACAGCAAGTTGGAATAGTTTGATTTGATTAGCAAGTCTAAATGTATTAGCAGCAAGACAGAAACTGTATTACAGTTAGTGATAATTAGTTGCACTGATTACTTCAGACTGCAGTACTGTTTGACAGATGTGTTTCTGTGGTGCACTATTGAAAGAGGAGCGTGCTTTACCCTGTGGTGGTTCTTGGCTTTCCTTCTCATGATATCTTCATCTTGTCATTGTTTGCTGATGAAGTCTCCACCATGGCTACTACAATTTGTCGCTTGGCAAATACAAATACTCTCTTAGAAGTAAAGTTTAAACTGGGAAATAGTGATGCATGTGTTAATACTGATGCTTGACAGTCCTTGAGAAGGCCTCTTGTTCTCCATGGAAATGGTCACAGCCCAGCCCATCATCCCTGCTACTCCCCATCAGCCCTGCCCTTCAAGTCTCATCATCAAACCCTCATGAAGTACCACAAGAGCTGCTTCTTCAACTGGAGAAGACCTTGGATCAGATATCTTCACCGCACAGAGGAATCTGGCTTCCCTGCCTGCTCAGCCCTCAGTCTCTAACACACAGTAGCAACTACTAGTGACAGGATTTGTAAGAGGCTCCTTGGAATCAGATTAGGGAGAATAAAACTCTTTAGGGGACAATATCTCACAGGGAATTAACAACCTCTTCTGCTAGCTCACTCAGGTCCACCTGTGGCAGGGAAACATGTAAATCTAATTGCTGTTGTCTGACTGAGGAGCAAGCAGGAAGGAGAACAAGCATTCTGCAGCTACAGTTCATGAATCTGCTACCTCAGATTCACTGCTCTGTTAATCACAAGGTCCTGAAACATCTCTATGAATTGCAGGTGCTGCTTCAAAGAGAATCACTTCTCAGACTGGGTGTCCCTTTTATAGGCAGTTGCTCTGTGGAACATTGACTGTGGATCATTTGACACAATCATATTTTCCAGGAACTATATCAAGCTAACCTCAGTGGCTCAGCTTCATATTGTTAAACACATTAGACTCTGTCAATCATTCTGTTCCTTAGGAATAAACTGATACCATTTTGGATGTCTTGCTTTTGATGTGTGAGCAATAATCCCATTATCAGTCATCTAGAATAAAATGCATTATGGTATGTACTAATGTAAACCTATGCATTGTCTGTGAGCTATTTGGGGACAGATAAGCTAGAAATATGAATTTGTGCAAGCCAAATGTTTTCCATGTTTCTCCAAAACATACATCTTATGTTTCTGTACATGTGTTTTGCTTGTTGCTTCAAAGTAGTTCATAGACTCTGTGAAGTGCTTCTATCACTAAGCATGATAGGTCAAAGAAAAAGGGATCATTTAAATGTGTGACACAGCTGTTATTATGGCAGAAAAAGCCAGAGGTTGAACATTTGGGATTGCCCACAGAAAACATCTGAACATTGCCAGACAGCTAGCTCTGTAAGAAATGTCTTGGTT
Source organism: Pseudopodoces humilis (assembly GCF_049639895.1). Lineage (NCBI taxonomy): Eukaryota > Metazoa > Chordata > Aves > Passeriformes > Paridae > Pseudopodoces > Pseudopodoces humilis. The sequence goes on along the minus strand of NC_142204.1, from coordinate 7,000,728 downwards.
GCTAATACTACATGACCGGACACTTCATTGCCCTCAATTCATCTAGAATTATGTGTGTATTTCCAGCTGGATGAAGTTGTGAGGCAAACTTTAAATAGGAAAGATAAAATGTAAAGTCTGTCTTATTATTCTAGAGATGAGATATTTATGTCATTTGCCAATAAGGCTGTATTTCTGGAGGTTTCTTTTGGCAGGTCACCTATCCTTAGTTACTGCTCTGATAATACTGAGCACTGAAGGATTTTCCTGTGTTGTGATGTCCTGGGGATCACTGTATTACTTGTATCTTGTACGGTTCTTAGGGCTTGTAGTTAGCCTGCAGTGTAAAATCAGGGTAATGGTGTGGCAAGTAGGGAAGGATTAGCTAAGCTAACTTGTGAAGAAATGTTAGGAGAGATTTTTTTGCCGAGTTTTTTTTTTCTGATGGGATTCTGCCCTTCTACAGAACTCTGGGCAACCTGTGTTGGTGCTTACTGGCTTTTCTGGCTGTGCAGCATTTCCCAGGGGAGCTCAGCACATGTCAGGACAAAGCCCAGAGCTTGGAGTGAGCAGAGGTCAAGAGAACAATCTCAGAGGTTGGGGCAAGAATGTCAAATGGAATAAATTTGAGGAATACATAAGAAAGAGAGAGTGGGGGACTGTGCAGAAGGCAGGAGTGGAGGAGGCTGAGTGCTTAGAAGGCTGATGGCAACTCACCATGGCTCTGGCTCACCACAGGTGCTGAACATCCTTTGCCAGCTCAGAGCCCTCCTTCAGGATTACAGCTGTCCCACTTCTTGTCATCCAACTTCAATAAAAGATTTTGCTTCTGCATTTCCCTCTCTTCGTCAGCTCTCCAAGCAATTAATAAGCAGAAATTAATACCAAACTCCCCAAGCCCTTGCTGTAGATAAGTCTTGTCCCCTTTTCCTCTTTTCACACATGGGTGAGGAAAAGTATGGGGCTTAAGTGGTGTGACTAAAGTCAGGATAAGAGTTTGTGTCAGGAGTGGGAAGAGATCTTACTGGTATGTAGACTCACAGAGACTTTTTGCAGTTAATAGTCCCATGAAAGCAAAAGCTTATAGATATGTTTATGGATCTGGACCTTATTCTGAACAGCTGCGTGGTCTTTGTGGTATCTACCTAGTCAGCAGAAGGCATTTCACTGAAATAATTATGCCCATGTGGTTTTGCAGCTGTAGCAAAAAGGAACTGCACAGTATCTCTTTAAATAGTATATGAGGTCTGCATGTTCCCAGTGCAAATGGAATACTTTTCTCTAGCTTGAGCCTTACAAGCTTATAAAGTGAGTTGGTTGTCATAATCAGTGGAAGGCCATCTGTGAATGCATGGCTTCCTTGGAGCATTTGTGTGTAAACGACAATGTCCTGACAACAGTCGACAGAAAACTTCATTTACTTACTGGAATTATAGAAGGTGGCAAATTTATTGGTCAATTTAGTAGAAATTTAAGTGAAGGAGAAAAGGAGTAGGTGAAATTAATCATGCTATGAAGATCTTTGAATATGGAAAAATTGGATTTTAGGAATTATATGTAACTTTAAAAAGGCTTTAAAAGAGACATAAGGTAACCTGTCTGTCTGTCTTGGTTTGAAAAGACAGGTGTCTGCTAAGGAAGGTAGAAACCTCCTTCGAAATGGAAAAAATGTAAACCACTCCCCCGTTCTTCCAAATTATTATAATCTTGAAATCAAGGGGCTCTCAGGCAAAGATATGGGAATAGGAATAACAGCTCTTTACTAAGAAAATTAAAATAAAAAAATAATTCAGTAACACAAAAAACCAACCCACTGTCAGAGTCAGAATACAGCCTGACACCCTGTTGGTCAGGGTGTTGGTAGTAGTATGATTAAATGATGACAGATTTGGTTCTGTTGAAGCAATGATCTTGCAGTTTTCCTTTGAAGGTTTGGTGGTGTAGATGGGTCTAGTTTTTCCTCTGAGAATCCAATGGAGAAAGGCTGCTGTGGTGTTCCAAGTCTCAGGTTATATCCAGGTAGGAATGCTTGGCTCCTCCCCCTGGGTGGAGCATCTCCCAATGGGATGATGTAATTTTATCAGTCATGCAGTGAGACTCAAAGGCCCATTAACAGAAGATATCCCCCAGTTATGAGGGGGTAATGAAAAGAGATAAAAACCACTGCCCCACCTGGTTTTAACAGGTAGTAATAAAATCCATACTTATGGTTACATATTGCATTGCAACCCAAGACACTGTCATGCTCAATTTCTCTTGATTTTTGTCAGGTCACCTGCACAGGCCATTAAACTGATTGTCTTGGGATATATGCTAGAGATGGAGTAAACTACCTAATATTAATTTAAGAAAAGGTGATAACGGTATCATGTTGACAGTGTACATTTAGAGCGATCAACAGTGGCAACTGTTTCTTTGGAAGCTATGAAACCTAAGACCATGAATTTTTATTAAGGAAAAAAAAAATTAGAGACATGGCTAAAAATTAAATTAGGACAGCTTTATACCAAGCTATTAAAAATGGTGTTTTTAGAAACCATTAGTTGGTTTCTTGCACTGATCAGTGTGTTGCATTAAGGGCCTGTCACAACCTGCTGTACTTGTTGCAGAAGCCATCAGAAAGCCTGGAGAAACTGAATCAGCTCAGATCCCAACTTCACAGCTACATCTTTCCTTAGTTACTTGGCCAAATGACAGTACCTCTAGCACTCATGGTATCTTAACAACCAAGTCTGTTGTTATTATGACAATATAAGTCTGAAGTTATATTTCACTTTGTAGTTTGAGTATTAACTTCTGTGTATACTCCAATATACACCAATATGTGTACATTGGCATGTAATCTCTACGTATATATGAATGTAATTTCAGCATGAGCACAAGAGAGCTTTAGCATCCCTGCAAATTTTTGTCTTTGAAACTGACTTACAGAACATCCTTAAAATAGAGACTCCAACTGAGTTATTTTAAAATGCGTAATTTTAAAATATAAAAGCTTTATTCTATATCCCCACGGATGCTTCTAACTCTTTTGCCAAGAGGAAGTCAATGGATATGAGCATAACTACCTCAGATAGCTGCTGCTTGAGACAGCTAATCGAAAGCAAAACTCTCAACCCATCTAGACAAAAGCTGCTGTCAAATGTACAGCAAAGTTCACTTAAAAAGGGAACAGTTTTCCCTTTGCCTCTGTAGTTCAGTTAAAACAGTTAGTCACCATTTGTACCCTTAATAGATACAGTAATTTCACTGTTTTTTGAAGCCGATAATGTTTCTTTAACTACAGTATTACAGATCACACTGTCTCTTATACAGCCGGTCACCCTTAATAAATCTGTTTTGAAAAATCATGTGGTGGTTGTGAAATATATGACAAGTGTCTTATCAGATCTAATCTTTATATAAAACATACTTAGTGGTGTTCACTACGTCCTACTTGCCCTGTTGAATTTCAATTACTATCACATTTAGGAAATTCTGATCTAAAGTGCCCTTCTAGGTGGAATGGAATGTTGCCTTTATTTAAAAGAGCCATTTTTCTTTCTCTTTCACTTTATAGTATTGTTTGATACCCAGTGTCCTTTGCTAAGTCACCCTGTGAAGTATGACAGAACAAATGACCACCAGCATAAAGGGGTGCAGCCAGGTATCTTATGGTGCCTGTGTGCAGCTGTATTAGGAAATTGAAAGGAGCTTGTAGTCAATGCAGCTTTTTCTATTCCATTTGCAAATGAAAAATTCCCTAGAAGTGCCTGACCTTACCCCTTGAAGTAGACATTTGCTACTGTTCATGGACAGGGAATATATAGCAATGGTGATTGTTTTTTAGAACTTGTTACTGCTGTGCTCAGAATTATGTGCCCAAAGTCATTGGAAATAATGCAGTTGTGTTTTAGCACTGTGAATATCCAACTACACACCTCAAAGATTTGTCTATATAAAAATGTTAGCAAAATATAACTGTGTTTTCATATATTACACCTGAACAGTTCCTTTCTGGATGTTGTGCACTGGAAACTTCTGCAAATTCCCTCTCCTTTTGTAGGAGAGCATATCTGTTGGCTTGCTTTCTTAGCACAATGTAGCCACATAAAGCATCACTGGCTTCAATTTCCTCCTGAACCTCTTTAACTTTAATCTTGTAACCTCCTGCTCTCTCTAGTACTGCTTCCCAGTTATCAGGCAAGAGCAGGGGGTCACCAGGGTTTTCAGAATTTGATTAGCGCCGTTGTTATGAATAATTCAGATTGTTTGGTACCAGCACAAGTGATCCAAGTAGCAATTTGAAAAATCTGATTTAGGATTTAATATCTCTGAAAAAAAAAATTAATTAGTGCTGCTGCTGAGGGCTCTTGACTTTGTCCATTCATATTGATGAATTTAGTGCCAGGGAAAAGCAGGATTGAAACAATCCAGCAAAAACAAGTGTTTCTGTGGCAGAGCCCATATTCTGTTACAGATACCCAGGGTGCACATGCTCCTTCCTCCCTGTTCCAGTCCAGCTCTTTCACTGTGTGCCCTTTTCTTTCTGAAGAGCAAGTTCCTGAAAATCCATGTAGGTGTAGTAACACACTGCTGTCATTAATGGAAGGTGTTCTTTAAGTGATCATGTGCCCATTATATAGTTTTTTGTGATTCTGATAGGTGTCAGTCTGCTGTGACTAAGTACAGCTTGGAAGCTTTCATGCTATGAAAATCTACCAAAGTCCAATTGGTAGATCTTTCTAAGAAAATAAGAACCTGCACTTCACCTTTGAGCATTAGTTGTAGGTGTGTTCTGACAGGGACCCATCTCAATGGGTCCTTGCTTCCCACCTGAGAGAGCCCAGACATGTTAGAGCCTCAGCTTGGATTCAGTAGGGTGGGGCAACCACAAGACAATTTCTAGCTTTGCAGAGGCAGCAGTGTTTTGCACAGTGCCTGTTTGCTGTGCCCCTCTGCTCCACTGGCTGCCACTGACAGCTGCTGAGGAGCCCTCTGTCCTGGCTAGTGTTGGTCAGGCATTCTCTTGGCAGTGCCAGCATTATGCACACCCAGCAATGTTCCAGGCTCTATCCCTGTCAGTTCTATGCAAATCCTCAGCGCTGATGTCAACGCCAGTTTGGTTTTTATAGACTGGTGACAGTAACAGCCCTCAATATTAAACACACGTACACATACACAGTTACAGCAATGATTACTCTAGATGTTCAGCTAGTCATAATATTTGCACTTGGCATGATAAGGAGCTTTGAATGATAATAGCACTATAGTAGAAGCTTGTTAAAGTGACAGTAACCCTGGTGTCAATACGGAGTGGTGCACTGGCGCGTGCGTTCCTACAGCTTTCCCACAGACTACATCTCTCCGTTTGTTCTATGCAATGTGTAGAAAAAGAAAGTGCTTGAGGATCCTATGTGAAACCCTCTAAACTTCTTTCAGAGTGTCATCTGCTCTAAGGCAGCACTGAGGCATGAGAAAGAGTGCAGTCATTAGGGACCTTTTTCTATGTGAGACTTGATTCATCAAAATAATCCAGTCCTGACGTAGGATAATCATCTCAATAGATACCGCTTTTATTTACTGACAGCAAAGAGACTCTCAGCTCTCATTCTGCTTCTTTGACTAGTACCAGCTGCAAAGGGGAGCAAGTAAGAGCCACGTTGTCATGTCATGGCAGCATTTTGTGTTTTGACTTTTTGTTTTGGCTAAAGTGAAACTTCAGCAGAGGAGTAACAGCAACCATCCCAAACCCTGTGTCTTTTTCCAAAATGTAACCATGCAGACTGGCTTCTATTTTAGAAATTCACTTGTGTCAGTAAGACCCAGGATATTTCCACTGTCGAGTGAGCAGAGGCCAGCTCCTTGAACTTGCTGGCAAGGTTAGTGCTTGGGTGCCATTGCACCCATGGATGTCATTCAGTAAACCCAAGCCAACTTCCCAAAGTGGCATGGGCTAGCCAGAGTTCTCCTGGTGCTCTAGGTTCTTTGTCAGCTTCCAGAATTCTGAATGCCTTGTTAATGCAGGATTGTCTTTATGCAGTCACTGTTACAGCCAAGTCTGTCAGCACCTGAAAGCTCCTCTTCTCAGGTCTTTCTTTGTGTGCACAGCTGCAAAAACTTGGTCTGTGCTGTACTTGGGAAACATTCAGCCCACGATAGTGTCTACTGGCCCTTTGGATTTTGGAAAGAGATTAAATGAAATATGTTTCAGTGGTTGAAATACTGTAATGGCTGTGTTATTGCCTTCAGGTTCTGCCAGCAGCATGGTGTGAGGATGATCTGCAGAAACACTGGGTTTTAGTAGCCCCAGCTTTTGCAGTCATGCACCCGTTCCTGTCTGGTGGGCATAAGGGAGACTGACTGCAGTGCTGGGCAACAGAATGTGTAGAGAGAGCTCCTTGGAAAAAAAATTAAATATATGCCTGAAAACATGTAAATAACTACAAAATTACTAAAAATAGATATTTATATAAGTATATGGAAGACTAATAAATGAATGCTTTTGAATTTTTAATTTTTTTTAAAGTGACTTTTTTATATCCAAGAGGCTTCTCTGGTAAGTAACAGGCACCTTTGAACTAGTCTTTAATTTGACCTATCTTCAAGAAAGCTCTTCCCTTGTATTAATGGAACCCCTTGGATCACCCAAGCCATTTGTCAGGGATTGTAACACCCATGTCTCCTCTTCCACAGCCACCTTTCTGATGCTATTAAGAGGGATGTAGGAATCACAGGACTTACTTAACCCAGAACAAACACTAATGAAACAAATCTAGTGATTTCAAATGGATTTCTTGTTAAAGCTGATGGTCTACAAGTAAAAATCACATTTGGAGCAGGCTGTATTGGCAGATAATGTCCCTTTAACACCATTTTATGACTTGGTCTTCCTTTCATCACGAATAACTGAGATTAGAGCCCATTATTTGCCCAGGAAACCCACAGAAGTCCCTAACTAAATTACTCACCTCAGTATCCTCACCCAGGAGAAAAAGTTTTTTCCTTAAGCCATTTTTTTTAACATTTAGTGTGCATTTTTATTCAAGTTCTGTGTTTAATATGCAATATTTCAGTTTCCATATATATTGTATATGTGCTTCTTTTGAATGTTTGGAACAGCTCTTTTCAAATTGAGTTTCAATTTTGTTTTACTTTTGAAAGAAATAATGGATACTAGGCAATTCATTTGTGTTAAAAAAGAATATGTGAGGGGTTTGAATAATTTGACAAAAGACAGAATATTCTGATTTGAGACTATCATTTGCATCATTTGTTGTGAAATTTGAAAAACATGGAACAGTTATACTCTGAGCCAACAGATATTTCTTTTTCTAGACAAAAATCAATTGAAGTGCTGACAAGATACTTGTTTTATTATCCTTTACCATCTTGAGTGCATGTGTACAGCTACTTAACTAATGCTAGAGGTTGAGGGTGTCTATTAAATGTCACAAAATTCAGTGTGTTCATGCAGATTAATTATGTTAGTATTTTGCAGTTTAAGTTCATATGTTATAATATTGTGCTTATTTCAAAATCACTGAAGCATTACAGGGTGATTGTAATTATCCCAGAAATAGCTATTATGCATATACAGAAATAGAGTTAAAATATTAAAGTTTGGAAGTGTATCAAGCATGTCTTAATATGGAATTGCAACATTTAGCCACATTTAACTCTGTATTCAAGCAATGTCTGGCCTTAGCCATCCACTTGGGATTTCTAGTTTCCTGGTTGCAGCACTAGTTTTGATTGATCTAGTTTGTTTCAAAACACAGGGGGGCTTTTGTCCTTTCTTATTTTTATGTTTGTGTTTCTGCTATCAGTTCAGGATGGAATAAAGGTGACCTGATTTTCTGTCACACACCATGCTAAAATATACAAGAGAGGTGGTACCACCTGTAAGAGCTGAGATAGCATTGGCTGTGACATTTTAAGACAAATAATGGGAGCACAAAATTGCTACTTCCTTTTTGTAACTTCCTAGGAATTGTGACAATTCCTATGGATGTCAGTCACAGCTCAAGATTCTTTCTCCTTATTTTTACAGAAACCCAGATCAAAAAAAGGATGTATCCAGTCTCAAGATCTTAAAGTCTAAGTTACCTTAATTTATAATAAAAATCAGCATGCAGGGTTATTATGGTCTGAAATGATACAATGAGGTACTTTTAGAAGGAACTGACTTCTAGACAAGTATGATAATATATTTTTATATGAATAATAAAATTAATTTTAAATTAAGAAAAGTGAACTGTGTTACTTGCAGTTGTGAAACGCCAGTACTGAAACTCCAGTAAAACCTTGATATGCTGGTTTTGCAGTAATTGATTTTTGGTGAAAAGGCTAAGGTCAGACACAGAAGTGATTTTTCTGTGAGGAGTACTAGCAGCTTCCTCCATGCATGGCAACACCAATAGCTGGTTAGCTCTGAGGATGGGTGTGCTGCTAAGCCAATTAGAAAGGCTGGACATGCCTCTATGAATCATATTTAAGAATGAAAAAAATGTGTGAAGTTCTTTCTTCCTCCCTTGGAGGTGCAGCCCCGGGCTGGCACCTGAGATCCTGCTGCTGAAAAAGCCATCCCATGCTGTGAGCTGAGATCCAGGGCTGAGATCAGCAACTGGAGCAACCCCAGTGCCCAGCAGGGATCACACGGCCAACAGCGAGAGGCAATTCCCCAGTGCAAAGCTGGGACGAGATTAACCTTTTCAGTGCTGCAGAACTCTATAAAGTCTTTTAAATTAATAGAGCTTGAAAACAGATGAACCTACAGATACCAATTCTCTCCTGAATCAGAGAAAAGAAAAAGACACATGAGGAGAACAGCATGGAAACACCAAGGTCAGTGGAGAGGGAGGAGGAAGAGGAGATGCTCCAGGCCTTGGAGCTGGAATTCTTCTCCAAACCGTGGTGAAGACTATAGACACCAGACTATTTCCCTGTAATTCATAAAGCTTATAGGGGGATGCAGCATTCACCTGCAGCCTGTGGTGACTGGATGTAGAGGATGTAGATACTAAAAAAGCTGTGCTCTGACTTGAACAGAGAGAGAGAGAGAACTTTTGCTTTCAGATATAGAAGAAGAGAACTCTTTGCTTCTATATTAGAACAACTCATACTTAAAAATTGTACCCCATAATCCAAACTGACCACAAAAGGTAGTTGTGGGAACACTGCCAGACCATGGGAGGGATTCCATGTGCAAGCACGGCAGACTGCTTAGCCATGAAATTAAAACCAGAAGAAACTGTTTCCTGTGGCATGGCAGGAGAGACTCCTCTCCCTAAGCTAACTGAAGAAAGACTTACTTATAGAAGTGGTAGACTGACTTAAAATCCCAGGTTTTGTCTCTTTACATTGGTGGGAAAGAAAGAGGGGCTGGCAGAGGAAAGGTGCTGTGAGGTTTATTTTAGTTCTTATCATTCTTTTAATTATTTTAATAACATTTTCTTTATACTTTTTTAAGGTTTTGAGCCTGTTGTTGCCCTTAAAGTATCCTTATCTCACCCCCTGAGCTCAATTTTTAATCAATCTTTATGCCTCCTCTGCTTAATTAGAGCAGAAGAGGATGAGTAGATGATTTTTGTGAGTGCACTGGTGTTTGGTAAATGGTCAACCTGCTACACTTAAGTGTTCTGGAGTCTTTTTTTAAGGAGTAGTAGCTTGTCATTAAAACCCTGACTGGTAATTGTGTTGTGTGACTTTTTATCATCCAGTCTCTCCACTGGGCAGTTTGCAGTCAGTGTGTGCTACAATAAGCTCTAGCTGGATAAGCTTGGTGGAAACAGCATGTTTTAAGCAAATTTGTCCTGAGCACAATGTTCTTTAATACCTTTCCTGAATTATTAGAAGTAGTTTAAAAGGGGAGTTGCACTGGTTCCCCTTTTTTGGGCAGGATTCAAAGCTCAGGGAAACCAAACCTATTAACTGCAGAGGTTCACACCTGTCATGTCTATTTCTTAGAGAAGGGTCTCAAAGCTCTGTCTCTCTTTCCCTTCCTTCAGGACAGGGTGAATGCCTTGCCCCTGTGGCCTCACCTTGAGTACACTGGGCAATTTTGGGCACCAGAATATAAGAAAGATGGAGAGTGCTCAAAGGAGGATACAAAGATGGGGAAAAGTCTGGAGGAGCCACACAAGGTATGGCTGAGGTCACTGTGTCTGTTCAGCTGGAGAAGACTGAGGTCAGACTCACCAGTGGCTGCAGCTCCTCCCAAGGGGCAGCAGAGAGGCAGCTCTGCTCTCTGTGACCAGGGACAGGACCTGAGGGAATGGCTGGAATAGTCAGGGGAGGTTTAGGTTGGATATCAAGAAAAAGTTTTTCTGCCAGAGGATGGTCAGGCACTGAACAGGCTCCCCAGGGTTTGGTCATGGCCCCAAGGCTGCCAGAGCTCAAGGAGTGTTTGGACAACATTCAGACACAGGATGGGATGGTTGGGGTGTCCTGGGCAGGGCTAGGAGCTGGACACAATGATCCTTGGGTGACCTTTCCAGCTCAGGACATTCTATATTATATGATTCTAAGTGTTCCAGTCCAGAATCATCTGTGCCAGAAGCAGCACATTAGTCAGGTCCATGCTTTGCTGCTTAGCTGGCTGAGACAGAGGTTTGCAGAGCTGGGGCAGCTCAAGACAGCAGTGCTGGTCGAAAATGCACTGCCTTACAAGAGTGATTCTCCTAGAGGCTTTCTTCATCTGGCTTGTGATTCAGATTGGTGCTGAAATCCAATGACTAATGTTCAGCTAGGTTTTGAAAATATTTCTCAGTATTGCTCTATTCCCATTGGTGTCAGGAGCTGGTGGATGCCAGGATGCTGACTGGAGAGGAAAGCAGTGGTGTCACTAGAGATGCCAAGAGCTATAACTTTCCTTGGGAGGTCAAGAAAAGTTGGGATCAGCTAGGAAATTTTAGGTTGAAATATTGCTGTTTTCCAGAGACCACAGCTCCCAACATCCCTCGAAAGATTTATATCTCTTTGTTTACTGCTGCCTTTGTATCCAGGTTTTGGTAATTTCTAACATCTGTGCATTGTCAGCCCAATGACAATAGACTGTGATTATTATAGCACCCTTCTCAGCTGCAATAGCTGCAGGAGGTTTTCAGTGGTGTATTATTGTGTGAGTGCAAAAAGAAGTACAGCTGTTGAAGTAGTTGCTGCTTTGAAGAGGAAGCAGGGAGGGAGATGTAAACTGTACCAGCAGGTTAGGCTTAGAGTCATTGGATGGTGAGTGTTTGTGGACAGGTGATGAGGAATCAAAATTCCTGTGGAAAGGAAAAGCAGTCAGGATGCTGACATTTCAGTGCCTGTCCAGTTACAGTGTGCCCTCAAGTCTGTTGTCCTGCCTGTGCATAATATCCCCTGAATAGCCTGGCTTGGGCCTTGGGACAGTGGACTGCCTCATGCTGAGTTTGTGCAGTGTCTCTGATGTGGGGATTGGTCTCACTTGAGGTCTCCTAGATGCAGTGTGTGGGACCACCTCCAAAGCTCAGGCACAGCTCCCCAAGGCCCTCCTTGTCCTGCCAGGACCAAAGTGGCACAGTGGTGGCACAGGGATGCTCATTAGGACAACATCATTCAGAGCCTGCTTTAAGCATTGGTCAGCCCTGAAGTGGTCAGGTAGTTGAACTGTATGACTGTGAAAGGTTCCTTTCAACCAAAAAAATTCTATTCTATTCTATTCTATTCTATTCTATTCTATTCTATTCTATTCTATTCTATTCTATTCTATTCTATTCTATTCTATTCTATTCCATTCCATTCCATTCCATTCCATTCCATTCCATTCCATTCGTATTGTTGAATAACCTGTTACTCTGTGGAATGCAGAGTAAGAGAAGATGCTGATTTCACATACATCATGACTAAAGGGGTCATGCTCAAATTTTGTGAACAAAGCTCATGTTAATTTTCTGCTTAAACATGAAGACAAATGTGTATTGTATATATGTGAAAGGTGGGGCTCTCCAGTGGCTCTTGTGGTTCAAAGAATACCCACAAGCAAAACACTGTACAGCCAAACACTGTCTAACTTCCATTTTCTCATCAGTAACTGTGGGCAAATCATTACATGTCTCTGGCCCCCATGTCCCCATCTGCTGCTGAGGATAGTGCAGCTCTGCTTTAATGTGGTAGTGTGCAAATGCTTTGAGATGCTTGCGTAGGAAAGGCTTCCACACAAGTTGTTATAGCATGCTCCACTTTCCTTTTAGACATGGAAGATGCCTAGTGTATCACAAGTTTTTGTGGGCACACCTTTTCTGTAGGTAGTCAATTCCATCTCTTATACAAAAGAAGAGAAATAAAGGCTGAAGAACATGTTATGGCTGGGAATCTATTGATTGAAAGGGGAGCTAAGTCAGAGCACTTATGCTTTTATTAATGATCCTGACAGTTCAGTATGAATGGAGAATGGCTTGTAATTAGGTTTGCAACCGTTATTGATTGTTGTCATTTTCAGTATCGATTATCTCACTACTTAGGAAAAAAACAGCCTGGAAGCTCCTCAGGAATGCTGAGCAGAGCCTCTGGCCTGCCTTTCTGCTTCTGCAGGGAAAATCAAGCAGCTTCTTGTGATGAAATAGAGCCCTGCCCTGGGTAGGTTGGGCTTTTAGTTCAGTGTTGCTGGCTGTGCTCTCCACCTCCTTCATGGCATCTGAGTTCATTGGCTGTCTTTCCAGAAAGGATACACCCATTTCTTTTCTGAACTACTACCCAGTATAAATTCCTGAAAGACATGGGGCTAAATCCCTGTCTTAGATGGAGAGCCAAGATTAATGGTTGTTATTTGTCAGCTGATAACCACTGAAAAGGAAATGTACTTGTCATTCACCCCTACAATCAATGTTGTATAAAGCCATGCATATAATGACTTGGAGCAAATGAGAATATCATGTTATGAGCTAACAGAATTGAAATACAAAATACACAGAACTCCTTTGAAAAGTGTGATTTCGACAGCTGGCAGTACTGATTGCTCAATGTATCTGTAAGATCAAGGCTGTTTACAAAGAGATTGGGGAGCAAAGGAAAGGTGTGTTTTAAAAACAGCAGCGAAGTCCGAGCCACTCTTCAGTTGTGGTGACATGTCTCGTAAAGGAATTTTGTGGGTAGCTGTTTCAGAGAAGAAAACCCGTGTGATTTGTGTTTGCTGAGGTCACTGCACCTCCATCAGCAGCCTGGGAGAGCAAAGCTGCTGGGAGCAGTGGCTTTGGAGGTTTTGAGGGCATTCCAGTGACTGGGCAGTATTGTTCCTTTGTCTCATGCATTCAAAACAACAATAAGATTTCTGGAGAAGAAGAAAATTCCTCGGATGCCTGGGATTTTTTCAGAGCCTTTTGCAACAAGGGCATTTTGCTGAAGTGGTGCTGAGTATTGAATTTTTGTCTAATGGAAGTTTCCTTGAATCCAAGAAGATAAAGTGTTTCCAGAAAATAACAAGAGAGAAAAAAGCAAGCTGTTTTTTCCCCTTGGTCAACTTCTGCTAGATCTTAAGGTTTTGGTTTTTCCACCATTTCTGTTTTGATTAGTATGGAACATCTCATTCCACAGTGTATTTTTTTTTTTTTTTTTAAGAACAAAGACCCTCTCTGACCTGGATTTGGATGCATCTGTGACAGCTGACTTCACTGGCTGCCAGCTGAGCATAGTGCATTAAATTGATGAAATAATAATGACGTACCATGCCTGAACTTGCTTTGACGACCACTTGAAGCAGAAGCCAGAGTAAATCAGGCCAGTGCTGCAGCATCCCAGTGGTCACAGTCCATCCACTGACTTGGTGCATGGAAGATACCAACTTCCCAATCACATCCCCACAGGCTTGCTTCATTCCCATCTAATACTCTCCTTCCTTTAATTAATAGGCAAATTTAAAGAATCTCTAACTCTTTTTTAAAGAACAACATTTTTATACATCCTCTTAACTGCCCAGAGCATTGGGATTATTAAAACTGAGTTTTCTTTTTCTGAACTGTCTCAGTGGAGATACAGGCTAGGGTAGAGCTGCTAAATAGATTCACTGGCAGAGCAATCTATCTGCCCTGGCAGTTTTTTAGTCTGATTACTGGGGCATGTTCCTTCCAGGAGCCCAAACCTGCATGTCCTTAACTTCCAAACTGCATTTTCATTGATAATTCAGCCTCCAGCCCTGCAATTTTTACATGGGGAAAATCTCAGCAAACTTTGTATCAAGACTCAGCCTTTTTGTGTGCATTCATAAAGATTAGTGGAACATACCAGTGGTTGGTTTTTGTAATGGCTTGATGAGGGGAATTGATTTGGAGGGAGTTTTGTATGGCTTAATTAATATTACACATTGGTTTAATGTTGTGAAAGGGGACTTCAAGAAGATAAACAGTTTGCCTCCAAAGTCCCCCTTTGCTTTGAAAATTGGGGTTCTGTTTTCAGGACCAGTGTGGAAAGAGTAAGTACAGGATGTGGAGGAAGAAATGGTTTTCTGAGGTCTTTGTTAGAATTTCAGGCTGTTTGTCTTTTGTTTTTGATTCCTCCCTCCTCCCACCCTCCTGCTCAGACATGACAAAATATATCAATTAACTGCAGCAAAGAGATCAAAGCAGTTCTTACTTTGCAAAAAGGAATATTTATGCTCAAATAGTGTCTTTTCAAGCTGATTGTTTCTTATTAAAAGTACTACAATGTCTTGTTTTCTTATCTTTTAAGAAAATACTTAATCTCACCTACTGATGATAATTAAATGAGCAAATAAAGTTAAAAAAGAGAGTATTTTTTTTTTCAACACAAGACAGTAAATAGAGTAAGACAACTATATACACGTATCACTAATAATTACTACTATTGGGTATGCAGTTTATTCCAAGCAGACTGATAGTAGAAGGACTTGAGCAGATACACTGGAGACCTTGATACTTTATCATGATGGTCAACTGCTGCAGGAGTTTTTGTAAACTGTAAGGAATCTTGCACACATTGTGAGGTGTAGTATTCCAGGAGCTGACAATCACATAGAAGCCCATTTGATTTGCTTGAGATAGTTTTGGGATCAATAACCTTGACTTTACAAATTCTGTTCCACAGAATATTATTTTCCCTTAGTCATCCCACATGAAAGTAACCTCTTAAATGTCAAGAAAATACTACCAGAGGCTGAGAGATGAGGACTTTGCTGTGAGTTTCAATTGTGCAGTGTTTTGCTGTTAACTGATTTTACCTTCCACTCTAACTAGGGTTTGTGCTTGTAGACCTGCAGCTGGAATGCTTTAAATCTTCTGTTTCCAATTGCTTATGGAAAATGCTGTTTAAGCAGTAGAATATGGGGTGGGAACCAGGACTCTTGGATTCTTCCTGCAGCCTTGTGTGTTTTTCACTGTGGTCATTATCTGATTCTTGGAGAAGGTATTCTCTTAATCTTCAGCAAGGAGTTACATATGGCTTTGACTGCATCATTCTGTTTATTGGCATTTTTAAAGAAGGATCCCAAGTGCTGAAAGCACTAATTTATGTATCTGAGAGATCAAAGATATGAGAAGGAAGGGGTTCCCTAGAACAGGGTGTCACAGTAGTTAGTGTTTTCTGCATTTTCTGCCTCCCAAAACTGAGGTGTGCTACTCCACTCAGTAGATGTCTTGGTAATGGCACTCAGGTAGTCACATCAGCAGCTTGGAAGTTGTGGCTTGTCTGGCACAAATGTGGTAAGCTGTGTTGGCTGTGATGCTTGGGCAAATAAAAGTCCAGCTGTAACTGTAATAACTGAATAACTTCTGGACATTCAAGACCTCAAAGTCACCTGTCAAAGGTCAGTGCAGATCTTCAGGAGCTCTTCAGTGGCATCAGCAATTATAAATACATACCAGCATGGTTCAATGAACTTTAACAATTAGGAGTTGGCTCTGTCTTTTTTTGCAGTTTGCCACATACCATATGTGACCTCTTCAATGCTTAAGCACAATTTTGATAGGAATGAAACACAACAGAATTCATTTCATAACAGAATGCATTGTTCTGGTTTTAATTTTATTAAATTAGGAATGGCCCTGTTGACAACAGTAATTTTACCCATGCAAACCAAATGCTAGGGGAGAAAATTTATGTCAGCAGTCTCAGAATTCCTTCTTGAGCTGTGTAAGTCCTCAAAAATTGACATAACTGACACATAGGTAGGTATTACTCAAATTATTTCAAAGTGATTGAATGTTTAGAGTCAAGACTTTGCTTGCCCTTTTTCTTATATCATGATCTTTTGGAACTGCAGTGTCACTATCTGCCAGAATTGTCATGTCTTCACGTGGCTTTAGTGCTGTGTTCCAGTGTCCAGCAGCATTATGACAGCATGTCAGCAACTGGAAATTGATTTGTCAGTGCTTGAACTGAGTGAAATAGAAGCAAATGGTAGGAAGAGTATTATTGACTTTAAATTGATTTCCTATTGGTCTTGTTTATTAGTGTATAAGGATGAATGAGGTATTCACCATAACCACGCAGCTTTCAGTTAACAGTATTTGTTTTGCAAATGTAATCATATATTACAAAGAAATACCTGTGTTACTCCATTACTTTTAGTTTCATACACATCCTGTAAAAATGCCAACAGCATCCTAATAGGGACTAGGTCCCATCTGGCATCAAGTCTTGCCCTTCACAAAAACTCATCAGCCTGTGCAACCTACCTGCTAGGACATCCCTTATCAGAGCATCTTGCTTATTTATTATTCTCCACTCAGCACTGTGGTTCTCTGAGAGCACAGAATGAAGTCAGAGGATTTTGAAATGCTGCCTCAAGACTGGCTGATTTACTGTCAAGCTAAGGAATTGTGACAAAAATGTAGGTCACTTTGACACTCCGCTTCTCCCTGGCTTTCAGGCTGTGGTGCAAGTTCCAGCAGCCTCCAGGCCACTGTCCCAGCTGGAAACTGAAAGAGGCACAGACTCTGCCTTGCTGAGTGTGTGTATGAAACAGAACTGTGATGAAGTGCATTTTTCAAAACACAAAATAAGTTAATATTTGGTGGAAATATCACAGGACCAATAGCACTTTCCATGTTTTCAGCTCTGAGAACTCTGATTTAAATCAGCTGAAATAGAACTTTCAGATTTGGAAAAAGAGAGAGTTTGGAAGGGAAAGGCTGGTACAGTTTTGACAATGGCCTTAGCATGGAGTTGAGCTTTATCTCTTACAAAAAAGGATTGGATAGATAAGTAGGTGATAGGGGAGCAGAGGTAAAAAGATGGTGTGGGAACCAGCAAAGTATAAACACCTCTGCATTGGAGAGGATACTCAATGCTCAAGGAAGCTCATGTCTCACCTTCTGATGGTATGAAGTTATCTGTCTGAAACTGAGGACCATAGAAAGCCAGTTTTTGAAGTTCCTATTTAGTGTTCATGCTATATTTTTGAGTAATGGAGAATCAGGGAAAGCAACAAAATGTCTTTAAACCCCTTCCGTGGTACTTGAAGCGATTCTTCCCTGCTTTCCTTCATATTAAGCAAGGATGTGCCTCTCCAGTGGCTGAACAGGTTCTAAAAATGTACAGCCTGTCTTAGAATGCCAGAAGGATGACAAAAGTACAGAGAAGCAGATAGGAAAACTTTAGTCAGATTGAAATAACACAGGACAGAGAAGGGGCTTGGGAGGGGGGGAAGAAAAGGAAAACACCTACTAAAATTGTACCTTAAATGTGAGGAAATGGTGCTTATATGAAGTGACAAGGGATCCATATCCACAAGTTACAATAATGCAGTTTTTAAATTGAATTTTTGTGGCAGACCAGCTGAATAAAATTGCGAAGCTGTGCTTCAGTTGTGTAGTAAGTGGTGCATGTGGTGTGAAAGACAAGCTGCAGTGTGATAACAGACTATCTCCTCCATGCACAAAGAGTTCTGTATTCTGATAAACTCAACAGCAGGTGCTGGTAAATATTGGTCCAAGCTACTTGATCATTAGAATTTAATGTGTTGGTTCATCATATTGAGTTTAGTCATTCTTTCTACTGAATTTATTGGTTTATTTTTGGAGACACTCCTATGGAATTACTATCCTGTGTCCTATTGGCATGAGTTGTAGAATTACTGAGGATTCTGATGAAATGTAAAGGCATGACCAGGAGGTTGGTGTTGGTCAGAGTAGAATCAGAATCAGCTTTTGCTTCTCTCTGGACTTTCAGGGTCAGTTCCAGAAGTGAGCATCTCTAATCAGAGTTTTTGGCAGGACTTGGAACAGAACAAACTCTGCCATGGTTCATTGATCACCCCAAATTCATTTGGAGAAATTTTGGCTTGTGTTTGTCACAGGGGTGGCTCCCCCATGGCTCCCCTCACAACCCCACTTTCCCCCCCATTCTGTGGCAGAGCTCCCCAGCTACAAAGGGGCAGCATGACCTCAAGATCAGCTGCTGGAGTGACTGGGCAGTGGTGCTGCTGGGGTTCTTGTTGTGTACACCCAAAGCACTGCCTTTCATTTTCAGGTATTTGCCCCATGGTTTTTCCTACTATTGTTTACAGACTTCAACAAGACCTTCTGGGGTTTTTTTTAAAATTTGCTTTTTAATTTTGTTTTTATTGTAAGGTCTCTTGTTTGTTGAAGTGAATTGGTGGGAAAGTCACATTTAATTTGGACATGGCTGTATGTCCAGCAAGTGTTCTGTCCTGGGCTGATGTGAACTCAGACATCCTATTATTGCAATTCCAAGAGTTGCTTGGGAAGATACTCCAAGTTGTCCCACTATGTTTTGGGTGGTTTCATGGTTTATGGTTACAGTGGCAGTGGTGAGTTGATCACTGGGGACTGGATCAAGGGTCTTAAAGATCCCTTCCAACCTTGATGATTCTGTGATTCTCTGTTGACAAACACGGATTAGAATGAGATGAAACAAATATTTTACTCTTGTGCTTTAACCCAAGTATCATGCCCAGACCAAAACCCTTATTTAAAGTGCTGGGACTCTGAGGCTTTTATTATTGGCAGCCATCATGATTTTATCACAGATCTTACAGTGGTGAATACTTTTCAGATTAAGGCTTAGTTCTTGTCAGCAAGTGTTAAACTTTCATTTTAAACAAAGGAAAGTTTTTAGCTCGTCTGATGGTAGAGAGTAGCTCAAAACCACAAAACTAAAGGAATTCCTTTATAGAAGCCGTCCTGCAAGTATTTTGCTCACATGTTAATAGTTTTCAACCTTATTTCTGTTCCTGTGTGTGTGAGAAAGGGCTTGGTCTTGTATTTCTGAATGTTTGGATCTGCCATTGTTTTTTATATACCACTGCAAGACTGTAATCTGAGGTTTTTAGGCTTTTAACTCTCAATAAAATCAAAGAGAGGACAAGCATCTTTCAAAATTTGACCTCTATCTTCATACCAGCTTGTGCCTTCACAGCCCATGTGATGATTCCTTTGAAAGCAGTATAAAGGGAAAGATTCTTTTGAAGGAAAAGAAAAGTTTCTAAAATCCCTGAAAGAATTTAAAATCATCTATGTTGTCTATTTTGAAAGCTTCCCTGAAGTGGAAGTAAGTTAGTGAGAAGACATGAACAGAAGGTTTTTATTTTCAAATTGCCATCACAGCCATAGCAATTTACTACATCCAGCTTGCTATTTGTGCCTGTGATGTTTGGAGAAATAAACTCCTTTTAAGATGTAATTTCCAGGGTATTCTTTGTAGTATCTGCAGTGATTCTAGCTCTGGAAATGCTAGGAAATATTGGAAAGTCAAGGTTAGGCATTCTTTCTGGTGCCAGTCAGGTGGGAACTCTGTCAGAGTTCATCATGTCCCTGCCAAGTTGGTAGTTTTTATTCTGGCCATGGTAACTTGAAACAGTATTAAGGACAAAATTTTTCAATCCTCACTTCCTGCTGGTGCTGACTTCTTAAACACAAAACTACTTATAAGAATTTGAGAGTGGAGTGGCCCATAACAGGTACAGGGAAAAGGCATTAGATCAGGGCAGGGAAACAGGGAAACTCCACTTAACCTCCCATAGTTTGTGGCTCAGGGATTTCCTGATCCAGAGGTGGTCTTTCTTTAACCTCTTTGTACTAGTCCTGTGCAATGCCTTTATTTAAAATTCAAGTAATCATTTGCCTACTTGGACTTGAAATAATTTTGGAGGCATATTTATATTGAAGACCAGGGATAACTCAGAATATATTTCTAAGTGGGAATCACCACAGGTAGCATATTGAGTTGTGCTCAGAAACATGAACCTGTATCTGCTGCCTTCATTCTAGTATTACACTTGAGGGGAGAAAGTGAGATGAAGAAATCAAACCCCACAGCCAATTAATGAAACAAAAGGAGTGGGCTGTGGATTTACAGCCAGATATTTGAGCCAAAGCACTCTATACTCAAAGCTCAGTTTTTCTAAGCAGCTCAGTGCCCACAGCCTTTTTAAAAATCTGCCTTTGACCCTTAGTGAGGGGTTTCTGAAGGCTTAGCCTGTAGTTTTGCAGGCTGAGGAGCCCTGGAAGATGCTTAGGAGTAATTTCTTGTGCTCTTTAGCCCCTTCCAATGTTCCCCTGTTGTTGTGATGTGAGTGGGTGGCAGAGTGGGGCAGAGTAGGGGGAGGGAGTTGAAGGCAGATGGAGTAAAGGGATTGACCCACACGGGGCATGGGACCTCTCAGTGGGTGAGAGGGTTACTGCTGCTGCTTTCCCAGCCCGCATGCTTTTCCCAACCAGAGGCACACTGTTCCTTCTTGGAGACCTGTGCTCTCCTCACAGTGGGACTTTTCTTCTTATCTGTTGCTAGAAGCTTGGAAGAGCTGGCTGACACATTACAGCTCACCATCCTCAAAGCACTCTTTTGCCCAACTATTTTCACCTCTCCTACACTTCTGTGCAAGGTTTATGGACTTGCTGAAGGATTTTCCAACCATGTGCAAAGCATGGGTGCATCTTGGAGCAGTTTGAGGTGACAGAATGGCCAGAGATACAGTGAATGTCAGCATACAGGCAACCCATGGGCCAGCACCAGATCAGGCTGGAAATGTACACATGAGAAATGTAGAGAAAAACCTTATTAAATCCTCACTTGACCTACAGATCCCTGGAGCAGCACTTCTATCCAGCCATGCAGGTGTGGTGCCCCTCCTCCTGCTTCTTCCCTTGGCCATGATCAGATGAATAGAGGAGTGGGGCTTTCCTGGGTCACCCGAGGTGCTCGGGGAGCAGGGCTGGTGCATTGTGATTTACTGCTGCCATAGATCAGCAGCAAAGGGGAGGCTGAGATTTGATTCTCTTCCAACACTGATGCTGAGGAGTATCCACGGTGCTTGGGGCAAAGATCCAATCTGGCTTTCCATTGTTAGAGCTGGGGTTTCCACATGGGATCATTAACACACGCATAGATGTAAACAACAAACCCAGGATTTATAGGGACTCACATTCAAAGTGCAGGTAAATAAAAATTGATCTCTTAGCAGAAATTAGGCTCTTCAGCTATGGGCACAATCTTATTTTCAAATAGCTACAAATATGAAATTACTCAACTCATTAATTGACTGTTCAGCTTTATGAGGATAAGCATATGGCTACAAATTCTCTTTCTCCCTTATTCTGCAGTACCGCCTCCCTTCCCCCCACCCCACTCCGCCCCCTTTGTGTTTAGACCTGGAAATTCAATGCACCATAAAAACTATTAGAATTCTCTGGTGTTGTGAAGCATAAAATCTTTGTAGTATCAAGCTTGTTATTCTACTTGTCAATTTAATAAAGATCAGAAATACTTTTGGTCTGGTTCAAAAATTTGAAGAGCGGAATTTCTAAATGAAGACTAGAAAAGTTTTTTGTTTGGCACAAATGCCTATGATAGGACCAACGGGTTGAAGGGATTGTGATGGAAAATGGAGACAAAATTTCAGAGATATTTTTGTTAAGTGTGCCTGTTTTTCAACCAGATCTTTACAAATTAACAGATAGCAAAGTATGGTAACTGTGTGCTCTGCAATGGCATACGCAACACATGGATTTTCAAATAAGTATATGCAAAAACATGATTAACAAAGCAGATTGTTACCCAAATTAATCTGAAAGCAGATTTTTCACTAAACCACTTATGGGAAACAAAAGTGCTTTTCATAAACTTTCTGTATCCACTGTGTAATTGCATGTGTTGTACTGTTGTCTTGGGGCTGAGCTGTTTCTGGCTGTGCAAGTGGGTAGAGGGGACACTTTTTTGTGTGCTCACATCTGTGTTTGGAGTCTGTGTCTGGAGTCAGTGGGGAGCAAGGAGGGAGGGATGTGCAGGGCACAGGAGGAGCCCTAAGCAAGGCAATGGAGGAACAGCTCTGCTGCATTTTTTTGCAGGCAGAAATTCCCAGCAAACTAAGGAGTGGAAGGAGCCATCCAGAAGCATACCCCTACAAAGCTGCCTTGGTCCCAAACCACAGATGATCTTCTGTAGCTTTACAGGGGGAGAAGGGCTGAAGTCTTTGTGCTTACCTGCTGACGTTCCAACTTTCAGTGGGTGCTTGCTTGCCTCCTGCTCTCCTGCAAATTCTTCCTCACTCATCTCCTGGGGATGAGACTTCAATGCCAACCTTTATACAACCAAATATTCCTTTGAGCTGTATGTCAATTAAGGCAGAATTGGACCCCAGTTCCCTCTCAGCATGAGAGGGGATGAGAGCTAGTTGAATACTCAGCCTAGTGGTGCCTTTTCTTTCTAATTTCTGACTTTTAAGTGAAAGCTGAGCTGTCTGTGGCAGGACCGTAATGAGGTCTCCTATATTTCAGTAACTGCTGGTATATGGAGAAGCCCCATTTTTCAGGAGGAAAGGGTTTCAATGTAAAGTCTCTCATCAGGGAGTTGAAGTGCATATATTTGTTCAAATCAAACAGTGATAACAAAAAGCAGAAGATTGTAGCATGATCATTAAAAGGGAGCAATAGCATTGCTGCTTGTTTTCTCCTCTAGAAACAGGGCAAAAATTATTTGCCTTCAGTTGATGAACTCTTGTGTGGTAAAAAAGGCAGAAATTAATGTCACCAAAATGTTTCTAGTTGGCCCTCCTCTACCTGTGTAATGCCTTTTATGTAAGTAAGCCAGCAAGGTCAAAGAAGTGGGAATTAACCCTCATTGCCCTGGACTATCACTGGTTTATCAGGTTCTCCCAAATCCAAATGTTCTGTACCACTAGCTAGGCAGTTCATGCTCCTGGGGGAATAGAGGTGTCTCAATTGCCTTACTGGTTCTCCTTTTGTGTGTCTTCACTGATAGTGAGCACCCAGGAAAGCAGGGAAAAGGAACTGGTCCCTGGTGTTCAAAATACACACTGTGAGAGTGACATATGACTTAAAGCTGCATGGACATTTTGCCTAATGAAGGAGCCCCATGTCTTCCAAAGAGTCATAAAAACTGATAAATACCAGTATTTCTGTCACTAGATGATATCGTAACTGGAGCTAAATCACCACCTGCAATGAGTAAATTAAATATTGACTATTTCATTGACTGTTAGATTTAATATGAAGCAATCATGCAGGAGGTATAACGACACAGAAGATGAGTGACTGTTTAATCTTGTCATCCCCATTAAGTGTTGAATAATGAGAAAAATATCCGCTTGACGGAATAAGGGAGTTGACTTCATCTTGGGTTTCCATGTCAGGACTTCTATTTCATAAATTTATAACAAAGCTGTTGGGAACAGCTGTTGTTGCAGGCTTACCTCCCTGGTAACATGGCAGGATTTGGGTTCCTCAGTAGTCTGGCTACATGGCATCCAACCTGACTCTTTCCAGCAGAAATATTTGTATGAGCTAGCCAAGGGAATCTGTGCTTTGTCAGGAGCCTGTGCTCTGCCACAGGACAGCTGTGCCCAGAGGCCAGGTGGAGCTCCCATAAACCATATTGTCTTTCAAGCTTAGCTTAGAAAGTAATAGTCCCTGATGGTTTTCTCTGGGATAGTATGTTTGACAGCTCAGAAAGGTCTTCTTCCTTTTTGCTTCCTACTTTGCCCAACCCCATTAAAACCCTCACCTCCTTGGCAGAAATCTTTGTTGGTTCTTGGGAAGTAGTCTCTTGTTTAAAAAGGAAAAGGCCTAGTTCCCATGGAGTTCTGAGCCTTTCATCTTCCAGTGAAATCAGTGGCATTTTAGGTGCTCAGCACTATTTAGCATCCAAACAAGTCATGTTCACAATCGTTTCCCAGCTTTTGCTCTTTCAGAATTGTTGGATTTCTAAGGAACAGCAAAGGACATTCTTTACAAACAGTAGGCATTTGGTCTTATACTATGTTTAAAGCCCAGAGATCAGACAGAATTTTTTTTAAAATTTTTTTTTTTAATTGAACTTATTTTTAAAAATCTTATCATCCTTCTACTTGAATGGATATTTCTGGGGCGTGGAACAGACAAAGGTTCTTGTTTGCACAATGCTGACATTCTTCTCCCTTGCATTCACATTTCTTCATGAGATAGATTGTCTCTCAGCACTGCATCCAAACTAGCAGCTCTCTGTAGGTGAATGCATCATTATTTGTGTGATGAAGTCTGCTGTATATAGTTGTATTGAAAAGGCATCTGTCATGTACAGGCAAGCACAGAAAGAACTGTTTAAAGGCAAACATAACCATTTTATGCCTTCTGGGTTTTGAGCTTGGCTGCAGTATTTGTTTTCTCCTGCAAGTAAGATTTTCAGTTCTAGGTGGTCAACTCCTGATGTCTCTTTGCACGCTTCTGTAGCAGTCCAATCTTCAGCTACACAGAAAAGATTGGGATGAATTCAATACAGTAAGTGAGATCCCTGTGCTAAACAACCTATGGTCTGGCCTTGAATGTAATTACAGGCAGTCTCCCTTGCTATACACTATCCAGAGGATTTTAAGGCTAAGCCATTAGTCTGTAGTATCTCTGCTGTATGTGCTCTCAATCCATGAGAAATGACAGTGAAAGTAAAAGGCAGCTGGCTCTTGAGTGAACAGTGACACTGATATGCCTTGGAGTCAGCATTGCATTAAACTTGGTTGCCACCAGCCCTGGCTCCTACCTTTATTTTTGTTTTGTTTTTTGTGAAGGAATAGCTGCAGAATGATCTTTCATCTTCTATTCATATATCCAACAAAGTGATCTGATATGAATAGTTCTCTACTTTGCTCTTTTGAGAATAGGATCACCTGTGGGTGAGAGAGGTGAAAACAAGTTCTATGCTGGGGTTTGCAGTCTGACTGTAGCTGCTCCCACCTGCCATCCCAACCTCTGTAAGAGGCAAGGAGGCTCCTCCAGCCCCACTGCAGCACAGAAGCAGTGCAGAAGGCTGATTTGTACAGTTTGCTGGTGGCAGACAGCGAGGTGCCCACTGCCACCAACATGTCCTCAAGTGGCTGGACCTGCTGGACTGAGCACAAGTAGGTTGCTGCAATGAAAGCAGCTGTCTTGATCTTGTGCTCATGGTGTCCTGTGCATGGTGTCTCCCAAGCAGGGAGTTCAACCTTGCAGAGACCCAAAGCTGTTTCACATAAGGCTCAGGCCAGGCAGGTCTGGTGCTGTGTTGGCACATTTTTCCAGAGGTCATGTCTGCATCTGAGCTTCCAATTTTGCTCTTTCCTGTGGCACCAAGTCTGGCCTTCAGGATGGCTTTGGGAAGTGTTTTGTAACTGTGGCTCTTTACTTTACTTTAGGGATAGTCCTTCGTGTACCACCCTGGCAGCAACTTCAGGAGAATTGTGCCTGGTTTAGACAATGTTAAGGACTTCAAATTCAGGCCTTTTACATCCTCTTTAGGTTGAAATTTACACTTTAGGTGGTGGAGGAGGTGGCAAGCAGTGATTATTTACCTGTGCTGGGCACTGCTGAAGCCACACTGCAAACCCTGTGTTCAGGAGCTGGAGAGTGTCCAGAGAAGGGAATGGAGCTGGGGAAGGGTTTTGAGCACCAGGAACAACTGAGGGAGCTGGATGGGGCTCAGCCTGGAGAAAAGAGGTTCTAGGAGGACCTTCTGGCTCTCCACAGCTCCCAGCCAGGTGGGGGTCAGGGACAAGACACAGGGTGAAAGGAAATGGCCTCAAGTTGTGCCAGGGGAGGTTCAGGTTGGACATCAGGAGGAGCTTCTTTATGAAAAGGATTGTTGGGCATTGGCAGGGACTGCCCAGGGAGGTGGAGGAGTCCCCATCCCTAGAGGTGTCCAAGGAATGCCTGGATGTGGTACTCAGTGCTCTGGTCTGGTAGGGATCGGTCACAGGCTGGACTTGGTGTTCTTGGAGGTATTTTCCAACACATATAGTTCTGTGATTATATGATTCTATGACATGCTGCTAGTTAAAACTGAAATATTAAACAGTATCTCCTTATGTCAATTAAACTAATATGCTCATCATGGAGGTACTGTGCTGTAAAGTTTTGCATATTCCATTGAGTGCATAGAAGTGTCCAGTGTGGGAACCCCATCCCAGTCTACGAGCAAAAGGTGCCAAATGAAGTCTGTACTTCTGCTTTCCCTGGCTTTGCTCACCCAGGTGGGTTATGAAATATGGAATGTGAATCTGAGGTCTTCAAATAACTGTCACCCATGTGGTGCACTTTCTGTACAGCTGCTCCTGGCAAATGTTTAATAAGCCTAGAGAGAAAAAAAGTTTGAAAAGACCAGTAGATTAAAGGTCCAGTAAATAATTTGCTAATTAAATTAATTATGTTTGCAAAGGTAGGCATTAGAAATGACAGCTCCAGTTGAAATGGAACTTAGTGACAACTGCAGGAATAAAATAGAAAGACAGAAAGCTCACAAGTGTAACAGGTAAATAATTAATTCATGCATCTATGAAAAGATGGTTCAGACTGTCCCCCTACCCCATATTTA
This sequence comes from Pseudopodoces humilis, assembly GCF_049639895.1. Lineage (NCBI taxonomy): Eukaryota > Metazoa > Chordata > Aves > Passeriformes > Paridae > Pseudopodoces > Pseudopodoces humilis. Next base: position 6,974,001 of record NC_142204.1, on the reverse strand, counting down.
GCAGCTCTAAGTGAATCTTCTGCATGTTGGACTTTGGAGTTTTACCACAATGCCACAACTTAGATTTTTTTTCAACATGATAATCGAGCTTCTGTAGAGAAAATGGTAGCTTGAAAATTGAGTGGCTACAAAAAGAATATGCTAATCATACCTGTGGTAATCTAGAATATGCCTTCCTTGTGTAGAACAGGTAATAGAATGAAAGAAGTAAATACTATGAAAGAAGTAAAGCAATTTCAAAAGCAGCCATTCTGATACTTAGTGATGCCTGGGAATGAAAAGATCTACTGTTAAAGCAATTCAGCTACTGGCTGACAAGACAAAGTGGGTCCCTGTCAAATCTCTGTTTGCAGTGTAAGGACTGTGCAGGCCTTGATTTGGAGCACCAAATTGAAAAACTTTGAAAGTGTAGATTTCTGCATGTTGCTACAAGAGGTTTATTTTTATTGGTCCATTTGCAATCTTGGATAAAAATTGTCCCCATTTTAAAGAAAGCAGGGTTGGGCCTTCTGGTTACTGCAGTCTATGAGTGTGAGGGTAGCCACAGGTCAGCTAAAGAGCTGTGCCCTGACAATTGCACCTGAAGCTCGCTTGCTACCTGATGACTCATGATAGTGAAGCCAGAGACAAAACAAACATACCTAGTGCATGGCTAGTGCATCTTTATCTTTTGTCTTCTTTCCCTTCTGTACTTCACAGCTTAATCCTGATATTTATTATTATACAACTGAGGCCCAAACCCACTGTTTGTGGCATAATCTGAACTCTGTTGTATCTCAAAAGTCAGTGGCTTTGTCTGGATAAATGCCCACGATCTTTTTAAAGTTTCATTTGATAATGATCCCTCAGTTAAGTCAACCTAATGATATTTGTTTCATATGTCTTTATTACAGGCCTGAAATCCACTACTCAGTTTGAATTTAAGATAGAATTTGAAGGCTGGAAGTGGACTGACATAGTGAATCAGGTTGAGCTCTGGCCTCCTGCACACGCTCAATTTCACTCTTTCCTTATTTATCTGAAATGCCTTTGAAATCCTTGAGAATTTGTTTGGGTGCAAATTGAGAAGGAAATAACAGACTGAGGACTTTGGGGAACAAGTTCAGTAAAAGATTTACTCAATGACTGAGTAAAGATTTTAAAATTTTGTCTTGCCCAGAAAAGAGCTTCTGTCTGGGAAAAGTATCAACAAACAAAATTACCCATCAGTAAGACTGATCTTTTCTGGATTACATTGCTCCAAATTGTTCAGCAATTCCCAGGGAGAAGATCTCCATTTGAGAAACATTCCCTCCAGAAACCATTCAGGGGTTTTAATTGCATTAAATGAAATTCACTGTGGCTGCATTATGTTTCAAGACAGCTGATAAATTAATAAATTAGATCAGCTAAAAGGAAATGAAAGTGAATATGGGAAAAAAACACTAAAAATATGAACTTACCATACAATTAGAACACAATGAAATACAGTTACTGTCTTAATTTGCATAAAGTAAGACTGCTGAGTTTTGTCATTAGTCTGAAATACATGGATTGTGGTGAAATATATGGAAGATGATGACAAACACCTTCAAGCCCTGGTTGCAGCTGATTTCAAATGGCCACAGCTGAGAAGCAGGAGAATTTCTGTCAGGATGAAAGAACCTCAGTTCAGAGTGCATCAATAGCCAAATAAGCCAAAACTTTGGGTCCTGCTCTTCAGTGAGCACAGTCTCTCTCTTTCAGCTCTGGCTGCAGGATAAGATGTTTACACCTCCAAACATTGCCTTAGAGACTGAACAACTTCCTAAAAATCACTTGGCTTGACAGTGTTCCCCATACCTTATTGTCCCACCTATCATGAAGAGACCTAAACATTTTGGGGCTTCAGCAGATAAAAAACTTCTTATGGGTTTCAAATTGAAAACACATTTCAGAAGTATGATTTCCAGAGCCTGGTTGCTGGTGCAACCAGGGAACAGTGAATTTGGGCCAATTGCTTGGGAATTAGAGCTAGAGCCCAATCAGAAGTTATTTAGCAGATATAGGAATTCTTTAGTGGGACTGATGTTTGCTTAGATGGTAGAAGGTGAGAATAAACAATCCTTGCTGACCGTGACATTTAAACAATCCTTGCTGACCGTGACATTTTTGAACCTCAGACCCTTTTCTATCTTGTGACTTCTTAGAAGTATGAGTTTATAGGATACAAGATTTTTTGTTTCAGTAGGATGGACATCTGCATGTTTGAGAGGAAGGCTGGAATGGTACAAGTATTGATCTGCTGGAAGGCAGGAAGACTCTGCAGAGGGATCTGGACAGGCTGGATGGATGGGCTGAGGTTCAACAAGGCCAATGTCAGGTCCTGCCCTTAGGTCACACCAACCCCCTGCAGCTCCTGGCTGGAGGATGAGCAGTTGGAAATCTGGGAAAGGCCCTGGAGGCACTGGTGACAACAGCTGGACATGAGCCCAGGTGTGTCCAGGTGGGCAAGAGAGCAGTAGCAACCTGGGCTATCTGAGCCATGGTGTGGCCACAGGACCAGGGCAGTGACTGCCCCCTGTGCTGGGCACTGGTGAAGCCACACCTTGGATGCTGTGTCCAGTTCTGGAGCTGGGGCATGTCCAGAGAAAGGCAACGATGCTGGGGAAGGGCCTAGAGAGCAAATCATGTGAGGAACAGCTGTGGGGGCTCAGCCTGGAGAAAAGGAGGCTCAGGGGGACCTTCTGGCTCTCTAAAACTCCCTGACAGGAAGGTGCAGCTAGGTGGGGGTCAGGCTCTGCTGCCAGGAAACAAGGGACAGGACAAGAAGAAATGTCCTCAAGCTGTGCCAGAGGAGGCTTAGATTGGATATTAGGAGAAATCTCTTAATGGAGAGGCTTGTCAAGCATTTAACAGGCTACCCAGGACAGTGGTGGGGCCACCATCCCAGTAGGTACATATAACTGTGGAGGTGGCACTTGGGGACATGGTTTGGTGGTGAACATGGCATTGTTTGATAAACAGTTGGACTCAATGATCTTAGAGGTCTCTTCCAACATAATCAATTCTGTGATTCTGAGTGGCAGCCAAGACCAGACAGCATAGGACTAAATATACTAAACAATCTGTGAGAAGGGCAGCAGAACCTATAGCCAGCTTTTGAAAAAGCTGAGGATACACAGCCAACAAATGGAATACTTCAAATCGATAGCCTTCCTTTACACAGCTCTTTTACAAATCCTACCTTTATTGATGATAGAGAATGAAGAGAAAACCATTTGTCTTTGAGGTAAAGGTGTAACTGGCTCTCGGTCCGTTCCAAACATTTTAAAGCTGCAGTATAATGATACAGTCCTTAAAAATGATGCTGAAAATGCCAAAGATGACCAAATTCCACAGCAAGCATCCTATTCAGAAAAGACACTGAAATATTCCCAGGAGACCTATTCAAGAAGGTGAATATTCCGACTCCTTTCAGACATTCCTGGCAGGAAGTAATAACTTTAGACCTAAGCAGGTTTTAAGATTTTAACTGTAACTGTTGAAGCTGTTTTAAGGAAATCTTATCTGTAAATAGAAAAAAATAAGGACCGAGTGGCTTTGTAATCTTGGAGCTCTGCAATAAATAATATTTATATAATAAATGATATTTATTAAATAAACCAGGATTCTATTTTAAAATCATGAACCACATCCTGATTTGGTGTAAATTATGTAATTCTTTTTGAGTGAGTGGAATTACACTGATTAATATCATCTGAAGTCTTGTCTTCCTGTTTCTCAGAGGGGATAGATTTTTTTTTTTTAATTCTGTAACAATTTTTGCATTTTGATAATTGGCCAGATCTGATCTTAGACAACAAATACGTGTTTCTTCAAAATCATGAATGAAACTGCTAGTGTCAAGAAAGAAAATATCAAACAAATTCACCAAAGAGAGGAAGGAGAAATAGATAATTATAATATTTGATTTTGGTCATTGTCAGTCTTCTTTCCTTGGTAGTAAATAGCTGGAATCAGACATTCAGAAATGATGACTTTGGATTAATCTTTCTTTTATTATCTTCACACAGGGTATTTTGTTCAATGTGGATGACTGTTGAAAACTTTTTTGTGTTGGGTTTGTTGTTTGTTTGAGATTTTTTTGTTTGTTTGTTTGTTTTGCCATGAAGTTGTATTCTATTTGTAATAATAGTGAGAATAAAATGACAATTGGAGATATCAAAACTGATGATTTTTGAAGGATAGAAGGTGTTTCCATACCTGAGCTAGGAGTGAGCAGACAGCACAACTGAGTCGTGAGGCTCAGATTAAAATCTTAGTCATGGTTTGAGTGGTAGTTACCAGAATGGTGATGTGTCAGGAGCATAAAACCCTAAAATTGTGTGTACTGAATAGCTGTCATGATAAATGATGCCTCAGGATAGAAATGCAAATAAAGAAATACTTGAAGTACAGGTGCTTGTGGATTGGATATTCAGGACTGGCTTCTCAGCTCTGTTACTCTGGAGTAAGATGATAGGACACACAATTCAAATCACTGGCATTGTGCAGGCATGGAGCTGGTGTGTTTGGGGTGGGAGCCAGTGCCCTGTGCTCTCAGAAGGGCTGCCAGCTGCTAAGGTAAGTCCACGTGCTATAAAACACTGATAATTTCCAATCTGGTACCCATAAAATGCCTCAATTGTTGTCATTGACTTCAGTGGAGAATGAGTGCTCAGGATACAACACAAGAGGCTTGATCTGTGCCTCCACTGGCCTGGCTTATGCTTATCTTATGCTTAAGCATCTGATCCTGCTCTCCCTGTCTGCATTCCTGGAATCATTACTGCAACTGTTATTGTGTGAAAAGGCTGCAGGATGAGCCCCCATCTCCTCCAGTTGCTAATTTTTAAAATATGCTGGAGGAAAAATAATGTGACTAATTAATTCTCCTTTTTTTCCCTTGCAGTTCTTTAATTGTAAGGTCAGTTCTCTAATGAGCATTTCCATTGAGAATTACTCAAAATCCAGCCCAACAGTTTTTCTCCACTATAAGATTCCTCTTAGATGAAACATTAGAAACAATTAAACTGTTTAAAAAGCTAATAAAGACCACTCTGAAATGGGAAAAGGAAAGCCATGCTCATTTATTGAACTGTTCAGAAAGAATTGTTCTTATAGTATCTTCCACTGCATCCTTTAATATTAATGTAATTAAGAGCAGAGTTTTGAAACAGTACATTCTTGTAATGTTGTTCAATGAGATTTTTTTGTCTTTTACTTCCCTTCATGCATTTTATCCTTCTGCAACCCAGAGGATGAATTCTCAAGCTGGACAGCTCTAGAAGGAATGAAGTGAAGAGGAAGGGGAAGCATCTGGGGGAAAAGGCAAATTGCTGGTTGTGTTGCTGCTGCAGCAGAGCCCAGGTAGCAGGTGGGAATTTGCTGCCTGGGCATTTCTCCACCAGAACAAGGCCAGGCTGTTCTGTTAAGGGGGTGCCTTCTTGACCCCCTCATCTTCCTCATGGCTGCACATGCGTACAAATACAGGTGTAGGTAGGTACAGGGATTTTCTCCTTCATTCCACTCTCTCCTTAGGGATAACTGGAGGATGAGTCAGAGAAAGGAACAGCTGGAAGGTTCTACAGGTGGTTTTAGGGAGGGGTCACTAAGGGGGCTGTGTATGCCCTTGCTCACAAAACGGCAGCCTGCAAAGGGATTTGCCAGATACATTCTGGCAGATGGACTTCTGCTCCCAGTTACCAAGGACAGATGCAACTCTACACAACAAATCCACAAGCATTTGTCATTTAGGAACTGCACTGTGCTCATAATCAAATAGAAAAGTCCTCTAAATGCCTGCATCCTCCTTGTCCTCATGCAGATAGAACTCTGAATTTCATCTGTGTTGCCTGGAACTTCTTAAAAGACAAATGCATTTAAAGGTGCAAAATGTCAATTCTCCCACAGCAGGAGTTTTAACTGGGTTCTTTAAAGACACATTTGGAGCATGGCTTTCCGTTGACTCAGAAGAGCTTATTCTGGAATACTACAGACTGAAACTCTTGCTGATCTTAAACTGTAAAACTTCTTAGAGGTAGTCAAGGACTATATGGGTATATTTTCATAGCCCTGGGTCTAAGTATGGTGCCAGGGGAGTGATTTATGGCTGAAATGCTTAAGGTTTTGGGCTCTAAGCAAGCTGAATGTGCATTGCATGTGCAGTAATACCAAACTTATTTGTGTATCCATCAGGTTCTTCTTATAATTGAAGTCAGCAAAAGCAGCCCTACCTGCTAATCTTAGACTTGCAGTACAACTGCAGCAGGCAGTACCTTGAAATGTGAAAACAGTAGTTTGTTCACTTACTGCTAATGTTGGCACCTGTGTTGAAGTCTGCTGTGTATTTAGGATCCACTTGTTATCATTTTCTTTTTTTTTTATTGAAAGTTGACATTTCCCCACTCATTCAGTAGCTATCAGGAAACTTTGCCAGACTACCTGGGAAGCTCAAAGCCGAGTTGGTTTAAGGAAATATTCATTTATAGCCTCAAAACAAGTGCTTATTTTGCAAGGATTAATATCTCTTTGTAATCCTCAGTTCGGAAAGCCTTGGAGTAAGACTGAAATTTAGAGAAAGGGTATTTCTTAATCAAAATGAATTACATATTCCGTGTACTAAATGCTGTGAAAAGAAATGTAAACTTAGTGTAATTCCCAAGTAAGTTAAAGTCATCATGACAATCATGGAGAAGTTTCTGTGGCTTCGATGTTTCACATATGGATTGCAGGCTGGTCTTCAAAGGAACAAGAATTAAGCAGCATAAATAAACTTCATTGTCTTTTTCTGATGAGGACACTGCATTTTTGTGTAGGAATCCTTTTAATCTCTTCAGCTGCTCTTCCTAAGACAAGGTGTTTACAGAGAAGTGAGAGTTTTGTGTGCTGGTGGGGACCTATGTGTCCTCCTTGACCAGCCTCTCAAGAGCATGGAATTAATTCTTGTCCTTGGTCAAGAGTGAAAACAATAGTTGTAAAACCAGCAGCATTGTTTTGTTGTTAAATTCAGGCCACTGAAATGTTAAGCCTATCTGGAAATAGTCTTGGCCACCACATGAGAATATGATGACACAAATTAAATATGAGCCTCCTCAGTGTGACTGTACACTGAGTGTACGTCCCATTCTGCTGAATTCCACAGGCCAAATGCAATTTTTTGTTCATAGATCAAAATTCAGAAATTTCTGTCTATTAGGACAAGGAGAGGAAAACCAGAGAAGTAAATAACCATGGTACTTACTATTGATATTAGAGTTCCTTTCATCCTCAACATACTTTATAAACTTTAAGTAATTAATCAGGTCCTTGAAAAGCAGCAAGACAGCAGAGAATGTTAAGCATTTGAGACACAAACTCTGCAGCTCCTGGGATTAAAGCTGGGAGGTGTGGGGGTCGGAGGGAACAGCCTTGGGACCTGTCTTGCACTGGAAGGAATCTTGGGGAAGATACAGTGCCTGAGAGAAGGGAGAAGAGAGGCTGGTGGAGAGAGGGAATGTTGTGACTGATGGGAAGAGCTGTTCGTCTCTAAGACTGTCCTAGAGATTGTTGAGGAAGACTTGCATTTTCTGAATATGGCAGTCAAAAAATTTTCCCACAAGAGAGGTGAGAACCTTGAGCAAGGAACAAGACCCACTTCTCTCTCTGAACCCAGAGTCATTGTGTGTGCTCACAACTCCTTCTACCTCCCTCCCCAGGACACAGAGCAGTACTCTAATCTCTCCATGAAAAGACACATCTGTGCAGGCTACTCAAGTGACATTTATACTGCAGTGGCCTCTGATCATCACTGTTCAGTGACTTCCTGTGTATTATGGAGAAAGAGGTACAAAATTAGTTTTTCAGCAATTGCTTCCAATTTCCTGGTAAGAAATTATTTGAAGGCCTGGAGACAGTGGAGCAGTGTTTCACAGAAATGTCTTCCTACTCATAGATGACATCATGATTACATCCCAGTGACCAAAAGAAAAGAAAAGAAAAGGGATTTCTAATCTGGCTATTTTCTGATATCCTCCAGATCAAAAAGCATTTTCTTCAAACTTGGGTCACTCTTATTAAGGGGACTGCCTTCATGTCAGGAAACTTGAGTTCTGCCTTTTGCCTGGGAATTAACACTGGAAACTTTTGAATATCATTCAGTTTACATGCATCTTCAACCACTACTCAGATGCCTTTAGCTTGTTTTGGATGATTAGGATGGGAATAATCTCAATCTTTTATCCCCACAAAATTTACCGATCTGTAGGTTTTATACTGAAAATAAAGGACTAATTTCTTAGCATGCCTATTGACATAAGTAAGCACTAAATTTTTCAGGCACCTAAAAACCTAAAATAGAAGAAAGGGATAAAAAAGTTTTCAAATGGAAAGTGAAGGTTTTTGTTTCCATCTGTGTTGCAATACAAGTAAAAATTAGCAATAATCACAATATCCCCAAGGTGTTTAAATATATTTACATTTTAACATTTTCACACTATGACTGTAGTGCAACAATGACATTTCATCACTAATGGCATAACAGCTGCCTGGGGAAAACTATCATGTAAACAAAACACTGTTTGTTAGCTTTATTGTTTCATGTGTGCTGTTCATTAACAAATGAAAACTTTATTCAAACTAATTACTTCTTTACTTTCTGGGAGCAGTAATATTGACAATTAGTGTTGGATTTTGCAGTTTGCACTTGTCTCTGTAGCCTGGCCTACACACAAATAGTACTGGTTGAAATAAATTGGATTCTAAATAAATTTAATAAACTCATTGCAATCCTGTTGTGCAGACATTCTTTTAACTGAATGAAGCTAAGACAATATTAGCTATTTTTAAACCAATCTATTTGTTTGGAAGATTGAAGCTTTGTTTTGAAGCTTTGGAAGAAGCTTGGAAGCTACTCAAATTTTAACTAAATTGAATTAGAAACCGATTTAGTTAAATAGGTGTCATTTGTGTGTATGTAGACCAGACTAACATTCATCATAAATTACTGAAAGTATCTGTTGATCTAGTCAGTATGCATTATCAAATATTCATGATTGTGAGGATAAACCATAATCAGAGGCAAGAATTACAGGTGAGAAGTTTCTGTGACATAATTGATCAAAAGAGAATAAACAGGGCACTGCCAGGCATAAATTCGTGTACAAGTGGAGTTGTACTGATTTATTCCAGGTGAGGGCAGTCACAAGGGGCTAATCTAAGTATCCCTAAATGCTGATAATGTGATTCTGTTCTCTGATAGTATGTCTGACTTTGTACAAATCAGATCTTATACCCTTACTTTGTCATGGCTACAGGAGTGTCTATTACATCCGAGGATACAAAGAGCAAGTACAAGAGATCTGTTTCTTGTGCTTGATTTTGAGGTGTTCATGCCAAAATATGCTGAAGGGGAAGTGAGTCCTTAGGTCTCCAGAAATTCAGTGTGTTGTGGAATAAGGACTTTAAAATTAAAATTGTAAAGTTCTATGCTTTATGCCATCTGGAGAGACAGTGGGAGATTCTCCACCATACATACGAACCTGGTCGAGACAGGGTACAGGTTTAAATGGACATTGATCCCACAAGATGGTTCCACATGATTCCCCACCCATTCTCTGCCTTCTTGCACTTCATATTATAGTTAGTTTTTGGTGGTGCCCCATTTCCTGGTGGTCACAGGCAGGGGTCTTTGTGATGAAGTAAGAAGTCTTCCTCAATGTTCACTGGTTGACCCCATCTCTGGGCAGGCTCAGTGGAGGTTTGGCTTTCTCCCAGGTCAGTTTGCCCTGGCCAAAACCCGGAGACTGGTTCTTGCTGGCTTCTTAAGCCATAGGTTCTGCTTTATCGGGATTTTACAATACCTAAGCCTTGCTTTACTGGGTTGTCACAATGTGCATCTTATCTTTATGGCCTTTACCTAGCAACTAAATTCTGATGTGTTCTGTTACAAGTTATTTCTACCTTTAAAATAAGCTATATTTCTGTTTCACTCCACCTGCTGAAGTACTTTATGTGCTTCTAAAATTCTGAATTTTCTTTAGCATATATGTTTCCCATATCATCAGTGTTCAAATAGAATCTCATTATACAAGCAGTCTGGCAGCAATGTTTTACATCATCAGCCAATGAAGAGCAGGGTCAGATAGCTATTGTTCAGTAGCCATCACTCAAAAGTAGAAATTATACAGCAGGATATGAAAGCCTCCTTTCCAAACCTTAATTTCATAGAAAGATGAATACCTTACCAGACACTTCATAGCATTCTCTGTTTTTCTAGATTAAAACAGTTATTGACCCTTATTTTATTTGATAACAAAAAATGTGAATCTACATGCCAGTAGTCTGAAATAAGAAGACAGTAATACTTTCCTTATGAAAGTGATGCAATTAATGCAATTGAAGTAGCCTTATTTCTGTCACTTAGGAAAACAATTTACAAATAACTGAGATCTGTACTGATTTCATTATGGAGCATGTGTTTGGTTATAACACAAGTGGACCTGGCTGCAATAGTATGATCAATATTTATAAGTCCAGTCATTCAGACCAAGGCAAGTTCTCAATGGCAGTCAGGAGTTTTTAATTTAAAAAAGAGTAGAGTGATCAGAAATCATTAGATTCATGTTTGCTACAGCCTTTGTCTTTAAGAATGTGTACAGAATCCTGACTATCATTGATACCACAGCTGAGCTCTACCCCACTTTCTGCATGTTAGGGCCTTAGTTTATTGTGATACTTGAGCAAGGCTTACTATGGACAAAAAAAGGTTTTATAGCACAGCCTTGAGTTTGAGTCCAGTGCAAATATGGACCTGATGGGGTCACCCAGGATGTTAAGTGTTTAAGTTAAGTTTAAATTAAGTTTTAAGTAACTTCTTATGGCCTTGCTAACAGCAAAACAGATCCTTTTTACATCAGAAACAATACCCAAAAGAGGCAGTTAAACTTTTCTGCAAGATTATGCTCTTTGGTAGGAAAATTTACTGATCCATGGATTCTGTTGTGAGTTATTCCTCAAAAGCAGCTTGTCATCATATTAAAAAAGTAAAGTGTAATGAAAAGGGTGGACAATTAATACATATTAATATATATATTCTCCTTCAGATCTTTTGTTTCTTAATTGGAATGGGTATTTTTTCTCTATCAGGAGGAAAGTCTTTTTAAGAAAGAACTAATTTAGCATTAAATGCATTTAATGCCAAGGCTTAATAGAATGACTAAATTATCATCTAACACAGTAATATCTTAGGCTAGTTAGAAAAATTGTCAGAACATGAAGTAAGCATTGATATAGTGAAATACCAGCAGAGCACATCTAACGTGAAAAGCTGACTAATAAAATTCCTGGCTTGGCTAATAATTTTTCAAAGGATTAATACTACAGCTAGTGTGTGGAGTCTTCCACTGTTAGCACCATGAATTATTGGAACTCTGAAAACACATTGTAAATATGTTATAAACGTGAGTGTGTTCACAAGGATCTCTATGTTTCCTTTCATTACAATGAAAAATTTCATATAATTAAGAACCTGACTTCTACTCCAAAGAGGAATAATGGTTAAAGGTGGATATGAAAAATGATGCTGAGTGTGTAAACATGGAAACATACTTTGAGATAAATCTTACTTCTAAATCTACCCTGTCAGCCACCACCTGAATTCATATTACACAAAGAGAATATATCAAGTGCTGCATTCATTTCCCTGGAAAGCAGAGAATATAATGTATAAGCAACCCCAAACCTCACTAGCTATTACAATTTCTTTTGAAGGCATGTAGTTCACGGTGTCTTACGAAAGTGTATTATCTATCAGGCTTTTTGAATGCCTCCTAATAAAAGTGCCAGCTGCCAAAAAGCCTCTTCTCCCCCTCCTCAGCACACAGACTTTACAGCTGCTAGCCCAGGTTTTATCAAATATTCCAGTTTAATTAGCAGAAATTAACATGGCTAAGTTTTGACAGTGGGAATCAAAGAGGTCAGTGTGTGCTGCTGCGTCTTTAGCTCCAAACTTGAACAAGGGAGTGTAGCCAAGGAGCCTCTCAAAGACAATCAGGATACTGAAACTACACTTTTTAAGCAACAAGGAGCAAGCTGTGAAAACAGCTTTAAAATCATGTAAGATATTTTACTTTTTAAAATGGCTGTGTAGGTATTATTTCAGTTGTAATTTTGAACATCTAAAGTAAAAGATCCTCCACTGGTGTTGCTTTGTTTATAGCTGTTATGGACAGTAGATTTACATGATCTTATTTTGGCTGGAGAAAACACTCCTTTTCCAAGCTCATTTGCTTTTCCAGTGATGTTAATAGGAGTGTTGTTATGCATGTGAACGAGAATGGGACTGTTGTAATTCACACATTTGTATCTCCAACTCGAGTCCAAAATAATTTCTGATTTGGCGTAATAGTAGAAAAATCAGCTTTCACTCATTAGCCTCCCTGACTTAAGGCAGGGAAAGCACAGATATTTAAAGATCCTTTAAATCTTTCAGGACATAATGTAAATAACTGTAAAGTGTCTAGAAAAGAAGTTGGAGTGAATTTCAGTTTACTTCTTCTGATCCTTTGCCTTTGTTAAGATACATTGGCAGAATTTCTCCTACCTGAGATTTATTAAAATTATAGGATCACAGAATATCCTAGGCTGGAAGTTACCCAGCAAAATCATTGAGTCCAGTTCCTGGCCCAGCCCAGGACACCCCAACAATCCCACCCTGTGCCTGAGAGCTGTGTCCAAAGGCTCTGGAGCTCTGGCAGCCTTGGGGCTGTGACCATTCCCTGGGGAGCCTGTTCAGTGCCTGAGCACCCTCTGGTAAAAGAATTTTTCCTTATATCCTGATTAAACCTCCCCTGACCCAGCTCCAGCCATTCACTTAACTTCAAGAGTTTTGTAATTCCCAAACCAGAGTCTATGAGTGAAACAGTCTTACAAAAGTCCTTAGTTCAATAATGTTTTCCTCTGGAAATGGGTTTTTCAGATCCATTTTCTGTAGTGTATTTCATATAAATTAACTTCTCAGTAGTCTTGGCTAAGTTCCTGCCTCTAATACCAGCTTTTTCTACTAGGCTGGAAAACACATGTGTGGCTACACAGTGCCAAATCCTGCTTGATCCCAGTGGCTACTCATGACACGTTTTGTCTAGGACATACACCTTAGCCTATGCATTGTCTGTGTTGATATTCCCAATCCTAGTTCTCTGTGTCATCTACAGAAGTAATAATCATAGTAATATCTGGATACTTTATAAAGGAAGAGGTGTGATATAATTCATTGGTGGTTCAGGAGTTCTTTGGGATTCCAGGAAGAAATGGGCATCATTAGGACTGAGTTTATTGCTGGTGCTTTATGGTGACCAGTGCTTCTACTTCTCCATGGAAACGAATATAACTAGATCAGTGGCTTTCAGCATGACCTGAGGGGTGTGGAAGAGGTATAAAAAGGCTCAGAAGGTCTAAGGAAGTAATATTATTGCTAAGTTCAAATTTATAGTCCTGATACTCACAGTTGGATGTGAAAATTTGAGGGCTACACAAACAGGAAAAGCTCTGACACTTTGAATTTAGGTTTTAAGAGCCTGCAGTGGTATTGCAGGCATTGTTAGTTAAAATTGGGCACTGAGAAAATATGTCTTTTATACAAAGGGCTGCTTTATACCCCTCTGTAAATGATCAAAGAGGTCTTCAAACCCTATTAAAAGACCATCACATTGCAGTTCAAGCCTCTTTCCATTATCAAAGCAAATTCCATCAAATTTCAGTCCAAAGCTGCCATGGGTGAGTTTTGGGAGCTTCCTGAGAGCCAGGTCTTCAGTGAGATTTCTTGAGGATGAGAGAGGAATTCTCTGAGCTAATCCAAGTGGCACCTGGGTAAGCAATAGACTTTGCAACACAGAGCCCTGCTGCTTTACTGCCATCCTTAGTGCCACCAGGCATGTCCGACTGGGTTTTTGTGTGCCTGGGCCCTTGGCAAAGGGTCACTGGGTCCCACAGTGACAAAGTGGGAAAAGAGAGAAGGAAGAGGAATATATCAGGGGAAGACAATGCAGTGTAAATGTTGAACAGCAGTGTTTGTGTGGCTCCCTAATAACAGCTGGAGGACAAAAAACCAAAAATCCACCTGGCGTAATAGGCAACCAAAGTGCCAGTGAAAAGCAAGCTCATTTGGAAGATGATTTGTTAGTGTTATTTGTGAATAATGATTCAAAACTTCTGTGTACTTTTTCTTTGTGTTCTTTGTGCTCCTTTTGTTTGCATGAGCTGGAATACATTATTTACCTGTGACAATGTTAGGTCTTTCAGGCAGAGGAAGGAAATGGGATAGGGGACAGGAGAATTTTTAAGTGTAAATTTTCTCCCTCAATTATTTCTTTACAGATGGGGATAGCAAAGTGGTTTAAATCTTGAAAGCACATGTAAGTAATCTTGAAGTCACAATATTGCTTTTAGAGAACAAGACCAATAAAACTGAGAAATCCAAGGCCAACTCAAAGAATACCTAAAGCTTTATTTAGTTACAGAGCTGCCCAATTAATGTCAAAACAGCCTTACCTGTTCAGTAATTGTATATTAACAGGGTGCATGAGGACAAATGAAATTTCCCAGACTGATATTTCCCCCTAGATTTTCTTCCTTCACCAGAGGTCAGTTTTCTAGTCTTCTGGACTGAGCTTCCTTTCTTTGGTTGTCAGCTGTAAGACAGGTGGTTTCTAAAGGCAGCACCCATGGTTAGTCCAGGATGAGTCCGCAGGCATGACTTGTCTAAAGCTGCTTTTAGTGACTGAATGTATGGTTCCAGTGCTGGAAATCACTTAAGCAAGGACTGAGGCAGGGTCAGGACAAGCGAGTAGATATGTTTTTATCCAGTGTTCCCTGTCCCCAGAGGTGGCTGGGTCACCTTGGGTTCTACAGGTGGGGAGTAGAAATGTCAGCATTGTACCCAAGGCATCTGCAACAGAGGCACTGCAGAAGCTCACAGTTCCCTCACAGTTCAAGTAGGCCTGTCATCAAAGGATCAGGCATTTCTGTCTTGTTGATAATGGAGGACTTGGCCAGTTCCTGCTCACAAGTTCTCTTCTTTTGTCTTTGCAGGACAATCTCATTGTTATATGCCCTCTCAATGCTGCCTTTGATCAGTGCTGTGTACAGTGAGACACATGAGTGTGCACTGACTAGATGTTGCACCTGCCATTCACTGCAGTGTTCTGACCTTAAAAATTTTGGCACTCCAAATCTACAACCCAGCATTGACAAATTAAAACATTTTTCCTCTTGGCAGGCTGTATTTTACTCATGTGAAGTATAATTTTCTGCTGTTCCTCTTCCCTACTGTAGAGGTTTTTAGCTTTATAGATTTAAAAACTAATCATGGTATGTCTTTTTTCAGAGAGATGTAGAGATGTAATGAAAGGAGCTTGCCAAGGTAAAAAAAAGAGCAAAATTACCTGTTTGTTTTAGAAAGAACATTAACAATTCGCAAAGACAAATTTAGCCGTGGATTAACTGTGTAATAATATTAAAATTCTCCCTGCAGTTAGATTCTATTGATTTGTGCCAGAATTATATTGCATTTCCCTTAGAATTATATTGCATTTCCCTTACTGCATTTTCATGCCATAAGGCTTTACTGTCACAAATTACAAAAATTACAAAATTACAAAAGTACTTCATGCTTTCTGTTCCATATGACTTCATTCTCTGTTGGGTTTGGGAGCACCTAAAAGCTGGTGTGAGTGCCTCTTGAGTGGTATGTGGACCACTCCAAAGGCTGAACTCCCTCCCTCCCTTCCATCCTCCAGCTCAGGTTCTTTGTTGTTTGATTAGAATATCTCAGTATTTTCAGAGAGCTGCCTATGTAAACACCAAATTAGTTCTCAGGTGTCCCCCACTACTAGAAAGGCTTAAATTTAACTTGAAATGTATTATCACCCTACTCAGACTTACTGTTCTCCAGTTTTTTTATTCTAGTTTATTAACTCTTGAAGGTCTGAGAAGAATGCAGAGAGAAAACAGAGAGCCTTCAATGTAATGAGTCAGATGCAGACGCAGCAGGCAGAGCTTCAGGAGATTTGAGATCGTAATACTTGTAATTAGTAATTTTGCAGTTGAGTAATGTTAGCTAGGGTCTTGCAAGCAGAATTTAAGTACTCAGATTAATCTATATGTCATAAAAATAGTTGTGCAAAGTCAAGTGTTTCCCCATCAGGCTTTTTGGGATCAGTCCCTTGGATGTATCTTCATTTTGAATTCTGGCAATGCAGACATGGAGTGTGAGGCATCAGTGAGCCAGGTGTAGGTGTGACACTAAATCCAGTGTGTAACTGTTCTCCTTCACAATTGTAAGGGACACAGAACTTACCAACTTTGGGTTTATGGGAGTGCATTTCCACAATCAGCCCATCCTTGCTCAAAATGGTGCAGGATTGAAAAAGCACTGGGTGTGACAGAGGGAAGTTTTACAAATGAATACCCACTTTTGCCCAGCAAACTGGTAAATTCCATTACCGTTACATAAGTATGTTTTAATTTTCTTCTGTGCTGGAGAGCTGTGGGCAGTTAACACCTTGTTTACTATTTCTCTCTTAGGGAATTTGTCATTTTAAAAAGTAGTAAGCATCAATTTTGTAAGGATCAAAAAAGCATTTATCTTTTAATTAGCTTATAAATATGCAGCTTTTGACAAAATAATGAATACTTACATTTTTTTTCCCCCGGTTCAGTTTTTCTTCTGCTCTTGGATGTTACTGAGCAAGTAAGGCACTGACCCTGTGCCTGTGTGGCTTGCTCTCAGATGGCTTTTTTTTCTTCACCTGTGTCTGTAATTTCTCTGGTTCTGGCAGCATGGCCTTGCTCCACAATACGCTCATGCTAGATGTGCTTCTCGGGTTAATTTTCTGAACTCCAGCTTCCACACTGGCTTGCTTTCTTTCTGGGATGACTATAGACAGCCCCTGAAACAACTCCTTCACTCAATCCTCTGCAGATACTGTGCAGCCAAGGTGATTTTCTTAGTCCTCGGCCACACATCACCTACAGTCAAACCACTTTGGGTGAAACCATCAAGATGTATTTCTTGCCTGCAGGGTGGAAGATACATAAAAAAGTACTGTCAGGCTCTGAGTGCACCCAGATGCTCTGTGACACAGCAATCCCATGATGGAGCTCAGAGTTCTCCATAGCCATCTCCTGCATCATCATGCACAGCACAGATTCTGTACATTTTTGCTATTAGAAATCAAGGGCTTCTTAAGTTACAGCAGTTAAAAAAGTCTACTGCACAACATCACCTCAAAAAATAGCCTTTCTAGAAGATGGGAAGTTAGGGACACCAGTTCAGAAGCAGGGGTGAATAAGGTGGTGGATTTATTTTAATGAGCATTAAAAAGCATCAGTATACCTGTTGGGAATGTCTGGATATACTAGAATGGATTTGAGCCTGCCTCCGAGCTGGAGTGAGATGACTGCCCAAGGTCCCTGGGACCCAACATTGTTGTGCTTCTATTTCTTTATTTGCATAAATAATGTATTTTGAGCTGAAAACTGTACTGGAATAGATCCAGAATACTGGGCTATGTCCTTGTTTCACTTCCACTGTAGATAATTATATTTTTAATACTATAATTTGCATAATTAGAGTTATTGATTCCATTACAAATGAAGCAAT
This sequence comes from Pseudopodoces humilis, assembly GCF_049639895.1. NCBI lineage: Eukaryota > Metazoa > Chordata > Aves > Passeriformes > Paridae > Pseudopodoces > Pseudopodoces humilis. The sequence continues at coordinate 6,956,363 of NC_142204.1, read as the reverse complement.
TTAACTGTAAATGTGCCAAGAGGCTGAAAAGTATTCAATCTCTTGCAACAACCTTGCATGCACAAGTGAATTGTGACCCAGAGTCATCAGGGTTTGTTTTTTTCATTCTTCGGTTTGGATCAGTTGCCACTAATTTAGTATTGTCCCCAGCTCACATACTTTTTTGATTATTTGGTGTCAAAGTGATACTAAAAGGCATAAAATGAGTGTGTTAAAGTAGTCTCTGATAGTACCATTAGAAGAACACAACGGTGAAACAATTTCCAGTTCTAGTGGAGGTTTCTCCAGTGGGAGATCAGATAGTGAGATTTAAGTGTGAGTATAATCCAGGCACTGCAGCACAGAGCAGAGTGACATTCTGCATGAGGTGAGAAAATTAGAAGTTACACTAATTTTTGTCTAAATAAGGCTGAAAAGTGAAGTCTTTATATTGCTTCATTTGCAAAACACAGTCTCGCTAGATGCATGTTTCTGAAACAATAAACGAGAATAATGCACACAGGAAATCTTGCTGGTCTCCACAGTGGAAGGAACGGATTCAAGTCTAGAGCTTAAAAAAAAGTCCACAAGGAATCTTTTAATCAGTATATCAATTACTGAATTCTCTATTTGTACCTCAAGCATAGTGGTGTGATGTTTTTTTCCTCATAAAGCTTTAGGAAAGTTCCTCAATGACATTTCTATGTAGTATTTGAAAAGAGTGGAAGAATCAGCCATTGCAGTTCTATGCAGCTCTCTCCCTGGAGAAAATGCCCAATGACTTCATTCCGGCAGAGGGAAAAAACCAAGGTGTTTCTTTCAGGCAAACTGAAACTGTAAAAGTAACCTTTAATTATGTTTCACATTGTAAGATCTTTTTTTCTTGGTTAGCTACGAATATGAAGCTGATTTTCAGGTTACTACAGATTTTCAGTAAAGCATGTTGTTCTTTCTAAAAATACAGACTTGGAGGAAAACAGAATGTTTGGTCCCATGTTGGCTTCATGCACAACTCCTGCTACTAAATGTAACTTCTGTGAAAGCTGTTTCAAACTAGTTGTGTAGCTGGATTCATGGCTCAACAAAAGTTTGGTGTGGACTCTTAAGTGAGTTTGTGCCTTTTCATAGTGTAAAGCTTAAAATAATGATAAAGGAGGAAGGCAAGGGGCTTGTGTGTGACTGCCCTGACAGTGCAGCTGTTTTTGCAAAACACATGAACTTGGTATTTTTCTTGGCATGACATTTGGAGGCTACTTTCCCCCCCTTTCCCTCCCATTTCTCGCTACATTTACATGAATGTGTGGCCAAGGAGAGATTTTAAAGAGCAGAGGGGCACTCCATCATTCTTTAAAATTAATCCCTTTAGTTAGATACAAAGGAAGACTGGGAAGTATAATGACATAATGTATTTCCTGCTTTTGTGCCAGTTGCTTTCCTGAATTGGAATGTTCTTATGATTCAAATGTGCAGTCCAGTTCCAAAACACTGTATAAGGTCTGAATCGGAAATAACTCGAATAATAAATTGGGCCCTTTAGAAAAGTGGTAGCTTGGCAAAGGGGAAAGTCAAGTGTTTGTTTATCCTCTATTTTATTTTATGATCTTCTAGTGGAGACATACATAGAAATATGAAACTTTTCCTCCATGACTCTCACTGATTTTTTCCACAGATCCAAACATTGTACTTCTAGAAGAATAAACTAGGGAAAAAAAAAGTTTTTATTTGAAGACCAATTTTTGTTTGCTTTCAGTTGCCTTCCATATGAATGCTATTTAAAGTGCTTGGGTAAGAAATTAATATCAGAAAATCAGCCAAAGACAAACTGAGGAGACATTTTTTGAGGAACTGGTGTAGTTATTACCTAATTACTGAAATGATGCTTAACATGTCAAGCTCCATTGTACAAATTCCTTGTAATATAGTAGAATATAAAGTACTTCAAATAATAAAAAAGGAATCCCTATCACAGTACACATCAGTCAAGTGGTTCATTTTACCATTTACTTTTAAGTATATACATACATAGACCTAGGTATCAAAATTTGTATGGTCTTGTATATATGAGTGTGTAGTTATCTCCTTGATTTCATTATTGGTGTCTGTTACATCTTGTGTGCACCTGTATACGTAAATAAGGACATAAATTTAAGTTGTCCCAGTGTAGACAAGTCTTTTGTATCCAGGAGAGATGTAATGAGAAACATGATGCAAACTTTTTCACACTTTTCCATGCATTTCTGTTCTTTCACTTTCTGGAAGTCATTTTACCTCACAGATACGTACTGATGTTTGATGTGACTACCATCAGATAAGCACAGCAGATGCTTCCAACTTGTCTCTTCATGGCTGTTAATGATAATATTGTCTAAAACCACATGATTTTGAGAGTATTTAACTACTAGACAACACTCTAGGGACAATATCTCTTTGCTGTTTCATGTGGAACATTCAAACCTAATAAAAATTATTAACTTTTTAATGGAGTAATGACTGACCTTGAAGTGTTACATTTTTAAACACCATGGTGCAGAATAGCTCAGTCCAGTCTAATGACCATTGAATGATCATGTGTATCACTCTATGCAAGAAAAAAATGCATGTAACTGGGGAAGTTTCCTATCTGATAGCAGTTATTGATTGAATTCTGACTTCAGCAGAAACAGAGCAGTCCTACAGCAGGATGTAAGATATACCTAGTGATTTAATTGATTACAACCTCCCAAATCAGCAAAAGTCAAGCATTGCAGTCTTCCCTGAGCTTAATTTGTTTAAATGTGTGCAAGAGTAGGGAGGCTTTTGGCTTCTTGACATTCTTGTTAGTATTTAATCAAGTAGAATGTTGCTTGGGGGAAAAAAAACAAGAGGAAAAATGGAGTATTCAAAGGCAGATGTTGTGCAGGAAATGTCTGCCATGTAGTTACAAAATTACCACATTCCACCTGCACTGTGTCATTTAATCCCAATTTAAATGAGGAAGATATCTGATCCCCCAAATTCATAGTCCTGAAAGGACATTCAGTTTATTTGTTCTCAAGGACTATGTGGACAGCCCACTATGTTTTTTACTTCAGTTTCTACTTGTCAAGTAGTACAGAAAACATTGACCTCAGGCAGGCTATAGAATATGCAGAATGGCTTCAAAATACTTGCCAGCTTACTTTCACACCCTAAATTCAGAAAGCACATGCTAGGAAAATGGTTCATTCTCCTACCAGACTCTATTGCTGTTTTAAATTTTCTTCAGCTCTGCTCACTGAGGTTAGGCTGAAAGCAGCACAGTAACCAATGAGATAAAATATAGGTAACTCAGCACTTGCATGAAAGGGAAAGATTTTTCAAAAGGAATTAAATTAATTAGAAAACAAAGGTTGTCCTTAAAAAGAAAATGATTGATTTTTTTTTCTGATTGACCATAGTCAGAAATAAGCCTTTCTGAAAACTGCAGCTGTTGTTCCATTGACTCCTAAAATATTTTTGATTTTATTTTTTCATCATCAGCAAGGACTTTATTTTTCTTCCTTCTCATACAACTCTCAGATACCCACGTTTTAATGCTTGGAAAATGATTCAGAGTAATTGGCACCAGGAACTCCCCTACTTACCTAACTCTCACTGATTCAGAATCAGGTTTGCATTCGAAAAAAATGGTGTTCTTAAATATTATGACATTCAAAGGCATTCTTCTTTCTGCAAATTGAGTTCTTCTCAATTACATACCATTCACAAAAATAAAATTAAAAAACAAAGACCTGATTACTATTATAAGAACATAATAATAGTTGCCCTGGGTTAGACTGGATGTCCATCAGCATTGTGTCTGTGTTATCAGCTAGAAGCTAAATCAAAGAGCAAGACAGTTATATTTTATCAAAGTCTGTTCTGACAACAATTTCATCTCACATTCCCTGATCCAAACACAGTCTCCATGTATTTAGACACCCTTGTGAGCATTCTTTTCCATGAGGATCCCTAGTCCTCCTGTGATCCTGTGAGAGCTTTCAGCAGCCACAGTGTCTTTCTGAAAGACTTTTTTGTTTTGAACTTGGCATCCACTGGTTTCATTGGATTGCCTTTGCTCTTACTGGATGAGACATAAAGAATGAATCTCCACCTACTTTGGCTGAGCCACTTAAGAATTAGCAAACCTGTCTCACATTCCGTGACAGTTCCATGCAAATCTGAAGCGACACAATTCTAATAATTCCTTTTGTATAAGGTTTTTCTTATCTTTGCTCATCATATGAAGCTATTTTAGTACCTTATGAACCTCTGGAGCTTTTCCTGGTCTAACAGTAACCTTTTCCAATGGTGGGGTCAAAACAGTGCTCAGGGTGCAGAATGTCAGGACTGGCTACCCTAATATATATTCCCCATAGTTTGTGTTTGGCCATCAGGGAAAGAATGGCACTGATTACAACAGAACCTTCCCTTTAGTTGTTTTTCTACTGAAAAATATAAAAACCTACCAGTTAGAAAATATGGTGAACTTTAGGATTAAAATTATGGGACTTAGAAGAAGGAAGATGGATTCAAGACTCCCTAGGAAGAAGAGAGAGGAGAAAGGCATGGTAGGAGAGTTGGAAAAATGACAAGTGGAGACTGCAGACTATTTAGTTTTGCATTACTATTATTGTTTATCTTCTCTTTCCTCTTTGCAACACTTACATTTGGCACAGAAACAGTCTTTAGAGAGAGTTTTTCTTGAAGTTCTTTTAAATCTGTCTTTCACCTTAACCATTTCTTAACATGGACCTTTTTTTATCTACATCTTCAGAAACTGGGATCTGAAGTTTTTCTCCTAGTATGCATCTTTAAAAAGCAGATTAAGTGCCCATTAGGTAATATGAAATTTAGAAATTTAGAATCTGAATAATTTGTTAAAAAAAGGAAGAAGGCTGAAAAAAACCATCATGCTCAAATTGGTAATACTTACCAAGATGGACTCAGTGAAAGAAGGAGGCAAATGAAAAAGTGCTTCAGCTGTGCACAGGCATGAAACCTGAGCATATCAGGATTCTCCAAGGAATCTGTTCCAGCACAGCTCCCTGGAGCAAAGCTGTGGCTCTGTGCTGTGAAAGGAAACCACATAGCCAAATTTCCCATTAAATGGATAAAGACAAAGACACACTTCTAGTTGGTCTTGCTGAACTTAATATTTTTCAATTCCATTCTCTGTTCTCATTTCACATATTTAGTAATATGAGATGTTCCTCCTGATGCCTGACCTTCCCTGCCAAGTTTTCTGAATTAGGACCAGAATTAGTTACAAGTCATAGAAATAATCTCAGGAGATCCACAGATCCTATCCAGAGCAGAGACTGGATTATCTAAATTATCCACTCTGCTTTAATTTATTTATATATATACTTGTCCAGTTTTTGTTTTGTTTTGTTTTTTTTCTGAAAAGTGTTGAGAACCTGTGATTTAAACCAAAAACTCCCTGTGCTATTTGGTAACTAATTCATCACTTCTCATAAAGCCTGGTCCTGTGCACTGAGACTGACTATTCAGCACTGAAGCTGTTTTCTTTAGAACAGTGCTTGGAGGGCTCCCAACAGAAACAGTGCAGCCACTTTCCCTGATTTTGTAGTTCAGGAGCTGATACTGTTTTTGATAAGTGTGAATCTGTGAAGGAAAATCTAGAACCTAAAATATTATTAAACCAGATATAATGAGACTTTCACTCCTCCACCCCAATTCCAGCATCCAAATACCTTTTCAGATATGATGTTGTGAGAGATCTGGTCTGATTTGCTGTGTTCCAGACCCCCAGATCTGATTTCATGTTCAGAACTTAACAGTTGGATTCAGGGTCCCAAAGGTCTTTTCCAGCCTTACTGATTCTACAGTTCTGTGGCACAGGAGCACTTCAGTCCAGCAATTGTCCCTTGTGGCTGAAAGACACCCAGAAAATGATTCCTGCAGTTCTGTCCTCTGAAAGGACAACATTGAGTGCTAAAATTCACCAGTACACTTATATAATTTAAGAATATTGATTAATTTAGTCCAAAGCCTTTAAAATTGATATAGTAAGGAGAAAAGAGAGAGCTTGAAAATCATTACCAATCTGCTGTAAGCAGTCATCATTAACTACTATTTAAAAAAACCCAAACAAACAAAATGCAGGAGACTGTACAGTGACCTGAAGCTGTCTGAAAGACACTGCTCATATTTCTCATTGATTTGCATTTATGTGCAAAGTGTATTTTGAGGCAGCTCAGTGCTTTCAAACATTTCATTACAGACCAATCATTAAGACAGAAAAAACTACATGGATGCCACCGAGGGCACTTACTAACTGTGTGTTTGGGTGTGCTTGGGTTAGAAATGGGCTAAAAATAAAATAAAATAAAATAAAATAAAATAAAATAAAATAAAATAAAATAAAATAAAATAAAATAAAATAAAATAAAATACAGGAACAAACCAAATACTTTCCTACCTGGTGTGTCCAAGTTCCCTGTTGTAGATGTTATTGTTTTTTTGGAGAGGAATTTTAAAAACTGTTGGGTATTATTTCTGAGCTCTGCTGTGGTTAGCAAAATCCTGTAAAGCATAAAATCTGGCACTATTATATTTCTGTAAACAAAAGGTCATTAGTGCCTATGTGTTCTTTTATTGTTGCAGTTCTGTTCAAATGAGCAAAACCCCCTCAAGTAAATAACTGTACCTCTGTGTTACCCTGAGCTGCTGGTGCACTGTTGTGTGGGTGTCTCATAGCAAAGAAGTGATTTCAGCTGAGGGGTTTTTTTTTAAGCACATAATGTAAGTATTTTATAGCAGCGCTAACACATAATTGTCTGTGTTAAGCACTATAAGAAAACTTGGGCCCAGGGTCACAAAAGCACTTAGGACTTGGGTATTTCAGATGCCATCAGTGTGTCCTTGGCATAAGCTGACAAACATTGCCAAGATAGGCTCTAAAATCACAAGTAGTGTATGAGTATTGATCCTCAGGAGGTGCAAAATTTGCTAAAGTGTCCTTAATTCACCTGAATATTCACATTTATACCCAGTCCTTAACCCTTGTGCAGAGTTCTTCAAACATGGGTGTGGTAATGATGATTCAGAGGAACATTGATGCCTTGTCACTGCTTACAGTAATTGAAGTTCTGGCCTGGTTTGATATGCAAATGTTAGAAGCTTGAAAAGCTTGTGACTCACCAAGAATGAGTAAGGACTGAAATGTGAGTTTTGAACAGCAGCATAAGGTAAAATGGTGCTGGAAAATTTATTTTCATTGCCCAATTTGAGTTTATAGCATATAAGTGGAGCACAGCCAACCCTAGTGTCATACATGCTTTACTTTATTTTTAAAGCCCCAGCTGTAGGAATCATGTGGTTGCATAAATTCTTCACTTTAATTTGATATACAGTTGATAAATAATTGAATTTCTAGTGATTATTTCTGGAAATTTGACCACACCACTCCTACACAATTATTAAAGGAGACAAACACCCACAAATTATTGCTTTTATAAAGTCCCATATTTTTAAGTTGTTTCTATGATTATCTGGGGATACAACATTGAATACATTACTTTTGTAATTATTCTGAACATAAATGGTAAAAAGTTTTTTAGGTTTGACTGGTTTTTAAATTTTATTCATTTGCATTCAGAAATATTTGAACAATGACATTACTGGTGCAGTCCTACTGAAAGAGATGTGTAGCTGTTACACTGTGGTATGTAAAAGTATCCTAAATGTTGAGACAAGGCCAGTGTAAAGGGATCTTAAGGTTAGAGAAATGGCTGGAAGGTGGGCTATGAGTTTCTTTCTCATCCTCTCTGGTGAGGAATGGTGCAGTTGTAGGTCCCACACTGTAGTTTCCACTACAGGTCCAGAGTTATGGTAGTACAGCAGTGGGAAGGCATGTCACAGGAACAAAAGATCTTCCAGCTGTTCCAGGAACAATTGAAGTAACTCCATTTGCTCATTGAAATATCCTCATCATATAATCTGATTGTGCAACTTAGTCTTCTCTCCTCAAAAACAATCATCTGTTTATCCAGGTTAGGGCAGAATTTTAATTATTTGTTGAATAACTTCCCTGGCTCATATTTTCACACATGCAAAAAAACATGGAGGCAGGAATGCAGTAGGACTCATCTTTTCTGCAGAGGACCAGTCAGGTAATAATCCAGGATATTCATCTCTCAGATTGAAAAAACTAATTGTTCACAGTGAGGGTTGGACACTGGACTTGTTTTTAAAATCTTGTTGTTTTTTGAAAAATAATTGGTTTGGGCATCATAACTGGCACTAAAACTGTTTGAAATGTGTACAATGAGAGAGAAAGAGGGGACAAATTCTGTGCACCTTGAAAACCCAAATTTTTGGTTCCCATCCTGCTGGAGAGCCCCAGCTTATTTAAAGGCTGGAGTGAGCTCTGGGACTGCTTAGCTTGTTTTTGACTTCAGAGAGCTGGAAGAAGCATTGAAGGAGTAGGATTTCTCTCTGTAGCAATGAGCCATATGGGGACTTCGTGTAATATCTGGGAATGGGAAAGGAATGAAACACAGTCATGATTCTCTGCTTCTTCTTTGGAAAGTCCCTCATTGTAGGACTTTTGCTGGTGGAAAAGACTCCACCCTCTGACATGCAGAATCAACCACCTTGGTAATAGCAGATACTCTGCTGTAACACATACACACACAATGCATGGCTCTGTGCCAGGCTGTAATTTGTTTTTGTCATCTATCTACTGACTAATGTGACAAGCCACACAAGTATTTATTTCCAAAAGGAGGAATGCATAATGAGAGCTGTAGCTCTCCCAAGTTCTGAAATGCTGTTTAATGAAAAGGAGAGGGAAAGAGCAGCCTCCCACCCTTCCTCCCAAATGACAGGTTTTTCAAAGCCCAAGCACCAAATTCAACAACTTTGAAGTTGGCCTTATGTATTTTTTTAGCTGCCATTTTCTCTCTGCTGTAGCTTCAGATAAGCTGGTATTTGTTCTTTGTTGGGCTGGGGGTATTTGGGGACTTAAAGTGCTTGCCAGAATGTGAATGGCTGGGAGCTGGGAAGGCGAAAGGCTGGATTGCACGCTGCATTGCACATGAATGACACATGCTCCTGCACACTCAGCCCACTCCGGCTCCCTAAATCGAATTAAAATACAAAATCCTAGAACGGTGGGGCGCCCATCAGAAATCCTGGCCGTGTCAGAGGCCCTTGCAAGCCTGGTCACAGCTGCAGGTGAAACTCCTGAGCAATTGAAGTCACAAAACAGGCTGATAGCTTTAAGGGAGAGATGAAGAGATTTAATTCTTTGAAGGGCTGACCAAAGGAAATAGAGGATTTGCTGTGTCATGGAAGCCTCATCGCAGAGCAGGATACCTTCTCTAGAAGGTCAGCCTTTACCTGAAGATAAGTTATTAGTCTCCAATTAGTTGAATGCCACAGTGGTGTTCTATAAGATGTCAGACTAGGTGAACTGTACCATCCTTTGGAGCCTGAGGATGAATGTCAATGTGTAGCATCTTCTTCCCCTCCACTGTACTAGTACTACTCCTTGGTCCTTGCTTGGATGGCAGGTCATTTAATCTCAGCACAGGTCTGTCAGTGCACTGCTGAACCATCTGTAACTGATGTTACAGGTACTTGCCTGAAATGCTTATCATGTTCTTTTCATTTATTTCCAGTTATTGCTATCACCTTATTGCTATCACCTGCTATGTTTGAAAGCAAAACCAGTGATAGAAGTTTGCAAAGCTATTTTACCAAAGAGCAATGCATCTCATTGGAAGTTTAACATAGTGCCAAAGGAGGCCTTCCCTCTGGCTCAGCTCTTTATTAGAAACAACAATTCTTTGAATATAGGTTTAGTGTAACTGTAATGGCTTTTATTTACACACCATTAGTTAATATAATGGGTTAATTTTATGTGAGGCAACTGTCTCCTGGGAAAATCCCCGGACCTGAATCAAGAGAATTTGGCTTTAGTGCACAGAATATAAATTTCTGGTGGATTTTCTGTCCCTGTTCATTTTTGGCCTAGTATTGAGCTGGGTTCAGGGATCAATAGAGCAAGCACTGAATTTCCCAGGAACACGAGACGATGATTTGGCCCAAGACATAATTTGAAGCTGTCAAAAGTGCTCCCTTATATTCTACCCCATGCTTAGTGCCCACTGTGGGTATAGAGAAAACCAGAATCATTGTCTCTGTCTTTCAGGAGGGGAACATCTGAGTTAGCAGGCAGCTATTCTGTGTAGTAGGGAAAAAGATGTAAGTGGCTGGAAGCTGAAGCTGGAAATAAGATGAGGACTTTTAAGATTGGGAGCCATGAACCTAGTAAAGTAGTAGGTACTATTACTTGAGATACTTAAATTGAGGTTTCACTTTGGTTTCAGAATGGTTTCTGGGAAGAAATTATAAACTTCATGCAAGTATTCCTGAATTAGGTTGTCTCAATGGTGCAATGTGATCCAGTAGTCCCATAATCCTAAAGTTGCCTTAAAAACATTTAGCTCTGCAGATGTTCATGACCTGACCGTTCTGTGATAACCAGCAGAATGTGACAGCCCATGAGATGGAAACCAGTGGTTGACCAAAGGAATTTTGGTGTATCCCTGGACAGATTTTCTGGTAGACCTGAATTACTGTACGTGTCTAATGTTTAAGAAGCTTTGGGCTGGAATTTGATTAGCACCCTGTGGCTTGAGGCACTGATGGAACTGCCCTACAGATCTGACAGGCTTCCTCTAGCAGTCATTACAAATGCTTTTTCAGAGGAGCCTGTCCACAGAAAAAATGGAAGCAGGTTTGGAATGCTTGGGCCAGTCTCCAAGGTAAATGTAACTGCTTTTCAGGGACAGCAATTCCTCAAGGTGCTAGTGAAGATGTGCAGCCCTCATTTGTTCTTGCCCATGTGTGAAAAAACATAGCAAAAGACCGAGGAAAATACAAATACTCTTGTAGCATTCTATTGTTGGAAGTCAGGCATGGTGGCAGTTAGTAGTTAAATATATCCCTTTTCCAGCTGATGCTGTGGATAGTTTGTAATTGCCCTTGAAGGGCTTGTCTTTTTCATAAACAATGTATTTTTCATGGTTGCTTGTGGCTCAGCTGAGACATGCCTCTTGATATTTTAATATAACACAATGTAGAGTGATTTTTTTCCTGTACTCTCCTATCACTTAGTGATATTATCAGCTCCTGTCCTTTCATTTATTGGCCAGTTAAAAGAAACCAGGCATTGTGAGAACTTTTTTTTAACTTCAAAATGAAAATGGTTTAAAACTCACTTAAAAAGTATTTCTGTATGGAATTGTAGGAAATTTTCATTCCTTTTGCAAGCCCTTAAAAAGATTCATGAGTGATTAAAAAAAATTGAGATGTCTAATTATAGTCACAATGATAATGAGGGCAGATTTCTACTGCCATGAGTCAACTTTTGCTTGTTCTTTTGCTCTTTGCCAGGACACTGAGTTTATCCAGGTCATTTTGCTTTGTCTCCTGCATAATTGCAAAAATCCTTATTGATAAGGTCACATCCAAGCTTCATTGCTCAGCATGAGTAATCTTAACAGTATCAGCCTACTTCCTGGCCAAAATTGCTCTTACATTGCATTGCAGTCTCTCAAGGAAAGTCAGAACTTTCCAAGGCAGGAGGATTTCAGTGCAAGGCTGTGCCAAAAAGACTGTGCATGTTGCCAGTGCACCAAGGAGAGCATGTATTAGGAGCTGTTTGTAATTTAAAAGCAGGAGCAACTAACTGGCAATCTTGGAACGGGGGAAGGAGTGCCTGCTTTGGGGAATGCTGGCTAGTCAGCAGGTGCATGGTGACAGTGCATCCTGCTTAGGGATGGCAGGATATTTTGTCAAAAGTTATGACCATCCTGTGTCTGTCTGGGTCCTGAACAGTACTGGAGGGAGATGTCTCTACTTAAATGGACTGTTCCTGAGATCAATACACACATTTTCCTGCTTGTGTCATTCAGACTTAACATTCATCCATGTTTGAAGCCAAATTAAATGCTAACAGCAGCTCTTCAGGAGCTCTTTTTGAATATCAGGAGATGTTCAAGGTCTAAGGCAAAAAGGCGTGGGCTAAGGCAAGGTGAACCCATTTTGTGGTTTAGGAACCTCTGAAAGATGGAGTGACACTTCAGAATTTTTAAAGTTTAATAGGGCATAAAATAAGAGATAAAAGTCTAGCACTGCTCCTGCCAAAACAGCCAAAGAATACACTGGCAGATTAAGACAGTGTTATCTATATACTGTTACATTACAGGGGGCACATACATATTCATGTGTTTCATATATTATTCAAACATTCCTGTGATCTTTTTGGTGTTTTAGGAACTTTTGTTTGATTTTACACTCTGACTTATCTGCATGACATCCTGTGGGTTAAGTCCATATATTTTATTTCTTCTTGTGTTTCCATCCTCTTGTTTCACACTCCCTGATAAGGAGTTAACAAGTTCTTCTATAATTTTTCTCCAGTGCCCTGGTTTGTGTTACTGTTATCTTATCACTTAGAGAATTTGGTCAGTAGATGTGGGGAAAACAACATAATTGCTTTACACCATTCTCTTAGTTACATAGGAGCATTTTAACATTTCATGTTTTGCTAAGGCCTATGATATATTACATTCATCACTCTACTATTTCTACAAGCTATACAGTGCAAAAACTGATAGATTGTGTTATACTAATAAGCAGCCAAAAGGTACAAATTGTAACATATCCAAATACTTATGATCAATAACAACACATAAAAGCTAATACATAAGTGCAAAAGCCAATATTATATGGTCATTTTTAACAGAACATAATTCCTGCAGCTCACTCACCACTTTTATCCCACTGTCCTAAAACTGGAATAACTCCCCACTGAAACACTGTGATTTTATACAAACACGTTTGGAGATAAAAAACAATGCACTTGCATGATTAAATATTTCACTGTTTAATTTTCTGGGCTAGAATTCTCCAAATTTCATCACTCAGTAGGGATATTCAATTTAGAACTCAACATGCCCAATGGCAGTGAAGAGAGACAGATCTCCTCAGAGGAGAGAGTCCACTGATGAGGTGGGATGATGTTTCCCTCTGTCTCTTTCCATGTAAAGGCACTAGTAGGATGTTCCCAGGGAGACTGTAGGGCCCCCTCAAGGTGAGTGAAGATCCTCATGCTTTGATCCATTTGAGCTATTTCTGACAATTGACATTGGAGAGAACACCATGGAGCTGGTCTGGCTTACTTGTATTTACTGTCTATGAAAACTAGATCAGAGAGAAAGTGGCAGAATTATTTAAATACATTCCATTAGATTTTTTCCTGCTCTTACACCAGTCTGAACCAGGACTAATTCTGCTGAAGCTGATAGGTGTTGGGATAGCTGATAGGTCTGCTGTAGGAGAGAATAAAGTTCCGTGAATACATAAACTAAAAAGAGAAGTGTTTGGGCTTAGAATTTATCCTTTTGTTTCTCTCGTGGAATTTTGTCCCATCTGTTACTAAGAGACAATAACAACTGGTAGTAAAGAGACAAAATAAATGACTAAAGTGGAGGAAGGGAAGCTGGCTACTCTCTTACCTGGGGAGTTTTCTCTTTGGAAGGGCAAAGATACTGTGAGATTTTGGCGGGGGCTGAGGAGCTAGGCTTGTCTCCTCTTGGTCTCTCACTCTTGACGTTGAAGGGGAGACAGAGTGCAGCTGCTGGGTTCCATCTCTTGCTGTTTCTTCTACTGTGAGTGAAGCTCTGCTCGTAAGAGTGGCCACTGGACTGGGTGGGACCTTATTAACAGCTGGGCTCACTGAAAGGACCCTCATCATCTATTGGAGTTCCTCAGGGGAAAACCTGGGACCCCGAGCCTCAGAGCCCCTTCAAGGGAGCCTCTCCCGGCCGTGTTCGAGAGCCTGGCTGCCGCTGCCCAGCCCCACCGCTTCTCTGCCACTGCTCCGGGTTTTCACTGCGCTGTAACCCCACATCCCCTGCCTGCCGGGACACCCGCGGCTCCTGCTACAGCTGCGGAGTTTCTGATACATTTCGTTTGCTGCTTCGGGGTCTGCTCGTCGCTGCCGTTCCAGCTGTGGCTCCGAGGTTCCTGCTACAGCCCATCTCGCCATGCAGAGGGGCACCGGGACCGGCTGCCCCCGTGGGTTTGCAAAGGCAGCGCCTTTTCCATCCCGCCCGCCATTACCGCGTGCAGAAAGGCGGCTGAGCTCGCGCCACAGCGCCCCCTGCAGCCGCGGGGGAATCATCGCACCCGCCCTGCCCAGCCGGGAGCCACCGGCGCCCCTGCCGGCCGTGCCCGGAACTGCACCCAAGGGGAAAGTGCCTGTGGCCGAGAGAGGGCTGGCACTGGGTTTGTGTTCTGTTTGTTCGCCTCCTTATACATATACGTACTAGCAAAGAACTGCTACTCCTTTTCACATGTCTTAAAAGCCCCTTAATTTCAAAGCCATAATAATTTGGAGGGAAGAGGGTCATAGTCTCCGTTTCAACCTTCTTTGGCATACACCTGTATTTCAAACCAAGACAAGTTGCTTCTGACTCTGTAGCCCAGAAGTGCCCTGAGCTGGAGGAGTGCCAGCTATAGATCTGCAGTTAGTAAATTCTGCAAATGGGGAACTAGAGAGGCGTAAATCTTGGAAGATGAGTAAATGTCTTAAAATCCGAAGGCTTGTTTTCATCTCTTTGGCTCAACAGCCATTTTGCTCTGAGAGTGGGCACCTCAGCTCCCCTTTACGCCAGCAGGGAGGCTTATCTGGACATGTACATGTGCCAGTCTAAAACACTTGGGTTGAGTTTTGTTTTCTTCAGACCTAGAGTTACTCTTGGAACAGCATAAAGACTGCCTGCTCTGAAGCCATGCATGTCAGCATCAGAAGCCTGTGTTTCCTCCCCCCTCATATTCCGGTCACTCCAGCCTGGAATTGCCCTGTTTTCTGCAGTTTATGCATAGGTGGCACTGCAAGTCCTATTATAATCACAGACTATATAGTAACTAGCAAACTCTCTTAGGAAATTGATCACATGTCTTAGACCTCATCAAAAAACAATAAACCAAATCTCTCAGTTGAGAACATTTGTGCAACATGTGTACCATCTTCCATTCATCCACACCATCCCCAGATAAACAATCAACTAATAAACTTCTATCATGCTGTAGAGTGGAAATGCTAATAAGCCCCGAAGTGCAATGATGTTAATGGATGATACTGATATAATGAGTAGCAGGAGATTCAGTCATGCTCACTGTTTTAAAATGCTTAGGAGCTTTACTTTCATTCCAGCCTGGAAAAGTTTCCATTTACAGATTGCTTAGCCCATTTATATACTTAGCTACTGCTGAATTCAGCAGTCTTTTTCTCTTGCCATTTTTTCCACCTTCATATTAAAAAAGCATCTCTGATGCTGTAGTTACTTCCTCCTGAGACTTTTAGTTAACAAAACGGAATGCATCTGCCTTTACCACAGCACTGCACTCCAGCCCAGCCTACTTTTGGTTTTTGGAAAGAATGCTGTCAAGAAATATGAAATTTTGAATGCCTTTCTCTCAATGTCTGTTTCTCCCTTGCCTCCTCTCTCCCTCTGCATTTGACTGATTTATTTTTTAGTACTTTCTGTTGAGTTGCTTTTTTGATGACTCCTATTCCTGTGACTTATTTCTTATTCATCATGTCAGCAAGAGACTGGGAGTAGTGTCTGGTAGGTGGATGTGCCTATGTGGGGATGTTAGTGTCTATTTAGCTGAGGTGTGAACTTCTACTGCATAAGCTCTTTTGGTGAAGGTTGTTTGTAGGAAGAGATTGTTATTAGAATTATTAAGTATAAGAATATAATAATTTTTGTAATAAAGGGATTTATTTTGATTGAAATGGCTGTTGAATATACAGAACGTGTTCCCTGACAAGCTATAAATGCTTTAAGGCAGGTCATATTTTAGGTCTAAATGACTTGACAGAGACCTATTATCTTCTGAGGGTTGAGAGGGTAATTTATTCAGTGTATCCATGCAGCCTTTAGCCTCTCTGCTGAGTCTGCCTATTATCATTGGCAGCAGTCTGGAAATGGACGTTTCCACACAGGCTGCTCAACACACAACTGGAAAAAGGGAGTGTTGATTACTACTGGAAGTACTGTTACTAAACTTGCCAAGCAATGAAAGGCACAGTGGCACTGTACTTGTTTCCTTTGGCCAAAGTGCATTGTCCTCATAGGCTCTTGCACGTGTTCTTTCCTTTATTCTTTAGTCCCTTCTTTTCTGTTTCCTATTTTCCCCACAATTTGTTGTGAAATTGCCAAGCCTGTGCCCATTGCTGCCCCAACACCATGCCATCACTCTTCTGAAATGACATTTTTCCCTCCTCTTTCCCTCTTCCTCCCCAGTGCTTCTTTCTACCACCTAGGCCCAGTTGTTTTCGCAGCAAGGGTGTGATCTGAAGTGGGAAATTAATCTGTAATAAAAGCTAGGGTTTTGTTCCTTTGACAGGTTAGCTTTAATTAATAGAGCTACTGGTTTATTGCATAGCTATCTGAATGCTGGTCAGTCACATTAGTTGGTGTGTCACAGGAGGAGGATTAAGGGACTAGAAGACGGTATTCCTTGGAAGAACTGGGAATTCATATTGACATACTATGTCATTAAGACATGACCTGTCTCCCTCACCTCCTGGAGAAGGCCATCATTACTAAACTTTATTTTATTTTTCCACTATTCCTTTTAAAGGCTTCAATCCTTTAGAAAAAAAACCCAACCAAAAAAACAAAAAAACAAAAAAAAAAAACACAACAAAAAACCAAACCCCAAAACCCACAAACAAACAACAACAAGGTGGGGGAAAAGCAGATCTGAAATGATACAGGGTTGGCTGGAGTCACAGTATCTTTAGAGAAGGAATATAGACAGGTAGTGTTTCCACACTGAGTGTTGTTAACACCTCCTGCTCAGCTGGAATCCGCTGGAATGACCAAACTTGATATTGCCATTTATTCATCCCATTCTTTTTCTAAATTGTGTCATTGCAGTTCGCACAATTGCAGCCCAATCTTATCCCAAGCTAGGAGTTACACCACAGATGATTTTGGAACTTGTACAAGGACTTTCTTTTTCATTCCTACTTATGATCTGTCCTGTATTTGAACTCAAATCACTGGGGGGCTGCTGCATGAACCTGCCACCTAATCCATGCCTTGTGCTCTGAAGAATGTTCCACACTTGCAGAAGAAAAGGTTAAAAGAATGTAAAAAAAACCTGGGTGCACTACAGAACTGGAGAGCTAAAGCATCCTTTCTTTCTGACCATCTTGTCATTTTTTGTACTCAGCATCTTTGCAAAATGACTTTCATCAGAAGAAAAGCTGTTGGCTGGGATAAATGTTCCAGACAAAGGATCTGGTTGACTGATGGAGGTTGGTATTTAAGTGCTTGTGATGTTTTGCACTCAGTGTGAAATGTTTATTCTGATTCTGAAATGTAAAAAAGTTAGAGAAAAAGTTTGCTGAAGCTTTTCTCAATCGCTTTTAACTTTTCTTTTATGTCCTTGAATCCTTGCAGAGGACCAGGGCCACTCTGCAAGCTCCCTGTAGAGTTCTCATGGCTAAAGTACCCAAGTTCTTGCCACTACAATAACAAAAAGCTCAACATACAAATGTCTTTCTTTCTCCTGTCACTGTTCATGGGAGTAGTTTAGAAATTAGTTCAGACACAACTGAAGACTAAATTTTGCAGATAATTTCCATTTTATATGTGCATTAAATAATCATCTCCATCTTGATGTGTGAAGGCAATGATGATACAGTGTGTCACTGCCTTCTCCTTAGCCATTGTGCTCCTCTCCTGTTGTTGTTTTGAAGTGGGCCCAGTCTGTTCTATCTCATTCTCTCTTCTACATTCCATTTTATTTACTGTCATTGGCAAGATCTGTGTTACTTATTGCTTGTTATTCCTTCTTTGGCCTCTACAATAATGGTTGTATACTGTCTTAGTTTCAAGGATCTATACAGTCCTTCATTAGAAGCTCTTTTATCTCTTTAATACTCTTTCCCAACACTGCTATATACCTTTCTTTCCCTTTAAGCGTTAATCATTTACATTTCCATTATGTCAGAGTGAAAGCATGTAATTCCCTTGTTTCTTAAATTTACACAGTATTTTCTACATCTGCTAATGTATTTGTACAACTCAGTCATTCTAAATAGGTTTTTCTTGCATTCTCTGAAGTCTCATTAACAGAAAAATATTACATGCTCTATCCTCCTCTTATTACGACTGATCAATTACCTGTATCTAGTCAAGAGGTATTCCTTGGGATTCTCAAACTGTCTAAGTTGGCTTTTGATTTTTCACATGTGTGTATTCACACAGCATTATTTGTATTGGGGGGGAGGACTAGGGAGGGAAAGGTAATTTTTTTTTTAATCTGTCTAAACCACCCATGTCTCTAGAGGAACTAGGCCATTATATATCCCCAATAAAAAAAAAGGTAATGTATTGAACAGCGGTCTGAGGAAAGACACAGGGCTTGGAGCTCCCAATTTTCAGTTTCTCCCACTTCTGTAGGAGGTCATATTTGATCAGGCAGTATTCATTCAGCCAGGTTTTGAAAATTACCTTATGTTTTTAGTAAGACATTTTTTGATAACCTCTTTGAACACTCCCTGCTTGAAAGTCAGAAAACCCCTGCAGTGCTGTTGCTGCCTGAGTGCTGTGGCAGCCTGCACAGTCTGCCCTCAGGTTGGATGAAGAAAGCAATGTGATCATTCACAGTTATTTTTTTTGATACTTCAAATGAAGTGGTGCAATGGAGGGAAAAAATAAATGAGGAGTGAAGGTGCTCTCTCAATAAATAAAGTTTAGTGTTCATGATGTGGAGGTTCCAGCTTTTACTTGATACATCATGTGTGTGTGTTTCTGTGACTTCTGTTTCAGCTCCTGCAACTTCCTTCCACATGTATACTCAGAGATCCTACCTCTGGAGGGGTTTCACTGGATCATAGTGATTTCTTTGAATGATGTAAAGATGCTCAGACATCCTGGGAAGGGACAGAGAAAATGATTGAGATTGTCATCCTCTATTGCGTATGAGAAAGTAGGAAGTCTTGAGATAGAAGTCCATTGTCAACTCATCCTTCTGCATCCTTTACTTCTGAAGACATCTGCACAACTGTTCATCATTCTCATTCCATAGTTTGTAATAAACAGTTTTATGTTATGGTGCAGGAGGGGAATCTCTCAGAGGTTTTCTACTTCAACTATTTTCTCTCCATTGACAGCAGAATGGCAAGAGTGCTGTTGAGAGAAATTTGTCTTTGTATGTCTCTTCTGCCATTCCTTCCAGCTTCTTTGAACACTTTCTTCTTCTGTAGCACCCTTTTTAGAGGTGCAGTTACTCTGGTCATGGGCTTTACTACATTTTTTGGTTTGTAGATTATTTTTTATGCAACCTGTGGAAAGGAAAATACATGAAATTAAGTTTCTTCCATCTGCATAGTTCTTTTTGAGACCCAAACCCACATGCACCCATGAAAATGCTTGAACTTGTGAAGTCTCATCTTCGTCTCCACAAGGTTTCCTTTGAAAGACATGAGAAAATATTTCAGGCAAGATTAGAAAAACAGGGCAATAGTTCACTACCTTTGATTTGACAGCCATAATCCTGTGGGATTAAGATAAAATCATATGATTTAATTTGTCTTTAAAATACAAATAAACAGCATTTAATGGATGCTAACAAGCTCATTTTCACAATACCTCAACGAGGAAAGCATGTTACCAAGTTGGGAAACTAAGGCAAAGAGATTTATCCACATCTTGAAAGACAGCTCTGATTCCAGCTCAGTCCTGGTGTGCTTGGCCAGAAGCAGACTCAGAGGCTGGGGTAGAAGGACCCTGCTCTTTGTGCTGCCAAGCCAGAGGGTTTTTCATTAGTGAAGTGTGCTAACAGCTGTTGGCTTCTGCAAAACACCTGTTGACAAAGTTGCCTTCATCTTTGTCCTCTGAACAAAGCACACTCTTCAAGTTCCACATCAAAATCAGCTTCCTTCACATACTGACATTCCCTTGCCAAAAGGGGTGGGATCCCCCTGGACTCGGGGGCAGGAGCATGGGGTGACTGTTCCTCTGGCCACTGCTGCCCTTGTGTCTGTTGGCAGTGGTCCATGTGGACACAAGAGCCTGGATTTAGAAT
Source organism: Pseudopodoces humilis (assembly GCF_049639895.1). Lineage (NCBI taxonomy): Eukaryota > Metazoa > Chordata > Aves > Passeriformes > Paridae > Pseudopodoces > Pseudopodoces humilis. The sequence goes on along the minus strand of NC_142204.1, from coordinate 6,936,233 downwards.
GAGAAGGTGTCTGGATGTAAGCTTTCAGTTGAGCTCTTGATTTCCCCTCCTGTTTTGTTTTTTTCACCAAAACTGTACTTGGGAGTGATTGAAAATTGAAAGGTTGCTCCGAGCAGTTTCATGTGCACCATGCAAACATGCCTGCACTTGAAAAACACTGATCACTTCAGAGTCAGCCTAAAAGCTTGTGCTGTTGGGATGAAATATGTGTATGTAGAATTGCTGTGGAAATGTCTACACCAGGTCTGGAGCGAAGGCAGGGATTTTTTTTCTTTTCTTTGCAACTTATCCAGAATTTCTGATGGGAATACTTCGCTACTGAAGATCTTGCTTCCCTTGGGGGAAATGCAACTATTTAACTTCCATCTTCTTTCTATATATACTGAGGAACTGATGGTTTGATCCCATGGGAAGTCTGTATCTGTTCACAGTTAGATTTGTTAATTTCAGGAGGATTCTGTTATCCAGGAAAAAAGGGGGGGTTGGGGGGAAGGATTTGGCTTGGTTTATTGTTCTGCTGGTTCTTCCTGCCACTCCAAAAAAGATGTGCATTTCTAAATTTGATTTTAAGCTGGGGTGAAGGAAGGAGAAATCAAAGAAATTGGGGTGAGGTTGGGGTGAGGGTTAGGTTGGGACTGGTGGGAAAAATGGGCAAAGAGAATGTGAATTAGGAGGCAGTGGCTTTGGAATTGGATACAATCAATTACTTTAATTTATTGTTAGTTTTTCTGATTGCATGCAGTTGCATCTCTTTTTGCAGTGCCTGGTCATAGGAAGCAGTGTGTTTTTAAGCAAAAATGAGAAGCCCCTGAGTTCTAGACACATAGAATACAAATTTTAGTGACACTCATGGAGAAGAGGCACAGTACTGAAAAAAAGGGAGGCAGATTATCAAGAAAGGTGAGCTTGATGCTATTTAGAAAGGGTCTGGATCCCATGATTTATCTAAAAATAACAAGTTCCCAGTCTAGAAATACAAATGTCTGCCCTGCATCTTATAGCTATGATGAATGAGTTTCACACTATGGAAACATTCAGCTTGTTCTGGGGCACTTAGTCTCCATATGCTGTCTGCATGTTCCTGGCCTTTAATCACTCTGCCTTTGTTTTCTCAAAACTTAAATTAAAAGTACATTAGTGTTTATATGGTGTACAGCCAGGGTGTTTTTGTGTGTTTGTTTGTAGAGTGTTGGTTTTGCTTTTCACCAACAAACAAGGTGTATGAATGCAGTCCTCTTGAATGCATGGGATGAGGCAAATCATGAGGAACAGAAGCTGGCAACAGCAAAAGTGTAAATTTTGAGCTGCTAATGGAAAGTAGGACTCTGGTTTTGGGGCTATGGGAGAACCTGTGTTACACAGCAGGGAGCCCTCCTCTGACCTGCCAAGAGGATGCCTGTGTGCTTTCTGCTTTTCTCATAGTGAGATCAAGCTGAAGTTTTCTTCTGAGGTAAGTTTGGGTTTAAAAAAAGCATGTCAGAGCCTTGCAGACCTGCTTCAGAACACAGTTCCCCCTCTGTAAAGGCTTTCATTACTGGGAGCTTCAGCACAGGCTGTGTCTTACTATTAGCAGCTTATTGTACATTTTAAACTTGGTATTAAGGGAAAGAATAGAGATCTACCCATCAAATAAAATGGGAAACCCACTACTCTTGCCTTGACAATTTTTTGGGAGGAGTTCATCCCACCCACATAATATTTAATTTTCTGGATATGTGTGTGTGTGTGAGCACACATGTAACTCTATTGCAAATTTTAAAAGCTCTGTTTCTGACAGAAAAGTGGTCTAATTAATAGGAGTAGGAGACAAAATGCCAGCTTGCAGATTTGTTTCCTCAGCAGAAATCGGCTCCCCCCTTCCTGTTACACTGCTCCTTCTTGATCTGATGTAACAAGAAGAGAGAGTCAGCTGTGAATCAAGCGCCTTGTTCTCATTTCCTTGATCATTGGCATGGTTTGAGAGAGAGAAAGGAGGAGGGATTATTTGTGAGGTTATTAAAGAAACCTCAACCCTCAACTCCCCCTCCTCCTCTCCTTCAAGATGCACAAGCACTACCAGAATGTTCCGTTATATCAATCTGACTTTTCTCATTAAATAGCATCCTCTTCCTCCCTACTCTGTGTTAGTTAAAAAGTGCAGTTTACATGTCAGTAAACAGCTAATTCCAAGCTTTGATGAGTGGATTGCCAGTTAGCAATACCATTTAAAATGCATTGGTTTTTGCAGTCAGCAAGATGTTTAATGGGTTCAGAAATTAAAGGCTAATTGCAGTTGACTGAATGTGTATTTCTAAGCCCATGGTTACCATTGTTGGAGTATTTACCAGTTTGGAAAATTTTCTCTTTGCATAAATCTGTTAATTCTTTATTGCTGCCCTATCCTGAAGAGCAGCCACATTGAGAGTTCAGTCACTCACACTGACAAGCTGGGGTGGGGTTTTTTGATGCCACTTTAATAATCGTCTGTCGTCACATTTCTGCGGGATGGTTTTGCTTGGAGGATTGAACAAATTTGTTCATGTAACATTCAGGTTGTATATGATCCCTTGTGAAAGAAAATGGCATGTTGGTATTCTCATTACGATACCAAGCAGACAAGGAACTTGACTGTCTTTGGAGAATAAGCCAGAAATACAAGGGTAGAATTAGAAGCAGAAAAAGTTTAGCGTTGTCCACTGCAGTATCTAAAAATGCTGATGTGCAGAAGAACTTGTGAACGCTTCTAAACCAGATTTTTAATACCAATAATATTAGTGGAAGCCTTTCCTGGAGAATGTGGCAGGTTAGAAAATCAAAAGCCATTTTGCACTTTATTAGAAAGACTGTTTCAGTATTTCCTGGCATGTGCTTTCCCTCTAATTAATGTCATACACAGAAGGGGTAATCATTCAGCCATCTCTCCAGCTTTAGAACAGTCAAAGATTAAAAACAAACAATTACACAATGTAATTAGTTGAAGGGATTTTGAGGGGCATGTCTGGGTGTGGTGGTGTTGTTGTGCGTTGTTCCCCTCTTCTGTTTCAGGCAGTGTTTGTCATTCTTTGGCAGGAGTGACTAATTTATTGTCTGACTATCCTATCTGCATTCATACAGGGTGGCTTTCAGTCCCTCCCCCTGCTGCCAAAACTCCTCTGATGTGCTGTGTTTGGGAGGGGAAGGAGCAGGGGGGAAAGGGAGAAGGTTATGTGTTTCTGACCTGCTTTACAGCTTTTCAAGTGAAGTAAATGAATGCACACACTAGCTTCCCCTCTGCTGTGCTGATTGGATCCTTGTGTCGATTAAATATTTCACACTGATAGAGGGATGCTGAAAGCACTCAGCTGGTAATGCAAGTATGTACATCAGTGATACAATAACTGACTCTCAGGTTAAAGTCAAACAAAACCGCCAGTTTGCTGCAGTTTTGATTAGAATGAGTTTCACTTTGAATTTAAATCCTTGAGCCTGATGCAGCAATGGCTAATTAACTGAGATCTGATAGAGACAAAGAAATACATTCTTACTTCTAATGACAGGCAGGCAGGAAGTTGTCAAAAAAAAAAGAGAAAGAAAAGGAATAAGGAAAAGAAAAAGAAAATGAAAAAGAAAAAAAGAATAAGAAAAAGAAAAATAATAAGTAAAAGAAAAAGGAGAAGAAACGAACAGACAAAAGAAGCCATAAAAAAACCCCAGCCAACTAATGCTGAGATTGTACTTCAGCACACATAAACCTTCCTGCCCGTGTTTCACACTCATCTTCCTTTGGTTGACAGTCCGCCCCTGGAAAGGCTGTTTCAATTGAGTCCCAGATTTTCTTCAGCTATTTTTTAGTTCTTACAAAAACTAACACTCAAGTTGTACCTTGTCGGGCAGTCACTACCTCCTTGATATTAATCATGCTTTTGGGGGCTGCCTTTAGGAAGGGGCAGAGGGACGGGAGCAGTGTATTGGTGAGGAGGAAGGGAGGAGAGGGAGGAGGAGGGGGAGGAGGAAGGCTGCCTGCCCCCAGGTACCTCACATCGGTCTGTGCCATGGTGGCCTCACCCTGGGGGTCATTAAAAATACTTCTGTCGAGCAATTTCTTCTCCCTCCCATCCATTCTCCCCATCCCTGCCCCTGCCCAAGCTGGGAGAGTCACAGGGAGAGCATTTGCAGCAAACTGACAGGTTTGCATTTACCGAGCAACTGGCAGAAGGAACTACCCCAACCTTCTCTAAAACCCTCCTTCTCTTCCTCTTCCTCCTCTTCCTCCTCTTCCTCCTCCTCCCCCTCTTCCTGCTCTACCACCTCCTCCTCCTCCCCCTCGGTTGCGCATCTTGAACACCTTTACATGAAATACATCATTTTTGGAAACTGCACATAAAACCTTTCCATGTGACAATCTTCATCTTTCATTGTATGAGAACCAGTTTTAATGTCTTCTCTTTGGGCACAGGTAACCTAGTGCTCGAGGCCTGTATGCAAAAGGAAGCATTTTTTTTATGGGAATCCAGGGATAAAATACAGACTACAAAGCCTTTTGCCTACATAAGCATCCACCAAACTCCTCTGGGGGCCTGTATGTACATGTGTGCTTGGCTGAAGCCCTGCTCATTTCTTTGTTTCAGTGTGTGAAGTTATGATGGTTGGCTCATGAAATAAGGTTCAGATCAGGCAGGATCAACTATGTATTTAAGCAGCAACTTGGAAATATAGGAGAAATACATGGAAATTAATAGGACTGAACCAAAATCCTAAGACAATGTACTAATGTGCCATAGCTGATGACTGTGTTTACAGTGTGTTTGTATGTTGTCACTCTCTGAATATTAAATATTCTGTTGTTCAAGAGAATTTTATTGTGACTATTGGGTAAATGAAGAGAGGACATGGCTCTCATTGCTGGAGAACTCTGTTCAGCTGGTTTGCATGCATAGCATTAGATTAGTGCAGAATGTTATATTATTAATTGACAAAGACATAATTTTGGTTTGAAAGTGGATTACCAGTGTTCTGCAAGCTAAAAAAACTCTCAGTTATGTCAAATGTTTTCTCATAGCCGTGGGGCCACTAAGGAAAAAACTGGTATTGCTCTGTAAACAGCTGCAGTTTTTCACAACCAAACTGCTTTGTCAGAACATCATTCTGGAAAGATTAATGGACTGAGGTCTCTATCTACTGTGTGTAGGTGTTAAAATATAAATGTGATGGGCAGTGAATTTTAGGTCCTTTTTAAACAGATCTCATATTTTACTAGGAAAACGTGAAGGTTTGCTGAAAGGGGTGTGTGTTTTAAATCACTGCTATGGCAGAGAGCAGCCAGGAGCTGAGAATTTCTCCCTTGTAGAGCATGACCATGCTCTTATTTGAGATGCATGTATGAAGTACTGTTGACACCAGATCAGTAATGGTTTGAAGACATGATGTAAACAGCAGCAGAGTGACAATGAAGGAGCCAAAGCCTTGCACCAGAAGCAGTGCTGTGTATTTGAAGCCTGGCTGGAGCCTGCTTGTGTGCATACATGTGCCCCATTGCTTAGTGTGTGGATCACAACAGAACAGCCACCTGCAAATACTTTCTCCCTTTGCTCTTTCCCTTGCTTTATTCACTAAACAGAATGATTTGTGGTTTCTGATAGCAGAAGTAGCATTTGAGTAATCAAATTTGAGGCTAAAACTGTTGGACTGCCACCTTCTTACCTGCAAACCTTTACAACAACAGACCTCGCTAGAAAGGAGGGGACAGGGAGAAGGCTTACATGCACTAATAAATAGGAAGGCCAGAGTTATTTTGATACATATGGAAAAAAAAATATTAACTCTGCTTTAAATAGTTGAGACCATGCCATGTACATGATGGGAAATCATAAACAAGTGGCAGATTTCCAGCACGTTGTGGCGTGTTTGTGTGTGACCAGCATACATATTTCAAACTCCGGACTGCCTGTGGCATCCTGCAGTGAAAATGAAAGTCGTGTTGCTATTGAAAAGGTGCTGTTTCAAAATTGGTGTACTGTGTGTGCTATTATGCTGTGGATGAGAAGCAGAGACCTGCTTTCCAGCATTTAAAGCCAATATTTTTTTTCTTCTTTTCCTCTCTTTTGGCTCTTCCATTGTATCAGCACATGTTTTCTGCTGCAGTGTCCAAAGCTTGCTGAGTGTCTTATTGTTCATTATTCCAAAAGTATCTGATAATATGTTATGCTGACTGATTCTCAAAATGCAGATTTTCTTTCTCTTTAAAAAACTAAGATTATTCTTTTAATTAATCTCGCAGAAATAGAATACAGCAGATGTAGGTTTTGTTGAGGATTATTTTAATCTTTCATATCATAATCTTTGTCTCTGTCAACACTCCTTTACCAACATCTTCTCAGGGTTATAAAGTAAAAATGGCTGTTACAAAGAAAAAAACACAGAGATGAGAATAACTCATTTCTTAATTAACACAGTTTGATTAAAGAGGCTATTTTTAAAGTTTTGATAGGTACATTTTAGAAAATTAATAAAAGATTAATTAAAAAGAAGATATGCTGTTGCTGCTTTTCCCCTAAAAAAGACAGCTTTTGTGTACCTCTGTTTTGAAAGCTAATCTTGAACACTTGATCCTTTGTATATACTCCCATATTTAGTTTCTAAAATTTTCAGTTATTTGAATAAATTTAGTGTAACACTGTACCTTCAGGAGGTGACAGACATGGGCCAATTGGTCTTTGCAAGCCTATCCCAAGGACATAATGTTTTCCCTGTATTTACTTAGAAAAACAACAAAACCTATATTCAAATGAAAGTTTTCCAATTTCACAAGCATTTCATGTTTATCACAGCTTAGACTGAAACAAGCAGTAATCTGTATTTCCTTAGCTCTTTTGGTTGCATACACATTAATAGACAGGATTGTGAGGTTATTAAGAAAAATGTTAACATGCATCAAACTGACTCACTGTTAATGCTTGTAGGGGGAAAGGATGGATGGTAGTTTAAGTAGTGATATTTTTTTGTTTGTTTACAGAATTTCTGTTTTTGTACTTCTCGGCTAATTTGCTCCTTTGAAACAAGACAAAAAGCAAATAGTTGCTATTGAAGTTAGTCAAGAAAGTTAAAATCTACTACTTAATTTACTTGTTCTTTCCACTGACCTACCAAGGATTGTCTATCTTTTAGAGTCAAGTGTTACTTGCTTAGATGTTTTCTGTTGCTGAACTGTCTGAGAAAGAAGTAAAGCTGTACCAATACTACTAGAATATTACTTATTAAAACTTTAAGTGAAAATATGAAATCAGAGTAATGCTGAGTGTTTCTGTAAGAAATTTTTCATTCAATAACCCACACATTCATGTCTGAGGACAAATATTAAAAGACACTTCATCAGTACAGTGATCTATCAGGAATAGCAAATGCTCCTAGGATCACAAAAGAATCCCCACCCAATGCTACCAATGTCATCAGCAAACCTCTGGTAATTTGCAGCAGAGCTAAGATTTCCTTCCCGGACTAACTCCAGTTAGGCAATGGATTTCTAGCACTGTAACCAAGTACAGCATTTTCAGACAGTCTGTGAGCTTGCATTTTTCACAGGACATAAAGCAAAAGTACAACCACAGGGCTGAACTCTTAGTCTGAGAGCTTTATGTCACTGTAGGGGTTAATAAGGTGCTTTGCAAGGAAATATTCTGTAGAGCAGGAGAGGAGGTGGTCAGCTCTCCCACATGCTGTCCCAATTCTCTTTGGCATCTGCAGCACCATACCACAGGGCATGGAATCAGTGCAAGGAACACCAGTGGAAAACTGCTACAACAAACCAGAAAAACAGGGTTTTATGCAATTTTTCATAAGCAACTTTCACCCCCTACATAAAACACATAGCTAATGTTCTTGTCTTTCACTTGAGCACTCCTAAACTGTCAGACAGGTATATTTCTGTTTTGAAGAGAAAGCTCTTTTCTCTTCAAAACTTCTATGACACACAACACCATAAAGAATAAGGAGAATATTGCCTATGCTTCCTTGGGATGATTGTCAGGGTAATGGAGAATAAAAGATAAAGACAAAAATGAAGAAAGCTCAAAACAATTTATACAAAGTTACAATTACTAAAGTAATGCTGACATTAGAATCACAGAACCACAGATTCAATAAGGTTGGAAAAGACCTCAAAGATCAAGGAGTCCAACCTTTGACCAAAAAGAAGTAATTTCTGTATATTAAAATCTGAAGCAAATATCTCTGATAAAGTGTGTGCTTGTGAGGTAAAGCATATGCTTGTGATTTCATATAAACACAAAAACTACAGTTCCTGGAGCAAACATATATGTCCACTAAGCTTTTCCAGTCTTAAAGTGTATGATGGGTTTAAAGGTAAGAAGGGATGTATTTTCCTAGAAGTCACTTAAGTTTTGTGCTACAAGGCTTCTATTTTATGCCCAGTAGTAAGGTTTTCAGCCTTCATTCTGGAAAGAACTAAGCATATCAGTAACCTTATACATGCACACTCTTCTGTACACACATTGTATTTTAAACAAAGTTGACAACAAAACTCTTAATGGGCTTTAACAGTAGAACAGCAGTTTCCCAAAGGCTGTACATGACATGTAATTGCATTGGAGTCCAAAGTTATGGTCAGTGTACAAAGTTAAACATGGGCAGAACTGTTTGCAGGATTAAGTGCCCTTGATGTCAACTCTAGTAAAAATAAGATGTTTAATAATTAAAGATATCAAAAGAGGCTTGAACCGGCATATTTTTTCCACATATACCTAACTTGCTTAAATGGCATTAATAGGAAAATCTCCCAAGATTACTCAAAGTGCAACAACTTAATAGAAGTTTTTTTTTCCTTTTCAAAAGTGAGCATTTTATGTACACACCATATGCATCTTCACAGTACCTGCAGAAATCTCAAATACAAATCTTGTCAGAGATCCTATAACAAGGTCATAATCAAAATATTCCTATTACAGAGATGGAATAGCTACTCTGTAGCAATACAAAAGAAAAACTGTTAAGAAAACAGTACTTCAGGTTAAAACGATATTATGGAGAAAAGTTAGCTTTGATGATGTGAGAAACAACACTCACTTTTAAAATGTCAAAGGTTTTTTAAACCATAACAAAATACAACAAAAAGACTGAATAAGGAGAAAAAGCAGCGCTGGGTTTACAAAACGAAACCAGCATGTGCTCATCTACCAAATGGATGCTCTTGCCTTTTATACCCCTAGTCCCACCCAAAGTCTTGTCACTCAATTCCTTCTTTGCCGTCTATTGGTGGAGATCATTTTCTTACATCTTGATTGGAGATCGGGTGCTGCAATAGGAACAAACCTGAGCTCTCCCAAATTCCCCGGCTATCAAGGCTGCCCAGTGACAACAATAGGAGGGGAAAGAGGACCGTGGGGAGAACATATAATAATAAAATATAATATAATTTAATTATATATATTATATATTATATTTATATATTATATATTGAATTAATAATATATTCATAATATGTATATAACATAGTTATATACTATAATAATAACTACAAATTAATAAAAATTGTATTAATGAAAAGAATAAAAATTTTTTTAACATACACCTAATATTCATCCCTTAATTGTGAGAGCCAACCATTGTATTGCTCATCTACAACGATGATGATGATGATTATGACAATATAATAATAGTAATATTTATTCTTCTAATTACCAACACTGAAAAAATAGTGGAATTTTGTGAGGAAGAGAAAACTTTAAAGGGAAAGCAGCAAATTGACTCCAAAGCCAGTCGTGGTGAAAGAACACAGGAAGTCGCCAAGCACTGGGGTGCGGTGTGCATGTGGAATGGGTATGCAGACCAGTGGAAGAGAAAATTGAAAATAACATTCTTTAAGACTTTTATTATTGATTGAAGCTGAAGTGTTACCTAGACTTGTATCACGATCATTTATACTAGGATTTTAGTTCGAGGCACAGCCCAAAAAGAAGAAAATCCAACCCAAAAACCCAACTTTGGAAGCTCAGAGTGCAACCCACGAGTTCCCGAGCAAAGAGGGGGAACCCAGCCCTTCCCCTGCCAGGAATAAAACTGTAAACCCCACCAAACGAAAAAGAAATAACCCCAAATCCGTGCTGCCTGGGGCCGTGGGGCCGTGTTCGTCTGCAGCCTTGCGGTGACGGTGCCGCTTCTTTCTCCCCCTCTCCCGGCAGAAGCTGGCGGTGCTGGTGGGCAGCGGCGCCGGCGGCAGAGCCAAGCCCGGCGTTGTCCCGGCGCTCCTCAAGGCTCCGGGCGGCGGAAGCCCCGGCGGCAGCCCCGGGCACAACCTGCCCATCCCCGCGCTGCCGGCCCGGGCGCCCATCGCGATGGTCACGGCGACCCTGCACGGCGGGATGGGTGCGGAGCCACCGCAGAGCGCGCCCGTCAATCTGCAGACCTCGGCCAAGGTTGTGGGTGCCCGCCGGCCGCCGGAGCTCGGCTCCAGCGCCCAGGTACGGCCGGGCCGGGGCCGGGAGGGAGGGAGGGAGGGAAGGCTGGGGGCCTGAAGGGAAGGAGGCAGGGAGGGATGGGGCCGGGAGGGAGGAATGGGGGCCGGGAGGGAGGGATGAGGGCCGGGCGGGAGCGGGGCGGCGCTGAGGGCTCTGGGCGGACGGGGCGGGAGTGGGTGACCGCTGGGCGGGCGGTGTGAGGGGCTCCGGGCCTGGGGAGGTGCCGGCGGGGCGGGGGGAGACCTGACCCTCCATCCCACTACTCTCGGGGTGCAGGAGCAAGGAGAGATCTCTCTCCTCCCTCTATCCCGGAGCCATCGGGGTGCGGTGCTCGCCCCGCCGGCCTGCAAGGGGAGGGCATCCTGCTCTGATGATTAGCGCTGGGCATTTGGGAGCCTCATGTTGCTCGTCCTCAGTTGCCCCACCTTCTATCGCCGCGTCTCTGATTCTGGAGCAGTTCTTAAAGCTCACGAAGTTTACGCAGAGAAATGCTTGCGGGGCGGGGGAGCTCCTGGCTGTGCTGGCGGTGCTGGAAGCTGCTCTCGCTTAGGCACAGCGGAGCTGGCAGGCTGTTGCCTCCAGGTCCAGATGCATAACATGTTTAATGTTTATGTTAATGTTCACGGTAATTAAAATATTAAATAAACGGACTTAGTGAAAGGAGATCAGAAGGGAAAGGGGTGCTGTTTGTTTGGTGTACGGTATGTTTTGTGCAGTCCATTAGCACAGAAGATTTGACTCAGTCAAAAGAGAGGGAAGTTGAAATGTAAAGAAAAGTGATAAAACCTTTCCAAAACTTTGTAGAAGAGGGTGTAATGTATAAATGCTCACATGGATTTCTTTTTTGCTTTCTGCACATAGGGGCTGTGTTAGTCTAGGGGGGTTTTTGTACGCTGATTCCCCTTCACAGGCTCAGGATATGAATCTCTAATAATCAGGAAAGGAGAACCTGGTACGGATAAAGGCAACAGGCAAACTACACCTGAAGATTTCTGTAAGTCAAGGTTATGTTGGAATGCATGAGGCTTTTTAACACCCAGGAAGCCCCTTCCTAAACACCATATGGGGCATGACCATCACCTACTGCATCCACTGACAAATGGAAAGCACATTCAGCTACTTTGGAAACCAAACTGTCTTATCATTTTTCCTGGAGAATCAGTGTTCTGTTTAGCTGTTACACTAAAGTATCTGTCTGGGGAATTGGATTTTGAATACCCATTTTGTATTTCATGCTGGGTAATTTCCTTTTTAGAAGGTATTGTTTATGCTTTATTGAAAATATACTTGATGGTATTCTATTAGATATTTCTTAGAATCCTGGAAAATAACTATATGAATGATAATAATATGAAAGATAAAAGTTTCAATATTACAATGGTCTATCATTTTGTGAAGGCCTATCTTTTACTGTCACTGTCAGGAACCATTGGAAGAAAAGAATCAAAGCAATGAGGGAAGAAGCTTGAAATATAATTTAATATGTTTAGACCAAATAGTGAAGCAGCACTCCCAGGTGCTGGAGAACAATGTGAGTTATAACATTTGGCTGCAAACTTTCAATTTCTTCAAGTGTTGTTGGAGGAAGAATTTCTAACATGCTGTGGTGTTGAATAATCCATCCTCCTTCCTATTTATCCTTTCAAAACGGCAAATGGGTCCCAGTCCCACCTTCCACATCCCCAAGCATGATGGGCTTAATGATGTATTGCATCCTGCTGGAGCCAAGCACTGATGCTCGTGCAGGGTTCTATTTTATATTCTCTAAAACCTGAAACAGTGTTTGTCCTGGCATTGCAACTTTTCTTTGCAAGGAGCAGTTTCATTTCAAGCAGAGGCTTGTTGTTGTTGGAGTAGCCTGGGAATGCTGATCAGCATTTGGGGTTTGCCTTGGTTTTGCTAAAGGAAAATGTTTTTATTTAGAGATGTCTTCACATTGCAAGTTTCCAACAACTGTCGTTTTGTGATTTAGTATCTCTGATTATGTCTGTAATTGATGAAGGAAGAAACTGAGGAATGGCAAAACCATTTTCTTTCTAAACCAGAGGACTTTAGTAGTTTTATCTTTTTGAGAATAGTCAGCAAGCATGGATAAAAACAGTAAGAAATACTGTATTACAAAAATAAAAAATGCAAGCTGATCATTGGCCCTAACTGTCATCAAGCTTTAGTGCTGGATTGCATGTTAATTATCACTCCTCTACCCAAATTAAACTTGTTTTGCAAGATTTATTTTTCTGGGAAAAAAAAATCTATTCTTGTTCATGCTCAGTATTCTTGATTGTTTCTGGAGTGTTAATCATGAATCAATAATAGTAACACCTTAGCTACAAGCATTGTAGTGTTGGAGGGAAATTTCATTATTAGTAAACATTTACTATGTCTTCTTTTTGGGTTCTTTTGTAGTGTTGTTACTGCTCTGTAAAGTTGTTTGATTTTTTTTTTCCTACAGAAGTGTATGTAGTCTGTAAGATGGAGGATAATAGATCTCTTCAAACTGGGCTAAAATGGCAAGATGACAGTTGTAAATGAGATTACTGGTGTAGTGTAGCCTTTTCCTCTGCATCTGAAAAGTGAGGGAAAGGGCGAGGTCATGAAATGTAATGAGTGTCTGAACAGTGATTTCTGCTTGCAAGTATTTAGGGGATCAGAATGTGTATATGGTCATCTCATGTGGTATCTAGCAAGAAGAATGAAATGCTAAATGAAACTCAGCAGAAAAAAATGATAGGGTATCAAACACTATCTAAATACAGAACGTTCAAATAGAATTAAATGTAAGTTTGTTACAAAAAATTCATTTGGGCAGCTGCGAGTCAGTGCTTTCATTTTGGGCTGTTATTTACCCAGATTTTTAAAGTGATTTTGAAATCTTGTTGACTTAATGGAAGCCATATCTGCATTGGAAAAGTATCTAAGTAAATAAATGCATAACAGATGCTAAAGGATTGTTTGTATACATATCACATGGTTCATTAGAAGCTGGATATATTGTGAGATTAAAAAGGATTGAAGTGTGTAAGCATTGTAAATGGTGAGCTGCAGGAATCAGCACTGGGTCTACACTATTCCCTGGCAGCCTTTCAGTGTCAACCCCATGTGTGAAGACATGGCTGATGGAGCTACACAGATGCAAGTGTACAGACAGGGATATCATGAGTGGAGCTCTTGCTCCCACTTCAAGACATTAAGCTTAGAGCTTCATTTGGATAATCTGGAGCAAGTTATGTTGGCTAAAGCAGAATTTTGCTGGCATAAGCTGAATTTTTCTGGCATATGGTTTATACATGATAGGTATGCTGTGCCTTCAGAGAATTTCTAGTGCTGCTGTGTAGAGAGAATGCCCTAGAGCTATTGGGGAGTCAATGGTATGCCTGTACCTACAACATACTTTGGTATAAAGAGATTTTGATATAAGCCTCTCAAATTTTATTTTTATTGTAATGATATTTATGTGGTAGTTACCCTTTCCTATCCTCACCACCATTTCCTGACTGAAAACAAGGTCTGAGGTTGCTTTGCTGAAGGACAAAGTTCCATCTGCTGTGCTGGAACAATGTAGCTTGTAAAGAAAATGCCCCTCTGCTGTCTCCTCATTCTCTTCTAACTAGCAAATGTGTGGGCCAGCAGTCATTCCAGGGTCTGGTTTGGGGAAATCAGAAAGCCTTTTGGTTGTTGGAAAGACAGTTGGATCAGGCAGCATTGGAAGCACAAGCAGAGAGGAGGAACACTGCTGTCAGACCCCTTGGCTGCCTTTCAGGATCTGTAGTGAAAGACAGAAGTGCTAGAAGGACATGTCAGTACTGAGCCATGGAGCACCAGGACACGCACACAGAATGTCAGAAACTCACTAGGATCTCTGCTGTTACTCTGTGCTACTCTTACAGAACACCTTAGCAAGGCCCTGGCTCCCTGCCCATCCTGACTCCACAAACAGCATCAAACCTACCTCTTGTACTTCCCTTACCACACATGTATTTCCCTGGGTCAGCTAGAGAAAATTTGGAAGCTTCCCCATGCACACTTCCTCTTGCATCCTGGGGCTTTTCTATACAGAGGGGTCCTTTCAAAGCAAAATACGGTATGAGGATTTATGGTGCTATAAATTCCTGGCAAGATAATAAACTCTTGTCCACAAATGCTTCATTAACTCCACAGCTCACAGAACTACTTGTGTCCCTGTTTAGACTGAGCAGACAACACGGGCATCCATTTATTTTTCAGGAAATGTGGCTTTTATACATGTAGGAGGATGCTCATATATACCTGTTAGTTATCTGTATAGTCAATTTACCAGTAACAAAAGCATCCTGGAACTTCAGGGACATACTTTTGCCTATGATGGTAATTTCTCTGAATAATTGTAGAATGATTCATTACCTTTCTCTTCACCATCCTACTTTATGTGCTTCACTGTGCTCTTTGTAAAAGTACTCCTTCTGTAACTGGAAATCCGCCTGTGCGTGTGACTAAGTCTTTTTGGTTTTTATTTATTATTTGTATCGCAGCAGTACTTACAGGTTTTATTTATAGAGGTATTTACCTGTATTGGTTATGTGGCTATATTTAGATTTTTTTTTTCCTAGAAACCATGTTACTGCAGTGCCTGAAAACATGGCAATAGTAAATTTATCCTCACAATATGGAGTTAGTATGACTGAGGTGTTATTATTCCATGTTTTACTGTGGGAAAACTGAACTTCTCCGTATGAAGCACACAAGGGCTGCCTTAGGCAGGATCCCTGTATTGGCAGCCACACTACAAGCCTTTTTGGTAATTTTGAGAATGCCTCAGTGTCTATGCTGCACATGGCATCCTTGGGAATGAGAACTGTTCAGTAAGTCCTTGGATCATGCTATGGCCCCCTTAGCCTCTGCTGTATCTCTTTGTGCATCTGCCTCATACCTCTTCCTCATCCACGTGCGGAAATGCAGGTGGAAATGATAACTAGTGAGCACAAGTAAGGACAAAAGAAAGATCTGGAGGCTCCACACAGATCTAGGAGAGGGAAAAAAAAAAAAAAAAAAAAAAAGGATTATGACAGCCTTGGTCATGTTGACAATCTCCAGAGCACCAGCATCTCGCTGGCATCAGGGATGTACCAGGTTGTCTGTGATGCCAAAAATCATTGTGTTTCTGGAGTCCATGGCTCCTGCTCTTACTGTGTCTTACAACTGATGTTCAGTTGCATTTTTCTTCAGCTCTGCGTTGGTCAGTGATGGCTGATGAATTTCAAGATATTGAAGAGATTTGTTGAGAGCTTACTTGAGCTTTGTTTTATTGGTCACTATGTTGGTTTCTGGGTGTCTGTCTTGGAGGAGCAGAGCAATGATTGCTCTGTGTGGGTAACAGTTCCTATTGACTTTCTCTAAATTGTACTGGTTTTTATAGTTAACTCAAATATGAAACAGAGGCTGGGTTTCCTGCTGGGGCCTAATTAGGGCTCTGAGCTTTCTGCTTTTGCTGGTCTATGAAAGCAACCTGATGTGGTAACAGTGTTCTGTTCAAAATAGCAACAGAGAAAACTCCACAGAAAGCCTGTGGTGTGGAGATTTTGAACAGATAAAAGTACTGACTGTGCCATCATGGCCAGTTTCATACACCAGAGTTGTTCTAAACAGAGGAATTGTGAAGTATGGTCCTATTAGAGTGTACCTTCAGGAATACGTGAAAATGTAGAATAGGAGTGGTGACTTGGCCAAATTAAATTGAGAATAATAATAAAGAAAAGCACTCAGAGAGAAGAAACTCCAAGGATTCACCACTCCACTCACCATCCCATGATCAATTCTTGCCATTGGGGCTTAAGTTTTAACTCTACCATTAGAATGTTGTACAGAGAATGGTAATTTTAGGAAATGGGTTATAGAGTGTGTGTGACACATTCTGCTTATATCTGCACCCTCTTAGTTGCAAGTTTTATTAAGGGAGATTAATGAATTTACTCCATATTTAAAATGGGCATCTAAGAGCAGGATTTGGCCTTACTATTCTGATATATACAGCGTAAAAGCACTTTAAAATTAGTATTTCTTGCTAAATAGCATAAAATTACATCCTTACAGGTTAATTAAACCATTTCTCAATGCCTGGTTGCTGTTGATGGTATATTTAAATGTCAGATTCACAATAAGCACTTATGCTGCTCGATGATAAATAGCTTCCTTTTAAATATCCCATATATATGTATATGGTCAATCCATCTAAAGCATGTGGATTTCTGCTCTGCTCAATCTGCATTTCCATTTGGTCTACATTAGGGTTCAGACACCCAAAGACTGAATAAAGACAGGAACCGCATTAAACCTCATTAGGCCCTATATGGTATTCCTTACACAGCCAAAAATTTCCAGTGAAGGCGGCAGAATGTTCAGCAGGAAAGGATTAGTAAAAGTGGACTTACACTGACTGTCTGATATTTTGTTTTAAAAATATAAGAGCAACTTTTCCAAATTTGTTTCTGTGGGAACTGGCAAACAAGTACCCTGCTGGAAGAAAATTAATGACCAGGGAATAATTGTGAGTCTCAGTTTTTGGAGACCAGACAGTGGTAGCTGTCTGCAGTATTTGTGTCACTGAGCATCCCATCTGCAGGTCCATGTGCAGTGGGGTGTAGGAATGGATGTGCACCTTATGGAATGGATTTGCTTCCTGTGAGTGTCTGGGAAGTGTCTCTACTGAGGAACACAAGCAGAAGGAGATTAACTAAAAACTACTTTAGTTTTGTCAGTGATTCCTGGTCCTGCAGAAGAATGATGGAGCTGTCAGCACATTTGTATGTCTAGTCCTTATAGCCAGAAGTACTTCATTGTCCTGTCTAGAGAGAACCAAACAGAAGAGACCAGGTTAAAGGAGGGAAAGGGAATTGCTCCAATTTCATGCCTTTTCTTGGGAGCAGTTTTAACTGCCAATAAAAGAAAGTCTTAAAATTTAGGAATATAAAAAGAAGCGTGGGCAGCAGGGAGAGACCCTTCTGCCCCATTTTGGTGAGACCTGACCTGCAGAGCTGCCTCCAGCCCTGGGGCCCAGCACAGGAAGGACATGGAGCTGTTGGAGCAAGTCCAGAGGAGGCACCAGGATGATCAGAGGGATGAAGCAGCTCTACTGTGATGAAACCCTGGGAGAATTCAGATTGCTCAGCCTGGAGAAGAGAAGCTTTGGGGTGACTTGTCTGAAGGACCCAACAAGGAAGGTGAGGACAGAATTTGAACAAAGGTCTGGAGTGACAGGACAAGGGAGAATGGCTTCGAAGTGACAGAGGACAGGGTTAGGTGAGATAATGGGAAGAAATTTTTTCCTGTAAAGGTGGGTGAGACCCTGGCCCAGGTTGCCCAGAGAAGCTCTGGCTGCCCCATCCCTGGAAGTGTCCAAGACCAGGTTGGATGGGGCTTGGAGCAACCTGGTCTTGTGGAAGGTGTTCCTGGGCATGGCAGGGGGTAGGACAGGATGAGCTTTAAGGTCTTTTCCAACCCAAGCCTTTCTGGAATTCTGGGATTCTATGAATATATAGGCAGTCCCTTTATGGAAGTTTCTGTGATGTTTTCATATATCCTTATATATTATCTATAGAAACAAAGTTCTAAGTCCCTTGTTCTAATGCTGAGACTTTTTAGCACATTATTATTTTGACATTAATCAGAGTAGCTCCCATAGAGAGCTTTGATTCACTTCAGAAAAGCAAATAACACTCTAAAAATGATAATACACTGTAGCTATCTCATTGTAGTTGGAGGCTGTCCGTGCTTCACAGAAATTACTGGGCAAGCATTCCTAAGAATGTCAGAATTTTCAACTTAGTTCTATTTAAAATGGGGGAACAAGAATGTGAGGGGCTGGATAGAAAATGTTAGGACTGTGTGATTCATACTTGAAGTGCAGTTTGTAATGGTGAAAGATTATCAACTCTGGGGCTAGAGAAATAATTTCCTAGGTATTTTTCTAAATTATAGGATGCATAAACAGATCTACTTATTCTACATGTGCTGTTACTTTAATAAAAAGCACCACTTTTGGAAAGGAAAAGCTTTGGAATATTACCAAATGTCCTAGTTCCATTTATTGTCTAAAGGTGGGCTTTTCTCATTATCTACAGAGTTTGTGGGATAGTTGAATAATTTGCAGCAATCTGTTTGATACCAGACCGCAAACTCTGTATTTATCTTCTTTCAATGTTTGTATTGCAAATACAGGCATAAAAATTCCGGTTGGTGTTCTAACTGTATCAGGATTTGGCAATTGGTCTGCTACTAATCTCACAATGTGCATTTGTGTCTATATTGAAATTGATTGGAAAACTGTATCAGGAAATACTGATCTTCAATTATTTTATGTATAGATGTGGAGGAGTTGGTGAGAGAGATGGGAGAGAGAGTAGATACTGTAAACAGAGTGCTGATGAATACTCAAGTAGTAAATAGAATATCTTAGAAGTCATTCCTGAGAGCAATAAAGGCAGCAATTTTATTTCATCTGTGGATAATAAACTTGTTTAACATTGCAATATAAGTGGTGGCTATGTTATATTAATATTTATTAGTCCCTATGATGTTAGGGTTTAGTTGTTCTCTTTTCCTCACATCACAGCCATTTTGTAAAAATTCAAGTTAAATTGCTACACAATAAGCAATTAAAAGTGTTTGTGTGTGTGAGAGAGAAGAAAGTAATCTGTGTATGGAGATATTCTTATAGAGAATAACAGACCCTCCCTAACTAGAAATCTAGAGAGCTGTGCTCAAAGTGATGGAGTTCTGTTTGCATTAGTTAAAAATTTGTCTCTTTGAATGCATATTTCAACCCACAGGAACTGTTTTGCTGTTCTAATCAGAGTGGTTTGAATGGGTTTCCTGCTTTTTAATGGGGTGTTTGTATATCTCTTGCTTTGACTGTGGGCAGTGCCTCTTCAGGAATGAGATTGTGCACTATGTTCACTGGCCTTTTTGTGTGACATGTGAAGGATTGCCATCTTGGGGGATGAGTCAGAAAGTGCCTGCTCCAAATTTAACCAAATTTGTTCATCTCTAAAGTTAGAGAATAGCTGAATAAGACAGATATATTTCAGTTTCCATCAGTGACAAGGACAGAGTGTTGGCGGATGCCTGTTAACAGCTTGTGTTAATAGTGTGTGTTTTTGATACTCACATGGGTGTGTATGGGTGGGAAAAGTCTAGTTACTTTTACTTATCATGTGCCTGTTTCTTCTTTGACTGCTTTTAAATTGCTCTTGGGCTTGATGTTCCTTCCGTGCAGATAATTCTTGGGCAGATGGTGCGCTGTGGTCTTGAGTCATGTTTTTGCCCTCTTGAGTAGAAAGACTTGCATTGGACTTGGATTTTTATCATTATGAAAACTGAAATAAAACTGCCTTTTAAAATAAGGCAGGCACCAGGCAAGGTAAGACAAACCAAAATTCTTTTTCTTGATCTTACAATCAGGCTTCAATATCAATAATTTCAGAAAATGGTTTTGAGCTTATCCTCCATTTGAGCATAACCCTGAGTTAACATATATATAATTCATGTCTTCTACAGGATTAATCATATCCACGTGCCAGTTTGTATTTACCTGCTTTTCTGTGCTGGGGTCTAAATCTTTTTGACTGTTCTAATTCTTTGGCCAAATATTGTCCTTGGAGATTTGACCAGTGAAAGCAAGACCATATCCCCACCGCTTTTGTGCAAGCCATTTTGTTAATGGGTATGATTCTTTGGGGGATTTTCTCTGTGAGATCTTTATTATAGACCTCTGTTTAGCCTCTTTTTCTTGTTTTATTTTATTAGGACCTCAGTTCAGTGACTTGTGTCAACAAATTTGCATGTGTAGTGATGGATTGTGATATTACAAACAATTTGATTGTTGCATCCCTCACTGAATCAAACAGTGAAACTGGTTGGGTGGGAGATATGTTCATTTTTATTTGCAGCATCACTGCAATAGCAGTGGCTGAATATGTAATACCAGAATGTGCATGACAGCTTTGACAGGATTTAAGCAACATACTGCTTCCTGTAGTTTGCTGACCTGGTAATGATGATTTAAGGGTCTTACCTGAAATGTTTACTGTTGGGGTGCAACATTGGTGGCTGGGTTCTTTTCCCCAGGACTGAGATTGATCAGGGAGAGACTTGTTTTCTCATATTTGAGCTACGTTTTTTATTCTTTTTTATCTATATTACATATTTACAGAGTACATGGAGCTACATACACTAGGGAAGCAAGGTGCAAAATGGAGAGAGGAAGAATCTCCATTTACCCAATAATCAAATGCCAAGTAACTTATTTTCTTTTGTGACCCAATGGTTTTTCTTTAGTGACCCTGTGTGCTGCAATGCGGATTCTTTCATCCAATCACTCATTATTACCCAAAAACCCTTAGAAGAAGAAAATGAAGAAGGAAGAGGAACAAGAAAGAAGAAGAGACAATGCCCCAAATCCTCCATCTTGTATCTCACATATTAACTAAAACTCCAAAGTCTAACTTTTTCCCCCCATGATTTAATACAATTCTGTCTGACTCACACACTCACATTCTCAGCTTCTCTACTTAGTTCTAGAAGCTTTCTCCATGGCTTTAAGTTAAATTCAGTGTTCTCTTGGGTGTCAGAGCCTATCAGCAGAGATAAAGGAGTATCTCCTGTGCCTCTGACCCAAACATCTCCCCATCCTGTTTGAACCAACAACACTTCCTTAGCACTCTTTTCTATCATCTGTTGGATCCACTGAAGTAGACAGGGCACAAAAACCAGGACTATGATGACAATCAATATGAATATACCCATCCTTATAAGTTCCCTCCACAGTGATGCAAGGCTCAACTAACCAAACAGACCATCCCACCACAATCTCTTTTCAACTCCATGTTTGGCTATACCCTCTTGTAAACTCTTGTGGATGGACTCCAAACGATCAGACAGATTCATACAACACATTTCTTCAAACTCTTCACATCCATGTCTTCTCTAGCAAGAGAAGATCAGTTGCTGCTCTGTTTTGCAGAGTAGTGTCTCACACTTTGAACATCAGTTAACAAATCACTCAAAGCAAGAGAGGTGGAGCAAGATCGCTTGCTTAGCCAGCAGCCTAATCTGTCCAGTTGTTTCAAGGCTTCTCCTAAAGCTACTTGAGGCAAAAGGAGAGCTGCTACGAATTCTGTCCAAAATTCCATGAGTGAAACTCATCATTGCAATCAGATGTGTACTGATTGACAAACCTCTTCCCTTTGAGTCTTTTCTCTTTTATCATTTTTATGTTAGATGTTAGCAGAGAGAGCTTTCCAATACTCCATGGACCACCTTTAATGTCTGACAGAATGGCGGGCCAAACTCTCTCTTCACAAATAAGAAAATTCCCTTTTGGCAATTGAAATGGAACATGTCTGGGTGGTGTGATCAGGACTGATGTGAAATTGCACCAAGATGTCACATCTTTGTATAAAATCCTGATTTGGAGTGACATCTGTAACTTTATCTTTGTTTTGTTTTGACACAGGAGAATCGAATACTCTACAAAAATCCCTTCTCACTGAGCCAAGGATTTCCAATTCTTGGGATTCATAGGATGTCATAGGGAGGAATTTGGTCTAGAGCACCATCCATCAGCAAGATTTAGAATGAATTGTGAAAGTTTTGGAGGGATGTTTTTTGGAATTGACCACTCGTCTACTGGAAAACCAACCAAGCAAGCCACGAGTGGTTTCCCTGGACATGACTGAGTCAAACAAATGGTGTCCAGGCCAGATGCATTGGCCAGTCACCTAAATATTTTCTTTTGGTTGACTCATGGGCAGGACTGCATTACTTAAAGCAATCACTGAAGTGACAAGGCACAAGGGTGATACCTGATTTAGTTTCATGTTCAATGGCCTTTTTTCTTGTGTGAGATTATGAATTGTGATACAATCCACACCACACTTTAGCAAACAAGGTTTTAGAATATTAACATACTTTTTAAACTATATTAACATAGCTTTTTTACATAAATTCCAAAGTTCGCTGCTTCAGCATGTGGGATAAAAGATGTTTGTTGTCAACTGCAGTCTTGATAGTTC
Source organism: Pseudopodoces humilis (assembly GCF_049639895.1). Lineage (NCBI taxonomy): Eukaryota > Metazoa > Chordata > Aves > Passeriformes > Paridae > Pseudopodoces > Pseudopodoces humilis. Next base: position 6,913,762 of record NC_142204.1, on the reverse strand, counting down.
ATGTCTGCATGCTCACTTTTCTGTTCCTGGGATCCTTGGCTTGTTTCTGTGGTCAACAAGGCTTCACATTCTTTGCTGGAAGCTACTTCTGCCCTGAACCTGTGGAGACACAAGCATTCCCTTTGCCCCAAGTTATTAATTGAAATGGACCTTCAATCTGTCCTGTTTCTGGATTTTTGATCAGAACCAAAGGATTTTCCTTTAATTTTGCCTGAGTACTGTTGGAAAAATGTCAGATGATTGGCAGAACTGGTTCTGCAAAAGAACTGTTCCGAAAATTTAAAATACATAAGGTTTTGTTTAATCACACTTGAAGCGTAGCCTCTGCCTCCCCCCTTTTTTGTGTTTAAAGATAAGACACCTGTCTTTTTGTTATGAACATGAAAAAATCAAAGCAAAACAATACATGTAGTAAACAACAAACTTACAGCAATTAGGGATCAGTTAAATGATAGACATAATTGATAACACATGTGAAATTAGAAGATGATTAATTATTAAATGTACTAGATGTACTATCATCCCAGAGTCTGCAACAGCTAATAAACCCCAAATCAGTGATAAATTGGAAAATTATGTCCAGATAAAAATTCTCCAAACTCACTTTAAAAGTAGATTCAGCTCTTATATTAATAAGGTCAGATTATCAAGTCAAAATGACATGAATATTGTTCTGATGCAGAAAACATCTGGGTCTGTTGGGAAATTTCCCATCCAGGTAAAGTCAAGACCTGGCCAGGGCCTAGGCTTTAAACTGGAAGGATATCCCTAACTTATTTTTTTTTAAACAAAATGCTTAACAATTAGAATCTAATCAAATATCCAATATTTGGTTCCCTTCCAAGTTTAACTTTGGAAATACTGAAAAACCATGAAACTGCATTGGATTAAATATATAACAAACCTGTTCAAACAAAGGAAAAAACTAAAGAATGAAAGAAACCTGTGCAGAGTTAGCTAAACAACCTGTTTGAAGAAATGCATTTTACAGTTAGAGAACAAAAATAATAGAATATATGAGAATCCAGCTACAATTACAGCAATAATACCTTATAATTCATGCTTATCATAAAAAATCCACAAATTTATATCATACAATGAATACATCAGCAGCAAATGTGTAAAGAAGATAACATTTTCAAAACATTCATGCATCAACAACAAAACTGAAACAAAGTAAAAAACTTTTGAACTTCTTAATATGAATAACAATTATAATTTTTTCATGTTACTTAGAAAAAGCAAAACCATCAGGTATTATAAAAAATATCCATAAGCTTTCAAATTTATTTTTGAAGACACTTCAGTCAACATGGGCTTCTCTCTGCAGCTCAATTTTGACTGCAAAAACCTGTGGCTTGGAAAATGAATGGAACAGAAATCTGAATAATCGAGCAATGCAATTTGCAATTCTTCTGATTTTTGAATTGCCCAATCAAAATGTTCTTTTTCAAAGATAAATCATTACAAAATCTTTGCCTGCCATTATCAACAATTTCATTCTTGTCCTAATTATGATCTGTACTATCATTTCTATTGTTGTGAAAATTGTTTTTGGAGACCTGTAGGGTAGAAAAATCTATTCGATTATTAACAATGAATGTTTTCTTTGAAGCGTCCCATTAAAATATGAGACTGTACAATTGCATGTTTTCTCCTAACTGCAAGGAAAAATTGTTGAGACATTGCACAACAATGCGCTCGTCTTTATTGAAGGGCTTCAGTGATCCTCTCAAGAACTTCTTGAGCCTCAGGCATGAGGGCTCTGGGAGATTTAATGTTGCTTTCTCCTCTCAGTAGATCAAAAAATGGTGCAAGTTCATCATTGGTGATTGGTTTTCAGTCCTTGAGGAAGGACCACCCAACATATAGTATCTTTGTAAAGGTTCTTCTTTGTTGATGCTTGGGATGGAAAATGCATATCATGGAGCATCTTCTGAATGAAGTGGAATGCTGAAGAAATAACCTTTCAGATCAATGATCACAAGTGGCCAATCTCTTGGAATCAGCAAGAGAGAAGGCAGACTGAGTTGAAGTAGTCCCATCTCCTCAATGACCTCGTTGATTTTTCTGAGGTCATGAAGCAATCTCCATGAATTGGAGGTTTTCTTGTGGATGACAAACACTGGAGAATTCCAAGGACTATTTGTCAGCTTGATGCGACCTTTCTGCAATTGTTCCTTCACTAATTTCTTGAAAGCACTCAATTTACTCTGTCAGGGGCTACTGGCCCACCCAGACAGGTTTATCTGTCTTCCAAGTCAATTTCAGGGTGGTGAGTGTTGCAGTGACTCCCATCAAAAATCCACTTCTATTTTTGTGCCCCATTGTGACAGGATGTCTCTTCCCCAAACTGTGATGGATTTGTACACAATGAAGGGACAAATGATTGCTGTCTCTCCTTCTGGCTCTGAAACAACAATTGTACATTTGCTCTGCATGCATAATGTGCTTCCTCTGATCCCTGAGGGAGTTCAGAGGTATTACCAAGTTCCATTCTCTGGGCCAAAAGACATAAGAAATGACCATGACATCCACGCCGGTGTCCAACATGCCTGTAATTGTGATTGTTTTGTCACCACATGTCAAGTCACAGGTAATTTGGGGCCAATCACAACCTATTTGCTTTATCTAGAAGACATGAATGTTCATGTCATCATTGCTGGGTGAAGTTTGTTGACTCACCATTGGCATGACTTGCTGTACTGCATTAAATGGCAAAGCAATGGCCTTGGACATTGGACTGTTCTGTGGAACCATCAATGGAGGACGCAAGGGCTGGGCTGTCAACACCCCATTATGGTTTGCTGAGATGACTGATGGATAGACAGTGACCCCTAGAGTACCGTTTCTGTCCTTGCCTATAATTAAAAATTCTTGCCTCTTCCATGATGTTCCAGTGACCGCTGTGGGAATCACTGCACGACTCTCATTCATGAAGTATGTTAATTTGAAAGCTGCCAATTCTCATTGCGCTCCTGGGGGTTGCTGTTCTGGGTCACTTGGGAAGTTGCAGATGGTCCTGTGGATGGAGTCTGATTGGGGTTCCTTGCAGATTGTGTTCCCTTGGGGGGGTTCCAGACTCTTGAGTCACCACAATCACTTGTGTCTTGTTGGCACTCCATGTTCTTTGTGTTTCCTGGAAGGGGTAGAGGTCTTCCATCCACGTCTGTTTTGAAGTGATATTGATTTGCATAATGTCTTCCTCTTCTGCATCTTGGGCAAAGGCCTGGTGCTTTCGCGTTTCCTGATGACTCTGGGCAATTCTTTTTTGTGTGTCCATGCTTCCTACATTTGAAGCATGGCTACTTGGATAATTCTGTTACCTGACTCCTGAATTGCCTTGTTGAGAAGTCACACTGAGTGCTGCAAGAGTTCTTTCAAGTCTCTTATCTTGTGCTTTGAGGAGTTTTCCAAATCTGTCTCCCAAGACATCTGATTGGATGTCTGCGATGTGCTGAGGTGTGCCTACCTTGCTACAGGCTTCTATCATTTGAGGCAAGGTTGGCTGTGGATCAGGCAAGGTGTTGATTATGCACTTCCATTCTAGGTCGAATCAGGAGTGGTTTTGCAGATTCACCATGTTGTTATATGTGCCTCTCTATAATTGTTTAAAGTATGGAGAGCCTAACCTGTTGTCTTCTATGGCTTCCATCAAGTCCTTGATGACATCATGAGTCAAAGGCTCCCAACTAGGATTTGCATTTTGTCTGCCATATCTCACTGGCAGTGCCATGATTTCTGTTTCTGCCATGTCAAAATTCTCGAGTGCTTTTTTTTTTTCTGGTATCTGTGCAGTTTGTCAAATTGGATTCATATTTTACAACATGTCCTGAAAAACATGCTACCAGAGAATTCCTTGCATCTGGAAAGAATGCTCCTCCTTCTTACCTGAAAGCTGTGTCCATCCCGTGGAACTCACCCCCTCTTCTATAAGGAAGGGAAAGCATCATTTGTGGTCCAGTATTAAAAGGCGTTGAGGGTGCAGTACAAGGGTTCACCACAGGTGGCACGCCAGTGGGAGGTTTGATGTCTTGTTGACCACAAGATGGTGCTGTTTCGAGGGGTATAGGGACTATTTACAGTGGTCACGTTACCATCAGATCTCACAAAAGACGTCTGAGGGAATCCTGTGTTCTGTGGAAGGAAGTCCCGTGCACAGTCCCGTAACTGTAAAAAGAGATCTCGAAGGAACTCTCTTGGAAATGTGACCGACGGGGTGATGGACGGACGAGAGAACGAGTTGATTACTTGTCCTGTGACTGAGGGAGCCAACCAGGCACTTTGGGGAAGTTGTGCCAAGCCTTGGATGCTGCTTGCCATTCCCCAGAGGTTTGCTGTAGCTTATGGGAATAGGGGTATACTTACAGAAAAGCCTTGACCTGCTAAGATTTTCATAACGTCCTTAGTGTTTGTATTTTTTAATTATAAACTTGTATCACCTGCCTGTGAGCTTTTTCCATTTTGGTCTTTGGTTTCTGTGTCTTGGTTGCTCAGTTGGAGCAGCCTCAGGGATGCTGAAGTCTATGTTGACATGTCCCATTGTCCTGGGCCCGTGTTTGCTGTGGGGCAGGGTGTTGGGTGTGTGGTTTGAAGGGTTTGTGCCGCTGCTTGGCTTGGCAGGCTGTGCTTGAAAGCACTTTGAACCTCTGCTGCTGTTAGCATAGCTGCTTGTGGTATGAAGGCGGCTGCTGATTTTCCAAGTTGCTGTTGCTGGGCTGGTGCGGCGGCTGTGGCCCCCCTGCATCGGGGGACGCTTGGCCTCGGCTCTGTGGGCTCCGTGAAGCGCTGGCTCGGCTGTGTCGCGGCTGCTGCTGCTGCTGCTGACTCCGCTGTGGCAGCTCTGTGTTCTGGCTGCGGTTGCCGTGGTAACCATGCAGATGTTCGCAGCAGAGCTGCTGAAGCCGCTGTCGCTGCCGACGGCTCCGCCTGTCCACCTGTCTGTCCCCCCCCGCAGGGGGTTGGGCATGGAAGAAAAGAACCACGCCTGCTTTTGATGTAATATTCGAGAATGGGAAGGGGCTGGTCAATCCCGCCATCATCAATGGGCAGTGCTGAGGCAGTGCAGAGGCTGGAAGGGGCATAGGATATTCCTCTGCTGAGGGCTGGCCAGGAGGAGGCGGCACAGGCGGCGCCAAGGCTTCTGACAGTGGCAGCATCCCTGCTGATGTCATTTTGGCTGTGGCTCTAAGGAAACCCCGGGCAGACGGGGCACGGGAGCAGCCGTGCCTGTCAGGGTCCGGTGTCGCTGCAGGGCGGGCCCGTCCCGTGCTGTCCCCGGCGGGCTGGGCCGCCACCCCCCGGCCAGGGGGTTTCCCCCTCCCTCTTCTGCCTCCCATGGCTGTGGCAATGGCTTTTCCTGAGGCTGCCCCGCTCCAGCTGCTGGAGGGGAGGTTTTAGAGGTTTGTGAGGAATTCGCTACTTGTAAAAGGTCCGCGGCTGTCTGGGAAGACTCCGCGCCCTCTCCGAGTTGGCAGATGTTTTCCACAGTCCCACTCCCGGCTTTCGTGACTGCCGGTGGCAGTGGAGCCCCTCCCGCCGGGTTTGTGAAGGATAAAATGTCTTTTTCTGGCTTTTACCGCCGGGATTTGATCCTGTGAAAGAAACGCTCGCAGCGCTGTATTCCGGGACTGGAGCATCCCCGCTTCTGCAGGAGGAAGGGCAGACCCCGCAACCTCAGGGTGTGTCGGCAGGGTGTCTCGCCCTGTGTTTGTCTCTGTGTAGTCCCTTGCCTGGGTACTGGAGTTCCACTTGGTGGAAATTTCCATAAATCACCCTAGAAACCAGCAGGAGTTTCGCTGCTGCCTGGTTCTTAAGAGTGTTTTTTTCATAAATGCATGTATTTACAGTTTCCCACAGGCTCGGGGTAAAAATTTCTGTGGATCCATGCCAGGAAATTCTGCTTGAATCCAAGATAAGATGCTATTAAGCTCATCAATAGAGACATGGATTGGATGCTCTCTTATCATTGCTTCTAAGAGAGTCAAAACTTCTGTCTCTGGTTTGGAAATTAAGTTAACATTTTCTAAGTTCCCTCTGGTTCAGTCTGTGCCTTGGTCCTCTGTCTGTGGTCCATCCCAGAGCCCACAGGTTTGCTTTTTCCACTCTCACCAGCTCACAGAGACGGCGGAATTCTTCCCCATGGAATTTTCCAGCTTTGAGCTGCCTTCTCCCAAAGGGCTCTTGGTCCTGAGTGCCACACATTGGGCGACAAAATGTCAAGACATTGGTGGCTGGGTTCTTTTCCCCAGGACTGAGATTGATCAGGGAGAGACTTGTTTTCTCATATTTGGGCTCAGTTGTTTATTCTTTCTTATCTACATTACATATTTACACAGTACATGTAGCCACATACATTAGGGAAGCAAGGTGCAAAATGGAGAGAGGAAGAATCTCTCCAAGGCCTTTTATGTGTCCATTTACCCAATAATCAAATGCCAAGTAACTTATTTTCTTTTGTGACCCAATGGTTTTTCTTTAGTGACCCTGTGTGCTGCAATGCGGATTCTTTCATCCAATCACTCATTATTACCCAAAAACCCTTAGAAGAAGAAAATTAAGAAGGAAGAGGAACAAGAAAGAGAAAGATGCAATGCCCCATCCTCCATCTTGTATCTCACGTATTAACTAAAACTCCAAAGTCTAACTTTTTCCCCCCATGATTTAATACAATTCTGTCTGACTCACATTCTCAGCTTCTCTACTTAGTTCTAGAAGCTTTCTCCATGGCTTTAAGTTAAATTCAGTGTTCTCTTGGGTGTCAGAGCCTATCAGCACAGATAAAGGAGTATTTACTGTGCCTCCAACCCCCACAGTTTACTATCCTTCTGGATATGAAATTAACCCACAAGTCAGCATTGTTTAATTCAATATAATATTAATTTTTCTTTGAATAATATCATTGTACACTAAGATATTTTTTAGAGAAAGATACTGTAGTGGAGTAGTAATAGGAATAGTGTAGAAATTTGGCAAGGATACTACATAGATACTATGATTTTAGAAGACTGTATATGGTAATTAGTTTGCATTTGCTCTAATGAAACCCCACAACCCAATTTGCTGATGTCACATTTTCTTTAGAGTGAAACTCTAAATATTCATTTTCTCTCACACTTGTCTTTTCAAAATACAAGCCAATCATCTATATTCTGTTGACATGTAATTGTTAACCTTTCCTGTAATATGGGAAATTACATATTGCATTTGTTATTATTGCTAGGAAAGGACAGTCCAACCTCTCTAATAACTATGAGAAGATAAAAAGCTTCAGGTTTCTGCTATATCTGTTTTTTAAGTGGGTTTCAAAGCCAGAGTAAGTGGATTTGAACCATCACTATGATGGCTCAGAATTGTCAAGTTTTGAGGAATATGAGCTCTAACTCATTCTTCTAGCCTGAATCCAGAAATTAGTTTTGAATTTAGAAGTTATTACATAGAACCAGAATTAATTTATATCTTGGTGTATTATGATGTGTTTACACTTCAGTAGGTTAAAGTTTATAAGTCTTAATAACAAAGTATTTCTCAGCAAATTCTATGAGCATTGTCAAATGTGTGAGTTTGGAATATCTCCATTGAAGTCAGGTCTAGAGAAGCTTTATTTGAACCGGAATAATTAATCTACAAGATACATAACTAGCATGTCTTTCCTATTTTCCTAAAGACAGTACAATAGGCTGGACAAGCTATTAGTGATTTTTGTTGTTGTTATTATTATTACTATTACATTTTTTTTGAAAAGGGATGTTTAATAAAAAGAAAAACCCACAAGCTTTTTGACATGTTCATCCTAATTTTTACATTTTTTCAATTTGCAGTATGAGGGTGTAGAGTGTACAGAAATTTCATATCTGCATGCAGAAGATAACTGAGTAGCTTCCCTTACCAACATTCAGCTTTTGCAACCAATGGCATGGTATAAATAACCCTGTTTGAGTAAGAGCCACTCAGTCTAAAAAATTATTAGCCATTTCATGCTGTAAGTGACTCTTTGTAGCTTCCTGGCAATTATTTTGGATTTAGGATATCTGTTTAAGAAAGATGAAGTGAAGCTTTTTCCAAGGTCATATAGGGACTAGACAAGGGAGAGTGGCTTCAAACTGACAGAGGGCAGAGTTGGATGGGTTATCAGGAAGAAATTCTTCCCTGTGTGGGTGGTGGGGCACTGGCCTATGTTGCCCAGAGAAGCTGTGGATGCCCCGTCCCCAGAAGTGTCCAAAGCCAGGCTGGATGGGGCTTGGAGCAATGTGATCTAGTGGAAGGTGTCCCTGCCCATGGCAGGGAGTGGAATGAGATGCTAAATAAAGTCCCTTCCAATACAAACCGTTCTATGATTTCATGATTGTCCAATTAAAAAAATTTTTAAAAAATCCTCCATTTTATCTCTGGGAATGATGTGGTTGAAGTCCTGATCTCTTCAATGGTATCCTTACGGATACACACACAGCCTTTCATTGGGCTAAGACTCATAAAGGTCCATGGCTCTGCCTCCATGAAGACTTCATTATTGTACTGTCTGATTTACACAGTAGGCAAGCTCAAAACACGACATATTTCCTCTATCTTTAATTTCTAGCAAAAGAGATTTAAACTAAGACCTTTGAAGAACTTTAGTGCTGAAGTGCATCTGGCTGCCTGGAGCTCAAATCTCTGCTCTGAATGCTCAGTAGAATTCGGGCCTGGGCCCAGGTGAAATCTGGGGATACCTCTATTTCTACCAGTCATTCCAAAGAAATGCTTGCACTGGGGCATTGTAGGAAGTGCTGTCATGTTAACAAGGATGAACAGCAAGGTGCAGAGCATTGATTGGAATTGTTGGTTCTCTTTTCCCCCAAGTGTTCTCTAAGCCACTGGGCTACAAAATCACATCCTTTCTTCTATCACTAATTTAGCAGAGAAGCTTGGAAGAAGAGTCTTTGTCCCAGTATGTTCTGATAGTTAAATGATTCACAGAGCCATGTGGCAGTGTAGGATCTGAAATCTTCCTACTCTGGAGTAGGTGGTTGGGGCCCCAAGAAACTGGTTGAAGGAAGAGATGGGAAGGAGAAGAAAGCACAGCTTTCGTGGAATATGTTTTGAATGAAACTGGTTAACCACAGATTGGTCTCCAGAATGGGGCTCAGGGAGGTGAAACTCAGTAGGAATAAAGCAAGTCTCCTCTTTCAGAGCAAACTACAAACACATGTAGTAGTGCAGCAAAACACATCAATGCAGCATCTCAGGAAGTAACGGAGATTTTCTACTTACTAGTTCTAAAATTTCCTGACTCTATCATTGAAGGGAAGAACTGGTGCTCACTTTGGTATATTATAATTCTGGAAAAGTATTATGTGTAATATATTGTGTTATGAAATGTATGCTTATGTAGTCACATATATACACATATATAAATATACTGTATATATATATGGATGTATTTATATAAGCATAAATTTACCAAATCCTTTTACTATCTGAACATAAAAGAACAGCCTTTTTATTTGGATGATCAAAGAACCAATTACATCTGTAAGTGAATACTACAGAGTTTATCACCCTCCAAAACTAAATATGGCTATTTTCTTTTACTAGAAGACAGCACCTACATAGCATCTACAATGATTTTTCACGGCTGCAGTCCTAGCACTATGGAATACCAAAGTTAGGAATTAAATTGCAATGGTAATTCCACCATATTGTGTTAAAGCAATATTTTCCATTGGGTTTTGCTGAGGGATAAGTAGCTCAATGTTGCTGAGCAGCATTATTATATATTATTATATACTATTTTACATTATTATATACTAAAAAATATATAATGCATGCTTATGGGATGTCCTGCACAAGCAGGTTAACATCTGCTGAGAAAGTTGCTGCTTCCTTTCTTTTATCCTAACAAGCTATTAACTGGATAATTTTAAAATCAGACATATTTATATACACTTTATATGGAATTCAGGCAAAATTTTATTGTACTTTCCCAAGTTCTGTTCTCAAGGAAGTAAATTTTGGTACCAACATCCAGTTATTATGGCTGAGCTGATATAATAACTTCTTTTGTCAAAAAGGGTTGGTATTATCATCTCATTTTCTTTGTGGGTTTTGTCTTCTGCTTGCCCCCCGCTCCTTTCCTCTGCCACCTTAGCTAAGAAACATTGCTTTTCCCCTTGTCTTTATTCTGTTGCTTGTTGGATATTTTCTTAAGCAAATTCAACTTTCTTCTGCTTAGCAAATTAGATTAGCTTAGCTCAGGCCTGACAAAAGGTACTGTCTGTCAGCAAGCAATTTTATTGCCTCAGGTTGTCACTTCCCTCATATTTTTCAGTTCTTCTGAGTGACAGAAGAACACATAACACTCAGAGCAAAGAGTACAAAAGCAGCTCTGAGCCCAGTGGGTGCTCAGGTGGAATTACATGGAATTCTAATTTTTCAGTAGCTGCTAGTAGGCTGCATGGACCATTCTGATAGGTGAGGATTCCTAAATCACTAAGGTAATTTTCTCCTTTATTTTTCATCTCCTTGCTTTCCCTTTTCATACAGTAATCTTCATGTCCTGCAGCTGTGGTAGGACAGTGGTGCTTTAGTAGCTGCTAACCAGGTCTGTTGAAGATTTTCACTCCTGCCTGAGGTCACTTGAGGGAGAGGTGTGAAACTGCTTTGTGTGACACTGTTCATGCATTTTTCCCTTTACTCAGGAATATTTCTGCAAACTGTGAACACAGACTAAGTAATTTGAAAACAGTCATTAAAAACCATATCAACCTGGAACAGTTGAGTAATTAAACAGCAAACCTTTTATGAATCATCTGAGCAAGAGACTATAGGTGTGATCACAGCTGCTGAGTCTTGCTGCAACTCATTGACTTTATGCTCATTTGTGCAGGAGGTGGAGACTTAATTAGTAAATATGGTTTCTGAATAATGCTAAAAATCACAGAACAGGTATGTTGCTAATGCATTTGGCACACCCAAACTTTCTTTTGCTTTTTAATTTTCTTTGGATTCAGAAATTCAGAGTGTGATCTAATGCCTGCAGCAAAAATACTAATAAAAATAATTATATATATATATAAATTTATTTTTATAATATATGTAGAAATAATTTATAATTATTTTGATTTTAAAAATGGTGCATTAAAAAACCTGCTGACCAGTAAATAATATGGTGTAAATTGTGTTTAGACATAGGTATTTGGCACAACTTGTGTAAGTCATCAGTGGGATTACTGAAATGGTGAAAAATGTGGACTGTATTCATTGTGTTTTCCCTTTACCAGAATACATACCTACAGTGTTCAGAGTCTGTGTTTTTCAGTGCAGTCAGATGGCAATGTGCAAGTGGTAAGAAGTGGAGATAGTGGTCTGAAAATCCTATGGTAAAAGCAGAGATAAATTGGGTGATGTTCTGAAAAGTCTGAGAGCCACAGGAAAAGCAGAACATTGTTTGCTTCATCTCTGCATATTCTCTTCTGATACCTGCATGAGCTGTGATACCACCTTGGGCTTTCTTGCAGATGAATGGTGATGAAACGGATGAGTACAGAAACCTCAGCAGCAACTAAGAATTTGGTTTTCAAAGCAGGTGTAGAATTTAAGGTGGTACTTTGCCTCCTACTGCTTATGGCTACCCCCATGCAGAAAGAGCCATTCCAGGACAAAAGTCCAAGTCATTTTTAATTTGCTTTAAGAAGAATTGTGTAAAATTGTATTTTTGGTGCCCAAAAGAAGTGTGGTTTCAAAAATATTGACATTTATAAAAAGCAACAGGACATATATTTCCAATTGTCTGCTTCATAACAATCATAAAATGCATATGAAAACATGATTAATGAATTCTGAGTAAAGGGAGAGTAACTGGAGAGAACAAACACTTTTAAAACCAGTAAAATAAACTTTTATATTTCTATGAAATTCCAATTTAATTACTGTTTACACAAAATATGTGTCTGAAATAATAGCCTCTTTAGAATACAATCAAATGTGAAATCGATATCTTATTCTATCAGTTTATTGGAAATACCATGCAGTGATTTCACCATAGTTTTGAAAATTAAGAATGATTTCTACTGATTTTTGTGCAAGTCTAGAAGGAAAAAAAAAAAGAAACAATATACATGTGAACATGTCTTAGAGGAGTCTCAACGTTATGTCTGAAGGCCTGGTGTTTTTATTGGTGGACTTTATGGAAAAATGATAGTATTCAGATGTTTAAGCAAGCTAGAGGACAGCAATTGTCTGGGATTTGTGGGGGAAGGGGCAGAAAGTTTTAGGCCAAATCAACTTGGAGGCTGCATATAGTGCTTGGCATTTATATAAAGCAAGCTCAAGGTTGAATGCAGCATTCAAGTTGTAAAATGGATGTAGAATGGGTCAAAAACCCCTGCAATTACTTCAGCGATGATCCATTCAGGTTAAGAATGATCCATTCAGGTTAAGAATTTTCGTCTTTGCTGTTGCCATAGCAATCTACCACATTAAAAATCCATTCTGTAAAACTGTTGTTGCCAATATCGAACACATAACAGACAAAAACATTTTTTTTAATAGCTTAGGTTCAACATGAAGAAGACCTATATCCTAAAAAGATGCAAATATTCTTTAAAAAGAAGAAGATTAGTATTTCCATAATTCATTGTGGGAACACATTTTTGCTGCAGTGTTGATGTTGGTATAAAATAATTTGCAAATAATCTGGCAATGCAGTGTCAGTTGAGCTCAAATAAATGAACTGTTACAGCTGAGATACAACAAACCCATATGTCCCTGAGTTAAACTCTTATTTTGGTAACATGCTGTAGAACTGTGTGTCTCTTTAACCTTCTGCTACTGGCTGAGTCTGATTATCTTCAGTGATTAACTGGAGTGATTTTACTTATCCTGGTGTAATTCTGGAATGGGAGAACAGTTGCGTCCCCTAACAGCTTTACATCTGTGATCTAATCTTAAACTGCTCATGGACACAATCTCCTATGAGTTTGTACAGATAATTAATTATAGCAATGAGTCCTTAAGCATTTGTTAGTACATCTGAAGGAGCAATTTATAATTCAAAGCAAACATAGCAATGGTTTGACAAGTGTATGTACCCAAACTGAATAAAATGCAATTATTTTTCAATAGAGATACAATATCTAGATACATACATATGTATATATGTGTGTGTGTGTGTATTCATTCAAGACTGAAAGGGCAGAAGCTTGCTTAAATCACAAATAGTCCTAGATTTGAGAACTCAGGCGTTGACTAAATAAGTCACAACATAATAGCTGGAAATTGAATGTATGGCCCTTAGTCTGATCAGTGATAATGTAGGTCTCATCTTTGTTTCTGACACAGCACCCTTTTATCCTCTGACCATCTCTAGACTTCATCCTTTGAAGTCTTATTCTCCGTCCATGCCATACTTCTTTGTTTCACTTTTTATGTCTTCCATTTGCTATTCTCCCCACACTGCTACCCCTCAGTTGTCTTTGAAAGCCTTTATCCTGGGATAGTGTTGATTTATTGCTGGAGAATCATAGGAGGTTTACACAATATGGTGAGTTGGAAGGGACCCACAAGGATCATTGAATCCAGCTCCTGTTGGTTACTCCTGTAGTTACAATGCAAGGCTTTAATAGAAATTATGAGGAGAAGTGATCTTCTTTTTTAACTGCATTTAGCAATATCTCTTAAATTTTTCATTTTCTTTTGACTGAATGGGAGGAACTTTTTTTTTTTTTTTCTTTTTTTTTTAATACAGCTGTGTCCTCTTGTTTGGGGGCTTGAGTTGGTTTTCCTACTTTAATTTATTACTATTTTCTTAGTGAATAAATTGACCAGTGAAAAGGATGATTTCATTTGGATTCCTTCACCTGTTTTTGCAATTTGAAGTGTGACCCTTTGGAACACATGCTGCTGGATGACATTTACCCAATGGAGATTGCAGGTCCCCTCCACAGTGGGACTGCTTCATTCCTGTCTGAGAACATCTGTGGATTGCTCAACCAAAACCATGTACCTGACACGCCAGATCCCTGTCTGCCTGTGGCATGTGTCCCAGCCACATGTGTTCATTATCCAGTAATTCCTGCTCTGAGGGATGGAGTGGTTGAGCTTTCTGTTCTAGTCCAGGGCTGGAGCTTGAGGTAAGAGTTAGCAAAAGATCATGAGCTCCCAAAATGCTTCTGGATGTAAATTAGACAGTAGGAAATACACCTGATGAATTTCTTCTTATTTGAAAGAAACACAAATGTATAAAGTAGTTAGTCTGGTTTAAATGCATACAGTTAAACCTGAAGATAACTGGAACTTGGCTATTCACTTTCCCCCATCCCTTCACATTGTAGATGTGAAGGGGGTCACCAGAAAAGCCCAAGTAGCTTTAGACAGAAGAGAGATTCAGAAATATCTTTGACTTTTATGGACCTTTTCATAAAAATGCTTAGAGCTGTAAATGTAGAAAAAAGAAACTCATTTATCTTTACAAAAGTGCTGCTATTCAGCACTCATAAAATAATCTTTTAAATTACTGTTTCTGCTTGTATCAATAAATTCATACAAAATGCTTAAAGGTCAACCATTGCCAGAAAAATGTCTTTTCAGCTGGCTAATTAGAGGTTTATGAGAATGTGCACCAGCTTGCACTTTAGATAAACTGGAAAAGAAGGAGAAAAGAAAAACGGCCCCATGGATAAAAATGATAGTGTGGAATTATTGAGTGGCAAGTCTTTGATCCACCAGGTTCACCATGGCATGTGTCAGGGCATGAAAACAGATGGCTTTGCTAACAGGAAGAACAAAAATATTTTTCTATTTGTTGGGGAGGTATCTTGATTAGTCACCTCCTGGAGCCCACACGCTTGAGCAGAGGGCCCAACTTGAGCTGATGTATGGAGGGGAGTGTGAGCAGGATTTGATGTGTCATAGCCTGAGCCATGGGAAATCTGTCCAGTTCTTATTGCATGGCCAAGGGTATCAGATAAGGACACTTATGTTCTTATTTCCCCCATAAGTGGTTTTATCTTCTTGTTCATGTAGATCTTAAACAAGAACAAAGCAGTGTAAATCGTACCCAGAGCCAAACTGCCCAACCACCCATTCTGGCACCTGCACTTCTTTCATTGCAGAGACCACACTGAAATTCCCTGTTTCATAGTTCACTTCTTTCACTCATTGTCATGGAGACATCCTGGTCTGCCTAAAAATTTGGCCATTTGGCTGGAGCTCTCCATGCATGGATGAGACGAGTTTAATCAGTCACATGGATAAGACGCTGGAAATCTAGCTTGCATTTCCACCTGCACAACAGTCTAGCCCTGACTATTATCATTTTACCTCTAAATCTAGATTTTTTTCACTAAGTGGAGACAATAATACTGACCTAGGCAAAGTACCCAGACATAACAGATGAAATGTGTTACAGGAAAAGTACAGAGGTCATTGAATTCTTGAATAGCTTGAGCTATTTATTGCCCAAGGTGAGAATTTGTAACAAAACAATGTAAATAGTGAAAAATAAAGTAGAATCTTAGATGTCTCTCTGTCTGAACATACTGTAGTGCTAATATTAACATCATATTGAAGTTCTTTTTCTTGATATTTTTCCTTGGCCATATGATTTCTATACTGAGATTGTTTCCTTGAATATTAATTAACAGATCCTTACTATAAAACCATTTGTAAACAGAAGGCAGCATTTTTGTCACTGAAAGTTTTATAACTTAAGAGTGCCATTATTTGGTTTTGTACTTTTGTGTTTGCTGCAGAATTGCTACTTCAGGAAAGTAAATTGATTAAATTTTTGAAAGTGCAGGTGACATAACTGATGGCAGTTAATTTCCCTACTACCCACAGATGTTTCATCCTGACTTTGCCTTCAAGTGAAGCTGAGGGAACAGTGCAGAGTAATTTTGTGGTGCTTCTGGTTTGTTCTCTCATTCCCATTTCTTTTGTCTCAGTCATTCTCTATTTTGAAACCTGAACCAGAGCTGGCCCAGCAGTGTACCCAGGGGCTGACATGAGCTCCTTCCTCACAGGACAGAGTCATTCTGTTCTAGTTGCTTGGTTGTTTTTTTATTCCCTGGAGATATTTGAAGTAATACAAGAGAAGAGCTTTGTTGCTCAGACACGGATTTTTTTCTTTATCTTAACAACTGATAACTCTATCTTACTTAACATCTCAGTAATTTGATTCTTATATTTATAATCAATTCCAAATTTCATTCAGTGTCAGCACTTGGTATTTTAATGATATCACAAAGTCATTAAGATTGGAAAAGACATCCAAGATCATCAAGTCCAACCTTTGACCGAACACTACCATGCCAACCATGTATTTTGTTGTCCAGCTTGAAAATCTTTGCAAATCCTTGTGTATCTGTAGGAAGAGGAATATTAGAATGTGTGCTTCCAAGGTCAGAGGCAGCAGCCTTTAAGGCACAACTTTCCAGAAGGAAGAACTTTTTGTTTTTTACTTTCTGTAGAGGGTATCTGTACAGCCCAGGAGAAGTGGTGGTGCTCTCGATATTTCCTAGTAAACCTTGGACTTCACTGTGTGGTGAAAGAAGTCCCATTTGGGACAGTAGGAAAATATAGATCCCACTTGTGATAAGTTTTCTGTAGCATGAGTTGGAAAGTTCACTTCAATGAATTTCAATATTTACCCTAAAAAATCTGAATCTTGACTGAATTGATTACAGTTCATGATAATATTAAGCAGGAAGTTGTGATAAGTCTAATAAATGCCCATAGCAGAAGGTAGCATCTCAGTTTCTCCTTCTCCCAGACTGCAGTAGCTCATCATGTTATTCTTGCTGATGTGTGAGGCAGTGATAGGGTATACAGGGCAATGAAGTTGTTCAGTCAGATCCTTCCCATTGTTTTTAGTCCATGTATCACCCTATAAGGAAACTGGCAGAAATACCCCTTCTGTTCATCACCCTGCTGCCAGAACCTTTATTTTAAAGGAAGTGTAACTTGTTTTATCATCCATAGATGGAAATGCTGTCCTCTCTGCCCCTTTTCCCTCTTCTCTTAGCTTGAGACAGGATTTGAATGGAGTACATTTTTTTCATGGGTAATCCAGGGTACTGGTAATCCATGAGTACTCAAGAAAAATTGTGTTGCATGGTTATAACTGTTCAGCTCTCCTTGTTGTTTTACTCAGGCAAATCTTCTTCAAATGTTAATCTTTGTTGAATATGCAACATCACACCCCCAAATGTCTCTGACAGGAGTAGCAGAGGTAAAAATATAAACGCTGTAGGAGAAGTTTATTCAGAATATTCTGCCTGAATACACTTGTCATTTCTTATCAAACACTGGAGACAGAATGAAATAGACTGTTTTGCCACTCTGTGGGCGAGGTATAACGAGAACATATCAGCATGGATGTGACACAGTTTCACTTTCCTTGAGCTGATTATGTTATAGTTTCTTTTCTACTGACAAATTTCATTAACAGATTGGGGTAATAATAGCATATTTTATCTTGCTGGCTGTGATCCAAAACCTTGGTTTAGAGCAGAGCTAAATTTAGAGAAATTCAGTTGAATCTATATTTTTCTCCATATTAGCTATTTCTAACAGCCTGATAAGATTTTGTGTTCAATGACTAAGTGTCTCTTGCTGTTATAATGACAATCATCCACTTGCTTATATTGCTGTGTCGTCCCAACAGAATAACAAAGTGCTAGATGAAAGTTACAAAACCTTGCCTTAAGAATATTGGCCAGTAAACCAAAGTACAAACTTTTGGTTAGAAGCTGTGGCTTCCCCATTCCTGGAAATGTCCAAGGCCATATTGGATGGGACTTGGAACAACCTGGTCTGGTGGAAAATGTCCCTGTCCATGTTGGGGGGTGAAATTGGGTGATTTTTAAAGTCCCTTCCAAACCAAGCCATTCCATGATTTTATGAATTGAAATTCAGCTGTCTTCTTTACATATTTGGCCCAATCATAAATTTATAGGTTCTCCATTTATTCCATCCTGTCATAAATAAGCTTTGAATAAATTTGGTATACAACTAAGAAAAGGGTGAGTAACAAAAATAAACATAGATAGTAATAGATGCTGTGTTGGCCCAAATGGGCATCATCTTAGCTGAATGTTTTATGGCAGTGTACTGTAGTAGATTTATAGGCAGCTTTCCATTTTAATAATTCAGTATTTGCTATTTCCTGAGGCATGGCAAATATCTCTCTGTGACCTTGGCTACCATGGAATACATCATCGTACCGATGCACATCGCTGTGGTGCATTTCAAATCTCTTTTGAAAACAGCCTGGTGCCTAGAGAGCCTTCAGCTAGGGAGGCTGGGAAGAGAAAAAGAGCTGGAAGGGAACTGCTGGCTTGGAGAGATTCTGTCTGGGAAAGCTTTGCAATTGTTTTAAGCTGTGTTCAAACGTTTTTCTTCCAACAGACTTTGGGAACTATCACTGCAGCACCCATTAAGGTTCCTCAGGTCAGCTCCTTGCAGAGGTTGGCAGGACAAGGACCAGCAGTGCTACCTCAGGTACAAAATACAATTTCAAAGAGGGGGTTGTGTCATTTTGTACATATTCTCTGTTCCTGTCTAGTGCCCAGGCCTGGGTACATTGGCACGCTGATTTTGCAGAGTTGTGGTTTTTTTCAGTCCTTGAAAAAAAAATTTCTTCTGGGAGTGTACTGATAGCACAGTGAAAAGCTATAAAATGTCATGTAGATTCATTGTGGAAGAACAAAATACATATGGTGGAATGTAAATTTATGCTTTAAAGTTGAATCACAAATCACAGAAGTGAAAATCTGCAATTCTGTAATTAAAAGAACTGGTGGAAGTGTTAACATGCCTGTTCAAGATTTAACCCCATGTTCTGTTTCACTGACTTATTTGCCTTGTCTATCCCAATACAAAGTTTTGGCCCAGCTAACCCAGGTGTCAGAACAAGGAGAGAGTCTCTGGGTAAGAGTGAGAGTTGCACTCACTGGTTTTTAAAATGTTTCTAACTGTCTTCTTTTTTCTGAGCAGCCATGACTGTTTCTATAACTATGCAATTTATTCCCCATTTCAACTCTCTCAAAATATTTTGATATAATTTTCAACAAGTGTTTTGCTGCAATTCTATGCTTTGCCCTTCACATTAATGATTATTAACTATAAATACATTTATCCCACTGTGGCCCTTAGAGCTCTATTTCTCATATATGAACAGTAGAAAAGTTCTGAAGTTGATGATATATATTCTTCCTATTGTTCCTTTATTTTTTTCTAATTTATTTTTAGTGGCAGAATTTAGTAGAAGGTCTGTGAGCTAAATTTACTTGGAGGAAGAAGTTTTTCCAATACAAAGGTCTTAAATTCTGTCTTTAAATTACATTTTGTGGAAGGCAGAATTGTGAACATAAATTAGAGTTATAGTTTTCTTATCAAGTTCAAGACTTTGCTTTTCAGTTGTTCTTACAAAATAATAACATTTTGATTTCTGACATTTTGGGGTGTGAAAGATGAGCAGATTGCTCCTGAAAACAGATGAGGTTCAAGAGCAGATGAAAGACCTGTAACAGGGACTAAATTATCATTTAGGTTGTGTTTCAGCTATGGTGATGGCATTGCAAATTCTGCACTTAAAGAGGTACCAATGCCCTATGCTTTTGTTAAATAGAAAAAATTCAGTGCTAGATTCAATTTTGAAGAATTGAAAAAAGTGGAGGAAACTGATTTCCTCAGCGTTTTAAAGGAACACATCCTTTCTGTCTTGCTGTTTAGGTCATTGCAATATTTTTGTTTATATTCCACTTTGTTTCATTCCCTTCCTGATACAGCTTCCATTCCAGAGCTGTTCATGCAATCATGCTTAATACTAATGAACTACCAGTTCTTTCTTGGCTGTCCTGAGCCATAGTTCACTAACTTTTCTATTTAGTGAATATTTCATACAGATAGAATGGGCAATAACTACCAAACAATCTCATTTCTGAAGAACTAAAAATGAAGTAGGTAGCTGTGTGTAAGACCATGTTGTCAGGGGTATGTCTTATGCCCTGAGTTTTTTCTGGCTTTTTCACAGGCTTGCAACAGGCCAGCTTCTTCAGCAACAGCCTGTCCCATTTACATGCCAGTCTTCCTTTATGCTTCTTCATGGTGCATATGTTCCTCTCCACCTCCAAGCTCACAGAGAAGTTTTAAATTTCCATAGTTTCCTATGGAAACTATATAGGGAATTCCCTCCATCCATCAAACATCCCTCCTTTGTGTTCAATGTCTTCAGAGATACCAGTTTTTCATAGACAAGTGGAAAGTTTGGCTTCTAATTAAATAGTCAGGTGTCTTAAAAATAGATTTACTATAGCCATGGACCAGAGTGCTGCAAAGCTGTCATTCCCTAGGTGCAGCTGGATGCAGGTGGCCTGGGAGGCCACTGTAAGTCTGCAGCACTGTGTCACTGTGAAGGCTGTCCTTCGTAAGAAATGTAGGATGAATGCATAGTCATCTCTGGTCCAGGAAAACTGGAAACTTCAGATGGAAATATAAAAATTACAGGAAGCAAGGCCATGTGATACCATACAGGTGTTACAGTAAAAACTATCTCCCTCTTCTTCCTTGTAGTGTTGTGAAAAAATTATTTTGGAAATTAAGAGGTGTATATTATCTTCCAATAGGAGCTGGAAATCATGCAGAATTAAATCCTGTCACAGTCTGTGTACTCAGCTTTTTTTCATCAGAGCTGGTCACAGATCAGGCTGGCCACTAACCTCCTTTTGTCCCCATACCTTGCCCTGAGTTACTGGCACAATCCTGCCATTCTAGGACTGACTTTTGGAGATGCAAATTCCCATCTCCCAAGCATACCAACAAGTTGAGTCCAGCTGGGTTTGGCATTTGCTAAAACCTTTACTTTGTTTGCCCATGTAGCAGCAAATTACTGGGAAAGCAGAACCATATTCATCACTCCTCTACCAAGAATTTGGAGTATTTCACAGGGAATGAAAGCAGTGCTGTATCTGGGCTCAGATGTTATCTATGGCTCAATCTTGTTCTGGAAGGGATGCAATCTTCCCTGATCTCCATCTCTGCCAAGTCTAGTTGTGACAGTGAAGTGTGTAGAGCCCTGTGGTGATGAAACCAGAGCAGCAAAGGCTTCTGTGCTCCAGCAGCTGTGCCCATTTACTCAAGCAGGTGAGTCCAGGTGTAGCTTGTGCAAATGCAGTGGCAGGTACAGCTGCACTTCCCTAATCTTTTGGGCTGAATATGCTGCTTCTCTGCAGTTCTGTGAAAGAGTGGAAGGCCTGGGTGGAGCCCTTTCAGAATTCCTTACATTTTAGGAGACTACTTATATGTGAATCATCCTCTGGGAGTGCCTTTCCTCTAAGGTGGACAGATTGCACATCTGTCTCAGGTGCATGTAGGTAACTGGGAAAAATGCATGTCAGTATCTGCATTCCTGGCAGCACACCAACTGCTGTCTGGCATTTCTCCTTTTGGCCAGTCTTATTATTCCTTTGGGATTTCAGATTCCCTTTAGATTTACAGATAGGCATAAATACTACCAGGATGGCTAGACAGAAAGACTCCTCCATTTTGAGGGTCCTCATCATGTCTACGGGGGTTTGATATATTTGACACTTCCATGCTCCTCATCTTGACAGCCTCTTTTGAGTTACTCATATGCAGTCAAGCAAAATATACCACATAAGTAAACCAAGGCATTTAACAAGAGTTACATGAAATAATGCATACAGCTCCCTCATTTTCCACATTTGTAAAGATACTTGTCATTTGTTTTGTTCATTTGAATGAGTTTATTATATGACCCCCTGGGAGCTTTTCCATCTGGGGAACAAAGTTTCAAAATTTGAACATTCACAAATGGCAGCAAAATCCCATTGCTTAGAACCACTAATTAAGTAGAGAGCTAACAAACATTACTTACAAGTTCTTTGCACAATACAAACAATATTTTTTAGGTATTCATTATTTGCCAAAACAAGCTTCTTTGGTAGATATTTGTTCATATTTTTTTTTTCCAGAATATGAAGTCATTTTTGCTTTCATCAAATCAGTGAGCTGTGATGTTTGAGAATCTAATTCCAGATAGTCTTTCTCTTCTTACTTTGGTCTTTGAGGTTTCCAACTGAGTGAGATGCTTTGGAACTGCAGACTCTCCACTATAAGAAGAAAATCCTAGAGGTCCTCTACTTAAACACTGTGGAAGTCCCGAGCTATTCCTCTTCTTTATGGCACCATCTGTTCCAAGGAGAGGGTAGCATTCTGTCAGGTTGAGTTCCAATTTACAGCTGCAGAGCAAATATTCTGTCAATTTTGAACTGGTCTACAGACCATAAGTTGCGCTGTAGCCACGTGGAGGTACATGTGGAATGTTATTTTCTGTTCTTCAACAGGAAGATTTTAAATGAGAAGGTAAAAATATTAAAATAAACCTGTTTTGTTGTCAGCAATTTGGTCAGTAATTTGGGCTTAGTCCAGTCCTCATTCAAATTAATGGAGAGACTGTGACATTTTGAATGGCAGTTAAATCGGATTACAATGCTGTTTCCCTGACCTATCTTTCCAGTGCTGGTTGAAGGCACAGTTTGGGATGGCTTTCCTCATGACACTGCTGCTTAGAGCAGAGCAGCATCTGCATTGGCAGGATCACAAAGGTTAGTGGTGAAAACAAACAGGTGTCACCTTAGGCAAAACATGTATGTTTCAATCAACTCTGCCAAGTTCCACTGTCAGATACTGATTGGTTTTTATCTTCTGCAGTGATTTTAATGTGAGTAATCCAGTAGAGTCTGAATGTGATCACTGGGCTGCCTTGGGACAAGCCCTGTTATTTTAGTGTGCTTTTATTCTTCACTGGGTACCATGTGAGCCCAGCCAGCATCTCCACACGTTCCCAAATATTAAAAACACAGTCCTGTTGCATTGTGCCACAACAAAGTCATGTCCAGGGAGGGTGCAGCCACTGGTGATTGATGTGGGAAATAAACAAGACATGTCTCTGTTTGGTTAAACTTGGGAATCCATTTATTGGGGCGTCACCAACGCAGGATTTAACCAAGCATAAACCAGAGCCAAAGAACCAAGAACAAAGGCAGGGTGGTGGGTTTTATGGGGTAGAGCAAGGGTGGAGTTTGGGGTCTGGGTCCAATAGGGACACAGCAAGGGAGAAGTCTCAGGGGTACAAAACAATAGGGGTACAATAGGAGGGGCTATTAAAATAAATGCAGCAGAAAATAATGAATAGCAATGCAAGAAGGGTAGAACATTCTGGGCTTTATAAGGGATTTGAGAGTGGAGTAATTCTTCCTGTGCTTATAGGGCACATCCCCCATGGCAGAGGGGTGTAGTCCACTCCTCCTGGGGCTTAAAGCCATTCCCCTCACCTTAACACTGCCTGTCTAAAATCAAATCCCCGCCTCTTTGGGTGGGGGCACTCCACACGTTTCCATTTTGAAGTTTCAGGTCATAGTTCTCATAAGCACATTTCTACTGGTAGTTGCTGCTTCTCTTCACACTTGTACCAAAGCCAGGCGTTGCTCCTGGTTTCCTCAGTGGTGTGGCTTCTGGAAGATTTCTTGAAAGGAAAACAACTCCGATAGACAGAAATAAGTTTTGGGATGCCGCTGTGTACTGTAGAATAGGTTGGTCTATGGCAAAGTCTCTCTCTGTTTGCATCATGAGTTAAAAAAAACCCATTATTTTTAACTGTAGTGTTAAAACTGTACATAGCCATTGGAAAGTAGAAAAGCATTACTAAATGCAAGTCAGTCTTTCAAGAAAATAGAAAAGAATCTCACAGGCATACATATTTGTATAAAAAGCTATACAGAATTGTGCAGTGGAGAGACAAGAATACTTTATTGTTTGATTGAGAAAGGAATAATGGAATTGGGTAAAGTTTTTTTTAAAATATTAGGGGGGAAAAGACTATAACTTAAGGGATGATGTGAAATTTTCTGGTATACAACTCTCAGAGCTTCCAGGGGAATGTGTTGGAATGCTGCTGGAGGAGAAGAGAGGATCTGATTGAATGTAACTTAAGCAGTGCAGTAAGCAACCAAGCAACAGTATTTAATAGTCATTTATGCATGCAGAAAGCAAGCAAAATTATTTTTTATAAAAGATTTGCAGAGGCCTAGCTGAACATGTAGCCCTTAATAAATGCAATTTAATCTGTTTTATTGTATATAAGTTCTTATACTGTGCTTGTCACTGTACTTGAAGCATCTTCTGGTAATGTGTTAGGCACCAAGATGAACATCTGATGTAAGCTATTTCTTCTCTTTTCCTTTGGGAAGAAGCACATACAGCTGAGAGTTCTGCTTAGGGTTTATTTTAATCAATTTGCTTATTTTTAATGGCCATGCTAAAATAGTATTATACTATTATACTACTATACTATTATACTATTATACTATTATACTACTATACTATTATACTATTATAATACAATTAATTGCATGCCACTATAGAAAACATTTAGTGTAGAAATTGATGAGTGTGCTCATAATTCTTAGAGAAGAATTTTGAGACAGCTGATTCAGCCTTGTTGTAGGGATTCCCTGCACCAGGGATGCTTGGCCAGCTTGACCTTTCATATTAAGTTTTTACTGAAGATTGGGATGGAAACACAGTACTTTATTGAAAAGTCTGTGGGAAGCTCAGTTCCACACTAGTGGGTGGGTTTGGTAAATTGCCTGTGCTGCTGAGAGAGGCAGTGGCTTGCTGTAGTACCTTCAAGGTATGTATTTTACACTGCTGCTGTGCAGCCAAGACAGGTGAAGGTGTGACTAAGGTGGTATCCTAAGAATATTCCTTGGGGACGGCTGCATGACAGAATTTGGCAGTGGTAGGAAATCCAGTCTTCTGCAGTAAGGTCAAGGATGAACGTGTAGGGTAGATGAAGGTGGGCTACGCTGAGATGAATCTTTTCCAAAAGACCTCTGTTTCCTCTGCCTTTCCATTGGTGTCAGTTTTCAGTTCTTAACAACAGAATTGATCCAGAGTGGTGGGGAAGGAGAAGCAACCAACCCCAGCCTGTTACTGATGCTTGAGACCTTCAGATCTGATCAGTGTTGCAAGCACTTTGAAAAGGACCTCCACAGAACTCTTCATGACAGTCAGCACATAGAATTCTAAAGTATCCATGAAAACTTCAGGAAACATTCAAGCCATTTTTACATCTGGCATAGTATCTTTTTCCCAATTGAAAACTCTTATGTTACTCCATGTTAAATACTGCTTTGCAAAGTAGCAGTAAATGAGAGGGTAAAGAAATTTCCCCTCTCTCCACTGATGCCAATTCTATCCATATGAAAGGTGTGACTTCCAATCCATGTCTGGCCTGGATCTGGACTATGCTGTGTCTCTGAGCCTCAAGGCCAGTTGTACAAGCTTGCACTAGAACTCTAGGTGAATAACAGGTGCACAGGAAGGCTTTCTTTGTTTGCATGACTTCAGTAAAGACTTGGAGAAACTAGCTTTGCTGCTGGTTGACCCTTCTTTTTCATCTCCTGGTGTCTCAGCATTTTGTGTGCTTCCATCTTGCTTAGGATGTCAGCAGACAAATTATTTTTGTCCTTCCTTTATTATTATTTTTGTCTGTCTTTTTCTTTTATTTTGACTAGTAAATTAATTGGGGGTGGTTGAATCATCATAATGTGATGTTATTGTTTGTCTAGAAGCAGGAAAAGCTCTTAAAGTGATGGACAGTACAAAGCAGCGATATCCATGGTCTTTAATGTAACACCAGATTTTGAATCCAGTGAATGCCAGCTGTGTGGATTAGTTCAGAGCTTGCCTAAGAAAGTGTATGGACAGGAGGAAAACCGACAGGTCTTCTCTCATTTGTACCTAAGGGCTCATGGACACTTTAAATTGAAGGAAGTTAATCATTAGTAACTATCTGTGAGAGAAGCAAGCTAACTTGTAATGCTGAAAATAGTGGAAATGGAAGTAAGTTATTGACTGGTTTGTATAATCACAGTCTATTTTTTACATTTCCATTGTAATCCTAAACAATAAGGATTAATTTTTTCCTCAAAGGCTGTTGCAGTCGGCTCGCTGTGACTGGGGACCAGTCTGGCCAGGCAGCGTGGCAAATAGAGGGATGGGTACGATGGAGTGCCTAGGAAAGATTTTAATGTTCACAGAGACCTGTGTTCATCATCTGAGGGGCTGCTGAGGGGCATAGCAAACTTCACAGTGTAAGGGGATATCTGAGGGCACAGGTTCAATCATGAACATGGACCAGGGACATGACCTTGTAAGTCTGGGGTAGGATGACTCCATCAGTATCCCCCCAGCACCCCATCCCCCAAGGCTTCCAGTTTATTCCTTCTGTGTTATGAACCTGGTCCATGGTTTGATCTATCCCAGCCAGATCAGTTTCCACATCTGCCTCTACTCTGCAAATTATAAGACAGAAAACCCTTAACAGACAACTTAAAAAACAGGGTAGCAATATAAACACAACAACAACTACAAAAATCAGTAAACCCGTTTTGACTAGAGTCCGACTAGATAAGTTCCATTTTCTGAATAGTCCATTGAACCAGTCACTGTCACCTTCTATTTGCAATTTCTTGACTCCTTCCCTGAGAATTTGGATACTTTTGTGTATGGACTCACTGAGGTCTGAAAGGTTCATGCAGCACATGCCTCCAAAATCCTCACAATCATGTCCTTGGGCTAATAATGAACCAAACTGCAAATACTAGTATTTGAGTGAGTGGGGCAACCTGGATTTTAGGGAGTGCCATTGCTGTAAAGGTAGGCAATTTTTTTTTTTTTTTCATAATATTTACTGATTAAATAAGAAGAGGGAAGGGGTCCTGGGGTGACTTTATGATGTTTGTATCCCCAGGCACCTTGTTTATGTTACATATTAAGTTCTGCACCTGTAAGACTGGCTCTGAGAGCAAAGAGGGGGAAGAAGAAGCAGTGCACAGTTTGTGTTCAGAAAGAGCCCTCACTGTCCCCCATCCTGCTCCTGGACTGTGCTGTCTGCAGCACGGACAGACAGCGGGACAGAGCTCTCCTTTGCTTTTAGTTAGTTTTTAGCTCACTGAGGCAGAGAAGTTCCCAGAGAAGTTTGTTTTTTTTCTGGATCTGTTCAAACCTGCTCTGGACTGAAAACCCAGACAAACCCCGGGAGCTCACGCCTGTGGCCCACCAGGGCCTGGACCTCGGCACTTTCCAGCACCAGAGGGACTGATAAGAGACTGAGTGAGCTGAGCTACACCCATGGAAAGGACTTTTCTGGATTTGTCATCTTATAGAACAGCAAGAGGTTTTGTTGTTTATTATTCAATTTCTGTTAAATAGTTTTTTCCATTTTTCTCCAAGGGAATCTTTTATCCTGAACCAGCTGGGGGAGGGGCCACTTGAATTTGTTTTCTGGAGGGACCCCATTCTGAGGTTTTCTCCCAGATTTGCCCTAAACCAGCGGGGGGGGGGGGGGGGGGGCTGTCCTCATGCCTCCTGGCATAAAGAGACACAGCTTTACTGAAGTCAGTGTGCATCTGTTCATTCTGGTGAAGGATATGATTATCCCATATTTCATTCATTTTATCAGCCAGTGTTAATGTTTTCTGTGTAGTCCTCTAAAGTTTTCAAGAATGAAAGCTCTGGCTGCTGCTCTCAGCACTTTGCCTCTGTGACATATGAATTGTGCCAAATCCATTTTGTGTTTTTGTTTTTAAGCTCTGAGTACAAGGATGAAGTGAAAATAAAGTGTGAATAATGGTCTTTTCCTCAAAGGCAATGTGATCTTGCATTGAGATGAAAAACTTACTTTCATGCAGATCAGCCCTGCTAGTATGAAGGGCTGATGGATGCTGAGCATGATCCAGCTGATATCTGATACAGGGGAAGGGGAGGGCTCTTCAGTGTTGCTGACAAAGCTATAACAAGATCCAGGGACTAGAAGCTGAAGTTAGGTAAATTCAACCTTGCAATAAAATGCCAGTCATGAGCATAAAAAAACATTTTAACAATTTACTGGAGCTCATAATTAAGAACTCTTTAGTATTTTCTTTTAAAATCACTCTTCAGTTTCTGGGAGATATCATATGGCCAGCCTGTGAGCTGGAGTATCACTGTGACCCCTTTTGCATTTGAAATAGAAGTACACTGTGTTAACTTCCCTTCTTTCCTGAGCTTGAAGGAGAACACATTTACAAGAAATGCCCTTTACAATTTTCCTAACACTTGCAGATCTTCACAGATGTAACTGTTCTAATTAAATTCTTTAGGACTACATAGCATTGCCCACAGAGACTGGGGGAACTGTGTGACTTTCTCCCCTTCTCCTTTCACCCCATGCTTGTTTGGGTTGGATTTTGAGGACTTCTTTTGTAAGCGATTTTCTTTCTTACCTTATTTTTCTTTACTACAGGAGGTGAGTGGCTCAACCTGTTTCGATGTACCTCAGGAAATAGATTGCCCATGATCATATTTTCCTTTGTCAGTGGTGACACACACCAGGCTCTCCCACATCTCCCACTCAGCAATTCATTCACCTTTGTAGTATCCAGCAATTTGTACTCTTGAGAGCTTGAATGATGTTTTGGTAAAATTGAAGCCTTTGAGCTTCACATAGGGATATCTGGATAGAGTTTAATGATATGGGATATACAAGAAGTCATGTTAGTCACAGGACCTGATTCTTTCCTGATTGAAATTGTTTAAAATATATTAAATTAGAGGTTGTTGAACAAAAGAACACTCTGTACATCTCACAGGATTGGGCCCTCTCCTATTCCATGTCTGAAAAGCAGACAGCCCCCACCTAGTGAATGCTCAGATTTAAGAATATCTCCTTGAAAAATGTGCTCATCTGCAGCTGAGAAATACCTGTCTGAACATTGCCACAGGAAATGAAGTATTTCTGTTATAGTGTATATTGAGGAAACTCAAAAACAACATGGGTTTATGAAATCATTATATTCAAGAAGCAGCTCTCTCTTCTGCATTTTGAGCCCTGGTAGGATCACATTCTGTTTTGACAGCTGTCAGAAGTTAAATGAAAGATACTTGGGGAAAGAAGGGTTGAGAATCGTTACTTGAAACACTTGCCAACAGTTGAAGTATTCTTTTGGTAACATACATGCTGTCTCTTTTTCTTTCTCTTTTCTTCTCCTTTGCTCAACTTTGGTGCCTTTTATTTCTGTAACTCTTGTGACAGAGGCTGGTGTCATCCAACCTGTGCTACTTTAAGTAGAAAATTACTTTTTGATACTGTGTGTGTGCAGTGCGCTGCCCTAGCTTTATTCTACCTCTCATTCAGCGATTGCCAGCTTCCAAACTTTTGCTAGTGCCACTGTCCTCCTTTCATCTCCCAAATTTAAGCTACAGTTTTGCTGTGAGGGAAAGGAAGTTATGCTACCTTTTTCCTTCTTATTTTTTCTCTTCCTAGCTGACACCATTTATTTTCACAAATAACTGCAGTAGTTTGGGGTTTTAGGTGACACTCTGACAAAGGTCCTTCATGTAGCTGTTTATTAAATGTTTACACTTGGTGTTTATATTATGAGGAGAACATTCTTAGGTGTTGGAGCACAAGGGGCTTATACTTTTGCTTTCTGTTTTGGATTCACACTTGCAGGCCCTAGCAATAAATGTTATTTTCACTTTAAATTATTGTAACTTTAACTCAGGAGTACCCAAAACTTTTGTTTCTATATAGTTAACCCTTTTTATTGTTTTGTAATTGCACATAAACATGGTCTCCCAAAGTTAGGTAAACTTAGGAAGCTTGCAGAGGCTTAGCCCATGAAAACAGCTATTCCTCTTCTGTATCACACGGTGGCAGAAAGTGCCCAGCATATGCTCTGCAGTTTCAGTTTGGTGAGTCCTATCAGATAATTTCAGTATGTAGCACTTTATAAAGAATTTAGTATTTTGGAAAATTAAGTTTGTTTAATCATCTAAGGAAGAGCTTATTTTACAGCAAAGTAATATATGTTCATCCACAACCTGCAGGATGTGTATTATGGGTGTGGGTAGGATTCACTGAGGTATTACATCATGCAGTAGAAAAGATAATTATATAGCTGGAATATATGTAGGCATTTAGTTTTAATTAGGCTTTTGATTAAATATAAAATTGTAATTAAGAGTGACAGATACAGTAGATCCTGGTAAACTCCATGACAATTTTTTGGCTAGAAAAACTCCTGAACTGATGGGTTTAAACCAAGGCTTTGTGCACTGCTTATGAAAATAAGACCATTAACTAATCATGGGTATGAAGCTAATTATAGAGTCCTCCCTTAAACTACTTTACCAAGGTATTTGTCTGGTATCTTAACTAAGCCAGTCAGATAATCGTTACACACAGTAATTGCATAAAGAAAACGAGCAAAGAACCCTTCGGTTACTGCCAGGGTATTGTGACTATGGTTTGTTGGAGTTCTGTGTAGTTTTGCATCATTTCACAGCAGGTCTCTGAAGCTTTCCAGTGTCACCCCAAAGTTGTGAGCTGAACACAGTGGCTACCCAGCTCTGCATGAGTCTGCAGGACCTTGGACAAATATCTTTACCTTTCCATCTACCATGACTGCTGGAAATGTGACTGTCCTGAGCAGGACTGTGCCTGTGATACCAGTTTTGCACTGCTCATGGGTGTTGGGGTCCTGTCAACATTTGAGGGACAAATTTCCAAGACACAAAGAGTGCGCAACATGTGTGTTGCTGCACTTAATATTTGCTGCGGGGACAAAAGGAGTTCCTTCTTCACACGATAGGGGATGATGGCCAGCCTTGAGAGATGGTTTTCTGCACACCAGTAAATCCCTGTGTTTTCATTCAATTGCTTACTTAGGCTCAAGACTGAAGTCAGCACCATTTGAAGGGCTCCTGTAGACTCCAGCATGGTGACACAGGCAGATGTTTCCCATGTCTGTCTGTTAGAACTTGTCAGTTTGTTTCACAGTATGGAAGGTGTGAGAAGTAGCAGGACTAAATAAGCACAGAGGGAACTGACTGTTTCATCTGACTGTGTTAATGAATAAGCTGGGAGTGAAGTTAACTCCATGTGAAGCAGTTTAAATTATTTATTTTCAATCCTGGGACTGTACTTAACATGTTAAGGCAGAGCCATGTTGACAGGGTGGCATTAATTACACCACTGGAAACCTACCACATTAGCTGAAAACAATTGATTGCAGCTATCATTCATGGTTCTGGGTATAGCCCCAGTTGTTGCAAAGCTGGGCAAAATGTCCTCTTCCATTCATGGAAGTTCTTCCTGCATCCACCCACAGCTGCAAATTAGCTCTTCAATTACTACAACAAAATATGATGTTTGGTGGTTGTAGGTTTCTTGTATCCATCTCTTTATTTAATTTATTTTTTTGTGAGCCATGTGACTGTGTGACTGATCTTTCCATTTGGCATGGCATATCTTAAGTATTTGAGGATGTTCGTTGACAATATATATAAAGTATAAAAGCATATACTTTACTGTAATGTATGTAAATGTACTGTAAATGCTTTCTCACAATTCCCTTAATGATTCAGCACCCTCTCCTTAATTCATAGCAAGACAAAAGTGTTGTCTCTTTGAGAATAGGAAATTTTTGCACCTGGGTTTTCCATTCTTTGCAAAAGCTTTGGCTTCCACATCTCTACTGAGAACTGGAAATGGCTTGACTTTGCATGTGTATGGATGTGCACTAATCAAAATAAGGATTTTACTTTCTTCTCACTCATTGTTTAGCACTGCTGTGAGTTAAGAACTTCAGAATTACTCCATTGAGAAGTGCTGGGAATATATCTACAAGTACGTGAATTTGCAGTTGCTACATGCTGATTTTCTAGATGATCCTGGGTCCATGGTTAATGCAATTAGAGATTCTACTGGGAGAGCACACGTGTGCAGTGTTTGTTCATATGTCCAATAACACCTGACTCTCTGTTTGTAGGTTAGGCCAAAGACCCTGATTCCGGACAGCCTCCCAATCTCCCCGTGCAGAGACCAACCTTCCAAGCAGCCTCCCACCTTCCAGAAGGCAACCATAGTGAGCATCAAAAACCCTAGCCCTGCCCTTCCAACTGCCAACAACACCGTCAGCCATGTACAGACACACAACAGCCAGTCACAATGTGTCCCCGAGCCTACAGCTCTCTCATCCCCACTGAGTGGTGCCGCTGGTGTGGCCTACGCCATCATTTCCACCTCCCCCAGCAATGCAGCTCCGCTCAGCACCAGCGCCACAGTCTCAGTGGTCAACGACAGCATTAAAGTGCAACCGCTTCTCATCAGTGCCGACAGCAAGGTGAGTTCCTTGGGTAGCACACGCAGGAACGGTGCTGCAGGTATGAGCAGAATATTGCCCTGGGAGTGCACAGCCTGTGTGTCACAGTGCAGGTGGTTTGTAGCTGCCAGATAGATTTTGGCCATGTGCTTTGGATGTGGGCCACCCAACATGGCGGACGCCACATGGTGTGAGTCACTCACCCAAGATGGCGGCTGCCACATAGCTGCCCACTCAAAATGGCAAAACACAAGTGGCAGCCCATGGGGGAAGAGATGCTGCGCTGATCACATGGAAGCAGCAGCCAAAATTACCCCCTCATTGGCATCTGGGAGTCCCTCCAGTGTGCCCACCTGATCCTAGAAGTGCCATTGCGGAACTGCGTGCACCAAAACCTGGAAGCACGGAACACCGTATCATAACAAAGCCAGGGCTTGGAAAGCCTGAAAGATGCTGTGGCAGCCAGTGCCTGAAGAGCTGGGGAGCCCTAATGGCTGCAATCAGCCACAGGGACCTGCGGAGCAGAGCCATCCCACGCAATGGAGCCTCAGCTGGAGCTGTCTTGCAGCAAGTGGCTGGGGCTGGGGCAGCCTTCCTGACAGTGTCCCCCTCTCGGCCTGTGAAAGTGGAGCAGCAGCAGCAGAGACAGCAGGAGAGGGGATGCACGGAGCTGCGAGGGCGCGGTACCCAGCACATAGTGCCATCAGGGGCAGCACTGGCACAAGCAGTGCTGTGCTCCCTGCCCCTCTACATGTGGCAGGCCTTACCTGGTAAGGCGTGGCCACCATCTTGTGGTCTGTGAAAGCCCAACTAGTTGCCCCGGCTCTACCCCTAACCCCTGCTGCATCCACCACTCCCACTGCAGCCAAGGTCCCATTCCTGCTTCCTGAGACTGTTTGGGGGAGCATAGGGAGAGCAATGGCGCAGCCAAGTGGGCACAGCCATACTGAGATGCCGAGATTTGGGAGTGACGGGCAGGGCGGTCCCGACCCCCGCAGCCTGCTGCAGCCCACCATAACACACCATGCTGGGCAAGGGCCCCCAAGCAGCCCCCACACCCCACACCAGGACTGGGGTGGGGGGCATGGGCAGGGTGGCCTCGGGTGAAAAGAATAGGCAAGGAGACCAGCCCTTTTTAATGCCTTTATTGAGGTCAGCTCTAGGTGGGGGGCTCGAGTGGCTGGAGACACCACCACTGCTCCCAGTGAACAACCCAGAGGAGGAGGTGTTCAGCTTTGCTGCATGTCAGAGCTGGGGCTTCCATCCTCACGAGAGTCTCTAGGAAGACACTGTCTCGTTGTAAATCTAGGGTAGTCATGGATAGCAAGTGCTGTTTTGTCGCTCTATTGGGAACAGTTAGAAGAACGACAGACTCTCTCGTGGAGTCGAACTGGAGAATTTCTCTGTTTATTACCTTTATTACCTCAGGTCTTTTTTATAGACTGATACATGAAAAGTACAGAAAAGAAAACTCTTATTGGTTAGTAAACTAACACATCAC
Organism: Pseudopodoces humilis; assembly: GCF_049639895.1. Lineage (NCBI taxonomy): Eukaryota > Metazoa > Chordata > Aves > Passeriformes > Paridae > Pseudopodoces > Pseudopodoces humilis. The sequence goes on along the minus strand of NC_142204.1, from coordinate 6,880,051 downwards.
CATCATTGGTCAGTGGGGTTCACCACCCCTCGACTTTCTCTTGCAAGAAAACAAGGAACAGACAGCACCTGCAAGGCTGTTCTCTATCTCTGAGGATTGTTTTAATTCCTCCTTATGATTCCCAGGCCACTTTCCCAGGCAAGACTGAGAAAGCTATGTGGTCTGCAATTTCCACAGGCACCATGCTCCCTGCTTCACAGTTAGCATCCATACTGTTTAGTTACGGCGATGAGGTTCAGAACATCAATCAGTTGCACAACATTCTCCCTTACTCCTCGACGTAGTTTGGAGTCTGGTTTGTGCCATGGCTCGCTGATTCTAGGGGCCATTAAATGTTAATCCCACTTCCCCTGGGTGCTACCCCCCCATGGGAGTTCAGCTCATCTACACACTGGGCGGTTTCATCGGTTGCCATTGGAGGGTGCCGGGAGCAGCAGAGGCAATATAGAAAGGCAGGTGGCATTAACGAGGCTGTCACAACAACATTGGTATTTAACATGACACAACATGTTTTAACAAAGAAGGTACCTTATAGTGACAGCACTCTACTGTTCAAACTGTAAACATCTTTGTGTACTGATCAGGAGGTCACATACTACTCTTTACATCAGGGAGTGGTGGGTGCCCTCCCAGCCACCACAGCCTGCCACGGCCTACTCACCTGTGGCAATAAAAATGCTCATCATATACAGAGCAAGCCCAGGAAAACTACCCACAAACTGAGGCACATTAAAAAAGCTCCTTTGTTAAAGTTTTCAAACATTGAACACGTCAGAATTGATCATAAAAACAAGTACTGATTCTAATATTGGATTCTATGTGCCTTCAACACCTTTAGTCTTCATGCTATGATTAAAAACACTAGATCTTTTTCTTTTCAAATGTACATTGAAGTTTCAATATAATACTGTAGAACATTTAAGGATTTTAGTTAAGTTTAATAATTTTCTTCTGTATAAAACTCACAATAATTTTCCAGGCTGTTTTTACCCTCCAAAGAAAAAGAAGCATCAACGTATTTACTTTCCTCTTCCAAAAAGCCTACAATTTCAGTTATGGGATTTCAAAATCCAAATAAAGTTTTGTTATCAGTCATCTAAAACTGTGCAAATATTTTATTCAAAGATGACAACTATTGACTATTTTTGGTTTATCTAACAATTAACAAATCTATAGCAAATCAGTCAGATTTATAATGTAAAGCTCTAAAGTTTAAAAGGTTATTGAGTCAACACCAAAAGGAAATCTATTAAATACTCATACTGATACATACTGATATTAATATAATATTAATGGTAATATTTACCACCAAGGTAATATTTCATCACCTTATGGTGTTAATGCTTACAATTGTAGATACAGATTATAAAACCTAATATTTGACTGAACACATTTAGTAATAATTCTAGATAATGGCAACATAGCCATAAGTATATTTGTAACATTTTATAATTCAAAGACATTGCTTGTTTTAAAGGTCCTAAAAAGAGCATTCTAAGTTCATAAAAGCAAACACTGAGGTACTAAATCAGTGTAAAAGAAAAATGTTTCATTAGCAAAATTCAGTTACAGTTTTCTAACCAAGTATTTTCCACCTGTCACTTTGTTTACAATGTCTACTAAAGCATTTTCATGCTGAAAACCACTAACAACTACCTTTCATATTTCACTCATGCCAACTGTTGAAGTCAATAGCAGGTTTCTGAATATAGTGGGTCTGTCACTGTTATCAGCAAAATACTAATTTACATGTTTTCTTATTTTTGAACCAAAATATAAACATAGCTTTTAATGTTCAGTTTTTGCAACTGAGTATACAGATACAATAATCACAAAATTATAGTTGAATTTACAGAAAACTTGAAAACTATACATAAGAAAGTAATAACAGAAACTTCTAAATTAACAAAAATAGTTTGTCCTACAGCTTTGAGGTCATGTCTTTATACCTTTCTTAAAGAAAACATATTAATTGAAGACACATAATCATCCCAAAAAACATGTTTAAATTAATTAGAATTGTTGATTAGCCCATGTATACTGTAAATTAGCATCTTCCTCTTTTATTTTCTCTAACTCAATTTCAAAACTCTTAACAAAAGAAAAAGGTTCATTATTCACACTACTGCCATTAAGCAATGTTGTTAAGTATACTAATAATAGTACAATAACTGTGTAAATGAGTAACTTAATTCCTTCCAAACTCAAGAAACAATTTCATAGGTGTCCTTAGATAATAATATGATCCAATTTTATTATCTATGTTCTGTAATGCTACAAACTATACTTATAGAGACAAACAACACAACTAATTTTACACTATGTTTTTAGTATTGTGATTTTACAAAGTGATTCTACAAATACAGCTAAATGATGTTATTAACATTGTATCTACCCATCAAATAATAAGCTAAAATCGCAACCAAGCAAAGAAGCCTTCACAAGAGAAATCCAAAAACTCCAAATATACACCTTAAACCATCTATGGGACCCTTAGAATGACAAGTTACTTATGACTTTATTCAAAAAACCTCAAAAATCAAATATTTTAAGGACATTACTAACACAAGGACGTATCACTTCTAGACATATAGTACAATATGACCTGTAAAACCTAACTAAGATAAAGAGATGTTTCCTTTGATGGTTTTGAATTGGTTTGTTTGTAACAAATATTACTTTCAAAAGAATTGTTTATATATGTGCATAGTTACAGTTATTTACAAGTTATATCATTAGTTATTTACCTAAGGACAGATAACAAAGCCAGCTGTTCTATGACTCCTTAATGAAAGACTTCCTTTAAAGATATGATAGGTAAGTCTTCCCAGTCTGGGTCTTGGTTCTGGCCAAACTATGACCTTGATTGGGAAGGGAAAAATATGCTATCAGACCCAGGTGTTTCTGTGCTAAAGATGAAAGTCAGTCACTTTCAGTGTGTCAGTCAGTGACTAGCTGATTTGGATTTGCAGAAGCTGAACCGCTTTCCTTTGAGATAAATGAGGAGGTCTCATTGTGAAAAGGTGCCTCAGCAGTGGCAGACACTGGCTGATGGTAAAGCATATAGGCAGTTGTAAGTTTCACCTTGTTAATTTCATTCAAAAGTGCATATTTTATTCCCATTATAGTTGTTAAAACAAAGAAAGGGGTAAAAATGCAGGATGGATGTTTGCCCTGCCTCAAAAGTCTTGGGTGCTCTCATGTTCTCATGTTTTTCTCCTGTCTTTCAATCAATTCACAACATAACCTAGCCAGCCAACAACTTTTCAGAAGCAGAAGATTGTCAGTGGTAAGACAATCTGCCCATCACCCTACTTGAACTCCAAGACTCATATTTTTGGAAGACATCAGTGATAGAAATGTGTATGTTTTTAATTGAAATGGTTTTGAATTGAATTGTTTATTGTTTGTAGTTTTTATTTTTAAGTTGTAAAATTGTAACTTCTGAGTAATGAGCCTGTGGCATGCCATCTTAAAAACTTATATTTCTAGTTTAACAGCTTTAGCAGCTCCTGAATGTGACTATTACAACTCCAATGATACAGGAGATACATCACTGGTTGAGGGAAGCAAGGCTTGTTGAGTTGAGTGGAAAGTCTCATTCAAACTAGATTTATTATCTGTGTCATCATGTTGTCTCTGCCATCCTATCTGCAAGGTGCCTACAGAGGAGGACAAAGAACACTGCTTTTTTAAGAAAACAAATGGGGAAATGTCAGAGTGAAGGTGGTTTGTAGCTGCCAGATAAATTTGGCCACATCAGACCCCCAAAACTGACTATCACAGAAATAAAACAAGTCCCCAGACAAGGCAAGGATAGGTTAGATTCAAACCTACACAGGGGACCCTCAGCCAGTCGCAGCTGATCCTAAATGCAAACATATCACTGGCCAGAGATCTGGGCAGTGCAGAGATCCCAACCAATCAGCTATCCAAGCCTGGGAAATTCAAACCCACTTCAAAAGGAGGGGTTGCACAACAAACTGATGATGTTTGTCTTATGATCATCGGACTCAAGTTGTGATTCTGTCTCCAACCTATGACTACACGTAACACCTGTAGAGTGTTGTCAGTGGTTCTTCTCAAAGAAAATAATCAGAAAGCAATAGGAAAATTCTTACAGGAACACGTAAAGTCTAGTAGACTTTTATCTGTGTACAAGCCCATTTTTTTACTGGGAGCAAAACACATCATTATGTAGACTGACATTAGCAGGACCATATGAACTTCTCTTTCCTTAAGTGAATCCTCACTCATAAAATCCCCAAATTATGTACAGGCTCAAATTTCCTATGGACTCCCTCTTTAACGATACAGTGATACTAGATTTGTCCACTGATCCCAAGGAGTACATAAAATAATCAGAGATTCCCTTCTGCTCTTCCAGGAGAAGACCAAATGTAATGAGAACTCGGGGTTTCAGAACTGACCAGGAGATGAATCAGTAAAAAGAAAAAATTCAAGCTATGAATTACTTGTTTCATCTTTGTACTGCTTTTCAGCATTGGAATGCAAGAAACTTCGCCATTCTTATACCAGAGACAGATTCCATACAGGCTGCAAATATACCCAGCAGACATTCACTGTAATTTACTACTGGGATTCTGCTACTTTTGATCTTGCTGGCAGCACAGGTTCTCATACAGTGCTAGAAAAATATATAGGATGTAGGATGGCTTTTGAGGTAAATAAAAGCAGATATCTCTTCCCCATTTCTTTGACATAAGTTATTTTTCTCTTACTTAAAATGGCTGCTGGCTCAGAAAACCATCTCTTTTTATGCTCTTGAATCTTCTAGAATGATTGAGTTAACATATCTAACACTTAAATGACATTGATTGAAAATTAGCAATGAAGTAGATAGAAAAGGCCTGTTAAAATCTGATAATCTTTTATCTAGAAGGCAATAGTCCTTGGAAAGTCCTTTTTGAAGCTTTCACAGTCCTTTTGATTATAGGTATGAAGTCATATGTGTAGTTCTGTGGGCAGAAATTCCTTTTAATTTAATAGCTTCTAGATAATGTGATCTACATTGTGTAAATCTTCATGAGTAGCTGGATATTCTACCATAAATGTGTGAATGAGATCTGTGTCCTAATTCCTATAGGTTCTAAACAAGACCTGATTTTAATTTAAAACACATATAGTTTATTTAGTTTATGGAAAAGTGGACATCCACTGCTTATAACATTAAAGGCTGAGGACTGAAGTCTGATCTCAGTTGCATGAGGAGTACCTTCTTTCCCATCCCCATGTACTTACTCTGAAGTAACAGAGGTATAACTGAGATCAAACTGTGTTTGAAAGTTTAGTAATCCTATCTCTTCTACTTGTACACAAAATAAAATCAAAGGAAAGACCTTAAAATCCCTAACACCGCAAGTGCTAAGACATGGCTTCTCAGCCACCTTCACAAGTCCTCTAAGTAGAAAGTATCTTAATTTTCAGAGGCACTGATCAAGTGACTTAGGCTGCAGCAGGTTTATAATGCAACACTAAGAATTAATTTTTATAAACCTTAGGACCTTAACCTAGGTATCCTGTTGTTTTATGCTTTTGACTTGTGACTTATATTTCTTATTTGTAGGCTATCGAGTAACCCTTCAAGGAGGACTCAAAGGTTTCAGGCAGAAAAATCCAGTTTCATATAGTGAATTCTCTTATTTGTACATTGTCTTTTAGGTTATCATTATTCAACCTCAAGTCCAAACCCAGACAGAAAGTAAAGTGGAGACAAAGAAACCTCCTGAAGAGTCAGCTCAGGGACTGCCTGCTACCAAAAAGAAAAAAGAGGAAAATCCAGAGGTGATTTCTTTTATTTTTTATTTTTAATAAATGAGCTACAATATGGTTATGATATGGGGACAAATCTAAACATTCTTCTGTGTGCATATGCGATTACTTTATTTGTGCTTATGGTTCTGCCAGCTGTTCATCTCTCAATCTCTGCAATCAGGGTATTTTCCCTGCCAGCAAGTGCCCTGACAAATTTGGTTTGCACCATTCAAACTTTCCACTGTCACAAAATGTAAGACTTGGAAGTCTCATAATCTAGGCACCCCATGGCTGCAGCTGAATTTCCTGTGAAAGGTGTATACAAGCTTAAGATATTTCCTTTTATGTTATTAAACATTAAACATACAGTATCAGATTTAGAGGCTGTATATGAGGTGGAATTAGCATTTGTTCTGTAAACTGAGCTTTTAACATCTTTATAATGAATCTTGCAATTTTTAGATGGTAGTAATAGTTTCCTGCATTTGTTGTGTACGTCTTCCCACATGTACACAGATTCTAGTCTGAAATACATTAAAATTTTTTAAATTGAGTAAGAGAGTCAGGTAATGAAACTAAATATCTTTCATGAATTCTACTTTTGATTTAAACTAGAAATATAGATTGCAAGTCCTTGTAGAAATGGGGGTCTCCCTAACAGTCATTTAGGGTTTTGACTGGATATGTTCACATTAGATTGGGTGCAATTTAGGGCAGTTTGAGAAGTTATACAAACTGAATCTACTTCTTTTGTGGGAATGCTCACCTCCTGTGAAATTTTAAACCTCACTAGTCTAATAAATGTGTAGCACAAAAGCATCCTTGGAGCTGTAGGTTTAAGAGGATTATTACAGTATAAATCTGTATTACTTGAGGCATGTGGGTGGTCATTTGTTTTACCATTTTATGAGATTCATATAAGTAAAACATTGTTAAGGTTAAATATTTTAGCCCAAAATATCATTGCTCTATGTAGAAGCTCTGCAAAACTATGCTTGGGAAACCTCCCAGGTTTAAAATCTGACCCTTATATGAATCTTCATTACCAGTGGATGACAGGACTGCAGAGTCCTGTTTTGTTTAGGCAGGTATTTCCAAAAACTTATTTATTTTGTCGCACCTTATGGGCAGAAGGGCCAGTAGATCCTGGTTAGAAACAGAATGCTAGGTAAAGACGTGCCTGTAACTTATCCCCATGGAAAAAATATTGAATAAAGACCTTCCAGAGAGATGCAGGAGGAGGCAATTAGACTGGCCACACTTTTGGTAAGGAATTCAAAAATGTAAGATTTCCATTACATTGCTAACTAGAATATCTCAATGACCTTTTTCTAACTGCAGACACTGTTCCTACTCCGTTTACTGGAGGTCTCAAGAACCTTAATTTTCAGGGTAGGGTGCTGACTTTGTGCCCTTAAGTATGACAGTTCTCATAGATTTGTTGCATAGCCATAAATTGGTAGGTCTAGAGTTAATTTCTTTTGTTCTTTGAAAGTAAACTTTAGTTGATTACCATGTATTTATGCAATTAGTGTAATTAGAACTAACATCATAATTAGTATAAATACATGTAATGACATAAATAGAACATGTTATTACAAAACTAAATGCTTTTATGAAAATCTTTGTTTTGCTTCACAAGGAGACATACTGTGTATTTTTATAAGCACTCACAGCTTATAAACAGATGATTAAATTTAAAGCAGAACCAACATTTTTAAAAAGTTGTTTTTAAAAAGAAAATAGGCATTCAAGGAACTTCACAATTTTATTTCTCTTCAAAGCACAGAACTGAGGTAGGAACTCCAATATGGCTTGTGTAGAACTTCGTTGGGAGAGACTGGGATTTAATAAATTACACAGACAATTTGAAGCAAGCTAACTAGAAAAAAAAAGGTTTACCAGTATCCAGGAATCCCACATGCAGTTATTGGGTGTACCTGAACAAACAGAGAAGAGTGAGGATCATTGCTGTCTTTAGCTACTTGCTTGGTCATTCTGCTGGTAAGCCCTGAAGCTGATCATGGACTGAGGAGGAGGAGGAGGAGGCCACCCACTCCTTCCCATCAGCGCAGCTTAGCTGGGGATGGAGAACAATGATGATGGATCCAGTGATAGGCCTTCTCCCACCAGGATGACTTCTCTAAAGAAATGGAGGAATTACAAAAGGGAGATGCTCCTCTGGGAAGAAAATGCCCTGGATGTCTGGATGTTGTTTTTTTTGGTTTTTTTGTTCACTTGGTTTGGGGGGTGTGGGGAGGAGGATGTAGGGATAGGGGGGGCTTGTTAATTTTTTCTTTTTTTGTTGAAGAAACCTGAGTTCAACACAGAAAGAAACAGAATTCTGCCAAAAACATTTTGATCATTTAAAAATTCATATTAGCAAACTATCTGGCAACATTTTCATTCTAAAATGTCTTTGTCTGAAAGAAAAATTATTGCCATAAATGTTGGTCATTTAGTTACTGGTGTTCTAATCCTTCCTAAGTACAAGAGAGACGCATGGCAAATGTGAACTAAATGCTAACATTAAGCCTAGATTGAAAATCTGCAAAAAATTAAGTCTTGGTTTTGCATCTTCCTGTACAGAGGAGAAACAATAAACCCTGTGATATTTGAAAGTTTTGCAGTGGAAGTCAGATTTTGAGTTGAATTCAATGAGCTACAGGTGTGTGAAATAGCAAAACCCATAAAAACAAATGGGCTGTTAATATAATATGCATGTTCAAAAGAATACAGCTTGTACTGGGATTTTTTAAAAGGAAACATCTTTCAAGTCCCTATAAAAGCTAACACTTCCTGTATTTAATCATGAGATAATTATCAAGTCACTTGTGATAGCTCTTCATATTTTAAGCAAGTATGTTGTCATTACCTTTAGTTAGATACGTATTCAAACAATTTCAGTATGAAGAGAGGAAATTGTTTAGCAAACATTCCAGTACACAAATATTTTCAGTTTAATGTTGGAGTAATGCAGGAATTCTGCACTCCATTGAGAAAACGCACATTAACCCTGATTCTATCCCTAAATATTGTTATTACTTTTGCTCACAGTGCTGAGAAATATCCTGCCAGCGTTACTTTTTGATGGGGCTGAGACGGATCTTGTAATCCTTTTCAGTTGACTAAATTTCTTCTCAGATCTTCACAGTGGATCAAATATTCATCTTTTCCTTCAGGTGTGGGGCCCCCATTGTGCCTGGCTGGTGTTTCAGGCATATAAGGAGTGAGCGTTACTGAAATCAAGGTCTGACATGCAAGTGAACATGTGTGTGTAATTACCACAGATATGAAAGGCAGAAATACAGTGTAAATATATCTAAATTGCCAGTGAGGAAATTCTACACCACCATTTTTTATTCTACCTGGAGAGTTAGGAATCTCGCGAGGTAGTGGAAAGGAAGTATTCCCACCTTTACATGGGTGTTAGTTCACCTGTTTGACAAAGGTATTTTCACAGATGCAAAAGTGGTAGAACAGTCCAGTCCTGACCCTCTGATTTTGATGAACCCACCCAATAGTTGCATCTTTTCATCTACAAAATGAGGATGTATATGCTTTCACAATTTCAATAAGTGAAAGTCAGAATTGCAAGGAAAATTGTAGTTCTGGTGACTTACTGGTTGATTTTATCCTGAACAGAAATGGAATATTGAATCGTCAGGCTTTTTACAGAAAAGGAAGGTGAGACTAATTTTAATTTGAAGTATTGAAACATATTCCCCTGACACTCTTTGAATGAAACAGAATGTTTCGACCTTCTACTGCTTAAGCACTGTGTTTTAGTTGGACCTGAAGCTAAACATTTTATTTGAGGTATGATAATTGCATTTTTGGTCATCGTACACTTCCTCAGACTTGGATTGTGGGTTTTGTTTGCTTGGATTTCCCAAGAGCTTGAATGTTATAGTCAGATTGTCTCTCCCATGGAATTGAACCTCATGAAAATGCCCCTTGGGTAACCTGATGCAACAAGATTGTTCAGCTGAGCAGAAAGAGGAGGCCCCCAAAGCTCCACAAGTACCACAAATGTGACTGAAAACCAAGGAATTCAGTTCAGCTTGGGCTTGGAACAACACAGCATAATTTCAGTTTTCATCAAAAACATGCAAAATGACTTCAGCAAAACCTTTCTGCAATGAAAAATTTTCCAGTGAGAAATCACTGAGAGAAAATTTAGAATCTGCTCTAATACTTGTCCAATCACTGCATCAGCATGTCCTGAAGATTTTTTACCATGAAGGTGTGTTTTACTCATATATATAGTTTAGAAGAGTTGTGAATAATATTTTAGATCAGATTCCTCACTGCAAAATGAGCTCACCAGTGTCAGTGGGAGATGTTTGTTCACTCCCCATTGAGGAAGAATGTTGGATCAGTATACATCTTCACAATCCATGCACATAATGTTATTTTTATACCATGGGAAGAGAAATGTCTGATTTTTTTTTTCTTTTTTTTCTTCTTTTTTTTTTTTTAATGGGAGGGAACTTTCAAAATGCTTCTGATGTCTTGCATAGTGTTGTACTGTTCAAACCTGTTTCACTTCATATACCTTGCTCATATCCAATAAAAGCAGTGCCATGTCCGGATTGTAAAAATAATATGAAATTATTTCACTAAAGAATGAAGTAACAATCCAGCTAGCAATGTGAAATTGAACTGACTGAATTGACTGAATATTGGTAATGTGCTGTGTAAGATCAGTAGGTATTTAGCATTGACTTCAGACATCTTTTAATTGCTAGAGTTTATATAGTCATACAAGGAGAACCAGGCATATCTCAAGTAAGTCTTCAGTTAAAGTTCTTTACATTACTATGCATTCAAATAAGATACATTTCTAAAAGACTTTTTCTGGGTTTATTCTCTCAGTGCTAATTTTATTTATTTTCTTACCATGATTGTTGTAGTAGAAAATCTAACCAATTTATTTTTTTCCTTAGAAAATTGCCTTCATGGTAGCACTAGGACTGGTTACAACAGAACATTTGGAAGGTAAGATGGCATATATTGATTTACAGTTCAGTTTTTGAGTGAAATATTTCCTGTTGGTTTTTCTGCCAGAGCATGTTACTGAGGATTGTGTTCAGATGGCTTTTGAGTCTCTCCAGAGAAGGAGATTCCTCAGCCTCTCTGGCCAGTCTATTCAGTGTCCTGTTACCCTTCTGGAAAAGAAGTTCTTTCTCATGTTCAGGAGAAACTTCCTGGACATCAGTTTCTGCACGTTGCCTCTTGTCCTGTTGCTGGGCACTGTAGAGCACAGCCCAGGCCATGCTCTGACCCCTGCCTGCAGATATTTATACACATCAACAAGATTCCCTCTCAGTTTTTCCTTCTGCCATCTTCTGAAGGGCATGAAAACAGAAAAAATGAAAATTAAAAGATCAGATTAAATGTTACCTTTTGCACAATTGTGCCTTTCAGTCTCACAATAGCGGGTGGCCTTACTTAGCTCTGCCTCCCACCCCATGGCACAGCTCAAGGGGCATGAGGACAGGCCCTGCAGTCAGCCACCAGAATGCTTGGCACAGGGTGGTATTTGGACTCACTCAGTCATTGTGGTCCTTTAAAATATGTTAACAATTGGAGTAAACAGTGAAACAAAAATCCTTCAAAGGCTCTGACCACCTCTGATATGGTTGATGGATCTGTGAGGTTCAAAGATGTTTGCCCAGATATGCAACAAGTGTCCATGTGAGATGGACTTCCAGTTCTTGAGTTGACTGTCTGCCATCTCTAGAGTTCCACAAAATAATGTGTAAAATAGTGGTGAAAAACTGGCATTTGTTTCATAACATTTTACTTACTTAAGACTACTTCTCACAAAGAATTCCTTCATTCCATTTTCCCCACTTAGCCAAAAACTTAACTTCCCATCTAATCAATCCTGGGTTTGCATGAGAGCCTTTAGCATGTCTTCCCAGGCTCCTGAATATGACTTCAAATGAATATTGCACATAATCTAAATGTAGTATCACATAGTTTTCAGTTTCCTTCTCCAGCCTTCCAAAAATAGCTTGCAAAAGTTAGCAGATTTATATCTTTCTTTGCCCTAGCTTTGTTGTTCTGAAATTATAGATGAGAGGGGGGAAAAAGAGTCTTTTTAGTAAAATTTCCAGTGTTGTGAGACAAGTTGGGGTGGCAGAATAGTTCTCATGGACAGAGATGATACAAATATTTTAAGAAAAGATCTGCACCCTGATGGTTTTAATTACAAGCTCAGCCACAACAAGTTGGTGTGATTCCACCAAGGAATCACAATCCAAAGGAGAGAAAGCTGGTATCTATGTCAGCTGACAGTGGTTCTTGATCACAAAAAGTGTTAATGGCAATTGATATTTACCACCCATCCCATGGACCATAGTTAGCAAAACACTTAGGAATTTCCAGTGCACTGAGTTTAAGTTTTATGTGCTTTAGACTTAGGAGCATGCTTAGCTACCTTGCTGTCTCAAGGTATCTACCATTTTTAGCTTGATTTCCTTTTACTAAGATTTCTAGTTCTTTGGTTTTAAGACAAGTGGAGAATTAGTGAGAAAATACATCTGAATTGTAATGTCTCCTCAGTATATGCAACGGGTTTCCTGTGGGTCTTGCTGCCATTTTTCAGTGTTTTTTCCTCTTTAAATCTGCATTTAAAAAAAAATCATTTAATGACCCAGTGACTGAAAACTTGAAAGCAGTTTAAAGAAATTATAAGCCTTTGTAATTTTTAATCCCTTAATGGCAATGGATTGAAATGGAAATCAAAAAGCTACAACAATTTGGAGAGAAGATTTATAATCCAAAATGTGCAAATGATGACTGGATCTTGTTTTTGTTGTCTAAGGAGAACAGGACAACATTTGAAGTTGTGTTGAAATACAAATTATGCTTACAACAGAGCGGACCTAATTTTGAATAATTCTATTCCCTTTGATTTTATTTGGACTAATAAATTGTTTGTGTAGATTTATTGCTTATGTTCAAAATGCCAACCAGTGATCTACTCTATTCCTACACCAAGTGTGGAGATGCACATTTTAAACCAAAGTGCTACAACACTTACCATGCAGAATCAATTCTTGAAGACAAATTCACTTTTTATATTCCTACTAGCAATAAATAAACGGTTCCATCCAAGACCTATTTACTATGGAAAGGGTATTTCTTCACCAAAATTGGTGATTACAGCTGTCAAAAATGTCCTTCTAGGTTTCACATGCTAAAGGTTATTATTTTACCGCTCTATCATGCTTACAGTTATCAGTCATTGCTCTTATCAGGAAACAGTGGTCATTAGACAGTTCCATTTATATTAAAACTTCTAATTATTCCTCAATTCACATTAACTCTATCAAGATGGGATCATTAAAAACTTATTCATTTGGTATCTTTAATTTTCAGTGTTACTGTTTTTCTTAATTTTATTCATTAATTTTCTGGTGAAGGGCTGTGATCCACTTCCATATGGATTTCTCTATCTGCCTAGAAGCCTTTTCCCCTAACCTCCACACAAGCATTCCCTGCCTGGGAAAAGAGCTCTGTTCTGCAGAGGCTGAGTGTGAGGCATCTTTACCAGTAAATGAACACAGCTGCTTCCACTGACTGAGAGTCTGCAGGGTACAGCTTTCCCTGAAGATAAATTGCCATCATGGGCCTCATACAATGACCATGCAGAGCGTTTATTGGTGAAGGCAGCAGCTCACTGCAGTTTGGCCTCCAACATAAAGCTATCTTCAAATTCATTAATCTGTCAAATGTATTAGAGCTTAATTTTTCCTGTTTGGTTTCTATTTTTTTAATTGATAAGCTAAGGAATAAGATAGCTCAACTCTGTGATGCAGTGCATGGTTCTAACATATTGAATCTCTCTAGGCTATTAGAACACCTTTTAACATTACAATTGTTTTTTTTAAAAATGATAGAAAGCAAAACTTTAAAAGAAGGACCTCTAGTTCAAGTCTTTCTAAAAATCTTTATCCATCTAGATTACTGAAATATTTATGATTTCATCAGTTGAAACAAATTTAATTTAACTTTATTGCACCCTGTTCTGAAAAGTACACAATACTTTTTTAGCAGAAGTAACAAGTAACAAAAGATAGCACACCAGTGTATGCTTTTGCTCTGCCTAGGTGTAATTATTGACCAAACCACAATACCAAACCATCTATGTACATAGATGCATGGTATTTTTGTTTCCATAAAGTGCTCTCCCTCCCTGATGGCTGCAAAATGTGTTGTACATCTCGAGCTGCTTCCATTCATTACTCTCTCTCTCTTAATTTCCATCTATTCCCACTGCTATTACTTTTCCTCCCTGACAGCTCTTAAATTTTCTCTTTAACTTGGGACCAAGAAGGGCAGAGAGCAACAGATCCATCACTGTTGTTCTTTTATGAGATGCTTGGCCCAGTTACATATAAAGGAAACTCAGCTGCATTTGAATTATTTGTTTCTTTTTCTGGGCCACTGAAAGTCACAATCTTGTATCCCTGTGACCACTTCTGGAAGACTGAGCCTGTCCTAACTCCAGTTTTTTCTCTGCATTGCCATGGCAGTGCTGAGATGCTGCAAGCCCTGAATTCACTGATAAGGGTCCTGAGCCTGGCTGCAAGAGCCACAGCTTGAGCTCACACTGCTGAGACCAAAGGAAAGAGTCAGCCAAGGGCCACTTCCTCTGTTTTATCGCTGCACCAAGGTTCCTCTCCTTCTGAGACAGAGCAAGACAAAAGTATCACCACCATGGAGGCATTTAGACTAACAAGATCCTTCTGGTACCTCATTGCAGACTTTAACTTAAAATATTCACATAGGAAATATTTTGGAACAGAGCACACACTTCATGTCATGGGATGAATGCTGTGGCTCTCCTTGCTAAAGTGTGTCTGGGGCTTAGAATCAAAATAGTAGGCTCTAAAACACATGCTTGTAATAATCTCAGCATTCTGAACTGATGTCAGGAGCTGGAAAAAGAAATTCCATATGATGTAAATTGAATCCTAGCTCAGATCAAAGTAGCATTAAACCTACAGATTTCTGTGGCCAAGTAATCTTCTCCCTCTGTGTCTTTACAGAGTTGTGCACATGGCTAGTGGTTGCCAAACACAGTCCTCAGCACGTCCCATCTTCAATAGGTGTCACCATTTAGTGGAAGGGAATTGTGGAAGTTTAGTGGAAGGGAGAAATGGGCTGCAGTCCAAGGAGCCCATCTGTGTGCTGGTGTTTGCAGTGACACATATACACACATGGCTCATAGTGACATTTTGCAAGCTCAGGATCATGAATTCTGTATGTTGTATGCTTCTGGGTGGATAAATCATCACACCCTGGTCAGAACTGAATCCATCTGTGCCATTTCAACTACGCTTTTTCTAGCCTCCATGGAGAAAAAGTAAAATAAATTGAATTTCAAAGGTTCTCTGTACTTTCATATGATATGAACTAAAGGCTTAATTGCTTTAAATGCTTCCCTTCTGTTAATAGCAGACATTGAGAGTACTTTGAAGGCTCTCTGATGATGCTTGCTGAATATGTGTCTGAAGGGATCATAATAAAATTCTTGTAGGACAGCAGAAGTCTACCTTGAAGGAAGGAAAATCTAAAAAATGCCTGTGAATCTCACGAGGAAAAGCTTATTAATGTCAAACCTTGAACTGCAGCAAATATAAATGCTGATGAAACCCAATTATACTTTAGAAACTGAAACGGAACACAAAGCTCAAGGGGCTGAGGGTAAGATCATCTTGCTTAACAAGTTATATCTACATTTTTCACTGATGAATGAGAAAGACACAGTTCATGTTCCTTTCCATGGTTACAGAAATCCAGAGCAAGCGTCAGGAAAGAAAGAGAAGAAGCACAGCAAATCCAGCCTACAGTGGACTCTTGGAAACAGAGGTACTTTATCATTCACTTTTTTTACCACAGTTCTATTTCATATAATAAGTGTTTCTTACTACAAAAATATATATGAATGCAGAACCACAGATACTTGTAAAAAGATACTGATGTAGAAAAGAAGGAAAATAGCTCAGTGGCTAAAGCAACAGGTTTTCACCCCACAACATCACTTGCTCCAAACTAGAACTCATCTTAGTTTTAATAAAGACCAAAAGGACTAAATTAATGTGGGACCTAATTACTCTTTCATCTACAAAGGCAGTCCCTTTAGACCATATCTGGAGAACAGAAATGCTGCATTAGATTCAAATGTGCATTGCTATTTCTCTTTTCTTATGTGCTAAATAAAAAATGAAGATATTTGGTGTTTTATTAGTGACATTCAGAAAAGGGGTGTGTTGGCTTAAGAATCAATGTGGTCTGCAGGGGGTATAGAAATCTGCATAATAAATATAATAATGCATTATTAAAAATAAAATGCTCTGTATAATCTCCATTGTCTGTTACACTTACACTGTTGCATTTATAGAAGTATCAGAATTTGGTCCTACATAATATTGGATTACAAACTTGGTATAAAAGCAGCACATAAATAGGCTTAACTTTTTCTGATTTCTTTTTCTTTGTTTCTAAACTAACATATATGCATTTATTCAGCTAATTAAAATTTCACTTTTAAAATTTCAGCACACTTTGGGTTTACTGTTTGAACTTGCAACTGAAATGAAACTCAGTTGCAGCCAGCTCTCCATTTTAGCAAGGTTTCTCTGTGTTCTGAGTTCTCTAAGTCTAAAGAAAGTGATTGTTCTTTATTTAGGCATAAGGGATGCAGAATTTCTGGTATGCCAGTATTTCAGATTTCTATCTTTGTTGGCAGAAAGCAAACAGATGAGGCTAAGAAGAAACCCCTGCTGCAGTCAAACTGCCGAGTTGTTTGATTGTACTTTTTTTGATAACACTGGAGATTTTTATACTCCAGAGCAGCTCTGAGCACTTGAGTTCTTCAGAATTCCTCAACTATTTTCTTCAGTGCAAATACTGATGTCCATACGTGCACTATTTAACACTGTAGGAACTTCAGCCTTGTTAGCATTAAATCTCCTTAGACGTTTTGGTCCTGATTATTAAAATACTTGCAGCAGAGTATTGTGGTTGTAGCCAGCCAGATTGGTGTTTGTGACAAACTCTTTGGAGCAGAGGTGGAAGAGAAGATGGCCTAGGTCTGCTGCACCCCTAGTTCATACTTCTCATTATATCTATTCTCAAAAGCATACACAGAAATGAAGGATGGCATGGGGAAAGAAATGTCTGTGAAAGACTCCTGTGGCTGATCAGCTGTGTGCTCATTAGGAGCTGTCATTAAGTACTGACCATGGGGAATGTCATTCAAGTAAAATGGAGGCAGATGGTTTTTCTCTGATCAATTAGCTGCTCAGACTGGTTTGCTAATCAGTGAGTTGAGGTATTTGTGGCATTTCAGGCATTTTGGTGCAGTTTAGTCTTCTGAATGATCTTTAATGAATGATGGTTTAAATTGAAATTGCATATAAATTAAACCTTTTATTTGGCAACACCCCTCAAATTGGCAGGAGCTCAGCATTTGTACTGGTGATACTAACTTTGATTGCAAAAACGTGATCATGGTCTTATGTCTTCACTTGAATGGTGTGCCTTTTCTTTTCAAAATTTTGTTCTTAAAAAAATGAGATACCATTTTATTTTCCTACCCTCAGTCTTTTTTTTTCATAGGAAAGGGTTAAGTTTTGGGGTGGTTATTTTTTTAAGAAACATCTATTCAAAATTCATTAACAGACTGGCAGGCACCCATCTATAAGATAACAATTTGTTCACCACAGAATAAATAATTTAGTAGCAAACCCCCTCTAATTTTCTTCCAAGCACAATCTAACAATATCTAATGGAGGGAAATGGTGTTGTTTCCATTCCTGCTGTACAAGTTTGTTTTTGGATGGCTCAGAGGAAAAAGTTGGGGTTGTCTAGACTATGAATGAAGCCTGGCTTGCTATTGACCACAGCTTGTGCTGTCAGACAAGGCTGGCCATGGGCTGCATTTACAGGAGTTAAACATCTCAGACAGGTTTGTGCTGCTCTCTGTTTGTAAGTTTGGTGATCTCAGCAGATTGAAATCACTGCCAGCTCCTCAAGGTCCTGCACATTCACTTCTGAAAGGGAAATATTTTGCTAAAGCCTTCACTTGTTGCTTTCAAATGCAGTAAGTTGCTCTGAACTGTATGAAGGTGTCACAAAGACAGCAGTGCTTTTCCTGCAGGTGAGAAATCCATGACCATTTCTATATAAGCAAATAAAGATGTCACTTCACAGCAACGATTTTCCCTTATAGATGTTGTTGAGCTTGGAATTAGTTCTGCTGTAGTCTTGCTCTTACCAGCCCATGCAACATATCCTGCAACCCCATCAATAACATTTACAATTTGTATTTCTCTCTTCGTAATAAAATTTAATGCACAATAAACTGCTGTATGAAAAACTTGTTAGAAAGGTAAACCATGCACATGTTTGTCTGACTGTGTCAGTGGTCAGTCTAAGTAGCTTTTGGAGAGCTGGTTAGGTATGAGGTAAGCCCATGAAGATTGATAATCTGAAATGTAAGAGACAACCAGAGCACTTTGCAATGACACGGGGGTTGGTTTCTTTTCCCTTCTAGCGGAAACGCCTTGCATCGAATTATTTGAATAACCCCTTGTTCCTTTCAACGAGAGGTAAGCATATTTTTAAATGAATATACTACTATTCTAATGATATGTCAAAAATTTATTAGTAGGCATATGAGTTACTGTTAGGATGCCATAGGGCATTACTTTGTGTAATGCCCCTGTATTTTTTAATATGGAGTGAAAATAGTTTGTTTTCCTGCAAAAACAATGGAAGACTAAGGCTAAAGGTCACAATTGTATACAAATGGATCCAAAGCCTCTGCAATCAGTGGAAAATCTGATCTCTGGCACTTTAAGCACCATGCAGTGAGAGAACTGATTGAAGAAAGTAGTGTTGCCAACCCCAAGTGCTTAAAAATATGTATTGAAAAACAATTACTATTTTAGGCTTTTCATTTCCCCCTTTCCACCAGTTTTAAGAAACTGCTCTCCATCTTCAAGCACTAGAAATTTCCCACAACTTTTGATTCAATAACAAAGGCTGAAAACCACTTTATCTGATTCCAAGAGATAGAGCCATAAATCTAGATGTGATGACCTTGAAGATGCCTTCCAGTCTTGTATTTATAAGAACTTCAAATCTGAAACTTAACAGTAAATGCCTTGAGAGTTAACAGCTCAGAGGAGCCATTTGGGGATGCTGATGATTAACTCATGGGAAGGAGTGCATTTCAGGAAAAAATGTACAACACAGGGAAGACAAATAGTTGGAACATGTGAGATGAAACACAGAGAATGTTGAGTACAGTTTAATTCTTCAGACAAGACCTATGTAGTTTTTTAAGGAAGAAAGTGAGAAGCTTGTATTTCAGAAGAGGAGACAAAGCCAGTAAAGAAATTTGATTCTGTCCTTGCCCTTGTTTTGCCTTTATAACTTATTCTTTATTGAGATGCATTAGAGGTGAGGGAAGAGAGACCTTTTTCTAAGTTAAATATTATTTCAGTATTAGGAGCATTTGCAGCGGTAATTATAATTGAGACATGAAGTTTTGACAGTTTTTCAGTGTTTGCTTGATCTCCCTGTCAAGTGTCATGTTTAGCACTTGAGATTCACCTTTTTGCCTCTGCCTTGACTTCTTGCACCACAGGAGCACTGACTGAAAGGCACCAGTGCTTCTCTCTGCCTTCAAAACTTCATATGCCAGATACAGACACTTGGCCTACTTACCATATTCCTGTAATGTGTTTGGTCTCAGAGGACAGGAGAGGTTATTACAGCTATGATGACCTGCCTCTTAGCAGGCTCATGTGAGCCCCACTAGAAAGAATATTATTCCTGGCTTAGTTTTATCTTCAAAATTAAAATTGCAATTTATTGTTTGTGTTATTATAGCACTCGTTTTTTCCATGTAAACACATATGAGAAATCAGGACAGAATGGCATTGTTAGCAAGTTGTGCTGCCAGCCCCTTGGTGGGTTTAAGTTAGGGTTTGATATCTCTGACCTTACTTTCATTACATGTTTCTCATTTTATTTGCAAGCAAGGAGGCAAGTGATAGAGATCTACTGATGCAGCTGTCCTGGAGCTTCCTGAAAATCAGCAACCTCTCTCCTTAATCATTAATTCCTCTGAGTCCTGTGTCTTTGGTTTTTCCAGAATCCAGAATATGTGCTGGAGTTCTGCATATTCTGAGAATGTTGAGATGGACTTCATTATAGCAGAATTCCCCACCTCTGCAAGGATTCTTTTGACACCAGCACTGTTTTGCTGCATGCCATGCAAGCGCTGAACAGAAGGCAGGTGCTGTCCCAGATTGCTTGGCTCTGCAGTCATGCAGCTCTCCAGCTTCAGTGCAGAGATGGCTGCCCCTTCTCTTAAAAAATGCTCCTTTAAAAATATTGTCCTCAGTTTAATTTTTCAGCAACTAGAAGAGGGAAGTGGACATGTTTTAAGACATTTAAAACTTTGTAGCAAAAGTGAGCTGAAAAGACAAATAAATGAACTAGAAAAAGCCCCCATGATGTCCAGGAAACAACTGTCATTTCTGGAAATATAGAAGAGGACAATTCTTGTAAATTTTGATCAAAATGTTAATTAATCAGGATTCATTTATATGAAA
Organism: Pseudopodoces humilis; assembly: GCF_049639895.1. NCBI lineage: Eukaryota > Metazoa > Chordata > Aves > Passeriformes > Paridae > Pseudopodoces > Pseudopodoces humilis. The sequence continues at coordinate 6,859,628 of NC_142204.1, read as the reverse complement.
ATGTCTTATCTGAAATGAGGTCACATCCCCTGACATGTATCATTTGTACAAACGATTCAATTATCAAACCTCTGTTTATCTGACTAACATTTATATCCCCTGAGTAATCATGGTGTCATCCAGTGGTGGATCTTTGTGTGTGTATTTTTGGATATGAAGTAACATCTACACATTTTATAAGTCTGTGATTACAGGATTCATTGCCAAAGTGTACTATGATTGCTAGGGAAAAGTAGAGAAATTTATAAAATACAAAATATAGAATAAAATAAAAAATATAAAATATAGAATACAGTCTATCAGAGGCTGTTAAATATAAAAATGAAGATGCAAGCTCAGGGTTAGGGAAGCCCATAAACTGCCATCATCGGAAGGATGCTTCTGGATTTACTCAGTGATTGCCCTGTTCTTGCACTCTGTGCAGGAGTGGCAGCACTGTGTGCTGTCAGCAAAAGACATGTGGATTTACAGCCTGTGGTCCAAGTTAGGTGAAACTGTTTCTTTATTCTCGAGTTCCTCTTCCTACACGTGTGTGGGCCTGCTCATGTGTACATCTTCACGTGTATGCACACATCAGTGTGTAAAACCAGTGTGTAATGGTGGGAGGGGACTTCCAGGTGGGTCTGATATGAGGAATCACAGTGGGACAGCTATATTTCCACTCTCATCAGAGAGGGAGCTGAAGGAGGCCAGAAGAGAAGTATCAGTTTGGTTGTCTCCACTTAAACCCAAAGAAAGGCCTGTCCATTAAGTGTTTTTCACTGGGACAGTGTGCTCCATCCCCTTGCAAGAACCCAAGCAAATGGCTGGACCTGTGCCAGGGGCATATTAGGCTGGATATAAGGAAAAGGTTCTTCCTCCAGAGAGTGGTGGAGCGCTGAACAGATTCCCCAGGGACTGGTCACAGCCCCAAGGCTGCCAGAGCTCCAGAAGACTTTGGACAACATTCTCAGGCATGGGGTGGGATTGTTGGGGTGTCTGTGAAGGGTCAGTAGCTGGACACAATGATCCTGATGGGTCCCTTCTTAGCTTAGGATATCCTGTGATTCTGTGAAATCAGCAGCAAGAATTGCAACACTGTGCAGTTTCCATAAAGCTCTTAATTTTTTTTTTGCTTTTTATTTTTGGACCAAAGTGTGTTTAATTCCACAATTTATTTTTTAAATTTTTTTTATGGAAAGCTTGGCCTGCTTTCCAGTGAGCTCTATTTGTTCTTGTTCATATCAGGTTGTGAATACAATCATTACAGACTCAGTTCATCCAAAGGTCACTGGTGTTTGATGAGGAATTGATGACACATCAGGCTCACTCCCACAGGAGCTGACCATTTTGTCCAGGAATCAGCTCAACATTTAAATCTGTGCTCAATGATTAGCTGGAGACACCATTGCTGGTTCAGGGCCAGCCATTTCAACACCCAGCAGGCTGAGGTCCTTCAGGAAGACTTTTTGACTACTGGTGCATAGAGAGGAGCTCTGCATGAAAATTCCTGAAAATTTCAAATACTATGACCTTTTAGCATCAGACCTTTGGACATGGGATTCCTGCAATGTACATTTTTAAATCTGAAATGCTAATTCCACTGCTTGCTGCCTGCATTCATCTTGGCAATGTCCTGATCTCTTATACCACATTTTGATTAAAATTACTCCCAAAGATGAGAACTAGCAACTGCTGCAGCAATGTAGTTTCCACTAATCTGTTTTCTGCCCTTCTTTTATATGCTAGCAAATGAGGATTCATTCTGGAAGGTATGTGTGGCAAAGTTTGTGTATTAGCAGGTATCTTTCTCATCACTGTGTATTCAGTGCTTGCTTCTGATTACTGTAGGCACTCTCAAGGTACCTATTTGCAGTATTCTCTTTTCCCACTTAACTAAATCTTTGAGTCCCTAAGCTAGAATTTCAAAGAGATGAACTCTTTCACATGCAAGGCTTGAGTTTAGTCCCTTTGTTGATTCCACTGATTGAGAAATTGCTAGTCCAGATTTATGAGTTTAATGAAAATTTTATAAGAAAAATGAGTAACCATTCTAGTTTGTAAAGATTATATCTCTTTGCATTGCAGTTAAAATTCAGATTCTTTGAGCAGGTAGATTATAAAGAATAATATTTTGGAGAGTGATTTTTGACAGGACTGGTTTAGAATTCAAGATACAAGCCTGACTAAAACTGACATAAAACTTTGAAATTAATTTTCCTAAAAATGAAAACATGCTTTTGGAATTAAAAAAATTATATAATTACTATTCTACTTCCTGGAAAGCCAGTAGGAAATTTCTGATTTTTTTGTAATGATTCACAAGGCATGAGAGTTTCAAAATCAGTGTCTCCTTTATTGAAAAGAGTAATTAATGTTGCCATCAGATTAGCATAGCAATCTACTAGATGACACTGTAACTTTGTTGATGAGTCTTAGTTCATGTTATGTATTGCTTCAGACAAAGCACTAATCAGTCTTGCTGGAGAAAGGTTGTCAGAGCAAGTCTGAACAGAGAACAATTACTGCCAGAGAGAAAGAGGCCAGAGGAGTTCACAAAAGAGGGTATATAGCCCAAGGCTGTGCTCCAGCCTCCTGTTTCCACAGCTGCCCTTTGAAGCAATGCATGAAAAATGGAACATGTGCTTCCCCAGAAGCCTTTTCTTGCTTGCTTCCTTCTGTTTTGGGTATGAAGGACAAGTGATCCCCACATTAACTATGATCCAGGACAGAGCCGTGCGTGGGGATACATGTGTTGTAGTAACATACTGGCAAAGAAAAAAGTGAAATAATTCCTATGTCACAATCTAGCTATATTAGTCTCCTCTCTCCTGTGTTTGATTAGTTGGGGTTTATGTTTCTGTTTCAATTTATAGAACTTGCTTCTGGCTCATTTGTTGTTTGTATTTGTTGCTATCATATATCTATTATTTCTGTCTTCTGTGTCTGTCAGGGTCCTTTTGACAATTAGATTTCGTGTTTGAAGGAGCCTGTCTGCTGCAGTAGAGGCTTTGAATGCTGTATAGAGAGAAGTTCTCAATGGATTGACTTTACCCAGGGCACCCTTCTCTTGCAGAACGAGATCCATCATGATGAGCACTGCACTGCTTGCAAGCGTGGAGTTAACTTGCAGCCCTGTGGCACATGTCCCAGAGCATATCATCTCAACTGCTTGGACCCACCCCTCAAAACCACCCCCAAAGGGCTCTGGGTCTGCCCAAAGTGCCAACAGAAGGTAAGCTACATGAAGCATGGTATACCAAGAAGGGAAAATGGGAGACACCTCAAATTTGTGTACAAATCTAACCTATGGTCGTAGCTCAGTGAACTACAAAAGAAGTCCCTTCTAGACAAAGAAGCACAGAGAGGCTTTTAGTGGAGTTTTCAGTACTTATTTCTGGTATTTTTCACCATCCTAGAGTTACTACATACATGGAGTGCTGTAGCTTGCCTGGAATTGCTAAGAATTGTCCTCTTAAAATGTCTCTTCAGTTTCTTCAGCTCCTTTCTTTACAGTAACACCACCAGCATGTAGCTAAAGAATGTAAATCTTAGAGATGAAGGAGGCAGTGTCAGAAGACACTGTTCACCAGTGGATCTGAAAGGTGTGAGGAGAAACCTTCCTTTTCTTTAAATCACATTTGTTACACACAGCTGTTCATCACGGTTATGTGAGATAGGCTAAACTGTCTAGTTGCTGTGGACAATGCTGACTGCAAAAGTTAGAAGAAAATTACTAAAACACTAAAGTGTCACTAAAGTGTAGATTCTGTGTCATAGAGTTCCTTGTGCTTAGCCTTGAGATCACTTTTATGTTCTGCAACAAGGACCCAAGTTCTGGTCCTGCCAAACTGTAAGGCTGGAGCAAACATTGATATGTATTTTTTGGAATCCTAACCGTTTATTATTTCCTGGGCTTATAGGTGTTAAAGAAAGATGACAATGTGCCATGGACTGGAACTCTGGCTATTGTTCACTCCTATGTTACTCATAAAACAGGTAGGGATTAACTCAGCCACTTAGACGGGATTCCCTGCTCATGATAGGCAACACCATTTGAGTCCTTAGCTGAAATATTGAAGTAGTGTTATGATGCTTCCAGGTCTGATGGTGTAGGTCATAGGGCCACAAGTGACTAGAGAGACCAGACTTTTTCTCCCCCTTTCCCTTTGGTCTCCCCCTTTGCCATCTTCTCTCTGTAAGGAAGATGAGAGTGATCTCTCAGGAACTTCACTCTCTAGAGGAAGTCATCATCACAATGTTGTCTTCCCTGGAACAGGGCTGAAAGAGGATTTTGAGGCAGAATTATTATGAGGCAGAGTCAGCTAAGCAGAGCCATGTAATTGGGTGTGTAGCACAATGCCAGACTAGTGTCCCAGACACCACAGCAATACCAACTTCTATTTGTTTGTCCATTGGTGTTACGTAGTATGGCAGCCACTTGAGTCATATGCTGTGTGACAGCTGTGCATTGAGCATTATTCTTTTTTAATTCCCATTTGCACTCTTACATGAGGCTGTTTGGGGCATTAGATCATATTTGTAAGGACCTTTATGGAGGTCTGGCACAGTTACAATTGTGCTTTTCTGCCGGGGTCACTATTGCAGCTACAAGGGGCTGGCCTCTTCCTAAATACTATTCACCTCTTTCTTGGAGACCTCCAGGATCACATGTGGTCTAAGCATGTGTTTACATTCACCTTAACGGTACACTGTACCTTTTGGGTTGTCCTCCTGTATGCTAACCATTTACATAGACACATGCATAGAATCCCAGAACTGTTCAGGTTGGAAAAGACCACAACAAGGTCATTGAGTCCAACCTGTAGCTGATCCCACCTTGTCAACCAACCCAGAGCACTGAGTGCCATGTCCAGTTGTTCCATGGATGCCTCCAGGGATGAGGGCTCCACCACCTCCCTAGGCAGTCCCTTCCAATGCCCAACCACCCTTTTAGTGAAGAAATGCCTGCAAGCAGAAACTCCAGTTTCTTTGGCTGTACCCACTGACAAAAGGCTAATGAGACCTTTAACTCAGCATGCAAAACACCTGCTTCTGCTTTCTGTCCTCAAGTGCACAGTACATCCTTTTCTTAACCTCTGCATCCTTAACCTTATTGTTCCACAGTCAAAGAAGAAGAGAAGCAAAAGTTATTAAAGAGAAGCAGTGAGCTGAAGAGTGAGCATAGACAGTTAGAAGAAAAAGATCGAGTTCTCAACAATGCAGTGAAGGTAGGACACCTGATGGGGACAAAGAGTCTCCTGAGTTTATAATGAATTTAAGCAAAAAAAATAAGGTATTTTGTGGCTAGAAAATGATTCAAGCTCCCAAGCAATAGATTTTCAAGTGTGAAAGTGTTTCTCTCTGAAGAAGTACATGTGCATTTTCTTTACACACAAAAGCAAGTCACTCTGGCAGGCTGAAGAGGAGAAATCACTTGAATTCCTGTGGCAAAACACATACAAACAAAACTCCACAAACAGCCATGGCTGCCTTCCTTGTAGTTGCATCCATAGTTCTGACCTACCCAATAACTTCAAGGCACTTCCATCCTCTAGGTGAAAAGTTTAGTCACAAGCGTGTCCTTCAGTGGTAGCTGCTTGTCCATTTGCTCAAACCTCTTGATATCAAGTAGAAATAACCATCTTTACTGGATGTTGTAGCATCTCTCCATGACTGGACATGGACTATTTTGTCTTTCCAAACTCATTTCAAAGCTAAACGGTATCTGGAGGTGTCTTCCACACATATTGTGCTATGAGGATCAGTCTCTGGCTGAATGGGCTTAATTCAAAGCCTAATTCCTACTCTTCATGGCTGAAGGAACCCTCTGGGGCTATCTCTGTCCTGAGAGGTAGCTGTTAATTTGCATGGCTGCCTCAATAAATATTCAACACTTCCTTACCCTGGAAAAATCGAAGTGGCAGCTGCAGGAGTAACTGGTCACTGCTTGTTTCACCATTGCAGTTATCCAGAGGAGGCATGTTAAAATAGTTGTCACGTAAAACAGAGTGGAAGGAAAAGCAATAACTTATTAAAAGACATCACTGTATATTCCCTGTACATGTGTATAGCACTAATGGAGCCACACGTGTATGTAGTAGGTAGGAGAGTGCAGTGGGCTGAGGAATTTGGAAAAAGAAAATCTGTCAGCTATTAGGTGTGTGTCATGGCTGTCAAAATCAGTAAGATTTCTACCTAAGCAGAATCAGGTTCTTTCAGTGGGCAGCACTTTCTTATTTAAATGGTAATGTCAGCCAATGATTATATTTATTGGAAATGTATCCACTTGAAAGGAGAAAATAAATTAAAGGTGTGTCAGCACAGAGCAATTTCATTCTGACATTTTAAGAGATATTTATATGAAAAAGAACACTCTCATACACCCCACAGCTGCAATGGTAAAAACAGAACATAATTTATCTTTCATCTGAAATTTCATCTCTCTAAACCAACATTTGAGCAGTTCCACACAGTTGCTTTCCAAACAAGTTGATTTTCAGGTGAGCATTCCCCAGTTCCCCAGGACTGGAAAATACCCATCCCTGGACAGTCTGGACCATAGCCAAAGAGGAGGAATCTGCAGACAAGTAATCAGTTTGGTCAGAATCCTGGGCATTGTGGGAGAAGGAAAACAGGTTTCAGGTATTAGAGACCACTGTTCCCTTTCATCTTGCAGACAGATTCAGGATGTGGGTCTGTCCCTCACAGAAGAATGGGGTGGATGCAGCAGCCCGTGGTTGGGGAGGGGAAGGAGAATTACTGATTCTTCCTATCTCTTCTTGGAGAAATGGAGGGTTTGGGATGCCTTTGTTTAGCTCCTGCTCTCGTGCCCATTTGCATGGAGGTTTTTATTTTAAGCGATCACAGGGTGCAGTTTGGCCACCCTGAGGGATGAAAGCTTACTTGTGAGTGCCCTGGTGTAACAGTTGTGTCTTGGAGAAAGGTTTTCTACCAGAAAAATATTGATATCATGTTCAGTGAGATCAATGTATCTTCACAGCCTATTCCCTGAAATGTGTGGCAAGTATGAAATGCATCCTGGTGAGGGTCACCCACCAAGCATTTATCAGGGTCCTTTGGTAACAGTTAGAGACCTGAGTGGTGCCTTCTATATTTTCACTAACACAGCTATTGCACTGCCATGCCAGGCATCTCTGTGGAGTGCAGAAGGTGTTCCTGCCAGGCTGTCTACAGGATGGAGTCAGAAACATCCTCCAAATGCATTTTGCCTGGGAAGAATATTGTTCCCTCAGACAGCTGCTGCAATATGTGCAGCACTGCTGATTACTCCATTTGTTAAACTGTGGTTTTTCTTTCCCCAAAGGAGAACATACTTCATTTGAGCAGAATGCACACCCAAGGCACCAAAGGGTGTTTGGAGAGATGTTTGACACCACTTTGAATGTATTCTCAGTCTTTCCTTCTCTCTCCCCTTCTCTTTATTTGACAGAAATGCTTAGAGCTAAAAACCAGCCTGATGGCCCAGCAGAAAGGGACTCAGTCATCACTGGAACGTCTCAAAAGCCTCATTAGACTGATACAAAATGAGCAGATGATTCAGGTTACCATGACGACCACCACCACCACCTCCCTGCTGTCCATCCCCTGGATCAAACCCTCTGCTGCCTCTGCTGCCATGCACAAAGCCTTGCAGCCATCACAGGGTAACAACTGACAAGAGTCAGCAATGAGAAACTTTATGCATGTGAGCAGAGGAGAGATGAAACTGGAACAAAGGACAGAAGGAGCAATCTCAGTTTTGATACACTTAGAGACTTACAGACCAGTCAGCCCAGTTTGTAGGTCACTGTGGCAGCAGGTTCCCACAGAGCGGGTTGTGCTGCAGTTTTGTATTTGCCAAGACCTTCAGTGCTTATGACATTTTGTTTTGTTATGTTTGCCTTAATGTATTTATGACTGAGGATGAACAGGAAAAGCATGGCTGATAGGAAGCAGGATAGCCTTTTTTGGTGGCAGACAGGCTTTCTGTTCTAAGGGAAGAGGAGATAGTGAGGTATTAGAGAAGTAGTTGGGCTGAAAGCTAGGTGTGTGTGGGGGAATCGGTGAGATAACCAGAAGCTGAGCTACTTAGCACTTGACATGGATTGTTTTCATGGAAGAGGAACAAGTTTGGCCCCATTGATTCAAGTGACCTGGAGATGGGGTCGCTGTGACCAGAACAGCATCACGGACACTCACAGAGCCTTGGAAACAAAAGATCTTTTTTTCCCATATTATTAGACTTGAGAATTGCAGATATTTAAATAAAGAAACTGTATGAAGTTAGCATTTCTAGTAAAATATTGAAGTATTTTCATGCTGATGCTTCTGTATATGCGTTCTGAAATGTTTAAAAAAATACGACTGTAAAACTCCTTTTGCAGGTCCTTTTTACTTATTTTGCTATCAGTGTATTTTTCTCATGGAGTTTTTGTGCAAGATTTAGCATCAACCATAACAGTGGATATCTTTGACAGTTTGGGTTTCATTTTTTAAAGAGATTATTTTGTGGATTTCTGTCTTTTTGTTCATTTTGGATTCTTTTTTAAAGAAAAAGCAAATAAATATTCTGGCTTTTGTTTCTTGTCAGTACAGATAATATGCCAAAAAGAAAACTTTACCTTTTTGTACTGCATTTTTATTGTTAAAGATATGTAACAAGATTTTTTTTGTGTTTTGGTTTGGTTTGTTTTGGTTGTTTTGTTTTTTGGGTTTTTTGTTTGTTTGGGGTTTTTTGTTTGTTTGTTTGGGGGTTTTTTTGTAGAAATATCTGCTGAAATGGTACAGGAGAAAAAAAACTGCCTCAAGGGGTTGTTTCTCAAACTGGAGACTTGAACTCAAGACTTCTGGGGGAGGGACAGGGCATGGAAAATCAAAAGGGTTTGGGAGGATTATGTTTTTGGAAACTTGATTCCTTTTTAACATTTTGTTGGATTCTAGCATATTTGGGAAGTGTTTAGCATTAGCCTGAGAAAATCCCAGTGCACCTGCTTGTTTTACTAACTGGTCTTCCTGATTCTTCATGGTCCTGCCTGGTCCCCAGGGCCTCGTCTCCTGCAGCTGCCTGGGAAGGTGGTGATGGACACCCCGGTTTTCTCAACTCACACTTCCCAGTGCCATTGTCTCTGTCCTTACAAGTTCTCCATCAGTTAGCAAAACAGGTACTTATGGAAAGCCACCAGAGCAGGACACAAGGCTAGTCTCTCACATCAGCATATCACTTGGTGCCGAATAGCCTTTTTTGTTTTTAATTTTTAAAAAAAAACACTTGAGGGACTGGCTTTTTCTGTTGCCCATCACTAGGCAGCACATGGTCCCTTCAACCATTTTCACAACTCCGGGAGAAACTGTGCAGTACTATACAAATCTATTTTAATACACAACACTCGATTGAACAAGATTTTTATATTCTTTTATTGATGAACAAAGTGAACTAAGTAAAACACAGTTATTATACATCGGTTAATGTATGCATTTATGCATTCTGAATGGCTTGCAATGTAGATGTTTTCAGGTTTCATGATTTTTTTTTTCCTTCTCAGACAAATAAAAAAAAAGGAAAAGTGTGGAAGGTTTAATATGTGAAGAATTTCTGAAGAACTGTCTTCAACTGTTAAAAGTAGTTATTTTGAAAAGGGGGCTGTCCAGTGGATAGTGTGAATAGGAAAAAAAAAGTGTTTGTCTTAAATATGCCAATGTAGTTTTACTTCTTTATGATGCATTAAACTTGACTGACAATTTCCTGGCATTGTTGTGGTGGTCTCTGCTGACAAGGGTCACAGCATGGCCTGCTCAGGGCTTGTTGAGGGACCCCTCCCTGGCCAGACTCCCTCTGTGGTGGGGGAAGAGACTGGTGCTGACTTCTCCACCGTGTTCCATTCTCAAACTTAAGTGCTGCAAGAATGAATGCAATACTTTCTGCATGCTTTCTATCAGGAAGGTGGCCTCTTCCTTGAGGCCACTCTGTCTCCCCCAGGCAGAGGCACCCTGTCCTGTCCCTTGCTTAGCTTCCCGCCTCTTGGAATAATTGCCAATCTGCCAGACCCCTGGGTTTTGCTTTCATATCTGCAATCTCAGGTGCTCCTCAAATGTGTGGTGGTGACCCTTTCTGTAAAGGAATTTATAAATCACTTATAACTGTAGCAAAGAAACGGGGAGAGTGGGCCCTCACAGGGGTTGGCTGGTTTCTGGCTGGTGGAAGGGATGGAACTTCTTCCCAATAAAATTAATCAAATGAAAGCAAAATACTTGTCACAGCTGCACAAAGCATGCCGCAGTGGCTAGCGCTTATGCTGAGAAGAAACAGGGTTGGGGTTTTCTTGTCAGGGGTAAGGGAAAGGGTATTTTTTTGTCTGGGAGTGTGTTGCCTTGTCTTCACCTCCTGGCAATATTACTGCTCAATTTCAGGCTGCAATAGGCAAGGGAACTCGGCACTGCACTCCTGCTTCCCCTACAGCCCAGCTGCCCCCTTCTCCCTCCCAGCCCCTGCTACACGGATGGCAGGTTGATTTTTCCTAACATTGCTTCCAGTATTAGAAGACACCTCTCCCCCATGCCAAAAAACTCCCCAAATCATATGTTGTTGTCATCATCATCATCATCTGTCTGCCACCACCCTAACCTTTAAATTCAATGCTGTGCTAACAGACAGGAGCCATTTACAGAGCTCTGAATGCTGCCTTAATAATTAATGCAGTTGCAAGAGAGTGCAGCCTTTAATCTTTGATAGTGTTTTAAACTGAGTTTTGGTGGAGATTTGCAGGAGTTTTGCAATAGCCTCCATGTTCCTTGCTGTGCTACAGGCATTGTCTTTGAAAAGAATCAGGAGCTGCAGGGTTCTCAGCCTCCCCTCCCAAATAAAAGTTATTTTTACAGCTATGCCAGACTTCACAGCTTCAGGACTCTTTACTTCATCATGAAAAACTGTTTTCTGTGCACAGGACTTTTTCATAAGTTATCTTGCAGAGGATCTGCTCTGTAAATAGCCATTTGAATCAAGTGTGTTGTCTCCAAGCTTGCCAGCTTTGTATATGAACCTCTCCAAATATAATTTCACCTATTCTTCCTACTCACAGTCTCTTGTCCCTCAGAAATGAGAGGAAAAGGAACACTTCTCTCTGTTGGGAAGTAACACAGAGCAATGCCAGAATGAGCAATTTTTGTGTCAAGATCTCAGATGTTTCGAGGTTTCATACTCCTTAGAGGGAGAAGCCACTAGGACCTAGATGCTCAGCAGTCAGGAAGCTAAGTCAAGACCTCTCTATTTTTTTTTTTAGTATTTATAATAGTTTACAATCACAGCAGCAATTTTTGCAAGATGCTGCAAGATGATTTCACCATAATGTCAGCCCAGCAAGTGGCTTCTCTCATGGCAGACTTCTGTGTAAGGATAGCAACATTAACTACAGCAGCTATATCAGGAGTTTATTCCACACGCCAAGCAGTCTTCTAGTAGTTTGATGGCCTATTAGGATCACTTCAGCTTTAAGAAGAATGCATTATAAACTGATCTGTACTTTTTGTTTTGTGTTCTGCATGTCATCTGTAGTTTGAAAGAAAGTAATTACGCGGAAATGAGTGGCAATAGCCACATCAGATAAAACTCTACTCACTTTAATCAGGTTTTTCCAACTGCAGCCTATTTTGCTTAGAAAATGAAGCCTGGCTTCTGAGATCAGTAACTAGCAACTGACTGATGCAAATGGAAGATGCCAGACTCCCCTGCTATAAGCTACTTTTAAGTTCACTATGGTGAAGATCATTAAAGCAAGAGTTGGGATTTTCTCCCTCCCTTAAAAAAGCAAACAAAACCTAAGTTGTCATGGCAGGGAAAAATACTACAAAGTGTACACAAACTTGCTATAATACATTCTAGCCAGGGAGAAGGAAAAACAAAAAAAAAATAAAAAATGCCACTGCCCTTTGAAGTTCTTGTTTGCATTTGCACTGGCAAATTGCAGACAATACTTCGCTATTTAAATGCAGCAGAAATACTGCACTTCAACCTTTGATTGAGCAGTTACCACAGAAATTTTAATTCACTTTTGCATTTCATCTTTGGGCTTAAAATGCTGCAATAAATCACCTCTCCCCTCAGTATTCATGCTAGAAACACAGCCTCTGAAGTACCAAAAGAGTTGGGAGATATTTTACCATCTCTCCCCAACATGAGGGTCCTGCTGCTAATGTGCTCCATGTTGTTGAAATCCCAGGGTTGTGGTTTAAGCTGTAGCTGCTGAAAAATGATGCATCCTTCACCCTGATGGGCTTTTGCATCCCTTCACACAAGACCTTCTCAACTGTGATCTGCATCTTGCGGCCACTCCTGCTTTGCTTGGCCATGAAAATATTGTCTTAGCTAAAACTCCAAGGAGAATTAAGGAGTGATGTTAGAAATAAATTCACAAAGAACTGAATTGAGAAAAATGAAATTCTGGTGTAGATACTATATAACAGTTTAAAGTGCACTTGCATAACTAAGGAATTTTCTAGTGGTTTGAAACTACAGCAGAGAAAATATATGTGCTGAGCCACTGACTATGTGTTTCATTCTTACCTTCCTCCATTACGTCACAACTGAAAAAAATAAACCAAAAAAATAAACCAAGTCCCAAATCTCACCCACACAGATGGGTGTCACTTCATCTGGGGGTTCAGGCATCTGACCTTGCTGAGCTCTGGGATGTTTCAGGCTGATGGAAATGGCTGATTTCAAGGACTTTTCAAACAGCATATTTCTACTTTTTTTTTTTTTTTTTTTTTACTTTTCTATCCTTCCATTTGTCCCAGGGTCTCCTGGCAGCTGGAGACTGTGCTGGTTGCTTCCGCCCCAGCTTCCCTTTCCCTCTCTCTCTGCTGAAGGGCTCCAGGAGCCTCATCCAGCCAGTGTTGCATAGAGTAGAGAGAGACAACCAGTCAAGTGAAGGCTGTGCAAATTCATCTGGATTGAGATTTGATTTAACATCAGCCATCTGGTGAAGCAGGCTTGGCACAGAGTGTCTGTAAAGCTGCTGGTTGGCAACAGCTGAACATGAGCCCAGGTGTGCCTGGGCAGGCAAGAAGCCAGGGACACCTGGCCTGGATCAGGAATAATGTGTCCAGTAGGACCAGAGCAGTGAACAGGTACTGTTCTGAGCACTGTTGAGGCCATACCTTATGTGCAGTGTCCAGTTCTGAGCCCCCCATGACAAGGCAGATACTAAAGGGCTGGAGCATGTCCAGAGAAGGAATCAGTGCTAGGGAAAGGTCTGAAACACTGGAGCAGCTGAGGGATCTGGGGGGGCCTAGCCTGGGAAAAAAAAGGCTCAGGGGGAACCTTCTTGCTCTCTATAATTCCCAGACAGGAGAGTGCAGCTAGGTGGGGGTCAGGCATTGCTCCCGGGAAACAAGTGACACCATCTCTGAAAATATTTAAAAGACTTGTAAACATGGCACTTAAGGACATGGCACTTTTTGACTTGGCATTTCTAAGTTAGTCACTGGACTCAGCCTTAAAGGTCTTTTCCAATCTAAGTAATTTTGGGGTTTTATCATCACCTCTGCTGTGCACCCTGGGTGTTTGGGGCCACGTTGAGGCCTCAAACAGGGCTACACAGTGTGCTGGGGTCACTTTCTTTGAAGTAATGTTGCTCTGGGTGTGTATATGACCTGTTTCATTTAAATGGGCTCAGGCTGGAGCCAGGATGTGAGTCCTGGCAGTGCCAGTGACCTGCAGGGTGGCTGCCAGGTATCTCTCCTGTGCTGGAGTAGTAACAAGAAACACAGCCTAATGAGGAACTGAAAGACACATGTAAAGGACTCAAACATGAAATAGTGATGAAACAAAAAAACAGATCAAAGCTTTTAATTTCACTCTAAGTACTTTACTCTCACTCTCAGAAATTCTTATCAAAGACAGGCAGACGTCACTGCCTCCAGGGGATCTCAGCTCAGAGCTTCCTGATTTGAATTTATTCCACAAATTTGTCTTCAACACCAGAGACCAACGACATAATAGCAGCAGCAGGTTTCGCTGTGGCAAAGCCACACGCTGAAATTTAATAGCACTGCAGAGCTGAGTAAGGCTTTCCAGTACCCATTAGGTACCGTACAATTGTAAATGCAAATAAATCCCTGCACAAATGCCACCAAGCTTCTGCATACTGGTAAGATAAAATACTCTCAACACAAAAATTTGTTTCCATGGCAAAATACTAGCACAAAGCTCCCATTTTGGGCTCTATATTAGGCAAGAGAGGGTTTACAATGTTTATAAAGAAATTGTGCTCCCAGTCACACCAAGCCATGAGGTGGGCACAACTCTTGTGGCTCAGCCTGTGTGAGTCTCCCTTCTCTCCAGATGAAGGTGGGGATTGCTGGACTTTCACATGAGGTGCTTTTCCTGGTTTTCTTTATCACCTCTCTGGTCATCAACTTGCTTTCCTCAGTCAAAAGCTCACTTAATGAGTGACACAAGTAATTGGTTCATTGGAAATGTCATTTCAAGGGCCAGCTGGGAGCAGGGCAGGGTCCACAGCATAGTGGGATGTCACATATAGGTAAAACCTTACAAAAGAAAGGCCTTGTAAAAATCATGGTTCAGGCCTTGTTACTTTGGCTAAGTATAACTAGCAGCTAGCCTGACAAGTTCCCATGCAAAAACATCTTGAGAATGAAAAGTTTGTTAACATAACAAACTATCCTTGGGGAGAAAAACAAGTGCACCTGTAGTAACGAGGGATATGTTCCATGAGAATCAGTGGGAAAAGTATGTAAAGAGTGTTATAGAGAAAAGTTTTGATTGACATGTACACTCACCATTACCACCCAGTGAACTGAGTTCCTAACCAACTGGGATTAAACACGGTGCCTTCTGATAACCATATAAATATAAGCTGTGTGCAATAAAGATGGGGCTATGATGGAAGAAGAAACAGGTGTCATTGTCCATCTCCACTATGACAGTGGGACTCCCTACCATCAAAGATGCAAGGAGCCAGGGATGCAGCATAGGCTATTGTACTCATACATTTTGGGAGATGAGGTTGCACAGGCAATGCTGGGTCACAGGGATAATTCCTTGGATGCCAGCAGAGCTCAGATGAATTGTTTTCTGCAGCAATGCTCACAGAGCAACCCTGTGCCAGCCCAAAGGGGCAGGTTGGGAAGACTGAGCTCAGCCAGCAGCCTATAAAAATATACATATTTACATAAATATATAAATATTAAATAAATATAAATATAAAATATAAAAATATAAAAATAAATTGTACTATAAATCTTCTTGGAGAGAAGAAAGCAACATCCCATATGTTATGACCTAATAATAATTCTAGTGATTCCATAGAAGTGCTTCTTCAAAGAAAACAATGCAGAAAACAAGTGCTAACCTAAAGCCTGGGGTGGTGCTCCCCTGCTTTGGCAGTGATTACAAGAATTCCCCCAGGGCCCTCCTGCCTTAAGCTCAAAATGAACATGAAGTTGACTCCCTTTGAACCCTCCTGACCTGTTCAATTGCTAACACAGCTGGAGGGGTACAGAGCACCCAGCTGTACATTGGAGGAGATCACAAGAGCTTTACATTTCTCCTTCAGTGGCTCAGGGCAAACGCTTGGACTTCTGCTATGCTGCAAAGGGTATAGACTTGCTTTTCTCTGTCCAGACTGAAAGTAATCAGTGCCACCAAGTCATCATGGCTGTCCAGGGCAGGGGTAGAGTCCTCTTTGAGGTATTTCAAGGATGTACAGATGTGGCACTTGGGGACATGGGTTAGTGGTGCCTTGGCAGTGTTGGGGGAACTGCTGGAGGTCTTTTCCAAACTAAAAAATTCTGGGATTCTATGCTAATCAGGGAGCTTCAGTTTCCTTATCTGAATAATCATTTCCTGCACTTCACTGGTGTTGTCCTTCACAGCTCCTGTAGGAAGGAGGAACCACCTCTCCATCTCTGCACTATCCATCATCTTCAGTGCCATGGTATAATGGGGTTTCCTATAGGGAAATCACTTGATTTCTAAGTGTGCTGGTTTTGCATTGATTAATATTTGGTCTAGAAGTTAAGAAACCACACATGGAAGTGATTTCTCTGAGAGAAGCTGCTGGGAGCTTCCTCTGTGCCGGAGACAGGCCAATGGCTGGCTGGTTCTGAGAACTGACATTTTGAACCATTTAGAAATTAGATCAGCCTCTGTGAGATCCACATTTTAAAAACAGTAAGCCCAGGAAATCGTTCTCTTGGCTTCCGGCCTCAGAAGGGAACGGAGCTCTGGTGGGGCCGGCCCTGCTCCCCCTGTGCGTCCTGGGGGAGGCCGGGCCGGACTCCAGCGGCTCCCGGGTGGGGATGAAGGCTGTGGGGCCCTGGCCCCAGGCTGGGCCGGGCCATGGCTGCTGACATTACACCGACACCAAACCCCTGCTCCAGGCCACGGCTGCTGACATCTCACCGACACCAAACCCCTGCCCCCGGCCCGCACAGACTGCTCCAGGCCCCGCCAGAACTACCCGCCCCTCCAGCGGCTGCCGGGCCGAGGGAGGCACCAGCGCGGGCTGAAATCCAACACCGTGACTGCTGCGGCCACTGGGCGAGATGCTAACCCTTTCACTACACAGATGAGACCTGCAGGCCTTGTTCCTCTCTCCAGGGAGAGAAAAGGAGTGACGACACGTAGGAAGACAACATGAAGACACCAAGGTCAGTTAAGAAGGAGTCAAGCCTCAGGTGGAAGAAGGATGGGGAGATGCTGAATGGGGCTGAAAGCTCTTTTGGTGGGGCTATGGAGATGGACAGTTATATACTGAAATATCCCCTTTAATTCATGAGTGAGTATGGGGAGATGAAATATTCAAACTGTAGATGTGAGCAGAGGCATCCATTGATGAAGCCAAGCAGATGTTGGAGTAGCTGTGGTCCCATGAGAAGCTTGAACAGAGAGGGAGATGAGGGTGATGAAGACCCTTTGCCCCCAGGGAGAGAAGAAGACCTCTGTTCCCAGAGATGATCACAGAGACAGATGAAGAGAACTTTTGCCTTTGAACAGCTCATCCTTAAAATAATACCCCATGTGTTCATGGCCTGTGGACACATCTCTAGGAGGGTTGTGAAAATGGGAGGAATTTCATGATGCAGAACTTTTCCTGTGCAGCTGGTATTTGTGGAAATGAAAAGCCACAAGAGAACTGTTTCTTGTAGAAAAGTCTCCATGGCATGGCAAAAGAAAGCTCCTCTCCCCACAAGAACTGATGAAAGACTTTTGTATAGTTGGTAACTGATTTAACATCCCAGGTTTTTTCTCTACGTTGTCAGTTGGGAAAGGAAAGAAGTTGGGCAGGGGGAGGAAAAGTGTTCTCAAGGTTTTATTCTGATGCTTCTTATTCTCATGGTCCAGTTAATAAAGTTTCTTTATACCTTTTAAGTGAGTCTTTTTTGCCCTTCTCCTAATCCATATCTCACAGCAAGAAATGAGTAAGTGCACTGCTGATTTTAGCCAGTGCTAAACCCACCACATTATTTGGTGCATTGGCTGGAAGACTCAAATTGGCAGACCTAAACCACTACACTAAGGCAGCCTCAAACAACTTGGCTACCAAGATGGTGCTTCCACAGCCAAGTCTGCAATGACAACCATGGATGCAGGATGTGCCATGAGTATAGAAAAGAGAAAATACAGCTGTCATGATGGGAGCAGAGTCCTATTAACTTTCAAGTGGTAATTTTATGGAGAAGTTGTGGTACTGTGACATGGAGAGAATGGGGTGTTTATCCAGGATGGGTGTCAGGCCTTGTAAGAGAGCTCTACAAAGACTCCCATCATTTTCATCCTCTCATTTCTATTATTTCATAAAAGCTCTTTTTGTGTGCAAGGCAGTGATATTATCTTACTGAATTTTGTAATTTTGTAATGGAATAAGTTTGTTTTGTCCTTGTGCTGTAGCCACTTACTTATAAGGGTTGGCAGCATGCACTCTGGACCCTGGAAGCCTTCTGCTGCAGCAATGTCTGAGAGATCAGCCAAAAGCCAAAGAATAAGAAAATAAAAATTCAATCAAGCTTCTGAATAGAATGTGAGAATAAGAGCAGAATGTAGGCCTGCTAATCCTTCTTAAAGTGTGGAAGCCATTTGTGATAGCTCAACATCTTGTTTGTTGTAACCTTAAGCACTTCATGCAGATAAGACTGAAAGCATTTGGTGGCTGCTGGTATTTGGTAGTTCAGGAAGGGTGAAGGAGCTCCTGTACTGGGAGGGAAAGGAGGAAAGGAAACAAGACCCCTCTACAGCCCCTAATATAGAACAAGACAGTCACAGACACCAGCCCATGCCTTGCAGAGTGGAGAGTGATGCAGACTGATGTGATTCTGTGCCTATTCTTGGTGTCTGTTCTGTATCTGATTCTGTGTCTATTCTTGGTATAGCTACTGAATATACCATAAGCATTGCTAGACATCAGCTGGGGCTGCATTTTATCATGCACCAGTATAGCAGGTTTCTCAAAGGCTGCTGTGGAAGGCTGGGAAATGCAGGAAGAAAAAGATCATCCTGACTTCTTTTCCCCTTCATCACAACAGGAGTTGTGTTATGTAGTTATAAAAGGTCAATATAGTCATTAGAAGCATAACCATCTTTTTGCTTCAGACATAGGGGAAACCCAGTCTGGGCAATTCCACTCACTCAGACACTGAAATTTGAAACTTACCTACAACCCCAAATCTCTCACAGTTCCAGTTCCGTTTACTCAGCTGCAGAATATCCCCAAGACCCTTAGATCATTCCTATCCCATAAAATCACGGTGGGATTGTGTGCACAGGCTGCTGACAGGCTGCGGATGAAGAAGGATGCAACTGGCTATAGACAGAGGATGCAGCTTTGAAGGGGCAGGAAATATGTGGGAAAAGGAAAAAGACAACACTAGCAGGTAAAATGGGGAAGAACATGTTTATTTGGACACTTTTGAAACAGAAAAGATAAATTCCTTACTATAGCCATTATTATTTTTAGACCTTTGGGTCAAGAAATTTTCAGGTGAAGTGTCAAATATCCACCTATCCAAAGACTGTTCCATGACTTTCTGCAGAAATGTAGCTCCAACACTAAAGACGCTGCAGTTTAGTGCATTTTACAGTTGCTTTTTATTGTCCCACTAAGAAGGGGAGCAAGAGGCTGTAAACTGTCTTTGTGGGCAAAGGTTGAAGCGTAGAAATAACTTCTGAAATAACTTGAGTACAACTCAGTATTGGGGCATACAAGCCACATAATTAAAAATATAGAAATCCTGGTTTTATGTCAGGCTTGAGGAGCTCGGCATTAGTATCTGGCCTGGAAGCAGCTTAAATGAGTCTGTTTTTAAGGATTGAAGAAAAAGAAAAGGAAGCAGGCAGCAGACCAAGCTGTGCTTCAGAGAAGCACATTTCCATGCTGCAGTCTTTTCCCCCCACCAAATATTTGGGTCATGCATGAGGTCCAGCCACTTCCACCAACAGGCACAAGCTGGTGCTCTGAGGACTAGAGAGCCTGCTGGGCAGGAGAGAAGTTACCCAAGATTGCACAATGGAGAAATCAGGGCCACACACAAAAAAAAGCCAGTGTTAATGATCAGCCAGTTCCCCTGGTTCCAGTAGAGTTCCCTCATTTTCCCTGGCAATAATTGCAACACCATGTGTGGAAGGGTGACAGCATCTCAGAAGACCACGAATGGGAAGCAGTGGTGCTTGTTTCCCTGTCTCTGGAGCTCTGGCAGAGCCAAAGCTGGATCCTTGATGAGCCCAGAAGTCTGTGTCTCAGAGGAACACTGGTAGCTTTGTAGAAGAACTTCACGATTTCTGGAAGAATTGCAACAAAACTAGCCTTTTAGGGAAGTACTTGTATTTTTTGTTGTCATGTTCCAACAGAAATAATTTTTCAATCAGCTGATTTTTAGTCTTTTCATTTGCTAACTATTCTAGAGAAGAATAGCCAGAATAATAGGCCTGTTGTGTACAATTACCACAGCTTTCCTAGCACTGAAGACACCAGTTAGGAAAAAATATGAGAACTCATGTACCAAATCAAGACTTTTCCCTCAGAGTGACAATTCTGGGTGACAGTTCTTAGGTGCTGGTCAATTCACTGTGGAAACACTGGTTGTATTTGAGTTTCCGTACTAGTCTCCAGCCCAATTCACTGTACAAATCACCAACCCTCAAGGCAGTCTTTTCTCAAGCAAGACTGAAGAGAGCATTTGTAGCACCTCACTACAATGTTCCTTCGCTCCCAGATGATGCTGGAGGACACTGGAATCCTTTGCAACATTCCATATACTGAGATGGCTTTCCAGGATGTGCTTGCATAAAGACAAAAATCTTACTCTTCAGATTGTGCAAATGAGTATTACTCCACCAGGAAAGGCACACCACCTTTCACACCCCAGCCATGTGTATTGAATAGGATTTACACTTTTCACAGTCATACCTTGGAATTCGATGGAGTGTTCCTGCTCAGAAGAGGGAATGCTTGCTTCTGACTTCTCTTTGTAATTGAAGAACTCTTAGAAATGAACAGGATGTGAACAGGAACACTACAGGCCAGTAGAGCTTTGGCTGAATGTGAGTTTCTCACATCAAAAATTCCAGGTGCTGGCAGTAACCTTCCCTCACCTTCTTCCCCCATGATCCAACACCCCCTCTTGAAAAGTAAGAGTGTTGGCAAACCAACATTTTCCACAGCTGGGAATACAAACTAGTCATGAAACAAAAGCGGGGATGTGTGATCGTACCATCAATCCCATTAAAAGTTCAACTTGCTACCTAAGTACATATTGATCATGCGAATAAAATATCAGGAGCTTTTCTATTATTAACCTCCTCATGGGTGGATGAATATATTAAAATTTATAAGGCTCTGAAAGATTCTGTGATGAATGCCACTCAGGGATTGCAGCACACCCAGACAGATCATCTGCACACATGTAAGTGATACTCACTTAGGGAAGTTTTTTTTTGTAAAAACTGCAAAGGGCCCCCTCAGTTAATGACATTGTTCAATCTTCTTACCTTTCTTCATAGATTCAAGGTAGAAAAGTATTCCCTTTCCATTTTGGTGCTTGTTGCTAGAGGTGTCCTGATAATCAGACTAATCTTGGAACCAATTTTCAACTCCTAGCAGCTCAGTAAACTAAAATGCTTAGGCAATTTATTCTCTAAAATATATTGTCAGCTAGGTAACACTTGATTTCTCGTTTCATGACTGCATTTTATTTTTTTCAACTGAAATCCAGCATGTGTGTTTTCAACAGATTATCTCCATAATAATTTCCTTTTTGCTATGGAAATGATCTGAAAATTGTTCTTTGATACGAGAGAAGAGTTCACAAGGCTACACTGTATAAAAGCCTGAATCATGCAATTATCATTTGTAAAGAGAAACTGTTATCAAAGTAACTGCAGGGGACACCTCCAGGACTCCTCTTAGAGTCAGGAAATTTGAAACATATATTTCTCTAATACAAATTTCACTCCAAACCCTTCTGAATAATTCATGTGGGTTGATTTAATGCCATACTTAAGTCTGGCACTCAGGACAGAGATCAGGGGGTTCTGCCACAGATGGATGATTTCACCAGTTCCTCTAGGGCTGGGGGACAGAGCTGGAGTCTCTTCACTAGGGATTTGTGATGCCTTTAGTTTGGGAGAGTCTATTCCCCGTGCTCAGCAGCCTTGTAGGGAAAGGCTGGGGTGGAGGTGAGTCCCTTCCTGTTTCTGCCTGTTTCTTCCTGCTGGGGAGGCAGGAAGGCAAATGGGAGCAGGAGCCCCAGTCCTCCATCACTCTGTCCCCTGCAGAGCTAATAGCAATCAGAACCAGAGCTTCTGCTTTTCCTAAGTAGCATCAAATGACCCACAGTGGGATAACAGGTGTTATCTGTTCTTTAAAGAAAAAATGTACCTTGACATGAGAGAGCACCATTTTGTTCTTCATTCACTAAATGGGGAGCTGTAAATCGCTAGGAAATGGTAGTTTACAAAGCACTGAGAGGAAGACCTGGTGTTTAGCATGTGACCAATGTGGAAAGAAGGAGTCTGGTTTTAACTATCTGAAGTGTCCACACACAGGCAAATCAGCTTGAAGGGATGCTTGCAGCTTGTACTTTTTCTTTGTAAAGGTAAAGAGCTGAGAGACAACTGTGTTCTGACAACTGCAGCTGGCAAATTCTTGTCTCCCAACCTAGGATGAGTGGGAGAACTAAATCTATGTGGGAGCCTGTAACTACCTCTGGGGACATTTTGGGCAAAGGTGATTTCCATGAACTCAGGATTTCAACCCACAGGGTTCTGGTCTGCTACTGTGCTAAAGTTGTCCAGGACTCCCATTCCCATTTCACAACACAGCCTGCAGGCCAAATGTCATTTGGTGTTGCTGGATTTTTAAAAGAAGGACATGAGGAAATGGGAAACAATCCATAGGCCTTACCAGTATTTAATCCCAAGGTACTTTTCTAATGCCAGGTGCTCCTTTATTTTCTTTATTTTTTGAAACGAATGCATATCTATTTTGACCAAAGTCAGAAGGTGGCAAAATACTGTGGTTTTGTTAATTCCCAAAGGCCAAATTCCTTCACTATCAAAACAGGGTGCTGATGTACAGAACCAAGTTGCTGAGCAATGCTGAGCATAACTGTGTTTGAGTTTCAGTATAACAAGGCTAGGAGCCTCTCACACAGATGTAAAGCTGATGAGTTGCAATACAAAAGTATGATAGTTTTGTCCTTTGCAACTTCATTTTGCTGAACTGCAACAGTCCTGAATTCATGTTAACTATTTTCTGTGTAAAATGCCAGATTTTATATTTTATAAATGGTAGTCATAGGTGGTTATTACTTACAGATATTCAAAAGCCACATGTTATCTTTATGACTCTTGAGGAATAGGAGAAAACACACAGCTATGCCATCAGAAATTGGTCCTAAACCATCTTGTTCTAAGGCCTCTATTTTTCAAAATTTAATCACTGCCTAATGCTAGAGATGACACCTACTGGGCAAATGAAAGCCTGACACACCAAGTATTCCACAGCCTCCTGAGTATTTGGTAATTTCCTGAGACAAGAACATATCCTCTTCACCCTCTGTGACAAGATTTTGTTGCACTCTTCACACAGGCTGGCAATTTCCAGCTGCCAAGAGGAAGGACAGAAGCACAAGTCCTCAACTCACTAAAACTTCTGGGATAAAAAGTGGCTGTGTTTGCAGAGGAGAAGGTCCTCCTGAGACTATTACTTTTACTGCAATCTAAATATTCCCTCCATTTCTTTGCTCTGTATAGAAGCAGGAAGGCATTAGGGAAAACACCAAATAACTTTTTTAACACTGGCTAATTTTCTTTGCTCTACAGGCAACTATGACGATAACTTATTTAAAACATGCCATTGCCAAACAGTGTTAAACAACAAAATAGTAGGTTGTTAGAGTTCATCAAACACAAGCAATAGTCACAGCACAGTTGGAAAGAAAACACAGAAAATTGTCCCTTTATGCTAGCTAATTGTTCATATTGGGACTAATAACAGACTTTCAATGTGTAAAATTATATTAGGTGCATTATCCAAGTTGTTGTTCTTGTTGCTTTCTAAAGAAATTTGAAATTTCTGTCAACTCAGTCTGCAAAAGCAATGCAGTCCAAACACTGAGGGTACTTAAAGTTAGTCTTTATTCTGTATTATGCATTCACCAATATAATTCCACCAATTAAAATTGCAAGAATTTAGAGGAAAAATCCAGCAATTTAGAGGATTGTTACTCCTCATTTGAACTTATAAGAAAAAACTTTGACATACTTTCTATGTGAAGCTACAGTGATTAACTGCATATATTAGATATTTGGAAGCATAATTACTTAGCCATCTGCACAATTCAAATTACACAGGAAACATTTTATTCTTCATAATACTTGACAAACTGATGTTCCACAACTGCCCACACCTCTTTGTGTAAAAGAAGATACTTATATATATGGAAAAATAGTTCAAAGCCATTCATATCTTAAAAATTGATTCCACCTTTATTAACTTAATAGGGTAAGTCCTACTATATTTGTATTCAAATAAAGAAGTAGAAAAAACATAAAAAATAAAAGGAAGATGTATGTTCAGGAGTGGTCCAGAAATTACCTCTGCCCATGAAGAAAATAACATCACATAATAAAGTCCCCAGATCCCCAAAGGAATGACAGACTGGCATGTAGTGTCATGGGCTTTTTTTAACTTACCAGTTTTTGTCAGCTGCTCAGGTTTAGTAAGGGGATTCACTTTGATCTGTTGGTCTTTGAATGTTCATGTTCATATTCTCCCCATGTGATGGCAATATACAGGGCAACATCTTCTCCCAACATCTTTGGTATTTGGAAAGATTTAAAAACTTTACTCTGTGTTGAAATTTTTTTTCACAGGACAGCCCTAAATATAGAGATCCCATACAAGAGACCCTTCCCTCAGGCAGCCTTATTCCATTTTCTTTTCTGAGAGCATTAAGGTAAGATCTCACCAGGCACTGTTCAGGAGTTGAATAAATTTGAGTAGAAATGTATCAGCAGTTCAGTGAACAGATTCACAGGTACCAGAGCTTCTTATTCTGATTGTGTGTTGTCTCA
Organism: Pseudopodoces humilis; assembly: GCF_049639895.1. Classification (NCBI taxonomy): domain Eukaryota; kingdom Metazoa; phylum Chordata; class Aves; order Passeriformes; family Paridae; genus Pseudopodoces; species Pseudopodoces humilis. Next base: position 6,835,057 of record NC_142204.1, on the reverse strand, counting down.
GTTTAGAAGACAGGTGTCTGCTAGGAAGGGCAGGGGCCTCTCTTGGAATGAAAAATGTAAACCCCCCTCCCTCAGAATTATTATAATTTTGACATCAAGGGGCTCTCAGGCAGAGATCTGGGGATAGGAATAACAGTTCTTTACTAGTATGTATAACAAGGCACACAAACAACAATAACTACAGCGTTAACAACAAAACAGAACCAGGGACCCCGTGACAGCTTTCTGAGCTGAGATGGGAAGGGATGGAGGAGAGGCTTTGTTTCACAAACCCCTCGGGCAGTCAGTCCCGGTGCTCCTGCAGGGCTCTGAGGAACACTCAGCTGGAACAGCAGGGACGAGCTGAGATCTCGGGCTGGTGGATGAGGTGTATCAGCAGCTCCGCGGCGGTGGCTGACACTCCACACGTCCCGGCAGGACAGGGGGTGCGAGGCCACCAATGAAGAAGGGAGAACAAGAAGAAGAAGAAATTCCATCTGGGTCACGGCAAACTCCCTTCTCCCCAGCAACCACAGCTCCGGGTGTGTCCTTCTCTCAAGCTGAAAAACAGAGCCAGCCCCCATCTGCCCCTGCCCTCCCTTTCACCTGCCCCCCTTCCCCCTGGGCCCAGCCAAACTCTGTCTTCTCAAGCACCCAACAATACCCACAGGTATTGTTTTACAGCCAGGTTTCCCTGCAACTAATGGGAAAAAAATCTATAGGTGAGAAGGAACAAAAGGAAGGACACCTAATCCCCAACAGTTGTTAATCTCATAATGTCAATTCAATGCCTTTTTATAACAGGCATTATCCATAAGATATTATTTAAGGTTACACACATGCATTACTTAAGTTATGGAGTTTGTTCATGGTACCATTGACTGTTTAGCTAAGGATAAATGAAAAAGCAAGCTGCTTTACAAATTTTATCATATCTTTGTGTAGCTATATACAAGACGTATCATTTTAAGAAACTTTCCTAGCTGCTATTACTGACAGACTTGTTTTAGGATATGTTAGGAACACCCTTCCAGTTAAGGCCTGGCCTCTGGCCAAACCCTGGCCCTACCTGGTGGGGAAGTATGCCAACAAATCCAGGTGTTTTCTGCACCAGAACTGTACTCAGGTCACAGACTTGACAATTTGAGTTTACACAGCTGGACCCCCCTTTCAAGGTAAACCTGTAAATATCACGGCCCCTGAGTCCCAGCCATATGAACTTTAGAACAGTAGCCATTTATTTCCACTTCCAAGGCAACCTCAGACAATATCTTTTTGTTGTTCTATACTGCAAGTCTCTTTGTCAGTGATGGTATGTAATGAGTTTATATTGATTGGGATCTGTATACCATGTATCTTATCCTGTATCTAGCAGATGATTAAGTAATAATCTTTATAAGATAATGGCCTTACAGGTGCAAACTGTTTTAACATCAGGGTATGTGAATCCTTTCTCGTTCTGGACAAGTCTGTGAATTTTGATGATTATCATGATATCCATATTCCTGCTGTTATCCTGAAGATATATATATATTTGTTTGGTTTTATTTGGTTTGGTTTTTGTTTTGTTTTTGTGTGTGGGGTTTTTTTATTTGGTTTGGTTTGGTTTTTTTCAGTGCAACTATTCCCACAAGAGAACATCCTGGGGAATAAAGGATCTAAAGCTATGAATTATGAAACTTTAATTATGTAGCCTTTGTCAGGGAGTAGGAGTTTACTATGCCAGTTTATAATGCCCTTAAATGCATGGGGCTGGAACACCTGAGATACCAGAATATCTGGGAGTTAGTACCTACTTACAGAGAATGAGATTTTGCCATCCAGGCTATAGCAAGCTATCAGGGAACCCAGTGGGCTTCCAGTCACAAGCATGCATTTTCCAAATCAAGGATTCATCTGTTCACACAATATCCCAGGGCATTCTGAAGAACAGGTCCGTTCACAGGAAGGTGGTGGAAATTGAGGGACTAAGAATTGTCACTCAGAATTTTCACTGGAAAGAATAGGGAAAATTTGGAAAACAGATGTATAAATGTATAAATGTTAATTTTTACTGAATTACTAAATCTTGTCCTGACTTTCTGGAGGTGATATTTTTACTTTATGAGAGAGTAAAAAATGTGAACAAGTCTGAAAACAATCTGAGGGCAGTGTATTTTCTAGGAACACCGGTAGGTTTTGCTTGGAGAACAGGAAAGGTACCTTCACAGTGCAGTGCAGAAGGCAGCTTTGAAGAGGTGTGACCACAGATAGCTTTCTTGGGATGATTTGAAAAATCTTGTTCTGTCTTCTGGAAGTGTGTTTGTCTCTGTGTGTGATGTTACATATCTTAACCTGAAAACCCAGAAATACAGTTTTTCTGCTTTACAGAAGTGTGAAGTGATAGGGAAACTTTTCTCTTTCATGTCTCATTTGAATTATTTTAAGTGTTATTGATGGGAGCTGTGAAATAAATTAGTGACAGACTTAAAAATTAAGAAAACCTTGAAGTTTATAAAAAGATTATAAGTTTAAGTATAAAAGTATTTATAAGTATATATAGTATGTATAAGTATATATAGGTATATGAGCATAAAAGAGTGTAAGTTTGTAAATTTTTAAATATTATAAACTTTTAAATATAATAAACTTATAAAAAGTTTATAAACTTATATTAAAAGTTTATAAACATAAAGAAGTTTATAAAAGTTTCATGACCTTTGGTCATGCAAACTGCAAGCAAGATTTCTTTTACTCAGGATTGCTACACTTCCTGCATTATTCAATCTGCAGAAGGCTGACAAAAATACTTCTTGGGACACTAACTAGACTAGTGTGTTTTATGGGAACATATGGGAAGAGTAGGAAACAGTAGGAAAACTGTCACCACAGTTTATCGTAGTAAAGCTTCATGCATTTAATTCCATGCTTTAAGAACACTTAACATGCTGAAATTTTGTGCATGTGCACTCATCCATGTGCACAACTCTCAGGGAGAGAAAGAGAAATGCAACAGATGCAGAAAAAGTATCAGCAAAAATAGTCTGCTTTAGGTTAGGCATGATTGACATCATCACAGCTTTCTCCAAATTGTTGTTAAACTTACAGTACTAAAATAATTACAGTATCCCTTGGGGAAAAAAAGAGTACATGTTACAGTATTTGAAATGTGAGTGTCGGTGTAATTCTCACCAGGACTGTCTAGATGATGGAAGAAATTTGGGGTCCAGTTTTGGTTTTGCCATCTGTAGAAATGAACCTGCTTAGGTTCATCTCTAGAAAATTCTCAGCCACTCAGATGGCCGTCTCATAATTTTTTTGCCAAGACAAAAGAATTTCCTGCAGAGTGACAAAACTGGGTATTTTCAGTTAGTAGATTACCAAAATAGTGTTTTGATTAGGACTATGTCTCAGCAAAAATAAAATCAGAGAATAAAATGTAGATGTCTCAATTCAGTGCATGGAGAGATAAGGAGATTCAAATCAAGACCTGTCCTGTGTAGAAAAAAAAAATTACTTTGGCTGTTATTTTTTGCTGCATTAAGAAAAAAATACTCTGGACATTAGTTTTAGCCAGATACATGATAATACAAAATATGACAGAGGTATTCAAAGGGGTAATCCTCACTATCACTGTGGCTGTGGTTAGTAGAGCTGAATTTTGTGGTCAGTTTCAGAGATGGTTATAAAGTAATTCCAGCAGATTTAAATAAGGTATTATTTCTTGGTAATATTGTGATGCTTCAGAGTTAAGGATGGCTTTGACATTGCAGGTGTGGAGAGATGTTACATGTCACCAGATGCAAACAAATCATTCAAGGACTTCCTGAACACAATTATGTTGTTCTGAACACCATATGCTTTCTCCATAGGGTGAGTATTCTCAAAACAGTTTTATTTCTAAATCTGCTCTTGTAAATTCAAAATTTGACATCTCCACAAAAGGGAAAACTGTATAGTTTAAATAGTCTGGTGAGGTGGTTGTGCAGTACTTAGGTCTATTTCTGTAGACAGAACCCTCCAGTTGTGATACGGGTCAGTGTTAAGCCATAGTCTGGCCATCCCTTCACCATGAAATTCTTTAGATGTCATGAAAACTACAGTGCACATTTAAACGAACTGTGCCAGCACTGGTATATTTACAAGTCCTGTTCTTCCACTTCACATTCATAGCATTTGGGGTTTTTTTAATTTAGTTTTGTGGGGTTTTTTTCCTATTTTGAAGTGAAAAAAAGCAGGAAAATTGTGGTTGTATAATTTTATGTGCTGGAGGAAACATAGGTGAAATCACCTGTTTTCCCTGAAGTATAAATCTTGGGCAACTAAAACACCAAATAAATTAGTGTTATTTTAGAAAATTATGTAATATTAATAAGTTTTAGAACAACCATCAGAAAAATATTTCATATTAATTCTTTTAAATAGCATTTTCCTGTTTAAAATAGCCACTCATTACTAGTGTTAAATGAAGAGCTTAGAATGCAAGGTTTTTTGGAGGACGTATTTTAAGTTTCAGGATAAATTAAATCACATGTCTTCTGTCCCACTTTTTGATTTGCTGATTTCTTTTATCCCATTTCTGGAAAACCCATGAGGGTGATGGTTTGGAGAACATCAGCTATTGGGATTTTAAGAGAGACAGGACCACTGAGAGACGTCTTAAAGCATGATGTATTATTCTTCTACAGTCTCATGAAGTTGTGAGAGCATCTTCACCATGTTCACAAGACGTTCTTGGTCAGTGGTCACAAAACTACAGGTTATAGGGATTTTTAAAGGTTAATTAGCCAATGAACTTCTGCCACAAAAGAATGTTTCTACTTTCACACCAATAGTTATTTTGTTTCATACATCTTTGCCACAGCTTGGACTTACTTAACCAACCATATAATGACACACAAGACTACTTGTTGTACCTTAAAGTTATTTCCTTTGTAACTACTTCTATATCTTAACTTTAAAAACTTAAAACTTTCCTACAACCTAGCTTAATGTCTTTTCTATCTAAACTCATATTCTTGCTTATGATTCTAAATATGGAAGCCTTCTCCATGGTCTTAAATCAAACCCTGTGTTCATGTCTATGCCTGAGCTTGCATTTACAAAATCTTGAGAGCTTTCTGTGCTTGGGATTCCCATAATCAACTATGAATAGTTCTACACTCAGCCTTGGGGTATAGTTTAGCTGTGCAGAAAAAGGCAGTCACAGGGCTAAACATTTCCCTTCTTTCTACCTTATCCAATGCATTGCCTTTTTCAGACTGCAGTTTTCAAACCTAGGTGTGGGTAAGGAGGAGCCTGCCGAGCCTGAGATCCTGGCTCTCCCCTGGAGAGGAGATACTTCTCTGTGAGAGAGACAGTGTGTCGCTCCCAGGGGTCTTTGAGTTAGATATGTTAAACTGTTGTGTTTCATTGGTGTTCTCCCCTGCTGTCCCACCCCGATACAGGTATCTCGGGCTCCCCCCCGCCCCTCTCCTTCCCCATAAATAGCCTGGGTTTTCCCCTGTTTGGCAGATTCGCTGTTACCTGCACCCTTCACTGAAGCTCTGCCTGAATAAAGGTTTGTGCCTCGGTGGAACGCTGGACCAGCTTTCTCGTCCCTGCTTCCTGTGTTGCCTGCCCGCCGCCGCCGCTGGGCCGAGCCGAGCTGAGCTGAAATCACTCTACTATTGCTGAGCTGAGCTGGAATCACTCGACTGCTCGAAGCTGCTCACACGCGCTTCGGGTCAGCCTTTCTCAAGGCTGTGTCTCTAGAGAAGTCGCGGTGCTCCGGGCTTTCCGCCGCCGCGGCAAGTGGTGTCTCAACGTGGGGCCTTTGAAGAAGCCCCGAAGAAGCGTCCGCTCGCAGGTTTAACTGCGAGGCGAGCCGACGTTCGAGCCGCCCTGCCTCAAGGAAGCTTCCTTGCGTTCTAGCAAGAAGCGATCCAAGAGGCTGCGGCCGGGACCCTCGTCTGACCATCTGGGGCAAGGGAAAGCCCCTGAGGACCGGCCTCCAAGTGACCACCTACCCAGCAGCATTTTTTTTCGCCCACCAGCATCTGCCAAAGAGAAACTGTAAGTGTATCCTGTGAAAGGTTCTTTTGGGCTTTTTTTTTCTTTTTCTTTGCTGTTTTACTGCTGGGTGGGGAGTGAAAAAGGATGGGGATTGGGTCCTCTGTATGGGGACTGACCCCACCTCTGAGAGGGACTTTTATATCCAAGTTGTAAATACCCTAAAAGCGGGAAATTTTAAGTTGTCTAAAGGGGATTTAAAAAGATTTATTCATTGGGTTTTTAAACATTTTAGAATTAATTCAGACTCTGCAAAATCAGGAATTTTTTGGGATAATGTGGGAAGAAAGTTACATACAGTTCAAGCTAAAGGGGATTTTTCTGTTGCAAAGTTTTTTCCTGTGTTTCAAAATATTATTTTCTCATTGGAAAAAGAGGGAAAAAAAGAAGAGGGAGTTTTGGGTCCCCAGTTAAACCCCCCAACCCCGTCAGCCCCTCCAGGTGTCCCCGAACCCCTTTCCCTATCTGAGAGTCAGTCGGCGGGTGGACATTGCCCCTAGGCATAGGGCTGCCGCCGTCTCCCTGACGCCTCCCTACTGTCTCTCTCCCCGTACCAGGGCAGCACTGGCCATGCCGCTCTGGGTCTTTCCTCTACCCTCTCCCCTATGCCCTCACACCAGGTTGTGTCCTCCCCAGTTCCTAACATTAGCACAGATGGTGTCGGCAGTGTGGCCAGCCCCGCCATTTTGTCCCACTCCCACCCCGGTTTTCCCGCCCTCGACACCCAAAATGGCCACTTTCCCACCTTCACCCCTTCTCTTCCTGCCGCGTCCTGTTTCCCCGCCCCGCACTGCGTCGTTGGGTGTAACCGCGTCAGGCCCTGCCCCATCCATCGGGAAACCCCTCCCCGTCACGGGCCCCGCTCCTGTCCCTTTGTGCCGGGGCCCCATCCCCAGCGGCGTGCCCGCACCAGGGTCCCAAAACCCCAGAGGTCGGGGCGGCTCCGGCCGGAGTGGGGCCACCCCGGCCTCCCCATGCAGCCACGAAAAGGCCAGCTCTAGACACCTGAGCCGTCCCCATGCTGCTAGCAAGCACGTCCCACCTCCACTAGGAGATGAGAGCAGTGAATCTTCTTATTCAGACTCTGAGTATGAAGACCACTGGGCTGAGGTGCAGAGGGAAGCCACACGGGCGGGGAACTCAGCCCTGTCCCAGAAAATACTTGCCTTTCCTGTAATAATGAGGAGAGACAGGACAGGGGCACAGGTTGCTGCATGGGAGTCCCTTCACTTTAGGGAACTGCAGGAACTTTGCAAAGCTGCTGAGGAACGTGGCAGGGGTTCACGTTTTTTTAAACACTTGCTAGAAGCCTCCTTCTCTGCCCACGTCATGGTCCCCCATGACATCAAAAATATTATGAACTGCCTTCTCTCTCCAGCAGAATACATGTTGTGGGAGAGGCAGTGGAAGAAACATTTAAAGCAGTTATCAGATGTTTATGCAAGAGATGCTAACAGACCTAATTTTACTTTAGAGCAATTAGCAGGAGAAGGAGATTTCCAAAAGCGCCAAGATCAGGCCTGGGACCTGCCTGAATCAGCTTTACAGGATATAGCTAATGCTGCTAAGATATCTCTTTTTACCACCCCTGATGATAAAGTGCCAACACAGTGCTTCACCAATATTAAGCAAGGGGCAACTGAGTCTTTTATTAAGTATATTGATAAGTTAAAAGTGGCCATTGAAAAGCAAATAGAGAGCCCACAGGCGCAAAAGGAATTATTAGTAAAAATAGGAATGGCCAATGCTAATCCGGAGTGCGAAGCAGTTTTGCGAGCCCTCCCTCTGGACCCCGAACCAACCATAGATCAGATGGTTGAAGCCTGCACCAAACACTCCTCTGCCTCAAGTGAAAATACAGTGGCACTTGCAGTGGCTAAAGGAGTGGCAGAGGCGATATCTGGAGCTTATGCTGCAGACCCCAATAGAAATTGTTGTTTTAATTGTGGTGAGCCTGGACATTTTTTCAAAGACTGTCCAGAGAGACATTCTGTACAACCACCAGCCCACCAACGGTTCCCCAGACAGAATTTGCATTCGGGAAACTTCAAGCAGAGCGCGGAACGGCCCCGCGCTTCGACATCAAATCAAATGCCGCACCGCTCCACCCCTCCTGCCAAACCCACCATCCTGCCTCCACGGGGACCTCAATATCAAGCCCAGCAGGTGAAGCGCTTCAGATGGGAACCCGACATCAACTGGTAACTAGACTCTCTTTACATATGAAGGGTGACTGTATTTACAAAGTCCCCACAGGGAAATGTGGACCACCAGGCGGTCCCTCTAACGTCTTAATACTTGGGGATCCTACCAACTGTTCAGGACAAATTCATATCATTCCTGAGGTCCAGACTATATACCCTGGAGATGAAATTTCCATCTCTCTGACCTGCATAGACCCTCCTTATTATTTAAAGGAACAGACTCCTGTGGCACAGGCCTTTTTACTTCCTAGTGACTGCCCAGATCATGTTCCCCTCAACCCCAGTGCTATGTGGGCTCAGGTTGTGGGCTCCTGCAAACCCATCGTGGACTGCAGCCTGTTTTGTTATGGGGAAAGGATTCAGCGCCCAGGAATGATAGACACTGGAGCAGATGTTACCATCATCGCCTGCTCCGAGTGGCCAGACAATTGGGAATTACAACCTGTAGCAGGCATGATTTCAGGAATTGGAGGGATGACAGCTTCCATGAGGAGCAAATGGAATATTGTCATCGAAGGACCTGAGGGACAAATGGCAACCATCAGGCCATTTGTGGTGAGAGCACCAATCACCCTCTGGGGACGGGATCTCCTGTCCCAATGGGGGGCTTCTCTGCGGATTCCCAGCAGGGATTTTTAGTCGGGGTCACTGAGAAGCGCGCGACGCCTACCATCCCCCAACTCACCTGGAAACAGCACCATCCAGTCTGGGTTGATCAGTGGCCCCTATCTGAGACCAAACTGCGCGCACTGGAAGCCCTTGTGGAAGAGCAGTTTGCCAAGGGCCACATCACTGAGTCCAACAGCCCTTTGAACTCCCCTGTCTTTGTCCTACGCAAACCAGGCAAGGACAGGTGGAGACTCCTTCAGGACCTCCAGAAGATCAACAAAGTCATTGAGGATATGGGACCCCTCCAGCCTGGCATGCCCTCCCCTTCAGTGCTCCCCCGGGATTGGAAGCTGGCTGTCATTGACATCAAGGACTGTTTTTTCAACATACCACTCCATCCTCGGGACGCTCCCAGATTTGCATTCTCGGTTCCCTCTCCAAACAGACAAGCACCTTTAAAAAGATACCATTGGCAGGTCCTTCCTCAGGGGATGAAAAATTCTCCTACCATCTGCCAATGGTACGTGGCCCACATCCTGTCACCTGTGAGGACCCTGTTCCCAGATGCCGTCATCCTCCACTACATGGATGACATCCTGGTTTGTGCTGCTGACGATGACTGTCTGCACCGGACTTTACAAAAACTATCCAGACAATTGAGGACGCCGGATTTGAGATCCGTGAGGACAAGATCCAGCACACCTGCCCTTGGACCTACCTGGGACTCCAGATCTGTGAGCAGACCATCATGCCCCAGCAGCTGACCATCAGAGACGACCCCAAGACCCTGCGGGACCTACATCAGCTCTGCGGGTCCATCAACTGGATACGCCCTCTGCTTGGGGTAACAACAGAAGTCCTTGCACCCCTCTTCAACCTGCTCTGTGGCAGTGAGGCCCTCGACTCACCACTCTCCCTCACGCCGGAGGCCCGGGAATCCATCACCAAGGTCCAGGAGGCCCTGTCTTCACGACAAGCCCACCGGTATGAGCCCAGCCTGCCCTTCCAGCTGGTTATCCTGGGTAAGACCCCGCACTTCCATGCGCTCATTTTTCAATGGGACACTGCATTGAAGGATCCTCTCCTTATCATCGAGTGGATTTTTACACATAACCAGCCCACTAAAACTATTACCACCCCACAGGAAATCATGGCTGAACTCATTAAAAGAGCTAGAATCCGTCTCCGCACTCTTGCAGCCTGTGAGTTCACCTGCATCTTCCTCCCATTGGCAACTGGAAGTTTGGAGCCTTTGCTCCAAACCAATGAGAGCCTTCAGTTTGCTCTCGATAGCTATTCAGGCCAAATTTCTATACACCCACCTGGCCACAGACTTTTCAAAACCACATTTAATTTGGTCCCCAAATCATTACAGAGCAAAACACTGCTCCAGGCCCTGACGGTTTTCATAGGTGGCTCAGGGTAATCCCACAAGTCAGTCATGACTTGGAAAGACCCCAGGACACAGAAATGGGAGTCTGATGTCCAAGTGGTCGAGGGATCACCACAGATTGCTGAGTTAGCAGCCGTTGTCAGAGCTTTTGAGAAATTCCAAGAACCTTTCAATCTGGTGACTGATTCGGCTTATGTGGCTGGAATAGCTATGAGAGCAGAACATGCATTTCTAAAAGAGGTCTCTAACCCAAATTTATACAAATTGCTTTCTGAATTAGTATATCTTATCTCCCACAGAAAGCAACCTTACTATGTCATGCATGTGAGGGCGCACACTGACCTCCCAGGTGCCATTGCCGAAGGAAACAGGAGGGCAGACGCCTTAGCCATGCCTGCTGAGGCAGGCAATGTCCCTGACATTTTCGCACAAGTGAAATTGTCCCACCAGTTCTTCCACCAAAACGTGCCTGCACTGATGAGAATGTTCAGACTACCCAGAGACCAGGCTAGAGCAATAGTTGCCACCTGTCCTAATTGCCAGTTGTTCCAAATACCTGTCGTTAACTCTGGGGTTAACCCCCGAGGACTGAACAGCTGCCAGATATGGCAAACTGATGTCACTCACATCCCGTCCTTCGGGAGAGTCAAATACGTACATGTCTCCGTAGACACCTTCTCTGGTGCAGTGTTTGCCTCAGCCCATGCAGGAGAAAATGCCAAGCACACCATCCGACATTTTCTCCTTGCTTTTGCTACCCTGGGAGTCCCAGAACAAATTAAAACAGACAATAGACCTGCTTACACCTCCCACAAATTAAGAGACTTTTTCAATGAGTGGGGGGTGAAACACACCACGGGCATTCCTCATTCCCCTACAGGGCAATCAATAGTAGAGAGAACCCACCAAAACCTGAAAAGAGTCCTTGATCACCAGCGGGGAGGAACAGAAATCATTCCCCCCATTGAGAGGCTCTGTAAGGCTCTATATGTCATGAACTTTCTAAATTGCTCATCTACAGAGCCTGACCCCCCTGTAATACGGCACTTCTCTAACTCAACTCATGCCAAACTCACAGAGAAGCTGCCAGTGCTGATCAAGGATCCCGAATCACAACTGACATCAGGACCTTTCCCATTGATTACCTGGGGGAGAGGGTATGCATGTGTGTCCACACCATCAGGACCTAAGTGGCTCCCAGGGAAAAATGTAAAACCTTATTTAGGCCCTACAAACCCTGCACCAGATTCAGAACTTTCAAAGTCTCCTGAGACCCACACAGGTCCAGAAAAACAGCAGCCCACTGCAGCCTGGAAGTGGAGATGTCGTCGGAGTCCACCGAACCAACCTGCCACCAGACCAACAACCAGACAGAGGCCAAACCGTCCTGCTACCAGGGCCGCAACGAGACGACTGCCAACGTCACACCTGACACCGTGACAGTACACAAGTCTTCTTAACTCCCTTCCCCTTCTTGCCCTCGTTGCCTAGCCCAAATTGCCAGCTTACACCAAAGTGCACCTCTGTGCTGCTGCTGGTGTCGGGTCATGTGTCCCCAACACACAGAATAACCTTGCTTATAATTGTTTGGGGTTTTTTTTTGGTTTTGTTTTTTTTAAAGAGGGGGGAGACAGGAGAGGAAAGGGAGAAAGAAAATAGCTCCCCCCCCCCTCCAAAAATCAGAGCTAATCTTTTATGTCCTGTTGTAGAAAATGGAGAGCAAAACCATCCTTGAGTTCCTGATGTTCCTGATTATCTGGATGCTCCTGAAAACATCAGCTGTGAATGCCTGGCTAGTAGCACAGCCCCAGGAGAACGTGTGGATCACCCTCGCAAAGACGCTCCAACAAGACCACATGTGCTTGTCCATGGGCAGCGCCACCAACCCTCTGTCATCCTGCCTGGTAGGGATTCCTTTAAAGCCCCATGAACATCCTTTCACAGCGAAAGAACCCAACCCAGTAGACACTTGGGATGAGTGGACAAAGATCTTGCCCCATGCACCAGAGGAACCCCAGGAATCAGAGCTTTTGGGATCCTCCAAAGCTACCTATTGCATAAATTTTAATTATCACCCAGTAGCCAATGCATGGCCTGCCTCGAAATACCAAAAGGCAATTAAATCAAGGAAAAATGTGACTCCCAACAGTAAAATTTACAGTCAGTCCAAATGGTGCAATTACACCAGCAGCACACGATCCACCTCCTCTCACCAGCATAGAGTGCTGCCCCAGGGAGTGTTCTTGATCTGTGGGGATAGAGCATGGGCAGGAATCCCTTCTCGACTCCAGGGAGGTCCTTGCACGCTTGGACAGCTTACCATCCTCACTCCAAATTCAACTCTAATACATGATTGGCTGAAAAAGAATTAATTGGCCCGCCAAAAGAAAGATCTCGCCCAATTAGATGAAAATTGCAATAGCCAAATTAAAGATCGGTCCTACACAAAGAGGGTGGTGATGTCAGCATTTTTGCCATGGGCAGCTGCTGCTAAAGCCCTTGGTGAGCTTTCTCACCTGGAGTGTTGGCTTGGTAAGCAGGCCAACCGGACCTCCTCTGTCCTGAGTGACCTCCTGACAGATGAAGAGACTGTTAGGCATGCCACGCTACAAAACTGAGCTGCCATAGACTTTCTACTCCTGGCCCATGGACACGGCTGTGAGGAATCAGATGGTTTGTGCTGCTTTAACCTCTCCAGCCCCAGTGAAGGCATCCACACCTGCATCCAGAGACTCCAACATGCAGTCCAAAAACTCCAGGCTGAAAAGGAGCCCCAGTGGCTTGAAGACCTTTTTGTGAGCTGGGGACTCGAGAGATGGGTTGCCTCCGTCCTCAAGAACATTTGTTGGGTTTTCTTGATTGTTATTATCTTCCTAAGTATGTTTTCATGTTTTAAGAAGCTATCAGCTAACTCTCTAGGGGATGCCTTTTTAATAAGTAAAGAAGGGGGAGTTGTGGGTACGGAGGAGCCCGCCAAGCCCGAGATCCTGGCTCTCCCCTGGAGAGGAGATACTTCTCTGTGAGAGAGACACAGTGTGTCGCTCCCAGGGGTCTTTGAGTTAGATATGTTAAACTGTTGTGTTTCATTGGTGTTCTCCCCTGCTGTCCCACCCCGGGGATCTCGGGCTCCCCCCCGCCCCTCTCCTTCCCCATAAATATCCCAGGTTTTCCCCTGTTTGGCAGATTCGCTGTTACCTGCACCCTTCACTGAAGCTCTGCCTGAATAAAGGTTTGTGCCTCGGTGGAACGCTGGACCAGCTTTCTCATCCCTGCTTCCTGTGTTGCCTGCCCGCCGCCGCCGCTGGGCCGAGCCGAGCTGAGCTGAAATCACTCTACTATTGCTGAGCTGAGCTGGAATCACTCGACTGCTCGAAGCTGCTCACACGCGCTTCGGGTCAGCCTTTCTCAAGGCTGTCTCTGGACAAGTTGCGGTGCTCCGGGCTTTCCACCGCCGCGGCACCTAGGTGCCTAAAATGAAGGTTGTGGTGTAGCTGACACCTAAAGCAAGTGATCTCTCCTTCAAAAGCCCTAAGAGCCCACCATAACAATCATGGCTGGGGAATGTTACTGATTTTCACCAGTGAGGTAATTGGCCCTCAGTAGCTCTTCTTGGGCTACAGTCATGTTGGCCATATTTTAGCCAGCAGTGTATTTCAGAAACAAGTGCATTTAATCCCTTTTTCCTGTCAAAATACTAGCAAAAACCAAGATTAAAAGATAAACACATTGATATAACCAGCAGTTGCTATAATACCCACGTGTTCATTTACTGTTGCCTAGCTGAACTCTAAAGCTATTAGGAAATCCTCATGTCATTTACTATTATTTTAGCAACTGATATCTTTATGAAATGTTATGAATCATGTAAGTGACTTTGTTCCAGTAATAGATGCATCATCTTAATGCTCTTCTTAAGAGCTGAGCACTTGATGTGTTAATGAGGTGTGCAAAAGTACCACACAGTATTTTCTGCAATTGGGGACTACAGAATATAGCATTATTTTTGAGTAGGCCTTATTATGTCAAGTACAGCATCAAGTGATACTAGTGCTCACATATGCAATTTTTGCTGATCCATAGGTTTTCTTCCTTAATGTCTCAGGGAATATTTGCATTTGGAAAGGTCAAGGGAACATGAAACATTCTCAGAGATGAAGATTTCTATTCATTGCAGATTGGTGTGCTGCACAAGCTTCCACAATTCATACATTAACAATAATCCTAGTTTTACCTGCAAGCATCAACCTTCTGCCTTTCATTTAAAAGGCAATTTAATTCTTCCATGAGCTAAGTTTTGAGTAGTGCAAGAAGTAATTGTAACAATTTCATGAAGTGGGATGTATTGTAATCACTAGATACAGTTTTTGAACAGTTTGATATAGGCTTATGACAGAAGAAAAAAAAAAATCCCTATTTTCTCTGCAGTCTCAACCACCTTGCTTTCTTCTGGTCCAAGAGTGCTACAGCAAGACAGCACAACTTGTACAGAAGTAAAAGACTCAAATTTCAAAAATAGGTCCAAGTTCTTTAACTTCAGAGTAGTAGCAAGTTTGTCAGTAATGAGCCCAGGGGTGAAAGGTATAAATCAGCCAGCACACCTCTACTTTGCAGTCCTGGCTGCTAGAGAAGGACTTGCAGGGTCTTCTTGAGGCTGAAGTGGACTGAGGTCCCTTGGCAGAAATGGGCAGCCAGGAGCAAGAGGGAAAACAAAGACCTGTTTTCACTAGGTAGTCTTGAATAATGCCTGTGAAGGATATCTCTGCTTGCTCAGCTGATTTCAGGAGAGATGAGTGCACACAAGTGCTTGTGTTCTACAGGCTCTGCATTGTACTGGCAGTGGAGTAGATTTATCAACACACACAAATTTAAAGGGCTCAAAGAAGTCTCCTTGCAAAGAAGATGGGCAAAGCACTATGAAGGCCACAGGTACCCAGTTCTGAAGCCAAAAACCATTCAGTAAAAAACTGTAGTTGTATTTTTCCATGACAGTCTAATGCTAAAGAACCAGGAGAATCAGTAGAGGCTTACATTTTACAAATGTCCTGCTGAGTTCTGTCCCTGCAATCATGCCTCATGTTGGGGAAAGATGGATGACTTTCCTGAAAGAACCATTGCAAAAACTTGTCAAATTCAAACTGTCAAACCTGGACCAATCAGAAAATGGACAAGGTTTGGGGCCCATGAGTTGTGCTTCAGATTTGTAACCAAAGGAGCAAATTTAAAACTAAATGCAAGCTGTAATAAATCACTCTGATTTATTGTTTTGTCTCAACCACTTGTCCAATTGAAAAGTGTAATTACCTTCAGTAAAAAATTTTCCAAATTTTCCCTATTCTTTCCAGTGAAAATTCTGAGTGACAATTCTTAGTCCCTCAATTTCCACCATCTTCCTGTGAACAGACCTGTTCTTCAGAATGCCCTGGGATATTGTGTGAACAGATGAATCCTTGATTTGGAAAATGCATGCTTGTGACTGGAAGCCCACTGGGTTCAGCCACTGGGTTCCCTGATAGCTTGCTATAGCCTGGATGGCAAAATCTCATTCTCTGTAAGTAGGTACTAACTCCCAGATATTCTGGTATCTCAGGTGTTCCAGCCCCATGCATTTAAGGGCATTATAAACTGGCATAGTAAACTCCTACTCCCTGACAAAGGCTACATAATTAAAGTTTCATAATTCATAGCTTTAGATCCTTTATTCCCCAGGATGTTCTCTTGTGGGAAAAATTGCACTGAAAAAACCCCAAACAACCCCACAAACAAGAAAACAAAAACCAAACCAAACCAAACCAAACCAGCAATATACATACATACATACATACATACATATATATATATATATATATATATATATATATATATATATCACCATTCACTGATGATTTCAAGGATATGTTCATAACAGTCAAATGGCTGAGAGAGTTTCCTAAGGAAAGTCTTCAGGATAACAGCAGGAATATGGATATCATGATAATCATCAAAATTCACAGACTTACCTCAAAGGAGAAGAAGCAAAAAGGATATTCAATTATATGTTTTACTTTTTCTTCAAGCTACTTGAAAACTGTTTCACACAACAGTTTGAGCAGAAACCTCTTGTCCTTCTGCTGCTGGTAACACCTAATATTTTATTTTTGCATTTTTCATTTGCATAGAGTTTAATTAATTTTCCTAAAAGAGGTTCTCCCCATAAAGGCAATTCATAAAATGACTTCACAGGGAGGTCATTGACTTACAAAATTACTTCACTACATTTCATAAATTATTAGGTAAAATTATATTTCTTTGTCATAATCAGAGGCAAGATGACACAGGGACTCTGCACTTTGTGACTACAGTAAAGTGCATAATATTTTTTATATTTTTTTGTGAAAAATACACCTTTTTTGACTCAAACCTCATTAGCTGTTACAGATTTTTTTACAGCTCTGGTTTGACATTAAGAGATGACCTGCTGTTCAGCAAGCATTAAGTACCTATTGCTATCTCCCAGGTTTCTCTACTAGTGCTCTTATTATTTTATTTTGAAATGGCTTTGATTAATTATTTGCAAGAAATTGCATTTCTGCTTCACCAACAAAACCAGGAGCACTCACATTGCTACTGGCAATGGTGTGATGACAATTTACCCTGATTGTAGTTTCTGCACATCTTTGATAGTTTGGATGCTGGCTGACTTCCTGAAGAGGCCCTCTACTTGTAGTCCTGAAAAATAATTTGAAAATTAAACAAATATAAAACAAATTTTAAAAATAAACTGTTTTAAGGTGTTTTGGTGCAGATCATTGCTCCTTACACCCCTCTGGAAGCCATTGGGACTCAAAACTCTTCCCATCCATGGTGTTTTGAAATATCCGATTCTAGTCTTGAGGCAGTTCCGAATTAATATCCTGAAAGATATGTACCTAACATTATGGACTAACTGATATCTGACTTCATCTAGGGAAGAAAAACGTTGAAAAAGGATTTCATTTGGACCTCAGTTTTCAAGGTAAATTATTTATCTTTTATTATATTAAATTATTATTTAATTATTATTCAAAATAGGATGGGGCCAAGAACTACTACTTTTCTTGAGACTTGTGGTACTTGCTTTTTGAGTTTGGTAAAACTCTCATTTCCCTCTCCTTCTTTCCAGTTTGTGCTGTTCTTCACATCCAGCACATAATGTAATTTCACTCACATGTTGTCTGATCTGGAAATTCTACTGGAAGCAGAGTTATCTAAAATATTAGCCTGTGCTGGTCTGACTAAACAAGAAATTGCAGTTTTGAGAAGGTTGGTAGACTACCCACAGCTTGGAGGCACTACTCTGTTTCTGTATATGAGTGAGGAAGACCAGATTGACTTTTTTATTTTTTCATGCAGGTCAGCAGCCAGACTGAAACATTCTAATATTTCAACTAAAGTACACATGAGTTTGTTTGCATGATCAATAATCTTTCCTGTGTTCTAGAAAAATTGAGTCATATATTAATGAAGGATACTCAATCATTCTTTCAAATTCACTCAGGTTGCAGATGTATTTCATGCATGAAAAATCAGTAAATAATTAACAAAATTCCTGAATGAACCCATCATCTAGTATTGTTCACATGAATTTAGGCCAGTATACTAAAAAACTGGTAACATACCGCTGAACTACATTATCATAGACAAGTTTCAGGGACTTTTGCCAAGGACCTCAAACTCTCTTTGAAAGTGCTCCACTGACTAGGTTTAGAGGTTTGGCTGGAGTTCAGCTGAATACAGCTCCTAGTTACTTCCTAGCAAAATATGCCCTTGCCTGTTGAATATTAAAATGTTAGCTTATGCACTCACTTCTAGAAGGAGTAGGACATCTCAAGCTACCATATCTAAGCTTCTTAACAGATGTGGTTACTAAAGGAACCAAGTATGATATATTTGACCCCTGGCTTTACTCTCCATCAGATTGTGTTTCACTTAAATAAAATTACAGCAAATAACATTACTGTAGCAAAACCATTATATTAGATTTATTGTACAACCTGTCCAAAAACACTGCTTGGGAAGTAGCAGATGGGAACTACTAGCTTGTCAAGGCACTGTCCTCAGCAAATGTTTCCTGAGAATTTGAGTAATTTTATACTGGTTGTCAGTGGACTAGAGGTGTTCTGTACAAACAACTCTTTCAGAAAATGGATATCCAGAAACATTTCCAATTTGGTTTGCAGGAATTGAGTTAATAATTAGTGTTTTTATCTGATGTGAATCTTGCTGTAAGGACTACAATGTAATAAATATCAATTATTAACAGGTTTTTGCCTTTATTGTTTAAGCTTTCAAGAGTCTTATTAAAAGCATTTATTTGTAGCACAGACAACAGCTGTGCTTATATGGCTCTGCTTCCCATCAATGTTCCTATAATGGCACATAACACTAAGCTCTTGCTGGTTATGTTTTTGGACAGGGAAAAGCAACTTTTATTTTCATCTGCAAAAAGCTGGGATACAGGCAATATCTGTATTCTTCTGGAACTCATTTACCATGCCAGGTGAAACTGAATCCATACACAGCAATTTGTTTGAGTACAGGTGGCAACAAGCCAACTACCAAAGTAAATATACTCAGTGCTTTTTACATTTGTGGGCAACCCAGCCAAATGACAGGACACATAATTAAATGTAGGTTAGTGCAATTAGTTAAATGTAGGTTTATTTTTCTTAGGGAAAAAGAAAAAGCCATATTCAACAGTAAATGAACCACAACAGCAAGTCACTTTTTTTTTTTTTTTGACATATAAGATGCTCAGAAAATAAGAAATTAGAGCAATTCTTAAATCAATCTAGGGTTCTGACTTCAGTCTCAAATAGAAATATGAGTCAACAGCAATTATGCTCTTGATGGAGGAAAACAATGACCCTGGGTACACTGATGAACTGTGAGAAACATGAACTGAAAAGGACACTTTGCCTTAGAAGTTTGTAAAACTATTAATTATTCTTAGTGCTCTCTGTGTTTAAGTTGGTCAAGGGAAAGCTACCTAAATCCATGATTTGAGAGACAGCATGTCCCTTGTCACATAACCTGAAAACAGTATTAGCATATGCCCCAACAAGGGTCTCATAACAAGTGATGGGAAGTGTCTCAGTTTGAGACAAGTTAGGAGGAAACATCCTCAAAGTGGCATCTCCTCAGAAAAAGTAGGTTTCAGCCCTTCCCCCACCAATATGACAGGAATTTCTTGGTGGAAAGTGAAAAAAACCAGTTTATTTAACAAGCAGGCTGCACACAGGCATGGGAGAAAGAATGAATAATGTTAGATATTAAAACCTTTTCTCTGTGGAGAAAGCTGGTGGAGTTTAGAGTTCTGCTCAGCTTCTCCTGAGGTCGAGAGACCAGGCTGTGGCCAGGGATGTGGAGTCCCTGCAGCCTTCCCATGCCAGGACGTGGTGTAGGGCTTCTGGTGATGTTCTGGTGTTCCAGACCGGAGCTAAGGGAAACAGTTCCAGAAGAAGAAGCCACAGTCCTGGGGAAAACTTCTTGCCTCAGATAAAAAAAACTAGCTAAAAGCAAAGAATGTGTTCTTTCCCTCTCTTGAGAAAGACAGGGAGCAAGTCCAGGGGAGCCTCTGTTTGAACATAGACTGCCAAACGAATTCCAGCATGACCGGAATTACAGCATGACCTCTTACAGCCATCTCTGTAAAAAGACTTCTTTTTTCTTGTGTACAAGTTGAGCTATTTCACCATAAACAGCATAAACAACACAGTCTATATAAAGTATTCACCCTGGAGTAGCCGTGCCAGAGCACTGTGGGGGCATGAAGGGCGTGAGCCTGGATTCCCCAGTTCTGATGAGCACTGCATGCCACTAGATTCTATCACCACTGCAGAGCCTGTGATGAGTTAATTCACACAAACTGCCCCCTTGCCCTTCACCAGAATAAACAAATATAGAGATCAGTGGACATTTACTAACCTGCATTAAACTCCTCAGATCAAAAAGAGTGAAATTTAATTCTAAATATTAAGTGCTAGACAGAAAAATGTAGTATGACTAGCAAAGAAGCCATCTATACTCAATAAATTGATACTGTGATTAAGAATGCAACTGAGTAATTATTTAAATGTCAGTAATCATAAATGAAAGCAGGCAGGCACTTTATTCCACACTGAAATAAGATAGCTTTCACCAGAGTAGACAATATTTCACAGTGCCATGACACAACTGTGTCACACTCTGCATTTATTTACTGTTGCTAAAAATGCTTAGCTCCCCTCCTACTTGCCCCCATCAGTTGTCCCACAAAAAAAGACACAGAAAATCAAAAACTATAAAGATAAATTAAAGCAACACATGCTGTCAAATGGCTGGAAACTTGTCAAAGAAAGGCAGACAAGAAAATTACATTCTTTTTCTTTCAATCATCCTTGATTTGAGGGTTGCTGGCATCAAAAACCTTTGTTATTTTGTCTGCTTTCAGAAGAGAAATGGCAAAGAGTGAGCATCTGAATTCCTTCTGTCCCAAATTCAGTTTGGAAATGTTTCTTACAACTAGGATCCTGCCAATTCTTACAAAGTGTTCATCCTGATTTGGAAGTGATTTTCATTCCCACTAATGCATGTCTAAACAAAGACATCTTCTTTCAGATTTCCTAGCTCTAGTAAGATTTTTTTTTTTAATTCAGGACTAATTTATTTCTTATACAAGGACTGCTGAGTTCATAGCATATTTTAATTGTCACTGCTTCTTCTTAAATGCCCAAAGTGGCACTAACTTTACTGTTTAAGACAAATTTGAACTATTTTTTTAAAGCTAGTGTAACAGTGCAAGTTTGAGCAGGAGATTGCATATCCTTCCTTTTCCTTGCATTCTGAGCAATGAATGCAGAGCAAATGAATGGGATGTCTACAGCTCATAAAGGTGATTTGCACAGCAGAGCAAGACCAGAGGAAAAGGAGACATTCCCAGTCCTACTGAAAAGCCTTGCAGCAGCAGAATCCAAAGTTTATTTGTGTCCTTGAAGTTTTGAACTGCATTTTATAGCCTTTTCATGTATGAACAAATATTCTCAGTTTACATTTGGAATCTCAGAGAATAATTTATTAGTAATGCCTGATGTGTTGGTTTTGCATGGCTGGTTTTTGGTGGAGAAGGAAGAAACCAGCCATTCAAGTGATTTTTCTGTGAGAAGCTGCTAGAAGCTTTCTCTGTGCCTGGCATAGCCAATCGCTGGATGTCTCTGAGAATACACATGCTGCTATGCCAATTAGAGAAGCTGGCAATGCCTCTGTGATGAAATATTTAAAAAGGAAATCTAAACTATGTGCAGGTTCTTCTGAGGGATGGGGAGGTGCCACAGCTGGGGCCATCCCAGTGCCACAAGCAGCCAGGTGTGGCCATCTGGGCACGGCCAGCGGTGAACTCTGCCTGCCTGGCCACCTCTAGCCTGTTGCGCTGCAGACAGAAAGGCGGGGTGGTGGCTGCAGCTTCTCCTTCCCAGTGCTGCTGCATGGCTGCAGCCATCGCTGTTGGAGTCTGAGGCACAGAGTGCGTGCCCTTATCTCTGATACCTGGCTCTGACATCCAAGATAACACTAAATTTCATATAACACCATGAAAACAACTCTTGAAGTTAAATAGAGAAACTAAAAGCGTGAGTGTGTAAATTAGAGAGTTTTCTTAAGTCACTGGGTGAAAAAGTTAGTTTAGAGTTTAAACTAGTTTAGAGAACAGAAGACAAGATGGAGGATTTAGGGTGTTGTCTCTTTTCCTTCTTCTTTCTTCTTAATCTTCTTCTTCTAGAGGTTTTTGGGTAACAGTAAGTGACTGGATAGAGAATGCTGCAGTGCAGCACACGGGTGATGGGTCATTGGGTCGCTAAGAAAAATAATTTACGTGTTTGTTGTTAATTGAGTGAAAAGAAGTATAAAGATAAAAGAGCTGCATGTTTCGAGGCCATTTTGTGCCTTTCGAGCCAAGTCGAGCCAGGCAATGGTAAGTTAAGCAGAAAGTCAGGGGAAGACATGCCAAGACTTTTGATAATATATTAATAAACACAAGAAACAAGAGCCTAACAAGCCTTTGGAGTATCCTTCCTGACATAGAACCAAGATGAACGAAACTCCCCATGAGGGAGTATCCCAGAAGAACTAGGCCCTGAAAAGACCGAGAACGAGCGACAATCTCGGCAAGGTTCGCAGCAAGCTGTACCTGCTTGGCTGCTTTTTGCCAGCTGTGCTGTGGGCAGAAGGGACAGCGTAGCAGCAGCTTTTATTTTTCAGCATCCTGCATGAAGAGAGGCGCTGAAAGGCAGGAGCCACATGGCTGGTGGCGAGAGGCATGGCGAGTGATACCCCAACAGTCCAGTTGAGATCAACCTTTCAGTGCTACGAAACCCTATAAGAACTTGAGAACAAAAGAACTTATGGATAACAATTTTCTTCTGGATCACAGAAAAGGAAAAGAGGAGGGACATGTGAGGAGAATCAACATAGCAGCACTGAGGTCAGTGAAGGGAAGTAGGGGGAGAAGGTGCTCTGAATGTCAGAGCTGAGATTCTTCTGCAAGCTGTGGCAAGGACTATAACACAACAAACTGTCTCCCTGAAATTCCTGAAGTGCATGGGGGGATGTAGAGATCCACTCACAGCCTGTGGGAAAAATTGCTCATGCTGGAGCAGGCGGATGCTGAAAAGCTGTAATTTTGTGGGAGACTCGAAGAGAGAGAAAGCCCTTGCTTCCAGAGAACTGCCTCCTGTGGGAACGACCCCATGGCATAGCAGAAAAGACTCCTCTCCCTAAGCAAACTGAAGAAAGATTTTGACTGAAAAATTGACAAAAACTCCCTTACCCTGTCTCCCTGTGCTGTCGGTAGGGAGGAGGGAGGGGCTGGAGGGTGGGAAGGAAAGGGATAGGTGTTTTAAAGGCTTATTTTATTCCTCATTATCCTTCTCTGATTCTGTTAATAATAAATTAATTTTGCAAATTTGAGACTGTTTTGCCCTTGAAGTGTTTCTCCTGGTCCCTATCTCAGCTCATGAAACCTTTGTTAATTTTTTTTCCCTCTCCTCTATGCAGAGTGAAGGGAGCAACTCTTGTGGGTGCCTGACATTGGGCCACTGTCAAACCACGACACCTGAGCACAAAAAATACAAACTGTGCTTACTACAAAGTTCATTTTTATTTGATGGCACACAAACCAGTCTTGGAATTTATCTCATCTCCATGAGCCTTATGGAAAAATATTCATATGAAAACAAAAGAGCCAAGAACTTGGATTATTCAAATAGCCAATGTGAAGCTTTCCCAGTGTTGCATTTTTAGAAGATATTTGACTGATCACAGGAACGGGAGGCCAGGATGCAAAGCTACAGAAATCCAGGCATTCAGAATGCATAACCATCCATCTCTACCCATTCTGACTACCACCACCATTAAAAAAATGGAACCAGAACTTTCTCCATCAGCAAGATTTTTTTGTGATTCATGGAAGGGACAAAGAGGAAAGATTAATCATTGTTTACCACTGCTTCTTCTAGTGAACAGATAAAAGACAACTTTAGTTGTCACTATAATCATACAATAGGATATTTATTACTTTATCATTAAACTTCTACTGCATGGTTATTACTATTTCATTTAGACCTTTGAGTCAGCACCCAGGACTCTCCTGTGGTACCACGAGACAACAAAGAACAAAAGCTTTATGCTGTGTAACACTTCTAAGTCAACAAAATAGGTGGGGTAAGAAAGACTTGGCCATGGAGAGATATCTGTGAGATAATTTTCCTATAGGGACCAGTTTTCTTTTCTGCTTTGCAATTCCCTAGTGCAATTCTTTCACCATGACCTTATTGTTCCATCCCTTCTGAGCTGCTATTGATCTCACATGAGCTCTTTAGTAACCAGTTCTCTGTGCAATTCTCCTGTAGCTGTTTCCTTATATGGCCACTCTATAGAACACAAATGTTTTCAAATTTTGGAAATTTTAGTGATGATCATAGAAGGTTACTTTGCTTTTAAATTTTTTAAAGCATTAATAAGAATGTTGTTTATACCTTTGAGGATACTCTCTAAAACATAAAATACATTAACAGTAATAATCCTATCTATAAATTTCAAAGTTGTATTTTGCATAAAACCAGCTACAAATTAGTGTATTCGTGTTTGAAATAGGCTTCACTTGAGAGACATCCCTGCCCTTTGTAACCTATTTGACATCTTCATGTAGGTCTTAACAGCACAGTTTATACATGTATTCAATCAAATAAAAATACACAAAAGCTGATGCCTGACCTCCAGATATTGGGGGGTTTGCAAACAAAAACCAGATTTTGTTGTGTGGTTTTATCCTTCACAGCATGGCATTACTGAAACAGTTGGTCTTGAGGGGCAGCCCCCTTTTACAGTCTCACTTTGTCACAGAGGAGCTGGTGAGGACACATGGAGACATTAACCAGATAAAGAAAATAAACACCCTGTGACTAAGCTTGGCTTCTTGGAGAAAAGGCCCTGTGAGTGAAGCATCAAGTGTTGCTGTTCCCTGTGAAAAGAACAATACCAGGTTAAAAACACTTAAGAACTGTTCTGAAAAAGAGAGTGGATATTTAATTAAGTACTGTAATTTCTCAGGGGATAGAAGAGATAAAGTAGTACACACACACACAAAAATCTTATTTAGTGCAAGTCAAGCCTTGCATTTATAAACTAGATGGTTTTGAGGCTGTGCATAGAAAAAAGAAGTCCTCGGGTTTGCTGGTTAATATGAAGAGCAAGTTACAAATGTGCTTTTTTTACAAGCTTTTTTTACTATTTGGCTTGACTAAATCATCACATGGGTTCAGGATGATATCACACCCTTCTTTCTGAAATTAAGAGCATTTCTCTGGTTTGGTCCAGAAGATTACCTCTGAGGTTTAGTCTTAATGAGCTGATGACTTTTTCAGATACTCAGAACACATTTTAGGAAATCAGTTCTCCTCCATGGAAGTTTAAAAAACCAAAATCAGGAATTTTAAAATTCAGTATTAAAAACATTTTTCACTCTAAAGCAAAGCTGGAATGGAAATGGTGAAATGGCTATATTTTATCCCCTTCTTGAAAAAAACAACCTGAAAATTACAGGAATTAGGAAACTTCAGCTTACCGTGTTTATTGCAATACATCTAAGACATGAGCTATGATAGTTCTTGTTTCTAAAATACAGACAGATGTAGATGAATCTCTGCAAACAGGAAATTCTTTAGTCTCTGTAAAAGTACTGGAGAGGCTTACTACCTGGCTCCAGCGAGAGCAATCTTGGTCAGAAAGAGCACTATGCAGTCAAATAAATGTAAATGTCACATAAATGTAAACTGGGTCCAAGAAGGGGAGTTTTGACTCATTTGTACAGGTGACAGTGCCTCCACACTGGGAGAAGCTGCTGCAAAAAGAGGTGTCTGAAACTGAGGCACAGAATTTAGACATCAAGGAGGAAGACTGTGACCCCAAGCAATCTGTCAAAGGAAGTGGAATCAGTCAGGTGAAAAAGGTCGGGTGAGCTTCAGGGACTGAGAACTTCCTTAGCCTGGACACACCACTGCAGCTGCCTGATCTGAATAGCAGCACAGCTCTTGCACCAGAGCTGCTCAAGAAATAAGTCTGAACAGTGCAGAATGGACATAAGGGATGCCACAGGGTCGCTGATATTTCAAGAAATCCTAACTCTGCCGATGAAGCTGGATTTTGCAGAAGCTTCTGTCCTCTAACTCAGAGTTTCCAAAACTGATGTCAAGTACATAACGTGCGAAAATGTAGCAATGAAAGAAAGAGTGGAACTACTGCACCTTGGGTGAAAACCAAATCCTACTTCCTGCTAACTCTGCAAGGCTGAAAACTACCAAAATCAAATGAGTCAGGGGAATGACAGTGAATTTTTGTCACTTCCAGAAGACAGTGACAAAACTGAAACTGAAGCTTTCACTGTGCTTATGGCCACGTCTGGAGTACAAAGAATGGTGCCAGTCACCTTCCTGGGGCTGTCAGCAACCCACAGAGTCAGCACAACTGAGTTATTCCAGATTTATAGAAAGAGTTAAAATCACAGCAGACAGCAGGTACAACAGATACCTGCACACCTATAATCAAGTGCAAAAAAATGCATGTCTATCATCTACTACTTAACAGGCTTGGCATGGCAGGTACTTGGCTTTCAAGTAAAAAGTACTTTTTACTTTTCAAGCATCAGCTGGCTGAGAATGTCAAAAAAAACCTCTACCTGACAAGCAATCTCTCTTTAGAAATCTGATTTGTGGAAATCTCTTTATGATAGGGAATATCATAGCTCTGAGCAAACCTGTGCTTGGCTGGAAAATAATGTTGACCGAGCCCTTGGCACTCCTTTCTGAGGGCACAGAAGGATTGAGAGCTGAGGAAAAGAATAAGTTCAGCTAAGAAGAGCTTGAACTGGACTGTGAATCAGTGGCCAGCACTACTCTGCCACTGATCTGTGAAGATGTACAAAGTAGGACAAGAAGTCTCATCACATTGGAGTCCATCCCTTCCAAGCTGAACTGATAGTGCTCTGAATAGATGAAATTCTAGCCATAGGTGGACAAGGCTTAGAGAAAACTCAAGGATGATTACTGCTTTCAGAATGGCACATATTTCATCTAGGAGAAATGCTGCAGTGATGAAGATGACCCAACCCTGGAGTTTTTTTAACCATAACCATCATAACTTGCTTTTTTTCCCTCTACTGCACATTTGGTGTTGCTTTTTCAGAAAACTAGGTATCTGAGCTGACTCAGCAAATGTTGAGGGAGAAGAGTATGAACCTGGTGCAGCAGTGATGAGACAAAACACCCAGAAAGAACAAAAGCAAGACATAGAGGTTTTATGTCAGATCAATGCATGAATAACTAGTTATTGGTCACTAACACAACATAATGATGGCCATAAACCCTCTGTTTCTTTAAAATCTTTAAATGGGCCCGAGAAAGGATCAGAATGCAAAGCCTTTCTCATATACACAGGCAAAAGTTTAACTTAATTAACATTTTTGTGGCTATATTGTCACTCAATATGTAGGTAATAACAAATGTAAGAGGTAATAATGTTGGTGCCACACAGCCTCATTATAGCTCTCTTGACTCCTATGATTAGTAAGGAAGAGGTATTTGGCTATTAAGAGAAACTAAGTATATGGAAGGATGATTGTTTCATAACAATTTAAAACACAAAAAAATCTGGGTTTCATCTGCAGATGGGGCGTGCACTGATATATTACACAAGCTCTAATTATCCTCTTACAATAATAATAATTACAGGAATGCCACTCACTTGTGTTCCACATTCTTAGTAGTGAACTATTTACATTCCCTGTATTCAACCATAATATTTGGTACAAGCTACCTCTGCAAAGTTTTCATAATCAGCACCACTCTGGAAACAGCACACCCAAAGACCTTTTCGGGTCTGAGTGGAAATCTTGAATTTGGACCATGAGGTCTATTAGGAACCAAAAGGTCCATTAGGAACTCTTTGCCTTTAACAGCAGAACTGGCCCCACTGCAGCACTTGGCCTTGGCTGCTGCAGGTATTCTAAAGTTAAATCAGCAATTTTTAGGGGCAAGGAGACAGCTGTTTTGTACACAAGGATGCCTACAGATGGAGCCTGCAGATGCTCCACTAGTTGCACACTCTAAGGTGCAGTGGATATCTCTCTGATTCTCCTATACTCATCACTAATAAGGTTCATTTAAGGTATGGAACATACAACAAAAAAAAGTGGTCAGTATTTTAATGTTCTTATTTACCCAGAGATAAACTAAAACACAAAGGAGCATAGCCTAGCAATGAGGGCAAATGTCAATCTAGTCTGTCCTCTATTATATATGTATTATCTCACACTGACCTAATGGAAGCCAGGATTTCTCTTGAAAATTAGCAATAAAGCTGAGAAGTAATTTTTTTCTTGCCTGCCTCCTTTTGTCTTCACAATTGTGAAGCCTATTCAGAGCAAGTTTTTAAAAATGTTTGTAATTTATCACTTTATCACAAGCTCAGACCAAACCATGGTGGAAATAGTTAAAAGGAACCCATATTAAGACACACATAGTTTGAATACTGAAAGCAAAAACTAGATTACATTGATTTTTATTGGAGATTCTATTTAATTCAAACACTATTATATAGGTTTATGATGCATATTTCAAGACACTCTTCAGATTTGCTGTTTCCTAACTAATCCTTAGAGAAAAAAAAACTTGTTTAGTGTTTGGTTTGGGTCTGTTTTTTTTTTGATAAGACAGTGTCAGACTTTTTTTTTTAATCAGACAATAATCTGATAATAATTATTTTCCATCCTTTCATGGCAGCACCCAGTCACCACTCTAGTTCTCAGGATATAAACATATCCTGTGTAGTTGTAATCTTTGTTGCATCAGGAATTGAGTATTAAATAGTTTCATACTATTGCTCTTGTTCAGAAAAACCCATTCTCTTTTGACACAGAACTCACCATTACTTTTTAGATAGGATAGTTTCCTTCATTACTGCGGGGATTAGTTCACCTTTATTTTTGTCCTTCATACTGTCAGAGAGGGGAAAAAAAAAGAAAAAGTAACATCCTTTAAATGGCATTTATAGGCAAAGGCTCAAAAGACAAAAGAGTCTGAGCAAAAAACCTGAGAGAAATCTGAGAACACATATACATTACATTTCACAAATGAAGACACCTGTACCAAAAAAGAGATTTCTTCAGAACTCTAACAGGTACTGAATGAAAATCTGAAACAAGCAGCTTGGGTTTCTATCCAAAGAGCCATTCCTAAACACTTATTTCTTGCCAGGAAAGCTGTATAACTGCCCCTGTGCCCAGAAATAAGTAAGTGCTATGTGCTGGGCTGAAAGGGAAGCAAGGACAGAGTGGCACAATGGTATTCCAAGTTAATTTTCTCCCTGCTTGAGACTGGTTTTGCTTAATTTAACTCCCTGCCCTTGGCATGTCCCAGCTGAGATGTGTTAATTAACCAGCAGGCTGCTGGTGGCACCTCCTATCAGGCTTGGTTGGACACTGTTGGTGGAACAGGGTTTCCAGGCAGCTTAAAGGCAGGCAAGGAAGGCGTTCACAACAAATGCCTCACCTTAAGTCTTGATCAAGGGATACTGCAAGTTTAGGAAACTTTTGTCATGTAGATTTTTCTTTGTAATTTGCTTCTTTTTAAGCTATAGTGTCTGTATAATTAAAAGGATATTGTACTATTTATTTTGAAGGCAAAGTAATACAGTGGGATTATTAATGCTTTTAATTATTTGAAATTAGGTTTCTCTTTCATGAGTGAACACTTGAGACAAAAAAATCAAGTATTTTTTTGATCTAGACAGAACAGAAAATTATGTAACTATCTTGCTTATTTGGAAAAAAAAGGGTTTTGGCAGTTTGGCAAAAGAGACAGTCAGTATCTGCTGAGCATTCTGCTACACTTTATAGTAATCAACAACAAAAAATAACAGACCAACCTCATATTATAAAGTAGACCTTGTGCTACCAGCTGAAGTTACACCTGCAGAAAACAATGATTCTTAAGGCCTTTTCCAAGCACTGTGATACTCTTTCTGTCTAGGCTTACTAATTACTTTGTACTTTAATAAACTAACTCATAATAACTGGAGTTCTGTTTGACACAACTTCTGTAACATCATTGCATGGAAAGAGCAATCCAGTATTACATTTTGTGTTTACACTACACTTAAAAACTACTCCAAATGGAATGTTACAGCTACTAAGTCAGAATGGAGAGACAGGGAAATTGTCAAATCTCGCTCCCCTGTATTTTTTTTAGATAGGTTAACTTTGGGTCTCCACGCTCAAGAGGTTGGTCACTCCCAGCTTTGCATACAGGGGCAGTGAGAGGATCCTCCAACAGGAAGATTTAGAGCAAGATCATGCCTTAGATACCCTGTGGTTTTGCCTTTCCTACTCATAAACTGACATGGGAATTCACTTCATGTTATTTGGTTATTAAGCTATCAAATATTTTGATTCAATTCATCACTCCAGGGACACAATGCTGTCACTGATTAGTACAGTCTCTCCCATTCACAGTTTCATTGCCCACCCAGTCCTACTCTTCCTCTTTCCTACTTTCACCATCCAACCTCTTCCCAGGCACTAAAGTATCTTTATTATGTTATCCACATTCTCCCATACTATAGTTCATGTATCACATTCCCATTTGCTACAGAAAACACTGCAAGTCGCTAAGTGATTGTAATAAACACATAATTTAGTGTTATGTATTATGTGTATGTAATAAATACACCACCTACTATTTCAAATATTATACCAATCTGCTGTTTAAAAGAAAGCTGAAGAACTAATGAAGTTGCTGTTTGCTGCTATGGATTTCTATTCTACGTCCTAGCTTTCTTCATCTTGGTAATCAAAGATTATTTCCTTATACACTTCCCTTACAGAGTATTTGCATAACCTCCCCTCACCACTTTGTTTCATATTTCCTCATAGGTAAGGAGCAGCTCATGTCTAATTACTATCTGAACACTAACTGATGCACCAGCATACCAAAGGCAAGAGAAAACTGAATTCCTGCTACAGTTTCTATCCTTTCAAGCAATAATTTTTAAAAGTTTGCAGTATTTGGGAAAGCTCTACTCTTCTGTCAAGTTTGAATGACATAAGCCCAAAGCTCTTCTGTGAGTCTTACTAAAAATCAATCCATTGACTGTTCTTTTTCAACAAAACACCCATATTAGAATCTAAAGTGTATAAAATTCAATGATGCTCTGTGTAGGGGTTATTACTGCTTTGTGGGCACTGCTGTATCTACATGTAGCATGAACTGTTTAGGAAAGGGGAATTTTGCTTGCTGTAAGCAAACACAAATATTACTTTAAAAATACAGGCAAATTTCACAAACCATGTTCACCATGTGACAATTTCAGACATTTGACCAAATAAATTCTACAATGTATGCAACACACTTGCAGGAAAGAAAATACTAACAGCAAGGAATTAATTTAATTCAGATAATTCTAGAGTATGGTGTTTTATACATTAGAAATTATCATTATTTGCTGCTGCTTGCAAGTGTAATGTTTAGATTAAACTATCCAACCTCTTGTTCTTACACATTGGCAAGGCACCATTAATTTCAATACAAAACAGCACCAGACCTGCTGGTTATGATTCTCTGCAGCATCATAATGACATGATAATGGCCAGAAGAAATATTTATGACCTGACTCGCAAGACCAAGTACCACCTCAATGTTCCCCATTATCACAGACTTTTGAGAGCTAAACCAGAGGCTATGAGCACTCCACAAAAATAAAAAACAACTCACTCATGAGAGAAACTCCTGCCACCAGGACCAAGTTCATGACCCAGTCCTCAGAATCAACACAGAACAAATTGTGCAGTGACTGTGCCGCCCCATTAATAAACTAGTCTAGCTAATAAACCACACCAGGAAGAAAGTTCTAGGGTCTCTTTGCACAGTAAGCAAAGTTGAAATCCCCAGTGAAATTATATCTCCCCGTAAGGGACTAAAGAAGCACAGGGGGTAGGAGATGAGGTCAGTACTGAGGCCAACATTCCTGATGTCAGTGAGGAAAAGCCTGCAGAAAATCAAGGTAAGGGGGAAAAACCACACATTAATTTTAGCTTTTCTAAAAGGGGAGTTCTAACATGCTCCTTGTGTGTCAAAGGATTTTATTTCGTGTATTTAAGCCCTAAACACTCAGAGCAGCTTTTATTAAAATTAGTCAAAAGCCTAACTCACTTAAATGGGAACATCATCAAGACTTTAATGTGCTTGGAAGCTGTTACATCTTTATTGTTGACAACTTAAACTCATGGAACCCATTCTCAGCCTCTCTAAAGTTGCACTGATTGCATTTGCTTTCTTACAGCTGCTCACTCCAGAGGAACCAAATAGCAACCCAGCAGCTTTTTAAAAATGTTCTCTAATTATTATTGTTACCCAGAAAAGTGTTTCCTGTTTCAGTGTATAAATAGCAAAGTGATTATTTACAGCACTTGCTCCTGTTGAGAACTAGTATATTTGTCAGAGAGGTAAAACAAATAACTGGGCTATAATTTGCAATAATAAAACCTACACATCTCTTTCTTTTTTCCCTAGGGAAAAAAGCTACAGTTATACAGTTTTTGCACTTCTACCATTTTCTACAGGACTCCAGTTTCCCTTGAAGGAAAGGTTGTTTCTGTTCTCAGTAAAATGAACAAGGGTCTCAAGAAAAACAGTATTTTAAAATAGAATAGGCTGTTCCCTGACATGCAAATACATGCTAAGTATTGCTCTGTTTCTGCAGCACTGGGGTGAGCTGGGATGAGTATTTTCAGAGCATTTCACGTTGTGGGACACAGCTTTCATTTACTGGACCTAAAGTGACATAAAATGATCGGGACATTACTTCAGTTAATGTAAATCAGACCAGCTCAAAGATCAATGAAATGACACCTCTGTCCTCTGTTTTTGGATCCTGCCAAACAATCCATGTTTCTCCTGCCTCGTCCGGGATGGTGGGATGAGCTGACATGCCTTATGATAGATAATGCAAACTGTTCACTGGGGATTAGGCAGTGCTGCAGACAATTTGAAATGAGGTATTTTCTTACTCTTTTTGCTTTAGTGATGAACAGAACAGGGCATTTCTACAGTGCTCACTACAGCTTCTGGAAATGATTCACAGATCTCAGTTATATCACAGCAATGTCAAATTCCAGAGAGATCTATTCTGGTAAACACAGTGACAGGGAGAGAAACTTCTCAGTGTAGGATACATGATCAATTACTGCAACACGTTACACACCCAATGACTCATTTCTGGACAGCAGACAGTTTCCCACACATAGTACTGAGATGTCAGTAGGTATTCTAGGCTGATAATCTTTCTCTCTCTTTGCTTTTCCTGTCCCTTTCATTTTCTCCCAGCTGAGACCCGTGGAGGTTTGGTTTAGAATGTATTTCTCCTCCCTGGTCATGCATACATAGCATGGACAAGCAGAAAGATTGTGACCAAAAGAAAAGCACTCTGAAGTGATTATGACAACAAATTAACAAGCGAAAGCTGTACAGTTGTGGCAATTTTGAACATTTTTTCTGTCCTCTTTCCCCCAGCCATGGCATTTGATAGAAAAAGCAAGCATTTCCTGTCTTCTCACAAAAGATATTTAATTTCAGATTTAAAAACTAATCAGATAAAACAGAACAATGTCAATAGTTAGTCAAGGTCAACTCTGTGTGCTGTATTTGAGCTCAGCTGTGACCTTCCTTGATGAGAGGCTGTCAGGTGTTTATCAGACCATACGGCACAGGACAATGATGCTGCTTGGCCCGTAGAGTCAATTATTAATTTCTTTGTTGGAATTTAGGACACTTCATTCATGCATTTTAACTGTACTTATCTGATCTACAAAAGCAGAGGGTCCCCATAACTTTTCCTTGCCCTTTTAAACATAAAATCTTCACTAATGACTTTTAGAAGAAATATCTTATTTTTCACCCTGACATGCAGACCAAACTAAAGCAGACAGATTTGAATAGCCAATTCCTTCTGTTCTACATTTTTTTGTGTGAAGAAAAAGCAGGAAACTAGGAAACTGCAGCAACACAATGCATGAACATTGTTTGAAATGTCTGGCTTTATGAAAGCAGTACTACTGAAGTTACTGGTGAGTAACAGGAGGTCATTTCCATAGTACTGTAGTACTCTTCTCTGAAAGTCTTTGATCACTATAAGCTGTAACTTACAGCCAAGGAGGAATACTTCTGTGTCTGCCCTGTTTCAGTGCTATTCCTTGCCATTTCCCTCTGCTGAAGAGAGGCTTGATTAACCTTTCAGCTACCTCACTGTGGTTGTTGCTCTCCTCACTACCTGCACATAAGAAGCTTGAATTAGCCAGTTAGAGCAGGACACAATAAACAGCAAATGTGCAAAGCCATCCCACCCACTCCGTGTGACACATTCATCAGCACATATCAAACCTGAGGACAGATTCCCATTACACTGTAACCAAAAAATTAAGTATGGACATAACTTCCTCAGGAGGATTGTTCTGTCTGATATTCCCATGAAGATGAACATATATTTCAGTTGTCTTATTTTATATTTTTAAGGAAATTCCACTGTCTTTAACATGAGATCAAACCATCAAAGGCACAATTTGGCAACCAGGTAAGCCACTCAAAAATGCTTTAGATAGACTGTCATTCAGCAAACTGGGCAAGTCTGGTCTACACCTGTAGGCATAAAGAATTAAAACAGAGTAAGGGTTAACCTGTTTTGGTCCCCCCACACTTTGTTTTGAAGATGTCCTATAAGGCAACTTTGGATGATTTGAATGCTTTTATCAAGCTCACTTATTATTGTTGGAATTAATGTAGTTCCAGTGGAAGTTTCAGGACAACCTGTTACCACATTCAAGTTCAAGCTGCAAAGAGCAAATTTTTGAGTTTTCACAGAAGCTCAAATTGAGGAAGGTTTTCCACTTCATGTCTGTGCCTAATACAAAGCACATGTTTAAATCCCAGACAAGCAAATGTAAGTAAAGCTGGATAGACATGTAAGAAGAAATCAATTTGGTGTGTGTTTGATTTTTCCTCTCCACAAAGAGCTTAGGGTGACTCTGAGGGTTTAAAGACAGCAAATGCAGCCATCTTAAATTTAGATTTTGCATCCTGAGTGGATGGGGGTTACATAGGGAAGAAAAGTTTTGAATTAACCCGAAGCCCTTCTGTTCATTTATAAATGAAACCAAATTCCGTATAGATTACACTTCCAAGAATAATACTCCCAGTTCTCACAGATTCTCTGCGATTTTTAAATTCCCAGTTGTCTTCCATAATTTTGAAAATCCACCTCTACAAGGTTAAAAATGTCATTGTGAGTTCAAAGATTCCTCCAAGGCAAGGTACAGGTCTTGGAAACTCATTGATTTATCACTGTCTAAATGGAAACTTCCTTCAGCTTCACTTCACTGTCCTAACAAAACAGGATTTTCCCCTCTCGTGTTGGACAAAAGTGAGATATTTTGAACCAATGTTTAGTCACCTTCTGCTCTTCTAGTTTTTAATTATAGGTCATGAAAGCAAATGCATTGACCAATATAAATTGATAAAAAAGTTAAAAGAGGGAGTGTTACCAGGGAGAGCATTGCCTGCTGCTTCTAGGGAGGCATGTTCTAAAGCAGGTGGCTTCACCACCTTCCAGAGCCAGACATCACTGGGATCCCATTATCAAACATCTCAGCAAAATTAGGCCACCTAGAAGTGCTCTGGATGAGGCCCATTCATACATCTACTGACCGAATAAAAATCATCATCCCAGAAGTACTGAATATGATGATATCTCAGGCCTATGTGCCTTCTAATTTCTATTCTTGAACTAAAGAAAGACTCCACAGAGAAACAGTCCTTTAATGACAGTAACTTTATCTGGGAAGCTTCCCTGATAGTGTAATTTTTATTAACTGTAATGAAATACACCGTCCACATCTTCCCATAAGCTAATATAAAAATAAAATCAGCCCTCCTGCAAATCTCTTCAGGGAAAGAGAAGAGCCTCTCAACCAGAAGAGGCTTTCAAACCTGCCTCTTTGCCAGACAGGTGGGAGATCAATGCTGTTTTGCCATCATAGTCTATAAATAACATAAAAGGAGAGGGAATAAGCAGAAGCAATTCATTCCTCAAGATGAAAGTCAATACCTTTTTTTGCTTCAGATTTTAAAAGCTTCCAACACACATTATTTCCTCTCCTCCACTTTTACCTTTCTTTACAAATGTAGTCTAAATTAATTAATTTCTGATTCAGAAATTATAGGGGATTTGTTTATTTGTAATTTTAAGTGATGATGCCACTTCTGCAAGAGTGAATAAAACATGGCATAAAACACTGTCCTTCTTAATGGCCCAGAAGAGCCACCTGAAAGATATCCTTTGAATTAGAGAAGTGAGTTAGCCATGTTTCAAGTATTAGGCTGAACTCTAAAGAGTTCATAAGCATGAAAGTCAATCTCATAGTAACCCTTACACAATAGATGTTGATTGTACTAATTTTGTACCTTCTAGAAAGGATCAATGCTTAACACTGAACTAGAGAAAAAAATCTATTTTGTGTCTCATTTTCAGTTGAATCATTAAAACCAGAAAAGTAGACTGGGGGTAGAAGGAGGTTTGAAAAAAATGCATGTACCAGATAGCCTAAATTGCCTTTGCTGAATGTGAACAATATTCTTTAGCTGCTTTTGAGAAGAATAGAAAGATGACAGAAATTACTGTGGGTAGGAAGCTAGGTTTCATGGTCTCTTTTTTTGTTGTAGTTGTTTTTTATTAGATTGAATCTTGCAAGTCCTATTGTCCCCATTCCTCATGTAAGGTAAACAATTTTTTGTATTACATAGAGGGCTATGTAATACAATATTGTAATCTATTCAAGCAGCTATCAGGGCTGGGAGGGCATGATTTTATTCATTTCATAAAACATCAGAACAATGTGTGAGAAACAAAACAACCATGTATAATAGCTTGAGCATCCATTGTAGATTTATTCAGCCACTGCTGAGCCTGAAGCTCTGTTTTGGCTTGGCTATCCATAATCTAAATATCTCCAAAACACTTTCAGACTGTCAGCATCCACTAGCAACATATCGGCTTGGAGCTCTGGCACACACAGGCAAACTTTTGTCCACCAGGAAAAGTTGTGCAACCACGATAGCATTGACTAAAGATACTGCAACATGAAAATCAGGCAGGTCACTGGGACTGTGAGACTCGTCCTGAATTCATAAAACCTATTGTCTGGCCTCATACTTTAGTGACTTTTAAGAGAAGGAGAAACGAAATATATAACAAAAAAACTATTTGCAGGCAGTCTGTCTGGTGAATATGCACATCACAGAAAGCTGCAGGGTACAGAAATCACATATTTTAGGAATCTTATGGCATACTATTGCAGGCTGACTCCAAATAGCTGGGTAGGCAGAGGTGGCCATGGTGGAGGAATCTTAACCATAGGTGGAAGTTTTCCTTTCTGTTTCCTCCAAAGTTTTTCTTCATATCTGCAAAAAAAATCAACATTTCAGTGATATTCTATGCACCACGCATGGCAGAATGTATATGTGAACAGCTACAAGTGTTGCTCATGATGCTGATCTCCTGAAAAAAGTGTATATCCTGCAGATCTTACAGAACCTTGTCTTACAGAATTTCAGGATGACAAATATTTAAAGTAGATTTATGGTGGAATACTTAAGCAAGACATAGAAGAGCCTTTTTGCTTCAGCCAGTGGAGCATAGTAATAAATGTGTCCAAAAAATAGAATGATACTATAATTTAACAGCAAAATTCAGACATTTTTGCTCCTCAAATTACAACTCCCTTTTCTTTGCAACCATGTAATCCAATATATAACCTCAAAGCTCTAAGGTATTTTCTGTTATCCCATATATTTTTACATAAAAGGTGTGTAAAAAGCCACCAGGCATCAGTAACAGTCATAATCAAAGCTTCCAGTTACTTTCATTCAGCAGTGACATAAAATCACTTTCTCTCAATACATCAAAGCATTTCCATGTAAAGCACCACGTTAGAAAGACTTATTGATACTAATACTGGTGCTTGACTATTCCAGCCCTGTGCAGTTCTTTTCCTTTTCATCTCCCATCCACTCTCAAATACTTTTCCCTAGTACACACAAATACACACCACATAACCATAATGGATTCACTAATAGCTACATTACACCATTAGACACACCCAGGAAGTTTAAAATCAATCAACACTGCTGACTGGGAATGCTCTTCATATAAAAGAAGTCAACCTGTTGCAATATGTAAGGAAAGAGGTCAGGATTACAGTGTTGCCCAAGAAAATTGTATGATACCTATAAGCAGCAATGACATATAGATTGGTTTTGCTAACACTCACACAGAAGTAGCAATCATATTAAGAAAATGCTCCATGACAGAGATGGAGTTTTTCCAAATCTGTAGAAAACTAAACACCTGATGCACTTTAGTATGTCTGTGATGGCCATGCAGCTTTCAGAATTAATCCAACCCAGCACAAACAGGTAAATTACACTTTAAATCACTGAAGAAATAGATTCTTCTTGGAATACAATGATCAGGATGCAACTCCACCTGAGAAAAAAGTGAGGCAATGCGTATTAAATTTGCCACACACCAGATAACTTCTTGAGGGATATTTAACTGGTCATATTTGAGATGTTCTCCCAGATCATCTAAATAGTTCAAGTATGTGATCTTTTTCCCAAACTTGTGGCTAAAAAATAATTTCAAAAAAATCACAAAGTAGTATAAAAATTAGCATGGGAGGAATATTTACAAAGGGTTTAGTTTCTAATTCTACAAAAATGTAAGTGCTGATGTGAGTCATTGATTTTAAAATAATTAAGGATTTTAGAAAAATTACATATTTTAGCTAGAGATAGGCCTTGCTAGAATTAGTTAGATTTAAATGATTAAGTTAGAAGTAGGATCTGAAAAAATGAAACCCAGATTTAGGTGAAGAATTACTCGTCCTTGAATATTTGCTTAGCTGTGCTTATAGTAAGAAAAGAGAAAATTATAAATAGGCTTAAAAAGATAACAGACCCTACATCTAAAAACCCAATTTAAATTCACAAGGGAGGAAAACTGGAGTTCTACCAAATGTCATTTGTAGAAAGGTCAGAGTGAGGAAGAGTAGTCTTCCTTCATCTTTTGATGACCCCTCCTCACAAAAAATTACCCCCTCCTCAAATTAGGGAGCTGACCACGCAGGCATAATGACTTTCTAAACTCATTACCATGCATTTTAATATGAAGCGGGGAACGGAAGGGGTGTTATGAATATGTATTAGTATTTTGGATATTCAAGACTTTTGTAAATAAGTGGATACTGGAATCTTTTGTCAACCTGCAGTGTGTGTTAAGGGGATGACCCCCCACACTTGCCCAGAGCTGTGATTAAAACATACCCTTTATAACTTTAAACTGTTAGAGAGCTTTTCATATCTGTTAACAGATTGATATTGATTCTAGATCAATATTGCTATTTTGGTAAATCAGATGCAACTCAAAATTAGACTGTAATTGAAGCAGTAGGAGACATAAGATATATTTAATTTCATATGATCAAGCACATACAGTGCATGCCTGAGAGTCTGATTTGAATAAAAATAACTGAATCCCATCTTTATGTTTTGTGATTTGCACAGATATGAAAAACATTGCTTTAAAAGGCACTGAAAACCAGTTTCACACTGCATCACTCACTAAAAGAATTGTTAACCTTCGAGAGAATGTTATCCAGACCACAGAATGTGTTTGTATGATGTAGGTATTCCACTCTGCAAAAAGACAAAATAATGGGTCTGTAGAAATAAACCACACCGTAATTAAGCAACAGGTAAAATTTTCAAAGCATTTTTAGTGTATACCCTTGAAGTGCTGGGTCATCAGCTTTATCCCTTTTGAAAAGGGCTGGATAGCTTCTAGGAAACACCAGGAATACTATTTTTTTTTCTTTCTACAAGTTGTACAAAACAGACTTCTGAATTTGAAGCTCAAAGTATCATCAGTTAGGTCTTTTTCAGCCAGAATACACGACCAGCATATAGACACGGTGCATATGAGCCGAGGTGTTCAAACAAGGGTCAGGAACATGTTTATACATATGATCTGAAATAATGTCTTATTTTTCCACAACACAAAATATTTGGACTGTAATGAAGTGTCAAGAGAAATAGTAGGTGCTGTAGTAGTAGTAGTGTACTTTGCTTCTACTTACTTTAATAGAAAAATTTGGGAAAAACTCTGTCATGGATGGATTTGTCCCTGGATTGTCCAATCCGCATGCTCCCTCTAGCGGTACATGGAACAAACAGTCACTTCTCTGAATTTTGCTAGCAGGAATTTTGGAACACACTAGGAATATCATTCTGTGCATGCACCGTTTCAGAGCTCCCCAGAGTGTCTTTTATCCAAAAGAGCCCGAACTTCCAACATCTTCTCTAAGGCACAGTTGAGCACACAACTCTGTAGCTAATCACCTCTGGTAATAGAAGACATGTCACAGAATACACAATATGTAAAAAAAGTCATGGGCTATTAGGAATAAGTGCTGATCCTTAAAAATGCTACATCACCACTGCCACCTAAATGTATATTATTTTCAAAACAGGTTCTGTTAGCTATATTAAAAATACAGTCTTCCTACAGTTATCTTGCACTTTAGAGAAAATACTCTTGACTTAACACATTACCTTCTTGCTCATTTCTTTTGGGACTGGAAAGAAGATGTGCTAACAGGTACCAAATGTACTAACAGACCACTGAAAAATAAATACATGTCTCTTAATAATGAAATCTATTTTACATCTGCTATTTTTATTGGCACTACTATCTACAAATGAGTCTGGGCTATAATTCAGCAAATCTGGGAAACAGAAAGTCCAGAGGATTTTCCTCCCTTATTTTTATGAATTGGATTAATATTGACATTTAACAGCATGATTTGCCAAGATAAAATTAATTTAAACTAAAATTAAAAATACTATGAAAAAATTTAAATTGCACTACCCTAGTAAATTAACAATATTGATAAGTTTTAGTCTTTGATGAAAGTATAATTTGTACAAATTGTACATGGGCTATTTCACACTTAGTAACCCAAACTTTTTTGACAAACCCAAACTACAGTTGGTCTGAAAAGCAAAGGCATGGTTGGCTATGAAACAATTTTAAGTAGAAAAGAAGGTTTATCCCTAGCTTCAGCTGATTCCTGCTTTCTGGTTGTGGACCTTTTCAGAGTTTACTCATACTTTCAATTATTTTGCCAGTCCCAGTGTACAAACAGCTTTGTTGCTGTTGGTCACAGATTTATAAAACAGAGTAGAGTGTTACTAAATTACACTCAAAACAAGTATCGAGGTACACAGTGGTAAAAGTCAAGTACAAACAGAAACAACCAATTGTGATGAAAACAGGGTGATCAGAAGGTCAAGGTAAGGATGCATCTAAGATGGCAGGCATTGTTTGAATTATTTATGCTAGACATTAATGCTTAAGTGTATCAGGATCACTCATTTTTCAACTGCCAGTGTGTCACACTTTCCAAAAAAAAAAAAAAAATTTAGACATAGTAAGATCCAGGGAAAACGAGTATTTGCAATGGGTAGCTGTAATCTCATATTTTTTAAGAATTAGCAGGCAATTATTGGTGTAAGTCAAATAGTACCACTGTTGTCCACCTGTGGCTCAACTGAGGGAATTAACATGCACAGGCTGAAAATCACTGGTGTCCCAAAAGCATCTTCTTGCAGCTGTTCCCAAGGAGCTCTCAGCTAACTCCGAGAAAAAAGATGGTTTCACCAGAGTATTGTCATGACCATCATGAATTTTTCTGGGTTAATTTTTGGGTTTTGTTAAATTTTTGGTCTGGGCTTTTTTTTCTAGAAGGTTTCCATACTTATCTTAAAGCAAATCAGGAATAAACAAACCAATAACAAAAATAAATCTATCTCCATTCCTGAGACACCATCAGGTACTGGACATCCTGCATCTGTCACACTTTTCCCACCACTGCTCTGTGTCCTGGACCAGTGTCCTGTGTCCAGTGACATTTATTTTACTGCCAGTTAAAATAAAGACCTAGAGTTTTCTTGTTTCAAGAACAGCATATTCTGGAATGATTTTCAGCTAGAATTACTTTTTAAAAAAATTTCACATGCACCTTAGTTGTCCTGATCTGTCTAGAAGTTAAATTTCCCTTTTCTACTTAATTAGTTTTCTAGCCCTCAGAAACTGAATTGATTGCAAGTTACTGTAATGGAATTTTTTGGCTGGTTCTTTATGTCTTCTCAAGATTAGCTGTTTCCATCCTGCAGCCCCAAAAATATTCACAGTATAATTTGAAAAATGTCAGAATTTTTTTGAAAGTGACCAAAGTTGAGAAACAGAAGCTGAGCAAGCCCCACCATTCTTGCACTCAGTGGTGTCTGCCTGTTGCTAATGGTTCCTTAGAGGTAGCACCAATTTTTGACCATGCAAAGGAAAAGAACACCCAGTAAATCAAACATCACCTTTACCATTATATCCTCCTTTTCAAATTCCTATGGGCACTTCAGGGATCATCCATTAACTTTGAGAACATAAGTAATGTCAGTCCTATTCATACCAACTTCTGATCAGCCCAAAAGTTAGTAATTCATCATCCACTTTACTGCACCACCCAGTAACTCCAGTCATGCACACAGTTCCATTTCTTTAAGTGCTGTCAAATTCAACAAAAAAGTCATAGTCCACAGAATAACCGTGCTCTAAAAGCCATATTTACTTTAACATAGCAGTAAAACTAATAGGAATTGAGACTCCCTTTTCTTGGAAAGAAAAGAACTCTACCCTATTCATTTCCAATCTTAAGCTCACCTTACTCATTAGTTCAAGAGTTTAAATGGGTATTGGACTGACATATTTTACTGTTACCTGACATATTTTACTTCAAGCCTTTTTAAAAGCAACTTATTAGAGAACAAACCATCCTTGAACTAAATGGGAACAATGTGTTCATTGAACTGCCAAGCACCTTGTAAGAGGTTTAAAGGTATTCCACAGAATTTTTATGAAGTTGGTTGGATGGACAACATACAATGCTTTACCTAGGAAAAGAAAACAAAGCTGTTAGAAAAATGTTCAGTGCTAGAGATGGTAGAACTGAATAGCTACAATTGAATAGAAAGTTATTATTACAGGCATATTACACAGTATCCTTTTCAAGTACATTAAAAAGACCTAATTCAGAAGAAATGGAATGTAAAATGAAAAAAAGAAACCAAACCAAAACCAACCAAACAAAGCCAATTTTTAAAAGTGGTCAGTTTTGACAATAGGCCAAATGAATTATTATGTTCCTAACAGTGTCTGCTCTCTCACAGATTTAATGTCAGGTAGACAGAACAGAAATTAAGCAATTTGAAAAAAATATTGATGGGAGAATGAAGGCTCTATAAAGAAGTCTTTGATTAAAAACATTACTTTTTTCATATCCCTTTATTTTCTGCTTGCAGGACTTGCATGTTGGAAAAAAAATTTAAATTTTCAGATATAGAATTTATACATAATTCTTTAATTTTACAACTAATTTTGTCCTGCTTTGCTAGTAATTACCAGGGGATAAGCCAGCTGCTAGTTGCTTGATATTGCATTGTCTCTTCTGTAGGAGACAAAACCTTCTTTCATTATTGCTTTGCATGATTCTAGTGTCAGTTCATGATATCTAAACAATAGATTTTAGTTGGCTGAAACTGAAATGGAAACCAGGCAAAAAGACTCTTCTCTTATTCAACGTTATTGCAAAATGAAATTGAGACATGCATATTGAAATATCCTGATCCTGATCATTGTCAATGAAATATGATCATGAAATTATTTATTAATA
Source organism: Pseudopodoces humilis (assembly GCF_049639895.1). NCBI lineage: Eukaryota > Metazoa > Chordata > Aves > Passeriformes > Paridae > Pseudopodoces > Pseudopodoces humilis. Next base: position 6,791,412 of record NC_142204.1, on the reverse strand, counting down.
AAAATCTTGTAACAGGTTACGCTAAGAGGAGGAAAAGGGAATCAGGAAACTCAGGAATTACATTAATTTTTCCTTTTGGGTTTTAATTGGGCCCGTACACTTGTGAATGAAACAGGTACTGTGTGTGTTCACAAAGCCACTGCCACACAAGCAAACAACTATCCTTGTGCAACTGGCACTACTTGCCTAAGAGCCCAAAAGCCACAACAAAAACTAACAAGCGAAACACCTCAGTTGCTTTATAAATGTTTCTATTTTAACTGTGTTTTGCACCTTGAAGCACCTTGAAATTTATGTTCCTCAGTTTCCTAGATTACCATGTCCAAAAGGCTCTATTGAGCCTCTGCTGTGAACCTTCAAAGCAAGATCTATTCTTTTGAAAATACTGCTACTCAGCATTTGCTTTCATGATGCTGGCTAATTAGTCTCATCTGTCCTCCTTTTCCTTTGACCCCAGAAGTCTGAAAAGGGCAGGGCTATTTTTTGTTTGTTTGGTTTGTTTTTTTTCCTTCAGGCTAATACAGTACCCCATACATGTTGGGCTGGGAATTTTGCTTTGAGTTATCAATGACAGCATGCCAAGAAGTTCCAACTGTTAATAAAATGACAGGTTCTGCCTGGTGACCTGAGCCTCTGTGTTCCATTTGTTCTATATTTTCTGGGTCAGGGTGGGGGAGCAGAGACAGATTTTTGGAATAAATGAGAGTCTCATCATGCACTTGTAGGCAACAAAAAAAGACACTGACCTTGTACTGCTTCTCCCCACAATGCAACTCTAAACCTCGCTTAAGAATCTCCCAAAAGGAGAACAGTGCAATGCTTTGCTCTGGAATTGTCAGTGCATGTCAAACCCCAGTATTGCAGTCCAAACCTCTTGTCAAAGACAAAATATAACAGACCTTTGCCTTTCATCTCCTTTATGCAGCCCTAGAAAGAACAGATGCATCGTACTACCCATATTCAGTCACGTTGCCTTCCTGATGGCAACTTACAAACAAGTTACAACAAGCTGACAAGTAAAAGACTGACTTAAATAGGGACTGGCTGCTCCATTGGTAACTTCACACTTTCAGGGAGCAAACATCACAATTCTGGTCTCCACTATTAAAATGAAATTTATCCAAGAGCCTTGGCCTCAACTACACCTTAACCAGATACTCCATGAAGTCCTGAACCGTAGCCATCAGCACTCCAAAGATCAGTACAACCAAACACAGATCTTGGTTTTCTTCCCATGCCCTTTCTTACCTTTGGAGAACAACTGCAGTGCCCAGGCCATTCCTCAGAACAGTACAGAAGACACCTAATGAAAGAACCAAGAGCACTGACATCATTACAAGAATTTGCAATGGCAAAGTGAACTCAGTTTATTGAGGGTGGATCAGGACAGATTCACCTAACTTCCCTCATGGAAGTTAGTTATAGACATTACACAATCTGAAGAGTAAACCAGATCTTTTAGAGACTTACTACCTGTCAAATTTCTTGTAGGCTGTTTGTAGCCATTTCAGAGATGGTTTATTCAGGCACTTCAGGCCATAGTGAAAGTAGACAACTGTATAATCATTCTCTACATACTGGCCCAGAGCATACTTTAAATACCTGAGGAGAAAAATAACATTTTGGTTTTAAGTCAGTTTACTGGATGAAGCAGTAACTGGGAAAGAAAATGTGCTATTTTTGCACAGAATGCTATTGACTGCTGTGGTAGTTTGGCATTTAGAAAAAGTGGAAAAACATTTACAGAAGTAATTCCTCTGAGAGAGGCTGCTGGGAGTTTCTTCTCTGGTTGAGATCACACTAAGAGCTGGCCAGTTTTGAGAACTGACAGCATTTTAGACCACTGAAAAGTAAGATCACCTTTGCGAATACTATCTTTTAAACCCAAGCCCGGGAACTGCTTGTGTCTTTGTTTCTGGCCTTGAAAGGTATCAGAGCTCTGGTGTGGCAGGGCCTGCTCCCTGCCCCATGGCCTGTGCAGCCGGGGTGGTGGGGAGGTTGGGCTGGACTCCAGTGGCTCCCAGGCAGGGGATGGAGACTGAGGGGCTTCCCCCAGCCTCAGGCCAGGCCAGGCTGTGCTGCGGCCCCTCCCGGGAAACCCTCCAGGTCCTATTCCAGCAGGGTGGCTGAAGCCTTTTCCAGGGGGGCCCCAGCCCTAGGCTAGGCTGGGCCACAGGTACTGACATCTCGCTGATGCCGTCTCACCCCCCACATGACCCGCACAGTCAGCTCCTGGTAGAAAAGGGAGAGCTCTTCTGCTCTCCCTGCGGCTGCTGGGCTGAGAGAGACACCTGAACTCTGACACCATGAATGCCTGCTGTGGCTTGGTCCAGATTTAACCCTTTCACTACACAGATGAGACCTGCAGACTTAAGGCTCCTCTCCAGAGAGAGGAAAGTGAGAAATCAGCACATAAAAGACAACATGAAACATCAAAGTCAGTAAGAGAAAGAGTCAAGCTCCAGACAGAAGGAGAATGAGAAGATGCTTCAATAAGCTGAAATATTCTTTTGGTAAGGCCATGGAGATGGACAATAATGTTCTGAAAAACTCCTTCAATTCATGAAAGCGTATAGGGGAGAATTAAGTATTTCAAACTGTAGATCTTAGCAAAGGTATCCATTGATGAAGCTAACTAAGCATGGTGGAGTAGCTGTGGCCCTGTGAGATGCTTGAACAGAGATGAGAGCTGATGAAGACCCTTTGCCCCAAGGGAGAGAAGAAGTAAACCTCTGTTCCCAGAGATGATCACAGAAACAGATGAAGAGAACCTTTGCCTTTTAATAACTCATCCTTAAAATAATACCCCTTGAGTTCATGGCCCATGGACATCCCTCTGAGTGGTATGAAAATGGGAGTAGAGCATGATAGCAGAGTTTATTCTCAGGTGGCTGCCAATCATAGAAATGAAACACCACGAGAAAACTGTTTTTTGTGGAGAACTCTCCATGGAATGACAAGAGAGAACTACAGAGACTGATGAAAGACTACTGTATAGTTGGTACTGCTTTAACATCCCAAGTTTTGTCTCTATGGTGTCAGTTGGGAAAGGAAAAATGTTGGGGGAGGTGGGGAGAAAAGGTTTCTGGAGGTTTTATTCTGGTTTCTTATTCTTGTAGTCTTGTTAATAAAGTCTCTTTATTCCTTTTAAGTTTTAAGCCTGTTTTGCCCTTCTACTCTATATCTCACAGCAAGAAATAAGTAAGTACTCTGGTGATTTTGGGCTAGTGCTAAAAACCACCACAACTGCAAATTCATGTTTGCTTCAAAATATTTATCTAAGAAGTTAATCTTGCTCTAGTGGCAAATAATTCCACATCATTGCAATGCCTGAAATTTTAAAGAAAATATTTAGTTACAAAAACTACAGTGCTCATGAATCACTGAAAAATGAAGACAATATGGGACTGTGTTTGCCAAGAACTTTTTTAAGAGATGCATTTTAACTAAAAGCAACTTTTATTTTGCTTTTCTCAGTCTTTGCAAAGTCTTCCTTTTAGACAAGCAAACAATGTCATTTTGCGTTTTCAAAACAATGAAGAATTTGTTTTGGGCTTTCCTCTCAATTTAAAAGTTTCTAAATCCCTGAAAATCCATTACCCCTAATTAAGCTGCTCTTCTTGAATGTATTTGTTTTTCCCTTGTTTGCATTGTGAGGACTGAGTTTGTACATGATTTCCCTTAATTTTAAGCACTACATGATGTATCCCATCTTGAAATAATACTGCATGATTTATAAGCAGATTGCTGTGTGTTCATTCTTTTACAGTATAGTTTAAGACTATTTTCATTCCCTTTCTTCTATAATTATATAATTCTATAATTATAACAGGATGGCCTATTACACAGCTCAATGACTCAAATAAAACAATGATAGAGCAGTGCAATCTAGCCTCATTTCTTGCTGTGTCAGATGTCAATTTTCTCATGTTATTCTCAATGCTGCCTTCTTATGCTGCAACAGTCCTAACTATTGCTCTTAATTGAATGTAAGTGATTTTCATTCAATAAAATAGACAGTTCCATGTGCCATGTACTGGGCTGTGACTATCTGCAAATATGAACACTATGACTACCTCCCTTTGCATAGAAAAGCCTGTCATTTCTTACCCTATACTCCCATAGTCTCATTTATCTTATTCCCTCAGCGTACTGTAAATCTTAGACTGCAATTAATATAATGCTGTTTTGATCCCTGATGTAAATATTAGTGGTATTTTGATGGAAAAAGTAGTAGTGACAGTCAAACAACACTTTTTTAAGAGTTTTAAATTAAAATATACCTAAACTGACTTTGTAACAGAGTGCCTTGTGTTTTATTTTACAGCATATAAATTTCTTGTTACATTGCATCCAGAAAACATGTTTTTTTAAAAATAACAGAGTGTTTTGGGAACATATAATAACCAATATTTTTCTACAGTCAATTACCTGTTCCAAGAATGTTACAAAATTGCAGGGATGCTACAAAAGCTTTACCAAATCAATTCTTTAAATTACTTCATCACAAAATACCTTGCAATCAGGGCCTACTCTTTTCCTACAGCTTTTTCTCAGAATTCAACATCTGAATCTAATTACTTAAAACCAGATCACTTGCTATTGCTACCTTCACATTTAAAACTTACCTTCAGTTCTCTCTTAGGACAGATTTTCCAAGTGAGCTTGATGTGGGCTCAGATACAGGAAAATATGCTGTGAAGAGCATAAGAAATGAAGCAACACAGTCAAAATAATTTATTAAGTAACCTGTTTTTTAATCCCTCTCCATTTCTGAGAAGCTGAAACAACAAAATTTTTGTCCTTCCCAATGGTGGTGTTTGAAAGGTACTCAAACATTTTGGCAATGGAGGCTGTACAAGAACTCCAAATAGGTTTAAAATGTTTAATAAGGACAGGATTCTCAAGACAAAACAGATCTTGCAGTGACAAACTACAAGGCAGAAAGAAACATGTCCTGGTACTTTGCTGCAGCAACTTTATAAGGAAAAATCTTATTAATTTATATATTTGCAACCCCTTTTAATGCAAAACCCCAAAATTTTATACATGTAAAAATATTAAGCATAATGGAGTGAATGTAATACAGGTAATTTTATAAAGCAGAAAACCCACTAAGATGTAAATAACTAAACAACACTCTTCCTGAGTGATTTAGGTAAAGTATACCAAATTAAAGCAAACACAGCTATTCATGAGAATATATGTACACAGCACAAAATTGCTAGAATTTCTCTTTCATTGGTCCACATTATAAATTTTTTTAATTTTTTTTTAATACAAAAAGAATTTGTCAATAAAATCAAGACAACAAGTAAACCTTGAATTGCTTCTTCCAGTAGAGACTCCAGGTGGGTTAACTGTCAGTTTAATCCACATCTCATTCACTTAACATTAGTAGGTCTTTCATCCTCTTCATTTCACTCCCTGCCTGTTGCTTCTCCTCCCTGAGAGCTCATTCCCCTGGAAGCAAGTTAACAGAAGTTCTTATATAAAGTGTAAAGTAGTCCATGCAGGAGATTAAAAGCAACTTACTCAAGCAACCTTGTGTGATTGAACTGGTGGGATGGGGGCATGTGGCAGCAACTGAAGATAATCACCTTCTTTCCAGAATTGTCAACACCTGGTAAACAAAACAGTTAGTAAAGACAATCAATACTCAGTTACTAATGGGACCTCAGGTATCTGAAAAAATGGCGTGTATCTCCTGATATTTGGGGAGATTACTACCCAGAACACCCTGTGAAACTACACTGTCAAGTCACATGTTACCTGTAGAAAGCTAGGCAAATGGTAAGGCAAAGCTCAGAAAGTCATATGCAAATGGTGGTGGTGCTGCTCAGCTCCAGACAGGGAACACTGAAGTCCTCCTGGAACATTCAGCTGTGGAAGAAAACAGGCCTGCTTTCCCTAGTAGTCTTGGAAATAACATGTTTTCAAACTCTTCATGCTTTATTTTTGGAATTTATTAGAACACAAGCACTTTGGGCATCTGCTTTGTCACACATGTAAATTGGATGTTTTTAACCAAGTTAAGCTTTCTTTTATACTCTCTTTCAGAACCACTGCTACACTAAGATCACATTAAAACACAACAGACAAGGCATACAAGAATGATTTGCCTAACCTAAAGATCAGTAGGTATACATCCCTTAGTCCCTCTGATAAAGCACATATTGCTGCACTCAAGTTCATTTGCTCTTTGACTCATGACAGCCTCACCCACACTGTCTGTACAGACAAGGCTGGTGTTTGTGCCATGACCACCCCAAAGCCAAATTCCACTATACAGAAAGCCAAACAGAGGCTATGTCATGCTCATACTAAAGGTCACTCAGCACTGAAGACAGTGAACTGGTAAGATTTTAACTTATATCTACATGAATGATACCATTCTTTTTAAAGGAATATAGAAACATTTCAGAAAACAGACTGAATTAATCATATTTGATACATTCTTGGTCTAATTTTTACCTTCCAACTAAAGGATATTCAATATCTTGTTTCTATTGCTACTGAAATATCAAAGTTTGATATCAGTAGGAGTATCTATAACTGGGGTTATTATTTATAATTCTGTTATTCCCCTTTTACCCCCAATTAAGTAGCTGTAATGAATAAACAAATAAAAAGGAGTAAAATTGGGGAAGTTAAACTGCAACAGAATCAATTAATGAATACATAAAATCCTATGAGATTTTATGTATTCATTTTATGAGATAAAATCCTATGCATTTTTATGACAACTGGGTAGAACAGCTTCAAACATGTTAAACCATGCTAATTTGTACTAGTGATCAAACTATTGATCTGCAAAACAAAACACATTGCAAACACACGTTTTCCATCATTCAGCTCAGGAAGAGGTTGCTGTCCTCATCTGACATATTTCACACTAAGACAAAGAATCCTGCATTTGCCTTGTCCAGTTCAACAGTCATGATAGGACAGCATCTATTTAAACCCATTCCTTTTTAGGTGCCAAAGGAGAAAAGAGAGGGAAGAGACAAGATTAGCAATTTTCACATATGGACATGGACTGGGAGACATCTTCTGCATTATCTATTCTAATCCTGTGTCATCACAAGGAAGTGCACCAGATAATCCTTCCACTGATTTGTCAAGCTTTATCTTAAAAACCAGTTAGGTTTTTTCTATTTCATGCTCCTCCCACTCACTGATTTGACAACTAGCAACCCATTTTCCCAATTCCAGTCTGAAAGCCATTTTCATTTTGTACAAATTTGTTCTTGTGACAACATCACTCAGCTGAAGCAGTGCTTCTCCTTCAGCACTATTTATCATCCCAAAGTACTCCAGGCAATAACCACATTCCCTCCCAGCCCATGCTCTACTGCTTGTAAACAGGTCTCACCTTCTATCTCTCCCCTGACATTGGTGTTCTCTATTCTGCTCCAACCTGAATATGTCTTTCCCAAGTGACAAGAATTATATGACAAATTTCAGATGAACATCACACAGGGGACTTAACAAGCTTTCCTAATGATATCCACAGTATTGTCTTTGCTGAGAAAAAATGATGAAGTAATAATTTAGCTTGACAGCTACAGCTGGATTATCTCTGATAGCCACCCCACTCTTATTTCACAGAAGATCACTTCTTACTTTTTTTAAAATTAAAAAAACTAAGAACTTTTCCCGTTCACTTTAACATCCTCTGAAGATCTATCTCAGCTTGAATTTTGATACTTATCACTTCA